>NC_065553.1:32850116-34230080 GCF_022605725.1 Anthonomus grandis grandis
GTATTTTGTTTTTTTATCAACCAGTCATTAATACAAACGATAATGTTAACCAAAATTTTAATTTTACCCTATAATTTGGTATTCACCTGTAAATGAATATATTAATGTACGAGTGTTATATGTTACGGTATATGTTATTATACATATAGGTCAAGCTTCATTATGTGTTAGAGTTTCGTTTTTATGTGTTAGAGTTGTTCTTCATTATGTATTAGAGTCATTTAACAACATATGTGTAGGCAACAAAAACTCATTTTGAAATTAAAAAAATATTTATTCTTACATACAGTAGGTATAGAATTTTAAGTAACTTATTTTCAAGGTCATGTGGATACGTACAGTCAGAGTGAAATATAAGATCCTTGGACTCGGATTTTAAAGAAAGATAAAAATTGTATTCCTCGAGAAATAAACTATTGATCCATCAAAGGCAGGATCGGGACCGGTACGAGGAATTAAAAAAATAACTGAAAAATAATTTGAAACACAAAATAATCTGGAAAAGTAGATTAATGATAAATTTTAAAGATACTCTGTGTAGTCGATCTTAGCGGATGAAATAGAACTCAGTTTCACTCTTAATCTGAATTCATAAATCTCCTAGAAAAGAAACTCTGAAAGCGCCTTTTCTGAACATATTACCCTTCAAGCGCTTTGCTGGAAATGTTCAAAATTAGATGACTATTATAAATTTAGGGTAAAACCAGTTGACCAACTGTTAAAGCTTGAACCCTGTTTTTCCAATTAAGCAAGAAGCCAAAAAACATTGCTGTTCCACAAGACGAAACAATCCGTTAACCACACAGGGGAGACAAAAGCTTTGTCGTTTTATTTGTTGTGCTTCGCGCCAAATTTTATCGCTCCGATGACACACTTGACCCAGTTACTCAGTTTGCATCGATTGTTAAGTTAACATGGCTTACCTACTTGCGTGACTCAAATTTGCATTAATGCATCGTCGTAATATCGGACGACCGCCGGACGGTTTCAGTTCTTTCAAAAAGAGTCTTCATGCATAACTGAAAGTTTTGTTTTTTTTTTTAAGTCGGCTTTGTTGTTGGTAAATGTAGTTGTTGCATATGTTTATTAAGTTTATTGGATTTAAATGCGCACATTTTCTTAGTTTCATAAGTACATATAGTAATAATAATAATAATAATAATAATAATAATAATAATAATAATAATAATAATAATAATAATAATAATAATAATAATAATAATAATAATAATAAAAAAATGGCGAGTATAAATTGTACTGGGACCGAACTGTTCTCACCGACCAAAGAACTGTCAACAATAGACCAGATCTTATCCTGGTGGATAAGCGACTAAGGAGAACCACGCTGATTGACGTTGCTATACCTAATAACAATAACCTCCAAGGAGAATACAACAACAAGATCATCAAAATATCGAGATCTTGAAGGGCAAATCAGACGGCAATGGAAGATGGAGCATGTTCAAACAATTCCGATAATAATCTCGTCAACTGGACTTATACCAAAAACCCTTGTAGAGAACCTCAAACAACTGGGACTAAGTGAGCACCACTACAAAAACATGCAAAAAGCGGTGCTACTGGGGACAGCACGGGTCGTCAGAAAGTTCATGGGTACAGAAGACCGAACACCATCCAGGGCCCGATAACCTGGAAAGGGTCCCCTCAGAGCTTAATCCTCCCCAAGATCAAAGCACATAGCCATTAAAGTTAAAGCCGTTAAAGTTAACACATGGAAGCAGAAGGCAATACACGGAAAGCATCCTCACGAACTTAATGCCGAACATGTCGATTATGAAACGTCGAACTACTGGTTGACTCGTGGAGATCTATTTCCTGAAACTGAAGGCTTTATGATGGCTATACAAGAGCAAGTGATTGCTACAAGAAAGTACATTACTAAAGATGAGAAAGTAATCGACGATCAATCAATGCCTGCGCATACCGGAAACAATTCAACATATAACATCAGGATGCACATCTCTATCAGCTGCCGAATATCTGCACCGACATAATTGTTTGGAAAAAATTATTCATCAATTACCAGTACAAACCAGAAACTGTACTTGAAAATGGCGACTTTCGCCTCTACTGGGACAGAACTGTTTTGACCGATAGGACGCTGACTTCAAACAGACCAGATATAATCTTAATAAACAAAGCCCAAAAGAAAACCTTTCTAATTGACATAGCAGTGCCAAATACCAATAATGTCCTAGAAACGACACACACTAAACTTGCTAAATTTGCAGATCTAGCTCACGAGATAAAACAACAATGGAGGCAAGATAATGTATATATATACTCCCTCTAGTTATTTCATCCACTGGAATTGTCCCTTTAAAACTGTCCAAAAACCTCAACGCATTGGGTCTTTCCTCCTGGACGATTAACACTATACGGAAATCTGTTATACTGAATACATGCAACACTGTTCGAAAGTTCCTAAATCTACCATAGCAAAATTCATCTTGCCTTCAGGCCGATGAAGTTGACCGCTATCAGCGAGCTAAAACAGAAAAATAATATTAATAATAATAGTAATAATAATAATAATAATAATAATAATAATAATAATAATAAAGGACTTTATTCAGCAAAAAAAATGTTACAGACACTTGTATTAATATGCCACTTTAGGCTAAATTCAGTTCGACTAGAGAGAGACTGCTTCAAGCAACTACGCTCCAGCCGTCTGTTTAGCTAACCTAGGTAAAATTAAAACAAAAGCTAATTTCTAGAGTTACCCTATCTAAATAATTTCAAATTGAATTGGATAACATGCGAATTTTGCTAACTGGCTATTTCTCGCCTCTGGAATTTATTTGCAATCTGGACATATATAATAAAAAAAAAAACGCAAAAATATTATGGATGTACAACAAAATGCGGTAACTATTTTAACTAACATGGCAACTTTTATATTTCTGTATATAAAATAAATTTATCGGTGAACAAACTTAAGGCATCATTATATTTTTAATCTGCCAACAAAAGCAGGCACCAAAAAATACACAAAGCTTACAAAAAATCTAAATGAGTTTCTAATTTTCAAAACCAGTTTACCAAAATACCAACTAAACTTCAAAAACTCTAAATGAGCATCTAATTTTCAAATTCATTTCAACAACTTCTTTTTTTTCTTAAAAGTTTTTATTTTGCATTCGGCAACAGCTTTCGTTAATGAATTACAAAAAAATCCGGCAACGTGCGTTTATACTGAAGCGACAGTTAACTGCGTTTGGGATTCCCATATACGTTTATTGGTTATGGTATATATAATATTTCAGTAGTATAAACAGTTGTTTTATGCACCGTTTTATTCGTTTTAAACATTAAATAATCGTGGAACTCGATACTGTTTTACCCGGGAATAGTTCTGATGACAATATTCAAATGGAGAATGAAATAGAAATTCTTTCATATCGTTCGGATAGTGATTCGGAGATTGAAGAATTAGAAACAAAAAAAAAGCGTGGCGAGAGTAAGCAGTGGCTCTCTGTAAGAAAATTTGCATGTGTTAAAGAAGCGGAGGAAGTTGTTCGTGCAGAAAATACTTGGTCTATTTTAATAACACATATGACTGAAGAAGGAAAGAAAAGGTTTTATCGCTGTAACAAAGTAAAACGTCGTGGCCCTCAGTGTGCGGCACAAATTTATTTACTGTTTGAAGCTACATCAAATGCTGTTTTGCTCTATCGTGTAGAGGCTGCCCATAACCACGAGTCGATTGGAATTCGTTCTGATTACGAAATAAGTCAGGAAGTTAAGACAGAATTAAACAAACTATTTGATTTACATTTGAAGCCTAAAGCTATTTTACAAAGTCTTAGTAAGATGGAGGGAGTAAAATTACCATCAATGAAACAATTGAACAATTATCTATCAAGTCGTAGATGTGTTAAATACGGTTCCTCAACTATAAGTCTAGGAGAACTGGAGCGATGGATATTAAATCATACAGCAGTTCCCGAGGACATACACCAAGTGTTTGTACTTTCTCATTATATATTCGAGGATGAACCAATGTCCTTTCGCTTTGCATTGTCTACAAAACATTTACTGGTGTTAGCAGAACGTCATGCAAATATTATCCATGGTGATGCGACATACAAGTTACAGTGTGGCAGACGGATCTGAAAAACTTCGGCCTGAGGTAAGGGGAATGAAGCAGTGGAGACAACATGGCCGACTTCATTCATAAAATGGACAGTGGCGTGTGGTATTATGTGAAACTATTTAAATTCGATTTAGGGAAATTATTTTAAAATTTATCAAAATAAATTTTCCTAATTAATTATTCATTTGTATGTTTTATGGTTTTAGAAATAAGTTCTTTTTTTTTTGTATACAGGGTGTCCCATAATCAACGACCACTACCCAAAATTACTTAAAAAAACTACCCCCCAACAAATACATCCCCCAAAAATGAATTTGTCGGGGGTAGTTTTTTTAAGTAATTCTGCGTAGTGATCCTATAGCTATTAAAAATATATTTAAAAAAAAATATACCTAAAAATAAAAAAGTTATAGCCTGTGACGTTGATTGTGGAACACCCTGTATACAGGGTCGCACGCAAATATTTATGGTGCTAAGCCGAATTTAAAAACAAAGTTTAAACAAAAGTTGCTAAGGTCACAGGGGGCCACGTCACTGCAATAGTACGTGTATTTTGAAGGTCATTAAAAAAAAAACAAAACAAAAGTCAAACGTCGACTAAAATGAGTTACCTGGTATAGATTATAAAAAACGAACAGCATAAGCGTTTTGCCAATAATAAAAATTGGGGGGAAAGAACGGGAATTTTTATGTTTTTTTATGCGAAATTTTCACTCCTTTTGGTATTGCCGAAAAAGTAAGGTCATTTGAGAAAAATATAAGATAAATAACTTACCTAATTTTTCGTTTACTTTTATTTATATTAATGTTTTTTTTAAGTCTCACACACTTCACTTAAACATGTTTTTATTTTCACTGGTGAAATAAGCGAGCTCGTTTTCTTTACCTTCAGCCTCGTATTCACTATCGTCTTCACTACTACTGCCATTAGTGTCACTGTCCTCAGTTCCTACTGTGATGACAAGGGGCTCGATTTCTTCCATGATTTGGTCAGTTTCCCAGAATTTATCCTCCATAGTTCTGACGTGCTGGCAAAATTTCTGCCAATCATTTTCGGAAATCGAGGATATAGCATTCTCAGTAACCTCCTTTAAGGTTGTAATATTAAAATTGCCAGTAGTATTCCGACTTCTTAGACCTTATTCCATTTCTCTAGATAGACCTTATTCCACCTCATTTTTTTCAGCCATTTAAAAAAAAAAAAAAAATTGCCAATCGATATTAGACTGCAAGGGTCAAATTTATTTAGTATTTTCAATCCCTTAACTCTAACCCCCATGCGGCGGGGGTGACTATCAACCCCAAAATCTTAAATGGTAAGGGTATCACTCGACACCCCTTTCTATTTAAGATTTTGGGGTTGATAGTCACCCCCGCCGCATGGGGGTTAGAGTTAAGGGATTGAAAATACCAAATAAATTTGTTCGCCTGAAGTCAAAAAACGATCATCAAAAATTTTTTTTGAAAGAAAATATCTGAAGAAACTGGGGTGGAAAGTTTTCATTAGCTCACCGTGTATGTACATATTATGTAGGTACATTTATATATTTCAAATTTAAAATTTATCAGTTCAAAAGGCTTAATTAAGTTGTTATAGTTATCTTTCTTAGTTAACCAGGCGATTATATCTCTTTTTAAAGAAGATTTTGTTGGGGTTTTATCCCCCTGCACCGAATGATAAGGAGCATTGTCTAACACTATTACCGAATTGGCAGGTATATTTGGGAGAAGTTTTTCCGTGAGCCATCTAGTAAAATTTTCCCTATTCATTTGGCCATGGTAATCACCTTCCGGCTTTAAATATTAAACAGGCATTGTCCACAAAACCCTTGTCGGAACCTGCATGAATAATTATTAGCCGACCTAAAATATCATTTAAAATATAATATATATTTCTCAAATTGAACTGGTCCTTTCCTGTGAAAAAATATATGACTGTAACTTATACATACTGTTTTGTATAGTATGCTTACCCGTTGAACTAATATTCTGTAAAACACCAGTAACCGTATCGGTCTGCCAACATTTCTTGAACGTCAAATCGTTATCCACCCAAGTTTCGTCCAAGTAAATAATGTTTCAACCTTCTTCATGATATTTTCGTATTTCGTGAAGATATTTGTATCTCCAGGAAAAAATATTGGGCCTCTCCATTAAGATTTTCCTCTTATTCTGACACTTACGCCAAAAAAAGCCATTTGACTTTAATAAAAGCCGAAGCGTTTCCCTGGAATAAAAAAAATTTGCCTCTTCTTTTAATTTTCTTAACAACTTTCTAGTTGTCGGAACCACTTTATATTCCAGGTGAAATCTGGTGATACAATGCCTAACTATTTGAAAATGAAAACTGTCTTTTTCGACGACAGTTTTCCGTGGCCCTGGACTGGCTAACATTTCATCAGGGTTATTTTGTCGCCTTTCTTCATCTTCCTTGTGAATTTTTTTCACAGATGATACGGAGACTCCGGTATAAAGGGAAACGCGATCAAGCTTACGTTTAAGAGGCAATTTCATCGAATTATTTGCAGCTTCTTTATCGCAAATCCTAATAACAACATTTTGAATGCATAGTTGGTATACAAAAAGCAATAAAATATAATATAAACTACTGTTTTTGTAAGTTTTTTAAGAGGCACAATGTATTTCACTTTTTTTTAAATAAATTATTATTACTTACCTGTAAACGTTTGCTATCACTTCCCTCGTTTGACTATGAAGGACCTTACCCTCAGTGAATTTATTCATTATAATATCGTATACAGGGTGTCAATTTGAAAACTTCCCACCCCTATTATCTCGAAACGGGTTAGGTTTTTATAAAATCGCTAGGACACGTCGATTTTATTATCGAGGGGGAACAATTTTTATGCAGAAATCACTTCGCCTCTTTCAACCCCCTACCCCCCACAACCTCCCTCTCAAAAATCTTAAATGGCAATAGGGGTTGAGTGATACCTCATTTGAAAGAACTTTTAATTCTCTACATTTTGGCACCTTATTTTTTAAATTTGAGTGCTGCGTTGCCAAGTTAGGGTTATTTAAACATTGTTAAATTACTTATTATTAAACATTATTCCTGTAAGTTAAATACGTTGAAGCTATGATTTCTATTGGAACGTGTTTGACCATAAAGCGAACCGGTGCATTTCTCACTGAAAGTGTTTATCAATCCGACAAATTCTTTTGGTCATGAAAGATAAACATTTAATTTTTTTTCTTTTTTGTTTATTTTCGTTTGCAATGGAATTCGTCTCAATACAGTTCGATGATATGATCCGAAATTTAAAATAGTATTTAGTGAACTTTCCTACCAGTCAATGTCACTAGGTATTTAAATCAGTTAAAATTTATTTCGATAATTTGTGTGTTATTGTTAGTTACTATGGTATACACGCTTAGGCAAAGAATTGAAATGATTTTTATTTATGGCGAGCAAGGAAGATGCGCAAAAAGAACGGCAGAAGTTTTTAATAATAGAAATCCTAATTGTAATGTAAGTCACAGATACATTTTGGACGTAGTAGCTAAATTTAATGAAACGGGTTCAGTTGGAAACAAAAAAAGGGCAAGTCGGCGTGTTTTAAACGAAGATGCTCAAGTAGAGATTTTGGGAACATTCGTTGCAGAACCCACCAATTCTCTCCGTACAGTAGCACGTCTAACTGGAATGTTACATGAAACTGTACGACGAGCATTACAGTTACATAAATATCATCCGTACAAGATGCAAATTTTACAGGAACTTCATGAGGACGATTTTGATAGGAGAATAGAGTTTTGCGAAATTATGTCCAACTTAATAAACACTCGTGCAATTGTGGTAAGCAACATTTGCTTCAGTGATGAATGTACCTTTTTCCTAAACGGCCATGTCAATAGACAGAATTGTCGATACTGGAGTGAGGACAATCCCCACATTTTCAGAGAGGGTGCTACACAGCGGCCACAAAAAATTAATGTTTGGGCCGGTATTCTTGGAAATGCTGTTATAGGACCGTTGTTTATTGAACAAAACTTAACTGGAGAGCTCTACTTACACCTACTTGAAGATGTAATTGATCCTTTGATACCAACTGAACTGGAAAATCAAGTTGGTAACATTTTGCAAGAAAACGAACTACACTTTCAGCAAGATGGAGCTACGCCGCATTATTTTCGGCCAGTGCGGGAGTGGTTGAATAACAGATTCCCTAACCAATGGATTGGTAGAAGGGGACCGATAGAATGGCCTGCTAGGTCACCAGACTTAACGCCGTTAGATTTTTTTTTATGGGGGCACATAAAATCGGTTGTTTACAAAACTCAGCCTGATGATATCGAAGATTTAAAAAGAAGAATTACAGAGGCAAGTAGGGCTATTCCAGAAGAGGTATTTCAGAATGTTCGGGAAGAATTTGAGAATAGACTTTATTTTTGTTTGGAGAATAATGGAGAACACTTTGAACACCTCTTAAAGTAGATGTGTTAATAAAATAAATTTTAGGCGTGCTTTTGTAAAGACCATAATTGTAACGGCTCTGCAAATGTTTAGTAAAAATAATATTAACCTAAATAACATGTTTCAATGCAAATCATAGCTTTAACGTAATTAAAACACTTACAGGAATAATGTTTAATAATAACTAATTTAACAATGTTTAAATAACCCTAACTTGGCAACGCAGCACTCAAATTTAAAAAATAAGGTGCCAAAATGTAGAGAATAAAAAGTTCTTTCAAATGAGGTATCACTCAACCCCTATTGCCATTTAAGATTTTTGAGAGGGAGGTTCTGGGGGGTAGGGGGTTGAAAGAGGCGAAGTGATTTCTGCATAAAAATTGTTCCCCCTCGATAATAAAATCGACGTGTCCTAGCGATTTTATAAAAACCTAACCCGTTTTGAGATAATAGGAGTGGGAAGTTTTCAAATTGACACCCTGTATATGCAGACAATAATAAAACAAACTAAAAAATTTAATATTAGGTATTTCATGTAAGTAATAAAACAGTGAAACTACAAACCTACGAAAATTACACTACCTACTTATAGGTATACACAACACTAATATCAGTTTTTTTAATTAATAGCCACAAATAAAACAAAATAATAAATAACATATAAAATAAAAGGAAATCCAAAAATCAACGATAAAACCTACGCCACTGTCATTGTAAACAGGTGACAAAGACGCTGTCCAATGAACTGTCGAAATCATTCATAACAAAAACACGTGCGGCGAGGGAAACCAATCACAAGCGTTCAGGTTCATAATGGCTGACCCCTATTAGACAAAAAGTAGAGGAGTAGAAGTAGGAATGTAGAGGTTGAACGTAATGTTGCCAGATTTACTAAACATGATCCATTTTTTGGACAAACATTTAATTGTACCATATTTAATGGTAAAACAATTGCGTATTAAAGCCAAAATGGAATAACTATTTAGATTATAATTCTTAACATTTTACCCTCTATATCTTGTGATTGTAAAAAATCTTATATTGCATATTATTAGAAAGTAAGTCCCGCACAATTACGTTTTGAGTTTAAACGTGGCAACGTTGAATATTTTGGCCCACATTCCTGCCGCTGTTTCAGATCCACTTGCCAGACTATAATAATTTGGCAAGGGTTCCCGGTAGCGTATTCACCGACCATCTAGTGTTAAGACCGTAATAAGGATTTATCGACGCTGATTGGTCAAATTTAATTTGAGATGACGTATTAGACGTATGTCGATACTTAAAACTCTTAAACTCGAACTCGTGTTCGTGGTTCGTTTGTTCGGCGTTGTAGGGTGTTGTTGTTGTTTTTAAAATCTCAAAATGTATGATTTAACAAATGTAATTACGAAACTAAATGAAACCTTTTGTGTTGTGCTAGAGAAGTCCGAAAAAGCATGTGCTACTTTGCGGGCCAACGTTAATTCTGAAGAAGAGGTTCAAGCATTTTTGTTGGTATTTAGCGACATAACCAAAACAAATTGGATCGTACATCATAATGTACCTTCTTCACAAAGGTAGGTGCATTATATTATTCCTGGTCTATGGGTAGGTGCTTGACAGCATACGAATTAATTTGGCTTTTTGTATTTTTTTAACGATTTTTTTATACGCATTCCTTACCTTACTAATATCCTTTTAGAATAGTGTTTCACAAAGCTTGGTTATGTCATCACAGTTGTAAACATAAGTCCATCCACCAGAAAACAGAAAGAAATACTGGATGTAGCGCTGCATTGGATATTAAAATCAAATTGAATACTGTTAACACTCGCCGCAGTGATAAATATTTGGCTAGATCTCCACCACTATGTGCAGTTGTGAGATTTAAAATTGAGCACAACCACAATATTAATACAAGTAGTGTTTTAAGATTACTTAGGGTATCAAAAGAGGTATGTGTGGCAGCTGTACCTACTTAGGTATTTATATAATTATATATATATAATTTTATTTGATTTAAATTTTTTAGACCATTTCTATATTTGAACTTCGGTAGCTCAGGTGTCGCGGAATTTCAAAGGTGGTGCAGCTATTCGCGTTCAACCAACTTCTATTGCACGATGAAGAAATGGAGTCACCAAGGGCTCAAATAGCTGCTGGACGCCCTCCAACAAAATTTAAGTCTAACAGAGTTAAAAAAAGGCCAAGAAATTTACATAAAAATATTATGGCAAATTTACCCCGTGCCAAATCTCATGGTAGGTAACTAATCAATAAATTGGTAGATGCTAACCTTTTTGTGTATTGATAATTTTTCTAATATGAAAATAAGATTGTTAATCAAACCCAATGTTACCTTCTGTGTTGTTATGTATCTTTGCAATGTGCCAGAGTTATCTACCTTATTTTATATTTTATTTTCAATGTATGAAATAAAGAAGTTCGATATTATAACAACTTTATTTTATTTATTCTTTTTATACAGTTTCTTACAAGTTTAACAAAATAAATCATTTATTTACTGACAGAAGGATCTTTCACTCGCTTTACAACGTAACATTCTTGATCATTGTCAAACTCAAAATTTCATTCTTCATAAAAAGTTGTTAAAAAACCACAATCAATCAAACATTATATTTTTTATAAAATTTCACAATATCTACATCTTTACATCAAAAATACGGATCACGAGCAGATGAAAGTAGTACCTAGTGTTACAGTTTTTTTTATGAATGATTAAATTTATCTAGTTATAGTTGAAATTAAATTGATTAATGCAATCTTATGCCCACAAAATCATAAAGATTAAGAGAAATAATTATTTAAATGTACAACCCCTAAAATAAAACTCATACTATTCAATTTGTAAATGTTTATTGATTATAATAAGAAAAAATAAAAGAAACAAAATGTGATTCACCCTAAAACCCAAAATATAACTAAACAGAACACTTCTCGTCATATTAACACAGGTACACAAATAGTTAATCATGTAATGGGCACAAACACTTTATACGGCACTAAATTGTTTTATTTATAGTTTATTTGGTTTTTTTAATTGAAATTTATCACGAAAATTAGTCCAAAATAGTTAAAATTCAACTATAAAAAACTTAAATTAGATGTTCACTCCAAAATTCATTTACCTACCTAATCGATACTCAAATCTTGACCAATCAGCGTCGATGAATCCTTATTACGGTCTTAACACTAGATGGTCGGTTAATACGCTTCCCGGTATGCGTATTTACATACTATACTACAGCACAGAGCACCATAGAACTCGGCGCGTCTGCACCGCAGTATAATATGTAATAATTGAGAAATGCGCTTATTTATCACTACATACTATACTACGCTACAGAGCATTAGAAAGAAAAATGTTTTTCGTGTAAAAATTATGCGATTTGTTTGGTGCTGTAAAATTGGTAGTAACAGAGTGAATAAATGTGTTATAATTATTACTGGTTTTTGTTTCATTTTTGTTGGTGATTTTAATATACAAGATGAGGCGTGTTAAAATATTTAATGAATACAATGCTTCTTTAAAATTTAAAAACAATGTGATGAAGGTGTGTTGTATTTTGGGAATTTCGATAGTGCTTTGTTTCTAAGCTAGGTTTTTTATTTTAATGTATATGAATACAAAGTATGTATCTAAATAAGAACATATAAATTGTTAGATTTTAATTAGATGCTATCTATTTAGTTTAGATTTGAAATTTAAAGGGTCTAATAAATAAAAATAAAGCAATTACTTTTGCTTAAAATATGAAAGCAAAACCTCAAGACTTGAAGAAGTATATTTTTGTGTGTTAATGAGACAGAATGTAAAAGAATATACAAATTATTATTTATTTTCTTTTTATTTTACTCATCTACCTAATATTATCTACCATAGATTGGACATGTTACCTATAAGGAGTTTATACGAACACCATTGTTAATCAGTAAGAAATCATTCAATATTTTATTAGGTCTATTTTATATAAAACAAAATAAAAGAGATGATACCTAGTATTCATAACAAAAAGATTAAATTCAATAGTACCTATCATAACTAAAATAGCCACGGCCTCCTCTACTTGTCAGGCCGTGAACAGCTCTCTTATGCAGTGTTGCCAAGTGTAAGATAGAGGTCTAAGAATTTTTCAAGATATCTAAAGGATTTAAATTTGATTTTCCCATGGTGGTTGGCAGAAAAAAAGTAAAAATCTAAAAAAAAGTATATGTAAAAACTTGACACAGTCAGTATTTTGTGACAGTAACCAATCAAGATCACTTTCATTGCAACAGTTTTCAGTATGTTTCTGTATTTCGGAGAGTGAAAATGAGCTACCAGTAGCCTTCCGCAAAATATTTTTAAGTCTTTTTTTTTCTGCATTTATTATTTCATTGAAACTCATATTGTAATTACTTCCACCTAACAGCTTATATTTACCAAACCTTTTTTCTAACTTTTCAGTTGTAAATTTGCCAGGTAAAATATAAGAGATTGCAAACTTTTCAAAGGAGTACTCCATTATTTCTAACAAAACACAAGTGCTATGCCGAAGGGCTGAATAAGTATCTTTTGTTAATTTACCATTAAAATTAAGTTTTTGCCATATATCTAACTATAAGATGAACTTTTTAAAAAATTCAATGCGAAAATCATTCATATTATAAAAAGGAGCACACCACTTATTTTTTTTAATTATGTGTTTAATTGTACTTGTATTATTAACAACATTCCACCAATTTCTTATAATCTCTAAAAAGGAAGCCGTATCATGTAAATTATATTCTTTTAATGAAGAAATAGTAGAATAATCACAAATATTGTCTGCTAAGTACACTTTTTGCCTTTCAAGATTGTTAGGATAAACTGTTTTATAGTTAAGTTTAAATGCTTTTTTTATTACTAGATTTTGTTCTTTATTGTAGATGTCTTTAATGTCCTGAAATTTAGCATACTTTATTTGATTGAAATTGTCAAATTCGGGATATACAAAAGTATTCTTATCATTTTTTAAATTCCGCCAATTATTTATTATATTTTTAAATATATGAACAAAATCATAGCTCACAAATATTTTATTTTGGGGAATGTCAGGGTTCGGAAAATGTGTTAAATTATTTGTTAAATTTGAAAACATTGACCGATTAATTCTATGGTTGTCTGTTATTATGTCTAAAACAGTAAAACCACATTTTTGTACTAAAGAAATTACGTTTTTGGTGACTGGTATCATTTCAGAACCTTTTATATTGTGTACTGGTAATAATTTAACAATTTCACAAAAATTTCCAAAAGCAGAACATATCATAAAGGTCAAAATAGTTGTTGCCAATGAACTGTCATTAGAGGCGACACCAACTAAATTTTTTCCTCTATAATCTAATCTTTTAGTAACATATACCTCATCAACTAAGAGAACAACAATTTTTTCTTGATCTTTTAAAAAGTCAGATAAATATTTCAAATACCCATTGGTACTTTTATCATTTTAAGTCGGATTAGGGTAACTATTTGGGGCCACATCTAAACTGGAAGAGAGGTATTGAAGATATCTTTTCGTGGGTAAATTAAAATAATCTCTCATTAAATTATATGCACTTGGGGAAAGTGTATATAACATAAATGCCATAATTATAGTATCAAAGGTGTATCATTTCCTTTTTAAAATTAGTAATTTAACTTGATTAATTAAAAGTGATAAAATGTTGTTTAAATTATTACACTTCTGTGTCCGCTCTTGTGGGTCATAGTCGGTATTAAAGCTATCCGACTGAATATCAGAAATCGCAACCAGTTTTTTGGATGCCTCATTTAAAAAATGCAAACTTTTTTCCAATGAAAAACTCAAATGTGTTATCCTCAGCTTTTTCTATGGTTATTGAAACTTTATACCTAACTAGTAAATTCTCCAGCTGATGGGACCATGTACTTAATTTTAAATCAAAAGGTAGGATCCAATTTAAATCATTAAATGTTAATTTTGACTTATGTACAAACACTTTAACATACATATTATTGTCAACAGAAATTTCAGAATAAATATTTATTGGCGACACAGTAAAATCAACCATATAAAAGTAAATCTTGCTCTTATTTTCTAATTTTATTGTCCATGAATCAGATAAGATATTTTTTTAAATAATTAAAAACTAAGTCTTCAAACCCATTAATTAAATCAAATTTTTCAAGCTGGTCATTTAATTCAAAAGCAAGATCGTCATTCTTGCTTTTCACTTTCTCTTTCGTCTGGCCTTTTTCTAGGAAGTGGCACTTTTTTTGATAAATGAGATGGTAAGTTAGGAAAATTGGATGGAAGGGCATCACCAGTGGCGAAGCGTACGAATAGACAAGGTAGACACTGTCTACCCAAAATTATCCAGTTATTTGTCATTAATTTATCACGTAATTATTTCATGTAATTGTTGAATTAAAATTAAAAAAAAAACTAACACAGAACGTAATCGCTATCTTTACTAATATTATATAGTATCTAAACATGATTAATCCGAAGGCGCGCCCCGCCTGCCGCACCGATTAAGATAAAAATACAGGGCTGACACCCAATTAATGTATACGAGCCCCAGGAAGACACATTGATATTTGTCTTCCGAAATTTGGAGCATATAATTGAACCAAATACGCATCAAGCAGGCTACAGAGGTCCCGCCGCATCAGCATTCAGCCTATTACGTATGCAAAATTTACTCGCGCGAAAGACATTCCGACGTGTTTAAGGCAGAACGACACAAACGCCAAATTACAAATTTTTCAGGAGACACAAAAAACCGTGTAACATTCGTATTTATTTTTTTAAAGCATTATGTTTGTTACTAAAAAAAAGTATTTTTTGTTCTTAATTTTTTTTATAAATTTTTTTTGTCTTAAGTTGATAAGTAAAGCTGTAATCTTAAAAATTAGGATTTTTTGGTGTTTATGCCAAACGTTACTGACTTATGGTGTTTATGCCAAAATGAAATAGTCGCTTGTGCCAAAACATGTCTGTTAATGGTTGTGTAAATTGGCGCTTATCTGGAGATGTGCCAAATCACTTTTTTAACACAAATTTGTTTTTTTTGGTTTTTATGCCAATTAAAAACACAAATTACTTTTGAATATAATTTATAAAAGAACATTGTTGTATCATAAGATACATATTTATTTTAAAAAATTGTAACATAATTACAAGTATTTCTTATAAAAAATTAAAAAAAACAGTTTTTTTTGGAAAATAATTTGGTTTATAATACATACTACATACATAGTTTAATAATAATAATACTCATATTTTACAACGGACTAGTTAAAAAAAACAAATTCTTAAAAAAATGGTAATATACCTAAGTAGGTATTTCATATGAAAAATGAAAACAGATTAGTTAATCTTATATAATAATAATACTCGTATTTTGGTATTTCCTCCTTATAGGCTGCGTTAAGATTACCTGATTTTAATTTCAAAAAGACTAGTTCTTCTTTGTTTTCTTTAAAAGAGTAAAAAACCCTAGCATTATAATCAATTTTAGAAAAAACTGCTTTTTTAAATTCCGATATTTTTAGTTTACTTGCTTTTTCAAAATTAATGCTTTTGAAGTCCAGAAAATCTGAGAATTTTTGCTTGATAATTATATAAGGTTCTGGATTATTTCTGGCATTACGAATAATAGTGGGCCATTCAGATGGCGCTTGTACTATTTTATTTTTTATATTCTTTTCAATGACTGCATGTATTGAATCTACAGGCATGTAGGTATGGCCTGCAATTAAATAAGTAACAGACACTTCTTCGACGGTAATAGAATGATTTAAAAAATATCTAATCATTAAAAATAAAAACTTATTTTTATTTATTATTTTAGCAATTGTCTCAGTACATTGATATTTTTTTATATTTAGCAGTGCTATCTACGTATTTTAAATAGTGTAACAAGTTTGAGCAAATTTCGTTACTACCCCTTTATGCATTTTTTGCTTCCCATAAGTAACAATAGCCTTTTTTTGTAGTCGATTCATAAACAGACAAGTTATAAACTGCATATTTTCGGGAAAAACCTAACAGCATATTATCTCCATGAGGAGTAGCTAATACCTTCTGGAGATCAAAACTTACTACTAAATATGAGTTTTCTTCTCCTGACATTTTTTGTTCCTCTAGGAAAGTTTGCTTAATTGTATCCTTTTCCTCGATATGCTCCTTATAATTTTTGGTCTCTGCTTCAGTCTTCAACTCCTCGCTAAATTCTTAAATCTCTCGCATTTTAGGTATTTATCTTTTTTTGGGACGTGAATTCCAATGTTGTAATTTTCTTTTAACAAATTCAAAAATTTTCCCTTTTTTAAAAACTGGCGATTATTTTTTTGTTCAGTAAGAACATACATTTTGTAAAGGTTATTATAGCTTTTTATATCAGCAGGAAGATATGTTTTTGAAGATGATCTTCGGCAATAATGCGAGGGCACCGCTGGCAAAGAATTACCAAATTCCTTAAAGTGTTGAACAAGTTTGGTTTTAGTCTTGTTAGACGGTACATGGATTTCTCGCTGATCAGGCTGTGGAAATTTTTCATACTCCTTATTATTTAAAACAGTTCTCAATAATCACACGGTCACAGATAAAGTTGCAAGTAAAAACTGCCTGCAAACGCGTGTTGGTATACTATTTTTTAGTATACTATATTCCACTGTCATTTTTCTATTTTTTAAATTTTTTGATTTACGCCGTCTCTTAATTGAACAAACCGAAGTACAATCACTAATAAATCGTTTCTGCTTGTCACTACTTGCCAAGCCCCAAAAAAAATCAAATATAGATTTTCTTTTTTCTTCAGAAAATAAATTACAATCATTTTTGCAGCTATTTTTATTTCTGCACGGGTTTTCCTTCATTTTCTTTCACAAATTAATTTTCCTGAAGTGCTTAAGTATTTCAATGCCAAATCTTTTTGTTTCTTGCGTTCCTCTCGTTTGCTGACTGAGTTCTTCTTAATCTTTATTGAAATAGCTGGATTGCCTTCATTTATTTCTTTCTGAAAGTCACTGCTATTTTCTTTATCATTTTCGTCTGGAAAATATTGGACTCTTCTTTTCTTATTAGGTTTTTCAAAGTCTTCTTCTTCATTTTCGGAACTGCTCGTATTTTCCTCAATTTCATAGTCTTCATCAGAATCTGTAGTAAAATCAGTCTCAATTCTGGCACTGGTTGTGGCATTAATATTGCTTAAACTGTTTATACTAGATATAGTATTACTTAAACTTTTATCAACAGTAAGAAAGTCTAATGGAAAGTCCAAGATATCTAACTCGTTATGAAATATCATTTCAGAAGGAATTTGATAACTAGTTTCCGCACTGGCATTTTTTTCTGCAATAACTTCTGGGCTTGGTCCCAAACTATTTATAATTTCATTGGTGTTTTCCAAAATTATCACATCCTCTTTCAAAGCTGCGTCGAGGGGACAAACTTCATCGAGGACCTCTACCAGCATGCTATTATCCAATTCAACATTTGACGACTTTTGCCAACTAGCATTAGGATCATCTTCTTTATTGCTTTTTGCAAGTTTTAAAAGCTTTTGTGTTCTTGAATGATACATTTCTAAAAATTAACAAAAAAAATCGATAGTATAGCATAAAAGGCATAAGCGCCATTTATAAAACACACAATATTACATGATTGTAGCAAGAAACTAAAACACCATTAGTTAAAAATTAATCTTTTTGGTAATTTATATACATTAAATACCGAAAACTTCTAGGACAAAACCTTTTAAGGCGAAAAAAAGCATTAAATCATTTGCATTGAATAGCATAGGTGTAATGTCGCTTGTGCTAAACAAAAAGTACTGCATGCAAATTGGCATAAACGCCACATTTTTAAAATCAGATTTGAGTGATTAGGCAGATATAATTGTTATTATAATTAGATTTATCTACTAGTCTGTCAAATCCTTTTGTTTAAAAAACAATTTAAATCTACCTTTAGCTTACAAAAACTGCCGATAAACACGCACGCAGGCACCTGTGTAAAGCTTATGACCGTCTGGCGCTTATGCCAAACAAAAGTGGGTGGAGGGGAACTCTTGGCGTTTGTGCAAATTTTAAAAGCATTTCACAACCAAACGGATTTTTTGTGGCATAAGTCTCAAACGTTATTAGATGCGGAATAAAAGCCGCTTTAATTTGACGTAAATAACCGATTTTTGAATTTTTGGCGCTTGTGCCGTTCTGCCTTGAACACGTCGATTCGAGCTTTTGTCTATCGAAGTCGACCAGCTATTTTATTATGCTGTTGAGGGTTATTGTTTATGGACACGCTTGATCTGGTCAGCCGCAATACATCTTCAGTTTTGTTTCGTTTTGATGAATCTACATTTGGTGGGGGCTCGTGCTATAGTAATTTAATAATTAGTATTTTTATTTTTGGGTGTATAGAAAAGGTTTTTTTAGTGGTTATTTATGAACTATTATATTTTGTTTTTTGTAAGTAGTAATTATTTTTTTCGTTTTTATATCACTACATAATTTTTCTCTTTGACTTAATATTTCATGCGCTTTCATTCTCTATTTCATTAAAGTGAATAATATTGAATATACATTTTTTTCTAATTAACGATTTTTATTGTTTGTCTACCCGAAAAAAAAGTTCACGCTTCGCCACTGGGCATCACGTTTAAGTTTGGCTTTTGTTGGAATTTTCTTTACAGTCCCATCCGGCAATAAAAAAAATATCCTCTTTAATGATATCGCCTTCTTGAAAGTGAATCCCACACACTACACCGAATATTGACTGGGAGACCAGTTAGCTCCGTGAATGGTTTTTACCCCTTTAGCCCTTTTTAACTTTAATACACACACTGACCTAGTTATAATAAAACTTCATCTCAAGTTCAAGTTGACCTATATACTTTCTTTTGCCAATGTTTTCCTAAATGACTACACCAAAGAATGCAAACTAGGGATGGGTAGGTATAAGTACACGGCTTTAAGCAACACTTAGGTAGGTAACTAGGAAGGGATAATGTTTTAAAACCGCACTAAAAACCAAAGAAAAACAAATGTAAATAAGCCTATTTGAAAGTAAACAAAACAATGGGACTTTACTGTTGAAATGGACATGCACAGCTGTTTAGAGGTAACCGCGAAAGATCACAAACACTTATTACCGATATTAAAGTATTAAACTATTAAAAGACAAATAAAACTTATAATAATAAAAATAAAACTTTCAAAATACAACAAGTTTTTCAGCAGAATCCCCGGCTCTCGACCCGATAAATTATAACCAAAATAATAGTGATGGTATAAAAGACCTGCACCTGCTCTTTTGGACCTAGTTCGCCATTTCGGAGCGGTGCACCTGATCCCAAAACCTATAATACCCAGGTGTAGGTGCACTACGGATTTGTTAGTGTAACGTCAGATCTTGAACCGGTTCGAAACGAATCCGGCGTGCACCTACATAAAAGATTACAGTGCAGTTGCCGCCATCTAACCGCAGATTGTCGAACAGAACAGCAAAACAGCCAAACATACAATTTCAATGGTTTGATCCTCTCGGGAATCGGGATATCAATACCAAAGCCAAGCAGAAATATATAAGTTATTATAGTATAATAAGTATAAGTACATAGTATCATAGTAATAATATTCATTTAAATTCTTAAAAGGGGTATTTGATTTGAACTATTTGCTTTCATAAATTCAGACATATTACATTACATATACCTACCTAACAGGAATAACAGGATGATTAGTTATAATTGAACATAGAAATCATAGACATAGAATTTAGAATGTAAAATTTTTGTTAATAATAATAATACCTTACTCATGTGAATATTATTTAAAAATCTTTTATTTTTATTAATTTTAACTATAACACTAAAAGGTCGAAACAGTAAATAGGAGAGGGTCATAAAAATAAAAAGCATAGTTCGAATCTTGGTTCAGCCCGGTGCACCTGCACCTGATTAACGGAGCTAGGTTCACAGCCGGAACTGGAGCAGGTGCACCTGATCCCAAAAAGGAACTGATCTTACCACCCCTACAAAATAATAACACTGAATAGTGGGGAACAAAGCCGGGAGATAGACAACTATGCCGTGTTGCCGGATCTCTTTATTTCACGGCCTGAAGGTAGAGACGGCCGTGAAATAGCCCTAGAGGAAAATATTGATACATGTTTTTTGAAGATATGATATAGGATACTCCTAATATAGAAGTGATCACAAATGAAAATAACAGTAAAGAAAAAGATGACACACTTACGTTTTTTCAACAAGATATGGTTCCAAATTTGACTTTATCATCTTCACATCCAGATGATATACTTAAGAGAAAAGAAGTTGCAGTAGAACAATTAAGTCAACATTTTTTAAATCTCGTACATATGGTTAAAAGAGACTCGACTCCTGAAGCAACAAATATGGTGGTGAAACTGAACAACACATTAGAAAAAATAAAAATCTCATAGGAGCTGCTAAATCTCTTTAGTAGAATGAAGAATATTTGTCGTGGAGAAATAATTAAAGTACAGCCTACGTCCACAAGTAGAAGATTGCAAAGACCTGGAATGACATCTGGATCAAAAAGAATTCAGGCAGAAAGACCAGCAAAAAATAAATAAATCATCCGAAGACGTACGGTTTCAAGGTCACTGAATCAAGCTGTTGACTGCAATCGCCAAATCTCATTAAAAAGTTGATGTTGCGAAATCAATTTCTCAACACAGACAAATTAAATTTGTCTCAAATAATAACTACAGTCTACAAAAACTCTCCGATACCTGGAATTGGTGTCTGGGTCTGTCTTGCCCCGATCAAGCCGCGGCGACACGAAATTTACCCCGCACCACACCCAGTATGACGATAAATGCGAACCAGGCAAGATCTCTGCTCCGTCCAGCCAGCGACGTAAAATCAAAAACCCAAAACATCGAAGTCGATGTTAATTTTGTTTCACATAAGTTGATCTTAAAGAGTTAGTTAACAGTTTGTGTCTTTTGACGGAAATGGTGCAAACCTTTCCCGTACATATCTTTAAATGGGAAAGATCTGTTTCCTGTATTTAATAATTTAAATAAAAAGCAAATTTATGTTGCAAAATTGAGCGTTGCAGTTAAAAGCGTTGTAAACTAGCTATTAAATTGCCTTTAAGTTAAAGCATATTATTTTGTGGGCGCTTCGTAAGAATATAAAGTTGTGAACAGAAAAGTCAACATTTATGACATTTTCCATGAACAGTTTTAATAACTAGTGAGGAGGCTGTTACTGAACCGAGGACAAGACTATTGAACATAGTGTGGAAGCAGCAGTGTATTGGATTTTGTTTTTCTGTGTCTTCACATAGAAACAAGGTACCTTGTAATTTTAACTTGTGTGTTTTATTTTAAACAATAATAATTATTGTTACGCTATTTGTATTAAGGCCAAAGGGTTTAATTTAGTTAATTACTTTGTCTTGGTGTTTATTTAAATTTAAAATTTATTTTTGTTCGAGTGCTTGCTGGAATGAGTGTGTTTACTTAGTAATAAGTTTTAGGTTTTTAGTTGTTTAAAGAAAATTACCGTTTTTATATTTAATATAAGATATTTAGGAGAAAATTTGATGGAAATTTTATTTACTAGCCTTATGTCAGTCCTTTCGTAGTGGCGTGCTAATATTAAGGTATTAGCACAATCTCTTTAAACCTCTACTAAGTTTAATGTTTAAACTCTAGTCACGAAGTTTAAATAGTTGATTTTAGGCTAATTAACTATAATAAAATACTAATTTAGATACTAATACAACTAATTAGATAATAAAGTTAAGATATTAACATAAAGTTTGGTAGACTGAGATATTTTATTTTTATTTTACGTTAAGTCCCTGTGTTTATTTTTAATTAATATTTGTTGAATACCTATAATTTTCTATTAAAATTAATCTAATAAAATAATCTCTTATAGTCGTATCCTTACTTGTTATACCTTCTAATTCTAAACAGCTTGCTAACTTTTCTGAAATTGCAAAAAAATTTAAAGCAAACTTCAGAAGAATACTTAACGTAGTCAAGCTTAACCACTGAAGGAGTTTTTAATTTATATGAATTGCAGAATAATATAAATCAACTTTTGCACTATTAGTATTTTGTGATTCAATGTGTGGCTATGTTGAGCATTTTTACCAACATAAGAGTATTTTTTCGCTATTTTAGAAAAGTTTACCCCACCCACCGTATTATCCATACAAGCAGATTAATAATAAAAAATATAAATTTGTACATTCTGAAGCGAAACCTATATTTTAAAATTAAACCAAATTTAGGAATGGACTAAAGAAATTACGTTTTACGCGTACGTATTTACGTACCTTTAAAAGCCCACAAGCCACTATTAAAATTTTTAGAGTACAACACACCTTCATAACATTAGGTATTTGTTTTCAAATTTTCCAGTCGCATCATATTCATTAAATATTTAAACATCCTTTATCTTGTATACCGAAATATCCAGAAAAAATAATTAATAATTATTTACTAATTATTTTGTATATAATAATTACACAATAATTAAATGTGTTACTACCAATTTTACAGCACCAAACAAATCACATAAAAACATTTTTCTTTTTAATGCTCTGTAGCGTAGTATAGTATGTAGTGATAAATAAGCGCATTTCTCAACTACATATTATACTGCGGTGCAGAACCGCGGAGTTCTAGGGTGCTCTGTGCTGTAGTAGTTAGTATAGTATGTAAATACGCTCCCGGTATTAGTTGTAGGAACTACAGATAAACATAGAAAATTTCATCCGATATGTCTAAGAGTTTCGACAAACGAGCGTTAGGAAGATTTTAAAATAGTTTAAAATAGTTTAAAAGAACAGGTTTTGTTTGTATACGGACATTCTCTACAACCGTCGGTATTAGTTTGTGATGGTGCAAAGAGCATCCAAAATGCTTTTACAGAAGTTTTTGGTCCTGAACCCATTGTGAGAATGTGTTGGGCACATGCAAAACCAAAAATGCAAACCAGGGTTGAAGAAACTTGCTCAGACAAAAACGCCCGAAAGAATATATTACAAGATTTAAATATTTTATTTTGAAAGCAGTTAAAAATGTATTTTTTTTAATTTTTGAATATTCTACTTTTTGTTATACTTTAAAAGAAAATTCTACACTAAACTACCTGAAAAATGTTTAATATTTTTAAGGCGTTTAAAGCAGTTATTGTCTGTTTTTTTTGCAGACAATTGTAAAAATTTTTGAAATTATGTTAAGTGTAGTTTCATCGTGCTCTCTCTCCAAATCAAGGGCAGGTTATCGATTCTAAATCATCACAAATAAAATAAAACCTTTTTTCGGTTCTAAGAACCTACGGACTGCGCCAAGAACTCACGAGCTCGAAATTTTGAAATTAACTGAAGGAAACAATGATAAATCCTTACAATTATTGAAACGCCCAGCAATATGTATAAAATAATCTTTATATAAGATACATCAATGGTTCCCCCAGAATTGTAGCAAAAAACTAGATTCGCCTTTATTTTCACATGCTAGTGATGCCCACTTAATTTGTTTTTATCAAAATGTTCGTGGTCTTAACACTAAAACCGAGACTTTTTTGGTGGCGGAATTCTCTGTGGAGTTTCTAAAAACATTGTGTCTGAAAAAATTAGTTTGTCTGATTTTTGTAACAGTATTGCGCCCTCTATCGATGTTGTTGGCTGTAAATTTACTATTAGGTTACAGATATTTTACATGATTGTTTTGTACATCCCACCATCTATCACATCTGTAATTTTCGAGCAATTTCTGGATCAGTTTACACTTTTAATATCAAAGCTAAACCATAATGTAATAATATTGGGCGATTTTAACGTGTCTCATTTCTCTATTAATTCACCTACAGGTAATTATGTTAGTCAAAAGTCGATTGCTGTGAATAATTTTGCTAACACTTTTAATCTTGTTCAGTGTAATCACATCCTAAACTATAATAACAGACTATTGGATCTTGTTTTATCTAACATCACCTGTACTGTTTCGCGTAGTGACGTGCCTTTTGTCTTGGAAGATTTGCATCACCCTGCACTGGATATTGATTTTACTGTCAGGCTCTCTCTCTTTTACTCAGGCCAACGTGTCCATAATTTTCAGCTTAATAAAAACTTATCTCATTCTTTTAATTTTAGAAAGGCCAACTTCCATCTCCTTTATGACTCGATCCTTGAAGCTGACTGGTCTACTGTGTATTTATCCTCTAATGTTAATGATGCATGTGGAGCCCTATATGATATATTGAATGGCATATTTGCCGCACACATTCCTCTTAAGCAGCAACGTAAAAGAAGATTTCCAAATTATTATTCTCGAGAATTGATTAAGAACATTATAGGAAAGAAAAGGCTTTCAAGGACTTTAAAATGTACAATTCTCCATTCTTTCAAAATAAATTCCATTCTCTTCAGACGCCTTATCAAACTACAAATACGCAATGAATATAAGTTGTATATATCAAACACCGAAAGGAATATTTCTTTGGACCCATCTAGCTTTTGGAATTTTATTGGTTCTAAGAAGGCTGGAACCATGATTCCTGGTATGATGAGGCTACCCGATGACGTGGTAGTTAAAGACCCACAAGACATAGTTGATGCTTTTGCACTGTTCTTTGGTGAGGCATTTATACAATCAAATTTCATTAACCATTCGTCGACGTCTGATAATGTGCCCCACTTTGACATTTCCAACGTTGATGCTTCCCAGATTATTTTGGCTAGTAAAAAAATCAAAAATAAGTTAACATCTGGCGTAGACGGTGTACCTAGTTTCTTGGTTAAAGGCTGCATTGGTGTGTTCTAGCTGATCCGCTGACCTACATTTTCAACTTAATACTGTCAACAGAACAAATTCCTGAAATTTGGAAGACTGCTAAAATAATACCTATTTTAAAAGCTGGGGACTCTGATCAAATCGTGAACTACAGGACAATCTCATTACTCTGTAACTTCTCAAAAATTTTCGAAATTATCCTGAATCGGTTGCTATTTAGTCACGCAAAAGAACTCATCTCTGTAGACCAGCAAGGATTTTTTAACGGGCGATCTTGTGTTACTAACTTATCCTGTCTGTCTAGCCACATCTGTGAATCACTTGATGTTAATACTCAAGTCGATGTTATTTATACCGACTTTTAAAAAGCCTTTGATCGGATAAATCACTATATTTTGCTGCCTAAATTAACTCAGTATGGTTTTTCAGGGAGATTATTTAATTTATTTCATTCCTACTTGATTGGTAGATCTTAGTATGTTGAATATAAGGCCTTTAAATCGAAACTTTTTAACGTAACGTCGGGTGTGCCACAGGGCTCGAACCTGGGTCCGCTCCTGTTTAGTTTTTTTATAAATGACTTGATTGAGTCACTCACTCGTCATAGGCTGGCTTTTGCCGATGATTTGAAGCTATATTTAAATGTATATGGTTTAGAGGATTGTCTTTTTCTTCAGAACTGTCTAAATACATTGGAGGTATGGTGCGCTGTTAACAGGTTAGGCTTGAATGCGGCTAAATGTAGTGTGGTCAGTTACTCTAGATCAAAAACACTCTTAAATTTTAATTTCTTTATTAATGATACTATTTTGAGTAGATTAGAGCAAATTACTGATCTTGATATCACCTTTGACTCTGAATTTACATTCGTTCCACACTTCAACAATATAGTCAAGTCAGCCCTGAGAAGGCTTGGGTTCATAATTAGAAGTTCTCAGAGTTTTATTTTGGAATCTACATTAAGACTGCTTTTCTGTTGCTTTGTGAGATCAAAACTGGCGTTTGGCTGCATTATATGGAACCCGCTCTATCAGAATCATGTTGGTCTTCTTGAATCTGTTCAGCGTAGATTTGCTAAGTTTTTGGCCTTCAGGCAAGATGGCATATATTCGGTAAGAGGGTTTGATCATCGGCAACTATTGGAACGCTTCAATCTACATCCATTACATCTCAAAAGAATAATCTTCTCTGTAAAATTCCTGCATGGGTTACTGAATGGATTCATTGATAGTCCTGTACTTCTTTCTGGTGTACGTTTCATGGCGCCTGGGCTTAATGCTAGACATCCCCTAACATTCTTTCTGCCAAGGCCTCATACTAATATCCTGTTGAAATCGCGCTATATTTAATCGGATCTGTTACATGTGCGATATAAATTTCTCTCCGGTTCATGTGATTGTCGATATCTTGGTGGATCATTACTTTTGGGATTAAGACCCATGTGTTTAAGTTATAGTTAGTAGGTATATTGCAGTTAATTTAATTTAATTTTGTTGAATATGTGATTATCTTGTTAAACTTTTATAATTGGGTTTTTATATCATATTAATAGTTATTTGTTCTAATTTTTTGGATAACTATTGAGACTGTTACTTTACTTTACTTTTTTTCTTTTCTTTTCATTCTTTTAGGTTTATTTGTGTGTGTTTTTTTTAACTATATTTTTCATTGTTTTGCAACTGTTTCCTGTTATTGTGCAAGTTGCCTGTTGAAAACAAAGGCTTATTATTATTATTATTATTTGCATTTCTGTAGACCGATAAGAAGGTAGATTTTTCAGTTAATACACATAAGCGAAGCAATTTCCTTTTTAATCTAGATTTGGTATAATTAGTAGGATTTTAAATATAAGTTGTATTCGAAGACACTATTTCCGGAATTCTTTCCTTGTTTTAATTTTTTTTGCCGTACATGATATTTCGCAGAAAATCACCATCCATACCATATGTCCAGTAAAAGTATTAAAATTCTTGTTCCTAATACGAAATCGAAATTATTGTTTGCGCCATTAAGAATAGTCGTAAATCTGAAAAGAAGACACTTAACATCCGTGCTAACAACGCTAAATATGGTGGTTATAATTTACCATGTGTGAAGAGCAAGCATTGTTCTTTATATTTGCTTCATTTAAAGTAAAAGTTGAGGGCTTTAAATTGCTACTTCCTAATAGACACTTTTTTAACATTATTTCTCAATAAGTGAGGATGCTTTTTTGGATTATTAATGCTAATTTTATAATAACTTTCTCTTTTACACAATACATTTGTCAGTTCTATTTTAGATAAAAACCTAAATTTTTTGTTGCAGTTAAACATTATCAAAAGGTTAGGGTATTCCAAATACGGGAGACTATTGCTAAATACAGGGTGTTCCGTTGATTATATTACAAATTTCTAGGGCAGATAGAAAACGTCAAAAGAAAAACAAAAGTTCATATAAACATGGGTCCGGAAAAGCTTCCTCAGGGAGCTAGAGCTCTTTGAAATTAACCTTTAAAAACTAGTTTTTTTTAATAGCTCCAAAACTACTTTAGCTACCGCAACCATTTTGGGAGGTAAACTATTGTTAGTACGTTTATTCTTTTGAACCTACTAAATAAAAAAAAAATTTACCAGGGGCTTCAGAATCAGGGGGGTATTTGGTAAATTTAGGCCCATTTCTTTAAGACTTTAATTTCTGCCCGTTTGGGCATTAGATTATGATGTTCCTATACTTTTTACATAAAAAAGGTGCTCTTAGTAAAAGTCAGTAAATGGTAAATATCACCGTTTTTGTGAAAATTGACGAAGAGCAAGTTATGAGATACAAAAATGAATTACCTATTATTATTAATAAACAATTAAAAAAAAATCTGGCGTAAATAAAAAATAAATGTTTAAAAAAAGTTAAGGTAGCCACTTTATTAAATTGGTACTCAAATTAATTAACTGTCACTTTAATTATCACCTTGAGGCATAAAATGTTTAAATGATTTTAAGTGTAATAAAAAACCAACAAATTAACAATTTTAGAAACGTAAACAAATTTTATTAAAGATTGGTATTACAAAAATAAACTTAAAATATTAATTGCTCAAAATGCCGGCCGCCACGATCGATACATTTGTTGTATCTACGCACCATATTAAGGTTGACGTGGTTAAAAATATCAGGCGTGGTTTGGATTACTTCAGCAGCTGCGGAAATTCTGGCCACCAGGTCTTCTTCTGACTCGACTGGAGTTTAAGATACGAGACTTTTCATATGCCCCCAAAGAAAAAAATCTAAGGGTGTCAAATCTGGTGAGCGCGCTGGCCAGGTGACAGGGCCTCCGCGGCCACTCCAGCGCCTTCCAAAATTTTCATTTATAAACTCGCGGACAATAAGTGAAAAATGAGCTGGCGCTCCATCGTGTTGTAGCCATAAGTTCTGTCGTATATTTCGGGGCAGATCATCTAATAGTTCTGGCAGTACATTTCTTAAAAAATGTAAATAAGTATTTCCCGTTAAACGAGGAAGCAACATAATTGGACCAATTAAGCGTTCTCCAACAATGCCGGCCCACATATTGACCGAAAACTTATGTTGATAGCTCCTGAAATGAATACCACAAGCGTTTTCCTCACTCCACACATGACATATTCTTAGAATTAAAAATGCCTTCTTTTGTAAATAAAGCCTCGTCAATAAAAGGTATTTTGGAAATTGAGGTTCTTCTGTACACCGGTCAAGAAACCACTGGCAAAAATTCACACGGGGCATAAAATCATTGGGTCCTAATGATTGCACCTTTTGCAGGTGGTAGGGCCGAAGAAGCTGTTCATTAACAACGTTCCATACCCTAACATGATTTACATGCATCGCATCAGCTACTGCTCGAGTACTTACTGATGGGTTATCTTCAAATCGCTGAAGCACTTCTTCCTCAAAATCCGGGATTCGGATGTTCCTTTGCGCGCCATTATCTTGGCGTTTTATTTTAACGAAGCCAGTCTCCCTGAGCCGTTGATTGACCCTTTCAAAAAATGTGTGAGCTGGGATTCGCCTTTCGGGAAACCGCTCTTCATATAGTCGAGAAGCAGCTCTACCATTACATCGAACTTCCCCATAAATTAAAAGCATATCGGCGTATTCAGCAAAAGTGTAATCTTCCATTACTTAACCGTAATAAAAAGGGAATTAATATCATGCAAAAAATACTGACAGTGACAAATTTAAAAAATACTGACAGTGGCAATGAATTAGCATTATTATTATTATTAAAATAATTAATTGCTGTAGATAAGAATATGCTGTATCTTAGTTTGGTTTCAGTCAATTTCCACAAAAACGGTGATATTTACCGACTTTTACTAAGAGCACCTTTTTTATGTAAAAAGCATAGGAACATCATAATCTAATGCCCAAACGGGCAGAAATTAAAGTCTTAAAGAAATGGGCCTAAATTTACCAAATACCCCCCTGATTCTGAAGCCCCTGGAAAATATTTTTTTTATTTAGTAGGTTCAAAAGAATAAACGTACTAACAATAATTTACCTCCCAAAATTGGTTGCGGTAGCTAAAGTAGTTCCGGAACTATTATTGTATGGTGTATGGTGTCCAACTGGCATTATTGGTTCATATTTCTTCGAAGAGGCTGACCTTATGCTAAGCTTACATGATCCAAATTTTTTTGGTTCCAACTATGCAGAAAAGGGATAAAACCCAACCCAACGAATGTGTGTTTTCAGCAAGATGTTACCAGGACACATACTGCCATTGCTTCAATGAATGTTGTCCTCAACCTGTTCCCACGAAAGCTCATTTCATGTTTCGGAGATGTGTTGTGGCCTCCAAAGTCACCAAATCTGCCTGTTTATGATTTTTTGTCTATGGGGTTTTTTAAAGAGTTGTGTATATGGTCACAACCCTCGTAGTTTAATCGAGTTAAAGAACGCAATTAGCCAGGAAATCCTGACTATTGATCGAGCGATGTTAGAGCGTGTTATTTAGGATCTTATAAAAAGGATCGAAAACTGCATCCAACTTGATGGTCACCATATTATTATGAAAATGTAAATACGTTAATTATTCTGCTAGTTTTTGTACAATTTTATTAGTATTGTGTAGTTAAAGTTGATTCGTAGGGTTTCTTTAGGGTTCTACTTACGTTTGGTTTATTATTTTCATCTATAGTGTTTAGTTTTTAGGTAGTTCATCTTGTTTGAGAGCCCCATTTTGGCCCCAATTTAGGTTATTTAGGTTATATTATTGTAAATCCCTGTAGTTCTAATTTTCTAGAATTTGTATACTTGCTTGCTTTGACTGTCAGTATTCTCCTAAAATTATTGGTCTCTTTGGGCAAAAACAATGAAGATAATTCTAAATATTTCGAAACTGTTCCATCGGGTTTTAAAAAGGACGCGCTTCGTGACAAATCATTCAGTTTTAATTGTTTAGTCAGTTTTTACCTTGGAAACAATTAAACGACAGTCAAAGCGAGTTAGGTTAGTGCTTTTGACGTTGACAATAAAAGTGTGTTCCCGAATTTCGTTACAATATTAATGACATACTTACTTTTTATAATTAATTTAAAATCGTCTTATTACCATTTGTCACTCTGTATATCAAGGAAAATATTGGTCTTAGAACAGAGCTCTGAAATACCCCAATACTAACCCCACCCTCCCCCGATGACACAGTCCCACCTTGAACGGCCTGAGATCTATTTTCCAAATATGATTTTATTATTCCAACACTTTTAGGGAAAATTTAAAAGCTTTTAGTTTTCTTAACAGAATCCCATGATTCACACAATCAAAAGTCTTGTTAAGGTCGCAAAACATTGTAGACAAAACAAGACAGAGTTATGCTGGTGGTCATCAAATAAATTTGTTATACTGTACATTAAGTCAAGGATACCTAAAAGAGTATTTCTATTTAATTTGCTTTTAGCATTTATTTAATTAGTAATAAATATAGCAATTGATAGACCCTATATAAAACGAAAATGTATGTAAAAACCTAGAATTAGAAATTATGCGCTCTCTTGGACAGTTTTTCCATGTGGTGCGCAAAAAATGACCTAATAACTTAATTTAAAAAAATATTTGCTTGTCAAAAAAATATTAAATGCTTAGATTCTATAATACAAGAATACTAAAAAGGGGGCAAAAATATTAAAAGCACTATAAATCTGCTAATAGCTTGCAACATTTGAAAAGTGAAACCTCGACCGTTAACGGCGTAAAATGACCGTTTAATATTAATTCGGAAAAAAATTATTAATACAGAACAAATTAATAAATCGCTTGAAATCACTTGATTGGGGAAAAATAATCGATCGAAGAACGATTAAAGCGCGAGCCGCGCCAGTTTCAAAATGGAAAGTTTTTGACAGAATTCTATTAATATAGAAAGTGATCTTGTTCTGACGATTATTTCTGTTAATTTCGTACCGTTTTAAATCCCGTTGGTCATGCGAAAAGCGTTATAACCGTAAGGGAGAAAAGTACGTTTTATTATTATTATTATTTATCATCGTTTGAGCAGTTCGTTAAGTGGAAAATTAGACGCGTGTAGCGAATTTTAAATAAGATAAAGAACCGAAGAAAAAATTGTAAATTATGTATTAAATTATGGAGCTCTATTTAGTGCGAATAGCATATAAACATATATAGTTAATTAACGCCAACAAATTTTAAAAAAAAATCGAATATATCCGAAATTAAAAAATGTCATCTCTGGGATGTACCGTTTATTTTGAATTCCCGTCTTAACCCAGACTTGTGTTGAAAGCTTTTGATTTCTTAAGAATAATTATATATCATCATCGTAAAAATTAAAATTGTTATTTTTCTTAAATTATAAAAAAAGACCATATACTCTGTTTCTACGAAAACAATGTGTCAAATAGCGACAGACTTACGGTAAAGTATTAATAGTTTATCAGAGATAGAGGTGGGCTAAGAAGTACGATACATCATAAATGTCAGGAGATCCAAGGCTTTTAAGCAAATCTATCCAGATCCGTATTTAAACAACAACTCTATATAGTACTGAAATAATTTTTTCTTTTTTTCTTTTAAATGGCATGAATAAATTTAATATTCGACATTTCGTGTTTGGGGCTGCATCATTAACTTAGTTTTTGTTTAATCAAGATCTTTTATTTTAGACTCTGAAAGCCTTTAATCTCTCTTATAAATGAATTTTAGTCAATATATCATTGATCAACCTATTCAAACTTACCAAATGATATTGTAAAGTTGATAATACTACTCTGTCTGATCATGAGTTTGTATTGTGTAAGGTATGTGATAATGATAGCAGTCACTTTGTTGTATCTGCGCCTCGCTTGGGCCGATTATTAAGTAGCTATAACTTTAATAAGTTTCGCCATAGATCAACTCTTCATAAGTGAGAGGTCATACTGATCAAAGCACATCCAATATCTCAGTTTTACAGTAGGCTGGTTGACCTATTTCATACACCTTCTTTTGATTGGTGAAGATTAAGAGGTAAAAATGAAGATTAAATTTTGGTTTACTAAGGGTCTTAAAAGTTCTTCTAAAAACTCATGCTCCCTGCTTACAATACAGAAGTTTATAAACAATTAAGTATTTCAAACATATTCTAATTCTTATCGTTCACTATGTCGCCGGCTGATTCGAATTTCTAAACGGCGGTCCTACGAATTAAACCATTATGAAACGTCTGAAAAATAATTAGTTATATTGTTACCAGAGCCTCTAATAACAGAGATTGTCAATCACTTAAATATCTGCTGATGAATTAAATAACCTTTTTTCAACTGTTGCTTAGACTTTGCAAAGATTTGCCGATAGATCAATTTTCCTTTTTATAATGTCTTATACTAAATATTTTTTTTTAATTCTAGCAGTTTATCTGAAATGAAGGGAATTTCATACTGCATCGAAAATAAAAAATCTGTAGGGGAAGATGGTATCTCCATTAAAAGAGTCACAAGCTTGCCAGATGCTGCTTTGACGGTATTGGCCGATGTAATCAATGATTCATGGGAACAGGGCACCTTTTCATTATGCCTAAAGACGGCTAAGTTTGTTGCAATTCACAAAACTGATCTACTTTATGGTCTCTCAAGGCCAATATCGCTTTTTTCTACTTCTACCTCAATTATCCAATGCTTATGTAGAAATAGCAAAAAAACATACTTTATAATATCATAAGAATTTGTCACTTATTTTGACAGGCGCAAAATAATAGTATTCCTCTTTAATAAAATATGGAGCATTTTTTTCATTAAATATGATAAGATACTCTATAAAGAAGTCAACATTCAAAGTTAAATGAATGTAGATAACGTCCCTATATTAGAGAAAAGAGGCAACAATATCGCAACTCCGCTCGATCGCATTGTTGATTCCACCGACACAAGTAATCTTTATCAGTAACGTCGTCAAAAGATATTTACATGATAAATATTTATTGTTAATAGATTGTGCTTTAAATTAAAAACAATATTACCGTTTATGAACTTTTTATGCGTTTTTTAACATACTTCATTAGAGTAGAAGCACATACTTATCTAATAAAAAGCATTTTTATGGAACTTAACTATTTTACAATTATTATAGATTTCTTAATAAGTTTGTATTATTCTACGTTTATAATGACGGTTGTCCGTTGATATGATGTTATAACAATATCGGTATTTACTTCGGAAAAGATCGGCTTAAATCGCTTTTTTTCCCAAGGTGCGGCACAAACGCCACAAGTTTTTATTATCGTAACAATTCACAAAAACACTGAAATGACTCAACCTTTTTCCTTTTTCAACCAAAAACTAATGAAAAACACAAAACTTTATTTTTAATTCAAAATCTAGCATCAATAAGTTAAATTAATATTATTATATGTGTTGATATATTGCTAAAAATTTCCTCTTTTGAAAATGCGTGTAAACTCGGCAACAGAAAATCGATGAATATGTTTGTAAACAAAACACCTCCCTTGTCCCTGTGCACATGTTGAACTCAAACAAAGTTGTTGTTTACTAATTCTAGCCTTTCAATGTTCTAAGGATAAGATCCTTCTCTGGCACAGCTTAGACATTGAATCTTTGAGAGCCACAATGAAGACGGATCAATATAATCAATGGTTTGTATCAAACTAAAAAATCAAATTAATGAGTTTTAAGTTTGTTCTCGACAATGTTTTTGTTGATGATTCGTCGGTAAAGTCAGTTAAAGAAGCGACGTTTCTAAAGTTGGTTATTCGTAGAAAACTTAAATTCTAATAATTCTAATATCGAAAATATATGGTATGCCATGTTGTTTTTCTTAAGTTTTAAAAATTACAGAGTCCAAGTGGCGATCATTTCTTTCGACACACATTCGAAGCTGATTTCTGAAAGTTTCCATTACTCGAGCAGTAATTTGAGGCGATATTCCTGTAATTTTTTGGCGCATTGCTGCTTTCAATTCGTCAATGGTTCGAGGATGATGTTGAAAAACCTTCTCTTTCAGGTAGCCCCAAAGGAAAAAACCACATGGGGCAAGATCGGGTGAACGCGCAGGCCACTCAACGTCGCCATGTAACGAGATTACGCGTCCTGGAAACATTTCCCTTAACAGGTCCATTGTCCTTCTTGCCGTATGACCTGTAGCCCCATCCTGTTGCCACCACACATCCGGATGTTCAAGTTCCCTAAGTTTTGGTTCCAAAAGATTACGTAGCATGTCGACATATCGATCAGCAATTACGGAAACCGTTACTCCTCCTTCTTCAAAAAAATAGGGACCCCAAACACCGAAAGAACCAATAGCACACCAAACGGTAACACGTTGGCTGTGAAGTGGCCTTTCATGGAGCTGCTGCGGATTTTCTGGTGCCCAGTAGCGAAAATTCTGCTTGTTCACACAGCCAGACAAATGGAAATGAGCCTCGTCACTCGTTATTAAAAGCGCATTTTGTGAGACGTTTTGAAGAATATCATTGGAACATTCTCGGCGATTTTCCTAGTCCCGTTCACTAAGTTCTTGCACGATCATCATTTTGTATGGATGGAACTTCAGATCGGTGTGCAAAATTCTTTTCACAGAACGATCTGACAAACGCAAAGCAGAGGCATGTTTAACAGCTGAACGTCTAGGATATCGTTCAACTGCTTCTCTTACAGCTGCAATTTTTTCAGGTGTCCGAACACTTCTGGATCTACCAGTTGATTTTCTTTTTAAGGCTGAACATGTAGCTCTAAAATTTGAAACCCACAACAGTATTGTTTTGCGATCTGGAACTGGATCATGTCTACCAAGCGCGAAGTGAGTACGAAAATTTATTTGTGTCGTAATCACTGATTCGTTACTTTTGAAAAATGTTTCGATAACGAAGGCACGAGGCTCGCCCGTCCAGTTCATGGGCGACAACAGAAATGGCAAGACGCGCGCAGCCAACCGACTACGCTAAGCTGGCTCCCTCTTTAGTGATTCGGGCTCAGTGGCGGCGCAAAATGTGGGAGATCATTTTGCCGGACCCTGTATAACAGCACTTCGTCAAAAGTACTCGGGAACTTGGAACTAAGTTGGAAAAAACAGTTTATTTTGCCTTAATAGAATCTCATCTTCGCTATGGGATCTTCTCTTAAGGAAATGCTAGTTTTGAGATGTAGACATTGCTTACTTTTTAAAAGGTTTCGTGCAATATATCTGTGGAACTAAGCCGAGAGGTTATACTTACAATCTGCTGCCTTTCTGCAAGGTGTCATTGAAATGGTGTGAAAAATTCGGAGGGTGATAGTACTCCTAAAAGAGTAAAAAACTTCCTATAAAAATAGGGTGGAAAATGCATATCAAGAGAGTTTGGGACACTGAAAGGGTGAATTTAAAAAACGTTTTTTTTTAATCGTACGCTTAAAAAACAAGATAAAATTTTGGAAAAAATCTTCTGCTATAAATTTTGATTCTAAATGAAATTAAATAAACTTACTATTTACGCTTTAAATAGGGTCAAGTGGTGTAAAAATGAGACATTTTATAAAACTTTTAATTTTTAAACAATTTCCTTTTTGAAATAAATGTTCAAAAAATGATCATACAATGTAGATTTCGATGCTGAATAACAAAGAAATGACAAATTCAAGGAAATCGTTATGGGTGTTAAGAAAAAAAATAATAACTCCTGTCTCATATTTATCTGCCATTTTGGGCAAAATTGATACATGGCAATTTCAGGCATTTATGATGTTGTCCGTGGTATGGGGCAGTTATGAGATAACCTGGTTGAAAAAGGAAACAACATTTTGTACGATTTTTCTCAGATTTATTTAAAAAATGCAATAAAAATTGGAAAATAATTTTTTTGAAAAAAAAATTTTAATAACAAATACATAATTATGTAAAAACAGTTCAATCAAACTCAAGTCGCAGTTTGAAAATAAAATAAAAATAAAAAACAGAAAATAAATTCTAGATAGGTACGTCAAAAATATTACCTAAATAAATAAAAAAACTCCAAATACTCTGCATGTAGTTATAGTTAAATGATTTTGTTAACATTAAATTTATTTATAGCGATAGAAAACACAAATTTCTGTGAAACTCTGGCAGTACCTCCATGGGTTATTGGAGGAGGTAGTTTCATTACTACGTCATCCTTTGGTACTTCATATTTTTCAGGTATTTGAGGAAATATGAATTTTCCCCCTTTCGATACAAATAAGACACAGAAAATTCGTCATCCCCAATAGATTCTACTAGCGCAACGTAATGCATATTTTTTTTTTTTTTTTGGTACAAAACTTAATCAAAACATAGTCGCCAATATTTATGTCACTATTTGTATTAAATTCCTCGGCTGCATAATTTTTTTCTTCCCCTTCTATGAGTTCGTCTAATGTCATTTTTCAATGTCGCTTTCTTCTCGGTAAGTTACACTTTCATCGTCTGAAGAGGACTCGGCCACTTTTGTCACTTTTTTCTTTGGTTCTTTTTTTTTCTTTTGTGACACTTCTTTTTCCCTAATACTATCTAAATATTCGGCGCTAGTTAAAACAGCACAACTGGAATTAACTTTTCTCCTTCGCTTTATTTCAGGATTTGTTTTGTTTATCTTATTTAGCAAAATATTCTCGAATGAAGTGGACGAAGACGGTTGTGGCTCAACATTATTATCTTGAAATGTTTTAGTGTCATTAGTCTCGTTTGTTGTTTCTTTTTCAATTATTTTCTGTTCGCTATTGTTTACATTGTTTGCTATAACCTCATCATTTTCCTTTTCTTGGTTTAATTCAAACACATCTAATGGATTGGGGTTTTGAACACTTTCATTGTATTTTTGCAATTTAATTTTATTAAGACGGTCTGGATATTTTTTCCTAGAGCAAGGATATATATACCAGTCGATTCAAACGACTTTTTTATTATAGCCTCTGTAATACCTTCATTCCATAACTCGCAGATCAAATCAGCAAATTCGCTTTTGGTGAGACGTCTCTGATTTAATCTCTGCCACTCTGTAAGCTTTTGGTTCCATTTTAGCTTCAGAGGTCCAAAGCAACACTTATCCAACGGTTGCAAAATATCTGTAACATGAGGTGGTAATTTAAAAAATGTGATATTATTTTGTATGCCAAGTTCAATAGTTCCCCTATCCAGATGTGAGACGTGACCATCCATTATAAGTAACAGCGGCCTTTCGGAAACCATTGAACAAAATTGGGAAAACCAACTATTAAAGACCGCAGTTGTCATCCAGCCTTTATCAGAGACAGCATAGCAGGTTCCTTCCAAATCGTTTGATCCTCGGTTTGATCCCTTCCATGTGCTCCACAGGTTTTGTCCTTGATATATAATTAATGGCGGTAAAATACGCCGCTAGCAGAAATGCACGCCATGGTTGTAATATTTTCTTTACCAGATCCTTCTATGCTTCTATGAACTTTTTGGCCCAATGCTGCAACTCCTTTTATTCTACCTGGATCCATATTAAATGCTGTTTCATCCAAGTTAAATATGTGTGCAGGCTTGTCTTGCAAACCAAGTTGTTGGATTGTTTGACCCAGGCGATCATAGAAGGAATATATTATAAAAGGGTCGCTGGTAGCTGTTCTCCTACACTTTTCTAGTTATTCCATTTTCTTCTGGCTCAGTCGATTTCTTTTACAGAACGAACGAAACTAATCGTCACCAGGTTTGCCTTCCTTAAATGTGGTTTTTATAGCATTTTCATTAACATATGTTTGCACAACTAACTGAATTTCTTTTTGGGATAAGGCGAATCCCCATTTAGCCATAATTTTAATTTTTTCTGTCAAATCTCTTTCTTGTTCATCGGATAGCGCTTGTTTTCGGCCACGTTTTGAAACATTTTTTTCGTGAATAGCCCGAAATAATTTTGATTTATCAATGCGAAATTTTTTTGCTGCCGTTCGAATAGAGAACTTACCTTTCTTTACTAAGGTAAGCGCCTGTTTCAGGTCGTCGTCTGTATAGGGTTTTGCCTTTGGAACGTAATTCCTAGGCATTCTGACTTGCTCTTTATGTAGGTATACATAAAAATTACCCCAGCAAAAAAACACGTACACACTCAATTACTTCTAGCAACAGACTACCCGGCTTGTTCCCACAGCGCCGCGACACATCAGTCTTCACAAGCCAGATGGATTACAACGGGCGCGCAACAAAAGTTTGCTAGATTCTTTAGATTTTAAAAGTTTTTGTCATGAAAATTGCATTATATTACGGTAGATGAAATAATTCATGTATAAATTAATATTATCGTTTGAATGAATGTGTCTTTAGGTTTTAGAATATTTAGACTTTATTACGTCCTTTTTTCGTCTCACTAAAATAATTTTTAGTGGCAAAAAATGGACTGTCTTATTTTTACCCAAAATCTTCGGTGTCTCATTTTTACACCACTTGACCCTAAGGTTACTTTTCCAAACGGTTAAATGTCATCTACTTGTATTAATCAGTAGTAGTAGTAGTTGGTAAGGATTAGGAAACTAGAGCTGGGCAAGTAAGCCTACAAAGTTCCTTTTCGCCAAGAATCATCCACCCTTACACCCCCACTTACAATGGATGGTCTTCACTGAGTCGGCCCATTTTCTTAATAAAGGCTTGCACGTTGTCGCAATTGAGACCTTTCCGTTAGAGTGTCGTTGCTCCAAGAATTTTCTAATATGTGGTAAAAAGTTTACTCTCCTGTACTGTAATTCGGACAGAGCAGACTTTCTCTTATGCCAAGGAGGTGTAGAATATAGATTCCTGTTTATAAACTTAAGCTGAGTTAGGATTCCATCTCGAAAATCCTATCTACATCTTTTTGTCCTTTAATTCTTCCTTGTTTTTTCCAATTATTAAGTTCCTGGGAAATTTGTTTTTTACTGTGATTAAGGCACGACTCGAGGCCTACGAAGAGGCGAATGGAATCCTATCTTGCTAGTTTGTCAGCTTGTTTATTGCCCCCGATACCTGGTGTCAATTTTTCCCTTATCGGCATTTGCACCCGAAAGCCTTTCTTTAACCTTAGTTAAAGAATTGTCTTAATTATAATAATATCTGAATATTTGTTACAGAAAATAATTTTGTTTTAACAAACGGTTTTAGAAAAACAATAATAGTGAACTTATAAGGAAATTAAGTATAAGAGAGAAATGGGTATATTGATGATATACATCGACTCGATTGGGACAAATATGAACAATTTCCTGCTTTATAAATTTTTGATCAACATCTTGTATTTAAGGCTAATCCATCTCTCTCTAATACACTATTGTGGCTATAAGCCTTGTTCGACACACTATTTTAATAGAAGCAATATAAAATCCTATTTTCTGAAGTGTGCCACATACCAAAAAGACAATAAAATTTACGCATAAAAGCATATTAGTTAATAGATAAAATTTTAATGGATAAGTGAGATACGTACATATAAGAAGCTAATGATTGATCGCCTTGGGTTCTAATATAATCAAATAATTATAGTTCGAGCTCACTCAAGAACGCGAAACTCGCATATTACAAAATAAAATAAATCCTTTAATAGAAATCAGCTAGCGAGGCCATATGGCATAGTGCAATAAGAAAAATTCCTAAAAGCCTGAAAGTGCAATAAATTATGCTGCATAATCCAACCTGTTGGCATATAACGTATTATTTTAACAGAAATTAAACAAATCAAATACTTTCTCTGATGATTTACCGCGTTTCCGCGACATTAACTTGCCATGGGGATAAAATGCAATTTTCATTATTAACATTTAATTCTTATCATCAACGTATTCTAAACTTGGGCGTGGCTTATAGAGTATGACGTAAAAGTGGCAGTTTTTAAAATGGCGGACCAAATGCATCTTGGAAAAAAAAACGATTTGAAAGAGTATAGCTACGTAATATCTTGAATCAAGTTGGCGTTTATATGCAATTCCTAATTTGTAAAGCATCATATCACTTTTGACGTAAAAGAAACAATTTTCAAAATGGCGTACTAGAGCCATCTTGGGGAAAAAACTATATAAGTGAAAACAGTATAAAGACGCAATGTTTTATGATCAATATGATGCTCACCAGTTATTTTGAAATTAACATGAAAATGCTGGCCTTTACATCATAGTATACTTATCCAGTATTAACCCACAATAGAGGTATTCTACTTCAAAGACCCTATTTATGTATATATTAGTGAGAAATCTGGAATCCATCAATTTGAAACCAAACTATGTGAAACGATAAAAATTATTAATTACTTTAATAAGCACCTCCAGAATCAAGAAGATCGTGACTCGTATAGTCAGACACAAAAAACCTCAGAACTGTACTTTTCTTTCTATTATACTTATAGGAAATTGTGGTGATAAAACTCATTATGAGCTACAAGAAGAAAGTTCAGAAAAAATTAATAAGATTGCGTAAAAAGGAGATCCAAGTCTCAAACCATTTCAAGAGGCAGTGACAATGGCTGCCTTCATAAGTTCATACATTAAAAATGCATGATTTACCCTGTCAAAGGCCTTGGAAAAGTCAGTGTACAAAGCAGTAACATTTTCGTATCTCTTATGGGGCTTCTCGATTATGAAGAGATAGAGAGATGCGGTTTTCACGACACCATGCTACTTTTTAATGAAACCAAAAATGCACTAATTAAATGTGCCGTAGCAATCATAGCTTTTATAGTACAGGATGATTTTGAAAAAAAAATATTTCAACCCCTGTAGCTCTGTTATTACCAGATATTAAAAAAAGTAAAAACGAATATTTGTAGATTTTTGTAGTTATTACATACATTTTTTTTTTAATAGGGCATCCTATATATTTTTTCAAATCTGTCTCCGCTTGCCAAAAGCTTTTCAAAAATATAACATGGTCCATATTTATTTTTATAAATAGCCGTTGTTTTTGTTTATTGTTATCGTTTTTATTGTTAAATTATATTTTAATATGACTTGAAGCCAAAAATTTGAAAACTTTGAGAAATATGATATGAATACCTGCCTCATATTATCTAATGAACATGCAGACCAGGCCTTAGAGCTCTATCTAAGCAGGTCGGTTAATCTTTACCTTCGGATTTATATACAGTCAACTTCGGATATAGTGAACTTGAAAAATATATGAAAATGGGTTCACTATAGCCGAAGTTCACTTTAAAAAAAAACAGCATGGTGTTAATTTTAGAATTTGTATGTATATGTATTTTAATCATTAAATAAAATAAAGATTATAACTGGCATTTATTATAAGGATAAACAGCACATACAGTTTTTATAACACATATACAATATGTACATAGCTACTAAGTCATAATCTACGTGTTTGTAACTACATACTTAGTATACAGGGTGATTTTCAACCTATGCGCATAAACTTGGGAAATGGTAGATGAAGATCAATAATGAGTAATACCTAATGAGAAAAAAATGTAGTAAAATATTTTTGGTTTCCGAAATAAAGTTAAACAAATGTCAACAGAACGTGTATCAGACGAACTTATTTTGTTTATTAATAACTGATAGTAAACAAGTCATAATGTTTTGAATTTGTTGTTTGGAATCTTTAGCAGTACTTAGTTTGTTGGTGGCTGTGATCATTTTCGATTGTTATCTCCACACGAACAAAATAAAAGCGTCAAATGTAATGGCGCACATTTTTACAAACGAAGAGCTTGTCGACAGGGTTTTGGTTTACGGAGAAACGCATCAGAATGCAGTGGCAGCAGCTGATCTGTATGCCCAAAGATTTTCCCGAAGATATCACCCGAGACGTGGAGCTTTCTTACGAGTTATTCAGAGGGGTAGAGAAACTGGCAATTTGCGGCCGCGGCCTGGACAAGATGGAGGAGCTATTAGACCTAGGCACATTCTAAATCTGGAGGAGGATATTTTAGAAGTTATCGAAGAATAACCTAGAATTAGCACTAGGACAATTGCAGCGCGATTTGGAACATCGCAATCTACAAGTTGGCAATTTTAAGGCACGAGTTGTTGTACCCGTTTCATGTGCAGAGGGTACAAGCCCTACTTCCAAGAGATTTGCCGCTTCGAGTACACTTTTGTGAGTGGTTGTTACATCACCAGCAGTTAAGCCCAAACTTTACCATGAACGTTTTAGTTACGGATGGGGCAAATTTTACGCGCAATGGAATTTTCAATTTTCATAACACTCGTTACTGGGCTTTCGAAAATCCGCATATTACACGGAGAACATACTTTCAACAACGTTTTTCTGTAAATGTATGGGCTGAAATTCTGAACGGGATGCTCATCGGACCTTTTATTCTGGAAAATCGTTTGACTGGTGCTCGGTATTTAGAATTTTTGCGCAACAATTTACCAGTGCTCCTTGAAAATGTGAATCTCAACGTTAGGCAGAACATGTGGTCGACAACATTTAGATCGTGTGTTTCCCGGGCGATGGATAGGCCGTGATGGTCTAGTTGGGTGGCCCCCTCGCTCGCCTGACCTTAATCCATTAGACTTTTATTTGTGGGGTCATATGAAAACAATGGTGTATGTAAACGAAGTTAATACTGAGCAAGAGCTACGATATCGCATGAACGCTGCCAGTGACGCAATTCGCCTACAGCCTGGTTTGGCCCGTGCATGTACGTCTTCATGGATTTGACGAGCTCAAGTCTGTATCGAAAATAATGGAAACAACTTCGAACAGTTGCTTTAAATTAGTTTAAATTAAACACGTTAAAAAATACACGTTTTTTATTAAAAAAAATATGGATATCTCCAAAAAAAATATTTTACTAAATTTTTTTTCATTATTACTCATTATTACTTATCAGCTATCATTTCCCAAGTTTATGCGCATAGGTTGAAAATCACCCTGTATGTACTGAGAAATCTTGGTTTGTATAAGTCTGTTTGAAAAACTTATGTTACTTATATATCCGTCTAGGGTAGAAAAACTTTTCTTCACGTGATTGCAAAAAAGTACGTATTTCCGTCATCTTCTGCGTCATTTCTCTAATTGATGGAATATTTATTTCAAGATCCTTATTAGGTTCCTGATCGTTTTCGTCATCATCACTTCCGACTTCTACATTTACTGCTAAAAAAATAAAAGACAAAAGGTTAGTTTTATTCTAAAGTTAGTTTTATAGTACCTTTTGAAACTGACTGGATAATCTGCTCTTCTGTTATAGATTCGGTTGAAATAACATGGTCATCAATAGAAATGAATTTTTGCAAATCAAAGTCATTTATCCTTTTTCTTATTTCCTCTTCAACGGATCTTTGAATATCAGTATTTTCTTGATTACTATGTTTTTTTAACCATTCATTTAAGGGCAAGTCATCGTCTGAATCAAATTCATCTTCCACCTCAAAAAATCCTGCATGCCTAAAACAGTTTGCAATAGTTTTTGCACTTACTTCCTGCCAAGCTAGATGTATGGATTCTCCAACAAATTTTAAACTTTTATCTGGGGTTAGTTTATAGAAAAGTCCGGTCTCGTCAGCATTAAAAATGTCATTACTGCTGTAATTCTTACGAAGATCGGGCCAAACAGTAGTAAACCAGTTATTAACAACATCCATGTCAACTGATGCAGACTTACCAATAATTTTCCCTCCAGTAATACAGTGTCTCTTCTTAACTTTTTCGCTCATGAATTTTCATTTTTTAAAAGAAAAATTTGATTTTTTGTAAATCAACTCTTTAATTTTTTTGAAAATTTTTGACGTAAACAGTTTTTCTATTTTTTTGTTTGTTTTTAGTTTTTTTTATGTACACATTTGTGTACATTGGTAGTCAATGGTATAAAAGATAAATTAAAACAAAAAAATACTTTGTATGATATATTGCAAAACAGTTGCTTTTTTTTGTAAGGCACAGGTGAACGTTACATTTTTGGCATAAAATTCTTGACCGTCCTTTACAGCCTGGTACTTTACACCTAGATGCAAAGTCTTTTTCATCAATGGATGGCAAATGGTCTAGTCTGTCCAAACGAACTTTGGCCACTGGTCTAATTTTTAGTCTTACTTTTAACGGTTTGGGCGTTGAAGGACCCGGACTATCAGCTGCTGGTCGCCCCCTCTTCCTAGTAGATGTTTTTCCTGCCAAGAATAAAACCTCAGCAACATAGGTTCTAAAGTGAAGCAAATCTAGGACATCAGTCTTGGCCACACCCAAGTTAGCAGCTTTTTCTTTATATTCCAACCAGCCGTTTACGCATGCCATATCTATGGCATGAGCAAACATTCTCAGAGTCCACTTTTTAGACCTAATAAATGTCCGATACAAGGTATTAAGGAAATCCATCTTGTCAACACCCTTCATGTTAGAGTTGTAGTTATTTATTACTTGTGGTCTTGAAACGTAAATATAGTCCTTCCCTTTTTTATCCCATCGCCGGCACTGGTATTTATCACCAACTCCCATATAATTTGATGTCATTACAACTGGCCGGTTGTCGTACCATTTTGTCATTATGACTTCCCCATCCCCGCTAATAACTTCTTCGGAACAACCTCGACCTTTTATTTTCATATCCTTATCGGACGAAAATGGCGGATTTTTAAATCTTTCAGCTCTTGCTGTGCACGTTGTATATATTTGCCTATTTCTAAGGTATTGTAAGTTATAATTTGAAAAATAGTTGTCAAAATATAACTGTACCCTAGGGTGTGAGATTCGTTCAGATAATTTTAGTACCACTGCAGCACCCGAACCAAATACATCAAGTTGCTGTGGGTCAAGTTCAGTAGTAGAGCCTTGATATATCATAAAATCATACAAGATGCCACTGCTGCCACATAGCGCAAAAATCCCCATGGTTTGAGTTTGTTTTTGACGTATTGCTTGACGTTCAAACTGCCTTTGAACGGACCATTTGCTTGTCCACACACAATTTCGATTCCAATGGAAGGGAAAGGCATCTTCTCCTAATTGCATCATATAATGGACGCACCTTCCAAAATCTGTCACTGTTGTCCGGTTTTTCGTGAATATTCACGAAGTGAATATGTTGTCGCAATTTATAAAATCTGTTATACAGTCATATTATTGGAAATCAGTGGAATTTGTAATTTATGGTCCCAGTATAACTTAATTCTTGGGTAATGTAGATTACCCATGATGATATGTATTCCTACAAACGTTTTTAGTTCTTCAACCGTCGTAGGAACAAAGCGGGTTTGTTGCTGAACAGCGTAAAGATTTGTATATTCCATCATGGGTTGGAAAATATCTGCAAAATAATTACAGAAAAAAAAACGCTGGGCTTTCTAGCTGAACTACTGGTTCTTCTTTTCTAACGTACCACTCTCTCGGTGGAGTGATATACTGCACATTTTTTCGCCAGAATATATCCTTTTCTTTGAGAGACCATTGTTTTCCAAATAGTCTTCTATATTGGATTTCTTCGACTTTTGTGGAGTTTTTGCCATTATGTTGGGAACAGGTTTAGGTTCTGCTTGTTCTAGCTGCTCAGTCTCTTCACGTTGTTGAGTTACAGGTGAGCTGGGAACAGGTTCAGCCTCTTCCTCCTCATCACTCATTGCTTGTAATTCTACAAGATAAAAAGTATATATCCTACGCACATTATATAATATACTAGTTCCAAGTAATATACCTTCAGGATCAAAATCAAAGCCATCATCTTCATTGAATTCGCCGTCACTGAGTCCTTCAATGTCTGATAATCCGGCTTCTATTAAATCTAATAGTTCTTTATCTGTTAGCGGGATATTTCGGTTCATTATAAACGAGGATTCTATAATATTTAACTATTTACTAATATAAAAAAGAAAAAAGTACGATTAAATTTACCTTTTTAAAATTTTACTTCTCTGACTTATACTGTACACAAATGTGTACGTGTCTTCAAAGACAAAAAAAATGTACTTCCGCGAAAAAAACTGAATGGATCACTGTTAGCACTCACATTACCACCTTTTATTAATTTGTTTTTATTTATTTTTTACTATTTTCACCACAAACAAAACACCACAATAATCTACCAGATAACCTTGCACGCGTTACTGAAATATTGCTCGCCAGCTGTTAAAATTACAGTAACAAACTTTTAATGAAAGCCCCTAAAGGGCGGCATCTATACTACATGTAAGATCTTAATGTACACCAATGTTCACACTATGAGCAAAACAATAAATTCCTTTCTGAATTTATATAAGGATAATGATAAATTCATGTACACAAATGTGTACACAGTGAGCGAAAGGGTTAAAACGTTCAATCCAGCTTCTGAAACATTCAAAAATTTTTCCTTCAATTTTACTACCCATTTCACTAGCTTTTTCTTGAAGAATAGGACCACTTAATGAAACGTTTTCCTTTCTTTGTTGTGTAAACCACTGTAAAAGTCCTCTGTCAACCCCTTCATGAGCCGATTTTCACTTTGCAATAACTTTACCATATGCTGATTAAATCTGTTCCCCCTTTTTCCAAACTATGCAAACGGTTGATTTTGGCAAATTTAATTCACGACAAATATCACTCTGTTTAACACCACTTTTCATTTTAATGTCATATTTTTCTTTTAATGTTAAAGCTTTACGCTTTTGCTTCTCCATTTTGACTATCCAAGACTTAGCACCCAGCACAACACTCGTATAAATAACTTGCAGTAAGTAACGCGTGAAGTAAAATGCCACTGAAAACAAAACAACGGCGATAGTGCTAAATTTAATTCTCGGGGAATTACCGTGGGATTCCCCGAAAAGTTCACTATAAGCGAAATATTTTTCTTGGTCTTGATAAAATTTAGTTCACTTTACCCGAGAGTTCATTATAACCGGGTTTGCTATAAACGGAAAAAATTACATTGTTCTTGATTGACTGAATGTTCACTTTAAACGGGTTTGTTATATCCGAAGTCCACTGTATTTCTTTAGATACCTATTTTGTCATATAGATATCCCGAAGAAACAATATTTTAAAAATTAAAATTGGATCTTCACCAAATTGGATGTTTTGACAAATCGCCTATTTTACAACAAAGATAATCAGAGATCAATGTTTCAGCAATTGTTTAAGCCGCTACCGAAACCTCGTGCAGGAAATTATATCAAGAGACCGGTCTTTTTTAACACAAGTGCAAAGAATTAATAAAAAAACATAAATTCAAACCTTACAAGTGTATACTTGTTGATCATCTGCACCCTGGTGATGCTTAAGAGTAGATTAGAGTTCTGCAATTGGTTTATAAATGTGAAAACTCAGGACAATAATTTTAAAAATAAAATATTTTGATCAGACGAGGAACATTTTACAAGTTCGGGAATTCTTAATAGGCACAACTCGCAGTGGAGTCAATAAAACACCTACGTGATTTTTTCCTGGAGAGCGTCAAGGCAGGTTCGGATTTAGTGTCTCTTGTTTTATTTTTTACTGAAAAATAGTTGAAGATAGTACAAATTTTATGAAGGAAATCTAAACTCGAATGGGGACCTATAAATTCTACAAGAAAATACTATGATGAACATTTTAGAAGGTAATCCGCAGGCTCAACTGAACGACATATTCTTCCAGCAGGATGGGTCTCCAGCCTACGATGCTAGAATAATATAAAACCAAGCTAAACAAGGATTTTCCTAGGAGATGAATTGAAACTAATGGGCCTGTACGATGGCTACCACGATCACCGGATCTCGCGGTTTTGACTTTTTTTTTGTGAGGATTGTTAAAGAATTAAATTTATTTGAGGCAATATGCCAACATGCAATAATTAAAAATTAAAACGGAAAATGTTTTTGCAGAATTACAAAGACTATCATTTGTTTTGGAATATGCTATTAAAAAATTCATACATTTTGCGAAACTTGTAGGAGATATACCGGTCTGAATTTTGAACAACACTTGTGTGATTTTTTTTAAGATTAGGTTGCTATAAAATTCTTTAAACTTTTTCTACATTATATTTTTATATTTCTATAATTTTTTGATACAATTTCAATAAATTTATTAAATGAGTGTTCGCTATTTGGATTTTGTAATTCTGGATTTTGTATTAGGAATTCTTCAACATCAAATACCTAAGTATCGGCAGAACGAGAATCATTTTATTTTATCGCGTTATCATAATTAACTATGGGTATCTACGTAATAATAATCAATGTTAATTATAGAAAAAATAGTTTATTATAATTTATTTAGTATTTATTTATTTATTTATTATAAGTTATTTATAAACACCTTTGGTTTCATTAAAAAGTAGCATGGTGTCGCGAAAAACGCATCTCTCTATCTCTTGTCGTAAGAGAGAAAACCCATAAAACATTCGAAAATCGGACTGTACTTGACACCTCCACCAGGGACTCAGTCGGGAAGTCATAAAAAAAAAGGACATTCAATTCAGCAGGACTACCAGCAATGAATTAATGATTCAATGGACTCTGAAGAGCTGGCGAAATCTCACACACAACTCCTTTAAACATTTTTGGGATGGTACTAAGAATACTTGGTCTATACTTGTTGACTTGCGACTTGTCACCACTTTTTGGATTTGGTGTTATAAGTCTTCGAAATTGATTGATAAGTTGAAAAGAAGATATAAGTTGTTAGATAACCTCATCATGATCGCTAAGCCCCTTTCACAACCATTGTTAGACATATGCCTCCTCCAAACGTTTCCAGTTCTCTCTTGTCTTTGGCTGTTACAATCCAATGAGCGAACATTCACCAATTAATTGAGAGATATCAAAATGAGCCAAAAAGACATTTTAAATTACCTTTATCACCCTTTAATCGGACATGCCTTCAGGTAAACAGTGAATTTTTCAGAAGTGGGATTTAAATGGGATCTTCTTGATATTTTTCCTTTAAACTAACAGGGGATAATGGATATTTATAAGTAAACTGTTTAATTATAACTTGACCAATTAGATGTATTTGCAGAAGAATGAAAAGTGAAGAAAAGAAAAGTCTTTTTGCGGAAATACTCATTGAGAATCAGACGTTTTTGTGATTTATTTACTATAAGTGCAAGGAAAGACAGTAATATCTGAAATGCCTTAACGTAAACAATTAAAGTGACAGTCTTTATTACAAACTATTTATTAACTGTCAAATGCTATTACCAACGGCTTTCATTTATCTGGTTCCAGAGCTCCCAATTTGCTTGTTTTGGAAGATATCATAAATTAACGTAAACGTTTAATGTAAATCATATGATATTTTATAGTTAGACCATTTATCCGGAAGCTAACAAAACCGATTTTAAATCATGTTTACGTAACACGAAGTTTCGTGATGTAGAAATTTCAGTTTTCATCCTAATTAAAATTAATGTTCGAGACAGGCCATATAATTATGACGATGATGATAATGATGTGAGTCCAGTTTTCGCGGTAATTTTCTTTATACTTGCTGCAATAAAACAATAATTTATCGTACCTGGAAATGAAAATATACATTACGTAAAATTAAAAAGAAAAGATTTATTGCTATAAAGAATGCAGAAGTTATTATGTAATAGGAAAAAATTATGAATTATCATCAGATTTAATCAAATATTTATCTCAGTATTTAAAGATAACACATATTCAAATTTTACCTTTAACCATCAACAAATCCGTTACTTCAACATAGAAAACTTACATAGTAAGTATCTAACGGTACTTCTTAACCCTGTCAATTCCTAGGATGAAGATGTTGTTAAACCTCATTAATTATAAAATTTTGGTATTCGTTTCGAAGTCTGTTGCAACAAAATATTCAATATTCATGCAACATCGCAAATCATTAACCTAAGTGAAACAAATCTTTCGCACTGCACTATGATAATAAATTATTTTTTCTCCTAATACTGTTACAAGGGCCATTTAAAAATTGTATTTTTTCCACATAAATAATCCAAATACATTCTATTCTCATCATTTTAGCGTAAATTTCAAAAAACCCGTTTCAGCATCTTGAATAAAACTCCTTACATATCTTTATTTAAAATTTAAATTCAAAGTGATAAACCTCAATTATATGGTCTTGGTACTCTTAATGGAACATTCTTCGAACGAAAATTCGTGGTCGCACAACAGGTATTAAACGAGTAAAGTCGACAAGGCCAAGGTTGAAAAGATGTTTCACCTACCCGGCACTAGGTCGAGGTTGTAGGTAGGTAGTTCACCTTTTCTGGTATGCTGACATTGCTGAATACGAACTATAATAAAAATAAACTGTTTAACCAAATAATGGGTTATTTCATGGTCTACGGGTATGTCATTGCAATGACAGAAAAAAGATAATTTTTGGATTTTAAAGTTATTTAGAAAAATGTGTGCAACTTGACCAGTTTCAGTCCAGTTGATGCAAATAATGAAGATAAAACGTTGCTATATTGTACGGGATAGGTCTAAATAGGATATTTTTTTTTAGTTATCTATATTTGCCCCAGTTTAAGATAGTAGTAAGAAATAAGTAATAATTTAGTCTTATTGCAATTTTGTAATAATGGTTATTGTAATCCATTTTTCATAATAATAATTACTCTAACATGCTTAACGAGCAAAAAAATTGAAAACATGATCTAAGATTTCTTTGATTACCAGTGCCATCATCTTGCTTTTTAAACTAAAGTTTCCCAGCTGATAAAATAAGTCACGAACTCGGGACAAAGTCGTGAATCTAATTACACTCTGATGTAATCATATTTCTTTATATCAACATTAAGGATATCATTTCTTTACTTGCTGTTTGTCACGGGCTCGTAGCGAATTGTTAATCTAAATCAGTAAGTTGGAGCTATTCTCTGATATCATATGGAAGAACTTTTTGGAAGAAACCTTCTGATTAACATTCTTCAAGGTTTCTTAGGCCAGAACTCCTTATTGGCCTTTTCAAGACTATTGGCTTCCGGTAAGTTTCGGTAGGGCTTGACGATCCCTCTTGGTTGCCCACTTAATTCACTTGACCCAGTTTAAATTCATCCTGGGAAAGTTAACTTCAAGATGGTGTAGGCAATACGGAAAAATGAATTAAACGGAGTGCGCAAATCATATGAAAAGTTAAAAAAAAGTATTTTTTTTTCATGATAACCCACCATCACAAACCCAAGTACCACAAAAGAACGTTCATCTATTTTGATTCATATTCACGGTCCGTAACGTTGTTGACCAAATTTAACAAAAAACTTGAATTCTGGGCGGGTGACCCACTTTTCGAGCAGGCATTCCGTTACGAGTGGCCAACTTTTATTCTTGTTTTACTCATCGTCGAAAATCGCGCGCTTAAAGTACCCGAAAGATCCACCAGACGTACCTTCCTACATAAAACGGTTCCGAGAAGTGAAATTGCGCTTGTTTGCATTCGCTTTTGGTTTTCGGATCTCCGGGTCCGGATTTTTGAGAATTCGGGCGCGTTCCTTGTATGGAAGTCGACATTCGTCATGTCGGGTTTTCTTGTTTAGGCAAATGACCCGGTACATTTCATTCTTAAAGAAGTTGATTCTTATTGATTTGGTTTTATGAAAGTTGATGAGTCATGAAGTACAAGAGTTTTCGTATTAAGTTTAATAAAAAAAACAGGGTCATAGTAAAATCGAACATAGTCGCATCTAATATATTAAGTTGATGACACGACGAATTTAGCTCAATTTAAAACCATCAATACAGCTCTCCCATTTAATTTTCTTCAGTTTCAATTATGTTTTTGGACATATTAGGAAAAATAATAAAATGTAAATTATTCAATTTTTTTTATATGTCAGTGTAATTTTTGTTATCAATTGACGAGATAAGATAGATAATACAAATGTCTCCTAGTCCTCAGCAACCATATTTAATGTTACTCTTAGCAATACTGGGGATATAACTCACGTAGACGAGGTAATTTTTGGTTGGTTAGGACAATACATTACCATTTAAATATAATTAAATATTATTAATTTTTTTTCTAGTTCTCAATGTTGCTGCCGGAAAAGCTCCAATGCAAGTCTCCACAGAAGGCGGCGGAATTCCCCAAAAAGCAATCGACGGTAGCACGAGCGCTTTTTTCAACGAGGACACCTGCACCCTCACGAAACCTGAAAAAACCCCCTGGTGGTACGTGAACCTGCTCGAACCTTACATGGTGCAACTCGTGAGACTCGATTTCGGTAAACCGTGTTGTGGTGAGTAACGAAGCCGTAAAATTTAATATTAGTAAAACGGAAACCGACAAACCGTAAACGTGATGGTATTTTCACTTTTTAGCGGTTCCCGTGGAATATCTTAAAATTATTATTATGTTAATTATTGTAAAGTGCTGGACGCATCGATAATCAGAAGGAGAAAAAAATACGAATGCGGTTTGTGGTTATATGAAATACGCCAACAGGGAATTTTTTTTTGTTGAATATTGAAATAAGAGAGCTTTTTATGCTAGTTTTTATTTTCTTTGTTTAATCAATATTGAATTCATGCAATGTAGTTTTTATAGTGTTTCCATAAGGTGTAGTAAAAGCTTTTATTTTTGATGAATTTCAATAATTTATTTTAGACTTGAGTTATTATTATTATTATTATTATTATTACTCGAACTTATATGGACATCTTAGTTTTAGTCTATCATAAGCATAAGAAAAGGTAACAAGTAACAGGAGACTAGTTAACATTATTTGGATCTTGTTAATGAACAAAGTTGAAGATATTTTTAGGAGAAACTACCAAATTTTTTCAAGATTATTTAGTATTAGATTATTATCAAGATTAATTAGGTCTGATTAGTGGGACTGGCAATGATTAATGGGAAGATATAAGAGGATGAGTTCTTGGGATATCATGCTTTTAAGCATCATATTGTATTATGCAGGGTGTTTCGGGAGAAAAGGGAAATATTTTGGGAACATGTTCAGAAGGTCAAAATAAGATAAATTAACCCATATATTTTAATCCGATTCTCAACCGTTTCTGAAATAATCGGTTCTGCAGTTTTTTAGTAATTTTTTTTATTTTAAAAGCAACACAAATAAATAAGAGTAAAAAAAAATTCCACTAATTTAAAATGTTTTCGAAAATATCCCCACCAACTTCAAGACAAGCTGAAGCACCTTTGTTAAACGCTCGTGTTGCACGTTTAATTGCTTGGAGATTGTGAATGAATGAATTGTATTGTCGAAACAGTGGGCTGCCAAGGCAGTTGTGAATATAGGTCTCCTGTAAACCATCATGCCCCACCGGGGGTTACCAGAGCCCAACGGCCTTAGAGAAACCGATAAGGCTCTCTGGTCTGAAGGACTTAAAGTCACTCAGTACACTGAAAGTGTTACCCAAGTATTTGAAGCTGGCGCGCATGAGTGCTGGGCACTCCCCGACTACATGGTCAACGGTTTCATCCTCCTCACAGCACCATCGGCATTCCGGGTTGTCCGCAATACCGATAGTATGGAGATGGCTTCTTAAATGCCAGTGACCGGTTAAAAGACCTGTCACTAGCCGAATTTCGCGTCTTTTTAGGCGTAGTAGATTTTTGGTGAGACAGGCAGAGGGCCCACCTATGTGCGCTTTGGCCTGTCTCCTACCAGGGGACTCAGTCCATCTTCGGTGGGTCCACTTGTCTAGCAGACCCTCCATTGACACGACCGCAACGCATTTGGCGATACCAACTATGGGTTCCGGGCCCATCGGCACATTCGCGGATCCCAGTCTGGCAAGAGAGTCTGCTTCCTAATTACCTGCATGGCCTGCGTGGCCAGGTATCCAGATGAGCTGGACCCTACAGCCAACCTGCACCAGTTTTTTCACGACTTTTATGCACTCTAGTACAAGCTTGGAGCTTACTTTTGCGGCCGTGATAGCCTTAATGGCAGCTCTGCTCTCCGAGCATATTGATACGACTGTATTACGGAGTCCGCAGCTTAGGATTTTCTGTCCGCATTTTACTACAGCGAATACTTCGGCCTGGAAGACAGTGGCGTGCTCCCCCAGCGAGTATGCTACTGGTACGTGGGATCCCACCACAAAGCCCTGATCTAGCTCTGTTATTAATTCTGGAGCCATCTGTGTACCAGATGGTCTCCCTATTTAGCAATGCAGGTCTGTTGGAATGCTGCGACTCCTCTCTACCTGCAATGTGCGTCACGAATCCCTCGCAGTCCACAGTCACTGGAGCCATGCAGTAACTGCCCATCAGAAGGAGAGTACATTCCTGTATGGCCCGTTACCAAATTTTGCGTGACCGGTCTCGCCAGCACGTAGTTCGCCGAAGACGTATAGCCTGTACGCAGTCCTCATTGCCTCGAATTGCACAACGAGGTCCAGAGGCGGAAGGCTCAGCAGAGTCTCAAGCGCTCTAGTTGGCACCGTTCGCATGGAACCCGTTATGCTGAGACATGCAAGACGTTGGACTCTGTCCAGTTGAGCACGCATTTTCGCTTTCTCCCTACATGGCCACCAAACGATAGCCCCGTATGTGAGAAGAGGTCTCACAATGCGCGAGTAGATCCAGTGGAGGATCTTAGGAGACTGACCCCAGGTATTGCCGAAAGCCCGCCTGCAAGCCCATAGCGCGCAGGTGTTCTTCTTTATTCTGGTGTCTGCATGATCGTACCAGAAGAGTTTGGAATCTAACTTGATTCCCAGAAATCGAACTGTCGTGGAGTAATGCGGCAGCACGCCACCTAGAGATATAGTAGGGGGCGTGCCAAAGGTACGTCTCCTCGTGAATAGTAGGAGCTCTGCTTTTTTGGGGTTAATCCTGAGACCCCCGAGAGGCACCATATGTCACCGTACGCAGGGCTCTCATCATAGTGCCCCGCATTGAGACGGCGTCTTTCCCTGGGCAAAGGATTACCAGATCATCAGCGTAGGCCTGTGTGTATAGGCCAGCATTGTTTAAAAGATTTATCAGGCTGTCGACCACAAGACACCACAAGGTAGAGGACAATACTCCTCCCTGCAGGCAGCCCCTAGCCGCCAACGTTTCGACAATCTCGTTGTTAAGCTGGGCAGATACATGACGTTTCGAGAGCATGGCCTCTATCCAGCTAACCAAACAGGGTTCTGAGCCGTGGCTCTCGAGTGCTTGGCAGAATAATGCGAAAGGCGTGTTGTCGAACGCTCCTTCAATGTCTAGAAACGCACCCAGACAGGCCTTGCCACTACCCAGAGCACCCTCCACCTTCCTCACGAGGTGGAGTAGGGCCAGGCCCGTGGATTTGCCCACCTGATAGGCGTATTGGTGCACATGCAGTGGTTTTTTGACCAGGATGCTTTTCTTAAGGTATCGATCAATCAGCCTCTCCATCGCCTTCAGCATAAAGCTGGTAAGGCTGATAGGTCGATACGATTTGGAATCTGTTAAATCGCTTTTTTCGGGTTTCGGAATGAAGACGACTTTGGGGATTGTGTTTAATAATATTTGAAGCATTCAAAATTTGATTGTGGAGTCCTTCTGCGGTTTCTACTGGTGTTTCGTACACTAGAGCTTTTATCCACCCCCAGAGGCAATAATCCAGTGGATTTAAGTCTGGTGACCTCGGTGGCCAAACTTGAGGTCCTCCTTTGCCAATCCAACGATCAGGAAAACGATTGTCTAAGAAATTACATACTCGGCGACTAAAATGAGGCGTTGCTCCATCGTGTTAAAAATACATTCGGTGTAGAACTATTAGCGGAACATCAACCAACATGTGTATTAAATGGTTTTCCAAAAAGCGTAAATGTCTTTCTCCAGTAAGACGCTCATCTAATACAAAAGGACCCTACAATTGGTCGTTCAGCACCACACGTTTACACTGAATCGATGTTAAAAGTTTCGTTTATACGTGACATGAGGAGTTTCATCTGACCACCGATGTTCATTGTGTCGGGTATTAATTCCATTGCGGGTAAAATTAGCTTCAGCGCTAAATAAAATATATTTATGTAGGCCTCGATTTTGTTGGATCCATTCGCAGCACAAAACACCCTTAAACCATAATCCCTTTTGAAGATGTTGAACCGGTTGAATATGGAAAGGCTTAAAACCATTTTTCCTAAGTATCTTCCAAAAGTCCACATGTGATGCTAATCGAAGTTCTTTTGTAATCCGCCTCGTACTAACACCCGGGTTCTCTTCAGCCATATCCAGAACATTTTCGTCATTTTCCACATTTAGTTGAAGATTCTGAAATACATCAGTATGCTGATAACACTCAATACATTCATTATTTTGACTCTGCTAATTTTGATAACGTGGCTGATACTATTAACGCTAATCTGAACGTAAAAAGTCAATTTTCAAAAGAGCATAACCTTGTCATTAATCCTAATAAAACAAAAATGGTTTTGTTTTCAAACCGAGGATCACATAAAAATATAATGGAAACTGTTCACATTCAATTGGATAACGAAACTATTTTGTTCTCTCATACTGTGAAGGTTCTGGGACTAAAAATAGACAATACTTTAAGATTTAAGAAACATGTTAATACTCTTCTGCAGAGGTGTTATTTACGCATGCGTATGCTTTATGCCAATAAACACATTTTAAATTTTAAAACTAGGAAAAAACTCGCAGTGGCTTTTGGTTTATTTATTTTTAAATTACTGCCTTATAGTTCATTAGCCTTGCTTAGACCAAATAAATCGTTACCGCCTGCAACGCGTGCAGAATACTTGCTGTAGATTTATTCTTAATCTCGGAAAGTTTGATCATGTATCAGACTCTATATTTCGGTTGAGGTGGTTAACGCTACCTTACCTATTCAAATTCTTCACTTCTACTTTTCTTTATCGATTATATGTTAGTCAGTCCTGAATATCTTTTTGAAAAGTTAATGACAAGAAACCAGGGTCACACTCGAAATATAAGATACAATATCTTGACCATGCCGCACCATTCCTGTTTCCTGGGCATTTGCAAAAACGGTAAAAAAACTTTTCGATTAAGAATTCTTCGATTTGGAAAACGACGTCGGTATTCACCAACAGCACGTAATGCGCTACCATTACAGAAACCATACACGAATATCATGCCAGCATACTTCCTATGGGTGAACGTGTGAGACTGATAACTATGCTTGTCAAAACTACCAGTCAATTAAAATAGGTATTAACAAACAATGATGAAATACCCGCATCGTCATTTAGAAATACAGAGAACGTAATTATTCCAGAAATTTACAAAAAAAACTTTAGGGCCGATTATTTCAGAAACGGTTAAGAATCGGATTAAAACATACGGGTTAATTTATCTTAGTTTGACCTTTTGAATATGTTTCCAAAATATTTCCCTCTTCTCCCGAAATACCCTGTATATTGTGTTTTGAAGGTCATTGCAAAGTCTTGAGAAAGTGATAGAGCAGCTACTATACATTAAAAATGGGCAATCTCTGAACTGAAGATACTACACAGCTAAATATGGCGATTGAGCTTAGCATATCTTATACAAATAGTTCAGGTTTACGAGGTTGAAATTTATTAATAATTTTGTGATTTTAAGCAGTATCGTCTTGAAAATTGGCCACTTTATGTGTTTTGACATGAAAATTACGAATTTTGTGGTGAATTTAGCGTTATTTATACAGGGCGTTACTTACACCCTGTTACTTTACAACATATCTTTATTACCTAATCAGTTATCGCTAAAATGACTAGAAAATCTAAAAGGCAGTTCAATTTTGAATAAAAAAGCGTAATGAATCCTAAGCCACCGTTATTACATTGACTTTTTTCATGTAGGCTTGTGTCAGCACTTATCAGTTTTTCGTGTAAAGAAATTATATGACAATTTTACTGTCACTAAGTAAGAGTGTATTATTTGTAGTAAAAATTCTAAAATAAGAAAATGCCACGTCTTAAAAATAAGTAAAACTGCTGCCAAAAACAGAAGTTAAAATTTAAAAATGATACAGTTTTGTGCCAATTCAATTTCAATATTATCCTAATCTTTATCCTTATCCTAATATCGGGAAAATTCGCCGCGTGATGACGTTTTACAGATTTTCATAGACAATGCGTGAAATAAGGACAACTATATGGTTATGAATACGAATGGACCATGAAAACGAATTAGGATAATTTTGCACAATGAGTATGAGTGAGAGTAGGTTGGTAGTATAGGAAAAGGATGGTAATGTCTGGGAATGAGTATAAGTGTTTTAAGTCTCGTGATGTCACGGGCTATTTTATTAATCAAATAATAATGTTATGAGGATAATTTTAAACGGTTTTTTAACAAATTATTGGGAGAATTAAAATAAATGAATCGTTTATTTCTGAAACACCCCAAGCGACATATTTGGTGATTTTTGTTTTTTTCCAGAATATTAAAGTTTAAACTTAAACGCATCAAATCTTCTGTGACAACTTCCTTGACAGTAAAATAGTTCTTGGCACTAGAAATAATTACCAGCTCAGTGTATTGATGAACATCATATACCCTTTCAAATCTTCTTAACTTTCGTTTTATGATACCAAATGCCCGATCACAGGGAGAACAGAATGCCCGCGTATTGGAAAATACTGTGACATTTTATCAAATCGACCTGTTGATTTTGGAGCCATGCACATTTTAACCATGCACTGGTTTTTATTTTGCCATCACTTCAGTGACATCACTTGAGTTGTTTCTGCATTAAACGTGTGTCATGTGGCAATGACGTATAGATAATTCGTCAGATGTTTGTTTGTTTTGTTATAACCTATAAAATATTTTGGTGCAATTATTATCATTTGTTGAGGTGTTAAAGTAAATTAAGCTATTGTCCTTGTTTTTGTTTGAAATTAGATGTAAAATATTAGAAAGTGAAGAACCAGTAGCCAAAAGACGGCGAGGTGGTGTGAACTCATCAAAATATTCGTGAAATCAGGTTAAATATGGTAGAACTTATGGAAAACAATATCTTAATTATAAAGGGAATAGTGTGTCTGCACAAACCATTGGCAAACCATGCAGGTAAACTTTATAACGCGAATATTATTTAACACTTTATATTCGTTTATTATTGTAGTTGCCCCATTAAATGCTTTATAAAAGTTGACGAAGATACTGGAAAATGTGTCTTTACAAAATTTTATGAGATGTCATCAAAAAATGAGCAGGATATTTTTATACAAGGTCGAATTGAAATATGCGGGGTGAAAAGGCGAAGGAAGATTACACAGCCAGGTATCCAAAGAAATCGCTCATATAACCACTTTGTTAAGGCAAATGGTATTAATATTAAAGTCTATCAAAGTGCATTTTTGAGCATACATGGAATTTCAAAAGAGCGCACGAAACGGATTAAAAAGCTTTCATGTAATGACCAAACACCCCAAGATCAGAGAGGTAAAAACATTAATGTTAATGTTGTAAGCGATAGACACAGAGACGAAATAAAGGAACACATCTCATCTTTTCCTGTAAAAATGACTCACTATTCCAATAAGGAGTACCAGTACCTTGATGCTAAACTTAATTTAAAAATCATATACAACTTATTTAGGGAAAAATACCCAAATTCTCCTATCAAGTACAGCTACTACATTAAGTTTTTTAAAGAAAACTTCCAGCTTCACTTCGGAAGGCCGCAAGTGGATGTCTGCTATAGATGCGAAGATTTAGACCTTAAAATAAAGAATCCCCTTTTTAAATATTGAGGCTAAACGGGTGGCAATAGCTGAAAAAATGGTACACCAGTGAAGAGCTAAAAAATTTTACAGTGCTCTCAAAACAGCAACAAAAGAATGCCAACAGCGAGATGACTTGGTCGCAAATTCATTTGACTTTATGCAAAACCTGCAGTTGCCAGAGTTTCCAACACAAAGCAAATTTTATTTATCACAATTAATGTAAGTTTATTTTGTATTATCAACTTGAAATCTCAAATATCCTTTTTTTATATTTATCATGAAGGTATAGCTTCCAAAGGGCCGAATGAGGTATGCTCCTTTATTTTAGATTATATTCATAAAGGAATTAATGAGAATGTAACTGAGTTGCGCTTGTTTTGTGACAATTTCCCAGGGCAAAATAAAAACCACTGCATGGTTAAAATGTGCATGGCTTTAAAATCAACAGGTCGATTTGATAACATTTCACAGTATTTTCCAATACGCGGGCATTCTGTTCTCCCTGTGTTCGGGCATTTTGGACCATAAAACGAAAGTTAAGAAGATTTGAAAGGGTTCATCAATACACTGAGCTGGTAATTATTTCTAGTGCCAAGAACTATTTTACTGTCAAGGAAGTTGTCACAGAAGAGATGTTAAATTTTAAAAAATGGTGGCCGAAATATTATAAGTTATGTTGTGTATCAGATGACACTAAAAAGAAAAAAAATAGAAGCAAGAAGGTACAGTTTTCAGTTTCCCAGTACCATCACTTGATTCACGAAGAGAATGATGTTGTGAAGGCTTCCGAATTTATTAATGGATTCACCTGGCATAAATTTAGTGATTTTCGTCAACCAAAAACATGCAAGGAAATAATTAAACTACCAATTGATAAGGCATATAAAGGTCCACTACCAATAGGAGCCGATAAAATGGATCACTTAGTAACTTTGTTGCGTTGGGTGTCTAGTGAATATCAGGACTACTATAAAAACATTTTAAACACTCATGCTCGTAAACCAGAGAAAGCTAAAAAGTAAAAAGATTTGAATAAATACCTAAGTAAGAATAGTATTTGAATAAATATTAAGTTAAACTTTAAGATTTCTAAGCACGAGATATATTTTTTTTAATCTTTTTATTTTATACTAAATAAATACATGCAAATTATATCTTAAGACCATCTTAAAAATAAAATAGATACTTGTGTCAAAATTATATGTTTTTTTTACCTCCTGAAAAATTAAAAAAATGTCGCTTCTGGTGTTTCAAAAATAAACGATTGAAATATAGATCTTAATAAATATGTATTTGTGATATGCAGAAGATATTGATGTTGCAAAACATTTATGAGGATAATAATACTAGTAAAAAAATTATACCAGGTTTTTTAAGGTTGAGGTTATGTCGACTATACATATTTTTCTAAGAACATTAAGACAAGGATTCGTTTTGATTAGCAATAGGCTTGGTGTTAAGTTACGGTCAACAAACGGCGGTACGGTCGTCCATTAATTATTTTTATGAGTCTAGGTTCATGTTCATTTTTAGTGAAGTTTATTTAGACATAAAATAAAAAACATGAACATCTTTTAAGAGATATCGAGAGAGTGGAACGAAGTCGGGAATGAATGCTTGGAGAAGCATAAAGGAAAAGAAGAGGTCGTCTTTTGAGAAAACTGATGATAGATAGACCGGCTTCGGATCACTAGTTCTTTTATTAAATTCGCGACGGTATTTTAATTATTTTGTTTAGTTATAGACGTTAGTTTATTTGTTTATTTAGTCTAATTGTGTATAATTCGTGTTTATTGGTCAATATAGTAATTAAGTGTGTATTTTCACGAATTACGAGTTTTATTTACTTATAATGAACATGTATATAAAGAAAATAATATTTCTAATAATAGTAATAGTAATCCTCATAGTATATACAGTATAATAGTATATACATTTATAAGGAAAGTATTATTGATAATAATAGTAGTAGACAATGGTAATATACAAGGTGTGAATTTGAACAACCATAATACTGAAGGTTGGATACAGCAAACTATGATTCAAGGTATCAAGGGCTTTTTAAAAATCTAAAAGCACGCGAGCTCTCAATATTTGCTTGTCAGTGGTAAATTTCATTTTAAATCCAGATTGACTTTCAGGGGATTATTCTTAAATCATTAAACGTACTGACATTCGAGATTTTTGATTTTGCCAATTAAGGTTTTCCACGCAGTAGGGAAATTCTCCACCTCAATACAATAATTTATTATATGTGAAATGTATTTAGCGAGAAAAGGGCTGCAGAGTTTAAGCATAAAAGACGATATATGTAAAATTTAGGTATTTTAAAATTAAACTTACATGAGTATTGACAATGAAACTAATTCAGCGAGCTCCACCATGAATACAGCAAGAGATTGAGAGTACCATGAAACAAAAATGTTTACGACTTACTGTACTGACCCATCTAATAAAGATTAAGTTTACTTACCGGGGAACTTCAGTCCCTTTGATTCAGGCATGCCAACAACCATCAATATAACTATATTGATGGTTGTTGGCATGCCTTTATGTTTGGTAATAATTTACATATATATATCTTCTTCCTTCGACGAGTAGCTAGTGTCCCCTAAAATAGTTAAGGCTACCCCAGACGCTCCACTGCCGCTAAGCAGTAAGCATCTCAACACTCGGAAACTAAGATAACATATACCGAGATCTTAGAATCCAAATGTGTCAGTCGAGAAGACAAGTGAGGGCCCTCTATAACTCACAAGACCAACTCGAAGGAACTGCTCGCTCAGAGGACATCCCTGTCGATTGCTACACAATCAACCACAACCTGGTAATACCTCGCTAAACAGCGACAAACTCTGGTATACCATAAAACTCTAGCCATGGACTTATACAACAACAATATAAAATATTACTCACATGTCGACATGATTAACATGTGCACAAAACAATCACAACCATTCTAATATCCACTTAGTGGACAAACACCACCACACCTGGTCAACTATGACCACTCTATATACATGGCTCTTTATAAGCCGAAGTGCTAGCACTAACTCTTCTTTTACTTTTTTGGGTCTCTCCCAATCTCTGCTTATATTACTATTTATGTCTAGGGTACACAACTTTTTTATTTTACAAAACAAAACTTATTTGAATGAGAGTGATACATTATAAAACAGGTTCGTTCCAAACAAAGTGTTACTTGATATTTTATGCAAGCCCATCTAGCTCTTTGATGACACACAGTGCACCTTAATTGCTTTTCCAGTTTGCGTGGGAAGTGACCACCTTCATGTTGTCTAATCGTTTGAAGAACTCGAGCAGCAGGTCTCTGTTTCACAAACCGTGATTTACCAAAGCAATTCAAGTAATGCAACACAAATTGTCTTTGGAATCCAATCAAATCCATTTTCTCTGCTGAGGCTAATTGATGTAATCTCCATGAATTTACAACTGACATATTCACTATATGGGTAAACAGGCACCACCACCACTTTTTACCGCGAATATTGATTCGGTAATTGCTGACTGCTTGGTCGTGTAGATCGACGCCTCCCATATGTTGGTTGTAAGTTTGAAATAAAAATGATTCAGGAACATCATTTTTTTCTTTTGCAGCAGTTGACCAACGTTTGACTCTTGACAATGGTTAAAATTTGTCATAATTTGTTGCTAAAGTTACAACGCTATTATCGTTCCTTACAAATAAAACATGAGAATCACTATCATACCTATATTCATAAGAACCACGTTCCTTTTTCTGAAATAGTTTGTTGTTCGTCAGTGGACATTTTTTGGTCCTATTTTCCCTAACAGTGCCTGTGGCCCTCTAGCCTTTTTCTCTAAGTGTTTTTAGAAGGTCAAAACTAGTTAAGTAGTTGCCAAAGAACACAGTATGGTCCGAAGGGACTGCAATGTTTTCTAAGAGGTCTAATACTACCGTTGATCCTAAGGGTAATTTTAAAGCTAAAGCGGGATTTGACGATTTGGCACCGCAATACGTATCAAAGGAATAACAATATCCTGTGGAGCTGGTCAACATCCAGTACTTATAACTAAAACGAGAAGGCTTGCCTTTCATAAATTGTTTTGAGGGATGGTGCCCAAAATATTTCACCATAGCTTCATCTATTGAGAGCTCCTCGTGAAAGATGCCCCATTGCAAAAAAAAATGATTTAGAAGATCTACCAAAGGGCGCAATTTTGCTACTTTGTCATTCCCGTCCAAATTATTATTATTGGCTAAATGAATATATCTCTTTATATTTTAAAAACGATTTCTAGACATGGAATTTGCTATAAAGGGCACGCCAACGTCTTCATCAAGGTTCCAATAGAGACGCTCACGGGAAAGCTTGTGATATCCAGTAAATAACAAAATTGAAAGGAACAATTTTATGTCGACTCTAGAAACGAAAAAGGCATGGTTATTTTTTTGAGAGGAATATAAGTTTGTTTCATGTACAATATGGTCTACAATCTTGTCATCAAATATTTTTTCAAAGATTTCAATTGGAGTACAATCCTGTAAGTCGCTTTTGACTATTTCTAACCGATCAGCGGCCCCAGGCGTTGATGGTAAAGATATATCAATAATATTTTCCGTCCATCTGAGTTCACTGGATTTTTCTTTTTTTCGCAACGATTGACCAGCATCTTCTAGTTTGATTGCTGCAGAGCCTTTTAGTAGATTTTGGCGCAAAACAGATACCGGCATATTCATTTCTTCATTACTAGTATCTTCATTCTCATCCACATAGTGTACTTCAATTTGACCTGGGATATCCCTAGGAAACTGGCTTACTTCATTCTCTTCAATCAAATCATCATCTATATCCTCTTCGTCAGTCTGACTGTCAGGATCAGGTGGTATTATAATGATATCAGGAACGTTCTTATTTGTGGAACAGATATCTTCTAGGCCTTTGATACCTTTTACCATAAAAATTTGAGGTGGGAATTGGCACATAGGCATCGTCATCATAATCCATTTTTTGTTATCAGTTCTAGCAATAAAAAAAATATTGTTAGGCGACAGAGCCAAAGACATATTTTCTATGTTTTTTTGTAAACAATTTATTAGACCATATTTTATCACATAAATTTTTTTACTTTATAAAAATTAGGACCCAAAACATTTTTCCTAAAATAGACACTGAGTGCCCACTGTACTCAAATAAGTACAGTAAGGTTCGGGGGACCATTTTGTGACAACAGAATTGTAATATTACTGGCTTACAAAAACAAATACGTTTTATGATCCCCTAAGACCATTATAATCAACAATGAAACCTAGTGATTTATTAAATGGTAACAAAAAACAATAACTTACGTTGGGCAGTCACAGGATTTTAACACTAGTTGGACACTGACTATCGAAATCAACAACAACAAAATGCTGCATCGCGATAACCACATTTTTAAACGTCTACATGAAATTATACTTGTTTACAGATCCCTATATTTCACGGAAATTTCAAAATTCAAAAAAAGATGTCAGCACTAGGTCTTTTTGTTCACTCTACTCATATGAGTACAATGGGACGACGAATAGGTTAAACTGCTAAAGTGCTGTGTCCCTTTGATTCATAAAAGTTTTTAAATGTTCTGGATTATTACTTAAACAAGAGATTTTGGCTGAGTAACTTTTGACTTTTTTAAAGCAGTTAAAAGTTATTTAACATTATAATATATTACTATCAATGTTATTTTCGTAAGACGTGTTTCTCTAAAGTAAATTATGTCGATCAATTAAAAACTTATGCCGGGAATAAGATATGGTGTTATTAGAGTTATAATTTGAGACTCACATGGATCATAGATAAAATCATATTATACCACGAAAATTTACATTTCTTAATTCCTCCTTAATTTAAGTATTATTCAATAAAATAATTTTTTTTGTAGGGGTCAACAAGCCAGCAACTATAGTAGTTCGAGTAGGAAACAACCGACCGGACTTAGGCACCAACCCAATTTGCAATAGATTTACTGGATTCTTAGAGGAAGGACAGCCCCTGTTCCTGCCTTGTAACCCTCCCATGCCTGGAGCATTCGTCAGTGTTCACTTGGAAGTACCTACTGCCAATCAACTCTCGATTTGTGAGGCGTTCGTTTATACTGATCAGGCATTACCCATTGAAAGGTATTACAGAAGATTCAATTCAAGTCTCTTAAGCTAATTATTGACTTTTAGATGTCCCCAGTTCAGAGATCAACCTCCGGGTAGTACTGCAACTTATAATGGGAAATGTTATGTGTTCTACAATAGAAATCCAATGAAATTTAGGGATGCTTTACAATTTTGTCGTAGCAGGGGTGGCACCCTTGTAGACGAGAGTAATCCAGCGTTACAAGGTGAATATATGCTTAAAATATAGTTTTTTTACGGTTGATAATGATTGTGTTTTAGGATTTATTAGTTGGGAATTATGGAGAAGACATAGAAGCGACTCACAGGGCCAATACTGGATGGGAGTTGTTAGAGATCAACAAGTTGGTATGTAAAGCAAGCAAAGAACCAGTTTTTAAAGGTTATATTAATTATGTTCTTTTGCAGGTGGCTGGCAATGGCTAAAAGGGGATGAAGTGACAGTGTCTTTCTGGAATTTACCTGTGGGTACAGGAAACTGTGCCAGATACGATGGCAGCAAAGGATGGCTTTGGTCGGATACAGACTGTAATAGAAGGCTAAATTATATTTGCCAACATCGTAAGTTTTGCCACTTGATTAAACATAAGAAGAATTTACTAAATAATGTTTTATACTTTGAAGTTTAAAAAAATCACAGTTAACCATATACATAAGATTAAAATTTTATTATTAAATGTCAAAATTTAAAAAAATCAACTTCTACCAATTTATTAACCTTTCTTAAGGAGGTCTTTAAAAAACTTGGAAATGATTTTCTTTTGACAAAACTGAGATCTATCTGTATCTTCCATGTTACCAGTATCTACCAGTTTTTCATTTTAGCACCTCTTTCTCTTCTGTTCAATGGGGATCAGAGTCCTCACATTCCAAACTACACCCTCTAATTTGATTCTTTTACTGATAAACCAATAAATTTGCATCTCGACGATCATAGCCCCTTGTTTATATAAATATTTGTTATCTAATCTACAATAAAATTTGAGAGACATTAAAACTTGAAAACGCTGTTCACAAAATCTAAACCAGAGTATCGAGCACCAAAAGTCAAAGAGAAGACACTTAACAGTTGCACTCATATATAAACTAATATTAGTCTAATATGGTCTATATATTGCCATATTATATAAACCAAGATTTTACAATGATAATGGCAATTTCAGAACCTAAAGCTTGTGGCCGTCCAGAACAACCGCCAAACTCAACAATGTTGGCGCCCAACTTCGATGTGGGATCAGTGGTAGAATATTCATGTGACGAAGGTCACCTTCTGGTAGGACCCACCATGAGAACTTGCCTTGAAACTGGATTTTACAATGAGTTTCCACCAGTTTGCAAACGTACGTGTCCCAAAATTTAATTTCAAGTTTCTCTTTTGTTATATAGAGCATTCGCAGGTATCCAATGCGGCTATCCAGCTGATATACCTAATGGAGAATACTCTTTAGTTAATGATTCAGTTGGATACTTAAGCAGGGTGGTTTATAGCTGCTTTGAGGGTTACGAGATGATTGGCAGGGCGCAATTGGCCTGCGATATTGACGAGCGTTGGAACGGACCACCACCACGTTGTGAACGTTAGTATGAATAATTTTTTTTAAATATTTGAATAACTTACTCCTTCCATAGCTGTCCAGTGTGAGCCTCCTCCAGAAGTACCAAATGCCATCATGGAGCTGGTCAGCAATGAAACTGTATTTGGTACAGAAGTCGATTATATGTGCGAAAAGGGGTACATCCTGGTGGGGCCAGCGAAAATTACTTGCATGGCTAATGGACAGTATGACTCCTTACCCCCAACTTGCCAAGGTGAATATTTAAGTTTTAGGATAAGCTGACTTTTTTTGCATAAATTCAGTGTGCCTTTTAAACGCCTTTCATGCTCTTAAAGCCCTAATGATGTCTAATCATATACAATTTCAATAAAGTTGACCCTAACCTAACTTCAACGACACAACAAACAACTGAGGCGCCGACCAACAGGCCACCAATATCAACAACTATTCTTACGTCAACAACTTCTACTACGGCAACCTCTACAACGAAATCCAGAAGCCGAACACCAAGACCTCCACCAACAACGATAAGGGCCAGCAATGATATCACTAAGGTACGATCACTAAGGAAATGGTTATGCTTACTCAACATATTGCTTAATTGTAGATTACTACAAGAACCAGAAAACCTCAAAACCAGCAGCCTGGAAAGTCGATATCTACCATGATTACTGGCTCCAAAAAACCTGCGATTATCATTACTGGACATCCTCAGGATAACGAAATTGCCGGTAAATATTTTCTGATCTTTGTTACAAGTTCTCTGTTTAAAACTCGAAGTTTCCAGGATCTTCTAATAACATACAACACGGAGAAGGACCAAACGTGAACGTACCTCTCTCAGTAGACGAGGAACGAAGAGAACCATTTGGAGCGAGACTGAACGTTGGCGCCATAATAGCTCTAGGCGCTTTTGGTGCATTCATATTCTTGGCAGCGATAATCACAACCGTTGTGATACTAGTAAGAAGGTATGTCTTTTTGATTTTTCTTATGAGGTGTTGTAAATCGATCAATCGTAATGTCCCGTTCCACATTTGAGCAGTGCGGGTGCATCGACTCGATCCTCACACCGGCTTCCCTCCCCTTCGGCGATGCCCTCCAGGTGGTACACGTTGCTGGCTCTTCCGTTTCCCGATCAGCAGATCGGGCGGAGAGAGTTTAGTCGAAGTTACCGGTCGCACCGGGCCGGATACTTCAGTAATCCGATGTGATGTCGACTCGAGTCTAGTGCCATTTCTAATGTTACCACGTAAGCGGTCGATTTTGATGTGTGAACTTGGCTTGTGATACAGTGCGTCGGATTATTTACGCAGAAAATTATTATCTTTAAGGATGACAAGTAAATTTACAGCAACCGGTCTTTTAAGACAATATTTCTTCATTTTCGTAGTTAAAATACTTGCTTCTCATTGGCCAAGGCATTGTTGCCGAGCAGACGTCAATATTTTGTGAGGCGCGTGGTATTTAAGTATTTTGCTATTGGATTTAGCACCCAGAAAAATAGAATTTTCGAAAATAAATTAACCCATTTGACCCTGGAACTATATTTTTCCGAATTTGTATTTTTTTTTTCTTAAAAACGGTCAATAGAAGGTCCCATAAGTCGAGAAAAAATCATGATTTTTTTTTTCAATTCCCAGTTTTGCAAAACACGGCGGTCCTTTAAATATGTTTATATATCTTACAAAATGCTTAGCAAAATACTTAAAACTTAAACTTAAAAACTAATTTGTATGATAGTCCACAAAACAGTTTTTTGGGTGAAGACCAACTTCACATTTTTGGCACACAAAATTTGCTTTTTTGTGGCACACAGCACATTTCCGCTGACTCTCGTGATATGTAACTAAATGATCTAGTCTATCGTAACGAGAGAATTGGAATGCAGTTTTTGGCAATTTCGAAGGTCCTCTCTTAGTTGTTTTCCTGTACGTTTCGAGCAGCTGTGTCCCTAGGTCCCTTCTAAACTGAAGTTGGTCAAGAGTACCACCATTATTCCTATGGAGTTGCCACGAGTTTTGTGAGGCCATGTCTACACAGTGGGAAAATAACGGAAAATACCACTTTTTACCTCGTACTGAAACTCTATATTGGGTTATGTTTTGGTCACTACGGTCTACACCTCCCATATTTTCGTTGTTTCTTTTTTTCAGCCTGTGAAAATCGTTTGACCTTATTTACTGGCAAAACTGAACATGCATTGGTTGCTAAAGTAACAACGCTGTTGTCATTCCATTTGCATAATGCGATTTCATTATCGGCAACACCCCATTCAAATGTACCTCGTGTCTTTTTCTTCAGAGCTGCCGCGTTGCTATATGGAGATTGTGGGATCCGGTTTTCACGTATTGTACCAGTTGCCTTGATGTTCCTCAATTTTAGCTCCTTTAGAAGTGACAAAGATATGAAAAAATTGTCAAAAAATATGTGAAAGGGCTAGTAAGGCACTTTCTATAAAATATCTGCATATTGGAGAACAACTGACGTTCCCAAACCCAGGTGTTTATATTTGTCCGGAATTGTTGTCGACGCACCTTGGTAGGGATCAAAATAAACAATGTATCCAAGGCGTAGGGTACCTACCCAAAATTTATAGCCCCACCTTATAGGCTTGCCTCGAATAAATTGCTTACCGCTATGTCTCCCAAAATACGGTGTCATGGCTTCGTCAAGGCTATGATTCTCTTCAACTGGGGCATAATCAAAATGTTTTTAATTTAGGCTCTTGAAAAAAGGACGCAGTTTAGAGTACTTGTCTTTTTTATCAAGGGAAGTATTATTATGTTATTAAGATTACTCATTATGAATTGAAATCTATCTCTGGAAATAGTGGCTAATATAAGTTTATTCTGGGTATCGTTGCAATTTTGCCAATACATATGTCGCCTTGGAACAGTTGTATATCCACTGACAAGTAACACCCCTATGAAGCAGTACATCTCGTCTGCAGTAACGTTACCGGGGCGGTTTTTTTGCTGTGCATAAATATTGGTAAAATTGACAATTTCTCCTACCAAGTTCTCATCAAAGAACAGCTTGAAAATATTTCCAGGGGAACGATTGCTTTGTGCAGTTTGAACTGATTGCCATTGCATAAACGTAGACTCTAAATCTTTATTGAGAGTACAGTCAAACGTCTTTATGTGTTTAGGTCGCCTTTCAACAAAAGTGGACAGTGGTAGATCGTCATCAGTGTCCCAGTCGTCTTCACCTTTTACGTCAAATTCAATTTCCGCCAGGGCCCTTAGTTGCACTCCGGGTAAATTATTTGGTACTACATCGTCTTCAGCCCCAGAACCTTCATCGGTATCGAAGCTTTCGTTGGCATTTTCGGGTAGAAAAATTGTAATGCCTGTAGGAATGTCCGACGTAGAGTCATTCTCCAATTCCTCTAAGATTTCAGCCATGGTTAGTGGCTTTTTCCAATACCTGTAAAAAACCACATAGTAGTATATAATCCTACCGTCCTTTTAAAAGGACTCGTTTAATTGAACGCTCCTGGATTGATTAAGAAGTGTGAAACATAACTACAAATATATAAAAAGGTCAGTATGTTATGTTATTTATTAAAAACAATCAAAACAAGAACGAAAAAATAAACGAGTTTTAACATATCTTACCTTGAGTCACTCATTGCAAAATCACTAGAAACACAGCGTGTTTTATTCGTTACTATCGATCCAAAAATTAACAAAATCCTAACGATCGCGATTGACCTTGTTTAAGATGTTAACTAAATATAATGTGACACTGGCGACATCTTCAAACCGTCAGCTGAATCAGAAAAATACATGTTTCTTTTTGAAATCTCGTTAAAAGGACGGTAGACGTAAATGGGTTAATAATATTCACCATAGCTGCTGTTATCTATAAAGATACCCTTTAATTCTTATTAGGCGGACGTTATTGACATAGTATCAAGATTTAAAATAGCTGATCATCACGAATTTTTGTTTATTATCTGAAATGTTTAGAGCCACAGTTACTTCGCATTTCAATTTACAGTTTTTCTAAAAATAGATCCTGTTCCAGAGCACATTACCACCCAAAGCCAACCCTTTTCTTTGCAAAAACTATTGAAAAATTGTAATCTGTCTTGGGATAAAACTGAGTATTTTAACAAACATTTTTATGGATGCACAGTTTAGTGTGGTAACGTTTTCTGCCATTGTTACAAAATTTGCTATATTGATATACTATTGCTAACGCAATTGATTTTTTATTGCTACATTTTAATATACTACTACAAATATGCGATCATTTTTATTGGTTGAAATACTTATGTCTCACTGGCAACCAAACATCAATCCTTAGATTATTCAGATATTATAGTTTAAGTGAGACTCTGCTAATATTTAGGCATTCTGCCATTAGTTTCAGTGCCTTGAAAATTTAAATTATGCATTCGACAGTACTTACCTTAAAGATGTAAGTGTGGTTACTGGACTGTTACGTGTCGGTTTTAGACATTATTGTCAAGCTCTAATATGGCCAATTACAGGATGGCATTTCGCCTCTTTTAGGCAACTTTTATAAATCAACAGAATTCTACGAACATTTTTATACGCAATATGTAGGTCAAATGACTTGTAGCATATTAGATGAATCAATCATAAATATTTGTCATTCTATTTCAAGAAATTTAAGAAAGCCTGATTCTGTGGATCTGGTTGTTTTAGTAAGACTCCGGCAATACTTAAATATTATGCCATTTGATTCAGCACCTCTAAAGATTAAAATTTTGTATTTGACAGTACTGACCATTAAGATAGAAGTGTGATTCCTGAGTTGACATTATTGCCATTTGTGTCGAACTTTAAAGTGGCTAATTACAGTATGGCGTTCCACCTCTTTTAGGCAACTGGTGTGATTAATCACGAGAATTCTTACACGGCTTACAGCATACTAGCTGAATCAATCATGTATCTGTCATTTGAATACGGAAACAATTTGTTTGGTTAAAACACTTGCTCCTTATTGGCCAAGGCATTATTACCACTCATCAGCATTTCAAGAAATTGGTAAAAATTCAGGTCCTGGGATACTTTTAATGAGACTAAAGGGATTAAAGTATTCTGCCATAAGGTTCAGCACCTCAAAAGTGTTTTTGTGAACTGTTGCCATGGTAAAAACTTGTGCCGTTTGTGTTCCACCATGGGAAAACGGCGATTTAAGTCGATTTTTTCACAAGTAAAAGTCGATATTATCATAACATCATATCAGGCGACAATCGTCGTCACAAACGTAGAATAAAAAAACTTACTATACTACGAGACGGAAATATTTGTCAGTGACATCACAAGCGACGAACAAGCAATACAACTAGAGTGGCTAAAAATAATGTTTAAATCCCATTATACAAAATCTATTGCTTGTAAATCTATTGATAGCTTGCAAAATGTCACTTACTTTAATGGTGTGACCTCGCTGATCTGGTCGAACGTTGTACTTAGTAAAACTTTGCGCGGCGCGCCGGTGCCAAGTTTATTCAGAGAAAAACAAACCACCAAGAAGCGACAAAACCCGCATTTACCATTGATTTTCTGGGGTCCAATTTTGGTGCCCTTGAGCGGGCTTAAATGACTGGCGCTACATATTAAGTAACGGAGAAAAATCGTTTTGGCAATTTAATAGTTCCGTACACGGAGAGAAATATGACAATTAATAGATTAAAAAATTTATTGGGAATTTGAAATCAAAACTATTACATTATTTTACTGTTGGTATAGTTAAGTTATAAGTATACCTAAACTATACCGGGTGACACGATACGTCAAAATATGCTTTTATAACCATTCTATTGACATACCAAATTTCATTTGTTTATCTTGAAAAATAAAAAAGTTATTGCGTGTTCCCTTTTTCCTGTGTCATCCGGTATAGTGCCAACTATAAAAATTACCATTTAGGATAAATAATGGAAAACAAAAAATCTTCTAAACAAACTTTTATTTTTTGAGAAAATAATATTGGCCCATTGTATAATGAAACACATTGGCAATAATTAAATTAAATCTAGGTACATTTATACATTCCGCAAAATTTTTAGTTTTCATGACATCCACGAAAAGCACAGGTATAAGGCATATTATAAAAGTTTTTAATAAAATAAAGAGCACAATGACAACACACACAAAAAATAAAGACAGAGAAAAATTCAGGCAACACTTGACTAGACTAAACTAGGCGTCGAATATTACCGGACTAACCGACGACTGGCAGGGGACCGGAAATAAGACAGGTATACCAAATAAGCTCGCACATGCGCAAGAAAAATCGGTCCCGGCTTTGTCCCTTCTCGGTGGTTTGTTTTTCTCTGGTTTATTACTTGTCTTTTTCTCTCGCGGTAAATGGAGCGGAGCAGCAATCCGACCAGCCTTTAATTTTAGCAGAATGGCAACTGTATATGAAAGTGTTCGTGCTAGAAATCCAGATTTGTCTGTTGAGGACGCGGCAGAATTATGTTGGAATTTAACAAAATTAAGTTCCAGGGTAGTTTTTAGATGTCTTAAAGCTAAAGAAGAAAAGCAAGTGGAGACAAGAGGCAGAAAAAAGATTGTGCTAAATGATTACGTAAAATATGCCATTCGCCGGAAAGTGCACAGTTTTTTCTTTAAGAACGAGATACCAACAATAAAGAAAATTAAGACAGAACTTACTGCTGATAATTCTTTACCCAAAATATCTTTTGGTGTTTTAAAGCGAACATTGCATGAGTTGAATTTTCGATATTTAAAAAGGAACCGCAAAAGGTTTTTAATAGAAAAAAATAAAATCGTATTGTGGCGAAGGAAATATTTAAAATAAATTCGTGAACATCGGCGCGAAGAAAGAAAAATGTATTACACCGATGAAACATGGCTGAATAAAGGACACACCCGTGCAAAAGTATGGCACGACTTAAATGTTACAAATTCGCGGCAAGCCTTTTTGGATGGGCTTTCCACGGATTTGAAAGCTCCTTCTGGCAAGGGCCGTCGCCTAATTATTACACATACAGATATAATCATTCAAACCTCGCTTATAGGAAATAGTCTATGAGCGTAAGCGAGAGGGGACATATGGAGTCCGCATGAGACAGACAGAGAGCACAATATATGCCGTTTCCAAATTAATACGTTTAGCAACACTGATATTTCTGCCGCACGGCTCTTCGCTCGTGCATCGAAAAACGAGACAATTCTTATCCCCACCACACTGTACCGCCAATCTGAGATTGCATTTGAAAGAGGAAAAAAAGCAAATTATTAAGTGGTATTGTGCCGGTAGCTCTGTCGATGAAATATCAGGCAGAATTGCTTTCACGTTCGAAAATCGGCCCATTCCCGTACGCAGCACAATTTTTGCAATTATCCATAGGTTTGAGACCTTTGAGTGCTTGCAAAATTGCAGGAAATGCTACGCAAATGAGCAACCACCTGTTGTTAGACCGCTAGGCGAAGAAAGGGAGCTTCGAGAGCTTAATGTTTGTGCTGTTGTTGAAATGAACTTTCGTTGCAATAGTACAACCATTGCCAAAGAAACGGGTATTGAGCCTTTAAGGGTTAAAAGAACTTTAAAAAGAAATAAGTACAAGCGCTATAAGTTGCAAAAAACCCAAGAAATTTTCCCACAGGACCATGAGAGACGGGTGGAATTTTGCCATGAAAATAAACACATAAGCATACCAACACATGCACAATACCCTCAAAAGATTAATGTATGGGCTAGAATTTTAGATGATTCAATTATAGGCCCTTTTTTTATCGATGGAAACATTAATGCCAACAAATACCTTAATCTTTTGAGGGATGAAGTTCTTCCTCCTATTCGAGGGCTTAATATCAATTTAGAACAAGTTTGGTTTCAACAGGATGGTTGTCCCGCTCATAACGGATTAGTGGTACGTCAATTTCTCGAAACGCCTTTCCCTCGAACAATCAGTGGAAACGGTACTATTAAATGGCCTGCCAGAAGCCTCGATTTAGCCCCCAATGATTTTTTTCTTTGGGGATACCTAAAAGAACAAATTTATAGGCACGAAAATTAACGGGCTACTAATTTAGAAAAGCTTTGTGTTAAAATTAGGCAAGCATTTAATAGTATCTCCATTGAAATATTGTCGAAAACGAAAAGGTCGTTTTATGATCGATTGACGTACTGCACTGCTAAACAGGGTGGCCTTTTTGAACCAGACATAAGATAATTTTAATTTTTATTTAATATTATCAAATTAACTTAATTTTTTGCTTTATTTTGAATTAATTTTTTTATTTCCTGTCCAATATTTAGTTAATTTATGTTTACAACATTATTGCAGTCGGTTTTTAGTTTATTTTTTGCTGTTAGAACAGGTAGCAGCAAAGACTCAAACGAAACCATTTTTTTTTATTTGCTACAGAGCAGTGCATTCCCGCTTGAACGCCTTAAGAATACTAAAAGATTTCGGTTTCGGGCCTCGGGCTTCAAGTATGTTGTCACAACGTTGCCAGACCTACCGCGATATATAATTCCTATAGGCGAAGTTAGAATGATCATATCTGTATAGGTAGTGATTCTGGATTCTGGAAGGTAGTCTGAACCTTTTTCGATCGAAATCGAAGAAAACTAGTGACTACCACGAAGATATGAACGCAAAGGTTTTTGAAAAGTGGTTTTCGTCGGTATTGGTGCGAGTAGACCCCGGTTCAGTTATCGTCATAGATAACGCGCCTTATCATAGTCGGCGAGTGGATAAAATACCAACGACTGCTTGGCGAAAAGGAGACATAAAAGACTGGTTAAAATCAAAAGGGAACATATGATTCCACGAAGATATGATCAAGGTACAATTGCTCGATATTGTTCGTATCCACAAAAACCAGTACATTAAATATGTTGTTGATGAAATGGCGCGAGAACGTGGTGTTACAATATTGCGTTTACCGCCGTACCATTGTGAACTAAACCCTATAGAACTTATATGGGCACAAATAAAAGGTGAAGTTGCTAGTAAAAATAAAACGTTTAAATTGAATGACGTAAAAGTTTTATTAAACGAAGCTATTGGTGGCGTAACAGCAACTAACTGGCAAAAGTGACATGTGATCAAGGAAGAACAAAAAATGTGGGATTTAGTTATTCAAGTTGAAGTTATAGTTGAACCACTTATTATAACTCCTGGTTCTGCAAACAGTGATAGTGATACTGACAATTCTTCTTTTGAATTCTTGTGAAACCTCAGATCGCGAATGACAAATTTAAAAAATAATAGGTTGTGTCCAGTCAATAATAAATCATCTTGTCATATCTTGTTTAGTCAATTTTAAAACACCCTGTAGATTAAATTTATTTTTAAAAGTGCCTCTTGTCTTCCCCATTCACATTAGTTGTTATAGACTAATAAACCTTAGAAACTATACCTCTTATTTTGTTTTTTTTCTATTAGTATTTTTTGCAATAGAAAAAGCCGCCATGTATGTGTTCCAATTATTGGCCGATAATTTATAAGAACCGAAGTGCTAAATTGAACAAAATATTAGGGATATTTTATGCAAAATCACTTATACTAGAAACAAAATTTTTAATTTTTTAAAAAAGTTCTATTAATTACGTAAACTCGACCTAAATAGTAGGTATATTCATTTTTAAAAAATGCATACGCTGCCGCTGGAATCCACTTCTCTCGCCCCTAAAACGTCTTGGCGGCCCTAATGCTAACAATAAGTCGCTGACAATTATTTCCGTCTCGTAGTATAAGTAATCTATAATAATTATAAAATATTTAATTTTCATAAAAATGCTTTTTATTAGAAAAATACCTTTACTCTAAAAAACGTATAAATAGTTTATAAACGGTAATATTGTGTATAATTGAAAGCATAATCTATTAATAATAAATAATTATCATGTACATATAGTGTGGTGACTTTAACTGGAATAAATTCAGTTAAAACTAATCGAAATTTATCTCGCAAAATTCCTGAGACCCGTCGATTTTTGTTTATTTTTTTTTACATTTCAAGATAGTTTTTGTATTTTTTCAACTACAGGGGGGGTACAAATTAACCCAAACTTTTTTTTTTTCAAATGGAAAGTACTTTTTTAAACTCTCATTGAAAAGAGCCCTTTTTCCTGATTAAATTGCCCTATTTACTTTTGTGATTATCTAAAGGAGAAATACGAAAAAAAAAAAATAAAAACCATTAAATTATTAAAAGTCTTAAAAAAATTTTGTGTTGGTAAATTTTTGGCGTGTTTGTTTATTTTATTGGTATCGAGACATTTCCTGACATTGTTGTAGTGTCACTGTTAAAGTGAATTTTAACCAGTTGTTAAATAAGTTAAGTTATATTGAAAAAATGCCTTATTTATCCGAATCCCAAAAGATTGAAATCTTAATGATGATTGGTTATGGGGACAGAAGTCGTACTCAGCTAGAGGTTGTCCACTTATTCAGGCAGAAATATCCAGATTTGCCACCTATTAACTAAGGTACGGTTAGTAAAATCGAAAGCAGATTTCGAGAAGTTGGGTACGTGAGGGATGTTTCAAGACAAAGGTTCTTCTAAAATCGATGAAAACACCCAATTAAATGTATTGCTAGCGATGGAAGAAAATCCGGTAACTGCAGCCAGAAGAGTAGCTCGCGAAAACTCTATTCATCATAAATCTGTGCTAAAAATTTTAAAAAGTGCAAACAAACGACCTTATAAAATGCAACCCGTTCAGGAGTTATTGAAAGACGATCCAGATCGCAGAGTTCAGTTCTGTGAATTAATGATGAACGCTATTGACGAAAATCGCATATCTTCGGAGTGGATCCTTTTTTCTGATGAGGCTACATTCACCCTAAATGGCCATGTTAATAAGCAGAACTGTCGCTACTGGTCTGACGAGAACCTACACTGGGTAAAGGAAACTAATACACAATATCCCCAGGAAACTAATGTTTGGGCTGGCATAATTGGCAGGTAAGTTATAGGGCCCATATTCTTCAATGATACTTTAACTGGGGAAAAATATCTAGAATTTCTTGAACATGAACTAGTTTCAGTCTTACGTGCCTTATATCCGAGTCAGTTCGATCCAGATTTGTATGATGAAAGAATCTGGTAAGTAATGTACTTCTTCTTGCCCGTAATGTACGCCAGTATTTAGATGACAATTTTCCAAACAGATGGATTGGTAGAAGGGGTGCAATCGAGTGGCCGGCACGTTCTCCCGTTCTCACCCCAGTTGATTTTTTTCTGTGGGGACATTTGAAAAGTCAAATATATATGAGCAAACCAGGAAACCTAGACGAACTCAATGAAAATATTAGGCAAGAAATCCGACAAATATCTCCAGAAGTGTTAGAAAATGTCAGAAACGAATTTTATTATCGTCTTGGGCTTTGTCAACAAGTAAATGGTGCTCATTTTAAGCATCTTATACATTAAACGCAACTTTTAATAATTTAATGGTTTTTTTTTTCGTATTTCTCCTTTAGATAATCACAAAAGTAAATAGGGCAATTTAATCAGGAAAAAGGGCTCTTTTCAATGAGAGTTTAAAAAAAGTGGCTTTCCATTTGAAAAAAGAAAGTTGGGGTTAATTTGGACTCGCTCTGTAGGTGAAAAAATACAAAAACTATCTTGAAATGTGAAAAAAATAAACAAAAAACGACGGATCTCAGGAATTTTGCGAGATATGATATGAATTTATTCCAGTTAAAGTCACCACACTGTATTTATTAACGACGTCACTGGTAAAGATTCCTTGGGTCGGTGGAATAACCAATGCGATCGAGCGGTGTTCCAATGATGTTGCCTCTAAAGGCCCCTACAGACGGACATTCTTGTACGCGTTCATGTGTGTGCATCAAAAATGCACACATATGGACGTGCACTAACACTGCGTACAGACGCACCTACAAATCCGTAGTTTTTTGAGCGATGTCCACGGAAGTGGTTGATTTAGTATTAGCAGCAGTGGCGTGCACTGCTGGGATCCAAATGAAAACGAAAAAACCGCATCGCATAAGGTGGAAAGACTGGATTCGACAACGGCATAAGTTTTCCCACACAAAACTATTGGCAGAACTGAGATTACAGTCAGATGATTGGCGCAAGTATCTTAGAATGGACGAATAAACTTAATGGCAATTACTTAAAATGCTTACTCCATTTCTTCAACGTCAAGACAAAGTAATAAGACCAGTAATAAGTGTACATGAATGATTAACCGCAACTCTAAGATATTTGGCGACTGGACGAAATTACCAAAACTTAAGCGTTCGTAGCGGCCTTTAAGTCACTCAAAAAAATCTGGGACAAATTATGATCTGTCATCCCCAAATACCCCTAACTGCTCAATTTTACGTAAAAAATAAATATTGTGCTGAATTTATTTTAAAACTTCGAAAATTAAATTTCATATTCAACGGCCTGTATCTCAGTAGCCATCGACTTTCGGATTATAAAATTAAGCCAACTCGCATTCTTTTGACTTATTTTTCTTCAGTTATATTATATCGCATTTGTTACGAACCCTCCTGTATACGTACCTAGGTTCATATAGACAAATGTTTTCTCACCTCTCGCTCAGTGTCGCTGACCCTATTTTCTTCCTCTTGTTCAGCACCCATATCATTCATCATCGCCATCACTAGAGACGGTCGAAACCGACTTTTTCGGTATGTCCTAGTCACGAACAAACAAAAGTAGATCATAGTACCACAGTGAAGGACCATACACTTATAGCATTATAGTGTAACTAATTACGTCGTTGTAATAAAATACCGTCGGGCTGTAGAACCAATGTTGCTATAGCATCTTAATAACTTTAAAAAGCAGATAAAATTTATTAGTAATATAATCCACCATTTACGCTTAATCTTGATAGATTGTTGGAGACAGACGTTTGAAGTATAAAATCACACCCTGTCAAAGTAGTCGACCTAAAATGTATGACTTATGAGGAGTTTTTTGCCTGTTTGGTGCAAATTAAACCTATACTGAATTTCAGGCCTTTTATCCTTAAAACAGTGATTCATATATGATATATCGTTATTTACGCCCAGACATTTTTAATATTGCATACAATGGCTTCCTTACATTCCGGTATTAAATTGTTTGAATTAAATTATTTGTTATTGTTTATATTTTGTGAATGGGGTAAGTAACATTCTAGTCTAATGATTAAATCCTAAAATTAGGATTAGCCTTTTAGTTGTACGGAAAAACTTCTCCTACTAACTATTTTATGACTATTGACACCTCTTCAAAATGGATTTTTTCTTTAATATTCGTCAAATAAGCTCTACACAGCTGATTACTTCATTATTAATCCATGTTCTTTGATTATTGTAATGCATTTTTTCTAAGAATTTTCACACTTCACAAAGAATTTGTTACGTTTTTTTACAATCTAGTTTTTACATTCTATATAAACTAATGTTGTGCGATTAAATCGGTATTTTGACGTTCCCTAATAGCCCAAAATTGTAGCAATTGTAGCGGCTTTTGTACCACTTCTCATTGAATCCAAAATCTTTTTATATGCCCCGCGAAAAACTCGCCGAAGACTGTTGATTTATAACTGAAGCTTTAGTTGCGTTTCGTTGAACAATCTGTAACTTCTTGACCAGCATTGAGTGGAACTCATTTTTTTAAATTTTTGTCGAAATACTGCTTTGATTTTATTTGCCGCAGGCAGGTAAGTTCCTTGTACAATTCAAAAGATTCTCACATGAGTTCACGGGAAAGTGTTACTACAATCAGTCATTTCTACAAAAAAAACAACTTTATCAATTCAAATTATTATAACAAAACACTATACAATTTAACCCAACCCAACCCAACTACAACTTGTTGGGAAAAATCTGCATGTAGACCCCCAGAGCATTGGTGTTCTGACGCCCCGGGGAGTATGGGGATGAAGTGCCAATCACGGTTCTGCTTCGGCCCACTAAAAAACCCTTTCCTCTTTGAAAACTCTCCTTTCATTCTTAGACCCGCCTTTAAGACACCTCCTCAATCTTCTCAAGAAGGAAAAGAGTCAGTCTATATTTCCTCGTTAACCTGGGCATTTAACTCCAGTTTCTCTTTTGACCTTATTACATAAGTAATTAAATTTTTTATTAACTTCCATCCTTTTTCGCACTCGAACATCTTATACATTATATTGTTCGTATTTATCTCTTATAATTCCTCATAGAGGTTATGGCTTCCCATTTAGGGCACTTGAATACAGTTTGTTCTGGGTCATCTACTACACCACCGCAACATATGCAGCTTTCATCCTCTTTCTTTTTTATTTTGGAAGTGTACGTGCCGAACGTACCGTGGCCTGAGAGGAATTGGGTAAGCTGATAGGATACCGTCCCCCCATTTTCTATTATGCCAAAGCGGGATATCCTGTATAAGGCTTGGTCCAAGTATAGGTGCCGTTTTGCCACTCTTCCTGCCATTGCTCTAGAGTTCTTTGTCTCTCTATCCGCTTTTGGGTATTGGTGACAATAGGTAGAGCATTTCCTAAGTGCAAAACTGCGCTGCGTTCTTATAAGCCTCTGCTGATTTATATCTAAACATGTCTTATGGGACCAAATTGGCGCACCAACGCTCTGACACACGATCTCTAAGATTCTCCGTTTCGTCGTACATGGACCTCCAATATTTGGTAAAAGATAGTTTAGGGCCTTCATTATCTTTTCTGTCTTTAGACAAGTTTCCCGAATGTGATTCGTCATATTCAGAAACCGGTCCAGATACAAAACTCAAACATTTAACGGATCTCTGAGGTTTTATTTCTTGGTTTTGCATTTTGAATTTAATTATTTCAGTTTTTCGTTTAAAACTCAGTAGAATGGCTTCGGTTTTTTCGGGGGTGATCTCTAGATGGTGCTGACTCATCCAAACGGATAAGGTCAAGAGTCCAATTTGCTTTAGTTATCATGCAACTGGGGGTCCGAGAGATGAATACTGCTAGATCATCAGCGTAACATATTGTCACGACGCCATTTGGGACCGTCAGGTTCATAACACTATTGTACAGGATATTCCACATACCCTGGGGAATGCCTCCAAAGACTTTTTTTTCTTTGCGAAATCCGAATTGATTTTCGTGAAAACCATTAACTTTTTCCTGAAATTCTTAAATCAACCGAGCATTTAATAGTCTTTCATAGACTTTTCAAAGTTCATCAATTAAACAAATTGGGCGATATTTTGGGCAATAATCGGGAGACTTTCTTTGCTTTTCGATAAGTGAGAGCTTTGTCCTCTTCCACTCTGCTGGAAAATACTGGCTTGATAAAAACGAGTTATAAAAGTTAACGAAAATTTGAACATTGCACTGTATCATAGATTTTATTATTACAGACGGTATATTGTCTGGCTCTAGGGCTTTCTCAAATTTTATTTTATGACAGGCATCCAAAATTTCTTGGTGGTTAAACGTATCACAGAGTTGTATCACAGTTGGTTCTTTCGGCAGCTGAGTTTTATTTGTGTTGTCGCAAATGAACCATTCTTTAAAATATATATACAGTCTTTTTTGCTGCTTGACATTTGAACACGAGGAGGCATTTTTTGTAATGGCGCTCTTGTTATGTGGTATCCCTGGTCAAATATGCTTTTTCTAAATCATCACAAAGTGTTTGCCAAGCTCGCCTTTTTAGTATTTTAATTTTAGCCTTTAGTCTTTTTTTTGCAGTCTTGTATTTCTTCGCGATGATTTGGATCGTTTGTTATCCTTTGAAAGAGTTGCCTTTTTGTTGAACATCTAAGATTTCCTCCGGTATTTCCTCATTCTACCAAAAAGGTACATTTCTGGTATGATTTGCGAATACAGGTCACCAAATCGGGAAAATTTTTGGGACATAGCATGTCTGGTTTTTTCGCTAAATGTATGAATAAAAGAATCCCTAAACCTAGTCTTCCCTTTCTTGACTATCTGTTTTACTTTGGAGGTGTTCTGTTAGAATAAATCTATGTTTCGTCACATCAGGCTTAAAGAGAACCGTCCACTGGGTATTTTATTGTTGTATACGGTCACAGACTATAGTAAGATCTATGTATGATTGTCCCGTGTCCCTAACAAGCGTAGGGACAAGTCCATCATTAATGACATTTAGGGTCTTAGCATTGCACCAGGATAATCGTTCAGTCCCTCTACGGCTTGTCATTGTGCCTCCACAGACCTCATTACTAACAACTACAATCCAACCTAATCCAACTATAACTAACCTATTAACAGCTGATGCTACTGATGTATGACGCACAATTTATATCCAGACGTTGAGACCGACAAGAAATTTTTGCGATGATGCGCAGTTTTAATGCACAAAATGATTGTGCATTTAAAACTGCGACGTTTTTAGCATACACATTCACGTTTTTTGAATGCACATACATGAACGCATACAAAAACGTCTGTCTGTAGGGGCCTTAATATACGTGATCTACATTTATTTAACTTTAAATGTCAACTTCTTTATAGAGTATCTTATCATATTTTATGAAAAAAAAAATGCTTCATATTTTATTAAAGAGGAATAGTATTGTTTTGCGCCTGTCATATAACTGATAATTTTTTATGATATTATAAAGTGTGTTTGTTTGCCATTTCTTCACTAGCATTTTAAGCATTTGGTATTATTGAATCAGAGATGTTGCAAGCAAACAAACTGCCCATCGTTCCACGACGATGCTAATTCTAGCCTTCCAATGTTCTAAAGCCTTTATCCATTTGGAAAAAAAAAATGCGGGGTGTATTAGTAAAATAGTGACCGGTGCTCACTTGATGAGAATATCATGAGTGGATTCTGAATCCTACATCGAAGCTAGATGTTACATCCAGAATGTTATGCTTTGTTAATGCTACAGGATGCGTGTATTGTATTATTTCCAAGTTAAAATTTTTTTTATTGCTTTCTTTAAATATAAGTGTATTACAAGCCAAGTAAATTTGCATGGGGAAAATTCTTCGGATAATTTTTCAACTACCCTTTGGCACCCGCACTGCATGCTTCTTTTTATACATATAAGTTGCTTGGTCAAGCACTTTTAAGCACGGGAGCTTAATCTTATTAAGTGACTTTATAACATGGTATTGGATCCTTTTTTACGTTTCTAGAGTAAAAAAGGAGCTTGTGAAAAAATTAATTTTTTATTATCAGAATCAGGGTTCAAAAACTCTCAATCTTCTCAGAATTGGGAAACATTAAAAAAAAAAAAACTGGTTAGATACAGCTCATAACTCAAATTATTAAACACTTACTATACTCTTAACAATTTTGACCCTATCTGACCATCAATAACATCCCTTTTAATTCCCATTCAGAAATCAAAGTGCCAAACACTATCGTCATCGAGCCTCACCCGATTGTAACACGGTCGCCTCATTCGACTCATCCAGTTCCGAGTCGAGACACGGAGGCCTCAATCGGTACTACCGTCAGGCGTGGGAGAACCTCCACGAGTCGGCGGGATCAAAGTCCGGCCTAAAGCCCGGCCAACACAGTAACGGCAGTCACTCGCCACTACGCAGAAAAGAAACGATGGACGAGCCCTACCGAGCGCGAGATGAACGACATCGCGACAGTTCGGAAATGGTCGTGGGTGCCGAAAAGAAACGACATCATCACCACCATCATCACCATAGTAATAGGCCGCCCCCTACCGGGGGACATAAGAGGTACTGACATCCGTCTATGATGGTTATACGGGTGCGGATCGAAGGGTAAGGGGTTAGGGATTTAAGTTAAGATATTATTTATCGAAATTAATTATGTCTGAGGATTTGATCATTGTATTGATATTGTCGCTGATTAATGCGATTATCAAATTTTATATTTTTGTGCAAGCTTATTGTGTCTTGTAGCTGATATGTTTAATACCATCAAGTTTTATGACAAAAATATGCGGTGCCATTGTAAAAAGGCAACTAACTGAAGTATTAATAATTTAATTAAATTATCTTCTGGTGCTTAAAGTTTGCAAATTAAAATCATTTTATATAAAAATTGCTGTTAGGGCAATCTAGTACAAAAAACATCAGTCATTAGTTTTCCTTTTAGTGGCTTCTCATTTGCAATACTTTAAAAGCTTGCATTATTAAGTTAGGTAGTGTGAGCAACCTCTAGTTGTTGTGCATTAAAATACCAGTAAGATGTTGCACGGTTGGAAGCCAGTTTAAAGAGTTAACTTACAGTTAAGGCAATCTTGCTTAAATTTTAAACAAGTCGCTAAAATCAGAATCGACTGTGTTATAAGTATTTAAAAGAGCAGGATGATAGTAAATAAGTTGGTAAATTAATTAATATCAACTATATTAATTAATTATAGTTCATTATCATAAGACTCTTTTCAATTTATTTCCAACTTTTGTGCAATTTTGCCTAAATGCACTTGAATTTAATAAGACTTTAAATAGTCTTACAATTTTTAAAAGAAAACTTGATTATTAGAGAAATTATACATAACGATAAGTGCGCGTAGTTTAGTTTAAAGCAATTTACAAAAACTAGTGATAATAATTAAGTATAACTAGTAAAAAGATATAAATCTTAAGTTAAATATAATATACCGTTAAGCATTAAAATAAGAGTGATATGCATTTAAAAATTTATGCGAATGTAATATATGAAGTTTGTTATGTTTTATAGAAAAATAAATTTATGAATGATAGGAATGCATTTGTTTTATTGTTTTTTACCCTATAGAATTTATATTTATTTTTATATGGCCATCTTCCTCTAATATAAATATTATAAGAAGGGACTATTTTTGTTTTTAATAATAATAATAATAATAATAATAATAATAATCTTTATTCAGCATAAATAGCTACCTACAAAAACAACAAATTTTCCAAAAAAAATTATAAAAATAAAGAGACATATATCAATAATAATGTTCATAAAGCTAATTCAACAACATATTTAGTCAGCAAGAGTACATATATAAATAAGCAATAAATATCAAATATCAAATGCTGGGTATCCCGATCCCCGACACTTGCAACGCCCGGGTTTTACCAGGAATACCGCAATATTCCGGTCCGTCTAAACATTGCCATGTCCGCGACCTAAGCACCCCGCCACCAAAAACTGGTTCAGAAATCTTTTAAAAATTTCCACATACATAAACCTAAAGCGCTCTTACTAACTTTACAATATTATTAATTAATTAATTATTAATATACCCTTATAAATTAATCCATATACGCTTATTGTGTAAAAAATATAATATACATATGCACTTGAGGTTACTATTAACATGTGGATCTAAACAACATTGATGATTAATCAATTGATGTAATCAAAATTTGCAGTGCTCGCAAATAACCATAAAATGTTACGCCAATAGGTGAATCTCAGTCATGAGGTTAATTACCTATGGGCTGGTGAAATAGATCGAATACAGGGTGTCCTGGTTTTTTTGGAGAGGCCATGTCAAATCCCGGTTAATCCATGAATACTTTTTCAGTATCCCGGTTGTTCCATGGATAGCATTTTTCATGTAATTTGCATGAGACCATTTTTCATGTAATATCTAATCTAAATTCAAAGTATACGAATCAAAAAGTTGATGAAAATAAGGAAGTTGTAGTACCGAGTGTCCCATATTGGCCCAAGGATGGAGCCCTGGGGCACGCCAGAAGAAATCTGTAAAAAAACCAGAATCGACCCCATTATAAGAAACAGCTTGATACTTATCTCTAAGATAATTAGCAATCAACGTGCATGCGTCCTCCCCTAAACCAACAAATTAAACCAAAATATTTATTAAAAGATCATGGCTCAGAGTAGTAAAAGCCTTGTTATAGTCAAGCATTACCAGTAATGTTAGTTTATTGCAATCAAATGCTGATGAAATATCATCAGTTGCCAATGCCGTACAATAGCTGTCGTTCACTGGTAAAATTGAGTGTATTTCCATTACTTTTTCTAATATTTTTTAAAGCGTTGGGAGAATGCTTATTGGTTTCAGATAGCCTAATGTAAGAGGATTTAACGTCTTGAGTAAAGGGCTAACTTTCGATCTTTTCCACATTGAAGGAAAAACAGAATTTTCGAAAATAAATTAATAATATTCACCATAGCTGGTGTAATCTATGAAAGACACCCTTTAATTCTTATTATGCGGACGTTATTGATATAGTGTCAAGATTTAAAATAGCTGATCATACGAATTTATTTTTATTATCTAAAATCTGTCAATTTGTGGCTCTTAGATAGCCCATTGCCACTCAAGGCCAACCCTTTTCTTTGCAAAAACTATTGAAAAATTGTAATTTGTCTTGGGATAAAACTGAGTTAATTAATTTTATCAAACATTTTTATGGATGTACAGTTTAGTGTGAAAACGTTGTCTGTCATAGTCACAAGATTTGCTACATATCAGCTAACGCAATTGATTTTTTAATACTATGTTTTAATGTACTACTACAAATACGCATTTCTATTGGTTGAAATACTTATGCCTCACTGGCAAAGACATTATTACCAACCAAACATCAGTATTTAAAAAAAATAATTTAAAATCCTGATAGCATAGTTTAAGTGAGACTCTGCTAATATTTAGGCATTCTGCCATAAGGTTTAGTCCCATGAAAATTTAAATTATGCATTAGACAGTACTGACCGTACAGATGTAAGTGTGGTTAGTAGAACGGCTTTAGACATCGGTGTTTAAATACCTCTAAGAAATCCTGATACTGTGGATCCAGTAGTTTTAGTAAGACTCTGGTAATATTTAATAATAATAATAAATGTCTCTATTCTTGTAAACATATATGTTTGACAAAAAAATGCGAAGTTTAGCTTTACATAGCTACTCTACTTAACCATTAACTAAGTCTAACATAGAGAAACATGATAAAAGAAGGAGATAGAAAAAAAGCAAAAGATTAAAATTAAATTAAATCTAACATGCAACAACACTTATAAAATAAAATATTATTAAGCAGGTAAATAATATTTTTAGCTAAACGTGACCGATATTCGTGAGTCACATATCTAAAACAACCAATTATAAGAAATGCAATACACATAGCAGGTAGTAACTATTCACTAGATAGAAGAAAGGATTTAATCGACTTCTTGAGCTTAAACGATGTATGAGAAATAATTCTTAAAAAATGCGTGACGAAAACAAGGCATACTAAATCTATGACTGTATCTTAAGGCAACGTTGTGGGCTTTATAGCGATATTCAAGTTTATCATAGAGATATTGGTGTAATGTGGAAAGAAGTAGTCGGTATATAAAAATAGAATAGGCATATATATGCAATTTATCAACTTTAACCAATCTAGCTTAATCAGTTTTTCAGAAACATGATTGTTAAGGATATAAATTAATAGCGGCAACATCGCACAATCAGGTCAGTTAGTCAGTATTCTGTTACACGCTATGGCCGCTGTATCGCCAATTTGGTTTCTTGTCTATTACGGCCTTTTCTTAGTACGAAATTAAAATTTGGAAAGTTAGTGTGTGCAGTTTTATTCAAGTAAATATACAGTCCACTTTTACCCCACATTTTGGTCCAGACGAAACGGATTGTATCAGGGAAGTACAATTCATTGATTCATTTGGTGCCGGCAGACGCGAACATTTTGACTAGTCTCGTTGCCTTTCTTGAGATCCCCCTGGCGAGCTCTGACGTCGATAGCCTCGCTACAGGGTGCGTCTAGTTAGGAGGCCTACCATTTGCTATTCCCAGGCCGGAAGCAGCAGTTTGGTTTGATTATCAGCCTAGTTGGAGTCAAGTAAGTCCGTTGCCAATTATTTGTTTTATATGGTCAGCTCTTTTGGGTTAATTTAGTGTTTGGTTCTAGTAGATATATTTAGTGTACTCTTTTATTGTTTGTGTTTATTTATTTTTTTTAATATGTCTATATTAAACAAACTCAAATTGAAAAGAGGCGCTATTAAGGGCCAACTTACACGTTTGAAAAATTATTTTGACACCATCGACCTTGATAATATTGGCGAATTGGAGGTTACTCAATTACAAAGTCGCCTTGATAGGGTTGAGCCTCTTATATGCCAATTTGAGGATATTCAGAATGACATTGAGGTGGAGTTGAATTCCTCTGAGTAGGAAGATAATGCGCTTGACGAAATTTTAAGTCAGCAGTCTCAGGAGAGACTGGATTTTAAAAAAGAATTTTTTACAGTTATTAGTAAAATTAAGGTTGCTATTAATAAGTTTGAGGGTAATATTTGTGCTCGCAGTAGTTCGGGTAGAGGTGCAAGGGCTTCCAGCAAAGGTACAAGTGTTGCTGGTACCTCCGAGGGTACCTCTCCTAACCGCCATGTGTCTGCAACTGTACAGACGACAGTACAGACAAATAATATTCAAACTGATGAAACAAATAGTGAAATCCAACCTTTAGTAGTACCTCAGCCTTCAATTTCTCATGCTCCGGTATTTGTTAAATTGCCAGATTTAAGGCTGCCTATGTTTAATGGAGCTTATGAGAAATGGCTTGAATTTAGGGATTCATTTGTTGCAATGATTCATAGCAATCCCAATTTATCCGATGTACAGCGATTTTATTATTTAAAATCTTATTTAGAAGCGGAGCCCCTTCAGGCTATTGCGAATTTATTTATAACTAATGACAATTATGCAGTTGCTTGGACTCTTTTAGTTGATAGGTACGAAAACAAGCGATTGATTATATTTAACTATATTAAAGCTATTTTTGAATATTCCCCCTTGTTAAAAGAATCTCATTTTGAGTTGCGAAAATTATATGATTTATTTAATAAAAATTTGCGTTCTCTTAAAAGTTTGGGACAAAATACCGAGAATTGGGACACGTTAATGGTTTATTTAATCACAAGTAAGTTCGATTCAGTTACGCGTAGAGAATGGGAATCGTTTCCAATCTCTAATGATTTGCCTAGTTTTTCTGATGTCAATGAATTTTTGAAGGCAAGATATGAAATTTTGGAAAAATTGGATTCTGTTAAAAAAGATTCCAAGGTCGTACAGCGCTTTGAAAATAAGGTTCGGTGTCACCATTCTACCTCAAGAGGTGAAGTTCAAGGTAAATTCTCTTGTTACTACTGTAAAAAACCTCATTCAATTTACAAGTGTTTTGCATTTAAAAAATTAGACGTCAATGCTAGAATATCTGCAATAAATAAATTAAAATTGTGCCTAAATTATTTTAATTCTTCCCATCAAAATACTGAAAACTGTCCTAATAATTCTAACTGTCGCCAGTGTGGGCTGAAACACAATACACTTCTGCATTTAAAAACAGGTCCCAAAACTTCGGATGATCAGCAGCATAGTAGGCCTGAAAACGTTGATGGTCATGAAGCACCTGTGACGGGGCGGGCCCAGAGAATCGATTTATCGGCGTTACCACAGCTTAACTACCTTAGAACATTGAAAGGCTAGAATTAGTAAACAACAACTTTGTTTGAGTCCAACATGTGCACAGGGGCAAGAGGGGTGTTTTATTTACAAACATATGTGTCGATTCTCTGTTGTCAAGTCGACACAAATTTCCAACGGAGGAAATTTTTAGCTATATTTTAACAAACATTATAACGTTAATTTAACTTATTTCTGTTATATTTTATAGGAAAATTTAAAATAAAAAGTATAAATACTACAATTAACCTATTTTAAGAATAAATATAATATCCTTAAGCAAAAAAAAAACAAAATTATTAACATTCTTATCCCTAAAACTGCTTCTAAAAAATTTGAAGCGACAACACCGGAGCTTAAGCGCCTAAACCATACGCGTTGTGTCATCTGTCAAACGGCTTTTTGTTTATATTCGGGATTCGTGTATTTTCTTTAATTTTTGGTTTAAAAAGGAAAAAAGGCCACGTTTTAGTGTTTTTTTAAATTGCTAGGATGGCAAAAACTTGTGTCGTTTGTGCCGCATCATGATAAAAACGTGATTCAAGCCGATCTTTTCACAAGTAAGTACTGATACTTTCATAACATCACATCATGGGGTAACCATCATCATAAACGTAGAATAGGGGATCTTATAGATATAAACCTAATAAAAATTTGAATGTGAAAGTGTGCGTAAAATACCAACATATTTATATTTTTAAATCTAAATATTTTTTTGAACATATTCATCTATTAATAGGCTATAAAAGATATAAAACTAGAATTTTGTCCCTGGTTTTATTACAGGATTTTATGTTTTTTTTGTTGTTTTGGCAGAAAAAATGCATAATACCTATGTACCTATCTATATATAGTTTGATATCTATGTATAAAGTTAATTTTGTCTTTCTTTAAAATTTGTTCCATAATTTTTTTTTGTTTTACCTTATTGCAACTTACAATAATATATATAGTAATTGGCACCACATATTAATTTATTACTGTAATTTTTTTCTGCTTTTTGATTAAATATCAAATACTTATTATAGATTGCCCAATGATTATGCCCAAAGGGAACAATGGGTTTCATTAATGGAAATCAACACATTTAAAAAGAACATATTTGTTTGTTCAGATCACATCCTTAGAAGTGATATAAGGGAGATAATATTATTAGTAGCCAAACTTTATTAAAAAAATCAGCTCTACCTCAAAGGTAATTTTTTTAAATATATTTTTCTAGTATATTTATAGGTATGAGTATATTTTACCTTAGAATTATTGATAAAGGTTTGCATGCTTTTATTTACTACATTATGTAAGCTAAAAAAACAACCTTTTAAAACTTGTGCTTGGGCTATGTTGTAAAACATACAGCTTCTTCACAAAAAGTATTAGTGTTACTCATATAAGATTTATTTATACCTAATACTTATTAAATTAGGTATGTGTGTAAAACTATTTTTTTACTAGGATTTCTGATGCACTGGTTAAAAACACAGCAGCCAATAATTCAGTTAATTTACCAAGTGATTTACCCTTCAAAGCTACAGGGGTAGCTTTCCTGAAGAGTGCAAAAACTTCTTTAGCTTTCAAAATGGTATATAGTACAAACAGTGAAGCTAATATAGACACGTATGGATAATTAAAATAGAATTATATTCTTGATACACCAAATTTTGTATAATTACAGATCTGATCATTCATCATCAACAATAACTGCATCTGAGAATTATAGTTCTACAGTAACCGTGGAGTCTAGGTCAACAATTACTATTTCTCATCCAAGCCGTTTTTGTTTAACTGCTACACATTTCCTGACTCTGCCAAGGAAAAGGTAAAAATACACTCAAAATAGACTACTAGTTTTATGCCATGTATCATCCTATTCTATATATCTTATTTAAAAGTGATATGGTATTTTATTGTATTATATTTGTTTAATTAAATGCAATTAATGAAATGTATGACATTACAAAGATTCTCTATAATAACATACATTTTATTGATCAATTGGATTATCATAATACATTTTTTTAATTTTTTCTTTTTAATTTTGGTAATACTATATTTTTATGTATATTATTCTAGGGTAAAATCAAAATGATATCCTGAGGACCTAAGCACTGATGATTCCACCGTTTCAAGAACTTAATCACTTGTCACCAGATTATGGAAAAAAAATAAAGAACAAAAAATTAAAATTCGAAGATTGCAACAAGCAAATTTGCGCCAAAGAAATTAAATTAGATGTCTCAAGTCATTATTAAAATACTTACATGAAATAATAACATGATTTTATGGAAAAGCCCAACATACTACATATTTTATTTGACTTGTAAAAGCACTTGTTTGTATATTACTACTAATAAACTCTCTAATCTAATCTATTGTACATAGTCTTTATTCTTAGCTTTGTTTTTTAGTATAAATTAATATGATATAATATTTGGTATTAGGTATTATATAGGTCACTATTAAATGTCTCAAAACCATTATACAGGCTAAATACTCATAATAAAAATCTTATAACCTACAAAAAACCTGCAACTCCTTCACTATTTGAACATCCTTGTAGTTTTAACTTTTTCCGCTGAAGCAATACTGTCCCTTTGAAAAAGTCAGCAGCATAGAAGTATATATTATGTGATGTAAGTAAGTGATGTAAAACTGAGTTTTGTCCAATATAACAATAACAATAAAATTTTGCAAAATGTTAAAAATTTGTGTCTTAAAACATGATTTATTAAGAAATCTATAATATTATATTAATAAAATATTTAATTTCCATAAAAATGCTTTGAAAAAAATGCTGCCTTTCATTAGGACCTTCCTCTAATGAAGTCCATAAAAAAAAACACATAAATAGCTCTTAAATGGTAATATTACTTATACTCAAACTCTTTAATTATTAATTAATAAAAATTTATCAGGTAAATATTTGTTGACGACGTCACTGGTAAAGAGTGCTTGTATCTGTGACATAAACAATGCGATCGAGCGGCGTTGCGATGCCATTACCGTTTTCTCGTTTCTTCGTACTTTATTTTCATTTACTTAACCTCTATTGACTTCGATATAGAGTATCTTATCAAATTTATTTTTAAAAAATGTTTGATATTTTATTAAAGGGGAGCAGTAGTATTGTTTTGTGCCTTCGGAAACAACTGAAAATTTTGATGATATTATAAAGTGATTTTTGCCATTTCTCTATAAGCACTTGGCATCATTGCATCAGAGATGTTGCAAGCAAACAAACCTGCCCATAGTTCCACGGCATGCTACTTCTAGCCTTTCAATGTTCTAAGTTAACTACGAAACAGCTCCACAACTTCGAGCGGTCTCTCTGATCTGGCGGTCGACAAGCAAGCGAGATGGAATGGTATTGTCTTTCTCTCGCTTGGGGTAAGAGTCAGGGCCTGATTAAAAGGTTTTTTATTATTGAGCAAAATGTTTCGTTTCGGCCCGACAGTACCGTAGTAGGTAATTTTTGAGCTTTATTTTAATACTAGACTATCTAATACAGATATTACAATGAAATTAGCTATTCAATAGGTAGGAAATAAATGTTTTACCTGGATAAACGAGATATTTGATTGCTTTTATTTCCGAATGATTATTGATCATAATAATATAACAGTAATATCGATGTTCAATTAAATCAATATCGCAAATGAATTTAATAAAAAAAAGGTGTGAATAAGGTTAGGTACATAATAAAATTACTGGAGTTTTAATACATTTTATTGCCTATTTTAAATCATGCCTAAAGATCTTTACAGATGTCTCTATCTTTTTTAAGAAAACAATAAGCTTAACTAATATAAAAATATTTAAAATTTAAACCTAATCACTATTTATTTAATATTTACAGTAATATAAGAGTGGGTTTTGCTCATAAATAAAAATTTTACTACCTAAACCTAATCGCTATTTACACTGATATGGTAGTGGGTTTTTCCATTTAATTGTATGTATTTTACAGGTTTCTCCATATTATTAGCTTATTTTTGTTTATTTTTTTAAAATTGCCATTTATTGTTTTTAATGTGTAATAAATTCTTACTCTTAAATACAATCTTAGTACAAATTCTTTTGGGACATATTTACAAGGATTGGAAAAAGGTAACATATTGCTTAAAATTAAAAGTGTACTACAAATATTTGTTGTTGTAGCTAATTTTTCAAAATTCTCTTGAAATATCATTTCAATTCTGCAAATTAGCTCGACAAATTTATCATTTGGCATTTGCAGATTTCCAAATGTATCTTTGTTGGCATTTTCGTATGCTTTTAAAAAACAATAAAATGAAGAGTCATCCAATTCAGTGTGTTCTTTACTGTATAAAATGCAATTATCACAAGAGTGGATCCGCAAAGTTTGTTTTAAAAGGTATCCGCATATGTATCTAATAAAATTCTTTTGCAATAGCTCATCTTTTGAGTAAACCATGCTATTTATTACAATGTTTGAATTATTTACTTTTTCAACCTCCTCATCCTCAGGTACAAAATCGTCTTTAAAGTCAGGAAGCTTTAAAAGCGTTTGATCAGCATCTGCCTCACAATTTTCTGCACCTGAGTTAAGCAGGTTAACGCACTGCAATTTCTTAAAAGTCCTCTGAAACTGTATGGCGGTCGGGTTGATGCAATTTCCGTTCTCACTTCTTATTTTACCAAAATGATTTTCAAGACAATCTTGGTTTAACCTTTTGGTAAGTAAATATTCGAATCCAGCAGTGTCACGAAGAAAATTATATAAATTTATGACGCTATTTATGGAAATTTTAATACATTTAATGAACCTCATTTTATTCGCGATGTTAATATTATTTCTGTCTCGAACCTCAAGTTTTTCGATCAAAGACAAACATTCCCGTAAGAACTCCAATTGAACGGCTGTTCCTTTAAATGCAGCATTATATTTTTTCGACGCAAAAGTTTGGGATGAATTTAAAATATCGAAAAGACGATCCATTGTATTTACTAATTGCGCGGTTTCAGTAGCTTTTGCAGGAAGGTATCCAAATCTTATGTAAAAACTCATACCCACATGAACTGAATAGCTAAATACTTGGGTGGCTAATTTGACTTTCACCTTTTGAAAATTAGATGGATATATGTGGGAATCTGTTAATTTGAATGCTGCTTTCACAGGAAATGTTTTATCAATTTCATAAAAGTCTTTTATATATTGCCACGAAATTTCTTTACCATCGATATAAAAGTTGTATTTAATTAGCATGTTTCTAATCGCTTTGATAATATGTGGAACATCAAAAATATAAAAGATGTACTGATTGTTTAAATAAAATCCAGTATGTTCTGGAGAGACGTTTAAAATATTTGAAAGTTTAATGTTATTGGATCCCATATCGGAAGTAACTGCACAAACCGTTAGCCCAACAGTTTCCAATTTTTGGAAAGCATCAGTTAAAATGATCTTTAATAATTCCGCTGGACACGAAGTATGGCAAAGAAAATATGCAAGAGGCTGCTTCCATTTACAGTAAAGCCCTCTTAACATGAGAACGCAGGCAGTCAAGGTAGGTTTAAAAATCTTTTCCCCTTTGTCACCTATGGCTAACCCAATTATATAGTCTTGATTGCGTTCATAAAATAAATTAGCTTTAATGGACATTTCGTCGAAACATAATATGCAATATTTCTTTTGTTTTTGAAAACTGTCAATCTTTGCTTTCAATAATTTATAAAATTGAGGGTTATCTAATCCTGGTTCTATTTTAACTGCTCTCATTTCCTGTAGCAATGTGTTTGGTGAGGGAAGACAATATTTCTTCATTAAATATTTTTTGTAAACTCGGGGCCCAGAAAAATATATAGGCAAGCATTCAAGTTTAAAATCTTTACTATAACGTCTACCCTTTGCTTTCTTATTCCCTTGTGCTACTTGCATATTAATACACTTAGCAGTGTCTTCCGACTTGCAAAATTTAAATGTCAGAGACATATATTGGTCCAGAGATATATTATCTAAGTTATTTTCCAATTGATTTTCAAGTACCTGAACCCTTTGTCGCAAATATTTATTTTCTGCCGTTAATGACTTAATAGTATGCCTATATTTTACCTTCCTCGGAGTATCTAAACTCAAACTGATCGATGTTTGAGTAGATGTTGGAGACATCAGAGGAGGACTAATAACATTTGGAAGATTGCTACCAATTGAAACATCGGCTTCGAACTCGGTGTCAACTGTAATTGTTTGATTAGCTGAAAAAATACATTATACTTAAATTTGTAAATAATTAAATGATTTTTTTACATGCACCAGAAGAAGTAACAAAATGATACCGTTTTATATCATATTTATTTATTTAAAAGTGAAGAGAAAGTTTAACAAGTAAACAAAAACCAATTATTATTGTTCAACTTAAAACAAACTGAAACAAACAGTATGTAGTGTTAAATTAAAAACACTCTATCATATTTTTGTGAAATTATAATAATATCAAAAAATTAATTTTTAAAGCCCAACAAAGCGGTTTATTTATCGATTGGTGATGATGAATACCATTATAATATGAAACTTGAATAATGTAAACATAAGTCATTTTTATCTCTGGGGTGGAGAATTGTGGAGAAAGGCAGTTAGTAATATACCCTTTATTTTGTTCCCATAAATTAAATGCAGCAAAAATATGAATTAAATCATTTTTTAAAGAGACAGAAAAATTAGATAATTGATGAGTTTATCCTGAAAAATAGATTTCATATTTTGGGCGTGCCACCTGTGGAGGAATTTTACCTATTTTTCTATTTGCTGTTTTACTTCTAGGGAGCCCCTCCAAACACAAACCTCACGACATGCCACTGCACCCCTGTATATTAAACCTATATTATAAAATAATAGTGTAAATACCTGAGTCAGTTCCTGCAACAGCTGGAATTAATGACCCCTTATCTTCTGCAATAGCTGGAACTATTATTCTATCATTAAGAATTCGTATTTTTGCAGAAAGTAAGGGGGGTGCACTATAGGAGTGATCATGTACTGCAGTTTTAGAACTGCCTTCAAGAGACGGAAATAGAGTTGGCGTTTGCGTAAACATATTTTCTTCAAAATGATTTTCGCATAACCGATAGCTTTTATATAAGTCCGAAAGTTTTTCCAATAGGTTCTCACGATTGGCTTTCATTGCCCATATCCTGGCTCTGTAAAAATAGAATGAATGAATAAAGATCCTATAAATTTTGCGTTTTGTCTAACATTAGTTTTTTCGTTGCCAAATTTTAATTTTTCAACATGTAAAAAGTACTTAAGTGCTTTATATTAATATTAATAAATATAAGTTTACAATAAATATATCATCTTGTAAATTTCGACGCAAAATACCTAATAAAACAGATTTTTGTAAATGCCTATTATTATCCAAGTTTTTAATTTCTAAATTACTAAATATTTATGATTTCAATTCCTCATGAAAACCTATTTACTATCATAATAAATCCAAAAAACCGGTCTTTGGAAAAAATCTTTTGTTGGATCAAAAAATTACTCCAAAATATTCTTTAGATATAATTTTAGGGAGGGCTGATTAATTTTGTGTAAACCGTTATACCGAAAATATAATATTATAGGCAATTTTGTCCGTAATAGGTACCATAAAAGTAACTTCAAAATATCAGGTAGACAAATTTTATAGATGTCATAATATGATCGGCGCCGTCTACAGACGAGACGAGATAGCCGTAACAGGATTTAAGAGGGAATTTTTTGGCCTGAATTACAAAAAGAAAACTAAATGAGATAATAAAAATTCTACGCAGCTTGCAAGTCTATTCTGCGAATCAGTACATAACCTCTTTTAATTAAAAGTGCTTTGCGTCTATTCTATTGTTGAAACATTATGAATATATAATATGAAATGTAAAATCCGTTCTAGCTAATAGAATACGACCATAAATCCCTGTCAATGTCAGAAACTTATTTTTATTAAAAGAAAGAATTTTAAATCATTAAAATTTAATTATTAGATTTTTGAATATTCCAACAAAAAAGAATTTATTAAACTCTATCAAAAACTGGGGTCAGGATTTGGGCCAAAAGGTTTTCCATTGTAGGTATATTTTTACGCCTAATTTTTTCGCCCATTCCTTCTTAATCGAATATTCTGTAGGTACTTTATAAAATTATGTTCCGATATTTTTGTGATAATTTTCGGCTTAAAACGGCTCTTAGTTATAATAATTAGTAGGTGGCTTTACTTACCGATTAGGATCCTTTGGAAAACGATAGAATTTCTTTTTTGAGTTGTACCCTTTAAAAGAACAGTTTGGCACTGCACACACGTGTCCCGATTTTCTATCACTCATTTCGCAATCAAAGTAACAAAGCGTCTGCAAATCATCAAATCAAAGAAAACGAACAAAAATACATAAGAATATCAGCGCACGCTACTGCTACTAAACGAATAATGGTAAAACCGATCGGACGCCAAAGAAGTCTTTTACCCCAAGAGGCGGGGCATAAACGCTGCGCGACTAGATCGACGCAAACCTTTTCTCATAAGAAAGTTGTGGAGCTGTTTTGTAGTTAAGCTGTGGCGTTACCGTCTTCGTTCGCGGCTCTCGTTGGAGTATTCGTTGTCAGTATTATCGACTGTGAAAATTAAAGTCTCTGAATGTAATGGCTCGGAGTATATTATACGTGCACTTTTGGATTCCGGGTCTCAGAGCAATTTTATAACGGAGAGCGCGGTTAATAAATTGGGTTTGAAAAAACGTAAGGTTAATTTTGATGTTTTGGGGGTTGGCGAATCTTTGACGGCCACCGTAAACTCTAAAGTAAATGTAAAAATTATGTCAAAGGCAAGTAATTTTAGCGATTTCATTTGCTGTCTTGTTGTTCCAAAAATTACTCAATTCTTACCATCGGTTTCATTTAATATTTCGCACTGGGATCTACCTAAAGATATAATATTGGCAGACGATTCTTTTAATGGTCCGGGTGCAATTGATATGCTTTTGGGGGTAGACATTTTCTATAGAATTTTGTTAAATGAACAGATAAATAAGCCGGGATTGCCTGTTTTACAAAACACCAAATTAGGATGGGTGTTTGGGGGTAATTTTGGTAAGAATAATTATGGTAGGTGTTCTGAGGGAACCATAATGTCTCATTTTACGATAGATAATTCTAATAGGGCTATTGATGAGCAGTTATCTAAATTTTGGAAATTGGAAGATTGCCCTAATGTAGTGGATCAGAAATATTCACAGTCTGAACAGTTTTGTGAAGAACATTTTACGCGGAATTATAGTCGGGATTCTAACGGGCGTTTTATAGTAAAATTTCCATTTAATGAAAATATTGTCAAGCTAGGCACGTCAAAGGACATAGCTGTGAAGCGCTTAAATTTTTTGTTGCAACGTTTAAGTAAAAATGGGGATTTAAAACGGGAAAACGTTGAATTCTTAAATGAGTACCGCGAGTTAGGGCATATGGTGAAGGTCCAAAATTTCGCTTTGGATGGCGCCGACTCTGAATTAAGTTATTATTTGCCACATCATGCCGTGATAAAGGAATCGAGTTTAACGACCAAGATAAGGGTGGTATTTGATGCGCCGGCAAAAACAGTGTCGCGTTTATCGCTAAATGACGCGCAACATGTAGGACCGACTATACATAATGACCTTTTGTCTATAATTTTGCAGTTTAGGATTTATCCTTTTGTTATAAATGCCGATATATCTAAGATGTATCGTCAGATATGGATGCATCCAGATGAACGAAAATTTCAGAGAATTCTGTGGAAAGACCCGGACTCGTCGAATGACAATATAGAGTGTTATGAGTTACAGATTGTAACTTATGGTTGCGCCTCATCACCATTTTTGGCTGTTAGATGTCTTAAGTAATTGGCTTTAGATTTCCAAGGTAAATATCCCCAGGCGTGTAAAACAATTTTAATGCGTTTTTATTTAGATGATCGACTTGCAGGCTCCTTTTCTAGTTCTGAATTATTACAACTTCAGAAGGACATATCTTTTATCTTGGAATCTGGTGGTTTCCAATTGAGAAAATGGCTTTCTAATAAGCCAGAATTATTATCAGAGTTTCACGTGGATAATAAATTATCGTCAAATATTTTGCAAATTGGTGAGGCTGAACAAACTAAAACTTTGGGTGTTTTATGGAATGCCCACTTTGATGCTTTTCATTTTTCAATAAACCAGTTCTCACCTAGAAATGCCATTACGAAAAGATTAATTTTATCCGTAACAAGTCAAATATTCGACCCTTTGGGTTTATTAGGTCCGATTATTGTCGTAGCAAAGCTAATATTGCAAATTTTGTGGCAAAAGCGCTTATCTTGGGATGAGCCAGTACCATTACTTTTAGGTGAAAAATGGAACCACTTCTGTGAGGACCTTCAAACTTTGAATGAACTTAGCGTTCCGCGATTCGTTTTATGTGACAATTTTGTTGCGGTTTACATTTTTGGGTTTGCAGATGCCTCTGAAAAGGCTTATGGTGGCTGCGTCTATATAGTAAGCTCTACGGATTCTGGACAAGTATTTTCTCGTCTTTTAATGTCAAAGTCACGTATAGCTCCCATTAAGACCATAAGCTTGCCTCGCCTGGAGCTATGTGCAGCTTTGCTTACAGCAAAGTTAGTAAATAAGATAAAGAATTCTCTCGAAATAAAAATTGACAAATTTTATTATTTAACCGACTCCACTATTACTTTTTGCTGGATCATGGGTTGCCCAAGTCGTTGGAAGACCTTTGTGGCAAATAGGGTCACCAAAATTCAGGATTTGACTAATCCAAATGATTGGTATCATATTAAATCGGAACATAATCCAGCTGATTGTTTGTCACGAGGTATTTCTGCTCAGCAGTTGTTAAATTTTGAGTTGTGGTGGAAGGGACCAACTTCGTATTTTTTGAACCCAAATGGTTTGCAAACTTTGTCAAAGGCGCCGGAAGATATTCCTGAACAAAAAATAGTTTCAAATTCGACGATAATCAGGGAGACACCTGATTTTGATTTCAGCAAATTTTCCGATTTAATAAAATTACAGAGAGTGTTTGCTTATGTCCAAAAATTCCTTAATATGTTAAAAAATAAAATAAGAATTTCTGGACATTTAACTGCTTCTGAACTTAATGTATCTCTGCAGCATTTGGTGAAAATTACCCAAAAACAGTCTTTTTCAAACGAGTATTTTTTACTCTTAAATAAGGATCCTATAAAATCGTCCAGTAAAATTCTAAGTCTAAATCCATATTTTGATGTTAATGATGGACTCATTAAAGTGGGTGGTAGAATTCAGAGGGCGAAAATTTTAGATGATCAAAAACATCCTGCTATTTTACATAATAAGCATTTTTTAACAACATTGATCATGCGCCATGCTCATAAACGATTTTTACACTGTGGTCCGCAGCAATTGCTTTATTCTGTTCGTCAGCAATTTTGGCCAATCTCCGGACGTAGTTTGGCTAGGTCTATTGTTAGACATTGCGTAATATGTTCTAGGGCTAAACCTGCTGCCACTGATTATCTTATGGGAAACCTGCCTAAATGTAGAGTATCGGCTTACGAGCCTGTGTTTACCCATACTGGCATTGACTATGCTGGGCCAATTGAAATTCGAGATAGGAAAACGCGAAATCCCAAACTTTTAAAGGCGTACGTGTGCATTTTTGTCTGCATGACTACGAAATGCATTCACTTAGAATGTGTAACTGATCTTACCAGTCAATCATTCCTTTTAGTTTTAAGGCGGTTTGTCGCAAGGAGAGGTAAGCCATTGCACCTTTACTCTGACAATGGCACCAATTTTGTTGGGGCGAACTCAATTCTATATCAGTTTCTTAAATCTAATTGTAATGACATAGCTTCAAATTTATCAAATGATAATATAACGTGGCATTTTATACCACCGAGGGCCCCCAATTTCGGCGGCTTATGGGAAGCTGGTGTCAAATGCGTTAAATTTCACTTAAAGCGCGTTGTTGGGGATGCTAAGCTTACCTACGAAGAGCTGAACACGATTTTAACCCAAATAGAAGGAGTGTTAAACTCCAGACCTTTAACACCGATGTCAACGGACCCTGAAGATATGACGCCTCTTACTCCAGCCCATTTTTTAATGGGAAGACCTGTTACCGCCTTACCTGATGATGATTACAAACCAATACCCGAAAATCGACTTGCGAAGTTTCAACGACTACAAGCGATGGTACAATACTTCTGGGAACGGTGGAATAAGGAATATATTTCGGAGTTGCAGACCCGTATCAAGTGGAAGAAAAACCATCAATCCTTGTTGAAGCTGGGCTGCATCGTTCTGATCAAAGAGGACAATTTACCTGTCTCCGCGTGGAAACTAGGGCGTGTGGTGGAGCTTCATTATGGACCGGATGGAATCGCGCGAGTTGTAAGTGTCCAGTGTAAAGACAAAATTTTATGTAAAAGGGCTGTAACAAAACTTTGTGTTTTGCCCATCAGTGACAATGTTCTTAGTGAATAAGGTTTATATAAATAACAATGTTTTATATAGTGAACAATGTTATTATTAATTATTTTAAGTTTCTATCAATTTACATCATATGTATGTAATTATTATTAAGTAATGATTTTATGTTTAGTAATTACTTTGTAATTAGTGTTTAAGTAAGTAGTTTGTGTCGTTATTAAGTTCTTAATGTTTGTTGAAATTAACATTTCAAGGCGGGCGGCATGTTAAGGATATAAATTAATAGCGGAAACATCGCACAATCAGGTCAGTTAGTCAGTATTCTGTTACACGCTATGGCCGCTGTATCGCCAATTTGGTTTCTTGTCTATTACGGCCTTTTCTTAGTACGAAATTAAAATTTGGAAAGTTAGTGTGTGCAGTTTTATTCAAGTAAACATACAGTCCACTTTGTACCCCACAATGATCGTACATTTTTATTCCGCAAACAAATCTACAACAAGTATTTTAAACTTTCTGCAATCTATTTTTAGTAAGTAAATCTAAAGAGGCATAATATACTAAATAGCAGTAATCAATGATGGGAAAGACAAGACTTTTGCAGAGCTTTTTTCTTAACTTATGGTTAATTATGTGAATATTACTATATAGTGGTCTTAAAATAGCATAGCATCTTTTAGTAACAAAAGAGACATGTTCGCGGAAATTTAGGTTATTATCAACCATAAGCCCAAGATTTCTAGCACTGCTCACATATGAAAGCTTTTCAGAATTTATGTTTAGATCAGTAATATTCTCTATCATTTCTCGGTGCTTTGGATGACAAAAAGTTAAAGCTAAGCATTTTTTTGCATTAAGCACAAGGTTATTTCTCTTTGAATATTGATATATTTGTTCAAGATCTTTATTTATTGTATAAAAAGCCTTGGCAATGGATGAAAGGTCGAATGAATATCGCATTTGGGTATCATCAGCAAAACAATACATACTGCAATATATAATCCAATCAAAAATATCTGAAGTGTATACCAAAAATAATAGCGGTCCAAGTATGGATCCATGTGGCACTCCAGAAGTAATGCGCACCAAATCCGACACCATATCCCCAATCACGACTCTCTGATACCGGTCATTCAAATAATTAATAAAAAACTTGATGCAAGTCGGATCAAGGCTATAGTATTCGAGCTTGGCACAGAGCAAATCATAATCTAGAGTGTCGAAAGCCTTCGAAAAATCCAAAAGAATTAAGACTGTAGCTTTGTTCACATCGCGAGACCTATAAATATCGTCTATTACATTTAATAATACGGACGTTGTACTGTGTCCTTTTCGAAAGCCAGACTGCAGAAGACTTAGAATATTTTTGGAGGCATATTCATAAAGCTGAATGTATACTAACTTTTCGGGATTATTGATCTTAGGTAAAGGAGTTATATGCGAGATTTTCCACAATTCTGGAAAGTAACCACTTTCCAAACAACAATTAATAATATGGGTTATATGTTTATATATAGCAGAAAGACAGTATTTAAGCATTTTTGCGTTTCTGTTATCACAACCAACAGCGTTACTCTTAAGATTGCTGACTATTTTAATAATTTCATCAAACGATGTAAGATGAAAGTGAAAAGTACAATTTTCATTTAATTTATTAGTCCTAAAGACGAGGCATGCTCTGTACAGTTTTTAGAGTTACTAAAGACTGAGGAGAAATATTGATTTATATCATTAGGTTTTTTTAAATTGAATGGAATTTCATTTTTATCTTTAATTTGAATATCCATACTTTTAAGAGTTTTCCAAAGCTGGTTTATATCTTTGTTAGTCTCACAATATTCCCAAAAAAATGCATTTTTTTCACGCCTTAATAGCGATACAACTGCACTACGTAGTTGTTTATATGTGTTAAAATCAATTAGATTTTTATCCTTTTTATATTTTTTTAGAAATTTGTCTCTATTTTTCATAACTGCTTTTATTGTATCCGTTAACCAAGGACAACTCTTTTTTGTAATTCTGGAGGTCCTAAGGGGAGCGTGCCGATCAAATAATTTCAATATTTGATAGTTTTAATAATTGATTTTTTGTTCGATACCAGGCATATAGAATATCCGATCCCAATACACTCTTTCCAGATCCTCAGAAAAAAGATCACCATTAAACCTCCCAAAATCGCGATAAGTCACCACCTTGGGCGGATGCTTTTGCAGCCCGCAGGTAAACGTGTTATAGATAGCCATATTGTTATCACCTTCGATAATAGTGGACTTTATTTAATAACACAATTTAAAGATATGGACTGTATTCTTATTACACATCGAAAGAAACATGACATTTTAACAAAACGTACAAAAAAAACATTATTAATTGTGAAGTACAGAATGACATATTTGATCTTGGTGACGCGCGAGACCCTCGCCTTTCATCGATCGTACGGGGATTGACTCGACCGTCGACTGGTCGTTTTACTTATATTCCTATGAACGCAAGCGCGGTGAGATGCGCGATGCTACTGACGCCGGCGATGTGTTTATATATATCCGTGGAACGATTAGTCCTTAACATGCCCCCCGCCTTGAAGCACTGCACTTTATCAGCTTCAACCTTAACAGTCAATTGGCAAAGGACATATTCTAGAAAAAGCGCGTTTGATCACACCGCTTAAAGTCTTAATATCAGCAACACGATTAATCTTGTCTTTACCGGGATAAACCGACAAAATTCTACCCAACTTCCAATTCATTGGCGGTACGTTATCCTCCTTGATGATGACTAAGCTATTTACCTTAATATCTAATTTTGTTTGTTTCCCTTTCGTTCTTTGCTGGAGTTCACTTACGTACTCTTTATTCCAGCGCTTCCAAAAATTTTGCTTAACTTGCTGAATGCGCTGATATGTGGAAAGTCTATTTTCGGATATTAGTGTCACATTAGGATCAGGTATTCCGGTCAGGCTTTTCCCAATTAAAAAATGGGCCGGAGTAAGGGGATTATAATCGTTGGGATCAGTTGAAAGGGGAGTAAGTGGCCGAGAGTTCAAAATAGCCTCTGTTTGGGCCAATAGAATTGTCAACTCTTCAAAAGTAAAATGTGCGTTACCTGCTACCCTCTTTAGGTGATGTTTTGAAGATTTGACACCCGCTTCCCATAACCCACCAAAATGTGGAGAATTGACTGGAATGAAGTGCCACTGGATCTGTTCGTTTAAATACAACTGTTCAAGATGACATTTCTCATTTATTAAATATTCACCAAGAGCATTTAGTTCCCGGTTAGCTCCCTTAAAATTAGTGCCATTATCGCTATGAATATGACTAGGTTTTCCACGACGCGAAACAAATCTGCGAAGTGCCAAAATAAAAGCTTCACTACTCAAATCAGACACGATTTCAAGGTGAATAGCTTTCGTTATGAAACACACGAAAACACTTACATAACATTTTAGCAACATTGCTCCGCGTCCCCTTTATCTTTAAAATTTAGTGGTTTCATGTAGTTAACACCAACTATATCAAAAACTTTACCAAGAATCAATCTGTTTCTTAGTAGATCACCCATAATAGGCTTAGTCTGCTGCGGCTTAAAACGAAAACATGTCAAGCATTTTCTTACGACAGCTTTGGCTAAATTTCTGCCAGCAATAGGCCAATATACTTCTCTCACAGATGAGAGTAACAACTGTGGTCCCGCATGCATTAAAAGTTTATGTTCGAACTCAAAAATAAGCCTAGCCAAACGATGCTTTGATGAAATTAACATAGGATGCTTCTTATTAAAATTATAATTAGATTGATTTAATCTGCCTCCTACACGCATTATCCCATCCTTATCCATGAATGGATTTAAGCTTAATATTTTACTTATAGGATGCAGTTCTTTTTCGGTCAACAATGAATAATACTCATCGGGGAAACTAGTTTGTTGAGAAATTTTAACTAAAGTATTCCTAGACTCAATCAGCTCAAAGAAATTAATACGACCCTTTCTATGTTCATTTGGTTTCTTTGAAACTTTACAACGCAAGTTGTGGAAATATCTTAATCAAATAGCAAAAAACTTGTTACCAGTTTCCAAAACTCGGAAAACTGACTAAATACCTGCTCTTGAAAATTAACTGAAACAAAGCTAAAAATTTTTCTATTTGGACGTAGCTCAGAAAGGTTTTGAATGGTTACAATGGAAGTGGGCCAATTTTCCTCAGGTTGGTATAAAAACGATGGACCATTCCACCATGTATCTAATTTTGAAATCTGATGAGGAAATACGCCTCTTGATAAAACGTCAGCTTTGTTGTTTTCAGAAGTAACATGTCTCCATTTGTGATTTTCGGTTAAAGTTTGAATTTCATTCACCCTGCTACTCACGAAAATTTTGAGCAAATTAGGAGCAGTCTTTGACCATCCCAGCACTATTGACGAATCCGTCCAAAAGATACACCTCTCAATATTACATGTTAAAGACCTAAGAACCTTTTCAGCTAAGCGAACTAAAACCAATGCTGCACACAACTCTAATCTAAGGGTAGTCAAAGGCTTTAAAGGACTAACCTTTGATTTAGCACACAACAATCTAACTGTAATAATACCCTGTGCATCAATTGATCTTAGGTATATACAAGCACCATAACTATAATCGCACGCATCTGAAAACCCATGCAACTCGATTTTTTCAGGCTTTACACAAGTAACATGACGTGGAATTTTAAGGTCATTTATGTAAGGTAACTCTTCACGAAACTTAGTCCAGGTGCTGTGGATTTCAGCTGGCAAACTGTCATCCCAGGATAATTTCTGAAGCCACAATTTTTATAGCAAAACTTTAGCAACAACAACACATGGTGCGAGAAGTCCTAAAGGATCAAATATCGAAGCTATTTCACTCAAAACACCACGTTTTGTACTTCTACTTGACCTTTCTTGTATCTTTATCCTGTATGTCAAATAATCAGATTTACACGACCACGTCAACCCGAGAGTTTTGGTATTTTCGCCTTGACCAAATTCCAAAACTTTCGTCCACATTACTCACAGATCTCAAAATTTCAGGCTCATTTGAAAGCCACTTTCTTAATACAAAGCAACCAGTTTTTAAAACTTCAGAGACTTTCTGACACACATATTGCCCGTATTCTATAGAGTCAACTGAGCACAAAAAATCATCCACGTAAAAGGATGTCTCAATGATTTTAGAAATATCAGGAAAACTGTCCCGTGTCACGGTATTTAAATCAAAAATCTTAACCTTCTCATGGGGTGATTCGCGCCAGAAGATTCGTTGCAACGGTCGCTGTGTTGGCTCAATAAGTACGGACCTATACATCTTAGCAACATCAGAAGACACCACAAACTGATACTCGCGAAATCTGAACAAAATACTCAATAAATCAGGTTGCAACACCGGCCCTACCATTTGTAGATCATTAAGCGACTTACCAGATGTTGTTGGCATACTACAATCGAACACGACTCTAAGATTCGTAGTGATACTCTCTTCTTTTATTACCTCATGATGTGGCATATAATACGCGAAATCAGACTCTTTTTCACTAGCTTCAGTCATATGTTGAAGTGACTCATACTCTTTCATAAACTGGACATATTTTTCCCTAAAAGATGGATTAGATTCAAACTTTCTCTCTAGGTTCAAAAATCTCTTAAAAGCCTTATCTTTTGATTCACCTAAACTTTCTAGCGGTTCTTTAAGCGGCATAGACACAATAAATCTGCCGTCTGCATCTCTACGAACAGTTCTCTGAAAATGAGCCTCATATTCATTCTCCTCACTAGAGAATATTTTATTATTGCTAGAAAATTCTTGCTCTACTTCCCGAAACTTTCTTAAATCAAATTCAATACCTTTTGATTCATTTACGCTAAGATTGCAAACGTAAGTACCTATAGAAGGAGAAGGAACTGCCATAGGCCCACAAACTACCCATCCAACCTTAGTTTTTTGCAAAATAGGATTTTGAGGTCCCAAACGTATCTGACTTATACACAAAAGTGAATAGAATAAATCATTGCCAATCATTAAGTCGATTTTATTTGGCTGATTAAAGGAAGGGTCAGCCAAAGTTACATTATTAGGAATCACAAGTCTGTTTGTGTTTACATAAATAGCTGGAATGCTACTAGTGATATGTGGCATAACTAAACAATTCAAAGTAGTCTTGAAAGTACCATGTAAAGATCTAATATTTAATTCGCATTTAAACTTTACTTCAGAAGCGTTTTGATCTATGCCACTAATTAGAAGCCTACATTGCTGCATGTCTAAATTAAGCTTATTACACAACTCAGAAGTTATATAAGATGACTGACTCCCAAAATCTAGTAAAACGCGCGCAGCGTGCACCATTCTTGTCTTCCACCTTTACTATAGCCGTCGATAAGAATACAATATTTTCTGTGTTAGAAGAAACACAAGATACAATTTCTTCAGTGGAGTCTTGACTATTCTGCTTCAGCGGTTCGGAGTTCTGCGGGCTAGATTCCCTGTTTTTAATACCATAATCAAGATGCAATAAAACGTTATGTTTACCTTTACAGGCTGGCTTTGTACAACCACCATACCTACAAAATTTGCTAAAATGACCTGGTCTTAAACATGACAAACAAAGCCTCAATGATTTAGCCTTTTCGACGCGATCATTGACTGATTATTTTAAAAATGACTCACAAGTATCTACTTGTCATATCTATGATCCTTTTGACAAATAATACATTTTATTTCATTTGATACATAACTTCTGCTAGATTTCTGTTTATTTTTGTCATAGCGACTTTGAGAGTAAAACCTTTCCTTTTGCACCGAGTTTGGTACAGTATTTTTCCGTTCAACTGTCTCTAAAAAGTGAGCTCTGGATTTTAAAAACTCCTTTAAATCGTTCCATTCCAATATTGCCAAACGAGTACCTTTACATTTTTCCCACTCACGCTCTGTATTTCTATCGAGTTTAGTGCTAACCAAATATGCAATCAAAACACCCCAATGATCAGTGTTCTGGTTTCCCTTTGACACACCATCAACTAAACTTCTAATTTTGTCTGCCGCCTCACGGTCTATAGTTTCTAATTCAAATAACGATTTTAAATGCATATGTACCAACAGACGATTATTATTGTATCTTTCGCATAAAGTCGTCCAAGCATTTTCATAATTTGCAGCGCAAAATCTAAAGATTTTATAACTTCTGCAGCTGATCCTTCTAAACAACCGCGGAGGTAGTGAAACTTTTGAATTGGCACTAGGCTAGTATTCGTGTGTATTAATATTAAAAATAAATCCCTAAACTCTAACCAAGATCTATAGTCCCCAGAAAATTTAGGTAAAGGAATTTGAGGTAACCTAATTCCACTCAAATCTCCACCATTTTGACTTATTTTATCGCTGCTAACATTACTGCAAATATCATCATTTACCACACTATGTTTTTTCAACAGAGCGCGTGCACTAGCTAATAAGCTAAAGAAAGAGTTTTCAAATAAAGCTCTCTCTTCTAACTCTTTCTCTAAGTTATCGGAGATGTATTCGATTTCTTCTTGAATACCCTGAAATTTGTTATAAATTTCTTCTATTTTTTCTACCCGATTCGTAAGCTCACACATCTCAACATCACCTAAAGCGGTTTGCATTTCAAACTCCTCTAAATTTTTCTCAAAATGTGTTTTTTGAGCTTTACAAGCGCCACGACTAATATTTAACTTTTTAAATGCTTCCTCAGCCATATTGAGTTATATTTATAAGTGTCAAACAAATCAAAATAACAACCCTATTAACGCCAAATAAACTGCTATTCAAGAAGGGATTTAGGCAAAATAGGACTTACCCACTTTTGACATCAGCCTTTCCACAACACAAAATTCTTATTAATTACGATTCATATGTATTTAGAGCTTATAGGCACTCTAAGAATCACTTTAAGGTCCAAAAAAAATCAAAAAATCACTGTGGTTCACAAAATTGCTACTAAAAAAGCCTAAAGCTTTCAATAAAACAGTACAATTTAACAAAGGTCCTTGATAGTCCGCAATAGGCACAAAACTATTGCCACCAAATTGTCCTAGAATAGTCACAAAAAACGTTCAAATAAGGTCCAAGTTTTAAAGTCCGATAAAAAACTGGCTATTTTCACACATTCGACTCGAGGGACCAGAATATGTTATCACCTTCGATAATAGTGGACTTTATTTAATAACACAATTTAAAGATATGGACTGTATTTTTATTGCACATCGAAAGAAACATGACATTTTAACAAAACGTATAAAAAATGTTATTAATTAGGTGAAGTACAAAATGACGTCACATGTTTGATCTTGGTGACACGCGAGAACCTCGCCTTTCATCGATCGTACGGGGACTGACTCGACCGTCGACTGGTCGTTTTATTCCTATGAACGCAAGCGCGGTGAGATGCGCGATGCTACTGACGCCGGCGATGTGTTTATATATCTGTGGCAAGAAGTTAAAAGGGCATAACTCAAATTTACTCACTTTTCAGGATAGACGAAAGACTAGATTTAAAGGATATTATTGATTGATACCTTTAAAATAAACGCTCTTTTAAAAAAAAACATGTTTGCATAAGTCAAAATACGTATTTTTTAATTTATCCTAAAAATTTTAGTTATTTTTCTAAAAGTATCTATGTTTTTTAAAAAAAATTGGTGGACATAATTCAGACATACATATAATCCTAGCCGACAAAAAGGCATAATGGACCTTTTAAAAATATAAGATGACCAACAGAATGTCAAACGAATCTAAATCGAGATAGGCCCTTTTATCGATTTGTTTTTAAAATAAATAAAACTCAGTATTTAAAACAACTAGACTTATTAATTATTATCATTTTATTAGAAATTCCGTTTTAAAAATAGTTTAATAAATTATTATTGTACTTCATCAAGTACCTATTACTTATTACTAAAAAAGAACAAAAAAGTTTTTGCTGAGAGAACTAGAGAAACCAATCTTCAAATTTTTACTAGGTACGCACATTAAACATTAAGACACAACAAAGAACATTAATCAACAACAAAAATATTTTTCTTCAAAAAAAAGAGTCTTTTAAACAAACTAAACGATAGACGTATTCTTTTTAAAGGTAAATAAGTTTTAAACCAATTAAAAAAACCCAAATTATAGGAGAAGAGAAAAAAATTAAAAAGATGGGAAACGAACTTTAAACTTAGTTTCTAATATTTAAAATGCTATATCACTATATTCCCGATCTACATCTGGATCGACATCATTTTGGACCTGTGCCTGTGATGTGACGTTTAAATTTACATAAAAATCGCGTGCTCCCTCATCAATTAGATCAAGGAGTTCTAATAAGTTTTGTTTTTTCTTTTTATCGATACTCCTGCTACCAAATAATATTTGAGCTATCTTTATGTCAGATAATTTGATACTTGAGGTCTTTCTCTTAAAATTTACAAATTTGAAATCGTCACTCTCTGATAAAGACTGTTTAAATTGAACCATACCAAATTCTTTTTCGTATCTTATCCACTTCTGTGCCCTCCACATTAGTTTTTCTTTGTCGTCTGTTTGTTTTTTTAATATTAAAGGGCCTTTCATAAGTTCAGTCCAGGGAAAAGTTCAGAAAATCTTTTGTTGTCATTTCGTTTACAATAAACTTACCAGTTTCATTTTTATTCTTTATTTTATTACTAGACTTTCCTGCTAATCTTACTAAATTTAACCAGTCGCGTGGAACATGTATAGGAAAGGGTGACTTCTTTTTATATTTTTCGAATAAGGCATGGTCCGAGTCACACTCCATATGTGTATGACCTGGTATCAAAAATTTATGATCAACCCTTTGCAAATGCTTGTGGACTGAAACAAGATATGTAAACATGCTGGCAACATGAGAGTTTTTGTTCGGCCCACCGCACGTATCACTGTAGCAGATAACGTGATTTATCGATTCATCCAAATTTAATAAATATTTGTATAGGCACGAGGCAATTTCGTTAGCTCCTCGACCTGCAATACCCTCGTGCCACATAAAATGAAAAGATTGATTGGTATTGCATTCGTGAATGGTAAGATCATAAGTGTGTAATTGCCTTTTATAAAAAACAGTTCCTGTACTTAAATAAGGTGTTGGAAGCACTTGCTGTAGGTCAAAAACTATGACTTTTAAGTTTGGATTATCCAAAGCTAATGCTTTATCGACTTTCTTCGCTTCAAATTCAGCTTCGGCTTCAACAACTCGAAGCTTATCTTCCAATAAAATTTGGGTTTCTTGATCTTTTGCGCATTTAATCTGCATATTTAACAAATCACAGTATGAACAAGTGTCGTTACTGGGTTTTTTAAACTTTAAATTTAAACTGTCAACTATCTGAGAATATATTTTAAAAGATACTGGATTTAAAGTTTCCTCGGTGTATAGGTTGAACATTTTTGTTTTATTTAAGTCGCATGGCAAATACTTTTTCTCAGTATGTTTTCGAGAATAATGCGATTTGTACGCAGGAAACTTTTGTATGTGGTTAATGATAGTATCTTTTCTCTCCTCCGAAATTTTGTGGACTGGTTGGTGCTTCCCTCTTTTATCAGAAGCAGGAATCCCGCTTTCTGAAGAAGACTTTTTTAAAATTACACTCCGGATAAATGTAGTTGTTTCACCAAAAATATTTAAAAAGCATACTTGGCAGACTTGCGTTCGTGCATTTTTCGAATCAACGAAGTAGGAAACACTTTTTTCCCTATTTCTTTTGTTTAAGGAGTTTAACATTTGGGACTTTTTACTCTCTATCTGTAGTAGAGACGATATATACATAACTCTTCTATTGTATTCACCTATTTCCCAATATTCTTTAAATAAATTTATTCTAACTTCGTCTGGTATATTTATGAAGCATTTTCTTCGACAATTTTGTTGCAAAGGACGGGATTTCCTTTCAACAACTTTTTTTCTACTTTTAGAAATATACTCTTTTCCAGAGTTTTTTAACAATTTTCTTGTTTTTTTTTTCCAGCGTTTTCGTTGACTTTATTATTTGTACATCTTCGGCCTCGTTTAATTCACAGCTATTTTGATCAACTTGCTGTTTATTTTGACCAATATTTTTTTCATAATTTTTTTTGTTTTCAGCTTCGTTTCTCTGCTTTAACTTCTTGCTACTCATGAAGTTTGTAGACGAACCTGATGCTTGATTTACTGTATTCGAGTCCTCGCTGTCGCTTTCTGAATTTTAAATGTAACACGGGTCTTTTAAGCTATCATCTGAATCATATGTCATATTTCAGGTTCTAAACAGTTAAAACCTGAAAGAAAAAAATGCTATAAAATTAGAATACCCTATTTAAAAAGAAATATAAAAAAAAAATTATATAAATTTCTAAGCTTGTATACTTACCGGCTATTTCATAGATCGGGTTATTTTGTAGGCATTCGTTAGCTTGGCTATTTGTTTGAACTGGTGACAATTGAACTAAAAGTAAACGTAGAAATTACCTGTCAATTTAAATCCACTTCAGCTTAAAGCCTTACCATTTTGCAACTGGCAATATACTTTGGAGTCATCTGTTGGGAAATAGGAAACCGGTATTTCTTTGTACTCCTTAGCTTCGCTATTTGTTTGAAGTGGTGAAAATTCAACTAAAACCAGTAGCAATAATATTACCAATTAATTTATTACCACCCTATTTTAAAGGCTTACCATTATGTAACTCAAAATATACTTTGGGATCTTTTGGGGAATGTAAAACTTGCTGCAAACTGGAAAAAAGCTGATCAGTGCTGATATCTCCATAATTATTTATATATCTTGAGGTGCCTGTTTCATTTTCAACAACTTCATGAAATACTAAAAACGAGATAAGTTTGTAAAAAACTTCTTATACTTACAAATGCTTTAAAAATGTTTAATATTTAAATTAAGTTTACCTTGAGTACTATCTTGATCGAATAGCCTTTTAGGGCGCATATTGATTCTGCTATGGTTGTCATATTTTGTATTCTGCAAATTTAGGTCATTTTCTTTAAAAGATTCGTCGTTCCTAACATCTATATTAGTCGTCTTGCAAGCATCAATCATCTGCTGAGTCCGACTTCTTCTCATTTTGTAGATAAAATTATACGTGTTTCTTCGTTCAGATTCAGTTAAAGACTAAACATTACAACATAATAAACAAAATCGCCTGCCGCGAGAACACCCGAAAATGAATTACTTCCCAGAGGCGCACTGACAAAAAGCCATATCTCGAGCCAAATATTTTTTTTTTTTTTTGAAAACACTTCATATATTAAAGCAATTATCTGGTTACAAAATTGATTTTTTTACATTTTTTTTTTCTTAATACATATTTATAATATTGCCTATTTCATAAACTTAATAAACACACAAGTCCAATATATGAATAAACTTCTAAGCAATGCTTATATTAGCATTGGTACCGAAGTTACATTTAAAAGAAATATGTTATTGAAACAATGTGGCCATAGAATTACATATTAGCAACTTTGTTAATAGTGTAAGGATTGCTTAACCATTCTAATAAATTTATAATAAGAAACTTCTTGTTTTATTTCATAAGACAGATCATTATAGGTTTGTGTCGCTGCGTTGATTGGGTTTCTAAGGGCAATGTTTGTTCTAGCACTACTTAGTCGAATATTGTTGTTTCTTAGATTATGTGCATGTATTTCACTAGAATAAACAATAGTGTAATTTGATTTTTGTAGCTTATTAATTATTTTAAATATTAATTTTGCTTGTTCTATTTTAAGTATGTGACTAATTGAGTGGATTTTCAATAATTCAAATATGTCCCCCGCATGCATAAAATAATCAAGATTAAATAAAATCTTGAGTACTTTACTCTGCAAAATTTCAACTCTTTGAAAATTGTACTTACAACAGGTTCCCCACACCTGAATTAGGTACCGCAAGTTTGAAAGAAAGTAAGCATTATATATTTTATATTTAGCTGCGTTACTTAAGAAGTGCTTACATTTATAAAATGCTCCTGTAAAGGGAATTATCTTACTTTTTAAGTAGTCAATATGAGCGTTCCAATTAAGATTCTCATCCAGTGTAAGTCCCAAATATTTTATATTATTTACATTTTCTAAAGTCGCACCATTTAGACATATTCTAACTTGATTTATTGTCTTATTTTTCTGTTTAAATAGGATATATTTGGTTTTGTCCAAATTTATTTTAAGATTATTTTGTAGTAACCATTGACTATATTTAGTTAGATCATCATTTACCCTATTAACCAATCTATCACAATCATTATCCGAATACAATAATACAGTATCGTCAGCAAATGTATAATATTGGGCGTCTAACCCTGCTACCCGTAAACTTAGAACATACAGTGAGTACAGTAATGGTCCCAACACGGACCCCTGAGGGACACCACAGTTAAATGTTAAGATATTACTTTCTTTATTATTTACATGTACATATTGTCATCTATTAAGTAAGTATGACCCAATCAAAGACAGTGCAGATCCCCGAAAACCCATTTCTTCCAGCTTGTTTAATAATATGTCATGATTAACTACGTCAAATGCCTTTCTTAAATCGACAAAAACTGCTATGACAATTTTGCCTTGATCTAAATTAGCTGACACATAGTTAAGGAGATCTATAGTAGCACTTAAAGTGCTGCTGTTTTTAAGAAACCCATATTGGTATAAATCGTATGAGATATATTTTTCTATAAATGACATCATCCGCCTCTTAATCACTGTTTCGATAATTTTTGAAAAGACACTTATTATAGATATAGGCCTGTACTTATTTAATTGGGTTTTAGGGCCAGATTTATGAATTGGACATACTTTAGATATTTTGAGGTCAGGAGGAAATTCGCCTATGTTGAATGCATTATTTATAAGTATGACTAGTATATTTAATATGTACTCTTTTATATTAGTTAGATCAAGTATTGTAATTTTATCATGGCCCGGAGCCGCATTTCGTTTTAGGCTTAATATTATGTTGTTTATTTCATTACTGTCTGTCGGCTCAAAAAATATACTATTATCACATTTAATCTCCTTAAAATCTTGTTTTAATATATTTTTTGTATCAGTCCGCATGTCCTCAATTATGGTCGCACCTACCTCCGTAAAATATTTGTTCAAACTGTCTGCAATTTTTTTATCATCATTTTCTAATAGACCATTTATTTCGATTTGGTTTATATTGCTTTTAGTAGAATTATTATTTAAAAACAGATTTATTGTATCCCACTGTTTTCTTGTATTTTGTGCTGCTTGGGCCCATTTGTTTTTTAAGTACGCATTTTTTAATGCTTTTATTCTATTATTTACCGAATTTTTTAACCTTGTAAAATTTAATTTGAAGTTATTATTTTCTGGAGCTTTTTTATATTTCTTATACGCCAATTCTTTTTCTTTAATTAAAATTAATAAGTCTGGTGTTATCCAATCATTGTTTTGTCGACATTTAATTTTTTTATTAATTGTTGAATTTATTTTACAATTGCTAAATACGTTAATTAAATTTTGAAATGAATCTATATTTTCTTCTATTAGCTTATCTTGGAGTTTTTGTTTAAATTTTTGTATATTTAGTACGGGACGTTGAACAAATATTCCAGGCTTCTTAACACTGCAATATGTAACTGACAAGAGGGAATTACCTTAACTTATTCCCTTTTGTCGGGTAGTAATATGAATAAAAATATGTTTATATCAACTTAAGTCTTTTTGTCAGCCGCAAAAACAAATAGTTTTTGCGATATTTCGAGTAATGCCGTTTTTAAGGTTTGGCAAATTAATTTAAAAATGTATATGTTGAGTTAAGACTTTATGTAACAAAAAAAATTATGCCCTTTTGCTACAAAATTTCTCGCTTAATAATAGGAATTAAATTAGGACCTTTTGTCAGTATGTTAAAGGCAACCTTCTGAATCCAAAAACGCACGGTAAGTTAAAAGGGTATAAGTCGTGTTATGCCCTTGTAACTTCTTGCCACAGATATATCCGTGGAACGATTAGTCCTTAACAATAGTGATACATATAATCAAACTAAACTAAACTTCTTAACTTGTACATTAAAGTATTCTAGTTAGTTGGAAGTGGGAGAGGACAAATTTTCTGAACTGCCCGCTTCAAAAACCCGTTACATGTTTTAATAGTAACATTACGTACAACATTATCAGGTCCAGGATGCACGTTTACAATGCGACGAAGTCGCCACTGATATGATGGAGTCAAGCGTAGCCGATTGATAGTTCTAGCCTGGACACTTATCCCCGCTTCCATCGATACCTCACAACAGAAGCCGAAATCATACGGGGCGACGACCGCATCGCGATGGCAAAAATTCCGCGCTGGGGCACATATTTTGCGTTGATTCGAAATAATATTTTACTGCAGTTATTATTGTAGTTTATAGTAAGATTACGCATTTAAAATTTTAAACTACCAAACTATTTTGATACTCGCTTTGAGTTTTAAAAAGAATAAAAACTCGGTATTTAAATTAGGTGGGTAAATGAGTTTTTGAGACCAAAAATGGGCATCAAAAATGTCATATCTCGGCTATCGTAAAAGCTATGACCTTGCGGATAGTCTCGTTGGATTCAGAACGATGAAACTAAGACAAAACCGTTGGAATTTTCCCGATTGCTCCCATAGAAGCCGAGATATCGACCTCCAAAGTTTGGGTTTTTTCATTTTTCGGGTATACCCCCCGTTTAAATTTTTTTTAGAATTTTTTTTTTTTAATTCAAACTAACTATACCAGCGTCTTCTTTAGACCACCTTTATTACGAAAATACCGGGTTATAATGAGATTCGAGCAGAAATAACTGAATGACAGCACTTTGAAAATTCGGAAAAAAGTCGTTTTTTGACATCGTTTTTGAGGCCAAAAATGGGCTCCAAAAATGCGATATCTCAGTTTCTGTAAGAACTACGACCTTGCGGATGGTCTCGTTGAATTCAAAACGACGAAACTAAGACAAAACCGTTGGAATTTTCCCGATAGCTCCCATTGAAGCCGATATATCGACCTCCAAATTTAAGTTTTTTCATTTTTCGATTTGCCAATTTTATTTTTAACTTACATTTTACAATCTTAATTTTATTTAGAATAATGCCTACCTCTTACTGCATTCCTGTTTAAGCTCAGAAAAAATTAAAATGGATTTTAAATTTTTTTTTGGTTTTTTTTTATTATCTTCGGAATCATTCAAATTTTCGATTTTTTAAATAAGCAACAAAAATTTGGCATAGGTACCTACCTAATTTTGTTTTCGGCATTAACATTTTTACGATCTTCAAAACCACATAAAATATATAAAGAATATGCCATATATATATTTTTTTAAATGGCATATTCTTTTACAAGTAAATAATGTGGAACTTTGGGGTAAATTATTCATTTTCGTATTTTGAGGGTAGACGAATTTGAAACACCGTTTATGTATATTTTTCCAATAAAATAAATAATAAAAAATATTTGAAACATTTATCATATACCTAAAGATACGTAATAATAAAAAAAATATATTATCTTGTAAAATGTAAAATATTAGGTCCCGCGGTATCTCCACTTAGTCGTTCCACTGTACGGCGTGCGCCACCAAATCTCGGCTTCAATTTTGACGCCACGAAACCAGTGTCACGGCTATAGTTGACGCGCCGAATAGATGCACCAAGGAAAACGCATGGTTGGCGCGTGATCAGCGAGTGTTCGATACACGATCCATTTTGTTGTATTAGACGAGTAGATTTCGAGCGGGTTTTTACGTCTTTATAATTATACGATAAATGTATTTTTATCGATTAGTATTATTTTTATTTTTTATTATTAGAAATTTATTATTATGGATATTTAGGTCACTGGAAGGGCTTATTTTAAAAATTTCTTATCAAACACCGTGTGAGTTTTGATTTACGCTCACCTCTATACCTTGTAAATAATATGAATTTACTATAATTTGTTAATTATTTACAGTAAATACATAATATTTCAAATGTAAGATACAGGGTAATTCGTTATTGTTGCACAAAAATTTAATGGTGGATTCTTTACAAAAATATATGTAAAAAATAAACTAATTATCAACATAGGTTTGAAAATGCTTTCTCTCTAAAATAAAGGGCGTTAACATTTTTAATAAATCAAAATTCCATAATTCAAAAAAAAAACACAGTCAGGTACACAGGCCTTTAAAAGACTAATCTTTCTCAGAATCTGAAGAAGTTGTATCGTCATCTTCGCCAACATTTATCATAAGTGGTTTCACCTGAATTTCCATTAAATCATCCAGAGTCCACATGCGTTCTTCTTCTTTGATAATGTGAGCAACAGCATTTTTCCAATTTTGTGGACTGACATTTTGCACTGCTTGATCAAAAAGTGGTTTAAGGTCTGCAAATTTAAAAGTGAAATTTTTCCGAGCTACTTCACCCTTAATCTGCGCCCATATTAGTTCGATTGGGTTCAACTCGCAATGATATGGTGGCAATCTTAAGACCGTTCGGCCGGTAGCTTTAGCTATTTCGTCCACTACAAATGTGTCTGCGTGTCGGTTTTCTTTTACTAATTTCAAAAGTTCTGCCTTTACCATATCTTGTTCATAATGAATTTGTTTGGTTATTAACCAGTTTTGAATATCCCCTTTCTTTGTGGCAGATGTCGGGGTTTTGTCAAGCTTTCGGGTATGGTAGGATGCGTTATCCAACACAATAACACTTATAATGGTAACATTTTTTCGAACCACTCTTCAAAAACTTGAGCATTCATCTCCTCGTGATAGTCTTTCAACTGTTTTGATTCACAAACTAGTCGACCACCCTGAACAAAGCCATCTTCTGACCCAATATATAGAACTATCAACCGTTTCCCCTTTCCTGCCGGAGCTTTTAGCCCTGTGGACAATCCATTGATAAAAGCGTTTCTAGCGGTGGTTACGGTTGTATCTGTCCATATTTTGGAAACCGTGTGACCCGCATTCACCCATGTTTCATCTAAATAATAAATGTTTTTATTTTCTTGTCGAGCCTTTCTTATGGATCGTAAATAACGTCGCCTCCAGCATATTATTTCATCCCTTTCTTTAAGCATACTATTTCGACTTCTCTTTATAAAGCTGTAACGAAAAAAATTATGTGAGCTTTTGTGTTTTTTTTTACTCAAATTGTTTTAAATCTTTATTATATGGCAATCTGCCACTTACCGAAAACCAATTTCCCTGAGTAAGTGTCGAAAAGTTGTTTCCTTAAAATTCGGAATTTCTTCATTTTTCTCAAGTTCTGATAAAATCTTTTTGACAGTTATTCTACGGATAGCATTTTTTGTTTGCTCATCAACGTTATCCAAAATAGCTCTCGCCCTATGATACTTTGTTGGTGGTTGAAAGGTATGAGAATTTTCATAACTTTTGACTATATTATAGATACTCCTTTTGGAAACACCTGATGGAATTACATTACATTTTTTATTTTGTAATTAATTTAATTTTTTTATTTTTTCAAACAGCATAAAACCATTTACTTTTGTGAGTGTATTTACAATATAAAAAACATTGTAAAAAAACTGCTGGTCAATTGAAACGCATATAACTTTTTTGGCGTATTTTTGTTTTCAATGTTCGTTTGCCCAATGTGTGTAGAATATACCTTAGTTTATTTTAGTTTAATTTAGCTTTAATTTACCTGTAAGTTTATTTTAGCTTAGTTAAGCTAAAATTAACTTACACATTTTTTATATGTAGATAAGTAAAGACTGTTTTATTATATCATACCTGCTGCATCAGCTGTAAAAGATACTTTTTGTGTCTTGCTGTAATCTGGATGATTTACTTCACATACTTTATACATATTTATAATTGCCTCCTTTTCAGAAACCGTAAAATGTTTCTTACAAGCTCGTTTTTTAGGAGGCGAATTCAAAAGATGGCCCACAGGTACGTCACCCATTTTTCAAAACAAATAAACAAACTAATACACACAAAAGATAAACAGATTATAAACTTACAAAAGAGACGCAAACAAATTAAAAAATAATCAGACCGTATACGCGCGCCAAAACTCCTGCTCTAAAATTCTCTAGTATTCACTGGTATTCGAACACGCATTTCGTTTTAACTGTCGCGTGCTATTCACGTGATTACTGCATTTTTTCGGCGCGCCGACTATAGAACTCTCGATCGGCTACGAGTCAAGTCATCACATATTAATACTAGTGTACGTTCAGCTACATTTGTTTGTTAAGTGTTCCAATTAGAACGACCAACTTGCAACTGCGTTATGCATTCACATGACCATCTACTCCAGAACTGTTGTTTAACACGTTCCAACATTTGAAAATATCTCAGTCTTATTCACTGGAACATTCTGAACGTCGGGATATTCGACAGACTGTAAGGACCGTCCGATCAAAAAATTTCCGAAAGAAAGCGCCTCCAAATCATTTAGGTCGGCTGACATAGGGGTTAATGGTCTAGCGTTCAGTATATTTTCTATTTGCGTCAATACCGTGTAAAAACCTTTAAAAGTTAAAAGAGTCCAGCAATAATACGCTTAAGATGGTGCTTTGCAGCCTTCATGCCTGCCTCCCAGATACCTCCTTGATGAGGGGACTAAGGTGTAACAAAGTGCCATTTACATCTATAAACATGCTCTATTCTTTCCTTAACCGTTGAGTCATTTGGAACTAAAAACTCTCCTAACTCACGTATTTCGTTCCGCGCTCCTATGAAGTTGCTACCATTGTCGCTGTAAATAAACAATGGTTTGCCACGTCTCGCGATAAATCTTTGAAATGTTTTTTAAACGCGGCCGGGCTCAATGACGACACAAGCTCTAAACGTACTACTTTAGTCGTCAAACAGATAAAGAGGCAGATGAACGATTTCGATATTTTACTTCCGCGACCATTTCGATCCTTTATCACAAATGGACCAGCGTAGTCCACTCCTGTATGTGAAAAAAAAAGGTTCTGTCAACACACGACATTCAGGGAGATTACCCATCAAAGGTTTACGAGACTTGGGTTTAAATTTAAAACATATTATACCTTCTCGAACTACACGCTTCGCGAGATTTCTAGCTGCGTTTGGCCAATACGTTTTCCTGATGTAAAATAAGAGTAATTGAGGACCACAATAAAGCATTCGGACATGCTCAAATTTGAAAATAAGATAAGTCATGTAATGTTTTGAACACAGAAGCATAGGATGTAATTTTTCATATGAAAAGGATGACTTCCTAAGCCTTCCTCCCACTCGTATAATGCCATCATGCAAAAAGGGTATTAGAGATAAACGTTTACTTTTACAGTTCAATTTGTGACCCTTAGCAACATCCTTAATTTCATTGGAAAATTACTCTCTTTGTGCAATTTTAGCACGACGAACTGTCGCTTCATTTACTTCATCAAGCGTTAAATTATTGATATTTCTCTGATCCTTAGCTAATTTGAGGTTTTTAATAAGGCGTAAACAATAATCTGTAACTCTGCTTATGCGTATAAATGACGAGAACCTTTCAAAAGGAAATAGCTCTGTGTAGGTTTAAACAAAGGATTGAACAGTTTGTCGAGCTTTTGGTAATTCATCAATAGGATGATGCACCGAAATATCCAAAAGCCATGAATCTGAAGTATGATGCAACCATTCAGGTCCATAAAACCATAAATTTGAATTCATTAGCATAACTGGACTTAGCCCTCGAGGCAGTAAGTCTGCCGGATTAGAGCTGGTTGGAACATGTCTCCAGTCAGACACATTTGTCATTTTTTGGATATCACTCACCCGATTTCCAACAAAAACTTGTAAATTATGAGGAGAAGCTCTGATCCATGCAAGAGCAACAGCCGAGTCTGACCATAGTATACACCTGTTAAATATTAAAGTTAATTAACTTTTAACTTTAGTAACTAACTTTGCTAGCAAGACAGCTGCACACAGTTCTAATCTTGGAATAGAAATTGTTTTTAAAGGACTAACTCGAGTTTTTGAACATAGTAAGTAAACATGAGTTCTTTCATGTTCATCAACAGTATGTACATATACACGTGCACCGTAAGCAGCCTACGATGCATCTGCGAATCCATGTAGCTCTGCCAACTTGGGATTTTTGCACAAAACGTGTCTAGGAATGTTAAGTGAATTTAACTTATTCAGCTTTGATCTTAAAGTTTAACTATTTGTGCTAAAGTTCATCAGGAATTTCCTCATCCCAAGACAGTTTATTGGACCAAAGAGACTGCTGAAATAATTTTTCCACCATAATAACTGGACTGAGTAACCCCAAGGGATCAAATATTTTGGCTATTTAAGAGAGAATGACACGTTTAGTGATTTTTTTGGCAGCACTAGATAATTTGAAATGATAAACTATCACTAGCGCAAGACCAAACCATACGTAAAGATTTACTTTCTTCAGAGGCGATAAAATATAATATACCTGTTGATGACGCAGAACCCTTTACATCAGTCTTAACTGTTGGATTTCCATTTGCGCAGTTCAAAGCAACCAGATCTAAAAATTGAGTTAACTTCATAATAAAGCTGGATTGCTTCCTCCACAGTATCCTTTCCTCGGAGAAAATAATCCAGGTAAAACCCGTGTTTAACAATTTCTGCCGCATTTGGAAATATTGACTTATTTTCTATAGCAACTTGTTTTAGACATCTGGTTGCCAGAAATGGGTACTAGCAGTACCATATATAACCCTGTTAAGAGAAAAAGTCTCAAGAGGATCTTCGTGTTTATCACGCCAGAAAATCAATTGCAACGATCTAAGCTCATTCTCCACTAATATCATTAGTTACATTTTGCATACATCCGCAGATGTATGCATATGCATATTGCATACAATATTGCATACTTCTGAATCGAAGTAGAATAGACAGAAGGTTATCTTGCACCGTGGGACCAACCATTAAAAACTACACGTAGCTTAGTAGTTAAATGATCATCCCACAAAATTCCATGATGAGGAAAATAGTATGTAGTTTCTTGAGCGGAATCGCGTAACTTAGAAACTGGATCCATTAAGGGAAGCGAAACGACAAATCGACCATCATCATGACGTTTATGCATTTCAATAAAGTGTTTTTTAAACGTGTTCATCAGACATGCTAAATTTAACTACAACCTCTTCTATTTCCCAGAATTTACTTAATCGGCCTCTATTTCCGAACTAGGAGAAAAATAACAAACTGAAGCTTGTCGCTTGATATGCTGAATACCTAACGGTACAGAAATAACCCAGCCTAACTTAGTTTTTATTACCAAAGGTTCATTTTTCCCAAGATTGAGCGTATTATGATCAAATATATTCCAGAATGTGTCTACCCCAATTAACATATCCACTTTACTAGGATTATAAAGCTTAGATCAGTAAGTTCAACATAACTGGGGATAATAATTGTGTCTCTATCAACACGAACCCCAGGGAGATTACCAGTAATTTCTGGAATTATTAAACAACGAATATCTGCTTTAAAAGCATCAATACGAGAAATAAATTTACTTACACTACTACGACGTTACATACTGTGTGGCCAATACCAACTATAGAAAATTTCACTCCTTCAAACCTTAAACCTAATTTAGTAACAGTATCTGCTGAGACAAAGTTTGACATAGACGCATTATCCAGCAACGCACGAACCAATTGTTGCTTTCCATTATTATTAGACACCTGAACTAATGTAGTAGCAAGAATTGCCTGGCCACCAGATGAATGGTTACAACAGCTAGCGGTCACCTTGGTCTCAAGTTGCTCTTCCTCTTGCTGCGCGAATTTACTGAAACTCACACTGAAACTGTGTAAGTTCTCCTAATAAATTACTAAACTCTACGCTGAAACTGCGCGAATTTATCAAAACTCACACTAAAACTGTGTAAGTTTACCTAATAAACAACTTAACTCTACGCTGAAACTGCACGAATTTACCAAAACTCAAAGCGATGTACCTACAAGACAATATTGCACTCTATAACATGAGTCACTACATTTAAAATACTGAAACTGTACAGGGTGTTTCAGACTATGGGATCAAACTTCTGGGGGTTGTTCAGTGCAACAGAAGAAGCCATTTGAGTATAGGAACCCATGAAACTACGGCCCTAAGACGCGTTAAAATTTATAAAAAATATTATTTACCTAAATAGGATCTGCTGCATTTATTTTTACCTTTTGTACATGATACCATAACAACAATTGTGAACAACCCCTAGAAGTTTGATCCCATAGTTCTGAAACACCCTGTATATTATATGTATAAATGTTGCACCAAATAACAACTTAACCAAATTTATATTAATTAATACACCATAATAGTACCAAACAGAGCAGAAGAGTATTAAATGGGTGAAAATTAACAAACACTTCGCGGGTGCATGGGAAAAATGTTGTATGTCAAAAATAGCGAATTTGAGTAATTCGCACTTGAAGTGTTGTTTTGGGCTGTGACTAAAATTTTAAACATATATTTTTTTTTGCTTAGAATCAAGTAGAATAAAAGGAGCATTTTCATTGTAAAGTAAATAAACTTTTTTAGTGTTTGGTATAAAATAGTAATTACATTTTTTTTGACTTAACTCTTTTTACACAATAAAAAAAACAAAGGATTGAAAATATTATTTTAATTAACTAATGTACCAACAAAAGCATTTAAGGTAAGTAAAAGTCTTTAAGTCGTCCTCCAATATTTAAAAAATGTAGAAAAATTTATATATATATTCTCTACATGTTTCGAGAGTGTAAACTCTCATCTTCAGTTTCTATTTTTGGAACCAATAAAACTGGAGAATTCCATTCACTTTGTGCTCTTTCAACTATACCATCTGGGCACATTTTAGTTACTTTTTTATGTATTTCATCTTTTTGTGAAAAAGGTAATCTATATGGTTTAACATAAGAAGGTGTGGCATTATTGCGAAAATGTCAGTGCAAGGGTAAGTTTCCATCATTTTGCGTTTGTACTTATATTAGTTTAAGACCATTACTTTTGTAGTTATTCTCCTGAAGATGAGAGTTTACACTCTCGAATGACTATTTCTTCAACTTAAAAGCATTTAATTTTAAAACAAAGAACATATTCAAATTATTTTAAGAGGAATAAAATATTACTCATCACTTGATTCATCTGAACTTGCATCAGGATATGTATCAGCATTTTGGTCTTTGGTGGTGGTCAAATTTTTATAAAAATCCGCAAAAGTGTCGCTAATGTATGGCAGCAGATTTATAAGATTACTTTTCTTTTCACTAGATATAGGAACTGGTCCAATGTAACTTTGTTTAGCAGTGAATATTATACGATCTTTTCCAGATTTCCTTTTAAAATCAACATTTTTAAATTCCTCCGAAGTTTGAAGTGATATTTTATAAAAAAGAGTTCCTATATTAGATTTGTCAAAATGTAACCAACGAATATGCCTCCAATTATACTCACCTTTGAGTTTTCTATTAACAAGTGGCCCCTTAAACATATTCCACATTGCCGCACCAACTGCACCCAATCATGGGGGTGTTTTATTGGCAAGCAATGTTTTTTCTTTCTTTTTTCAATAATGCTGTGGTCGGAATCGCACTCCATGTGCGTATGCCCTGACACTAAAAATTTGTGATCGATTGTTAATAAATTTTCCGAGTCTTGTAAAGCTTTCATGCACATTGCAGCAACATAGCTATTCTTGTTTTGTCCGGCACACGTATCGGAGTACATTGTTAAATATTTGACACTACTAGGTAAATCGTTTATAATATAAAAATAAAGGCAAGAACTGATATCATCACCGCCCCTTTTTGCTACCGCCTCATGCCACATATAGCAGAACGCCTGGCCATCATCACAATCATGAACCGTCAAGTTCTACGTCCATAATTGCCTTTTATAAAATGCCAAAGAGCTTTGAACAAAAGGGGTTGGCAAGCATTGTTGCATATCAAACGTTATGGTTTTCGTGGTAGGATCATCTTTTGAAAGCTCCTTATCGGTAGATTTGGCTTGAAAGGCAATATCAGCTTCGTCATGATGTTGCTTTAATTTTTCCTTTAGTTCATTATCGTTTTCGTTTAACTTAATCTTCATGTTAAGTTGATCGCAACTTTGACACGTATCCTTTTTGGGTTGTTTAATCTTTATTTGTAAAGAGTTGAACTCTCGTTCATATATGAACCGCGATACGGGATGTTCAGGATATTTAAGTTTATATTCAGCATAGAGGTCGCACAATGTTATATGGGGAGGTAAATATCTTTGTTAAGAGTCTCTTCTTGTGTAGTGACTTTCATAGGTCGGAATGGATATGAGCACGAACATTCTCAATATCTGCTTTGGTTCGTTTATTGACTGGTGCACTCTTTCCTCGACTATCGAGTGGTACTATTCCTGACTTTGCAGCTAATTTCTTTTTAACAACGGTATCGATGAATCTAGCTGTTTTATCAAAAGTAGCCATAAAACAGGCTTTACAGGTTGGTATGTTTTTTCCATTAAGCTGTAAATGATACATAACGGTATTTTATCTGTTATGTCGTTTGGTGTTTAAAGTTGTTCTAACTCTTGATACGGCCTTATTTTGAACTTCCAGCAAACCTGCAATATATGAAACCCTTCTGTTGTAGTCGTCAATGTTCCATTAATCTTCAAAAACTTGTTTTCTATCTTCTTCAGATATGTTCTTTTGGCAGTTATTTCTACATCTTCCTAAAGGCCTTATAACATGCGTAGATACATTTTTACCTTTGGCAGTTGTGTATTGACGTCCTAAGTTCCGATTAAGCTGCCTTTCTTTTCGAACAATTCTCGTTTCCCCTTTTAATATACGCTTCTTATTTCGGGCAGCTCTTGATCTACTAGAAAAACTTTCTAGGTCTTTTACGGTATTTTGATCATCTTCTTGATTAGATTCTTACTGTGGTTTTATTTTTTTCTTCTTAGGGACACTTTCAGATTCTGATTCTGATGAATTAAATGTAAAATCTGGGTCTGCTATAGAATCATCAGAGTCTCCAAAATGGTAAAATTCAATAGCGTTTTGAATGTCATCAGGTATAGATTGGATACTAAAATAAAACAGAATTAAAAAAAAAAATAAAGAGTGTACCAAAAAATGTTTTTGTAAATAGAATCTTATTTACCTGTACTTATTCTGTCAGAATCAGGATCTCTTATATTAATAGTTGTGTTATTTACATTCATATTAATAAACGGAGAATGCAGTTCCAGCGGGGTAGTAGATTCACTGCAGTCTGAAAAGGATAATGCTAGGTAATCCGTTGTTTTTATTTTTAATTTAACTAACTAAACAGTAAATAATAATAAGTAAGTTTTAAAATATGGCCACTTATGAAAAAATGTTACCTATAATGGTTATTTATGCAACAAGTGTGTAAAGTAAGCCATTTTTTACGAATGTACAGTGTGTGACAGAATGTGTGTGACAATCACATGAGTAAAAAAAGAGTGCTTTGTCAAAACTGTCAAATTTACTTTACGCACTAGTGCGTAAAAAAAATAATTTGTTTATAAGTTCCTTACCTTTATTGAAAGTCGGTTCTGCATGGTTCATCATCACAGTGCTTAAATCTTCTTGGTCCCAAGAAAATGTTTCTGATGGTAGATTCTGTAGCACAAAATCTTGTCTGGAGAATTTGTCAGTAGATCCTTATTTTCTAAAAAAAATACCAATTAAAAACTAGAATTAGCTTATCGAAGTAGTCTAGGAGCATATAAATCCAAGCAAATTTAGGATAAAAATGACAAAATATTAACCTTAAATTGTTGCTAAACTCTTTAGTATTTTTTAAATAAAAACAATATCTTTATATTCTCATGAACCAACAAAACTTATAAAATTATAATAAAAAAAGAAGTTTACCTTTATTTGTATTGGTTACAGACATGTTGCTGTTCACCATACTCATTATTTTGTTAACTCTAGAGCCCACTTTACACTAATAAACAATAATTTCTCATTCTCCTATGTTTATAAAACACTAAAATTATTGCACTATAGTCTAACTTCACTTTCAATTTAAATGCGAGAAATGATTTATGTCACAATTTTATTTAAACTTTTGCCTGTAAAATGATATATGTCAGACATAATACTTTTTTCCCAAATAGGTGTTAAATATTTTGCTGTGAAATAAGCCGTATGTTTGACTTAAATCCTTATTCACGCGTAATTGCAAAAAAATAAAATGCATTTGTAGTATGTCTGACATCGAGCATTTTACACGATAAAAATGTAACTTATCTCATTAGACACATTGAAAATGATGGACATACGCGTGTATAATGACTTGGTTCGTTATTCCCATACGTAAAGAAGGGTTTTTAAATTCGGCTTCTGACATAAACCAGTTTTGACAAAAAAATGACATAACACCTTTTTCACATGCACCCGCGACTTGTATCAAGGGGACAGGCAAATAAGTTAATAAATTAATTCGAATCCCAAACTATTGCAGAAACTTTAATCGCTCCTAAACAAATTAATGAATTGAACCGAATGCGAAAGTATTACAAATAAAAATATACCTTAGCTCAACTGATGGCCCCTTTTCTTATTGACCACTGTCCAGCATACTCATTACTTCACCAACTGCCTGCAAACTCCTTCCAATGTCCAACCGCTCTTGGTATGCGGATTGAATGAATCAAAAACTTGTATACGGAATAGTGGATTGTATTTATTGGAACTAACGTAAATTAACAACACTTATAAATCTGTCTGTGCAACTTCTCTCGACCTCGAGCACTTGTGGGCTCGGGGTGGTAACCTCGCACCATCGACGATCTTCTGCGCATGGCGCGGTTAGCGAATGACCTCCGCCTGGTTTCTCAAGATAATGCAACTGGTGATTTACACAAAAAAATATTATGAGAAATAATATTTTAAAGTCGTAACACTCTCCTACGTTCTTTTCTTTTCTTTCTTTTAACTACTCTCTATTTTTTCAAAACTGGATGTAGGTCTCCTCTAATTTTTTAAACCTCTTTCTATTTTTTGCTCTTTTAAGCTCTTAACGGGAGCCACTTTCCAATCGCTAAATTTCTTTGATTATCTGTTTGTTATGACCAGACCATTTCCATTTTAATGATGCTGCTCTTCCCATAGCATCCACTGCATTGGTTTTCTTTCTCTCTGACTGATATTCTTAATATGTATCTTTCCATGCCCTTTGAGTTTTATGGATTCTGTCGAATGTGAAGGTCCGCGTTTCTGCTTCGGTAATATACGACAATCAAATACCTTAGTTCTAATGTGTAGAGATATATTTTGGTTTATTAAAACAAAGGAGAGTCTTCCGAACACCGCCCATCCTAATAGAGTTCTTCATAGTATTTCAGCGAACTGGTCATCCTTACTCATTAGTACCTTATTATAGTCCTTACTAATTAGTAAGTATATTCACTTATCTATTCTATTTCGGTTGAATTTATTATTATTGTGCATTGTTCATCTAAGTTGGACATTACCTTTGTTTTTTTGATGTCAACTTTTCATGCTCATGGTAAGAAGTTTCATGGAGGTTTCAACGTAAATAATTTGGGCAAGGTTGTATCTTCCTGCCTTAGTCCTCTTTTGATTGATAAGTGGCTGATTATAAGGTCGTCATCAAGTTTTTTTGGCATCATTGTAGCGCGTAACTCGGTTCAAACCAATTTATTTCCAATCCGTGTGAGTCATACCTACTATCCAACCACAAAAAAAATTACTGTGGGGTGGCCACCAGCTTTTAGACAGTGGAGAAGGTAGTGGGAGAAATTTTAATAAGAGCGCCACTTGATTTAAATATTTTACACCAAACCCTGATATATTCTGATGGTAATATTTACGCTTGTACCTAGATCCTAAAAGCTGAAAATAATTTGGGAAAAAATCAAATAACAATCCATAGGTCCACCAGATTGATATAATCATCCAAGAATTTACATAGTCACTTCCATTTATATATGTAAAAAATTAAATTCCACTGAGATATTTAAATTTAGATAATAATTCAAAATGTAATACTGTAGCAATTTTAAGTAAATAAAAAAATTGACAGAAGAATTAAGAGTTACTTGAGGTATGCTTAAGGCGAGGAATTAGTAAAAAAAAACAAATCCGCACTGAACTACTGTTCAAGGGGAAAATCCAAAACGTGATCACGTGTTGTTTACAAGAAGTATATGTTTAAAGCCTAATTCACAATACCTCACTGGCCCTAAATACCTTTTACAAACTCTAGTCAAGTCACATTAATCTAAATAAAACTTTTAAATAGTAAGGTTCGAATTTGAAAGCCTATTAATGGTATGTTGGTGCAATACAACCTATTAACCAACAACCAACACTATAACTAAATATGATATGTGAAGCAAATAGCCGATCCCTTACAAGGTGATCCAGGCTCAATGTCAAAATCAATTATGTCGATGCTCGACTCAAATGAAAACCCTCAGGTTAATATTAATAGACTTAGCAAGAACCTCTTAACGTTTTTGTTTTACATAAAAGAAAATAAACCCATAAAATTCAAATTAATAAATCAACCCTCAACCCTAAATCAAACTACTAACGTAGCTTAACTTGACACCTCTGGAACCAGTCAGCTACAACCAGGGTAACGACCACATGGGCAAGTCGATTTCAGGCAAGTTCCAATCCAAAATCGCAGAGCCACAGTACAATGCTCAGTCCAGGCTGTGTTGAGGCTCACTTCAGCCGGTCTCCAACAGTGTTGGGATGACCAGAAGAAACCAAAGAATAGGAAGAGATCAGAGAATAGAGGAGAGAATGAGAAAAGGGAGAGGCCTCTAAAATAGAGGACAAAAAAAATCAGTAAAATAAACACACAATCAATTCTATGTCAATTACCAACATGTCGCTACATACCTAAGGTGGTGAGCGAGGCCTAGAGTCTCGTTTTGTGGTTAGAAAATTTCAAAATCCCATAAATGGTGTGGGAGCAGCCGACCAAATCCAAAAATATCAGCTCAATCCGAAATCCTCTCGGCTACAACTTCCCACTAGACGTTCATCAAATTAAACCCCAAAACTTGGGAGGAATATTTTTCCATTCAACCGAATTACCGGCAAGATGAACTTAAATTTTCCTTAAAACCACAAAATGTCGACTGTTCTTTCTGATAACGGGATGGCTACCGGCTGGAGAAGGAACTGACAACCGACCAGACAGTGACAGGTGACACTGACAGTGAACTTGTCACTCTCTCTCTTCGACACGATCTGACCCTGCCTCTTGGTGCAAACTACGCGGAGCCTCACTCCATCAAAATAGAAATTCCGCAATACCACAGCAAAATGATACTGCTCGGATACTAAAACATGGAAAACTAACAAAGTTTTCCCAACGGGGCTACGAAATTCCAATTTTCCTCTTACGTCGCTGTGCCTGATTTATGACGCTCCGTCATACGCCAAATGGAAACCAAACTTTAATGGGAAACAGCAACGCTGCCAAACCTCCACAATAACAAGTGTGTCAATATTCATTACTGTCAATCACAGACACTGTCAATCGGCTAGTAGGGTTAGAAACCAGATGTCAAGGCACGTTTATTTACTAAAACTTAACTTGAAGAATTGAAGGGAAATATAGTAAGCAAAACTGAGGAGGCCAATTTCAAATCAATTAGGATACCCTGCCCAACATGATTCCGCTATAGAAGAAAGTATTTGTAAGTTTTCCTACACTAACGGATTACCATCTAAAAGGTCCTATTTACTCCACTCATAGCGCAATCTGTGGCACAACAGCACCCTCTAGAAGTCCCTCCATACCCCAGACATATACCGGCCTCATAGAAACTCTTGACAAATAAATCAAAGGTCAGAAAGTTCCCAACACCAGGTACATGAATAGGGACTAAGGAAACATAATACAACTAACTCCACCGAGGTGTGCTGACAGGATAGGGTAGGTAAATACATTCCTAAAAATAATCAAACCCCAAAAGCCAAAAAAAAAATTGCATTGCTATCAAACCCCAAATTCCATTTATAAAAACTGTAAATCACACAACCCTTCCAAGCCGATACCAAAAACCATAAACTTTTCCACGTGTCTCCAAAGAAGTCTCGCGATGTGCCTGCCTGCTACCAAGATAATTCCTAAATGACGGAGAACAGTTGATATATTGGCAGCTATTGAGATCGTTTCAATATTCTGGTACCAGAACTTTGTTTTAATGAATCCATGTTGCCAGGAATTTTTTCAATTTCCAACGATGATTTTGGAAATTATCGGATAGTTTCTCTTCTTATATTAATTTCAAAACAAGCAGAAAAATGCCGGCGCGACGCCATTTTGAAAAATAAAATTGAATAGAAAGGGGAGAAGGGTCTTGCAATACATCGTTTGAAAGCTCCCACTGAATGCTTTATGGTCTTAGAATATTAAGTCATCATTTCTACCCATAGCAAAATGGCAGCCTTTCTAAATCTTAATTTTCGCATTTTTATTTATTTTCTTTACTACACCTATTTAGGTAAAATTTGTTTGTGTGTTTTTTTTGTTCTTTTTTGTTTTTTGACATTGACAAAAAATACAAACTTGTAGTAATTTTCTAAAAATTCATTATAAAAAAGGCTCTGCATATTATTCTACGACTTGATATGTTATAATCCTATCTACTATGTACAAAACCATTCTTTTCCAAAAACAATTTTCCAAACATCGTTGGAAAAATTGTTTCTGTTTTTATTTTAACAACGCTTGGCTTTTTCTGCAACTATGGTGTTTCGGAAGGATTCTATGAAAAATAGTCCAAGTGGACAGTATAAAGGAATCCCTAAATTCCTTTAGTTCCAATTTTCGGTAAATTCTTTGACCTTACTGAAGAGCCTAATAGAAGATTACTTTGACTAAATTTATTATTATACTCGTATGTTAGGAAATATTACTTTAAAGATCAACAATCAACGGATACAACAGTCGGAGACTTGGTGACAGGATCCTGGACTGTTCTGAGTGCAGTTTTTAGTCAAAACACTAAATGTTCACTCTTAGAGAACATTTTACGATTTGTCAAAACCTTTCAATTGTGTTCAGCATAGTATACTTTTTCAACAGCTCTTATCTATATATATAAAAGAGTTTGTCCTGACTGACTGACCCATCATCGCAGAGCCCAAACTACAATAGCTAGAAACGTGAAATTTTGCCAACGGGTTCCTTTTATAATGTAGGCACTGGATAAGAACGGATCTTTCGAAATTCCACCGATAAGGGGTAAAAAATGGGAAAATTGTTACCCGTGACCTCAAAAACTAAGGAGTTTGAACGGAGACTTCCCGCACCAACGAGTCGGAGGCATCACCTTAAGAAAAAAAAATTAACTGCAACAATGTTTTTTTATAATGTAGGCCCCGGATACGATCGAACTTTTTGAAATTCCACCGATAAGGGGTGTTAGCGATATCATAAATATCGCATAGCGGCATAAAACTGATTGATAAATACGATTGAAAAAGTGCCTCTGTATTATTTATATTTTGGCAGACATAACAACAAGGCGGGTCCATGCGAGACTGATACCCGAGAGGTGACTCGACTCAGTCTTACCGCTCGCTCCGCATCTAACGAATGATTTTTAAGATTATTTGTGTCTTGGTTTTATAATAATTATAATATATTAATCGCGCCCCTTGACCTCAAGAAAAACGGCGTGGCAATTGTGGGTTGCATGTACTATCAATAAGGCGAGGCTTCGGATTTTATTTTTGTGTATTGTGGGTTGCATTTACTATTATTGGATGCCTTCTTCGACTTTTCTTCGAATTTTCACGCGAGCCACGCCGCGGGCATTCAGCTAGTATTATATATCTGACTATTTAAGTATTAACTTGCTACAGCCCTACTTAACAGACAGGAGTCAATAAGTTCACTTTGAGAGTGGCAGGTCCCAGAGTTTGCTGGCTGAAAATTGGTGTGCCACAGGGCCTATTCTTGGGTCCATTCTTTTTCGTGTTAATGATCTTCCCAGCTGTCATCCTGGGCTTGTATTTTATCTTTGCGCTTATGACAAGTTGAGCGCCAACTTTGATGACCTCCTGTGGCAAAACCATTTATAAGCCTGGTATTGTTTGCTAGTTTTAGTTGCAGTGTTAGTTTTGCGTAATTTTAGGCATACATAATTTTTAGTCATACGTTTTATTGTATTTTTTAAATATATGTGTTTGTATTTTATATTTTTTCACTTATGTATAATGTTTTGCTTGTTGACACTAATAAAGAAATAAATAAACAAAATCCATCAAAACACAGAATTAATGTTAATAAATCTAAGCATAATTCATCGTTACCGATAAGATGGTCTCGTTTTATCTGTCTGAACTGTCTAATAACGCAAAAACGGAAACAGACAGAGACCCTTAATAATAAACTGCACAACAATCGAACTGGATATTTTATAAATTACCGAAATTTGCCTAAAAAAAAAAAATTCATCAAGTTGCGTTTTATGCTATGAGTAAATCCTGTTGATAGCAAATATTTTTTGTCGTTTTTTCCTTTTTTTCATACATTCTCATCTCTTTTAACGAATTCGGTTTCAAAATCCTAACAATTTAGTCACCTAAAAGTGCTTATAGAGACTTTATTATTCTCATTGTTACCAATAAATCTCTTTACTTTCTTAAAAATAATGGTTCTACGACGGTTAGAAACAATGCAACTCGAGCAATTAGTACGTTGGCTACAAGAGGGCCTAACTCAAGAAGAAGTTGCTAACCGGATAAATGTGTCCCAAAGTGTCGTGAGTCGTGCATGGAATCGATATGTAGAGACTGGGTCTGCAGCTTACAGGCATGGTGGAGGTCAAGAACGTGCTACAACTCATGCTTAAGACCGCTATATAACAGTAACCGCAAAAAGAAACCGAACATTTACGGCTTCGAGAATTAACAGCTACTTAAGGCATGCTACTGGGAGGGTAATTTCTAACACAGAAAACAAAGAGAGAATTTTTTCTCTTTGTTTTCTGTGAGTTCTAATCAGACTGTTAGAAAAAGATTACATGCGTCCAATTTAAGAGCCAGACGACGTGCCACACATCCACGGTTGACGGGGGAACATCGTGCATGCAGAAATCGGTGGGCAATAGAACACAGTAATTGGAATTTTCAAAACTGGAGGTCTTGTATGTTTACCGATGAGTCCAGATTTCGGCTAATTATGTGGGATGGTCGAATTTTGGTGTGGAGGGAAAGGAGACAGCGATACCATGAAAATTTGATGGCGCCCACTACCGTTTTTGGTGGCGGTTCAAATTGCGTTTGGGGAGGCATATGTTTCGATGGCCGCACTGATTTAGTGGTGTTAAGAAATGAAACAATGAACGCTATACGATATAGAGACATTATTCTAGAGAACATAAATGTACCATTTTTTGGTGCAATAGGCGAAGAATTCGTTTTAATCGATGAAAATGCGCGCCCGCACAGTGCGAGAATTGTCAATGATCGCATTGAATTTCATGGCATTACCAGAATGGACTGGCCACCACATTCACCCGACATGAATTCCATTGAACATGTATGAGCCGAAATGTCTCGAAGATTAAACCAGCTCGAACAGCCACCTCTAACCTCAGAACAACTAGCCAATCAATTACCGGAAATATGGCAAAACATTTCTCAACACTACATTAACAACTTAATAAGAACTATGCCAAACAGGGTGACAGCACTAAGACGAGCCAGGGGTGGACCTACGAGGTATTAATTTTCATGACAGGACTTTGGGGCACGCTTTACAGGGTGTAATTTTATTTTAATTTTTCCGGTTGTGTGTTAAAAATTTAAATTTTTTAGGAGATATCTGTTTATTTAATTTTTCTTGGGGCTATTGTAAGTGAACTTAATAGAGATTTATTTATTACATTTAATTTTGTTTTATTGTAAATCATTGGCAAACTAAAATTGCAGATTTTTATAATATCTACTTCGATTGTTGAGCAGTGTATTACGCCAAAACACGAACTTGCCTTAACTAAATTAAAATGAAAATAAAAAAGCTTTACGTTTTTTCCAATTTCATTTTATAAAGCTTCGAATTGCTATTTTTGGATCACTACACTCGTTTTTTTTTTTTGGAATAATATTAAAAACATTTTGGTGGGCGCCATTTATGTAACAGTAGCTCGAAGCCATATTTAGCGTGGGTTTTATCTTTAAAATTTAATATTTTACCAGGCGAGGCTTTGGAAAAAAGATTGGAATACGAGTTGAGATTGGAGCATTATTTCGGGAAGTTTTATAATATATATGATGTAAAGCCTTTGTGTTTGGAAATCTAAAATTGATTTTAAAAAGTATATTTTTTTGAAAGACTTGTAATGTACCTACCCTTTACGTGTCACCCTGTATATTTTCCATCCATAATTCATAAATATAGCTTTAAGATAAAAATTCTATCATTAATTAAATTAGATATTGTTATACCCATCATTTGTTATTTGCTAAGATAATAATATTTTACTTAAATAAGACTATTTTGTGTTTCAAAGTCTTATATTTAAATTAGATTTTAATAGCCCTTTATTTGTTTTGCCCTTCTATTTGTCTTCGATAAACAGAATTGTTTTATGATTGTTCCATGGAAACCCATTAATTAGGTAGCATTTAAGTAGTATAAATAAGATAGGTCCGGAAGTCTCAAGTCAGTCTTATATTAGAGTTAACATAATAATGACGATAGTGTTTACTAATTGAATGTGCTTACAATAAACAGATAACGCAGGCATCCGAGTGTCACCCATTACAGAGCCACATACTACAAAAATTGGTGTCAGAAGTGGGATCCTGAAATCCTATAGGAGAAATCTCAAACGAAGAAAAGTGCAGGACCGATCGACGGGACATCCAGTTGCAGAGCTGCAACTTCCAGTCTAATCCAGCCAACTCTTCTTAATCGTAAGGCGTGCAAACTTTGGACCAGTTTCTGTTTCCCAGAAAGACCTCCGAACTGAACGACCATCCGGATTCCGGAGCCAAATCAAAGAAAGTGTCCAAAAAAAAAGTAATATCATTAATTAAAAAATTAAAAGGTATGTAGCTATAACCGCGGCTTTACATTTTTATAAAATTATATAATTATATATTCGTTTTTTCTTGACATAATTTTTTTTGTGATTTTAATTTCAACTAGAAATGTTTTCTTATTTATTTTTAGTTAAGAAGTTTATTTGATGTTTTTAGTTCCTGTTCGTTTTTTGTCAATATTTTAAAGAAAATATATATATATTTTTTTTTTGAACAATGTTGTATCAAAACATGTTTGTACAATTTTTAGGTGATTAACGTTCTTTTGTTTATATTCGTTTATTCTGTACCTTATAAATAAACTCAGTGAAATTAAACTTTTAAATTACATAAGAAATATTAAACATATTATCATACATATTTAACAGTAAAAAATTAATATAAGTATAACATGTATAGCTCCAAAAAGGAAACACAATAAGGGGCCCATATTATATAATCATGAAAAAATTGTCTGAAGCCGAAGGCCACAATTATGATAGTTCATGCAACCTTCACCACATGCTCAATAAAATGCTCGAAAAATTCGGTGATGAAATTAAAGTTGCTGCTTTCCGGAATAAAAATATCATTTTACCGAAAAACAGGACAATAGATGATGGCCTTTTTTCGTTATTAGAGGAAGAAGAAATTCTTCAAAGAGCGGCATTCCCCGGAGAGGGCCGGGGTAGAATAGCCCTTCGGTATGCTCTGCCTGTCGTAAAAGGCGACTAAAAGAGCAACCTCTTTGGTGGTAGATGTTGTCTACTTGCATCGCCCGGTTCAATACCACCACATAGGACTTAGGCGGCGTGAAGTGGTTCCATGGAACTCACGTTTCGCCGCCATGTCGATGTGTCCGGTTTCCAAAGGGGAAATGGAGTAGTAAAATTAATGCATGATGGCGCCCTCACGACCAAAACTTTCCGGAGGTAAACTAGCCTCCCATTCGGATCTCCGGGCGGAGGCTGGTCGGAGGGGTTCATCAGGCGGATTTAAAAGCCTAAAAATCAATTTCTGCAACATCAGAGGCCTAAACACCAATATTAATGCAGTACACCAACACCTGCAATCAAATAAGCCTCACATTCTGGCATTGGCAGAAACAAAGGTGAAACCTTCAACAACAAATGTTCACCTCATTTATCCTGGATACGATCTACACACCCGCTTTCGACTAAACTTTGGATTGGCAGTATTTGTCAAGAGTGATTTGAGTTGCCAGCGGGAGGAAACGCTTGAACCTGCAGACTTCGACGTTATGTGGTTCAAAATAATAGCCAGTGGAGCCACGAAATTTATCTGTTGTATCTACAGACCACCAAGCGACACCCAATATAGGCGGTTTTTTTTTAACCTGGTTGATTGCATTAACCAACTGCAAATTGACTACCCAAGCGCAGAAATCATCGTCATGGGTGATTTTAACGTTCACAATATCAACTGGCTGCGCTTCTGCAACAAGAACGACGATGAAGGACGAGAAGCTGAGCTATTTGCCACCATATGCGGGCTTACGCAGCTTGTGGAGGAACCTACCAGAATCCCCGACCGAGACGGCGAGTTCGCGAGTCTCCTAGATCTGGTCTTGGCTTCAGACCCTGACTCGTACACTGTATCAGTACAGGCCCCCCTAGGAACATCGGACCACAAATTGATAACAGTCTCTTGCCAGTTGGATGTTAAAACGCAGGACCCTCCGATGCCGCGGAATGTAAAGGATCAATAACCTTCAAAATATTTTATAAGCAAATTATATTATATTCTAGTTATAGGAAATGGTGCAATCTAAATAATATCTGGTATTGTTACCATGGGTACATTAACCTTAAATAGCTTAGTAAGCATTAGGTATTATTCCATATATTATAATATACCAGTCCAATGACATTATGTATTTTGCTGAATAATTAATTAGGAAGTGAATTAAACAATATATGTAATATAATGGGGTATTAATAAAATGTGATTGATAGCAGCAACAAGGGACGTCTTATTTTACATGGCGATCCTGCCAGACAAAAAAAAAATTGAACTTTTAGTTAAAAAAGTAACGTTTATGTTTTAAATAGTAAGTGCCTAAAAAGTGGAAAACCGAAAATCAGCAAGGTAAAATGGGCACTTCACAGTCAACGGATCAAAAAGTGGAAGAAAATGGAGTAGTTAATTCTAACTTCATAGTCCAAGAGGCAGAATATAATATCACAAAGGATGTTAAGGTTGTGTTATACCTTATCCTGTGCATATTGGTAGCCCTGTTTGCTTCGAAGATATACAAGACGTGCAGAAGAAACATGAAAAAACAACTCCGAAGAGATTTAGCCGCTTCAGTAGCGAGCGTTGCTGCTGTTTAGAAAAGATACAGTTGTGTCCTATAGTATTTTCGGCAGTGTTTGCAGTGTTAGTCCCAGTAAAAGTAAACAATAAGGTGTGTTAAAGGTGTTAAAAGTGCTGTGAAATGTCAAAAGGGTTCAGTAAAGAAATGTTCACTAGAAATAAGTACGTAAGTTTATATTTAGATCTATCTTATGTTCTTTAGTTGTTAGTTTAATAATTTTAGGAATTTGTCATTATATTTTATTTAAATATTTGAGTTAGTCTTTAAATGGAATCTGACTATCAAGTAGTCCTAAAACTTTGGCCATTATTAAAGTTAAATGCTACACGAAGATTTAAATTTACAGTTAGCAGCAATTAAGGCTGACGTAATTAAAGAATCAAAAAGGGTTTTAAAGAAAAATATTCCTAGTAGTGAAATAGTTCGAGTTGAAGTCAGGGATCAACTTATAATACTATATAATCAATTTACAAGCATAGTCAGGGAGTCATGGGAGTCTTTGGATCTTTTGGAGAAAAATATTTGTAGACAACATTTTAATTATATTAGGGATAAAATAATAAAATCTTTTCTAGCATTAAAACTGAGGATTATAATACCACAGTCAATTTTTTCAAAAATAAATATTAACGTCTTAGACAGTGAAGACGAAAGCGACTACGACGAGGAAACTGAGACTAATATTTTAACAATGGTGACTGCAACAGATTTCTTTAATCTTGCAAGTAAATTAGTTCCCACTCAATTTGATGGAACATTTGAAAATTTTCAATCATTTTTAGATTGTTTAGAACTGCTTAAAGCAAATTCAGCAGGTCACGAAAATAATGCTTTAGCTTTCATTAAAACTCGTTTAACTGGGAAAGCTCGTAGCTTAATAACAAACGAACAATCAATTGACCAAATTATAGATAAACTTAAAAATAATATTAAGGGTGAAAGTTCTCGATTATTAACAGCTAAACTTTTAAATTACAAACAAAATCACAAGGATGCAACTTCGTACGCAGTCGAAATTGAATCTTTGGCAGACAAATTGCAAAAATCTTTTATTTCAGAAGGCGTTCCAGCACAAGTTGCACAAAATTACACCGTAGAAACTACGGTAAAATCTCTCACTCAAAATGCAAGTAACGAAAAAACACGTTTAATTATGCAAGCCGGCACTTTTAGAACAATAAATGATTGTTTGACTAAATTTATGAATGTTAGCTCTGACCCTAACCAATCTAACGTATTTCGTTTGCATCAAACTAATCGTCGAAACTATCGCGGTAGAGGTGGTCAAAATGGATATAGAAACAGCGACCATCAACAAGTCTTTAATAATAATCGCGGAAGATTTAATTTCAGGGGTTCTCGAAGAGGGCGTGGTAACTATAACTATAACTGTAACTATGACAATAATTACCGACAAAATTTTAATAATAACCAGCAAAACTATTATAATAACAATAGATCTTCAATAAGATATACTAGCGCAGAAATTCCGGAAAACCAATCGAGCCCCCAACCGGTTCGATTGGGGGAAATGGAAAATTAACTAATATATTTCATCTAGATCTTACACTTTCAAATTTCGTATTACTTGATATAGATATGACTAAATCTAAAAATGTACTGCTAGTCGATACAGGGGCTGATATTTCCATTTTTAAACGCGCAAAAGTTGATAATAATCAGATTATTAACATAGCTAATAGCAGCAATATTAAGGGCGTAACAGACGGGTTAACTAAGTCATTGGGTGATACGGAAACTGTAATTTGGCTCGAAGATCAAGGGTTACCTCATAATTTTCATATAGTAGATTCCGATTTTCCTATTCCAGGGGATGGTATTCTCGGACGTGATTTTTTAGCTAAATATCAGGCAGTTATTGACTATTCAAATTGGACCCTAAGTATGCAGATTCGGGGCTTCAAATATGTAGTTCCTATATTTAGTGGTCCAGAGAAAAATACAGTTCACATTTCCCCTCGGTGCGAAGTCATAAGACAAGTCGATAGCCTAAAAAACCTATCACAGGATTCAGTAGTTTCAAATAAAGAGTTACACCCAGGTGTTTTTGTTGCTCGATCTATTATTAATGGGAAAAATCCCCTTGTAAGAATAATTAATACGACATCTAAAAGCGTAGATATAGACCTTTCTAAATTAGAAGTCACTGACCTTAGTCATTTTAATGTATATAAGATTGACATAGAACCCAAAAATCGTGAAATCCAATTAGTAAACGAACTTAATCAAAATAATATACCGCAATTTGTAAAGCAAGATGTTTTAAATTTATGTAAAGAATTTTCCGATATTTTTGCTTTAAAAACTGACAAATTATCTGTTAACAATTTTTACACTCAACAATTAAAATTAAGTGACCCTAAACCAGTGTATATTAAAAACTATAGAACACCCCGAGTTTTAAAAGATGAAATTAATCGACAAGTCGAAAAAATGCTTGATCATAACATAATAGAACCATCAACTTCAAATTATAATAGTCCGGTACTATTAGTTCCTAAAAAATCCATAAATGGACAGAAAACTTGGAGATTATGTATTGATTTTCGAGCAGTGAATAAATCGCTTATTGCAGATAAATATCCGATTAGTCGAATGGATGATATTTTAGATCAATTAGGTAGGGCTAAGTGGTTTTCAGTAGTCGACCTCATGTCAGGTTTTCATCAAATACCTCTTGACGAATCTTCTCGTGATATAACCTCATTTAGTGTCGAGAAAGGGTCTTTTAGATTTACTAGATTACCTTTTGGGTTATCAGTCAGCCCTAATAGTTTTCAACGAATGATGTCCTTTGCATTTTCGGGTATCACACCGGAGAAAGCATTTCTCTATATAGATGATTTAATCGTTATAGGTTGTTCAGAACAACATCATTTAGGAAATTTAAAAAATGTTTTTGAAACATGTAGAAAATTTAACTTGAAACTAAATCCACAAAAATGTGATTTTTTTAGAAAAGAAGTTACCTTTCTAGGTCATAAAATTACAGACAAAGGCATTTTACCAGATGAATCTAAATATAATACCATAAAAAACTATCCCATTCCGAAATCTGGTGATGAAGTAAAACGATTTGTAGCATTTTGCAATTACTACCGCAGATTTGTACCAAATTTTGCTGAAATTACACATCCTCTAAATAAATTAACAAGGAAAAATACCGAATTTGTGTGGTCAATGGATTGTCAAAATTCTTTTTCTTTACTAAAAAATGTCTTAATAAGTCCCCAAATTTTACAGTATCCCGATTTTAGTAAACAATTTATTCTTACGACTGACGCATTAAATATCGCGTGTGGAGCAGTTCTCTCGCAAAACAGTAATGGTAATGACCTACCTATTGCATATGCTTCTCGTACGTTTACTAAAGGAGAATCACACAAACCAACTATCTTAAAGGAATTAACGGCAATCCATTGGGCAATTAAATATTTTCGTTGTTATTTATATGGACAAAAATTTTTAGTTAAATCGGATCATCGACCCTTGGTTTATTTGTTCTCAATGAAAGATCCTTCTTCTAAACTCACCAGAATGCGTTTAGATTTAGAGGAGTTTGACTTTGAGATAGAATATATTAAGGGTAGTGGAAATGTTGCTGCTGACGCGTTGTCAAGAATTGACTTTGAAAATGTAAAGAGTATTACAGAAACAAGCTCACAAATTTTTGTTTTAACTAGGTCACGAACAAAACAACTAGTTAGTGACGCTCCAGCCAAAATCCCAAAAACAATAACAGAACCCTCATCTAAAATCCCAAATTCAATAACAGAACCTAAAATTTACGAGACATTAAATAATTATGATATATTAAAAATGCCCTTATTAAAATTCGAGCTCGAACGCAATTATGTAAAAATATTAGTCTATTTCAGAAATAAAATAAATGTAAATGTTAATATGCCTGTCATTAATGATGATTTTGCGTTAGCGCAATTATTGTCTAAGCTTGAAAAAATAGCTGATGACTGCAATTTTAAAAATATGAGACTAAGTATAAGTGATAAAATTTTTACGAGGTGCACCGTAAATAATTTTAAATATAAAGGGCAAGAAATATTAGAAAAATTAAAAATTGTACTATTTTCTCCCCCAAAGGAAATAAACGATAAAAAAGAACAGCTTAAACTTATTGAAAGATTTCATAATGACCCTTTACTAGGAGGTCATTGTGGACAAAAAAGAGTCTTAAAGAAATTAAAATCATTTTATCGTTGGAAAAATATGTCTCGCGATGTCGCTCATTATGTTAAGAAATGTCATAAGTGTCAAGTTAATAAGCCTGGTTATAAACACATTGAACCATTAACATTGACACCTACACCCCAAAAAGCTTTCGATATTGTTTGCATTGACACAATTGGTCCTTTTCAAAAATCAAATCAGGGTAATTCTTATGCTGTTACGATCCAGTGTGAACTAACAAAATATGTCGTGATAATTCCAATCCCCAATAAAGAAGCGTCAACAGTGGCTAAGGCTATTTTTGAGAATTTTATCCTTATATACGGTTCCATGAAAGAAGTCAGAACGGACATGGGAACTGAATATAAGAATGAACTTTTTAAAAACCTTACAAATTTAATAAAAATTACCCATAAAACGTCTACTCCTTATCATAGCCAAACAATAGGTGGTTGCGAACGTAATCACCGGGTTCTTAATGAGTTTATGCGAATGTATGTAAACGAAACGCGTTTAGATTGGGATATATGGACTAAATATTTTGCATTCTGCTATAATACAACACCAAGCGCATATCATAATTATACCCCATATGAATTAATTTTTGCTAAACAAGCGGACCTTCCAGAATTTCTCAATGGTCAGGTAGATCCATTATATAATTTAGATGCGTATGATAAAGAAATACGTTTCAGATTAAAAGCGGCTCATAAGAGAGCTAGGGAATTTCTTGACAAAGCAAAATGTAATCGTAAAGCATATGTTGACCTGAATTCAACTCAATTGTTACTTAAACCAGGAGATTTAGTACTAATCACGAATGAAGATCGTCATAAACTAGATCCTTGGTATGATGGCCCTTCGACCATCATAGCTGTACAAGGTCCAAATTGTGTTATAAAGGATAATAAAGGCAAAGAGTCTATAATTCATAAAAATAGGCTTAAGAAATATGTAAACCAAATGTAAAATATAATTTCATTGTAATAATTTTAAGATTAGATTTAAGTTATTGAGCATAAGCAGTGAAAAAAAAAAGTGAAACAAGTATAAAAGCAAACACAGTGTATTTTGGCATTTTTCTACAAAAGTGATTTGTGCGCGGAAATAGTTCAAATGCGAAAAGCTTTAAAATAATTTTGAAAGGCAGTATAGTTAAACAATAATAATTATTATTAACATGTATAGCATTAATTATTTTAAATAATATAATATTGTAAAATATAAACTGGTATCTAGGTAGCTATTAGGGTAAGCAATTTTATGTTTTTTTTTTTTAAAAAATTTTATTTTGTTTATATAGAGTACAGGTATACACTTTTGTCTTTAGATAATGCCCTTCACAAGTGGCCATAGTGAAGGTCATTCTCTAGGAAAGGGAGGTGTAAAGGATCAATAACCTTCAAAATATTTTATAAGCAAATTATATTATATTCTAGTTATAGGAAATAGTGCAATCTAAATAATATCTGGTATTGTTACCATGGGTACATTAACCTTAAATAGCTTAGTAAGCATTAGGCATTATTCCATATATTATAATATACCAGTCCAATGACATTATGTATTTTGCTGAATAATTAATTAGGAAGTGAATTAAACAATATATGTAATATAATGGGGTATTAATAAAATGTGATTGATAGCAGCAACAAGGGACGTCTTATTTTACAGGAAGGTATGGCACTATAAATCAGCAGAGTGGAACCATCTTCGGGAATTTTATCGCTCATTCCCTTGGAAAGAAGTCTGCTTTAGAACCAATAACATCTCAGAATGTGTAAAGCAAATTACAGAGACGATCTTACCAGGAATGGAAGCTTATATCCCTTTTTCTACTAAATGCAGATCAAACAACAAGCAATGGTTCAACCTGAATTGCAAAAAGGCAGTAAAGACTAAAAACGCAGCATATCGCAAATGGCGTCAACATCCTTCCACCGAAAATTGGAGGAACTTTTTAACCTCCAGAAATAGCTGCAAGCGAATTATTGATGAATGCAAAGAGAGTCACAACAACAGGATCAAAAACAAACTGCTAAACTGCCCAAATGGAACAAGATCTTTCTGGTCGGTATCGAAAGCCGTTAGTCAAGGATTTGTTAAGTCGGCCTTGCCACCCCTAACAGCAGAGGATGGTTCTATCGCGGTAACAGCAAGGGAAAAAGCCAACTTACTGGGTAAACTCTTCGCGTCTAATTCTACTCTGCACTCGCAAGGCAAAACACCGCCATATTTGCCAAGAGTGAATTCATCGATGGGAGAAATTTCGTTTCCCCAACGAATTATAAATAAAATTCTTAAAAGCGTAGACACCAACAAAGCTTCTGGACCCGATGGAATTCCAGCCCTAGTACTAAAACGTTGTGCAGACGAATTGACTCCTCCCTTATGTAGACTGTTTACGGCATCGTATAAGCAGGGCTCATTTCCAACAAGCTGGAAAACTGCTTAAGTGCAAGCTGTACCCAAAAAGGGAAAGAAGACGATGCCGTCCAATTACCGCCCGATTGCACTAGTTCCAGTAATATCGAAGATTATGGAGAAAGCAGTCAACCAATAACTGTTATGATATCTGGAATCATCTGGACTAATCAGCGATCATCAATACGGCTTCCGAAAGCTTAGATCCACCGGCGATCTTCTGGCTTACGTCACACACTTGTGGACGGAGGCCATGGAGAAGCACGGCGAGTCCCGCTCAGTCGCTCTTGACATTTCCAAGGCATTTGACAGAGTGTGGCATGAGGGACTACTAACCAAGCTCTCCTCAATCGGCATAGAAAACTCATTATTGAATTGATTGGATCAAAAGTTTTCTTAAACAACGAACAATCCAAGTAGCCGTCGATGGACACCTCTCCGACAAATTTAACATTAACGCTGGAGTCCCTCAAGGATGCATTCTATCCCCCACCCTTTTCTTGATATATATCAACGATTTGCTAGGAACCACTGTCAATCCAATCTACAGCTTTGCGGACGATAGCACACTTATTTCCACATTTAAGTCCGCCAAACCAACGACAGCCGCAATTTCTCAGAATCTTAGGCAGCAACAAGCAGCTTCAACCAACAACGATATTAGAGCAATCTTGGAGTGGGGCGATAACAATCTGGTCAATTTTAACGCTAAAAAAACGCAGGCTGCAGTATTTACGATGAAGACTAACCTTGGTAGCCCGGAGCTGGTTATGGCAGGGAAAACATTGCCAATGAAATCATCTTTACATCTTCTAGGAGTCGAAGTCACCAACAGTGTGTCCTGGCATGACCACGTTGCAGAGATCGCCAGGGCAGCCTCCAAAAAACTCGGAGTGCTTTTCAAAACGAAAAAACTGTATACACCAGAACAGCTGCTGACTCTTTACAAGGCTCAAATACGCCCTTCCCTCGAGTATTGCTCGCATGTCTGGAGCTCTGCACCCAAGCATAGTTTAAAGCTGCTAGATTCTGTACAGAAGAGAGCTATTCGTCTTATCGATAAACCAGAACTGACAAAGAGTCTGGATAGTCTGGAGCACAGGAGAAAGGTGGCTGATCTCTGTTTATTCTACCGTTATTATCACGGTAAATGCTCTTCTGAGCTGGCAGGCCTTATCCCACCCAGGGCTGTTCCGGCAAGAAGGACGCGTCTAGCAGTTGCGGCTCATCAACATCGAGTCCACCTGACTACCCCAAGGACATCGCTGTATCGGGACTCATTCATCTGGAGAACATCTTCTTTGTGGAACGGGCTTCCACCTCACATATTTCCCGACGCATACAACCTGCAGCGATTCAAGATAAATGCCCACAAATATCTTCGCGCAAGCACCACTCCAAGAGTGACATAGGACTTTCCTCTTGTGCTTGTGTTTACCATAAAAAAAAAAAAAAAATCATTTTACGAAAAAGAATTTTAAACATAGAAAAGAAGCCTTTACAAATGAATGAAAAATTGAATGACTTGATGACAGGAGAATGTACGATACAAAGTGATCTGCTGAATTTTTATGTCACATTATTAAGCGGTGCCCGAAATCGACGTAAAAATACTCAAGATTTGTACAGAAAAGTACATTCAATTTCGGCCGATACAATTTACGCTGTAACCAATGGGAATATTAAGCCTGGAAAGCATATTACATTGGGAATGGCTATGAAAAGTTTGACCAGCAGTCGTAAAGTCATTGATATTCTCAACAAATATGGTCACTGTTGCAGCTATCATGTTCTCGAAGAACTGAAAACAGAAGCTACATTTTCTTCGATCAAGAGAACTCAAGAATGCCTGGAATGTATCACTTTAGTACCAAACTTAAATACTGGAGTTGCATTTGATAATTTCGACAGGTTTGTCGAAACTACCAATGGGATGATAGAGATACCCTGCATGATACAGTTGGTATCATATATCAAAATTCTGTATTTGATGATAGCTATGACTATGATGAATATCAACGTGATACTACTGCCGAAAAATTATCTAAAAGAAGACGCAATTGATGTAATCAGTGCAGAATTGACACCATATACGAAGAAGCCGGAACTCACTAACATATTACAAACATCTGGTGATAACCAATGTACAATAAGTTCATCTAGTCTACAGACAGTACAACAATTAGATGCCCTTTGGGTTTTTTCACACGCTTTGAATATTCCAGATGCCCCTATGTGGGTAGGATTCAACAGCCGATATTCTGAAGACATTAATGATACCAAACAAAAAATTGTCTATCTCTCACGAATCAATGTATCGCCAACTGATATCTCCGTTGTTGTGGAAACAATGATCCGCAGTGAAAAAATAGCAGCTGAACTTCAACAACCTCATATTTAAAATCAAATCAAATCTTTATTATCCAAAATTGACACAATACAGTGTATGGAATTCGTCTATGTTCAAAGAAGCTAAAATTTCTAACATTATATATCTACTTAAAACTACACTATCACTAAACCTAGTTTACATACTCAAAGAAATTATTAAGCATATAAAACAGTAACAGAATCAAATATATACGTTACAGCTAGTTATTGTTCCGAAAGGTAGGTCTTTATATCATAGTAACACTTCAAAACTAAAAAAAGCTTTCAATTTCTTTTTAAATATTGACAAACTATTGCAATTTTTTATGTCATTTGGCAATTTATTAAATACTTTTGGACATATTTTCAGGACAAAATTTTTTGAAAGAGTTAATCTAGTACGCAACAAAGATAAATCATTTCTTAGTCTAGTTGGATATTTATGAAAAAAACCATTTGTCACAAATACATTAAGATTCTTAAAAACAAATAAACACACTTAAAATATATACATACACGGAACAGTTAAAATCTCAAAGTGATTAAAAAGCGATCTACAGGAAGTTTTAGGGGGTACTGCCGCCATACATCTAATAACTCGTTTTTGACCAATAAATACACGACACGCATACGCTGAAAAACCCCAGAATTGGATCCCATACAGAATTCTAGAGTGGATTATGGCATAGTATACACAAACTAACTGGTTTTTATCCATTAAGGACCTAATATTTCTTATGGCATAACAAAGGCTACCTAATTTTAATGACAAATCATTGCAATGTGCCTCCCATGAAAGAGTTTCAAGCCAAGAAACTTTATTGTTTGTTGACGTTGCAAGAAACTACCATTATTGTTCAAATGCATGTCAAGATCAAGATTTAATTGATCCAGATTAGTGCAAAAAACCATATAATTTGTTTTCTTGGTATTAAGAAAAAGTTCATTTACAGTAAACCAGTTATTTAGCTCGTGCAATGCCTTTCCCGCAGTAATGTTGATGTATCGTCCGCGTACATAGTAACGTGACTATACAGTAAATCTGTAGACAATGAATTCACAAATATAAGAAACAACACAGGCCCGAGCACCGAACCTTGAGGTACTCACAAATCAGTGTGAATAATGTTTGAACAATATGAACCTAATTTATTCCTTATTTCCACGTATTGTGTCCGAAATGCTAGAAAGGAGGAGAACCAATTTAAGATGACACTCCTAATGCCGTATGACTCCATCTTGTACAACAAAACATCATGGCTGATGCAGTCAAACGCCCTGCTTAGGTCGCAAAAGATCCCCACAGGGCGCTCACCTGCCTCAAGTGCATCGATAACCTCAGATAAAAACGACAAAATGGCAGACGAGGTAGATCTACCCAACAGAAAGCCATGTTGTCTTTCCGAAAATATTTTGTTTTTTATTAGATAAGCTAAAAGCCTATCAAGCATTGCATATTCAAATATTTTTGAGAAACAGGAAGTTAAAGCTATTGGCCTATAATTCTCAACCAAATTAGAATCCCCTTTTTTAAAAACAGGAATAACCTTACAATTTTTTAATGAGTTTGGAAATATTCCCTTTTCGAATGACATATTAATGAGCTATGTTAATGGTCTGATGCAAGCCTCCGCAGTATTCTTAAATACAGATAATGGAATTTCATCAGAATCATTTCATCATTCATATTGATGTAACCTACGATTTAGCTATAGCTAAAGTAGCAATGCAGATCCAAGCCACAGAAAAAACAACGATTTGATAATTTATTTATCCATCTAGGTGCCTTTCACATCGTGCTCGTTTATTTTAAAGCCATAGGCAAATACATTACCGATTGTGGTCTCACGGACGTTGCCGTTGAGAGTGGAATTATTGCCGGTGGTTCGGTGAATAGTTTTCTAATCGGAAAACATTTCAATAGGTGTAAAAGAATACACCCAATGATGGCTCTGGGCTTGGAGTGCCTTATGTTCGAATCATTTGTGAAGCACGAAGCTATCAATAATTGTGATGAAGGACGTTGCGCTTTAAATGTATATAAGAACGTAGACATTTGTTTCCTTGATATAGTAAAAAATCCCGATGTTTCAATGATGTTGACGAAATTCCTCAAATACCAACAAGATTGCCTGAGTGGAAAATTTGGAAAAACTCCATAATTTTACACTGTGTTCTGTTCTTGTCGTCACCTCAATTTCACTTTATTGATTAGTTTAATACTTAGTTTGATTGAGTTTAGTTCTATAAGTTTTATTCGTGTATTTATTTTTTCTTTTTTGCCTTTCGTTAAGGTGGAGCCTTTTTTATTTTCCATTTATTTCATTCTACGCGTATAGCACAGGGATTCATAAAAGAGGTAACATTTTTACTCTGAGATTTTTGGATTTGGAGTGATTTTGGGGTTTACAAAAAAAAACCTTACCATGACTTCTTCAGCAAATGATAAGATTTTAAAATCAAAAGCCTTAAGGCAAAGTGCAATATCCCAACTCTTTTTAGTGAAAGAGGCCGCGGCATTAGCTCTTGTTGATTCATCGGAATTACTTTCTTTTAAAATATGTTATAGAAGCTTGGCAAAAATTAAGAAGGATTTCGAGAAACACCATAATTCCATACTCACTTTACTTGTGGCTTCTGACGAGATTAAGATTGAGGAAAAAATAGGTTTAGATTCTGTTAAACGTTGCCATGAAATTGATACAATTTTTTATCAACTTTTTGAATTTCCGCTGGAGGAAAATGGTGTCCTGGATACTTCTATTCGCCCTGTTGGCCCTACTTTACAATACTTTCACGAGATTGATCATTTGCCTCGGCTCGATATACCTACTTTTAATGGAGATATAACTACATTTCCCACATTTCATCAAAGCTTTGCTATTATGGTCCATTCCAAACCTAATTTAAAAAATATCGCGAAGTTTAATTTTTTATTAGGTGCTCTAAAGGGACAACCTCGTGATCTCATTGCTGATATTTTAATCACTAATGAAAGTTATCCTATTGCATACAACACCATAATAGAAAGATACAGTAATAGACGCCTTCAGGCCTTTACTTATTGGAAATTAATTGAAGAATGCCCGCGCATGTCTTCGGATAGTGCCTTTTCTTCAAGAAATTTGTTAGATATTTTTAACAAAAATTTATGTGCTCTTCAAAACTTAAAATTTGAAACTGATCAATGGGATTTTGTTCTTGTTTATATGCTGCTTAATAGATTAGATCCTTTAACATGAAAAGCCTTTGAACAGTCTCACGCGTCTAATGACGTACCGAAATATGAGGCAGTCAAGCATTTTTTACAAAAGCAATGCATTGCACTTGAGTCAATTTTATACGAATCTAACTCTCAAGAAAATTCTAAACCCTCGATTTCTAGACAAAATTTCTCAAATAATAATGTTCGTAATTCACAAAACTCCTTTAATGTAAATAAACCAAAATACCGTTCTGCTTTATTCATAAACAGCCAGAAATCAAATTTTAATTCTATATGTTTTCTTTGCAAAGGCTCTCACATAATTTATAGATGCCCGTCATTCCTTTCTAAGACAACAAGGGATCGATTTGATTTCATAAAAACCCAAAAGGCTTGTGTAAATTGTTTTGCAAATGCTCACACTGTAAGTCGGTGCACATCAGAAACACGGTGTCGCAATTGCAATCAAGAGCATCATACTTTACTGTGTTTTAAATCAAATAATGAAAAGTTTAATTAAGAGTTAATAAGAATTTAAATTCAAATTTTCCGGTCGAGGCAACTAGGAATCTTGAAAGTCCAATGCCATCTACTTCTAAAGCTTCTACTGTGGGCATGCTAATAAATGATCAGGAAGTTTTGCTTGCTACTGTGTTAGTAAAAATTAAAGATGCCTTTGATTAATGGCATACCTTTAGAGCCATTCTTGACGGTGGAGCTCAGTCCAGTTTTATTTCTAAAAATTGTGCTAATAAATTACATTTATCCAAATTTAATATATGTATGTCCCTGCATGGTCTTAATTCTATGCATGCTACTGCCAAAAAGGGCGTACATTGTATAATTTGATCAATTTACAATTCAAGTCATACCCTTTCACTTGATGCCGTTATTTTGGATAAAATATGTGACGGTTTACCTTCTGTTTCCTTTTCAAAAGAACACTTTACTTTTCCTTCGGATTTGCAATTGGCGGACCCTTACTTTTATAAAAAATCTCAAATCGATCTTTTGCTTGGAAATGATATTTTTCCATATATTGAGGTGTAATATGTATGACATAATTATTGTTTAATCTTTAATTAAGGAATGTAGTCCAAGGTATGTAGGTTAGTATGGTTTTCTAGATTGTCAAGGCAACGCCAATATATTGATAATTTATATTATGCTTATTACATACAAAACAGCACGTAGACGCTGCGTAGTTAAGGTTACTAGTTTAGGATTATTGTAGACGTAAGGCAGTTGTAAGTGAGATGCTAATAAATTTATAGTAAAAAACCACTCTAACGCCTTCGATTTACGATGAACCTTTTCCCAACATCACATGGCGATCCTGCCAGTTGGCGTTATTATAGTAGTGGTAAATAATAAGTAAATTCAGTTAAAGTAATTTTGTAAATGTGTATAAGTGTTAGTGCCGCAGAAGATATTTGGTGCATATCATGGGAACTGAATATTCAAAAGAAGAGGTAATTATTGCCCAAGCGGGTAACAGTGGAGGCCTAACCAACAACCCCAGTATCGCAAAAGCCGCGTCATGGTCACTCAAAGATATTTTAGGCCTAGGAGTGCTGATATTGGTGATTTTTGTCATAATTTATTTCTGCTGGAACAGATATAATAAATTTTTAAAGCAGAAGATACGGAGAGAAATAGCTCTAAGCCAAGAGCGTGTATAAGTGCCCTTTTGACGACATTAGACCGATTCCGAAGAGCGGTCACAACATGCGAACTTCAACTAGTTGTATCCATACCGGAGCCAGCATCGTGGGAACGCATTAGTGAGGCAAAAAGCTGCTAATACGTACCGAGGGATGAGAGATGCATGGAGATCCAGGAGCTGAGGTACCTTTGGACGAGCTTAAAGTATTTTATAGGAACTTGAATAAAGATCCATTAGATAGGCGTGATAATGTTAAATATAATAGGGGTAAGTTAGACACAGTTAATAATTTTAGGATAGAATTTGTGAACGTAAGAGATAAATTTAATAGTGTTAATCATAAAGAAGAGGTAATTTCTGAGGCTAAAAAATATATTGAGGATATCGGCTCTTATTTCTCCGCCATCGATAAAATATTACAAAGTAGATTAAAAACGGCTCTAGCTGAACAAACAGAAAAGGCAGAAAGTAGTTCAGATAATTTAAATCCATATTCAGAGGAAGCCAATTCTGATTGTCTGGAAAGAGTCGAAATCATGGGGGAAAAATTTGATTTGAGAACCGCTGCATCCCTTTTGCCACTAATGGATGGCACAGAAAATACGACTAAAATGTTAATTGATGGCATCGAGTTATATGACTCACTGCAGGAGGCCAACTAATGCTAAAATACGCCTTCAACGATCTTACGAGTCTAACGAGTTGTTAGTACGTGCTTTAAAAAACAATTTCCTAACTAAAAAGTCTGCTGCGTCTTTATCCATCCAATTGAGTAATGTTAGGCAAGGTAATAAGTCTATCGAAGAATTTGGTAGAAAAATTGAGAATCTACTGCTTGATTGAATGACGGGGCTGTAGCGCTTTTAACTCCAATTATTGAAAAACTCGCCATTAACGCATTTGCAAACGGCCTACAAAACACAGAATTACGCACAATTATAAAAGCTCGGAATTATATTAAATTAAGTGACGCTATTTGCGGCGCTAAAGATGAGGAGGTTACTAGGCAAGATGGTAACTCGCGACTTTTCCATATTATGAGAGATAGAGGTAATAATAACTCACGGGGTTATAATAGAGAATTTTCTCGCGGCCGAGGGTTTCAAAATTCTCCTAATAGCTATAATAGTCCGGCTCAAAATAATTATAGGAATGGTTTTCGAGGGTCAAGATATACAAGGACTTTTCATAATAGGGGTCGAAGTAGAGGATTTCCTAAAAATAATTTAAGGGGAAATAATAGAGCATATTACATTCAGGAAGATAATGTACTTACGGATAGCGCAACACAGGCTGATAAGTTTTTTCGTGCCTAAACAAGAACAAGAGTTAAATTTTAACCTAAATTTTATACAAATTTTATACAATGGTAAACAGTTAAATTTTTTAATCGATACGGGTGCTTCCGTAAGCGTTATTTTTAGTGAACATGTTGACAAAAATGAAAACATAAATACGGGAAAGCAAATAAAAATAAATGGCATTTCAGGGTCAACGTTTTCGCAAGGCTCTGCAAAAATTTTATTTTACGCTAATGATAAACCTATAAAACATATTTTTCATATAATGAGTAGTTTTGAAAGTGGAATGCACGGCGTTTTAGGCTCTGATTTTTTCAGACATACAATGCAAAAATAAATTATGAGAAATTTGAATTAAGTATCCTTTATAAAAATAATTTAATAACATGTTTTCAAAACAACAATTTTTTATTAAAATACCAGCGAGGTGTGAAGTAATTAAATATTGCTGGGTAGACAAAAACGAGCACTGTGTTGTTTTTCCTGAGGAATTAGGTGAAGGAATATTTATCGCAAGTACTTTAGCTAGACCCGAATGTAATATGATACCAATAAAAATATTAAACACACGAGACACTGAGGCGACTTTAAAAAATGTATGTCCGAAATTAGGAAATTTAAGTGAATATGAAATGTGTAGTTTTACAGATACAGGGTGTTCTGTCAAAAGAGTTGACAAATTGTTGGACTTAGTTAATGCGGATCATCTTAGTAAAGAAGAAAAATATGCGGTACAAAAGATATGTGCTAAATATTCCGATATTTTTTATTTAGAGGGTGATCCTGTTACTACGATCAATGTTTATAAACAGAAAATTCGTCTTAAAGCGGACGCATCCCCAGTTTATGTAAAACCTTATCGACTGCCGCATGCCCAAAAATCTGAGATACATCGACAAATCGATAAGATGTTACATGACGGAATTATTAAGGAAGCTAATTCAGAATGGTCTGCGCCACTCTTAATTGTGTCCAAAAAAGCCGACCAAAATGGAAAAAAAAAGTTTAGGATAGTCGTAGACTTTCGACTGCTTAACTCTAGAATAAGGAACGATGAAAAACATCCTTTGCCTGCTATTGCAGAAATATTAGATTCGTTGTCGGGAGCAATGTACTTTTCACACTTAGATCTTTCGTAGGGATATTACCAGGTAGAACTCGAAGAGACTAGTAGACCATATACTGCTTTTACTACTGAACGGGGACAGTACCAAATGACAAGACTACCTATGGGGCTAAAAATAAGTCCAAGTACATTTTCAAAGCTTATGACAATCGCAATGTCAGGCTTAAACTATCAAAGTTGCTTTGTTTATATAGATGACTTGATTGTTTTTGGAAATAATTTAGTAACTCATAATAAAAATCTTGTTAAAGTTTTTGATACGTTAAGAAAAGTGAATTTAAAATTAAATCTGAATAAGTGTCAATTTTTAAAAAAAGAAATTTTGTATTTGGGACATTTGTCGGAGGAAGGAGTTTTTCCTGACAAAGAGAAAATTCAAGTAATCCGACAGTATCCCGTACCCAAAGATGTAAACGAAACAAAAAGATTTGTAGCATTCGTTAACGACTACAGAAAATGTATTCCTAATTTTGCACACATTTCTTTTCCTTTAAACAATTTAACTCGTAAAAATATTCCATTCATTTGGAATACAGATTGTCAAAATACATTTAAGAAGCTTCAGTCAAAACTAATAAATCCACCAATTTTACAGTTTTCAGATTTTGCCGAGTCTAACGAATTTATTCTAAGAACAGACGCTTCAGGATTCGCCCTTGGAGCTGTTCTATCAAATGGCAATGATAAACCTGTTGCTTACGCAAGTCGGTCATTAAACAGGGCGGAACGAAATTATTGCACAGTGGAAAAAGAACTTTTAGCCATAGTGTGGGCTGTTAAACATTTTAGACCTTACCTATACGCACGTAAATTTACTAGTTACATAGACCACAGACCTCTTGTTTATTTGTTTGGCATGACAAACCCATCCAGTAGACTCACAAAGTTTAGAGTAGTTCTTGGAGAGTATGACTTCGTAATAAAGTATATCAAGGGTAAAGAAAACGTTACAGCAGACGCACTTTCACGTATAGAAATTTCCACAGAAGATCTTAAAAATTTAGGTTCGAACGTGAGTAATTCTCTTTTTGCTATAACTAGGGCAACGGCAAAGCAATTTGATGAGAGTAGTAACGGTAGTTTAGATTCAGTTCTTAACAAACGGCTTGATCACCCGGGAGTAGTAGAATTGGTTAAACGGCCGTAGGACTCTTGCGAACTCTGACCAGTGTCCGAAAATAACTTTAACATGTTTTGTCAAAATAAAAAATATGACTGTAAATCAGGTAATTTTGTTTATTTTAAGGATAAATGTATAATTTATATGAAGCAGGATCCTCGATTGACGTTGGCACTAGCTGCATCGTTAAGAGACCTGCAAATCATTTGTAAAAAATACGAAATTCGTGAATTAATAATTATAAAAAAAGAATCATGCGCACAATTAATAAGATATATGTTAAAAAAAAATACCTGATACACGAAACCGGTATAAAAATAACTATCTTAAAAAACTTACAACAAATAACAGATTGCGAAACTAAGCAAATTATTTTAAATGATTTCCATTTACTTCCTACGGGGGGTCATGCAGGTGTCAACCGCATGTAGGGGAGAGGTCCCTATTTTGGACCGGCTCTTAAATTGGACCATCGCCTTTATCCGAATAAAAACTGTGCCAGGCGCCATTTGTTGGCCGGTAGATATAGCTTATATATTTGCTAGCAACAGCCCAAAACAAGAGATCTGTACAGTTCGGATAATTGGGGAAATAACATGTGTTATGTTTTCGTGCTGGCTGATGTAATTTTGCTGTTAGCTTCTTAGGGATTTATTTTTTTACTGGTGAGTAGCTTTGTCATCTGCCTATGTATACATTTTAAACATGTTGTCACCTATTATTTCGCCTAATAGTTTGCCTGTTTTTCACGACAAAATCGTTTTAAAAATGACTATTTTGAAGTGAGGTTATAGTATCCTAAATTGAACCACTTAATAATTCTTATTTTGGACCGGTCCAAATGAAGCATTTTTTTATCCTCAAGGTAAATATGTCACAACGTGGAAAATATGGAAAATGGAACGAGGAAGATATGAAGCAAGTCTTAATTGCCCATCAAAATGGAGGTATAGGCTTAAACGAAATAGCTAGAAGGTATAAAATACCGAAGGCAACTTTAAAACGCAGAATTGACGACAAAATCAAACATGTTCATAGAAGTGAAAAAAAAATTGGACGAACCGCAGATCTTCCACCAGAAAATAAGGAAGAGATAGTAAAGCATGTTCTAGAGCTTGAGAGAAGTCTGTTTGGAATCACTCGTAGTGATTTAAGGAAACTCGCATACGATGTCGCCGAAGCGAATGGAATTCCGCACACGTTTAAAAATGGACGAGCGGGCAAAAAGTGGTATTATTGTTTTATGTCTAGACACAAAGAGCTATCGCTTCGCCAGCCGGAGGCAACTTCAGCGGCGAGGGCTGTAGGGTTTAGCAAGGAAAAAGTTGAAGCTTTTTTTAATTGCCTCACTGCTCTTTACGATAAACATAAGTTTGGTCCGTCGGAGATATATAATGTCGATGAGACCGGCCTTTCTACAGTCCAGAGACCGCAAAAAATAATTGGACAGAAGGGTAAGCATCAAATAGGATCTCTTACAAGCGGAGAACATGGAGTAAACACGATGCATGTGTTTGCTGCATTAATGCTGCTGGTATGTACGTCCCACCGATGCTTATATTCAAGCGACTAAGATTCAAAGATGAACTCAACGAAGGCGCACCTCCAGAAACGAGAAGGTTGAGAGGAGGTTGACGAGTGAATTATTTGCAAAATTGCTGAGGCATTTCATTAATTTTGCGAAGCCATCTAAAAATAACAAAATACTTTTAATAATGGATGGACATACCACCCATACAAAAAATTTAGAAGCCATAACTTTAGCAAGAGATAATGGAATCATCATGTTGTCACTACCAGCACACACTCCCCACAAGTTGCAACCCTGTGACGTCTCATTCTTTAAGCCCCTTAGTTTATATCACAATCAAGCAGCAGATAAATGGCTTCGTGCGCCAAAATATTACGCAATTTCAGGTATCAAGATTACTAGGAGAAGCATCTGCAAAAGCTGCATCAGTGGGAAATGCTATAAGCGGATTTGCGAAATGCGGCATATGTCCTTTAGATCAAAATGTGTTTGATGACAGTGATTTTGTTTGCCTTTTCAATGTGAACATCTAGCCTACAAATGCGCCAAAAGACAACATTACCTCTTCTGTAAACGAAATGTCCCAGAGTACTTCTACTAACATCAACAGCCTATCCCAACATGCCTCCATATCCTCAGATATCGCCCCAAAAAAGAAAATCCATTTCTGAAATATCTCCTCTACAAATTTTAAAGCGAAAATCGCGCACAGCAGCTTCCAATTCTATGACAATAATAACTAGTAGCCCTTACAAGGATGCCCTTGAAGAAAAACAACATAAGAAAGTGGCACCTCCTCAAACCGTTAAAAAGGTATTTTTTTTCTTCAAATCCGACCTTCAAGGGACATCTAAATCTGATAAGGGAAAACGCCGTTTACCGCAAAAGTCATCAAGTGAATCGGAATCGGAAGACAAAGAGTGCCTTTGCCTCGTTTGCCTATCTCCATTTTTGCAATCTGGTCCAGGGGAAGAGTGGATACGCTGTGTTTTGTGTAAGAAGTGGGCGCACTTAAAGTGCACCACTGGTCGCAATACTGAGTTCTATGAATGTATAAACTGCGAGTCTGACAGTGACTGATTTTTTTCTTTTATATACCCAATATTTTAGGCCTATATATATATTAGTAAATTAATCTCAGAATTACATTTAGTTTTGTACTGTATTTGAATAGTTTAATAAACGTTTTTTCATTTAAAATTAAAAAAAAACATAGACATGGTCCAATTTAGGGAACTTGCGGTTCAAAATAGGAAACCAGTATCCTAAATTGGACCAATGACTCTATTTTGATTTGTTTTTTTTTGCTAACCACAGGAACAGGTTTTAGCCTGTTTTGTAAGCTCTATACATTTATAACAGGCCTAAAGTTATGTACAATTTTTTTGTTACAATTTGGTTCACAAAATTTCATTTTATAGAGGTATTTTGTTAGGTGGTCCAATATAGAGACCTTTCCCCTATAACAATATAAAAAGGTATTACACGTGGATAGGGTTACGGACTGATGTTGAAAAATTTGTAAAGAAATGTGACGATTGCCAAAGGTATAAATATTCGGCGCCAAATATTGAGCCAATGGTAATCACTACAACAGCAACTTCCGCATTCCAAAGAATTTATGTAGATTTAGTAGGACCGCTACAACCAGATTCGAGCGACAATAAATACGTTTTGACCTTGCAATGCAATCTTAGCAAATTTGTAGAGTATTATGTTATAGAAAATAAGGAGGCAAAAACAGTTGCCACCTCATTTGTTGAAAATTTTATATTAAGATACGGAATTCCCGGTGAGGTAGTATCCGACCAAGGAACGGAGTTTATAGCGTCTATTTTTAAGGAAACTTGTAAAATATTGCAAATTAAGCAATTAAATTCGACTGCTTATCACCATCAGACTATAGGGTCCTTAGAAAATTCGCATAAAACGTTAAGCGCATACTTACGTATACAAATAGCGAAAAACCCGGAAAGTTGGAGTACTTGGACACCTTTATGGTGTTTTTCGTACAATAATAGCGTGCACAGCGAAACTCAATACACGCCGTATGAACTCGTTTTTGGCAAGTCAGCAAGGTTACCATCAAATATTTTAAATAAAGTCGATCCGGTATATAGTTTCGATGATCCCATAGAGTTAAGATATAGGCTACAACAAGCATGGAAAGATGCCCAGAATAACTTGTCATCAAAAACTGATAGAAAAGAGAAATATGATGTAAATAGTAGAATAGTTAGTTATAAGGGAGGTGAAAAAGTGCTCTTAAAAAATAATTCAGGTGCGAAGATGGACGCTCTTTATAATGGACCATATACAGTGATAAAATAAGAATCGCCCAATATTTTATTAAATATTAATAACAAGTCAGTTTTAGTACATAAAAATAGAGTTAAGAAGTACCATAGTTTAAAAAAAAATAAATTAATTATGTAATATTATTTTTTTTTTCATTTCTCTGGGGAGTTGAGGTGTATGACATAATTATTGTTTAATATTTAATTAAGGAATGTAGTCCAAGGTATGTAGGTTAGTATGGTGTTCTAGATTGTCAAGGCAACACCAATATATTGATAATTTATATTATGCTTATTACATAAAAAACAGCACGTAGACGCTGCGTAGTTAAGGTTACTAGTTTAGGATTATTGTAGACGTAAGGCAGTTGTAAGTCAGATGCTAATAAATGTATAGTAAAAAACCACTCTAACGCCTTCGATTTACGATGAACCTTTTCCCAACATCACACATGGACAGACCCGATTCATCCATATTATAAATTCTATCCGGTGAAAAGTTGTGTGTATCCAACAGTTCTTGATATGCCCTAAAGAACCTGCTCTCAACCTGCGGTTTATTAAATGCCTGAGCCCTAGCCGCTGAAGTCGGTTCTGGTTTGCGTACTGAAATATCTTTATTCCGATTTAAAAATCCGGTTAGCCATTCTTGTCCAGCTCTTTGTTTTTCTACATTGAAAATATGGGCAAATTTATTTTTTTCGGCCAACTGGAAAGCTAAGTTTTAAACATCTTTACGAGTTAAACCAAAGTCGTGTTTCTAGTAATTTTAAATGATTAACTAGCTGCGTTTCAATTTCAGGGGGAAAAGTAGGTTTGAATCTGCCTAATCCTTTATCAGTGCCATTTAATAATGCCATGCATGTCGTCTAAGGGTCGCCTGAGGAACACCAAACCAACACCCACTCAAAGACAAGGCCTTAGTGCTTGGCGCGTGACGTCATCGATGTGGGCCACCGATTTTTAAAAACCAAGGGATTTCATATGCTAATATCTCAATATTTGGCTTATTTTAAAAAATGCTAGGAATAGAATAGAGTTCAGGAAACATTCAAAGGTATGTTTTAGTTCTGGTTGAATGTCAGGTTAAATATTATGGTGTAATATTAAATGCAGACTCCCAACTCCCCTACATCTGCGCCAAAATTCAACATATGTATTTAGGTATTTATAATAATTTTTTTATACCATCAAGTAGTAAAAAATTTTATTATATACACATAAATACATATATTGACTTTAAAAGCTTAAAAAGCTTATCATACTCCAGTTCGTGTAATTTTTTAATTGCAGAAAAAGAAGTACATTTTTTCTTTGAAGTGTCAAAATCAGGAAAATAAAATTTTTGGTCTGGTTTAGAGTTAAGCCAATTATTAAATACACATGTAAGTAAGTGAACTGTGTCGAATAGGTAAAATAATGGTCTCTGATTATCTATGGGATGAGGATAAACAATGCTAAGTTGGTCTGCAGTTGAAAAATGGCTCATGGCTTTCCCGTTAATGGCATTATTATCACCTATAACACAAAAAACTATGTACCCAATCTCCTCTAAATATTCAATAATTGTCCTAATAAAATTATGAAGCATGTCTGATGTAATTTTGAAGATGAGAGCTATGTGAACTACTTCTTTAAAGCTAGAACACACACTTGTAATCATAAAAGTAAATGCCGAGGAAGCTAGAGACTTATTATTGACTGATGTTCCAGTGATATTATCGCCTTTATAGTCCATGTAAGGGTCAATATGAATTTCATCAAAAAGTAGTGTCACAAATCTCTCATGATTCTTTAGTAAACTAAACACATTTGGGGCATAAGTTAAAAACATTTTTTTTCATCTATGTGGGGATCGGTCATGTGTTTGTTACAAATACCCATTATAGTTTGAGGATGTGGTAAAATTAGGGATCCATAATATTTGGATTTAAGTCATAGTCGGGGTTGTCATTATTGGTAACATTTTCCTCCAAAGGCAGGGTAATAATAGTAAGGTCTATTGCTTTAAGTATTGCATATAAATCATCTAAACTATGGGAGGTATATGGAGTTTTAAATTTTGATGTTAAAACACAAACTGGCTCGCTATATAAAAAAGTTTCAACATTTAAATTAAAAACAATTGCTCAATTAATGCATGGACCAGGTGTGTATTCAATTTTAAATATTGTTAGCTTTTTGCTGTCTTGAGACTCACTGTGAGCAGTAAACCAATTTTTCGGTAGTTTAAAAGCAGAAAATTTTTCAATAAACTCTTTAAAACTGTCAAAATTATTTTGTTTCTCATGTTCGCCAAAGTCAATTTTGCTTAATTCAACTCGTCAATATTTTTAAACCTTTCATCTTTACTTGGCCGTATTTTTATAGTTTTTGACAAATAACTAGGGCAATTTAAAAAAACAGATGGTGTACAGTCTTCTTTTAGCCGTGGTTTTAGTAATTCTATTGTAAAAATTTTATCTGTGTTGGAATCTTGAACTTGAGTACTCTTTAATATACTACCTTCAGGAAAATGAGCTTTACATACTTTGGTGTTGTTTGTGGGCTCAAAGTCATCTCTGTGTATGGCTTTTACCCATTTTCGCCTTAGATTTATATCCTTAGGAAAACCGAAGACATGTACTTTGGGTCCATTTTTATAGTTTCCGTTACAACCCGGAACACAAGACTTTTGAGGCATATTTACACTCTGGTATTAACTACAAGCCGAACTAGGAGAAAAACATTAAATTAAACACGAACTAAAGTATTAAAGTCTGATATAAACAAATAAAACCGCGGCGCGCCGGAGAACCGGTTTTTCCGAGGATTTTTCTAGTCTGAAAATACGATTTTGCGATTTAAAAGTACGCGAAGAGTTTACATAAATATAACATACACGTTTCGCGGGAATAAACAGTTCCGATTTTAGAAAAAAACACAAAAATGAGCTAATGTTTACTGCGGATCTCGTCAGAAATACCGGCAACCACAGAACATAAATATAAACAACCTAACCTCTCGTTTCATCAGGTGGCACAACTAATAGATGCGCCGTTGTCAGATTTATATAGAAAGAACTTCTATTGGCAAGTAACAAGGTATTAGATAAATGATAAAATTTGGAAAAATGGAAGTTTAAATTATAAAAAAAGAAATAAGGATGCACTCTTTTTTTTAACTAAATTGTAAAGTAAGAGCAGTTAAAGATATAGATTTAATTATTTTAAGATAGTAATAGAGCATCCTAACGTTCACGGCAATTTGCAAAGTCTGGCAACTACTACGGATAACGTCATACCCTTCTTTTCAAACCATCCAGTTAATCAAAAGCTTTCCGCATTTAACTCAGTTCTCCACCATCTTTTTAATATCCCTCTTTCTAAGAAACATTTTAAAAAGGAACTCAATATAATTTTTCAAATTGCTTGGAACATTGGTTATCCTGACAATATTATAAATTCTCTTTATTTTAAACATTTTTACAAACATTTAAATAAACCATATATATACAAAACCGATGGCGTGTACAGAAGCATATAATATTTTGGAAACATATCCCATCAGGTTGCCAAGAGTGGCTCCGGTAAAGTTAAAGGGGTGTCTAAAAATCGATTTTTTTTGAAAATGTTTACATAGAATGTTGAGTTTGAACATTTTATTGATAAAAAGGTGAGGATGAAGTAAAAAAATGCAAAATTTTACAAATTATAAAGGTTTTTCTACTTACGTATAATTCACAATTACACCCGGCTTAACTACACTCTATTTGAGACTAGGCATCACGTTGACCATTATATATGCTATTCATTTAAATTTAAAGCCTTAAGTAACAAAATTCTGTAACTTAGAAGGATTTACATCACTTCTTTAGGTCATAAAGACAAATTTCCACACGCAAATCAAGAATATCAAATATGTAAATACGGATTTATTCGTAAATAAAAAAGACTGTCAAATGTCACTTACCTTAACTAATATTATTTATTGGGAGTGGCTACTGTACTAGTACGATTATCGTAATTTTCTGTCCTGTCTCATTATAGGTAAGTATTTGTTTATTTATATAATCATAAAATATGCACACGGGGCGGTAGCCCCGTGTGCGCACATGGGACTGTGTGGTTGGCGCACATGTGGAGTTGGGATTATAAAAAGGGATTGGAACCTTGGGTTGGCGCTAAATAGTGGGTTAGGTAGTCGTTTGAGCCCTACCTAGAGAATAGGATAATAGTTAGAAAATGGGAATTATATTCCTATTCTATTATATTCCTAATCCCTATAATGAATTTAAAGATATTTACTGTTTTGACTATAAGTTAATATACATTAAACCTCATCGTTATTATTTACCTATTAATGATTAAATATCTTAAATTATGTTTTTTTTTTAAATTTATACTTATTATATATTAAATTACATAAAATATCAAATAATTTAAATAAATAATACCTATTTTTTAACACCTGTTCATGTAATGTAAAATCTAACTATATTATGCCTTTATTATTTAAAATTGAGGCGTTTTTTACAAAAACCGCACATGTCCAAAATCAACGAAATTGTGCTAGTGGCACCATCTAGTTTAAAAATATGATGTTTTTGATATCCTAAAATAAGATTCTACAAAAACGACACAAGTACTAAGATAGAGCTAATTGAAAATTCGATAATTCTGCAAAAAACACACATGTCCATTGTTTTTCCACCAAATACAGCATTAGTCCGTGCTAAGGCTCGGAATCAAACTCGGTTTATTCGAATATTCAAATATTCAAATATCGAGTTTTTCCAAAAAAATTTATTCATTTCAACAAATATTCGAATATTTGAATACTCGAATATTCGCATATTCGATAATTTGAATATTCAAGTATTCAATTATTTGAGTATTTAAATACTCGAATATTTAAATATTTGAATATTTAAATATTCGAATATTTGAATAGTCAAATTTAATTTCGAATACCTACTCAAATATATTTATTATTTTTCAATTATTATTATTACCCATGCCGCCGACGACGCCGCGCAGATTGATGGCACCAAACATAGACAAGAATTTTCTTGTCTATATTCGGTGTTGATGGTGAGGGTTTGCGGACCCGATCTTTTCTTCTGTTTGCATACAAGCTACGGGCGGTTATCGTTCTTGGGAACATTTAATATTTCCACTTTCCAGATTTCCACGTGGCATGGCACGGCTTAGTTGTACTAGTTGTATTTGAATATGGTTGTGTATAAAAGCGAACGATTAAGTGCTGTAAAAGGGTTGATTTTAAATTAATTGACTTAATTAACAGTAAGTCTAGTAGTAAGTCAATATGAGTTCGAAAAGCAAAATTTGGCAATATTTTAATAGAACGGATGATCGCGTTGAATGCAAATTTTGTTTGTATAATGTCAAGAACAATACAGGAACAAGCAATTTATGGAAACACTTAAGAAATACGCATCATTCACAAATCATTGTGTAAGTAGGTATCTCTTGCTCGATTTGAGTGGTTTGACCACTAAAATGTATTAGTAATTAGTATTACGGTAATTAGAATATTAAAAAAGCTGGACGGAAGGCGACTGGAAAAAAATCGATTCGCGCCGCACTAAAAACTATAAAATTGTAAAGTTCAGTACGGGTTAATATTCTATTTATTGCATTAATAAATATTTTAATAAAATAATAAGTCAAAAAAGCGTAAGCCGTTCTTTCAATATTTGTAATGATAAAAATTCGGCAGGCTTTTTTTCGCTGTCTATTTATAAAAAAAATATTAATGGTAATGAGTAATGACTACAAAATATTTATCTAACTATATGCCTAAAAATTATTTTATACTTTTTATTTTTAGTGCAATGAAGCGTGTTTTTGAAATTTTTTTAAACTATACAGGGTGGACCACCGGGAACTGCATCGATTGATTATGTAAAAAAGTAAAAACTATACATTAAATGCAGGAAGTTCTTGTTTTTGTTCAGCTCTAAGATGTTTCTTCGATATTTAAATTTTTATTAAACAGATTACCTTTGTTATAACCATAATAAATTCGCAATTTTCCCATTAAGAATGTCTATTGAAGTAAAGTTTGAATTTTTATGAAGAAAAAGTAACTTTAGTATAGTAAAATTTTTGTACTCATACAAAAATTTTATATAAAATTATTATTTTGCATAATTAAATAATAAAAATAGTGTGCTGCTGCTGCCATTTAAAAAATTTACTTTTGGCAATTTTGAGAAATTAATTTTTGTAGGTCTTTCTCAAACACCCTGTAGAATTCAGTCAGATAGGTACTATAAAAATTCAAATAAGGATAATCTTTCTTTATATAATTAAGGCTACCTTATAGAAAAAAATACGATTTTATTATGATTGTAAAACATAATTTTTAAGTAAAAAACTAATCAAAAATCTATAAATAACTAAATAAAGAAAAAATTATTAAACGAATTTTTTATGGTTGACAAACGTCATTTTGTAATTACAGTATTAAAATATCTTAAAAACAATTAAACTTAGGTACAGCTAGTAGACTAAATAAAATAATAGTATATGTATAATAAATACATTTTATTTATAAACTACGTTTAGATTTACACGTAGAATTTAAAAATGTTACACAGGGTGTTCCATATAAAATAAGCAAGTAGAGGTCTACTACTTCTAATATAAGCGACAGTGGCGATCTTGAAAATATTTTAGATGAAAAGAGCCCCCTTGAAATTTCCCTAGGCACATATTTTTAAAAAATAGTAATACAGGGTGTCCCAATTATGGTAGGCGTAAACTCATAGCGAAACACCCTGTATAGAAGACATAACATTTCCTTATAGCGAGCCATCATCTACAATACATTCAAGCCTGCGAGATGAAAATTTAACTGTTTTGGATTTGGACGTAGAGAGAAGTGATCTATCTGAAGGAAATACAGAACCATTCGATTCTCAGCAGAGTTCTAGTTCCTACTCTTCAAAATCAATCCAGTCTAAGATTAATGAAGTGTTTTCCTCTATACATGTAACAAAGCAAAAAGAAGAAAGAATTACTCAACTTATAACAAAAATGATTTGTGTGGATACTTTACCAATATCATTTGTGTAGAAAACGCTGGGTTTAAAAATCTACTGTCCTACATTATCCCAACATATAACGTACCAGTAGCAAAAACCATTCAACTTCGAGTTAATGCTCTTTATGACATAGAAAAACAAAAACTTATTACAAAATTAGCAGACGCTTGCTATATTGCTGTAACTACTGACAACTGGAGTTCCAGAGCCAACGAATCTTACATCTCTCTAACTGCTCTTTATATTAACAATAATTGGGAATATATGTCTTCCAATCTAACAACAGAGGTTATGGAAGAGCGGCATACAGGAATAAATTTATATAATAAGCTATAAAGTCTTTTAGATGATTGGGGTATAAAACATAAATGTATTGCAATTGTGCATGATAACGCGGCAAACATCATTTCCGCAACAAAAGAATTTCCGTTTGACTCCATTGAGTATGCTGTTATGACCATTCACTGCAGTTAGCTTTAAATAAGGTTTTGGAGGATTCTGTCATTAAGCCTAGAATGATAAAATGTAGCAATATCGTTGCTCATTTTAAGCATTCAAACTTAGCGTCAAGTGCATTAACCAATATGCAATCTCAGTTACATTTGCCTGTACATAAGCTCATTCAATGCGTTAAAACACGTTGGAATTCGACGTATTTTATGATAAAGCGAATTTTGGAACAACGAGCTGCATTAGTGAATGTAATTTCTGACCGGGCTGTAACACCAATAAATCAAGCCTGATTTTAAATGAAGATGAATGGGACATATTGGAAAATTTAGCTTCTGTATCAGAACCTTTTGAGTTGGTTACCACATTACTTTCAGCTGAATCCCAACCGACCCTTTCTATTCTTATGCTAGTTTTAAAATCACTTCTAGAAAACTTTATTTCAAAGATAGGGATAGATGATTCTGCGTTTTAAGGAAATATTAAAAAAATGCTAAAAAGGGAGTTTGAAAACAGATTTAAGGAAATTTGCGTAAATGTTTCCGTTGCTAAGAGAGGGAATATTCAAATTTATGATTTATGTTTTTTTATTGATCCTCGTTTTAAAACACAAGAAAGATATGTAGGTACACTATTCAGCGTTAAATTGCACCTTAAAAATTTATTGGAATCAGGTAGTGAACCATTTAATAACCAAGATTACCAACCTACTCCAAAAAAGACTGCCTTGGATATTTTGTTTCCCAATGAACCATCAATCAGCTTTGATGAGGTAGATTCATATTTTGCTGAACCTATTTTACCTAAAAATATGTGTCCACTTCAGTGGTGGAAAAATAATGAAAACAAATATCCAAGGCTAGCCAAATACGCAAAAAAATTCCTTTGTATTCCGGCTACTTCAGTACTTTCGGAACGGTATTTTTCAAGTGCTGGAAACATAGTCACTGCAAAAAGATCGTGCTTAAAGGGTGACAATGTCAAAAAATTATGTTTTCTTAGCGCTAATTTGTAAAAATGTATTTCTTTCATTTTATTATTTTGAATTTTGAATTCTCTTCTTTGAAGTTTAACAGAAGTTTTTTTTGTTTTGTTAGTAAGTGTCATTTTTTTTCAAGTTTAACAGAAGTTTTTTGTTTTGATTTTTTCGTAAGTAACTATTGTTAGAAATTAAAAATATATTTTTATTTTATGTTTTCAATACCCAGACTTTATTAAATAATGTTTATAATGTTTCGTATGGGTTTTGTTTTAACCGGAATATGGCTTCCAACCGCAGGCAGTCGAGTGCTACAAGGCAAGGGGAGATCTGGCAACAAGGGACGTTACGAGAGTATCGCCGATGGTGACAATACTGCCAGTCCCGGGTTAACACTCGCTTGTACTGTACGGTGATCTGCTGTTGTTTCGCCGGTTCGCAGTTTTTCTGGGAATTTGATAAGAACATTTTAAATCAGAAGTCGGATCGAAAATATGCCCACACAAGTTTTTTTATTTTTGCGGCGGATCGATGGACGTTGTTGTTTTTTGAGTGTTGATAAACTGTAAAGACTTTGGTACTTTTTTACTCTAGTTTTGTGTTATTTTTGTTCGTTTTTTTTTTGGTTTGTTAAAAACTTTTGAACATTGGTTATTGTGCGGTTATCTATCTGATAAAAATGGAGGAGTTATTAAGTGAATTGGTAAAGGCTATTAAGGGCTCGAGGACGGCCCCAGACCAAGTGGACTTGCCATTTTTTAATCCTGACTCAAGTGAAGCGAAAAAATGGTTGTCTGAGGTGGGTAAAATAAAAGAAGAATTTGATTGGACTGATCAACAACTGTTGGTACGAGTAAGTAAATTTTTGAAAAATGAATCAAAAGTTTGGTTTGTTTTGTGGAGTCCGGAAAGTCGCGATTGGGACACGTTTAAAACAGACTTTATTGAGTCGTTTCCTCCAAAGAAAATTCTCGGTCGACTGCTTTCTGAGGCCGCGGAATTTAGTAGTGATAAATGTAATTGTTATGAGACTTATGTTTATGAAAAGTTAAATAAACTAAGAAATTTAAGGGCACAATGGGAGGAGTGTAATCTAATTGAAATTATAATTTATGGCATAAAGGAAAAAAAGGTTCAAACGATTGCTAATAATCAAAATTTTAAGAAAATTTATGAACTTATTGCCTTTTTGGGTTCGTTGACAAAACCGTCATGTTCTGGCCTCGGTTCTGGCATAAAAAGACAGTTAGAAAAAAATGATTTTGTGTCGGGAAATTCCTCGGGAAACTTGGGCAATAAACGTTTTCATTTTGGTAGTAGTAGCGACCGTTTTAAAACTGAAATAAAGGGTAACAAGCGTGATACCATAAAATGTTATAAGTGCGGTCAATTAGGGCATATTCAGTCGCGTTGTCATAAACGAAGAGAGTCTCAGCCTCAGCATCAACCGAAACTAGCTGAAGAGAAAAAGTCAGGCGTTTGTTTGTTTTGTGCTAAAGCTGGTCACAGCGTTGAAGACTATTTTACTCGTAAAAATATTGAAAAACGCAAAAATACTCGGGATGTTAAGCTTTGCAGTACGGAAAACTCTGGAGAGGGAAAATTGGTTTCAGTGAGTAAGCTTAAAGTAAATGGGTGTACTTTTAAAGGGATTATTGACACTGGGGCGGACATTTCCTTAATTTCAGATAAACATCTCTCAACATTTTCATAAAAATTGGTGGAGTGTAACATAAACTTGTCTGGAATATTGCCGGGTACTATAAAGTTAAATCAAATGTTTCAGGGTACAGTAGAAATTTGCAATGAGGTACTAAGATTAGATTTTGTCTTTGCACCTCAGGACATATTGGAACATGATGTTCTTATTGGAACTAATTTATATAATGACCCAACAATTATGTCAATTACTGACTCAACAGGAACTCGCATATTTAGAAACCAAACATCTTCTATTCGGCGGATTGTGTCGAAATTTTCCGTTGATCAAGAATTAAATGTCCCAGACCAGTATAAGGTAGATGTCCAAAAGTTATTAACATAATTTAAAAGTATGATACCAAAAGATAAATTTTTGTCTGCAGTAAATAACTCAACTTTGCAAATAAAACTAAAGGATGACTTTGTAGTGAATCGAAACCCTTATCGACTTTCTGCTGTGGAGAGAAAGGCTGTACGTGAAATAATTGATGATCTTTTGGAAAACAAAATCATTCAAGAAAGTTCATCCCCGTTTGCCAGCCCAATAATTTTAGTGCATAAAAAGGATGGAAATTATCGTATGTGTGTCGATTATAGGGAGCTAAATGCTCATACGGTCAAAGATCGCTTTCCTTTACCCCGAATAGAGGACCAACTTGATCGCTTGGGCAGGGCTAAACTTTTTACATCTCTGGATATGGTGTCAGGCTTTCATCAACTTCCAATTGATCCAGAGTCTGTGCCTAAAACAGCATTCGTGACCCCAGAAGGGCATTATGAGTTCCTCCGAATGCCCTTCGGATTGGCTAATGCTCCAGCAGCATTTTAGCGAGCAATAAATAAGGCTTTAGGAAAACTTAAAGATAGCGTAGCACTAGTTTATATGGACGACGTTTTGGTCCCATCAACGTCTATAGAAGAGGGGATAAGTTCTCTCAAAAAGGTTTTAAGTGCTCTCCAAGAAGCTGGTTTTTCATTGAACATTAAAAACTGTCATTTCTTCCAAGGAAAGTTAGATTATCTGGGCCAAGAAGTTTCAGCAGAAGGAATTCGCCCTGGCTCTCAGAAGATAGAAGCTTTAATTAAGGCTCCTACCCCCAGAACTGTTAAGCAGGTCAGGCAATTTATGGGCCTAGCGGGCTACTTCCGTAAATATGTTCCAGAATTTGCTACTCAAACAGCACCTATAAGCAAGCTTACAAAAAACAATGAGCCGTTTGTTTGGTCTTCGGAGCAAGAAAATGCTAAAAACTATGTGATTAACTGCTTGGTTTCTAAACCTCTTTTGGCAATATTTGACCCGAATTTGCCTACAGAACTCCATACTGACGCGAGTTGCATTGGATACGGAGCTGTGCTACTTCAAAAAGAGGAAGGAAATAATAAAATAATTGGTTATTTCAGTAAACGTACCAGCCCAACAGAAGCCAAATATCACTCCTATGAGCTGGAGACGCTAGCAGTGATAAATGCTCTCAAGCATTTTCGAGTTTATCTGCTTGGTATACAATTTACCCTTGTTACAGACTGCAATGCTTTAAAGGCCACTGCAAACAAAAAAGAACTTCTGCCACGAGTAGCTCGCTGGTGGATATACATGCAGGATTTTTCATTTCAAATTGTTTACCGAAAAGGAAGTTCCATGCCCCATGTTGACTACTTAAGTCGGAATCCAGTGACCGAAACCGAGTCTGCCACAGTGAGGCGAATTGTAGACAAAAATGAATCTTGGTTGTATGTAGAGCAACGTGGTGATGAAGATTTAAAAAAATTAATAAATGAAGCTGAACAAAACCTTCTGGATAAGTCCCAGTATGCACTGAAAAATGGAATTTTACATTATTTTGTACCCAATGACCCCGAAAAGAAATTTAAACCAATAATACCCCGAAAAAGTCGCCTGAGCAAGAAATTGCTCTTGCTTGCCTGAGAATTTGCCATGATGAACAGTGCCACATCGGAATGGAAAAGACAATTGAATCTATCCAGAGACACTTCTGGTTCCCTAGGATGCGTCAGTTTATTCAAAAATATATTTAACACTGTTTAGTTTGTGCTGTTAAGAAAACAAGATCAGGACCATTACAAGGTTTTATTAAAAATGTTGAGAAACCTTCTGGGCCGATGGAAATTTTACATGCAGATTGTCTGGGACCGCTGCCTACTACTTCCGATGGCCTCAAACACATTTTAGTGGTTGTGGATACCTTTTCCAAGTATTGTGTGCTGCAATGTTTAAAATCTATAACGGCTAACGAAACAAAACTAGCATTTCAAAATATTATTTCTTTGTTTGGCACTCCCAAAATGGTAGTCATGGATGCTGGTTCAAATTTTAAAAACTTAAGCTTGCCAGAATATTTTGATGCTTTAAAAATAATGTACCACTACACAACGCCAGACATACATCGTTCTAATGGACAGGTCGAGAGGTACATGCGTACCATTATGAATCTCTTGAGAATCGAAACCAAAATAAAGTCAGAATGGTCGAGCAAGGTATGGAAAATTCAATTGGTGCTGAATAGTACCATTCAAAAATCAACCAATACTACACCCTTAAGAGCCTTAATTGGCATCGATGGAGTCACACCATTAATCCAAAATGTATTGAGAAATATAACTGATGATTCTGTGCCAATACGGAACCTAAATTTGGATCGTGAGAGAGTCAAAGCTGCTCTTGATAATAATAGCCAAAGAGAGCTTCGCTCAAATACCAAACGACGCGATACAAAATCGTTTAAAGTTGCGGATTTTGTCCTAATGCACCGAGATGAGAAGATGCACCAAGGGAAACTAGCTTATGAGTTTGATGGTCCTTTTGAGGTTATTGGAATCACTCCACAACAACGTTATGAGCTTCGCAGAGTAGGAAAGTCAACCATTACCAAAGCTGCCAAAGAGCAATTGAGAATTTGGCCGTCTGACTGGTCTCTTACTCTGGACGTGCCTGATTTGTTAGAGCATTTGGAAGAATGTAGGCAAGTAATAGTAAAACATATTTGTTTTGTTTTCTGGCCATGTTAGAATATTTTTGAAAAAAAAACTTAAATGTATTCTTTTTGCCGAAATACTCAAAGTATTTCCTGTTTTGCCGAAATATATTCGAAATATTTCTTATTTTTGATAAGCTTAAAAGAAAATTTATGCCGAAATATCCTAAATATTTCCTGAATCACAGAAAGGTATTTGTTGTTTCAGTGAGGACAATGATGATAATGTTGCCTTAGGAGAAGAAGAGGCAGATTAGAGGAGATATGGCGTCGGGTATTTACGCTGGATTACAGTTTCGAGAACGAAACTACGGTCAGGGTGGGCCGTGTTAGAAATTAAAAATATATTTTTATTTTATGTTTTCAATACCCAGACTTTATTAAATAATGTTTATAATGTTTCGTATGGGTTTTGTTTTAACCGAAATATGGGTTCCAACCGCAGGCAGTCGAGTGCTACAAGGCAAGGGGAGATCTGGCAACAAAGGACGTTACGAGAGTATCGCCGATGGTGACAATACTGCCAGTCCCGGGTTAACACTCGCTTGTACGGTGATCTGCTGTTGTTTCGCCGGTTCGCAGTTTTTCTGGGAATTTAATAAGAACATTTTAAACTATTGTATATAAGTGTATAAGTACCTTACTTGTTTCGGTTTCTATGTTATGAATAAAAAAAGTTCTTTAATGTAGTTTTGTTTTTTTGTACCTCGTAAATTTTAGTAAAAAGATAACTATTCTTATATTTTATAAAATACCTTAGCATCCTTTATACATAATAACTGGAACTGAACTGAAAACTGGACACGAGGTTGAGAAATTATTATAAGAAGTTTAGTGTATTTTCAAATAGTCTAAATATAAATGGTTTTAAACTCTTAGAATCAAACTCGGTTTATTCGAATATTTAAATCGATAATTTGAATACTCAAGTATTACATAATCACATACATAGCACATAAATCACAAGGGCAAACGTGTTTTAGCGTGTAAAACTGGCGAAGCATGCAGGTATGTTAGAGGGTATATTTTTTAAGTGTGGGTTTTCCAATAAAAAAAATTTTATAGTTGCAAAAATTCCTGTTTTTCCAAAGTTGCCGAAGAAAAAAGAATTGCCATTCTTACCCAGATTAATAATATGACTGACAAAAATAATCAAGATTTTCATTTAACTGGTCTCATATCAATGAACCATATTATTAGAAGACGTCCCCGATCTGAAATAAATAAAAAAACTCACGGTGCTAGTTTTACTTACGAAATAAGGGTGGATGAATCTGAAATAAAAGTGTGTAAAAAAGCTTTTCTCAGCCTATATGGTATTAAAGATGCTCGTTTAAGGTGAACTCGAGATTCCCTTATGACTACTGGAGCTTCCCCCAACGACAAAAGAGGAATACATGGAAATAGGCCAACAAAAACTCCAGATCACATTACAGGACTTATTAAAATCCAAATAAAATCAATTTCCGCTAGACACTCGCATTATTCACGTCGTAAAAATCCAAACTGTTCCTATTTACTAGAATCTCTTACGTTAAGGGATATGCATAGAATGTTCCTACAAAGTTATAATATAAACGTACCATATAAAAGTTACTGGAAAGTATTTAAGACATATTTTAACATTAAATTTGGATTTCCAAGATCTGATACTTGTTCAGAACGTGACAAACTTGCTCAGCAACTAAACCGTACAGATAGAAGCATAGATTAGCATAGAAGAACGAAATAGATTAGAATTAGAAAAGGAGATACACCTTTGTAAAGCTGAAGCTTTTTTTGACCTAAAACGAAAATTTAACATCAAAGCAAAAACTGGAGAAGTAATGTGTATTAGTTTTGATTTTATGCAAAATTTGCTTCTTCCTCACATACTATCTAACCCGGTTTTTTATAGCCGTTATTTTTAGTGACGGTTGTCCAGGGCAAAATAAAAATTACATAATGGCTCATTTTTTGTACACCTTGGTCAATATTCTAAAAATCGTTGATTCAGTAGAATACATATTTCCAATGAGGGGTCATTCCTTTTTGCCAAACGATTCGGATTTTGCCCTGATAGAGAAGAAGAAAAGACGCCTGCAACTTTATCATACAATATCAAATAACTTTATCATGCAACATCCAACTGGAAAGGCTTTACAAGGAACCTCTTCCGTTTGCTTTAAATATAGCTGAGAATTTAAGATCACTGTTACCGTTACTACATCTTGTAGCTAATAAAAACTACTATGAATGTATTCTGGATTATACTTACCCTGATAACATGGACATTAATGAAGAAGATGATAATAGTAGTGGATGTGAAGATTAATTTACAACAAACTAATAAACTAATCCTTGTTTAGAATTTATTTTATGTTTAAATTTGTTAAATAAAACGTATGTTTTTTCTTATCTAACTTTTTTTTTCTTGCAAAAACAACTTATGTCCAAGAGTTTTTTCCAATTTTTGACAAATATATTAGAATTATGTTTTTTTTGTAAAACACGCCTCAATTGAGACCACAACCAACCCATCTAACTAAAAAGTGTACCAGACAAAACCAAAAAATACTACTAGGACATACTGAAGCCACTGCCATTTGTGTCAATAAGGTTGTTGTTTTATTTTTCTTGTGTGTAAATTACAAAATATGTAATTAAAAGCGATAAAAAATGCTATACATTTACAATAATAGCCTCCAAAAAGTTCCAAAATTGCCCCGATATATATATATTTTAATTATAGCAAAATCAAGAGCTAAAAAACATTGTGCAAGCTGGCAATAAATACGTATTTAACGTATGTAGAAAAACCTTCTTAATTTCCAAAATTTTGTATTTTTTCCAATCATCATCACTTTTTTATCAATATTTTGACCACACTTAACATTCTTTGTAAAAATTTGCAAAAAAAAATCGATTTTTAGACGTCCCTTTAACTTTACCGGACCCCAAGAGTGTCGAGGGACTCCGATGAGCGAATACATGTTTGTTTTAGGACTTCGAATAATTTGTCTAAATCTCTAGTCAACACCAGAGATCAAATTCCCGTCACACACAGATCTGATGTTTACAGACTAAAATGTTCTCATCCTGACTGCAATGTGTGCTACATCGGACAAAGCGGAAGGAGAATCGAGACGAGAGTCAAAGAACATAATAAACTCATTGAAAAGAATATAAACCGATTTATAACCAATATCTCTTCTCCTTTCGCCAATCATATTATTGAGACCGGACATGGGTTCGAGCCTGGGGCGGATGCCGAGGTGCTCCATGTCTGTCAGAAGGGGTTAATGTTGGATCTTTTGGAAATCTTGGAAATAAATAAAACCATCAAACCACCGGTTTACACTTGCATTAATGAGCAAACTCAATTTGAGAGCAACACTTTCTTTAATTCCTTGGGTCCTAACAGTGACACTGACATTTGATTTGATCTGACTTATTAGCACACATTTATTTGTTTATTTATTCACACCCTATAACACTACAGTCCGATGGTTCTCTCTCACTCGCTCCCAGTACTCAGTAAAAATCTGCTAATCTCATATTGTGTAGCATTTTTTTGTTCCCTTAGCATCATCTTAAAAAAAATACTACATACTTTCTTTTTATTTAGTTTACTTTAATTTGGAAAGAATATTGTTTATTAATTATTCGAATTTATTTATGTTAATCTCGGCAACATCGCTTTCGGAGGTATCCGTAATTTAAACAAAGTATGTACTGTGTGTTGCCTAAAAGCTCAAGGGACTTTTAAATAATTAAATGGACTCTTGAAGTACTTTTAATTTATTTCCTCATCATTAAACCTGTTTTTTATATTGTGTTACATATTTTATTATTAACAACACAGTTTACGTTTGTATTTAAGTATTTTATTATCAAAAAATGCATAAAAAAAATCCAGTCTAACTTGACCTTGCTTTAAACAATCAGCGCATATCGATCTTCGGGTTAAGGTTCAGAGTTGCCATATTGTGCTGGAACGGAAAAGCGGCTGATCTTATTATTTTCAATATTCAAAATGAATTAAAATCATTATCATTATTGATTGAGAATCATATCATTATTGAAGGATTTTGATAGGTCCTGGTTTATGTTCTTCAGTCGTACATAATTATTTATGTAGATTTCCTAGCAGCTCTATTCCTTTTCCTGGTAAAAGGTACGTTGGCAACAACGGCAATGGTTCGGTGGTGGGAGGTCACCAAGCACCAAGGTGAACCTTGATGCCCATCCATCTTTCTTTTTGGCGTGCGACCGAAGATCTGACAAGTCGTTCTAATTTTGCCTAGAAAAAAGGGCGAATCAAGTAAAGTTTTCCATTTCGGGATGTGTTAATATTTTAAACTTACTTATTTTTCGCACTGCATCTACCGATGTAGTTTTCCTTTTGCTGACGGGCGTGGTTTATCTGATTTTGTGATTTTTGAGTTTTCCCATGACATCACAGATTCCTTCGTCCTGCGTTGCTGCCCAATCAACTTTAACGAAGGTTGATAATTCTACGCCACAAAATATCTTTGATTGATATTTTTGGGGGGTCCTTCTTACTTATTGCTTAGTCCTTAGTCCTTATGTCATTTTGTCTACTTTTACCTGCCCCAACCACGTGATTGCTGCCATACTGCCTGACGCCATTTTCAACGCCGAGCCCTGCCTTCAACCCTTGCTGCTTCCAGACTGCTGACCTTCATCCTCATCCACCTAAGGCCATGCCTTCAGGCCTGTCAATCGCTGGATAATGCTTCCCTAGCATTCCTACGCAGTAACGCTGGGCAGGAAGTGTTTAAGCTGCGTGGCGGAGTTGGTAAAATTTCATCATACTTATATGACTCGAAAAATTCATCCATTATCCCAAAGATGCTGGTCATACACTTTTATAAAAAGTAAAAAACACGAAATCTACAGCATCACAAATACATTTAATAAAATAACGAAGGTTACATGTTTCGCTCGACTAGAGCATCATCAGACCTAAACAATAATTAAAATTATGTAACCCGAAAAAAGGAGAATTCAACAAAAACTTACCATAACATACACAAAACACCTGATATATAAGTAAACAAAGATTACAATAAAGTGGCACTATCTATGTACAAAGAACTCAACTAAACAATCAAATCACTTTATACATTTTAGAAATCTAACCATCATTTAAGAGTCTAGAACTACTTGAGGTTATTAAAAACTAGGTGGCCATCAAAATCAAACCTTTCATTAACACAGGACAGATCTGGGCTTTTAAAAGCTTTACTAATCTCCATTGTCTCCAACAAGTCTAGTTTTTTACTTTTGTTGCATTGATGCAGTATTTTTATATTTTGGCTGTCAGGAAAATCATGTTTGGAGTCGAGAAGGTGATTAGCAAAAGCTGATCTGGTCACTGTGATTTCGGTATTTTTTGGATTCGGAATTCGGATTGTAATTCGGAATTTGATGGCCACCTAGTTTTTAATAACCTCAAGTAGTTCTAGACTCTTAAATGATGGTTAGATTTCTAAAATGTATAAAGTGATTTGATTGTTTAGTTGAGTTCTTTGTACATAGATAGTGCCACTTTATTGTAATCTTTGTTTACTTATATATCAGGTGTTTTGTGTATATTATGGTAAATTTTTGTTGAATTCTCCTTTTTTCGGGTTACATAATTTTAATTATTGTTTAGGTCTGATGATGCTCTAGTCGAGCGAAACATGTAACCTTTGTTATTTTATTAAATGTATTTGTGATGCTGTAGATTTCGTGTTTTTTACTTTTTATAAAAGTGTATGACCAGCATCTTTGGGATAATGGATGAATTTTTCGAGTTAAATAATGCTATTCAAGCTTCACTCATCCGCCTCTACCAGAAAAACCTTATCTCAAGGAAGAATTACCTACTGAAGATATGGTTTATTTAACAATGCTTGCTTTTTCACCTTACGCCAAATTTCGTTTCTTTGCGATGCAAAACAAGGACTCATGCAGGTAGAAAAGCCTTAGACCTGGCTAGAAAATCATGGCTGAAAGAAGAAATCAAAGACCACTACAGGAACTTAAACAACGTCAATGTAAAACTAAAGTTTTTATTTTTCAAACTTAACAACGTATTACATTATGCGGAATTTATTTATTTGGATTGTAAATTCAGAGATGAAGTAACAACTTTCGGCTCTACTACTTTTAATAGATTACACAAGAAACTTAGTAACCTTAAAAACAAATATATAACTTCACTTAGACTCAATGATTTCCACGAATATCGCAAAAGTAATTTTAGTCATGTTTTTCACGATAGATTTATGAACCTTAGTGACGTTTCTTTTTCTGAAGTCGAATTAAAATTTCTTAACAACAATTTAAAATTTAATCTTCCTACTAGAACTGACCGATGTGTTAGGGAAACATTGGCTGTAGAGGCTGAAAATGCTCTACAGTCAACGGATATATCAAATAAGAACATTTTAAGAGCAAGAATAATTTCCTTTTTAAATCAAAATTGTTTTCTTAACAATAAACAGAGAATAAATCAAAACAACAACAACAAAATATTAAGATCTATAAAAAAGAAAATGAGGGACAACGATATAGTTTTCACAAAAGCCGATAAGGGATCATGCTTACTTGCCTTAAAAAGAGACGATTACATAAATAAAGTAATGAATTTTCTAAACACAGAAGACTTTGAAAACGTCGACAGAGATCCGACCGGTCCATTCTTTAATAAATTAAAAAAAGTCTTAGACATGACCTTGGTAACCTTAGAATATTTTAATTCCACAAAACAAAAACTATATCCCATGAACCCTAAAACACCTCTATTATATGGGTTGCCAAAAGTCCATAAAACTAGCATGCCAATTAGACCTGTGGTTTCCTTTGTTGACTTCCCTTGCTACCAGTTATCATCTTGGCTTAACAACATTCTTAGAAATGTCTCAAACTTCAAAGCGCCATATTCTGTAACAAATTCAGTGAATTTTGTCAAAAGCATTCAGAATGTTCACGTTCCAGATACAGCCCAGCTTATATCGCTAGACGTGAAAAACTTATTTCTAAGCATTCCACCCGCTGGTCTAAGTCAAAGATCTTCTCAGGGGGAAACTTGATTCACTTTTGGTGGAAAATCTACTTTTGCTTCTTTCTACTGTGTTAGATCAAAATTTTTTTCAATTTAACAACCGTTTTTTCAAACAAAAAGAAGGACTAGCAATGGGCTCTTGTTTATCGCCATTTCTTAGTGAAGTATTTCTTAGCAACTTAGAAACAAAAATAATGAGCAGTAATTTTAAAAATAACATCATCTTTTATAAACGGTATGTGGATGATATATGTTTGATTTGGAATGGAAGTGAGGTAGAGCTTACAAATTTCCATAATTATGTCAACTCTCTTCACTCTAAAATTGAGTTCACAATCGAACGGGAACAGAACAACACCTTACCATTCTTAGATTTATTAGTTAAGAGGGAAAGAAATAAGATATCCTTTGAAATATTTCGTAAACAAGCAACAACAGATAATATTATACAATATAATTCAACATCACCGTCCTCACATAAATTTGCTGCTTTCCATTCTTTATTTTACAGACTTTTTAACATCCCACTTTCTCGTGAAGCTTTTAAAAAAGAATTCCTTACCATTAAACAACTAGCAGTCAGTAACTTTTTCCCTCTTAAACCTATATACAGTGCGAACGTAAAGGTTGGAATAAATTCATTTAAAATTCAGGGATATGTTCAAAAAAAAAACGCTCGGACATGTCGATTTTTATTTTTAACTGCGGGTTTTCTTACTATAATTTTATGTATACAGGGTGGCCCAAAAATAAGTTACGGTCATCAACGTAATTTTTTTAAATGTAAACACCTATTTTTTATTTTAGATTTAGGTTCTACATCAAATTCTAAGTACATTTCATGTACCATGTCCTATACCTAAACTCGACCGTTGACGATTGAACACAATAAAAGGCTATTTTTGGAAGAGTTATTTATATCAAGCAAGAATACATAAAAATATTTTAATTAATTTATTAGGTGTTGAAAATGGCTGCCACGAACCTCTTGGCAATATCCCAGTCGATGCTGAAATTCTTGTAAAACGTTATCGATAACAGAAGGTTCTATCAATCTTATTTCTTCCGTTATTCTAATTTTTAAGTCTTCAATGTTGTTTGGCCGATTAACATAAACTTTGGACTTAAGATACCCCCAAAAAAAAAAATCTAAAGGAGTCAGATCCGACGATCTGGCCGGCCATTCAATTGCACCCCTCCGACCAATCCAACGTCCAGGGAAAACGGTATCCTGTAGATTTCGTGTTTTTTACTTTTTATAAAAAAAAAAAAAATACTTATATGAACTTGGTTTAATGATTTATTTATTCTATTTTGATTGATTGTGGTATTTATTTTTGTTGGTACACATATTTTGATTTATAAGTAGCCCTGTGCGTACTGTCTATTTAATCCTTTTTTCCTGCGCAGAGAATTCATGAATTTTCCCTAGGTTTAACGTCATATAATTAATGTCTTATTCCCATTTTAATTTGATATAAACCCATAGAGCTACACGTTCTCTTTGTGATATTTGAGTGTTACTATCACTATTTTTAGTATCTTTTTTTATCCATTTTTTTTATCACTATCACACCACCATTTGTAAATAGTTGTAAGTATATTGACCGCACGGAATGCAATATTTCAGTTGACATCTAGGGTATAAAATAAATTTTGTTAAAAAATTAAAATAAACCGTTTCACTTGAAGTTGATACCAGTCCAGACTATTGCTTTAAAAAAAAAAAACTGAATTAAGTTTCTTGATTTACTTAATTATAAACAACATCTTTAATTATAAAAATTTAAATAAACTTTAATTAAATTAAGTGGCGTCCAAAGATGAAATCAGTAAGTATAAAAGGGAGGGATGATCTGCCCTCCACCACGCTCACCAGACTAAAAGCTGCCGTGCATTTATGAGGCAAAAAAAAAATATCCATAGGGTAGAAAAATTGCCACAATTGTTCAATTTTATTATAATTTTAACTGTTCACTAGATGTCGTGCCATGTACCATTGAAGTATTGTTGGTTATTGTTTAGAATTTGTGTATGTGTTAAGTAACTCAGTAAGTATTTTACAATTTCATAATTTTATCTGTATTTTTTATGTCACCAGTCAAGAAAAAAATATTCGTATATGTTTTTGAACTGTTTGTAATATATTTTAGAGTCTGATGATGGCAAGAATACTTGCCGAAATGCATCACTCCTGAAATTAGAGTATTAGCATTTTATTTGTGGAGAAAAGACTTCCTCCTACTAACTTTTCAATATTATATTGACTTCACTTCAGAATGGACTTTTTTCTTAATACGATATTAATATACTCCTGAATGCTGCTATTTTTAAATACAGCAAAGTTTTTTTCCGTAAAAGTTTAGTCCATAGAGAGTGCAGCTCACACCAAATGGCATGCGCGCACCGCCGTTGCTCGCTCTGCCTCCGAAATTTTCTCCGGGAGCCACGGATCGCAGTGAGCTTAGTCCGGTAACCGGAATCGGGGCGCAGTGTGCATCTCGCAACCCCCCATTAACAACCCCAACAATCCCCCCCGGAATCGATATGCCCGAGTGAAATCGAATCACGTGAACTTGAAGTTATGCCGCTGTCCTCGGAGGCAAAAGTGTTTGTCGATTTTGGTTTTTTTTTAACCTTAGTTTAATTTTAGTTTTTCGTTTTCCTTGATGTTGATGAGGGTGTTTTTTAAATATTTTTTAATAGGGAGTTATATTTGGCTCTATTGTTTTTTTTTTGCCTCTCTATTGAGGAATATAAAATATGAAAAAGAGCGGAAAGTTTTAATGTTTTTTAAAATTTGTTGCAGATGCTATTCTGTCATTACTTTAAGTTATAATGGAGCGAATACTCAAACTAATGTTTATTTGCAAAAATTAAATTACTGATATGTCAAAAAAAAGTAAAAGTTTAGCAAGAACGCTGCGCTGCTGCTAATATATTCTTATACAGGGTGTCCCATCAAAAACAGTTCCGCTAGGTTTAGGGCTCTTTTTTAAAAAAAATTAAAAAATGCTCGGATCCGTCGATTTTTGATTTTAGAGATTTAATTTTTTTTAATACATTCAACCCTTTAAGATCAATCTTGGAACCCCTTGGCAGGGGTTACAACTACCCTCAAAATCTTAAATAGGAGTGGGAGTCAAGTGATGAGCTTATTTTAAAGGTATTTTTATTCTAGTTATACTGTTAACTGCTAAGTTTGAAATTGCTAACAGTTCTAAATTTACAAAACAAAAACGCTCGCACCCGTCGATTTTTGATTTTAGAAAAAAGAGTTTTTGTTTAAATTTTTAACCCCGCAACTTCAACCCCTTAGCGGGAGCGACATTCACTCTTATTTTTTAAATAGGAAGGAGTGTGTTATGATGATTGTTTTAAAAGTGCATTTAATTTTCTTTAAAATAGCGCTTTGTTTTTTAAATTTGAAGTGCGGGTTCCAGAGAAATCTAATTTAATTTTATTGATTAGTACTTACGCATTATCTTATCAAATGTTAAAAATGTCCGCCGTTTACCTCCCTACAATAGTGCAGGAACTGTTTAAAGTGTTCCCGGACATTGTGAAGAATATCGAGTGTTATTTGTTGGTATTCATGAATGATGCGACTCCGAAAATCTAATGATTTAGGTTGGGTGGCATAGATTTTCGATTTCAGATGTCCCCACAAAAAAAATCAAGAGAAGGTAAATCGGGTGATCTCGCGGGCCATTCAATAGCATTCCTTCTCCCAATCCATGTCTAGGATGTAATTATGATCTACGTGTTTATCTGCATGCCTCTCAATAAACAAAGTTGCCGTTACTCTTGCACATTGATTGTTTATAAAGTATAATTCAATAATTTCCACTCTCTTCGCAATAGAATAAACCATTTTTATTCAGTCGAAAGGAAATTACAGAAATAACTAATTTACATCAACTTATTTACTGAAGATGAACTCAAATTGTTGACTAAATTTTGATAATGAGTTACTTATTATATTGGGTATTACGTCACTTATAGCAAAAATCAATTTAGAAATTTTTATCTCACACGCTCAACAATTGAAAAGAAGAAGAAAATAGACTTATTCACGTATTTAAAAGAAATATGAACTTAAATCTGTAACGATACCGTTCGATATACTTAATTTAATTTAAGTTCAATAAGTTTTAAATACAATAATTTACTTGAGGTATAATAGATTTTTTATATACCTAGGAGCTAAGGTTCAATCTATTAATCTCTGAGCTCGTTTCTTCTTTTCAATATCCTACCTAACTTTGTTATGAATATTACAATTAAAAAACGATAAAAAACAACGAGAAGACCTACTTTTTTTAAAAAATACCTAATTTGAACCAACGTTTCGGTAGTTATATCTACTACCGTTATCAAGGTAATTAAATTAAATCAAAAATAAAATATACTTATCTTTCAAATTCTCAGTAATGCAGTCTCATCAAAATTTCTTCCTAATTCGAAAATACTTTATATACTTTTTTATATGATTTAACGGTTTATTAATAGTTTGACAAACTATTTTGAAAGATAACAAAAATTTCAAAGGTTACTTTCTTAAAATTAAAGGGGTGTGATCTTAATGTAAATTAATCATAGAAAATACATGAATATCAAATATTTTAAATCATTAATTAATTTTGAGAATACCCTGATCTACTTCTCTCTTTAGCAAAGGAATCCATATATTATGAAAATCAACCGAACAAGTAGCTAAGCATTTATCTTCATTTAACATTATAAATGCACTTTTCTTTAGCTTACGTAATTTTGAAATTGGTTCCTTTGCTAAAATTAAGGAAGCATTCAAGTCTATTCTGTGGTTATTGTCGAATGCATGTTGTGTAATTTTTGATTTTTGAAAATCATTGTTTTTTATGTAAGATTTATGTTCATTGATTCTTTTTGGTAATGGTCTACAGGTTTCACCTATGTAAAATTTACCACAAATACAAGAAATTTTATAGATTACATTTTTATTAAATTCATTTTCATTGAAAGGCTTAGTTTTTGTTAATAAGTATCGTAATGTGTTTTGTGATTTAAAAACAGTTCTTATATTAAATTTTTTAGCAATTCTTTTTATCTTATCAGAAAAACCTGGAATAAATGGTAAAATAAGATTTGTCGTAAAAAATGGTTGATTCAATTTTATACGTGGATTATCAAACTCTTTAAAGCAATTTTCTAAAAATTCTTTGGGATAATTATTTTGAATTAAGATATTTTTAATAAAATCTTTTTCAGTTGTTAAATATTGATTATTACAAATAATGTGTGCACGATCATATAAACTTTTTACCACTACTTTTTTTACCATTATTGGATGATTAGAATTAAAATTAAGATATCTATTAGTTTTATCTTGTTGATCCCTTGGTAAGTCTTTCGTTGCGTTTTCTATAGCTGAAATGATATTTAATTTTGGCAGAATTTTTGGAGTAATTGAGTAGTTGAGACCTTTAGAAAGAACAAGTTTTTCTGTATCAGATAAAACTCTATCTGACAAATTAAAAACAGTTTTATTTATAAAATCATTATTATTTGTGTTTAAAAGTTCTTGATTTATATTTTCATTATAAAGTAGAATTATTTTATTTATGTGAATTTGTTTTTTTTTTGCAAAAATTCTGCAAAAATTAAATATCATTTCAGCTATATAAAACGCAATGAAAGACTTACCAAGGGATCAACAAGATGAATTTAGAATTAGGGCAAAGATAGGAATTGAAAAACCCATTAAAATTAAACAAAATCTAAACTCTTTAGAATTAAAAGCTTTAAAGACACTTAAAACCGATAATAATATTAAATACTTCTAGCCGATAAAGGTAATGCTACTGTTCTTTTAAATATTAACACTTATGAAAATAAATTAAATTTAATAATTAATGATGGCAATTATTCTAAATTATCTAAAGATCCTACAGAAAAAATTGAAAGACAAATTTATAATTTACTTAAAAAGCATAAAAACCAATTTTCTAATATTGGTAGATTTAAACTAACTCCACATAATAGTAAATCACCACATTTTTATGGTTTACCAAAAATACATAAAATAAATGTTCCTTTAAGACCTATAGTTAGTAGCATAAATTCACCTACTCATCCTCTTGCAAAATATCTTTTAAATATCTTAACTCCATACACTAATAATTCTGATTCTTACATTAAAAATTCTCAACACTTTTTAGAAAAACTTTCTACAATTTCTTTTCTATCTATTGATAAGTTTTGATGTTGTAAGTCTTTTTACTAATGTTCCTGTTGACAAAACTTTAAGTATTGTTAAAAATAAATTAGAGAATGATAATAATTTGGCAGAACGTACAACACTAAGCGTTAATACAATTTTAGAACTTTTAACCTATTGTGTAAAAACTACTTATTTCCAATACAATAATGAATTTTATCAACAAAACTTTGGTATGGCTATGGGTTCTCCTCTTTCACCAATTTTAAGTAATATATTTATGGAAAATTTTGAATCTGAAATTATTAATACATTTGATAAAAAAACTAAAATATGGTGGCGAAATATTGATGATATTTTTTCAATATATCACCATAACGAAATAGATCTAACAAATTTTTTAAATTACATTAACTGAAAAGAATCTACTATAAAATTTACTCTTGAAAAGTAATGAGCCTCCTTTTCATCAGCTTCCTTTTCTTGATATTTTAATTATAAAGGATTTACAAAATTTTGAAACTAGAATTTACCGTAAACCAACTCATACTAATAGATATCTTAATTTTAATTCTAATCATCCAATAATGGTAAAAAGTTTATATGATCGTGCACACATTATTTGTAATAATCAATATTTAACAACTGAAAAAGATTTTATTAAAAATATCTTAATTCAAAATAATTATCCCAAAGAATTTTCAGAAAATTTCTTTAAAGAGTTTGATAATCCACGTATAAAATTGAATCAACCATTTTTTACGACAAATCTAATTTTACCATTTATTCCAGGTTTTTCTGATAAGATAAAAAGAATTGCTAAAAAATTTAATTTAAGAACTATTTTTAAATCACAAAACACATGACGATACTTATTAACAAAAACTAAACCTTTCAATGAAAATGAATTTAATAAAAATGTACTCTATAAAATTCCTTGTATTTGTGGTAAATTTTACATAGGTGAAACCTGTAGACCATTACCAAAAAGAATCAATGAACATAAATCTTACATAAAAAACAATGATTTTCAAAAATTAAAAATTACACAACATGCATTCGACAATAACCACAGAATAGACTGGAATGCTTCCTCAATTTTAGCAAAGGAACCAATTTCAAAATTACGTAAGCTAAAGGAAAGTGCATTTATAATGTTAAATGAAGATAAATGCTTAGCTACTTGTTCGGTTGATTTTCATAATACATGGATTCCTTTGCTAAAGAGAGAAGTAGATCAGGGTATTCTCAAAATTAATTAATGATTTAAAATATTTGATATTCATGTATTTTCTATGATTAATTTACATTAAGATCACATCCCTTTAATTTTAAAAAAGTAGCATTTGAAATTTTTGTTATCTTTCAAAATAGTTTGTCAAACTATTAATAAACCGTCAAATCATATAAAAAAGTATATAAAGTATTTTCGAATTAGGAAGAAATTTTGAAGAGACTACATTGCTGAGAATTTGAAAGATAAGTATATTTTATTTTTAATTTAATTTAATTTTACTTTAATTACCTTGATAACGGTAGTAGATATAACTACCGAAACGTTGGTTCAAATTAGGTATTTTTTAAAAAAAGTAGGTTTTCTTGTTGTTTTTTATCGTTTTTTAATTGTAATATTCATAACAAAGTTAGGTAGGATATTGAAAAGAAGAAACGAGCTCAGAGATTAATAGATTGAACCTCAGCTCCTAGGTATATAAAAAATCTATTATACCTCAAGTAAATCATTGTATTTAAAACTTATTGAACTTAAATTAAATTAAGTATATCGAACGGTATCGTTACAGATTTAAGTTCATATTTCTTTTAAGTACGTGAATAAGTCTATTTTCTTCTTCTTTTCAATTGTTGAGCGTGTGAGATAAACATTTCTAAATTGATTTTTGCTATAAGTGACGTAATACCCAATATAATAAGTAACTCATTATGAATTCGTCACAACAATACAGATTTTACTTAAATTTTGATAGTTTAAAAACTATTTTTTACCAACATACCTAAAATATCCAGTAAAATGTTTAGAATTTTTTTGCTTGGCGATGCGTAGCTCAAATTTAAAAAACCAAGCACTATTGTAATACTGCGAAAATTCAAGTTTTCAAAAGGATCCCAAACCTTGCTGGACTGTTTTCGATTGGCCACCCTGTATTTATTTTCCATCAAATATGATTTTTATAACATTCTACAGACAGAGGAGGAACGCGAATTTTCAATATAATTAAATGCAACTACGAATATACAGGGTGTCTCAGCGAAAACGAAACAGAGCTATTTTCGGTATGAAAAAATTTTTTTTTTCAAAAATCTCGGACACGTCGATTTTATTTTTGAGGGGGACAACTTTTCCTTACCAAGGCACCCTCATACCAGCAACCCCCTTCGAGGGGGTGGAATCACCCCTAAAATCCTAAATGGAAAGAGGGGTCGTATGATACCTTATTTTAAAGGTCTTTTAATTCTAAATATAACTGCCAAATTTGTGAAAAAAAGTGGCTAAAATTATTTCTCTGGATAAAACAGCTTGTCAAAATTGCGGAAACAGCGAAAATGAAAAAGGTATTATGGACTCTTTTTTGGATAATATTTTTAAAAGAACAAGGAAATCCTATTTTCGAAGGGGTCACTGATTAATTAATTAAGAGGCCACCTAATACCTGGAATCCTTTACGAGGGGTTGAAAGCACTCCTTAAATCTTAAACAGAAAGAGGGATCGTGTTATACTTTATGTTGAAAGTGTTTTCACTTTAAATTTAAATGGTGACCTTTGAGTGACTGATGGATTTCTTCTGGATATGAAAGCCAAATAAAATTCTGGAAAAAATGCTTTAAATAAACCTTTATGCCTGAAACCCTTTCTTCCAATTTTTTTTATTGGATCTTTAAAACATGATTAAAATTTTATTAGCATATCATATATAAAAACAAAGTACCAAATGAAATGCAAACACAAGTATCTGAAGAATTTATTTAGCTTGCTAAATATCATTGGTACTTTTTTCATAAAGCAGCATTTATTTAAATAGTTTTAAATTATTACCCAGTCTTTTACGTGTTGAAACACTGTTAGCAATGGTTTATTCTACTGCAGAGAGGGTTGAGATGATACCGTTTTTCTTTCGGCATAACAATTTTGCCAATAGAACGGTACAAGAATTTAATGACCTTCATTTTCTGTTAAAAAACGAGTCAACAGAAAATACGTTCTAGAAATAGTTGCTAAATTTAGGGAATCTGGCATTATCTATAAAAAGCGTGAGGTTCAAAATGCTGTTGTTGTCAATGAAGCAATGCAAATAACTGTCCTAGATCAACTTCATGCCGAGCCAGGAATAAGTGTCAGAAAATTGGCGACGAGTACAGGAGTAAGCAAAAGTAGTGTTCATAGGATAATTAAGCATAATAAATTCCATGCTTACAAAATTCATCTGGTGCAAGAACTGAATGAGGACGATTTTGACAGACGAGTGCAATTTTGTGAATCGCTTAGTGATATGATAACTGTTAATCCGCGTTTTATTTACAACATTTGCTTTTCAGATGAATGTACTTTTTTTCTTAATGGCAACGTAAATCGTCATAACTGCTGCTACTGGTCAAATGCAAATCCGGGCCATTTTCGTGAAGTTCATACCCAGTTCCCTGAGAAGTTAAATGTTTGGGCGGGAATCTTGGGCGGCTCCATTGTTGGTCCGTTTTTTCTGCCCGGAAATTTGAATGGAGAAATGTACCGAGATCTCTTGAAAAATGCCGTATATCCAAGAATAGTAGAAATAATGGAAGGCGGAAATCATTCTGATGATGATCAAGTCGTTTTCCAACAAGACGGAGCGCCTCCACATTATGCTGCTGGTGTGAGGCAATATCTTGATGAGATATTTCCTGATCGTTGGATTGGAAGGAGAGAACCTTTTATGGAATGCCCAGCAAGGTCACCCCATTTAACCCCATTAGATTTTTTTATGGGGGCATTTAAAAACAAAAGTTTACGCTACCCAACCAGACACCCTAGAAGACTTACGCCAGAGAATTATAAATGAGTGTCAGATGATAACACTTGAAGTTCTACAAAACGCCAGGCATCGTTTTGAGCAAAACCTGTATTCCTGCATGGAAGTAGGTGGGGCACAATTTAAGCATTTAATAAATTGACGTAATTTAAATAAACTTGTTTTATTTAAAAGACACAAAAGGAAAAGGGTAGGTATTTCTTATCTCTCTACTTTTACTGGCAGTAAAGATATTTCTTGCTATTTTTATATCCACAAGATATCCATCAGTCACTCAGAAGTCACTATTTAAATTCAGAGTAAAAAGGCCTTCAAAATAAGGAATGACACGACTCCTTTTTTTATTTAAGATTTAAGGGGTGCTTTCAACCCCTCGTAAAGGATTCCAGGTATTAGGGTGGCCTCTTAATTAATAAGTGACCCCTTTGAAATTAGGACTTCCTTATTCTTTTAAAAATATTATCCAAAACAGAGTTCAAAATACATTTTTCATTTTCGCTGTTTCTACAATTTTGACAAGCTGTCATATCCGGATAAAAAATTTTATCCACTTTAAATTTGGCAGTTATATTCAAAATTAAAAGACCTTTAAAATAAGGTATCTCACGACCCCTCTTTCTATTTAAGATTTTAGGGGTGATCCCACCCCCTCGAAAAGGGTTACTGGTATGAGGGTGCCTTGGTAAGGAAAAGTTGTCCCCCTCGAAAATAAAATCGACGTGTTCGAGATTTTTGTAAAAAAATTTTTTTTTCATACCAAAAATACCTCTGTTTCGTTTTCGCTGGGACACCCTGTATATATTTATTCACGAAAACCGAGTTAAATTAATTAATGTATACCTTTTTAGTAAAATCGTAATTTGTTTTTGGTGCATTCTACCTATTATATGGTTTCAATCATGATAAAATTATAGTAAAAAGAATTTAAGCAAATAAAAAGAATTTTAGAATGATAATAAATGCTTTAAAATTTTTCATTTTATTTTTTTTTGTATTTTTTTAGAACAATTTTATATATGCTTTAACTTAATAATAAGTATAAACTTACTTTGTAAATTTGATTTTGTTAAAAATGTGTAGTCCTATTCCAAAAAGAACATTTTATGTTTAAAACACGGGAGAGTAAGCGAGTTTATTAGCAAAAAAAAATTAACTTGTTTTTTTTTTTTACTTTATTCTTAGTCTTTAAGGCTAATTTTACAATATTAAATTTTTGAAATAATAAAGAAAAAAACGAGTTCTAATGGTCATTCGATGAGGGCAATAGGTACAAAATTTAGCGGGACGGCTAAAGAGTATCTTATTTTATGTTTGTTGCGATGCTGAGCATGATTTAGATTTTAATCGAACAGACAATAAAAAGTTACAAAACACTTTTTAAATTTTTTTCATTAATTGTTTAAATATAAATAAGTTAAGAAATATTTGTCGAATCAAAGATAATTAGGTATATACCGAAATTTTTAACAGATTTCGAAATTACAAGAAAGTTACAAGCGCTTGATTGAAATAAAAAAGAAATCACTTCATAATGGATCGTTGGATTGGCAACGATTGGCGGAACTTAGGGATGCAAAAAATGGCTTATTTCGATTTGGGATTTATGTAAAATAAAATAGCTGTTATCCCGTTGATTACATCTTAGCGAATAAATGTTTTTAGCAATGCAAAGTTACCGCAAATATAGGCATATATGCGATTTTCCGTAGGACAGGCAGTAAGAACTGTTCAGACATAAGATTGGATTGGCCATAATTAGCAGCACTGAGGCATGTAAAAATGGCTTATTTTTTACTTCAAGTAACTCGAAAGAAAACGGTTTCTTCGCCATTGCTTAAATCATCGCGAATAATTTTTTACAGCGACGCAAAGTTACCACAAATTATTATATTATATTAAATATTCAACAAATCTATTGAAACTGGTATTGTCTAAGTTGTTGGAAAACCGCCAGAGTCATACCTGTTTTGAAAAAAGGCGAACCAACTGAGCTGCGTAATTACAGGCCTATTTCGATGTTATGCAACTTTTCTAAGCTTTTTGAATCGTGCATTTTCCATCAAATCTTCTCACAAATTAAAATCTTCATATCATCAGATCAGCATAGATTTATGAGGAGAAATTCTTGTGATACAAACTTGACTTGTTTTTCTCAGAGTATTTGTACTACGCTGGATCAGTTTGGCCAGGTTGATATAGCCTATATAGACTTTCAGAAAGCATTTGATCAATTAGACCGTAAAACTTTTCTTTTTAAAATTATTGCCTTGGGATTTTCGGAAAAGTTGGTTGCTCTTTTATCACTTTTATATTTTTCGTATATAAACTAAAATACAACCAGTTTTATAATAAAGACTAATAAATCCAACATTCTCCATCTATCTATACGACCATTTTGATAAAATGTTTGCCATTTAATTAAATTCTATTTCTGCTTTTAGCCTAATCAATTGAACGTCTGACCCCGGCGAACAAGAATCAATATTTGACCTTCCATTCACGAAACAATAATAAAACTTCTCGGTAGGATACTGTACAAACTTTATTATTATGTCACGTACGAATTGGATCTTTTATAAGGGTTTCTTACTTTGGTAAATAAGAAAAAGACATTTAGAAGGTATTTGGGACTGTCTTTTATATAAAAAAATAACTTTTATCATAGTTGTTTTCTAAATTAAACGTAAATTAGTGTGGCTTCAGTGATAAAACAATTCTATTCGGATTTGTCCGAACTCGGACCGAATAATTGATGATTTCCCGTGGGAAACTAATTTCAAAGCAGATTGGAGTCTTGAAATAGACTTATTGGCAATTATTCGAGCAATTTATTCAAGGTTGATAGATATTGAACTTGTTTTTTGCTATAGCAACGACAACTATCTGGGGATATTTTTAAATCTCTTTAAAAAAAATCCCAATAAAAATACAAAAGTACATTTTGTCGTATTTGAGGATTGTCCGGATATCCACGATATTTAAATTGAATAATTTAGTTATTAGGGTCAATTTAATTTTTGTGAGTTTGAAACAAACGATTTTAAATTGAAATTGGGTTTCAAACTACTGGGTCAAACTAATAAACAAAATTAATAATAACAGGATATTCGTATCTATTTAAATTATGCATAAATGTAAAATACGAGAGAAAGCTAAAGGTAACTCATATTTACGTTTACTCATGTGACTAGTATCTGGTTGTATTGTTATAATATTTTAAAATCTCTTTTGTATTTAAATAAAGATTTAAAACAACTTTTTTTCGTATTTCAACATTATGCGGAAATCCACGATATTCAAATTCGAGAATGCGGATTGTAAAATATGAATTTTTCGGGTCGCTGCTTCAAAAGGGGTTCACGCCAATTTAACACTTTTTCAATCGATTCGTTATTAGGGTCAATTTAATTTTTGTGAATTTTACACACAAACGATTTTAAATTGAGTTTGGGTATAAAAGTAGTGAGTAGAATAACAAAAATAATTATTAACTGAATATATGAATGTAAAAAAGCCAAATGTAACTCCCATATTCATGTTTCCTGTAGAAAATCATGAACAATTTTATATAAAATAAAATAGGAGTTCAAAACTTCAGAATTAAAAAACAAAGTGGCAGCCAAAGACAATCAAATGGCTGGAAAAATGAAGGATATCTGTTATATTTTCAATACCTTTTCGGATCATTCCCTCGAGTCCTTATATCAAAGTTTCAGCGTCAAGCAGAAGCGAGCCGGATTGGAATGTTTTATTATAACGGCTGCATTGTTCGATGTTTACATGCTGGTGGTATGTATTTTTTTATTAAATTTTTCTTACTTTTCTACTAAAAAATGCTCTTAAATAAAAGAAGAAATATTGCGGAGGGTTGTTGGGTGGGGTCAAAAATAAAACAGAAACTTTTTTATTTAAATGTCGATGTTTCGACTTATATTAAGTCATCCTCAGGACACTGAAATGAATTAAAGTAATCACAGAAATGAAACAAAGTAATTTCAAGTACATAAAAAACACTATTAAAATAAATGTTTTTTACGTGTACAAAAATTAAAATATAGTATGATTAAAACATATAAAAAGTATATTTAACAGCTTCCACCCTAGATTACTGTTCACTATAGAGTGTGAAACAAATAACAAACTTTCATTAGAACAAAAAATAATACAATCATCACTGATTGGTATCACAATCCCACTTCCTCTGAGAGATTTCTTAACTACCAATCAAATCACTCATTTGAAGAAAAATTAAACATAATTAACAACCTAAAATCCCGCGCAATAGCCTTATCTCATTCCAGTTTTCATCAAAAAAATTTTAACAAAATTAAAGGTATTTTACTAAAAAACAATTTTCCTCATAAACTATTAATCCGTTTTTTCCCAAGTTTAAATAAATTAAAATTACATGTTATATTTTTAGAAAAAAATCAAATTAACTAATTATATTATTCTGTGAAAATTTGTTTTTTTGTTCCTAAATATTTTTTTTTATTTTTTAAATTTTATTGATGCTCCATTTTTGGAACACTGGGAACACATGGGTGCATTAAAACCAACTTTAATTTTTATGGACAAAAGTCAAGTTTAATTTAAAAAATTATAAAATAATTATTAAGTGCACTCATGATAGATAGTCTTTAAAACAAGCCTCATGTAAATTGAGGTTACATTTCTCACACATCTTAGTCGAGTTTTTGTGACAATGATTCAAACCATCGTACCTAATTTGATTATGGTTTCGAGCCTCTAACGGCTTTGATGTTTTAGGGCGTCCTCCAGTTAAAATAGGCCTTCCATGTTTTCTTAAATATACCTGCAGCACTTCTCTTTGAAACTTTAAAAAATCCACTTTTTCGCCATTTGGTTGAAGTCTGTAATACTGCCAGGCGTTATGCATCACGAGTCCAAGCAAAATGCGAAAAGACTCCACCACCATTTCTTGGAACGAACCCCAATTCTATAGTTGTATATATTTTGATCCATTCGGTCCACTCCACCCATATATTTATTGTATTGCCCGATTACAAAAGGGTGAGGAACCAGGCATTTTTTTTTCTCACTGGAAATCCACCGACTAACTTGGCCAACAGGATTCACCGGATCGCAACTATTCAATAAGACAATTCTCTAATCTATTCCCGTTGATTGTACTTGTATATCCTACTCCGATCTTCTGGAGCAAATTGACTAATTTTAGGTAGGAAAAATATTTGTCGCCATAAATTTTAAATGGGACATTTGTTGGGATAGTCTCCAAAAGGGTCTATTGCACTGTTTCTCGCACAATGCCTAAATGTGTGTTCCAGGGTTATGATTATTAGCCTTTATTAGGGCACGCAAAGAAAACGCAGCTTTATATCGTTAAATCCAGCTTTAGTATTGAAAGATAAATCAATGTCATAATTGACAACTAATTTAATCTATAACCTCAATTAAAAAAAAATAATACAAAGACAGTAATGCTCTTATAGGCCACATTTAAAATCAATTTATAGGGGTCCAACTTTTCCCTGTTATGAGATTGACTTTCCTATTCTTTGCGAACCTTTAAAACCCATAAATCTTAACTGTAAAAAAGGGGATGGTATATCTAAAAACATATTTGCGGCAGAATCCAACAAATTAAAAGCCCAATATACATTTATTTTTTCTGATGCATCAAAAAAATGTGAAAGGGTGGGGTTTGGCATATCCATCCCCTCTTTGAATTATAAATTCTCACAAAGACTCCCCAACAATTTAAGTATATATAAAGCAGAAATTTGCAATACATGATGCCATTAAAACTGCTATTAACCAAAAAATAAAAAATGCGATAGTCTTTTCAGATTCAAAGGGAGCCATAACAAAACTCTGCAACCCTTCCTTTGCAGCTAACTCCGAACATTGGGTTTTATCTACAAAAAGGCTGATTGTCACAACTAACAAAAATGATTATAACATCAAATTATCCTGGATTCCAGGACACTCTGGTATAACCGGAAATACGGAGGCAGATACTCTGGCCAAGATTGGGACAGACTTAAATATTCCTAGAAAAATATTATATGACATAAAAGATATTTTTAATCCTCTTAAGCAAGAAATATCAAACGTCGTCAAAAATAAATGGAAAGCTTTGGTTACAACGAAACATCACGGCTATGCCGGGGTTCAATCTACTTTTAACAGTAAAAAATGGTACGCCAATTTGACCTATAGGGATAGAAAACACGTTACAACAATAATTAGAATGCGCACAGGTCATTGCCTGACTAACGCCCATCTATATAAGATTAAAATGAAAGGTAGCCCTTATTGCGACTGCGGTATGCTTGATGACCTAAACCACATATTTTTTGAATGCCCTATTAAAGAAAATATCACCATTATCCATAACTCAAATTCTGTCTGCCCCCGACGAATCAATAGAAATAATCATGCGATTTATAAACATCAATAAGATTAAACTTTGAAGCTCAACTATCCAATACCCCTCTTGTATCCTACAATGCCGCTTGTTTTAGTGCTTGGTGTGGTCCCTCATTCCTTTTGTTGTAATACTAACGTTTTCCTCCCGTATTATAGCCACAAACCATAAAGCCGACGGCCGATACAAGACAAAGCTATAGTCACAAGCAAAACAGAACGAGCAAAGTTGTAATATAAGAAGATATTTCGGAGATTCCTGCATGGTCCAGAGCCAGACAAAGAAGGAGTCTCCCCCAAATCGGGCTGGCAATTGCCTTGCAGCAAAGCCATCAACTATACAAGACAAGACAAGACAGTAATGCTCTAATATTTAAGTTATAATTACGAAATTTAAAATTATGAAGAAAATAAAGTAAAATTTAGCACTTAATACTTATTCAATTGTACATCTGATAATATACGTATATACTCAGTTCCCAATTTCAAATCAAATCAGTGATGGTGGCTATATAAACAATTTTGCTAAATTGAATTTAAAATCTGTGATCATTTCTACATATAAATTCCAAAAATTTTATATTTCGCATATACATATTGCATATACAAATGGTGTTTTTTACGGTTTGAACACAACAAGAATTAAGAAAATATAATAACTAATAGCGTTAACGATTGTTCCTATTTAATTTTAATTTAATTTTAAATGATTTTAAAAAATATTTTGATGTATTGTGTTAAAAAAAATAGTCATATCTCACTCATTTACGGTTATCTATTATTGAAATATTATTTAGAATTATTATTTAGGTTATACAAGATGACTCAAATGATCCTTTTTGTGTTTTGGACATAACCAGGATAAAGAAAATCGATTACTATTACCTATAGCTATTGCTCCGATATGATTTCAATTTAATTTTTAGATATAATTTAACCCTAAATAATTTTTTAAAATATTTTGATGTATTGTGTTTCAAAAAAATAGTCATATCTCACTCAATTACGGTTATCTATTATTCAAATTTATTTTAAAATTAATATTTAGGTTATACAAGATGACTCAAATGATCCTTTTTAAGTTTTGGACATAACAGTAACAATCACTCTATTACTGTTATCTATTAATCGAATATAATTTAAATTTACTATTTCGCATATACAAGATAGCCAAATGATGTTTTTTACAGTTTGAACACAACCAGAGTTAAGAAAATATAATAACTAATAGCGTTGGCGATTGTTCCGATTTAATTTTAATTAAATTTTTAGATATAATTTGATTATCCCTAAATGATTTTTAAATATTATTAATTTTTTTAAATATTTTGATGTATTGTGTTTTAAGAAAATAGTCATATCTCACTCAATTACGGTTATCTATTATTCAAATTTATTTTAAAATAATATTTAGGTTATACAAGATAACCCAGATGATCCTTTTTAAGTTTTGGTCAAAACCAGGGTTAAGAAAATAGAACAATTAATCATTATAGCATTGTCCGATTTGATTCCAATTTAATTTTTGAAGTTCATTTGATGTACTGTAAATTATTTTTAAAATTTTTCTGATGAATTGTTTTTTAAAAAAATAAAAATATCTTACTCTATTACTGTTATCTATTATTCGAATTTAAATTAAATTTACTATTTCGCATATACAAGATAGCTAAATGATGTTTTTTACCGTTTGAACACAACCAGAGTTAAGAAAGTATAATAACTAATAGCGTTGACGATTGTTCTGATTTAATTTTAATTCAATTTTTAGATATAATTTGATTCTCCCTAAATGATTTTTAAAAATAGTTTTATGTATTGTGTTTAAAAAAATAGTCATATCTCACTCATTTACGGTTATCTATTATAAAAATATAATTTAAAATTATAAGATTAAACGAACTTACCTAAGTGAAGTTCAATCTTAATTATGTTCACGCCTTGCTTGAGTGATCACACTGTAGTACATCATACGCTGGAACGGCGCACGAACCGGTATCAAAGCCAAAAATCGATAACCCCCCGCTAATAACCCACACACTACGCCGGCAACCCTCAGTTTTTATTTGAGGTTTTATCTCAAATCGGTGATCACAAGGGTTGCGAGAATATCACGAGCGTGACATAATTTGGGTGAGGCGGGATGTGATCACTCAAGCAAGGCGTGAACATAATTAAGATTGAACTTCACTTAGGTAAGTTCGTTTAATCTTATAATTATATTCACGCCTTGCTCTCATAATCACACTGTAGATGTTTAGAGCGATTTGAGATCTCTCTTTTTTAATATCTATATACTTATACTGCCATAGATATAAATAGTTCTATACACAGGAGTTGAAAACATATTATATTACTTCCTCAAAAAATATCGAAACAGATTAACAAAATATAAGTAAATAGCTTATAAAATAGGAAAAAAAGACAAGGGTCTCTAACCTATAATAACAGTATATATATATATATATATATATATATATATATATCCCGATTACAAGATGAGATCCGTTTTCGGATCTCGCCTTGTAACACGTGTATATAGGTCGCATTTAAATGCTAAAGGTCTAAAACGACTTTTTTCAAAAAATTGTCCGGATTTCGTTTTTCACGATTATGTATATTATATACTAGCATGTGTTCCGTCCTAAATCTCTAGGTGGCGCTCGAGCCGCCTTCCTCTGTGTGCTGTATTTCAGTTGAGACGAGATCCGTCAATCGCGGCAACGTTGATGAATTATTTTTTAACTGCAGGCGCGGATTTTTATGGGGCATTAGAAAATGAGCTTTGTCTTGAACTTGATGATTTGCAATATATAGGGACTTAAATTATTATTTTTAGTTGCCAGCGTTTTCTAAAGTATATTACGATTAAGATGAGATCCATCAGACCAGCATGACTAATGTCTTTAAGCAGGTGATAAAAGTATAAATAGAGGAAATAAACTTTGATTCTCTAGAACTAAAACTTCTTTGCATAACGTCAAAAAAATTAACTGCTAAAACATTTTTAACTTATACGCTGTAGCTTTTATTAGAATCCGCCAACAAATAACTGCAGAGAAAGAAATTAACAAAATTTGAAATGTCAAATTGTATGTAGACTGACCCAAATTTAACATTTTTAGCTTATTCATAGCGCTCTTTTCCAAAATTAAAAATTTAATTTTTTTATGGTATGTAAAATTAGAAAATTTTAAATAAAACAAAGTCAATTTACGATTAGATGAGTTGTGATAGAAATCAAGTAAATACGCCAAAAAATTAACACTTATGTTAGAATATTCTCGTTTTCTTTTTAACACTTCTTTAAAAAATAACACACATCAATCTTGATATAGAGGGTTGACGTTTAATTTTATATTTGACAAAGTTCTGTCAATTACCTCCTCACCTCCAGCTAACCTCACTTTGATACATCAAATGGGAATCCCCATCGTGTGATACATCATTGTGAGCAGCATTAAATGTCTATTCAAGTGCCAAAATAATTAAATAGATTGAAGTACCAGCGAATAATGTCATACTTGAAGTATGTCATATGGGTATCCTATAGTCGTGTATAAAAATGTAAGTTTATAGACTAAAGAGTAAAGGTGTGAAAAAGTGCTTAAAAAAACAATTTAATCAGTTCACAGAATTTATTTTATTAAGTGCTCCAAATCTGTTCGTTAATATCTCTATATTCGCGAGTTATTCGCTCCTTTATCAATACACATCCCTGGAAACTGTTTATTAAGCTACTCTCGAACTGTCAAAGCGTAGTGCGGGGGATCTTGTTGTAAATACAAATTGTTTTATCAAAAGATATCCACTTGGTTTTCCAAAGATTGGACGATTCAAGAATATATTGTATTTTCAAAAAAATGGACTATTCGAACTTAATAAACAGTTTATTACCATACATTTTTACTAGTAAATCGCTTCAACTTGCATCCAATTTTTTTTTTGGCAAAGTAAAATGGAAAAGTGTTTGCCATTTAAAATAATGTGTGACACAATGAGAGTAACCATTTGGTCTACTAAAGTTTAAGTTGATAAAATGTCTTTTATTACCACACATTTTTTTTGGACACTGTTGAATAAACATTTTACATGCTGCTTACAACGATGTGTCACACGATGGAGGTTCCCATTATGACATATCAAAGTGAGGTCAACTGGAGGTGAGGTGTTTGACAGAGTTTAGCAATTTTTGAAGTTTAAAATATTTCTTGAAGCAATCTCAAATGTTGCCTATTGACCACTACGCTGACTCATCACAGTGGAAATTTAAAATAAGTATATTTTCTCCACAAGATGAGATCTCGAATCTGTTTGTTTGCCCAGATGCATTTCTGACGATATTCGATTCTCACGATATTTGTATACGTAGCAAGTAAGAGATAAGTCCTTTTAAAACAAAGATAATAAGTCTTTTAAAAAATACAAAACATAAACATGAATATCCATCTGATTCAACTTATTATTAAGTTTGTAAGTTGATAAACAAAAATATAAAAATTCTATAATTCTTTTAGGTAATAATTCCAATAATTCTTTTAGGTAACGTGAATTATATTTTGGAATTAAACATATTTTGAACAAGTTTGATATTTTTTTTCCTTAAATGAAATCTCTTGTATATTTTTGCATTTTCAAATTTACCGAATAATTTTGTACATGTTTTATAAATAATGTTTACGAAATAATTATGTTTAAATAATAATAATAATACTTTATTACAACCGAAATTAATAAATTATATTGTATATTCCTAAAATTTATTTTATCAAATGCTGGAAGTACACAATTATTTATGTATATAGTTCATTCACGATGAAAAGGCCAAATTCATTTAAAATTCAGGTATTTTTTCTTTCTTTTATTTTTCGGACACGCCGATTAGCATTGTCACTTGCGCGTTTTTTACAATAAAAATTTTCTATACAGGGTACCTCAAGTAGAAACTATGGCGTCAACATTAATTTTTATAAATGGAATCCCCTGTATATGATAGTTTACAATTATTCTACGATACCTGAATACTTTTTGCATAGCACACCATAAAAGTCGGCGGTTTGTGAAATTTGACGTAATAGACTAGTGAAACATATCTTATTAAAAAATTAAACTTTATACAATATTTATTTCAACTGATGTTCAATTTTTTGTCAATTCAATGCATTTTCGATCGACAAGTCTAATTTCTTGTTAAATTCTTGGCTTTAATTAGTCATCAATATTATTTGGTCTATTCACATCAAGTTGGGATTTCAAATATCCCTATTAAAAAAATATAATGGGGTTACATCGGGTGGCCACCATTTGTTAGAAAAAGTTGCATCCAGAAATTGTCGAACAGCAATGGCAAAGTGAGGAGGTGCCCCGTCTTGTTGAAACCATATCTCGCTCGTTACTAGGTATGTCAGCCTCTTGTGGATCAAGGAATAAAACAACTAAAGCAGGGATAAGTCCAAACTATAGAAAGTCTCAGTAGCGCTTTCCGTTGTATTGTATCTCCGAAAAAATAAGGGCGCAAAGATTCGATATTTCACAATACTTGCCCACATATCAAATTTATGAGGGTACTATATGTGATATTGTTGGGTCAAATGAGGACTTTCAGTTGCCAAATATCTGCAAGTTTCCCTGTTAACGTGAGTTGGGTTAACGTGTTAACTTGAGACCCCTGTAACTAAAATTTTCATTGCAAAGAACGTATTGAATCAAAAGGACAACAAATTAAATATTACAATACAAATCGTTTATTTGTCAAAAGAAAAAAAAAAGAATACGCTTTATGAAAAAAGAAGGCAGCATGACAAAAAGGACGGTTCATCGATTATAAAAAAAACCGCTTGACATGCTCCTTATATTAAGGAAAGCATATGTAAACTATCCTATACATAACAAACAAAACAGCTAAATATTTCTAAATAATCATTAGTATTTAGTCTATGAAAGAATTTAAAACGAGCAGTAGTCGCAATAAATCTAGAATTAATTTTTATTTTTTAATGACTTATGTTTTTTTAGATATATGGTATGCTATACAAAAAGTATTCAAAATATATCATAGAATTGTAAAATATCAGGATATTCCATTTAGAAAAATGAAGGGTGACGCCTTAGTTTTTACTTGGCACCTTGTATAAAATTTCATTTATTTCTTTAAAATTTTTATTTAAAAAATACCCAAGTGACAATACTAATCGATGTATCCAAATAAAAAAAGAATATCTTAATATAAAATTAATCTGTTCCTCTCATCGTAAATGCACTATATAACCAATCATTTTAATTACCTGTATCTCTGTAAATATTTTTATATATATTTAAATAAGTGTTAATTATTTAAAAGTTCAACTGGATTGTTAATTTAAAATATTTACCATACACTAAACTCAGACTTAGAGAATCGAAACAATAACTATCCTGTGATGAGGAAACTAAAGTTTGAATAATATTGATGTCTAAATATTTGAATAGAGAACCTGTAAGTCAGTAGCAATGCAATTAATATGAATATCTTTCTTGTATTTTGTAATTTAATTAAAACTAACAACCTCCATTTTGCTCGGCCAGCAGAAGGTATTCTTTCAAAGCACACATAGTATAAATCTATTGAAAATAAGTAGACTAAAGTTTTGAAATAAAAAATTGATTTAAAAAGCTCTTAAAAGTGTTAAATTTCATTAAAATAATAAAAATACAAACATTTGAAAGGAATCAATCATATTTAAATGTTTTCACAATAAAACTCATTCAGATTATTGTAAACACTTCCAAGGAGAAAATTACAGACCTTCTTCCGAAATAGCTTAAAGAAAAGAGAAAAGCGCTGTTCAATGTGTTCCAGTAACGATTACAGATTTTAATTTTATACATGATTTGTTAATCAACGTAGAATGGGGCATTTGCAATACTAAATTAGCAGCAATATACAAAATCTTCTCCTTAAAACTAACACACTTTTGAAAAGCCAAGAGGAGAGTGCTGACTACACAAACCTCAAAACCTTATGCCATATAATAATCTCGACGGGACTGAAAATACACGACGTCATCAAAATCGTGACAAAATACTTCTTCAATTGACTTAAATGCTGAATAACGCCTGTTAGTTACTAACGCCTATTATTATAATGTTATGAATTAATCAGAAAAGTACATATTTTCTCGAAGACGGTGGGATAATAAAAGACCAACTTCAATTATAATTCGATAATTCGAAAACGTGTAAAAAAGTATTGTTAGAGTAGAATATTGATCGCCCTGAATCCCGGCTATTACTTAAAATGCAAACATTTCAAACGATTGTGACAATTCCTTTTTTTTTATTACTTTAAAATTAATAGGTATTTTTATAATTTACACACATAATTATCAAAACATTTAATAACTAATATCAGCAATAATTAAAATATTTATACTTCCAGTACGTAATTTCCAATGTATAACATTTTTAAAACAAGAGTACTCATGATTCGATATCTTTTATTCTGATTGACCAATTTTTTTGTGAGAAAAATATTATTTTTAAAGTTTAATTTTGAAAAAAATTCATCAAAATCTTGCAAATCACTTATTATTAAAATAAAATTCTAAAGAAGTCAATTTACGAGTAATAAATACAATGAAAAATCGAGCTACGTCAATAAATGAGTCGCCATAAATATTTACTTCATATAGGCCAATATAGCCATAAGGCATATAGGCCATATAGGCATAAGCCAATAATATTCCTTATTTTCACGGTAATCCTTAATTACCATAAAGAATTATACCTAATATTCTATGAAAGAAATGAACCAATAACCAAAATATCACAGATTTACGAAATTAATATATTTAACTAATTAAAAAAAAAGAAATTAGTAGTTTGTTTAGTTTGCCTTCATTAAAAAAAAAATCATCAATCCGAACACATAGACTTTTATGGGATCCGACCTCTTCCCTTAATATTGTGGCACACCTATCTAATACATATAGCCGTAATGAAATATAAAATATTAGCGGAAGATTTTTAAAATATAGTCCTATTTTCTGTTTAAATTACTTAATTATCGTCAGCTACATTATCGTCACAGTATAGACCTCTTTGATTACTTCTTAGTTTTTCGTTGTTACTCTAGGTTCTTCCATAGTTTCCATTTGTATTAATACAGAAATAGTTTATAGGTAAACAGAAAAGATTAACAAAACCTAATTTTGTTTTACAAAATGGCAATATTTGAACTGGCAACATCGTTGGATCTCGCGTTATGCGGTGACTTTAATGATATACAAGGTCGGATCTCGAGTTTCACCATATATTTAGTGGATCTCGGGTTCAGATATATACATGGTATATATAAAGGGGTTGAAAAAATCTACCCCTCTCATGATCCCATTAATTGATTCATTAAATTGAACCACTTTGTTAAATATATTAACAAATTATTGCTTCCATATATTAAGGGCTTCAGGTGGATCTCAGGTAGTCCACGATATGATCGGATCTCGACTTGATAGAAAGAAGTGTATATATATATTTATATTTAATCAAATCCTAAGTAATTATTATTATACAAAATCGAACTAAGTATGTAAATATACTAGGATACAAGCAGCCTAGCGATCATTGCTTTCTAGGACTGAAAGGACAAAATCCTCTTTATTTACAACAAGTAAGTTGTAAAAGTTAGCAAAAGAATTTGATTTCGAAGTCCAACCTGCAGTATTTTTAATTAAGTCTAAACTCAACCCTTTACTTTTCGCTAGCGACGTAGCAGAATGTCTAGTACTATGTACCGAAAATATTTCGGTGTTAATTCCGCTTTTTGTAAAAGTGACCTTAATCCAACGACTGATAGACTGACTTTTGGCCGCTCTGTACGGTCTTTTAAAGGTTATAAATAGTTTTGACACATTCCCTCTTAGGACAGAAGTTTTTTCTAAATAATCATCCAAGGTGGTAGCGGCGCATATATTTAAATCTTTTAAATAATATGGAATACGTAAAACTGATTCTACCGTAACTTATTAACTACGTAGCTACGTAACTTATTCCTACCGCTAGTTTTAATTCGGTCTTTAATTAAAATTTGAAAACCTGATTGATTTGAATTCTGATTTCTATGAATATTTTCCAGTTCAATCAAGGAAAATGTTTGCACCCGATGGGCAGTAATTAGGGCTAATAAGGTAAAAAGTTTAAATGTGAGATTCTGTAGAGTTAAACTTTTGTTTGGATAGAGGCTTCTTAAGTACGTTAGCACAACAGATGGATTCCAAGTCCAGTTATATCTTGGTTTGCCTGGTCTCAAATCTTTAACACCCTTAAAAAACCTCTTAATCTCAGGGTCTGAGCCTATTTCTGATGATATAATTAAGGATAGTGCGGACCTGGCACAATTTAGAGAGCCGTGTGATGCTCCTTCTTGGGACATTTTAGATAAGAACCTTAAGATAAGTTTGATACAGTTAGAATATACACTGGTGTTATTAGTAAAGCAGAATTTCCACCAAAGCTTCAAACTACTGCTATACTGTGCCATGGTTGTTCGGGAGATTGATGGCATCATAATCTGTATGGTTTCCTTTGTCAATCCTCTCCTTCTAAGGGCGCACCCGATAATATGGCTGCCACCAGGAAAAGCTTCCTCCATAGGGGTGCGATTTCCTATCAATAGAAATTAATAAGTGCCTATCAGGATTAAGGTATAGTGATTTCCCTTTAATCAACTTAGTGAAAAGCGGAAACCAAGGTTGAGTTGGACAAAAAGGTACGACTATGATAGCTGTCGCCCTATCACATATTAATTTTTCTAATACTTTCGGAATTAACGCAAATGGAGGAAACGCATAACAACCAGACTGATTGCCCCAAGAAAGGGTAAACGCGTCATATGTTAAAGCATCGGGATCCCAATGCCAAGAGATGAATGAATTACATTTTGCATTAAGTCCACTAGGGAAAAAATCAAGAGATGGAATTCCATAGTTTTTACAAATTAGATTAAAGGCTGGTGAAGATAGTTCATTCTATGTCCGTATTACCTTTTCTTGATACAGAATCTGCCTCTTTATTAAGTTTTGATTATATATAGGTTGCTACTACAAAATTATTCGATTGTTCACACCTTATCCAAATTTTTTGTGCAACTTCATTAAATCTAATGCTCCCCATACGATTAACACATGATAAAGCTGTTTTATTATCAATATGTAATAAAATATTGCTATTTTTAACTCCACGCGCAAAACAATTTAAGCTGAAGAAGGCTGCTAACAGTTCTAAACTGTTAATATGCCAATGTTTCTCCACAGTACTCCACTGGCCATTGGCTCTTTTACCTTCACAATATGCCCCCCACCCTTTTTGAGAAGCATCTGAATATATTTCCATTACATAATTTTGGACAGGTTTATTAGAGTTGCTAGCAGAAAGAACATGAGATTTCCACCATATCAGGTCATTTAGAATGAACTTAGGAATTTGCATTTTACTTTTATATGACCCTTCGGATCATATAAAAGTAAAATGCAAATCCATACACAATAAGTAAATGCAAGACCCTTTGTAGTACATTTTCCCATATTTAAGTGCTGGAGAGGCTGTAACTATTTGCCTACAAATCTAGAAAAGTATTAAATAGAACAACTTTTAATATCCAAAATTTTATTGATCCAATTAAGCAATTCTTGGCGTGTATCTAAAGGAAGTATAATGGTCATTTTAGAGGTATTATATACAAAACTCAAAATCTACATGATTTACTAGGTGTAAAACTAGACTTTTCGATATTGACTATAAACCCCAATTTTTCCAATACTTGTCGAGACGTTTTAGCATTATATTATAAATTTTAAAATCTATAAATTGCGACGAACCGATAAATCAATACCTAAAGAAACCAAGCCAAAAAAAAAGGGGGGGCTACCTGAAATTCTGAGTCTCTCCGACTGGTAGTAGGGCCCACCTGATCTGAATGGGGCTCCTTTGTTGGCAGCTATACGTTTGGGCCAAAAGAGACAGCAGCAGATCGACCAGTTAGGATGCTTCCAGAATGTCTAGCAGGTAGTGGAAGGCAATCGGTATTAGGTGTAGCCGATTTGAAGGAATGCAGGTTCCGGAGATGATGATCCAAGCGACTTGATGTGGTAACACGTGGAACAGCAAGTGAGGTGGAAGCAGTAACAATAAAAATGCAGCAAAAGCAGAAGCAGAGGATAAGCAGAAGGTATAGGAAGGCCTAAAAATGGGGACCACACATGAGGTTCGACATGGCTGTCAATTTTATGACATTTTTGTGTGGGTAAGTAAGTTAAATCTTATAAAATTGCTCTCTGAAAAGTTGGATGCATTGATGTTCTTTTGAGTTAAACCGAAAAGCATGCAAATAAGAAATTAATTAGATGAAAAAAATAGGAAAATGACTTAGGCATATAACATGTGCTAACTTACCGAAGATGGAATGTGGCCTTTTCTGGGGTTTATTTAACACAACAAAAATAAGGAGCCCTATAAACTCTTAGGCCTACTTAGAAAATCAGCAATTAAGCTATCCTAGCACATACTAGTAACTACAAAAAAAATTAGGCTAAGATACGGTCTACCTTTTCACATCCGCATTAAGCGAAACTATCTGTCATACTCTAGAACCAGATAAAGAATGAATCTATTAAAAATAGGATTGTCAGTTTCCCCCAGATTTTAAGGAATGCATTTATCTGTCAAGTACCTAGGTGTTGACATGCTGGGTTTAACTACTGGGTACTATCTGATACCAACATTGGCTTAAGTAATTTGCAACTATGGAGCAAACTATAACTTAAGGGCCATGGTTTAGCAACAATGATTTACAAAAAAAAACTGACAGACCAGATTGACATTAACATTCTTATTACTATTGATCCTTATGACTTGAAAAAAATAAACAAATAGTTAATATGTGTTCAGTATTCATTAAAATCTAAAATAGGCCAAATTGACCTGCAAGGTAAAATCAATGCAAAATCAACGTCAGTTCCTAATTCTATTCAATCAACAAAACAATGAAACAATATCCCATATTATTATTTACTTTCCTCATCCAATAATGGTTTTCCTTGCGTTTCAGATCGGGTATGTTAGGAGGGACCATCTTAACGGTGTATCATATCTGTGTAGTATGTATATTTATGTATGATTTTTAAATAAATTATTTTATGAAACTATGGTTGAGATTTACTTTATCTTGGCAAAAAAATTAATAAATCAGTTAATATATCTGTTGAAGATTAAACCTGTAACAGGTCATCACTACAGATCCTTTCAATCCTAGGTCCATGTAGCGCCTATTTGCTTGTTTACCTTGATAGGAATTAAATTGTATTAGGTACCTAGTTTTTTACACAAGGACCATATTTTATAGCCGTACCTAATAGATTTACCTTTTATGTACTGCTTCGCTCCATGCCTTCCGAAATATGGTACCATACTTCGATCAATAGACAGTTTTTCGTTAAGCGGAGCATATGACAAAAATCGGTCATTCAACATGTTGAAAAGTGGTTACAACTTCGCAAATTTATTGTCTTGTTCTAAATCATTATTATCAGCGCAATTCGCAAATTTTTTAACAATTCAAACCGATTTCTTCGCCTTGCATTTGCTATTAATGGATTGTATGTATCAGTATCCACCTCCCAAAGCATACGCCATCTTGAAACTTGTAAATGCCCGGATAAATATAAAATATCAATAAAGCATTTTAGTTCTCCTGCATCAGTACTAAAATTATGTTTGCCTTTTTGTCTGGCATACAAATTAAACATTTCTACTAAATAATTACATATTTCCATATCAAAAAATGATTCAAAGCACGCAAGAGCATTTGGAAATATGTCGACGTTTGCGCCAGGCTCTTTCAGAGAAACAAATTGTGGGAAGAAGTTATTCAATTCTACTTTTTTCCATCTTCTTTCTAAATTTGTTCTGTTTATATTAGCTTGGGTTACCAAGCGAGCTAAAGGTATATTATCGCTATCGTCGCTTGCATTACCATCAGATAATTCAGGAGAGTTATCGTTTACGATAGAATGGCCTGAGGTTCCTGGTTGCGAATCGATTGCGAAGATTTCCTCAATATTTTTATCTTGATCATTGTCTCCAATATAAACTACTCCATCAATGTTCTTTATTTTTGCACAAGCTTCTGACTGCATTTGACGACCACTAAGGTGATTTACATTAGCTGAAGGAACTTGTCATCATCAGAATCCTCTTCAGAATCCCTTCCATCGTTTGGAGGTGTGATAAAAACATCTGCAGCCCAAAACTGCTCATCTTCAACTAAATCAATTAAAAATCAAATAAAAATAAAAAATTGTGTCCCCGTTTGTTCCAATATAGGAATAAGCTAAAATGATCAAATCATTTAGTAGCTTTCAATAGTATTCGTATTGAGTATATAAAATATCTTGTATTACATCACTTACAATAAATTCTTTGCAGTAGAACAATTTAATTATCAAAACTATACAAATTACATTACGGGACAATAATGACATTTCCAATATCAGAACTCTGGGAAAAACCAGTTTAAACAAAATCCTTAACAACAACCCTACACCTATTAAAGTCAAAGAAAACCAAAACCATAAATTTGCAGAAATCCCGTATGTCAAAGGTTTGTCTGAAAGGCTAACAGGAGTGGTTTCTAATGATAAAGTTAAAATAGCGTCCAAAAATGAAAACACCATCAACAAATACTTCTCAAAACTCATGGATAAAACACCAAATGAGTTAGAAAGTGGCGTGATTTATAAAATGCCCTGTTCTGTTTGTCATTGTCTGTATGTGGGTCAAACGGGCAGGTACTTAAAAACCAAAATTAGCGAACACGAAAGAAGCGTAAAACAAACGAACTACGCAGCATCTGGGAGAGACTGCTCTAGCAGAACACTCCTTCAATCAACACCAAGTCAAAATTAATTAAAATTACAACATTAGTTAAAATACGCCCAAAGTAAAATATACACCATACGTCCCAAGAAGAGCAATACACCAGTGGTGAGACAGTTTAGGAATGTACGAAAAGGATGTCGTGGGGACAGATGGTTTGGTAGCATTAGACTTTCCGGGGATGTCTGAGTGCTATGGGATATAAACTGGATATACAAGGGGTGTGCTAATGTCCGTTTTATAATTATAATCTTATTCTGTTAAGGACTGTAAATCGACTCACACTTGTCATAAATGTAAACAGAAGCATCACACTTTGTTGCATTTCGAAAGAAACACGGGCTCTGGTAACAGCAATCATGTTATCTCCACTCCCCACTTTACTGCTTCTCCTATAAATAATGATGCACGGTCATACTTGCCCGCTAATCTTTTAAATTCTTCGCCTTTAGTCGCAAGTAGTATTAATGATAATGCTTCGATTAATGTTTTACTATCCACAACTCTGGTGGATACGTTAGACGGATCTGGAAACTTTCAAAAAGTTCGAATATTATTGGATTCGGGTTCTCAACTTCATTTTATTTCGCAAGATTGTGTTAGACGCGTTGGGCTTCCTCCTTATAATTGCTCCGTTCAGGGTGTGGGAGAAACCCATGTACCCAATTGTTCAAAAAGTATTTTCATAAAAATTCGCCCTTTTAATAAACTTACCCCTATTATTGATTTGGAAGCAGCAGTTCTTCCATAAATTTGTGGTAGTTTACCTTAATCCCCTTTGCCTAAAGGAACATGGCCTCACTTGCGCAATGCTGTGCTGGCTGACCCTACTTATAACATCCTCGGTCCTATTGACATGCTAATAGGTGCTTCTTTGTTACCTTATATTTTGAAAAAGGGTCGTTTTAATGGTCGGCTCAATGAGCCTGTCGCTATTAACATCATCTTCGGCTTTATTTTGATAAGCAAAGTGTCGTCAGGGTTTTTGCCACAGTCTCTCGTTTGCTTTTATACGTTTATTAATGATACAATGCAAAAGTCTTGGGAAGATGAGGACCTCACGTCAAGACTTTATCTCCAGAGGATCGAAAATGCGAGGAAATCTTTGCTAATTCTACCTATCGCAACGAAAATGGGAGATTCGTAGTTTCCTTGCCATTTCAAAGCCAGGACCCTGAGTTTACTAGCAGTAGAGAATTAGTTGTTCGAAACTTTTTATCGTTAGAGCGCAGACTCAAAAGGAATCCGAAGCTCTACTGTGATTATTCTGCTTTTATGCAGGAATACCTTACTCAAAATCACATGGAATTACTACCTTCAGGGGACATACCACAACGGTCATTTTATATCCCACATCATTGTGTGTTAAAGGATTCCAGTTCCACTACTAAACTTTGCGTAGTGTTTAACGCTTTTAGCAAAATCTCCCGGGACATGTCGCTTAATGAGTGTCTTCTACCTGGACCCAAATTATAAACTGATAGTTTCGTGTTACTTCTTGGCTTCAGAATTCATCGTTTTGTTTTCACAGCCGATGTTCGTCAAATGTTTAGGCAAATTTTATTAAACCCCGCACACGCCGATTATCAGAGAATCGTGTGGCGCTTCTCCAAAGATCAACCTATCGCTGATTATCGCCTTCTTACAGTTACTTATGGGCTAACTTGTGTACATGATGCCATTAGGTCGTTATTAGCTTTAGCAGAAGAGGAAAAGATTAATTTTCCTGAAGCTTCCCAAATTATTTTGAGGTCATCTTATGTTGACGACGTCAACGGTGGCTCAGAAACCATTGAGGGAGCGAAAAATCTTCAAAGGGATTTGATGTCTCTTCTTCAGAAAGGTGGTTTTGAACTTCGAAAATGGTGTAGTAATGATCCTCGTTTGTTAGCTGATTTTCAACCATCTTTTCTTTATAATAAAAGTCTTTCACTTAATTTCGACTCAGATAGCCCCTTAAAAGTTTTAGGTCTTCAGTGGAATCATTCTATTGATGTTTTCCAGTTTTCAGTTAGTTCAATTGATAAAGTATGTACAAAACGAATACTTTTGTCTAATTTAGCAAAGATTTTTGATCCTTTGGGATTAATTTCTCCCTTAACTTTTCTTGTTAAGCACTTAATTCAGCGATTATGGTACTTAAAGCTAGGTTGGGATGAAACGCCTCCAAACGAGATCGTTTTTCTTTGGAATAAATATTATTCGGAGATATCTTCTATATCGGAATGTAAAATTCCTCGTTGTTTGTTCCCTCTCAGTTATAAGACCATAGAAATTCACGGGTTTCGCGATAGCTCCGCAAAGGGCTATTGCGCTGTAATTTACCTAAGCTGTTTAACTCCTGATGGAAAAGTAGCCACTCTCGTTTGTATGTGCTAAGTCGAAAGTTGCACTGCTAAAAACTCTTTCGATTCCACGCTTAGAACTATGCGCAGCCGTGCTTTTGTCTCGTTTGCTGTCACATGTTTACAAAATTTATACCTCATCTTTCGCAATTCATAAGATTTTCGCCTGGAGTGACTCAACAATTGCCCTTTCATGAATCAAAGTGTCTCCACATCGTTGGAGTACTTTTGTTAGTAATAGGGTCTCCTTTCTCCAAGAAAGGTTACCCGTTTCTTATTGGTATCATGTCTCCTCTAAAAACAAACCTGCGGATTTAGGTTCTAGAGGCCTGTTTCCGGTCGAGTTAAAAAATAGTTCGCTTTGGTCCGAGTATTTCACTTAATTCAAACCGCAACTGGATCCCTTTTGTAAATGTTTCTTCAAATGTCGCTTCTTTACCTGAAGAAAATAAAACTTGCTTATTGGTTCCCGCTTCAAAAGATTTTTTTGAAAGCCTCATTTTGAAGTTTTCATCATTTGATAAATTAACGCGCATTGTTGCTTATATCTTTCGCTACAAAAATAACATTTGTTTCCCACTTAAAAAACTTATAGGCGCTCTTACGTCTTCCCAACTTCATGCCGCCACAATGGTTTTGGTTAAGCATGTTCAGTCACGGGCTTTACTTCAGACATAAGGCTAATTCAAAGCAATCAATTGCCTTCGAAGCCGCTTAGACGGTTAAGCGTTTTTATGGATAGTGACAATATCTTGCGCGTGGGTAGTCGCTTAAAACACTCATTGAGTTTTAATCACAATTATCCTGCCCTTTTACCTGGTACTCACGAGTTTACAAAACTTGTAGTAACTTATTTTCATTTAAAATATTTTCATGCAGGTGTCCAAAGTAATCAGTTTCTTATCATGCAACAATTCTGGATAGTATCTTCCAAAAGGGTCATTCGTCAAATTATTTCAAAATGTGTACGCTGCTTTAGGTGTAGACCCCAGTCTATTCAGCCCCCAATGGGTGATTTGCCTGCTGTGCGCGTCTCCCAAGTAAAGCCTTTTCTTCACACCGGAGTGGATTACGCCGGGCCTTTTAATGTAATAATGTCAGGCTAACGTGGCAGTCGCACCACTAAGGCTTACTTGTGCCTATTCGTTTGCTTTGTCACCAAGGCTTTACATCTTGAATTGGTCTCTAACCTCTCTACCGAGGCCTTTTTAGCTGCTTTACGTAGTTTTATCGCTCGCCGTGGCCGTTGTCAGCACTTATATAGCGATTGCGGTACCAATTTTACTGGTGCGTCTAACCAATTGAATGGTTTTATGGTTAATTCTGCCTCGACTGAGGGCATATCATGGCACTTCAAACCACCTTCCGCTCCTCATTTTGGAGGGCTGTGGAAGGCGGGGGTAAAATCTGTTAAAATCCATTTATATCGCGTGATTGGTAATCAGTGTTTAACTTATGAAGAATTTAACACCGTTTTAATTTAAATTGAAGCCTTTATAAATTCACGTCTTCTTACACCCTTTAGTAACGACCCAAACGACCTGACCGCCTTGACACCCGAGCATTTTTTAGTACTGGAGCCTCTGACTGTTCTTCCCAAGACTGATTCGTTACCTGTAAATCGTTTAGATCGCTGGCAGATGCTCCAAAAAATGCATCAAGATTTCTGGCGCCGTTGGTCTAGTGTGTATTTGCACACGCTACATCAACGTGCCAAATGGCATAAGCCTATTGTTAACCTCTCTCCTGGAATTCTAGTGCTAATTCGCAGTGACTTGGCACCGCCCCTGCAATGGCATATGGGTCGAGTTAAGAAGGTACATCCGGGTTCGGATGGAGTAGTCAGAGTCGCTACTGTTCAAACCAGTAATGGCACCTTAAAGCGACCTGTAGTCAAGCTATGTCCTTTGCCGCTTTCAAGCCACTGAAAAATGCAATGCAGTTTTGGTGGGCGGTATGTTCAGTTTTCGTAAATTTTACAACAGTTCAATCAAGTAGTTCGTTCTTCATTCTATTTCAAATGTTCATTAATCTTTAAACTGTAACTCAATTTCGCTTGGCTCACTGTGTAGAAACAGTTAGTTAAAGTATTTCTATTCAAATGCATCCAAAAGAATGTTTTGAGGCCTTATAAAAAGGTGCGCGTCCAACATACTGAACCAGTTCGTTGAAACCCATTATCAGAAGAAGTAAATTCGCTAAACCGCATCGCTTACGCATCTATTACCACCTGATACAATCCCGTGTTTATGGGATAAACCGCATTTCGTACTGAGAAAAAGCTGGCCAGCTAACGCGAGTGAAAAACTGTAAACGAGAGAAAACCAGGTAAGGTGTCACAACCATTAATTGTCAAAAAAACAATAAATACAGTCCACTTTTCTCAACAGTGAGCTTTCGATACAGTACTTTCTTCGCAAAAATAAAATTCAAAAAAAGACACCTGGATATACTCAGCACATACTCGTGCTATTTGAGATCTAATTTACTATTTCATTAAAGAAAGGATATATATGTATAGGGTATTTTCTAAGCTGAGTCAAACGAAGTTAATAACCCATAGAAATCACCTGTATAAAAGTTTCATAATAAGAAAGATAGTCAAACATTGAAAATTTGTAAAAATACGAATGCCTTGATCGGACGGCATTATCTTGTGGAAGATGGTTGCGGCTTTTGCCAAATTATATTGCCATTGTTGCTGTCAAATTGACCATCTAACAACTTAAGATGTATAAAAACACTATAAAAACGCTTAAGTCATCTGCATCTGTGTCAAAGCATTTTTGTTTATAGAATGAATGACCGGAACTACCATCACATCCCCACTTAGATATTTCTTTCTGCAGATGTTGCTTTAACAGTTATATTATTTGGGTAACAAGATTTCTTGACTGCTTGAATTGTTTTGTAAGACGGGAATTTCTCTGGATCTTTTGCTCGAATAACGTTATATTAGTGTCGTGTTAGTTTAGCTTCAACCATAGTCGGAAGAGCTTCCTCTATAGACATCTTTATGTGGACGCGTGTATTTGATTAGAGCATTTCTGTAATTAGACACGCGTGTAGGTGAGCGAGTAACTTTTTCAACGACTTACGCAGTATCTAGCTGTCGACATTCAAATCTAGCTGTCGACCTCAAATTCATTTTTATGGCAAATCCAAGCTGACATGTTGACACAATTTTTCTTAAATTTTCAGTTTTCAGTCGTTTGCTTCAGTTAGAGCAATCTTCAAAAGCTAGTTTTGGACGACCCGGACATTTTGCAGATATATTTTTATGTTGGGTGAAACCACTTGAAGTTTCTAGCCATTCTTTATTATTTTTAAAAAATGTGCCTGACTCCACTTTTTCTTAAAACGAGATGTAAATTGAGACAGGGTATGCTTAAGTTCGCTTATTTCTTCTTCAGGACAATTAGTTAGTTGTTTAAGGTGGCTTTTTCTAAAATTAAATTGCTCATCTAGTTTTTCCAAGCCATAATTTTTTATTAACTTATATAGATTCAATCTGGATATATATTGTTAGATATGATATGATATTATCAATAATAATAGCGTCGATGTTCGATAATTACGTTTATTACAAAATAATAATTACCACAAAAGTAACAAATAATATTCCAAGGAGCGTTCAACCCAAACCCGGGTTTTATTACCAGAAGACGAACCAGCATTACTTTTTTGTGATGCTTCGTGATACAGTGGTTTCGAGAACGATGACAAAAACACTAGCAGATCAAAAACAGTACGACAATTGGCACTTATAGCACAGTGACGCACGTCCAGCTCAGAAATTCCATGTACAATTAAATCAACCAAATCAAGCTCCAATTAGCACGCACACTTTTCAGCATAGCAGACTTTTCATGCACATAATGGTCATAAGTTACTAAACAGCCTCATCTAGCATACGCCCTAAGTTTCTTTTTGGAGGGAAAGCTTCTATAAAATTATCACAAAAATTCGCCCAATTCCTGTTATCCGGATCCCAATTTTCAAACCATCTTTTTGCCCCATTTAATAAAAATCTACCAACCCTTGCCAATGTTTCAATATCGGACCACCTCAATTCATGCTTAATTGCTTTAACTTAACTTACCCATTTGCTCGACTCATTACTTTCTGATCTAAAGTACGCTAAGTTTACCTGTTCACTGATCTTTTGCGACTGCAGAGCTTTAACTAGCTTAGTCACCAGAGTCCGCGCTGAGTCACCTACCTCGGAATCCATTTTTCAAAACCTTATCCACACACCAGCTTAAGTAACAAGTTTTCCAATGCGCCACTTATCGCGAATTGTTCTTATGCAAGTTCCCAAATTTATTGACACGTAAACCAATGAAAAAAAAACACAAACGTAAACAGTGTTTATGTGAACAAATAAAAACACGAAAAATAGTCCTGTGAGCTTTAGCACAATCCCACTTCTGATGTTGGATATTATTTGATATTATCAATAATAATAGCGTCGACGTTCGATAATTACGTTTATTACAAAATAATAATTAACACAAAAGTAACAAATAATATTCCGAGCAGCCAACCTGAGCACGGAGAGAACAATACCCATAAATTCTTTCTTTAGCCATCGACAACCTTTTTACATTTCGATGATTCAGCTTATCATAATCTCCTGACCGGCGGCGGCTCGATAGAAATTCCTTATCACCGGATGTTGTTTTCTTAAATGGCCTTCCTGGCAGTAGCGACGCTCTCGTCGCTCTTTTCGCTTGAAGACAAATCTGTAAAGCAAATATTTTTTTCTGAAAATGCCGCAGCTTTTTTGACACTTGTAAGTAACATGTAAAGACCACAGCCTTTACCTGGCTCTATCACTAACGGAGTAGAAACCATCACAAAATCATACAAACTATTTCTTGTTGATACCACCACAATATGTGACAGTTTCAAAATTCACCAACCAGTAACTTCTTCTGAGTCCATACGTGACTCTCATCTTCTCATAAGAACTCTCATCACACACTGGGTGGAACACTCTAGAACCTTCATCATGTTAACATGCACCATTGGACTGCCCATGGTTATGTTTATACTTTTTTGATGTCGTAGCGTCCCTTTTCCAGACATTTAACTATCTCGTAGGGTCCAAGGAACTTATAGTTACTTTTACTTATATGCATTTGTGAGTCACGATGCATCAGTACAAAATCACTAATAAAGTACTGCAATTTATCCCGCCTTTTTCTGTTTACATCATCGAAGTCACGTACGGCAGAAAGCTTCTCAGCTACTTTTTGCCTGTCCAAATTCCTATTTCGTATTGGAGTTAAATTTTTAGACACACTTTTGAGTAATGCTTGGATAAGTGGAGTCGAACTCTGAATTACCAACAATAGTTGCAATGAAGTCGCACTAGTTGACTTTTGAATAGTCGAATTTAAAACAAGCTCGATTTTCCATAACCCACTCGGCCTTTCTGATTTAATTTGGGTCTCAATTTTAAAAAGATTTCTTATAGTATGCATATAATGTTCTGCTTGACCATTTCCTTTGTGTACGTCAGGTGTCACAAAATACCGTTTTGTGGATAGAATCTTCATGTGTCGATATTTGGTAGAACCCCGAACTAATATCCAGAGAGGTGAAATAACATCCTTTTTTAAGTCTATCCAATTGGTCCTCTATTAATGGTAAGGGATACCGGTCCTGAATGGTGATACGATTTAACTCGCGATAATCCACGTAAATCCTGTATGCCCCATTTTTCTTTGTGACTAGCAATACTGGACTTGAAAATGGTGATTGACTAGGTCGTATGATTTTGTTGTCAGTAGATCTTCAATGATTTCTCAAATTGTCTGCCTCTCAATAGGCGCCAATCTGTAAGGTAAATGGTGAACAACAGCATCCTTTGTCAGGTGTATCTGGAGGCTCGCATTGTTAACTGCACCTACTTCATTGCCAGATTTAGGTGTTCATGGCTCTAAAATCCTGAAGGATTGTTTCAAGATCCTTTCGATGCCCAACGGGTGCAATGATCTGAGCCATATTACAATTACAATCCTCTGAAATTCGATGGATACCAGGCAGCTCACGACGTACAATACGTGATCCTTGATGGTCTGTGATGGTAACAGGACTTTGATCTTCAAAAATATTCCGTCCAATTAATACATCGTAGTCCAGGTATTTAGCAGAAATAAAAACATAAGTTATAGGAATATCAATACCCAAAATTTCCGTGTCTCCGGAGAATTTTCTTGAAGCCTCAATGGTAACATTTGAAAGTCCTTTTAGAATAATATTGCAAGGAATTACTTTATTTTAAAAAAATTGTAAAAATTTGTTTGACATTAGAGATAAGTCCGCTTCTGTATCAACTAAGGCCCGAAACGTATGACCATCAATGACGACTTCCGTTGAACCCGCAGTATTTTCCAATGAACACAAATTTATATTACGGCGTCTCTCTATTTCAGCTTTTGTAAAACAGTTGGTAGCATTATGACCCTTTTTGGCGCAAAAACTACAAGTCTTAGTGTTTTGCTGAGATGTACTTGGCATATTATCTTGTCAGTTGGCAGGCATGTATCATGCTTATACTTTCTAAAGAAAATGTAGCTTTTTTCACATGAAAATTAGCTTTGATATCCCCAGGGTTTTTCCACACGAGAAACACTTTTTAGGAATACCCTTTTCAGAGCCACTAACCTGTTTTTCGGACAACATGTGGGTTCTTTTACCAGAAGACGAACCAGCATTACTTTTTTGTGATGCTTCGTAATGCAGTGGTTTCGAAAACGTTGACAAAAACACTAGCAGATCAGAAACATTACGACAATTGGCATTTATAGCACAGTTACGCACGTCCAGCTCAGAAATTCCATATAAAATCAACCCAACCAGATCAGGCTCACTCTAATTAGCACGCCATTCTTCAGCATAGCAGACTTTTCATGCACATAATGGTCATAAGTATTTGTACAAGAACTTGTAAACTTAACAGCCTCATCTAGCATACGCCATAAGTTTCTTTTTGGAAAGAAAGCTTCTATAAAATTATCACAAAAAGTCGCCCAATTCCTGTTATCCGGATCCCAATGTTCAAACCATCTTTTTGCCCCATTTAATAAAAATCTACCAACCCTTGCCAATGTTTCAATATCGGACCACCTCAATTCATGCTTAATTGCTTCAACTTAACTTACCCATTTGCTCGGCTTATTACTTTCTGATCTAAAGTACGCTAAGTCTACCTGTTCACTGATCTTTTGCGACTGCAGAGCTTTAACTAGCTCTGTCACCAGAGTCCGCGCTGAGTCACCTACCTCGGAATGCAGTTTTCAAAACTTTATCCACACACCAGCTTAAGTAACAAGTTTTCCAATGCGCCACTTATCGCGAATTGTTCATATGCAAGTTCCCAAATTTATTGACACGTAAACCAACGAAAAAGAAATACAAAGTCCAACGTAAACAGTGTTTATGTGAACAAATAAAAACACGAAAAATAGTCCTGTGAGCTTTAGCACAATCCCACTTCTGATGTTGGATATTATTTGATATTATCAATAATAATAGCGTCGATGTTCGATAATTACGTTTATTACAAAATAATAATTAACACAAAAGTAACAAATAATATTCCGAGCAGCGTTCAACCCGAGCACGGAGAAAATAATACCCATAAATTCTTTCTTTAACCTTCGACAACCTTTTTACATTTCCATGATTCAGCTTATTATAATCTCCTGACCGGCGGCGGCTCGACAGAAATTCCTTATCACCAGATGTTGTTTTCTTACACGGTCTTCCTGGCAATAGCGACGCCCTCGTCGCTCTTTTCGCTTGAAGACAAATCTGTAAAGCAAATCTTTTTTTTGAAAACGCCGCAGCTTTTTTGACACTTGTTAAGGGCGGTTTTCCTAGTTAGCGTATCTATTACACGGCGTGAACCTAATAAAAAATTTCGCGTCGGCAGGAGCGTACTATTTTGTACGCCGCGCAACTTTGTTTTCCTAGGCAATGTATTAGCTGTAATCACGCTTTAGTTTATTAAAAACTTTTAATTAAAATAATCCGTTTAGGAAATAATAAAAAACGGGTATTAGCTTTGTTATTGCTGGAAAATCACTTGGCCGATGATGAAGAAGACATCACTTTGAAAATTAACAGTAATAGGAGGAAAAGTATTAGCAATGTGTTTTTAAACAGACAAAAGGAAGGTGCTTACAATATATTAATCAACAAGCATTTGCTTGACGAAGAAGAAAAGTTTAAAAGGTATTTTAGACTTACCCGTGAGCAATTTAATATAATTTTAAACGACATAAAATCTGTATATTTCTCCCTGTAATCGAGTCATGGCACCAATAAGTCCTGCTGAAAAGTTGGCTGTTACTTTGAGGTAAGAAAAATAAAATAAAATATTTTATAATTTATTTAATGCATTTTATTCATTAAAATTAAACATAGTTAAAAGTTTATAGTTTAATATTACTTATTTAGTATTATCCTCTTGGGCTAATAAGTTATATGCAACTGTCAGCACGTCAGAGGTAGCCAAAATTTCAGAACGTACGGCCGATGAACGGTGGGTGGATGGGGGCTGATTGAGAAGTTGATAATTTGAAGAAGTGAAGGTTGATGTGTTCTGGGAGAAAGGGGTAAGATGTGTGATTGGAAAGCTCTGATTGATAATTTGGAGAAGTCAATATGTAGTGGGAGGAATGGTTGGAAAGTTCTGATTGGCAATCTTGAGAAGTCAAATTTGATGTGTGGTGAGGAGAAGGAACGGAAAGCGGTGATTGATAATTTGGGAAGGAAGTCAAGTTTGATGTATGGTGGGAGGAATGGATGGGAAGCTGTGATTGAAAATTTCGGAATGTATTTGAGCTTGATGAGTGGTCGGTGGATACATGCACTTGTTCATGAAGTTGTTCCATATCAGATACAATTTCCAAAACTTTTAATTTTGTTTTTCTCACAAGATTGCAGTGATTTGGTGAAAACTTCTTCACTGTCTTGGCGATGCTTTTAAAAAACAAGTCGATCTCATCTTCTTCCTCGCATTTAATTAGCTGACTAATGGTATCATTCAATTGTGTGTTTTCAATTTTCTTTTCCTTCAAGTAGTTAGATAGTGCTGAATTTTCCACTCTAGTTTTGCGTTTTAAGCGGTATATATCACAGGTTTATAGGTTTCAGTAGGCATAACAGGAGGTATTTCAAGTTCGTCCTTTGATGAAGGCGGGTGATTCTTGATGTCTTGTAGCAGTTCGTCATTGTTTTCTAAAATTTCGGATCAGCAGAAATGTTAGAAAACGCTTTTCTTTAGTCCTCAATTGTGTCTAAAAACGACAATCTGTCCCTGTAGCTTGCCCTCTTTTGCTTTGCAGCAGATCCTGTTGTGCCTATGTCTTCTTTCTTTTGCCTTTTATAATGATCCCTGATACTTTTCCAACGTGCCTGGCATTCATCTCCTGAAACAAAAAAATAAACCAATTTAATATTTCCGTTCTTAGTAGTGGCCTTAAATCTAAAGATAAAAAAAATCTGTCGACAAGATAAGTTAAATGTATTAAGTAAATAAAAAATGGTATATTATTCGTGGTGTTCTATTAAAAAAATATATAACCAATCATTTGTCATAATTTTGTGTAAAGCCCTGCATATTTAAAAGAGAGAGATATTTTATAGATATGCACATTTGAAATAGCCCTACAATTTTTATATCCACTTTTTTCTAGTCTTGTACAGGGTTATTTTTATATTTTACCACACCCCTTAACTTTTTTGAGCCGATAATGGTTGATGAAATTTACAAGTTTTTACTGTATATTGACGTTGGTTCCTATGGCAAGGAAGGCAATTCCGGAATTTTTAAAAAGTCACGTACGCGGCATTTGGTAGAAAATGAAGCTATATTTCCTCCACCTGCAATTCTTCTAAAATCAGATATAATTCTACCTTACGTAGTATTTGGTGATGAAGCCTTTTCTCTGAGCGAACATATGATGAAACCATACTGCAAAAACCAAGCATTAGGTAACTCGAAGAAGCGAAGGTTTAACTATCATTTGAGCAGAGCGAGAAGAATCTCAGAAAATGCATTTGGTATATTGTGTACTACTTTTAGAGTCTTTTTTACACCTATAAACATAAGGCCGGAAACTGTAGATTTGATTATAACCGTCTGCTGCTGTTTACATAACATGCTGAGAAAAGAATATTCATCTGCGCCTGTCAATAGTGCAGAACAACACATAGGCGATCTTACGTTTCCCACAGAAAGTATGATACCTTTAGCAGGTCGAGGCGGATTTGCAAAATCTGCAGGTTTTCAAGTTAGAAGTCGATTTACGGACTATTTTAATATGAAATAAAAAACTCACAATACGAAAATAGTTATAGTTATAAAGTTCTTAAACAGTAGCATATATTTTTATAGCCGTCAAAAAATATAATAAATTATTTGAAAAAATCGTTGTTTCAAATTTTTCAAAGGTTACAAAGGTTCACAGGATCATTCACTATATTTTACCACCCCCCTTAACTTAATATATTAATACTAATATGCCTTAATAATATTATGTGGGTCACGGAAAAAAGATCGAAAAAGAAAAGGTCGAAATACAAAAGAGCGAAAGTACAATAAAAGGTCGAATCACAAAAAAGCGAAAATGTTTAAAGAAATGAATAAATAAGTTAATAACATTTTTATTTTTTATATTATTAATAATCGAAGGCATACTTACTTTTTCTTCCTAATTTGTCCGCTATATCTTGCCAAACCTTGTCTTTTTTGTAGCCGCTTTTGTAGTCAGCATGTTTCATATTCCATATATATTCAAAGAAACTGACATGCTCAATTAACATTTCGTCTTCTTCAGCAGAAAACGGTGTTTTTTTCTTTGGTAACATAATTATAATAGGTATATTATTAATACTTCTACGGCAGATTAAACACTAGCACGCCGCGAACGACGCAATGAGCTTGGAAACGACAATTCGATTGTTTTTTAGTAAAAAAGAGCAGGCTCCAACTTAAATTTAGCAATTAATTTCAGTTCTCTAGCATTTATAGTTACTTCACAATTAATTTTCAAAGTTCGAATAAATACGCCATGTTTAATTTTTTCCTTGTACCAGCGCGGCCGGGATGATACGTCACAAGCGCCCAATTAGTGGACGCGACGACCGACGCTAGCATGTCGTCCGCGCACGCTGCTTTGCTTTGGTAATATTATTATACATGTTTTTGCTGTTGTTTGTGTTTTTCAAAATGTCTGCTACACATACCTGCTATATATATTGTATTGTATTTTAATAAGTTCATATGTACATATGTTCTATGTCGAAGAACGCCTTAGACAAGGCAAGGAAAATGGTTGGACCGGTATTAGCCTATATTTACAATGTTAACGAAGTGAGCCGAATTTTTCTCGCATTATAGTGACAAGCTTACCTGTTTTTGAGTGTATTTTAAGAGATTCTTGGTTTTTTTAAGTAAAATTTTTGGTTAAATCTATACTTTTTGGATATTACATCAAAGTGGGATGTTCAGTGTTTTGATTTATATTTCGTAGGAAAAATAATTGCCAGATGACATTTTTGTAGATTTGGTGGCAAGCAGCTCGTTTCAGGTGCGTGATTACAGACCCACTATTTTCCTAAGAAAAATGCTTAGTTTTTGAATACCAGGGTGTCAAAGTAAAAGTTAATTTTTATATATTTTTGAATGGAATTTGTAGTTTTAAAATATTTACGTTTATATAATGGGTAAGTTGTCTGACTGACCACGAAAAAATTCCTGCTCCATTGTAATTAGTCAACAAGCAAAATACGTCAATAATAAAAGTTAAAAGTCAAAATGTCAACAAACAAAACTACCCTGTCAAAATAACGCCTGGGCACTAGGCTGTGGCTGGCTGGCTAGCGAGCGCTCTGTAATCAAATACCTACGAGTATTATTCCAATAGGTATATGTCTATAATACACCGTCGCGTCGCTTCGGCGTCTATGACGTATCGCGTAATTGGGACGGAATCTCGGGAGGTATAAAAAACCCCAGACTAGCAGCCTTATAACTTTGCAAATACTTACCCTAACAACTTGAAATAAACGTCATTGTTCTTATAAACTTATGTTGTATTTATGTTTGGGAAAAAATATATATATTTTTTTAAATCTTCCAAGCCCATTGACTCCTCTGAAACCAGTCGGTCTTATCACGCCCGGCGTACAACGCTGGCGTGGAATACGTAACACCGTATTCCTACTAGGGATGTCCGAAAAATAAAATAAATCGATATTTTGAATCGATTCAAGATCGTACATATCAAGATCGATCCAGAAATAAATCGGCAACAAAAGATCGATCTCATTAGAAATCGATATTTGATTCTGATAATTGTTTATGTGCACTTTTTTTTAAATAAAAATACATGTATAATTATATAAAGTATATTAACCAAAACTAACAAAAAAAAAGAAAATACAAATACAAAAAACATATAATATACATATAGTCATAACAAAAATAAACGTTATGTTGCTAAAAACTATGATAATAATAGGTTATAGGATTAACACAGTAATAAAATATGCAAAAAAAAATCACAAACAAAGTCAATCATTAATCTGATTTAGAGTTTTACCAGTAGGAACTATCTAAGGAATGAAGAAAGAGCAGTTGAGATAAATGTGTTCCACTTAACCTATTCCTAGCCTGAGTTAGAATATTTCCTGCTTGGAAAAAAACCCTTTCTGATGGTACCGAAGACCCAACAATGGATATATTTTTTTTTCCAAGACTAGCTAATTCACTCGAATTATAATTTAACCAAAAGCTAATTGGATTATTTTCCAATGGTATTGTTGGAAGGTTTAAATATGCTTTAAGGTCAACTGACATTTCATTTTGATTAGTTACTAAACAACTTTTTTCGGAAGTGACCAATTTTTTGTGATAAGACCATATACTATTAGAGTTTTCATTATTGGCAGGGACAGTAACCTGCTTTTGAGAATCCACCGCTTGTTGAGGGCTATTTTGGGTATTATGTTTTAATAATTTATCTACTAAATTTATTGCTCTTGCACAAGCATTTGGATTACCAAAGTGGATTTTCTTAAACCTTGGATCTAAAAGGGTGGATAGACTTAAAATGCTGTTTTCTTCAATAGCACCAAAACGTTTCGAAAGCTCTGCTAGCACAGTTTGTTTTAACTTTTCAGTCTCTGGAGTTAGGAGGTCTAAATTTAAAATATTATTTTTTAAACAGTTTACAATTGAGATAATTTTGCTGCATGTTAAATATTTTTCTCCGCTAATTTCTTTGGATACCTGCTCAATAGGCTTTAAAATAAAAAGAAGTTCTCTACATACTTGTATTTCTGCAGCTGAACATATAGATGGAGATTTTGGATTTTTTTTTTGAAGTTTTGTGCTGCTCTTAGTTGATCTGCAGCAGATACACTTTGTTTAAAATAAGTAACTATAGACTTTATTTTGTCAATAATTTGTTTTATGGCAAGATCTTCTGTAATTTTTGTTGCAACTAAATTTACTGTATGTGCAAAGCAGGGTAAGTGTTTATTTTTACCAAAAGTATCAGTAACATATTTGGTAATATTCGCCCCATTATCAGTGATAATAGCACTTACTTTTGACAAGTCAATTTCCCACTCTAGACAAACAGATTGCAAACATTCGCTTAAATATTGTGCAGTATGATTGGAACTAAGTTCTTTTACACCAATACCAATAGACTTACTATTTTCTTTATCTAAATAATGAACAGACTCCCAAGAAGCTAGGAGCGCCACCCTCAAGTTTAATGTGGATGAGGGACCACGGCCTATCGGGTAGCCTTTAGACAGTGGAGAAAGTAATCCAGGTCTTCTGTGTGAGTAAAACTATAGGCAATATTGTAACAAAATCACATTTATTCATCCCAAAACCTAACATGTCATCTCTTTGCTAACACTTCTCAATAAGCCTTACCTACGGCCCAATTCAATACGGTACGGTGCGGGCAGAGGAGGGGTGCAATGAAGAGAACCCATCTCAGTAAGCAAAATGTAAAAGCGGTGCGGTAATTTATGGCAGTGAATGAACGGATGAGATACAGCCCAGAGAAAATAAAGTATTAAGCGGTCGGTATTAATCGGAATGGTAAGCGGTAAGTCACCCGCAGGATAATTAAGCGGTCTAATATAAATGCGGTCGCTCGTAACCTTGGCCAATTCTGTTTAAAATGTCGGTAGACGCGGTCTTAATTATGTAGGTAGAAGATGGCAATGCTGTCAGGTTGGGAATAATGGGATAATATCTAATGCAGGGTGATACCTCGGACACTAGGAATAGGAAAAAGGGATTTTCCTACCTTTTTACCTATTATACTTACATGCTGACAACAGCGGCGGAGCGATGTACAGTACTGTGGGGCTTACCGCGGTCGGTCGCTGCGGTCGGACTGCCCACTGTTGTTGTTATGCACCGACTCCTCCGGCGTAGCTACGGTGGCTCTTGCCGGTTTCCTGGTGTTATTTGCTTTGTTTACTTTTTTGGCGCCTATCTTTTTTTTCTTGGTCGCATCTAGCTTGTGATAGCGCGGAGCGTGGGATTAGACTGACTGGGATGTGGAAGCATTGGTCATATTCATAGGCTGGGTGGGCGGCTGGGATTGGTTGGATTCACAGGTCTAGGACACGCCCACCCAGCTCGTCGGTTTTCGGTCGGTGTTGTTTACTTTGTTTTTTTTTTAAAGAGAGAAAAAAAGTGTGATTTTTTACGGTAATAACAATTTCAAAAGCCGGATTTGATGTTAGTTTATTTAATTTAGAGATTAAGTTATCTATTTTTAGGTTTATTTTATCCTCCGGCAAGGATAAAAGAGTTAATAAATTATTATTTTGAGTAGGTATTTTTAACCGTTTGGCCTCCAAACCGGGATCTCTTGCAGTTTCAGTCCCCCTGAACATCGGGCCCGAAGTGGGCTCTCTTTTTAACGCATCGGCGTATTTTTTATTGCTTTTAATAAAATTGGGGTTTTTGGGACAGCGTCAGTAACGTTCTTTTTCGCATTCTGAGTAATGATGTTGTCCTTTACATTTATGGCAACGCAGCCCCGCGTTGCAATTGCTCGCGGCGTGTCCAAATTCCTGACAGCGATGGCACTGTCCCACCTGCCTTATGTTGTTTATTTGGCAAGTTTTGAGGCGCTCCACTCGGACCCTAATGTTCATGATGTTGTCAACTTTGTAAATGTCTTCCTGTTATTTTCTGATCAGGAACCGGATGAGATCCGTTTGCCTTTTTCGACCTGGGCCGCTGTTAAACCAGCCCATTTCTTCTGGCTCGAATCCCATCCGGTTCAGTTCACTTGATTGATTCCGAATCTTCAGATTGTAACATCTCCTCCTCTCGCGGGGAGGAGATGTTTGCCTCTTTTCTAGATCTTTTTTGTGCATTTTCTTTTTTTTGGTTGTCGTTTAACCGGTCCCTCAGCGCCTCCAGCTGCCCGGCAAAGTTTTTATTTTCATTTTCAAGTTTTTCATTGATTTTTAGTATTTTCTCCATGTTGTCATTCATTTCCCGCAATTGAGCATTGAAGACACAGTTTTGTTCCTTAAGGAGAACGACCTCTTCCTCAGTGTTTTTTAGTTTGTTTTTAAGTATTTTATTTTCGCTTTCAAGAGTTTTGTATTTTAAACTTTTGTCTTCAATCGAGCGCAGGGTGTCTAACTGGATTTCGAGGCCTTTGCAGATGGCTTTGTACACCTCTGCACTGTAATAGGGTTTTTCTGCTTCCATGGTCTGGGCAGGATTTAAGGAAGGGGAAGGAGTTTTTGAGTATCTCCGTTCAAGGAGAGATTTTTGGGAGGGGTAAGGACTGCCAGCTAGAGACTTACCCCGCTCTAGTTCTTCACATTTTTCTAATGTCTTCGTGGGTTTGCTATTGGAAGGCTCATTTTCGGTGTTTTGACGTCTCTGTCGTCGGTGGGTTGGCCCTCCGCTGACTATGGGGGCGAGTTTACGCTATTGTCCGCCGTTTCTGGGTGGTTTGTGGTGTTCTGCTTAGTAGGATTGTTTGTCACGTTGCAGCTCGACTAGCGACTAGTCAACTAACACAACTAACTCAACTGCCCAACTGCAACTGCCAACTGCCCAACTAACTGCCAACTGCCCAACTGGACTGCCCACTGGCGGTCAGTGCATCGCCTTATATAGAGCACGGACATGCGCGGTACTTAGTAAACGCGGTAACAGTAGTGGTGGTACGGACACGAACAATACTGAGGTATTAACGCGGTGATAAATTAGTAATTAACGCGGTCGCGCATTTATTAACAAAATAGAAACTTTCCTAACTTTACTGGGCAAATCTTAGTTGTCAATAAGAATCTTGAAAATTATTAATTTAAGTTGGAAAAAGAACCGAGTAATTCTATAGATAAATAAGAGAATTACAGAAAATTTAGTAACTTCGTTACAACCAATAACTTCTTCTGAGTCCATACGTGACTCTAAGAACTCTAGAATCTTCATTCAAGGACTATTGGACTACACATGGTCGTAGCTGTTCTTTGGCTGCCTTAGTGATTATGTTAGTGCCAACTTTTTTTATGTCGTAGCGTCCCTTTTCCAGACATTTAACTATCTCGTAGGGTCCAAGGAACTCATAGTCACTTTAACTTATATGCATTTGTGAGTCACGATGTATCAGTACAAAATCACCAATAGAGTACTGCAAACTATGCCGCCTTTTCGTGTTTACATCATCGAAGTCACGTACGGCAGAAAGCTTCTCAGCTATTTTTTGCCTGTCCAAATTCCTATTGCGTATTGGAGTTAAATTTTTAGACACACTTTTGAGTAATGCTTGGATAAGTGGAGTAGAACTCTGAATTCTCAACAGTAGTTGCAATGAAGTCGCACCAGTTGACTTTTAAATAGTCGAATTTAAAACAAGCTGGATTTTCCATAACCCACTCAGCCATTCTGATTTAATTTGGGTCTCAATTCTGAAAAGATTTCTTATGGTACGCATATAACGTTCTGCTTGACCATTTTCTTTGAGTACGTCAGGTATCACAAAATGCCGTTTTGTGGATAACATCTTCATGTATCGGTATGTGGTGGAACCCCAAACTCATATCCAGAGATGTGAAATAACATCCTTTTCTAAGTCTATCCAATTGGTCCTTTATTAATGGTAAGGGATACCGGTCCTTAATGGTGATACGATTTAACTCGCGATAATCCACGCACGTCCTGTATGCCCCATTTTTCTTTGTGACTAGCAATACTGGACTCGCAAATGGTGGTTAACTAGGTCGTATGATTTTGTTGGTCAGTAGATCTTCAATAATTTCACAAATTGTCTGCCTCTCAATAGGCGCCAACCTGTAAGGTAAATGGTGAACAACAGTATCCTTTGTCAGGTGTATCTGGAGGCTCGCATTGTTAACTCCACCTAATTTATTGCCAGATGTAATTATGACTTTGAAATCCTGAAGGATTGTTTCAAGATCCTTTCGATGCCCAACGGGTGCAATGATCTGAGCCATATTACAATTACAATCCTCTGAAATTCGATGGATACCAGGCAGCTCACGACGCACAATACGTGATCCTTGATGGTCTGTGATGGTAACAGGACTTTGATCTTCAAAAATATTCCGTCCAATTAATACATCGTAGTCCAGGTATTTAGCAGAAATAAAAACATAAGTTATAGGAATATCAATACCCAAAATTTCCGTGTCTCCGGAGAATTTTCTTGAAGCCTCAATGGTACCATTTGAAAGTCCTTTTAGAATAATATTGCAAGGAATTACTTTATTTTAAAAAAATTGTAAAAATTTGTTTGACATTAGAGATAAGTCCGCTCCTGTATCAACTAAGGTCCGAAACGTATGACCATCAATGACGACTTCCGTTAAACCGGCAGTATTTCCCATTGAACATAAATTTATATTACGACGTCTCTCTATTCCAGCTTTTGTAAAACAGTTGGTAGCATTATGACCTTTTTTGGCGCAAAAACTGCAAGTCTGAGTGTTTTGCTGAGATGTACTTGGCATATTATCTTGTCAGCTGGCAGGCGTGCATCAAACTTCTACTTTCTAAAGAAAATTTAGCTTTTTTTACACGACAATTAGCTTTAATATGCCCAGGTTTTGCCACACGAGAAACATTTTTTAGGAATACCCTTTTCAGAGCTACAAACCTGTTTTTCGGATATGTGGGTTCTTTTACCAGAAGACGAACCAGCATTAGTTTTTTGTGATGCTTCCTGATGCAGTGGTTTCAAAAACGATGACAAAAACACTAGCGGATCAGAAACACTACGACAATTGGCATTTATAGCACAGTTACGCACGTCCAGCTCAGAAATTCCATATAAAATCAACCCAACCAGATCAGGCTCACTCTAATTAGCACGCCATTCTTCAGCATAGCAGACTTTTCATGCACATAATGGTCATAAGTATTTGTACAAGAACTTGACAACTTAACAGCCTGATCTAGCATACGCAATAACTTTCTTTTTGGAGGGAAAGCTTCTATAAAATTATCACAAAAAGTCGCCCAATTCCTGTTATCCGGATCCCAATGTTCAAACCATTTTTTTGTCCCATTTAATAAAAATCTACCAACCCTTGCCAATGTTTCAATATCGGACCACCCCAATTCATGCTTAATTGCTTCAACTTAACTTACCCATTTGCTCGACTCATTACTTTCTGGTTTAAAGTACGCTAAGTTTACCTGTTCAATGGTCTTTTGCTACTGTAGAGCTTTAACTAGCTCTGTCACCAGAGTCCGCGCTGAGTCACCTACCTCGGAATCTATTTTTCAAAACTTTATTCACACACCAGCTTAAGTAACAAGTTTTTCAATGCGCCACTTATCGCGAATTGTTCTCATGTAAGTTCCCAAATTTATTGACACGTAAACCAACGAAAAAGAAACACAAAGTCTAACGTAAACAGTGTTTATGTAAACAAATAAAAACACGAAAAATAGTCTTGTGAGCATTAGCACAATCCCACTTCTGATATTATTTGATATTATCAATAATAATAGCGTCGATGTTCGATAATTACGTTTACTACAAAATAATAATTAACACAAAAGTAATATTCCGAGCAGCGTTCAACTCGAGCACGGAGAAAATTATACCCATAAATTCTTTCTTTAACCATCGACAATCTTTTTACATTTCCATGATTCAGCTTATTATAATCTCCTGACCGGCGGCGGCTCAGCGATGTTGTTTTATGTATTTTAAAAATTGCAATTATTTTTAAAAGGGTAAGTAGGGCAACGAGTGCTAATGTAGTTAGCACTTAAATCCTGCATAAAATCTTAATATGGAACGGTGTGAAACTAGACTTTATATGCTTATTACATCAAATTAATTACTACAAATAGTACACATCCGATGGTAACTCATCCTTTTTACAAATAATTTTAGTAGTACACAGTGTGGAATATACTAGGAACGAAATGTCTTATGAGAGAGGCCGGACTTTTAAATACAAATTGCTCTCATTAAAAGGTAAAAATCTGTATATTGCTTTATTACTCACACAATGTATCGATGTCGAATACCCAAAAAAAGTATTGTCTGGAATTTTTATTTAATAAATAAGATAGATACATAGTGACATGTGTGTTTTAATTTTTTCAGAGTATTGAAATATTTGGCCCCACTGTGCGTCGTGTGTATGATCTTTAACACGTTTTGACAGAAATTTATTAATGAATAACGGAGCACGTAATTTAATACTTAAATATACCGTATATATCCTATTAAATTTACATAAGCAACCAACAGTCAATTAGAACATGAAATTAATACCCCGCTGCTAAGTCCAGTATTTAGTTTCAAGTTACCCGTATCAAAGGCAATTAATCACAAGTTAATTAATGGTAATAGGCGGAAATTTCCTAAATCTGTTTGCTGGCTTTATTAATAAGAGCCTACAGTAACTATATAGGATGTCTCAATCTAGACTAAACGACTTCTTTTCTGATAAAACCTTTCATATATCACTCGGTAGGCTAGCCTTTAAGCGGGGTTACCACATGCAAGGGATTCTTAGTTTTATTGCATGTGGAAACCTGTAATTTCGACTGGTGCAAGTTTAGTGGTGCCAGTAAAGTTCAACGCTCGTTTCTTTTGGCGCCAGTATTTGTGTAAACATAAGCTGGAGTATTTTTCGTTCCCAAAAAAATGTCGAATTTTTCAAAAAAATGGTCTACTGAGTTAATAATAAAGTTCTTAGAAGTCTACGAACAATAACCTCGCTTATGGAATAATAAAATTGGTGACTATAAGGACCGATATAAAAAGGATGCAGCTCTTAAGAAGAATTGTTGGTATCATGTCTAATTATCTTAGCGAGTTTGATGTGAATTCGGCAAAGGCAAAAATTCGTAGTATTAGGAATGCTTACACCCTAGAGCATAACAAGGTGTTAAAATCTCATAAAACTGGATCATCTACAAATGATTTATATACCCCAACTTTAGGATGGTTTTCAGTTGCTAATCGTTTTTTAAGTGCTATTGTTGAATCAAGGGAGACAAAAAACACTTTGGTAAGTATTAAGCAAAATATTAAACATATTATAAATATAAATAATAAGTATTAAACATTTATTAAGCATATTTAAAAGTAATACGGAACGTGTAAAATATTAGATCCTTTCGTTTTGCCATACAACTTTTCCTAGTCCTACGAAGTATTGAGCATATTTATTTCTTACTGCCTCAGCTTCCTTTGGATAGTGATGACATCCCATATTCGTGATGCTGCCTAATCCATCTCTTCTAGTTTCTCGCCATGTACAGACCCGGCCGGTTGAAAGAGAACGACCTGAACGCGTTTCTCGTAACTTTTCGTACCAAACTTTTCGGCAACGTCGCGCTGCAAAGTGTTTGCCCCAATGTACAAAAGTCACAAAAATAATAACGCAATTTAAAACAAGAAAAGCCATTAATGGTTGATTGAAGATTACAAAAAAGCCAAATATTTTAAATTCCAATGCTCACACAAAAAACTGCATAGCTTTATACTGATAAGAGCGAGAATTTTTATTTTTAAATACATAAATGTTTGTGTGTGTAGCAGGTTCTTTATAAGTTTTCTGCAAGTGCAATTTATATTAGTGTGCCCAAACATGGATTGTAATTTAACAGGTATGAATTCCTTCCTTTCCCTATTACATTACATTACTCGGTATTTGGTCTGTCATCCATACGAAAAGAACGACTCGAACGGATAAGGTTTTTTTTGCTGAGGAATGCAAACACGGTACAGGAATTAGTCTTAGTTTTGGTTTGACTGTTCGAAAGCAGAGTATTGATTTTTAGCCGGTTTACGAAACTTGTAATAAAAGTATTGTTTTTGTTGTAGAAGAAGTAACTGTGTTTTTGTAACGTTATTATCCTTACATAGCAGCGGTGGGATAATACTCGCGATATTTCTTCGGAGATAAGCGACATACCGTAAAAGTTAGCTAGTGCGTGTGTGATGTGATACAGCTCGTTGTTTACAGAAAATGAAAGTGCGCAATACCCCTTAATGTTAATGTTCCTTGACGTGAGTTGTTAAAAGTTTGAGTGAAAGTTGTTAAAATGGGCAAAAGGTCTAAGAAGGGAAAACGCCGGCGATCACCATCCTCCAGTTCTTCTTCATCAAATGAGGACCGCAAGGACCGGAAAATCCGGAGGTTAGAACAAAAGGTAAGCAAGCTGACTGATCAAGTAAGTCATAGTTATAATAAACAAATGACAACTTTTGGCTCGGTTCTCAATGAAACAATTATACCTGTGTTCGACCCTAGTCTGGAAAATTTGACTGTGTGTGAATGGGTTCAAAAAGTGGACGATCTCGCTACCCAGCGCGGTTGGGAAGATTTGTTAACTTTAAAGTTAGCTACCAATCGCTTACGTGGTAATGCGCGTAAGTGGTATGATACAACGCAGGTGGCTAATTTAGACTGGAGCGATATTAAGCAACTCTTACAAAGTAATTTTCCAGGAACAATAAAATTCGGGAAATTATTAGTTGAAGCTGCGCTTTGCAGACCATTTTCAAGTCAAAATTTGGGGGATTATTGCTTCGAAAAAGTGTCAAAACTCAATAAACTTCGTTTACCTATACCCGATGAATTTTTAATAGATAGTGTCATTGAAGGTTTAGTCGATAAAAACGTAGCGTTGGCTGCTAAGGCTGCCAATTTTCAGACGGTCGGAGAACTGGCTAACTATTTAAGTAATATTAGTAGTAATCCTACGAGTTTTAGGGCTGTAGATAAAGTTCCTAAAGTGTTTATTCCGCCTAAAGACGAACAAACTAAACAAAAATATTCTGTTCTTCCGTATGCTAGTGATAAGAGAAATCAAAGTAAGAAGAATGTAGCTTGCTATAATTGTGGCGAAAACCATTTTCTAAATCAGTGTAGAAAACCTTTAAAGAAATGTTTTGTATGTAAAAAGATTGGACATTTGCGGGGATGGGTGCCCAACGAACTCGAAGCGCAAAGATAAAGACATTGTGGCGTCTTGTAAAGTATTTAATAGGAACGAACAACATCTGTTTGTAAAAAAGGCCTATGTTAACGGTCGTGAGGTTAAGTGTTTAGTAGACTCAGGTAGTTGCTGTTCCCTCTTAAGATTTTCCTTAGTACAAAAGTTACAATTAAATTATGTTACATGCGAACCGAAAGTTTTGACCTCTTTTAACGGTAATAGGGTTGTTGTAACGAAGGCTACTACTACTAGAGTAACAGTTGAAGAGGCAAGTGCCGAAGTCAATGTGCTTTTGTTAGATGACCATGAATTACGGTATGATTTTATTTTGGGTACCGACTTTATAAATCAAGAACATATTATGATGTTGAAGGTGCGTGACAAGCTAACATTGCGTACACTAAAACCGTTCAATTTTGATGCTCTAGAGGACTATGATGTTAACATAGTGGAAGTAAATCCTATAACATTAGATATGTTAAAAATTGGCCAGCAAGTTACAGATATCGAAACGTCGCAGTTGTTACAACTAATAAACAAATATGTGACTGCATTTCTTTTTCGCTGCAAGATCTGGGTAAAACTGATTCGACCCAAATGACTTTAAAATTTAAGTGTGAAGAGCCTGTAGTTTACAATCCTTATCGCATGTCGATTTTTGAAAAGGAAATACTACGTAATATTGTTAAGGATTTGTTGGATAACAATATTAAACGTGAGTCGGTTTCACCTTATGCGAGCCCGGTACTTTTAGTAAAAAAGAAAACTGGGGATTATCGTTTAGCGATTGATTATAGAAGATTGAATGCCAAGTTGGTAAAGGAAAAATATCCTCTCCCTTTAATAGATGATCAGCTGGATCGTTTAGGAGGTCATAATTGCTTTATCACACTTGATATGGCTTCTGGCTTTTATCAAGTGCCAATGGCGGAGAAGTCTATTGAGGCGACTGCATTTATTACGCCAGATGGGCATTACGAGTTCCTCAGAATGCCGTTTGGTTTGGCAAATTCGCCAGCTGTTTTTCAAAGATTGGTAAACAATGTTTTAGGTGAATTACGAAACAAGAAAGCTTTTCCTTTTATTGACGACGTTATTATTCCAGCTAAAACCGTAGAAGAGGGGCTGAGTAGGTTAGAAACCGCGTTAAAAGTTTTACGTGACCATAAGCTTACGTTAAAGTTGAGTAAGTGTGAATTCTTTAAGTCTGATATCGACTATTTAGGAAGAGAAGTCACTAAAGATGGAATTAAACCCGGATATAAAAAGATAGCCTCGTTGGAAAATATGCCCGAGCCACGAAACGTTAAGCAGGTTCGTCAGTTTTTGGAGTTGGCTGGATATTTCCGTAAGTTTGTTCCAAACTTTGCGACATTGGCAGAGCCGTTAACAAGGCTTACAAAGAAAGCTATAAAATGGGAATGGTCACGAGAACAGGTTCAAGCTGTAAATAAAATAAAAGCATGTTTAATATCCAGGCCAGTGTTAGCTATCTTTGACCCAAACTTGGCTACAGAACTCCATACGGATGCTAGCGCCAATGGAGTAGGAGGCATCTTACTTCAGAAAGTAGATAAAGAAAAGAGAGTAATTGGTTATTTTAGTAAACAAACTACTAGTAACCAAAAATTTTATCACTCGTATGAGCTAGAAACTTTGGCTGTAGTCTTAGCTCTCAAGTTTTTTAGAGCATACTTAGTTGGTTTAGATTTTAAGGTTGTTACAGACTGTAATTCCCTGAGAACAACGTTCACTAAGAAAGATTTAATTCCCAGAGTAGGGCGATGGTGGCTTGAGGTTCAAGACTATAATTTCCAAATTGAATATCGACCTGGTAAACAGATGATCCATGTGGACGCATTGAGTCGGAATGCAGTGCCTACGGTGGAAGTTGCTTCCGTAAATTTAACCGAGGGAGACTGGATCACCGTAGCTCAACTACAGGACGAAGAGATTTTTAAAATTAGCGAGGTTTTGTCAGGAAAAAGGGAGTGTTCTAATGCTAATCAATATAATAAAGAATATGTTCTTAAAAATGGCAAAGTTTATAAGAAGCTTGGGTGCGGCAAAACGGCCTGGGTGGTTCCGAAAACCGCTAGGTGGCAGATTTGCAGATTGTGCCATGATGATGCAGGGCACTTAGGGCTTGAAAAAACTTTAGAGCGAATAGCAGATACCTATTGGTTTCCAAGCATGCGAAAATTTGTTTCAAAATACATTAAAGCATGCTTGAATTGTTTATATTACAAGCATCCTTCAGGAAAAAAACAGGGTATGCTTCATCCTATTGAAAAGTCACCTGTTCCGTTTCATACGCTTCATATAGACCACCTGGGTCCTTTTGTGTGTAGTAGTAAAAAGAAGCAATATATTTTGGTTATAGTAGATGCTTTTACAAAATTCGTATATTTGGAAACGGTCAAAAATACTAAAGTTCGTTATGTTACGAAAACATTGATGGATTTATTTTATTTATTTCGCGCGCCTTCTAGACTAATATCTGATAGAGGATCGCGTTTACGTCTAAGACCTTCAGAACATTTTGTAAGAATTATGAGGTTAAGCACGTCCTAAATGTAGTCGCCACGCCAAGGGCCAATGGGCAGTGCGAAAGAGTGAATAGAACAGTTTTAAACTGTCTGGCAACCACAGCTGGTGGAGATTCAGAAGAATCGTGGGACAAGTACGTAAAACAAATCCAGAGTATAATAAATTGTACATCAAACAAAACAACAAAAGTTTCCCCAATAGAAGCTCTCGCAGGTTATAAGGGCAAAATAGTGGCGGAGTCGAAAATTCTGAATTTTGTGAAGGAAGGTTTAAGTCGTACTGATTTACGTGTATTAAGAACCAAAATAGATCAACGCATCGCAAAGGAGCAGTTGGCTCAGAAAGAGAGGTTTGATAAGAAGAGGTCCAAAGCAAAGGAGTACAAAGTAGGCGATGTGGTTATGGTTCTTAAAACCGATCACCCAGCAACGAACAGTAGTAGAAAGTTACTAGCAAAGTTCAAGGGTCCCTTTCGTGTTGACAAAGTACTATTTAACGACCGTTATCAAGTCGAAGATTTGAGAGATGGCTCTAAAAGGCTTAAGACGGTAGTAGCTGTGGATAAAATGAAACCATGGGTTTTGTTACGGGAGTAGTTAGTATAGGTCAAAATTCAGTTAGCATTGACCATAATGCAGTCAGCATTGGCCAAAATACAGTTGGCATTGGGCTTGTTGCAGTTGGCAATGGTTAAAATGCAGTTGGTATTAGTTAAATTGCAGTTGGCAATGGTTAAAATGCAGTTGGCATTAATTAAATTGCAGTTGGCAATGGTTAAAATGCAGTTGGCATTAGTTAAATTAGTTAAAGTGCAGTTGGCATTGCTTGAAATGCAGTTGGCATTGGTTGAAATGCAATTTACATTAGTTGAAATGCAGCTGGCATTGGTTGAAATTTAGTTGGTGTTGGCTTTGGTGCAGTTGGCAATATCTAATGAGCCGTTGGCACGAGTTTATCTGAAGTTGACATGACTTATTATTGGTATTAGTTTAAGCAGAAATATCTTAAGTAATGATTTATTTGTTTGTCATCCGACTTAGTATTGAAACTAAATACATATGTGGAAAATCAAGTAATTTATTGCTGTAATAATATAGAAACTAACTTAAGATTTTTTATATAAACTTTTATATCATGGTAGATAATTAATGGTGTTTTAGAATACTATTTGTAATAATAGTTGTTAGTATTTTTGTTGTTGCCGTAATGGTACTAAATTTGTATATTTTCTTTTGAGTATTCGAGGACGAATAATCTAACAGGATGACCGAATGTAAGAAATATTAAAGAACAGTAGGCTTAGTGTTATATTAATTTTACGAATCCGTTCGGTTTGTTTATTTTATTTTTATACCATTCAAAGAAAACGTTTACGGCAGGTAATAAATATTAATGTGTTGATACGAAAAGAACGACTCGAACGGATAAGGTTTTTTTTTGCTGAGGAATGCAAACACGGTACAGGAATTAGTTTTAGTTTTGGTTTGACTGTTCGAAAGCAGAGTATTGATATTTAGCCGGTTTACGAAACTTGTAATAAAAGTATTGTTTTTGTTGTAGAAGAAGTAACTGTGTTTTTGTAACGTTATTATCCTTACATAAAACATTAAAATCTTGCCTCAATTTGCCCCCCTCTTAGTAATTAATTTTTTTAGATGTGTCCTTCAATATACCAAGAAAGATCCTATTTGAAGAGTGGCTAATAAGCCCTTCAAACGAAAAGGAACATAATATTTTTTTTAAAATTAAGTCATTTTTAATTCAAGAAAAGGTTTCCGAAGACATTCTAAAGCAAAATGAGGGCTATATACAGCAGAAAAGCCATATTTTTTGTTTAAAGCTTAAGGAATTTTGGGAAAGATATAATCGAACACGTAGTAGAGTAGACAAAAATCAGGAAAAGTGGCTTAATGGAAATATTACGGGAACTCTCAAAACCACAACTTCAACTTCAGAAGTAGCCAAAACTTCAAGTGACGACTCCAAGTTGATGGGCAGACCTAGAAAATCGTTCGCAGAGTTATGTCCAAAAAACAAAAGAAGACGAGTAGAACCGCTACTTAAAAGCTATTCCATGGAAGAATTATCTTTTGCTACTAATAGGTCGATGCATTTATCAGACAATAAATATTCCACTCAAAATACAACATTTTGCGGTCAGTTGTAAATGCGCTTCATCCAGACTGTTTCCCAAGCTACTATTCAGTGCTAATAATGAAAAAAGAATATTTAACATACAAAATTAAAGTAACTGAAACCTCCGCTGAAGTCGACCTTCAACAACTTTTGGAAATAACCACGAATAGCATTTTCAAAACTTTAAATTTTAATAATATTCAAGCCCACCACCTCAAACTTATTTGTACACAATCTCTACAAACAAAAATTTTCATCGGCAACAGACACGGATGAATATATGTTTTTTGACAGCAATGGTTCCGCTAAAGTTACTTGACCTTGACAACCACGGCAATGTGATTTGGGAGAATCCAAAACCGTCATCTACATTTTACTGTCGGCCGATAAAATTTATGTTTGCCAAAGAAAACTCGGAAGTTGTTCGTAAAGAAGAAGAAAAAATATTTCAGTTAGTAAGAGAGCTTAAAGAATATAGAGTTTCCGTTCAAGAAAACGCTATTCTTAATTCCTTTGAAATGATTTTAACAATGTTTGACGCCAGTGTTGCAAATATTTTATCCGATACAAACTCCACTGCAAAATGTATCATTTGTGGATCCAGACCCAAAGAAATGAACACCGATAATGTTCTGGAAAAACCTCCCAAAGAACAAAATTATCGCTTTGGTATATCAACTCTCCACTGTTGGATAAGATTTTTTGAGTGTTTGCTGCACATTGCATACCGTTTGCAAATGAAAGTATGGCAAGTTAAAGGTGACGAAAATAAAAAAAAAATAGAAAACACCAAAAAAGTTATCCAAGCTAATTTTAAAAGGAAAATGGGTCTGATAGTAGATAAACCAAAACCTGGGTATGGCTCCACAAATGGTGGAAATACTGCCAGGCGCTTCTTTCAGAATTCTGATTTAAGCGCCGAAATAACAGGCATTGATAAAGGCTTAATTGTAAAGTTTCATTTAATATTAAGAATATTGGCATCTGGTCGTAAAATTGACGTAACTTAATTTAGGGTTTTGCTTAATGAGGCCCGCCTTTTGTACTTAATCCTTTATAGCTGGTATTACATGCCTAATTCTGTTCATAAAGTTTTAGTCCACGCGTGCGACATTATTGACTTTTTTGAATTACCTATTGGTCAGCTTTCACAGGACGCGTTAGAGGCTAGGCATAAGGAATTTCGAAAAATCCGGCTGTGTAACAGTCGTAAAACTTTAAGAGCAGATGTCAATACTGACATTATAAAAATTCTCTTACTAACTTCGGATCCTCATTTATCTACATATAGACGATCTTTAATTAAAAACAAAAAAACTGCATGTGACGATGAAATTAAAAAATATCTGATAAATGAAGAATCCCATGATTCTCATTCATTTTTAGATATAACGGAAGCTTTAGATACTGATACCGAAACAGAAACTGATAATTCAGACTAAATTTTAAGTGGAAAATGATTTAGAATAATATCCTTTAAGTTTTTATATAGGTATATGTAATTTTTATTTTTGTTAATAAATAATTTGATTTTTTTAATATATTTTATTACCTAAATATATTTTTTCAAAATTATCGAAAATACAGTTTTTTAACTACGTATTTATTATTAAATAATTTTAATTACCCGCCTATACTCCATACCTTTTTAAAATCCTATAAAAACACCTTTTTATAAAATGTATAAATGAATCTATAGATATAGGTATTTACATACTATAGGTTTTATAATAAACATAAATTTATATTGCTCAAACAAATACCTACACCTACATGATAGCCAGATGTGGTTTGTTTATATTCTAAACATTTTCTTAACACAACCACAATTTTTGTAGTTTTTATGGCATCTCACTAGCTCACATATTAAAAAAGGTAAGTGAGGTCCCGTATTAAAAAAAACCCTGTGCAATTTCCAAAAATATGCTAGCCAAGTCTCTGTATTGCATTTTGGTTGTTCTTTAATATTAATACATTAAGGCATAAATATATTTAAAACATAGGTTGTATATTACCACAGATATAACTAGCTAACGCAAGTTAGCTAGTTATATCTGTGATAATAATTGCGTTAGCTAGTTATATCTGTGATAATATTAAGGGTCAATATAATTAATTTATAAATCTCCCTGTCTGTTCTTCCTTGTGAGATTTTTTTTCAGGTTTATAGATATAGTGCTTTTAGTAATTTCCTGTTTTCTTGGTCATCGGGATTTTCTTATCCATCTGGGATAAAACAGGTGGCGCTTATATTTTATTGAACTCTTGTTGAATCCACGCCGCTCTACCAAAGTGGTTAGTGCTAGATCTTCCCTTTGAGAAGATCCCCTGAGCTGTCTCTATAGTCTATAGTAAGTCTCCCTCCTTCCATTGGTTGGTTCCCTTGTACCCATTTTCTAAGCTTCACTTCCCATACCTTTACTCTCCCTTTTTCCTGCCTGTTATTAGCCATCCGTATATTCAAATTTTATTTAATCCAGGTTAATAAGATAAAGTTTTAAAGTATAAATAAAATAATTAATGCAATATTAAAGTAATAAATTGCCATGCGATTATAACTATTAATTTTTTATTTTTTTTATACATTTAACAAATTGGCGCCCAACGTGGGAATGTAGTTTGAAAGGCTCACATTATAATGTTAATGTTGTTAATTTGATTATTGTATTTTGGGGCTGATATTGTAAATTATCTGAATAAATAATCAGGTGATACCTGATTATTTACCACAGAAGGCGTGGGATTATGATTAACCTAACCTACTTCGTAATAATCAATATACGTTTTAAGATTCATATATTCATATATTTTTATTTTAACAACTTTTAAAAATTATATTTATGTTAATGTCAAATCTATAAAATCGAATTTCTTGTAATTGGGCAGCTACCTGTAGAAAATGTATGGCTACATAAATAAACAAGTACGAGCTTCGCTCGTACTTTGATCAGTTGGAACCAGTAGAGATTTTCCTTAATTTTGATCAGTAGAAAGTTTTTTAAATACAATTCATGTCGAAATCACTATTGAAGATTGTTGAGCAGTTGCTCCGACAACGCTACTCACCGCGTTATATGTCTTACAAGCTTTAAGTCTACGGTTTTTGGGGTATCAGGCTTCACAGAACCATGATGTAGAAAGAAAGAAAGAAAATGTGCTCTATTACGTAAGAATAATCTTGTGTACAAGCATCCTACAAGCTAAAAAAACAAAACACAAATACAATTTCAAAAATTCGACAAAACAATGAACAAAATTAAACACAAGAAGACAAAACTTTTTGAACATACTTAAATTAAAAATAACTAAATAAAACAATCAATTACTAAATAAAGGTAAACTTGTTGACAAAACTAGAGAAGAAAAAAGGAAAAAAAGAAAACTTTCCAACATGTCCAAGGTTAAAACCTATCATTAAAAAAGTCATCCAGGTTATAATATGCCTTAGCCAATAAAAGCGTCTTTAATTCTCTTTTAAATTTCTTTTAACATCCGATATATGTCTAACACACAGAGGAACATGATTGTAAATTTTTTTACTTATGTAAATTAATGAGTTTTTGGTAAGGGAAGACGAAGGAATAGGTAGGGGAACATCATTTACACGACAAGTCAAATGGCCAGTGTCAGAGGGTAGTTTGGGAATTTTGTGAATAAAAGCACCTGTTTCTAAGATAAAGAGTGAAAAAAGAGTTAGGATTTTTTCAGAAATGAAGAGGGGTTTGCAAGAATCTCTTAACTTAGCAGAACACAGGTATCTAACTACTTTTTTTTGAATAACAAAGATAATGTTAAGTAGCCCCTTATTGGTTAAACCCCAAAAAGGCAAGCCATACCGAATATGAGATTCAATAAGTGAAAAGTACACTGAACGTGCAACCACCCCTCCCAGCTCTTGTTTTGCCATTCTTACTGCGAAACATCCAGAAGATAATTTCCCAGCTAAATGTAAAATATGATCTTCAAACCGAAGGCGACCATCAATGGTAATTCCTAGGAACTTGCAGCACTCTTTATTCTGCTAGAGGGAATTTTCGTCAAACATCAGACCCTGAACATCGCACTTAAACCCCATAATAGACGTCTTTCTTACATTAAACACGAGCCTGTTGGAAGCACACCACCCTGATAAAATCTGAAGGTCTTCAAGGATACAAGTCTTAATATAGTCAGAATTTTTATGGCTCCATAGTATGGTGGTATCATCAGCAAACTGAACCACCTTGCCCTGCAGTTTTAATGAACTCAAGTCATCCACATACAGTAAAAATAACAGTGGTCCCAACACTGAACCCTGGGGAACGCCGCATTTTAGGGATCTAGAAGCAGACAAACGCCCAGACACTGAAACCTTCTGAGTACAATTTGATAGATAGGACTCAAGCCATCGCAATGCTACGCCTCTAAAACCATATTTATCGAGCTTAGATAACAGGATTCCATGATCCACACAATCAAATGCTTTGGATAGATCACAAAACACTGCCGCCGATGACTCTCCAGAATTCAAGGACACATAGACGCTCTCCAAAAAGCTAAAAACAGCATCATGAGTCCCTTTACCGGCTTGAAATCCAAACTGATTTGCAGACAAAATGCCATTATGATGTAAAAAGGACAAAATTCTGCTTTTTGCAAGTTTTTCAACTATCTTAGAGAGGGTAGACAAAATAGAAATGGGACGGAAATTACAAGGCTGATCCAACTCTCCACCATTATGAAGAGGGATAACCACTGCCTCTTTTAAACATGAAGGAAAAATGCCATTATGTAAAGAATTGTTTATGGCAGAAACTAAAGCATTTAAGGCTGAATCAGGCAAAAAGAGTAACAACCTCGAAGATATCCCATCAGCTCCAGATGATTTATGGTTTTTTAGGCGTTTGATTTCATTTTTTACTTCGGTAAGTTCGACAGGATGAAAGAAAAATGATTGCTCAACCGACACTTGTTGAAGATAGTGTAAGGGATCAATGTTACTACGAATGCCCTTGAGCAAGATATTAGGTATATCACAATAATAGTCGTTTAAAATGTCAGGTCTTAACTCCGGTTCCGATACTTTTCTATGGCAATGTCTAAAATCATTAATAATCGACCAACACTCTCTTTGCCTATTTGATGACATATTTAAGCGATCCCTATAATAATTAGATTTTGCTGCTTTAATTGTCTTTCTGTACAGACTACGGTATTTCTGATGATATACAAGGATATTTTCATTTGTGGTATATTTGCACAATTTAGTCAAAAAACGGAGGTTTTTAGCAGAAATTCTAAGGCCTCTTGTAACCCATGGTTTTCGTTTCTTAGTTTTAAGCCTCATTTTAGGAAAGCACTGATTGATCTTATCACACAGAACTTGAAAAAATAAAGTAAGTGGGTCAGAAGCCGTTTCAAGTGCATTCCAATTTACCGAAGCTGTAGCAGCAGAAAAAGCATTGCAATTTCTCCTGCTGAAAATTCTTCCCATATAATGAGATGAAGATGATACAGTATTATGTGGCATTTTAGCAAGAATAGCTTCTTGGTCGGAAATACCAGATGGGAGTACTGTGCATAAAACGTCATCAAAATTTGTACAGAAATAGTCAATTGTAGTTGCAGATGAAGAAGTTATTCGTGTGGGAGAAAGAACGTGCATTTTCAAGTCGTAAGAATTTAAAATACTCAAAAGAAAAGTACGTGGCAAGGTTTCATCAGTGTAGTTGATATTAAAGTCACCAGCCAATATAACCTTAGAGTGTAGGGACAACTGGGATAAAATAGAATCAAGTTTGTCCATGTGATAAGAGCTCCGCTCGAATCTAAGTATGTGTTAATATTTAAATAAACTCCAAATACCAAATTTCATTCAAATCGGACAAATACCAAAAAAGTAAAAAAAAAAAAAATTACCACGTAAAATAATAATACCCATTAAATCCCGATTAGATTTTTTTTTTATCATTAGGACCCACTGTGTTGTAATTTTTGTCTAGCAAAATGACTTGTATAGACCACTATGTCGCATGAATATTATAATAATACACGGCAAATACTAAAACGTTAACGTTGCCGAATTATCACGACTAATAGAACCCGGTTTGGTAAAAGATATGCACATATTCGGATTCTCCAGAGTCTCTTGAATAATTCAATACCAATTTCAGGAAGTTCTGAGCTGTTTTAAGCATTTTATCAATGAAATTAGGAAGCAAGTCCGAGCCGATTTGTCCACGTTGACGCCATGTTGTCAAAATCGACCCTTTTTGAGACGATGATTTCGGGCATAAAAAAAGGTTTTTTGCCTTATGATTTGTACATGGAAAAATAGTATAAAGCCTTAGGAACAGATTAACATCAATTCTGGACCGATTCCGATTGGTTTTAGTAGTTAAATTTCGATTTTAAAAAGGGTCTTTTTTCGGCGAAAATCGCCGTTTTCGTTGCCATGGAGACGCCGGTCATAACACCGGTCATAGGTGACTCGAACGTCGCTCTTGTGTGGGTAGGTTTTTCGTACTTAGGACTTTTTTGAAAAAAAAATTACTTTTAGGGTACTTGTAAAAATAGCGAAAAAATGAAATTTTAGTATGTCATAGTAAAATGAATGGCGCATCTGCTCGATCGGTTTTGGTTTTTCTATCACATACTGGGTACGCACAATTAATTTCCAAAGTCAAAAAATGTTAACAAATTCATAACTCAAAAATGGTTTTACTTAGAAGTACGGTTGAAATTGCAAAGGATTTTGCTTATTACACGCTACAAACCGCCCATAAGCCATTTGGTTCTAGCGGGTGCCGCTAACAAGTTATTAAGGCTGGAAAAAAAAAGTGTGAAAAAGGGTATTTTCAATTGATCACTGTTCACCCTGTGTAAATGATACGGTTAAACTTTATACGCCATTTTATTTGAAATGAATGCAGCTTTAATTAATCCAAATAAATTTTTTTTAAATTTTGCACCGTAAAAGTTTTACACAGAAAAAACTAAAAAAAATCAATTTTTTGAGGTTTTTTTGATTTTTTTCCCAAGAAAAAACATTTTTTTAAAAAAAGTCCTTAATAAAAATTGTAGTTCTCGATGAGGCGCACCTATCTCTGTAAGTCATTATTTCCGGAAAAACACCGTTTAATCGTCAGAGGGGCTGGAATATCATACATGTCTGAAACTTTGAGCGTAAAAAAAAAAAACTTTCCGTGTGCTGAGAATAATCAAAAACTATACAGATAAGGTCCTCATTAATTTTAATCGATCTATTAAATTTCATAATATTCAAGAAACCGTTGCGACCTGTATCGAATTCCCTTGACCAAAATCGAAGAAAAAATTTTTTTTGACTTTGAAGGCGTCCTTACAAAAAAGTCCTACACAAAAAAAACAAATGAAAAGTTGAATATAATCAAATTAAAGCCTCATATTTCTAGATTATAAAAAGGTAAACGTCGTTTCTCTAACCCAAATACAACCAAAGTTATAAACACTTTTGTCCGACCGGTCCGAATTTTGTGCGAAAACTCCACTGCGGGAGAGCCCCATAACAAGAGCTACGCTCTTATAATAAGATAGAAATACAGAGTAAAATAAGAGTTCAATTTGCTTCACCATAAAAAAAATTGAAAATTGATTAATTTTTCTTAAAACAAATATTAACATTTAACCCAATCAAAGAGGCGCTATTGGGAGGAGTTAAGCGTTACATAATGCCGCATTTTTTGATTAATTGTTGCTGCGATCAGTGCAATTTATTATAGATTTTGGCTAATTTTGACTCTCTGGCAGACTAAAATTTGCTATTTTATGCTACAGCATAAAAAAAATTATAGAGACTGTTGAGCAGAAATACGTGTAGACAGAAAAATACACCGCCATATTATCATTGTTAAGTAGCTTTAAAACAATATACTATTTTTTACGCTAATTATTTGGAAATAATAATAAAATTATTTTATTACATTCATACAATTTTTTTATTACATTACATTTCATTATATTTTTTAGAAAATAAAATCTATACATTTTTATTTACGGAGAACAGGAATACCTTGCCAAAACGAAAAAATCCTTATTCAAAAGGTTTTCTCTTACGTTGGTTTCGTTTATGTTTTAAATGAAAATCTGTCTTTTCTTTTTTTTGAACAATTGGTACGTTAAAATGGTAATTGTGTAATCGATCAAACGCAAAACGAGGGGGCTAAACGGACCGCAATCCGCATTAGCGTGCTGACGCTTGAAAATGGAATAATCACTGCGTTTTAACTATTAAAGCGGCAATAATCACCTCCCGAGCTTCTGTTATTGTATTTTCGCCCAATAAAGGTGCGACGCACTGAATTTTATATTAAAACACTCGATTTATTACTTTTTATGTAATACAAAAACATAGTCGCGTTGCATATTAAACTCTTTGTTAAATTATAATCTACAAGTTAGTAGAGTCTACATGACAGAATTTCAATTAGTTTTCACGTAATAGAGATGAGAAGAAATAACAATATTGACCGACGTAAATTATCAATAGTAAGAATTTAAGTTCAATTGTGTTATCAGCAGGTGAACTTTTTTTTTGTTCGTGGTTCCTCCGTATGGTTATCGTGTTTTGTCGCATTCCCGTAGATTTTAAACTGTAGAGAGCTCCTGAAATTTAGCGTTAGCGATAGCGTTAGACGTAAAGACATCCACCATGGTTTTTTTGCTGTGTTGCTGTTTGGTGAATTAGTTTCTTTGATAATGATGATTGACAATCTTGTAATGGATCCCAAAAGTAAATTTCGATGCTGTGCAAATAAAACCTTCAATAACTACTTATGCATTCAGTGCTTGGGTCTTTTTCATCCCAGCTGCCTAGAAAGAGATTTTCGGACCCATGAAAAACTCGAACAAGCAAAGATATACTACTTTGACACATGTAAGGCATCAGCTTCCACATCCAGCTGGATATCTACAACAGAACATGATAGGACCCTTAAACAGGTCGCTAGGCTGCAAACCATAGTAAATGATAAGAGGATTCTTATTGAGCAGCTAGAAACTTCACACATCCAAGAAATTTTGTCTCTGGAGAAAAAAATGGATAATCTTTATACTGAATTAAATTCTAAGGAAAATTCCTTCAAAAAGCAGCGCAAAAAAACTCAAGAATTTGAGGAAGACATATTGGACATGGAAAGAAAAATGTTCGTGGAATGAAACTGCAAGAGAGAAGAAGTTTTAAAGTTGAGATCTGATATCGACAGGATGTCCCAGACTGAGAAGGATTTTGACAAGCTCATTTCAAAACAGAAGGAAAAAATAAATCAACTTCAAAAACACCTGGAGGAAACACATGCTCTTAGCAGAAATATGATCACTTCTATTAGACTTCTTGAGGCTGAAAATCACTCTTACTCTTGTGAAATAGCTTCCCTTAGAAATGATTTACTGTCTTTTAAAATCTCAAAGACTCCAATGGTAATCCAAGACTCTGATGACGTTGAACCACATACCAACTCTATGTATATGGTGGAACCAACAAATAATTCTGTCAAGTCAAAAGAACCATCTTCATATAAATATAGCTACTCCTATACAAATAAAACACGCCTCTCTTTACCTAAGAAATCCAGAGTTTTTATTTATGGAGACTCTAGTGCCAGACGTCTATCATCTATTCTCAGGGAATTGACAGGTGCTTGCTATGATATATCAGGAAAAGTAATGACGCCCCTTTTCACAGACTAAGTAAGGACCTTTTTGGCAATGTCATTAAATATAATAGTAAAGATAATGTAGTTGTATGTCTTAACTTAAGTTTTACGCAGGTCACACTGTCTAGTCTAAATAATCTGTTGTTTATAGGAAAGAGTACTCATCTTATCTTGTGTATTACGTATAATTTCAGTCACAGTCGCTTCTACTTTAAGACTCTTAAATACATCAATTCATTCATAAGAAACAAAAACCTATCTGTGAGAGTTATCACTAATGCTTTTGAAGGGCCATCACATCGGCTATCACCGAAATCACTTTGTGATATTTTATCATTATATATATCTACCACTCACTCTGCCTTAAAAATAGTATCAAAAACTATACCTTGTATGGATATAACATGGAATAGTGGACCTCTGGAACACAACAAAACTTTTTTAGGCCAAACTCAGTCGGAGTCCATTTTGCTTTAGCCCTTTTAAATATTCAGTCAGTCAGAAATAAATCTGATGAACTCTCTTTATTTTTAGCATATGAAGATAACCCTGTCATTGTTGTTTTGACTGAACATTGGCTCAAACAGGGTGAACCTTTTTTTATAGAAAGTTATGCTCTCGCATCCATCTATTCCCGTACTCAGTATAATCATGGTGGAACTTTGATATTAATATAGAATAAGTTTTTAGAAAGATATAACTTTGTTGATATAACCAAGTTTGAGTATCTCCTGGAAGAAAAAACTTTGAATTTTGCATTGTTTATTCTAAGGAATTAAATTTGTACATTTTAGGCCTTTACAGGTCATCCTCGAGTAATTTTAGTAGTTTTATTGATAAATTATATAACATTTTAAGCCAAATATCGGTAAATGCATCACTAATATTGACAGGTGACATTAATGTAAATTTTTTAGACTGCAATAACTCTAACAATCATTTGTCGATACATAGTGTGCTCAAATCTTTTAATTTAAGTTTGCATGTTGACCAACCTACTCGCATCACTGCTAATTCAGCATAACTTTTAGATTATGTTTGCTCTACTCTCTGTGAAACGCAGGTTGCATGTAGAATTGTAAATGCCGGGTTGTCTGATCATGAGGCCGTATTATGTTCCTTTCTTCTAAGTGAAAAAAAGTGTATCTCAAGAAAAAAAAAGTGCGGACGGTTGTTCACTAGAAAAAATTTCTGTAAGTTTAAAGAATGTTGTAATTCAATTTCAATTGGTATCATACTTAACAACGGTGATCCTTTTGATAGTTTCCATTCAGCTTTAGTGGATGTTTTTGAGTCAACTTTCCCCATGGTGACAATTAGGGAAAAAAGGAGAAGACCCTGGTATAGCAGGGGTCTATTAGTTTCTGGTAAAAATCTTCGGTGTTTGCACTCCATAAGAAATTTTGCCTTGGACAACTCCAAATTCATATCCTACTTTAATAGATATCGCAAAATTTACCGTGATACAGTGAAATTGGCAAAAAACTTATACTACTCAAGTAAAATAAACCAATCAAGAAACAAGTCTAGAGAGTCTTGGAAAATTGTTAATGACTTACGTGGCGAACATGGGAACCCTTCTGTTTCTAATAGCACGGTGTCGGCCGAAACACTCAATCATTTTAGTAGTAGAAAAAGTAGAGAAGAGAAGAGAAAAGAAGAGTAAGTAGAAAGATTGGTAAAAACTAGGATGATGGAATTTCTGAAACGGCATAATGTTCTTAACCATCAGCAATTTGGATTCCGGACGAAACTGGGTACATCTGATGCTATTTTCAATTTTTTGAAGAGTTTGTACATGGGGTTGAACGCTGGGGAGAGTGCGGCGGCAGAGTTCTGTGACTTATCTAAGGCGTTTGACTGTGTAAGTCACAGAATACTGCTACAGAAGCTAAAAACCTATGGATTCAGAGGAGTTGCTCTCGACTGGTTTCGTTCTTACCTATCTGGAAAAACACAAAGGGTATTCTTTGACAATGATATGTCATCCCGTCTGGATATGGACGCTGGTGTACCCCAGGGTTCTGTTCTTGGACCAATATTGTTCCTGCTATATGTCAATGATATTTCTCAAATTCCAATTAGGGGCAAATTTACTATCTTTGCGGATGATACAACAATACTTTGGCATGACACTGACACCAAGAGATTAAGGAATATCGTTGATGAAGATTTAATTCTTGTAAAGTCATGGTGTGAATCTAATAGATTAACTTTTAATATATCTAAAACTAATATTTTAACTTTTAAATGGAACAACTTTTAACCTTGGAACTGTCACTTTGCAAAATGAAACAATAAGTCCTTCTGAAACATGCAAATTTTTGGGCCTGACGATTGATAAGCAATTAAAATTTGAAAATCATATCTCCTCTTTATTAGGGAAGTTATCATCCAACTGTTGCTATTAGAGTAATAACACATTCTCTGGGACTTGATGTGGCCAAAATTGCCTACTGTTGGGGTGTGTGCTCTCAGTATTTGTTCAGCTCTCTATTTATTTTGCAAAAAAGACCCATACGCTACATGTGTGCAGCTCCCTTTCGTAGCCCCTGTAGGCCATTATTTTTAAAACACTCTGTCCTGACATTGCCATGCCTTTTTATTTTAGAGACTGTTTGTCTTATCCACAAAAAATATCGTCATCAGCTTGGCCCCCCCTCCTCGGGTTACAATCTCTGAACAACCTTCTCTTTACCTCTGCCTATCCCAAAAAGTGAGCAGATTAAGTCTTCTTTTGTGTACGGGGGCAGAAGGCTTTTTAACCACCTACCCCTTTATATAAGGCTAATAAATTGTGAAAAACGTTTTAGGAAAAATATAAAGAAACTCTTGCTTGCTAAAGCATTTTATTCTGTAGGCGAGTTTTTAAATACAATTTTTTGACAGTGAAGAGTTTTGCGCAGCGTAATGTGAATTCTTACTACCCTTTCTTTGGGTGTGTTCTATATTCTATGTATGTAAGAATTGTTAAAATTTTTATTTTTTTGTAAAAGATTATGTTGTCAACTATCTTTAAGATTTTATATAATGCTTTGTTAACAACAGATGATGTTACGTAACAATAAAGCTATTTTTGACTTTGACTTTGACTAGTCTTTGAAATCGCAAAGCTTATGAACCGTACAATAAATTCTCCAGATAAAACACAAATTGAGAGCGAGTCGTAACTTCTTTTTCCTATTTGGGGCTATAAAGCATTATTTACTGCTGAACTTGGTTCCTCAGGAAAAGTTTATGGGGAATTCATGGTCATGTTAAACAAGTTTTACAAACTAAAAAGAGCAGAAAAGAAATAGAGGATCGAAGAAGGTGAATTGAATGATACATAAGAATATAGAGTGCATCCATAAAGTAGCGGATAAATTCAATAAATATTAAGTGAAGTGACTCTGAAAAAAATTTCCAAACCCGTCAATTTTAATATTTCATTTAGGGTTTTCCTACGTAGAAATTAAATATACAGGATGACTCAAAAAAAGATATGACGTCATCAATATGGTTTTTAAATGGAAACCACAATTTTTTTAAAACAGAATCAGAAAGAAGGCATTTTTTTTACAAAGCATATGGTACGAATGGATAGTGGTTACAAAAATAATTTTAAACGAAAAATGTTGATAAAATGTAAAGTTAACCTTTAACTACTCGCGCACTTTTTTTTCACGCTACTACTCGCGCGGTGTATAACTTCTAGTATACTATAGTATATAACTTCTTGATCAAGTGTGATTTGGCAGTTAATTGGTACTTCAAAGATTAAGGAGCCTTGAAGTTTGATTAATTCCTCTTGGTCGTAACATTCTAGATGGAGGGTTTCCTCGTTAGGAAGGGCTGTAGCATATTTATTAGAGAAATCTAGTTGGTTAAATATTGGTTTGGAAACTTTAACTTCAACTGGTTGGCAGGTTGATTGACCTTGGTTTTCCAACAGCTGTACTGCACAGGGGCTGGTTGGTGATATCTCTTGTAGGTTTGTTTTGTCGCAGAAAAAGAATTTCTCTTTAATCTCTTGATATTTGATTGCCCGATATGAGAAATGCAACTCATTTTTTAGCAAAAATTTATTTTTAGGTATTATAACCTTAAACATGCTCTGTTTATAAACTGGTAAAGAGTAAAGGTGAAAATAATTAAAATATTTTTGCTTAGTTATTGGAATGTGAAGAAGAAATGTAATTTTATTATTTAGGACAAAACTATCTAGTTTAATTATTTGTTCATATAATAAAGTATTTTCTAATGAGACTTCTAAAGGCTTATGCTTTACACCAAGTAACTTTTGAATTCGTTTTAATTCACTAAATAAATTTTCAGTCTTAATTATACTAGGGTGTAAAATTCTTAAATTAGAAAATGTTAAAGCATTTTCGATATCCTGTAAAATTGAATCGATTATTTCATACAAATTAATTATTTGATTTAAAACATGTTTAATGTAATTTGAACTTTGTAGGAAATTTGATGTTTCTACTGCTAGTTCAACTTGATGCAATTTTCATCTAATAGTTTCGTGTTGCGATTTATCTGTTGAATTGTTGTGTTAAACTTTTTAAGTAAATTAAGGGAAATTGAATTTTCTTTTTGAATGTATAAACCTAGCGTTTTCTGATTCTCTTGTAAGTCTTTAATACATTTTTCATAACGTATTCCATCAGAGGCGTCTAAATTACCCGTGATAGTTTTAAATATTGAACCTATACCATTGTTAAGTCCTCGCGCGATTCTGTGTGGGTGTGGTACTATTTCTTTTAGTTTCGTTTCGACTTGGTCTTGTATTATCGTTAATATTTTTAAATAGTCAGCTGTTTCTGATTTATGTCCCGTGTTATTATTTAGGGTATTCGTTACGTTGGCTACCTTTGTTTATTGGTCTGTGGAAACCAATTTCGTTGTCGTGACTTGTTCGATTTTAATAATTTGAAGGACCACTACTTTAAACATTAATTTATTAAAGTAGAAATGTAAATCAGTTACATATGTATTATTTAAACTAATTATTACAACTTATAAGAAAAACGTAAAACAAACGATTATAATTTATGTCACTGTTGCGTAACGTGAAGAGACGCTACTTTCGCGTCGGCGTGCTAAAGAGGAGTCTGGTCCCTTCCTTTCTTGCACGGAGCCGTCGATATAAGCTGCCAAGGTATACGCGGTTGCCAAGAGGTGCATAATGTTTTCTATAATCATATAGGCCTCAACAACCTTTGTTTGGAGTTTGTTGACTTCTGTTATTAAGGGGTTAAGATCATAGTAATGTATAATAGTATGTGTGTATTATTTAATTTTGGCTTGACCTAATTTAGGTGGTAATAGTCCAGGGTTATCTGTTATTTTTTCAACGTTGATTTGGTCTCCAAGTCTCCCTAAATATGTTACTTGTAGAAATCTGAAATGAGATGAAAAAAGGACAAAATTAGTCGAAACTATATTTTGTTTTTAAAGGTCGTTTTAAATTAGATAAATGGATTTTCTCATGATTTTCTAATTTAGCGGTTTTTCTTTCTAAATTAGTGTGAACTATTTTTGAGGGTTTGTCAAATTTATCGCTGGTTTTTTGCCTAATATGTTTTTTAGGATAAACCATTTGGTCTTCTACAAATATTTGGGGATCGTCTTCATTTACATTAACTTTTACAGCAAGTTTTTCTTTTGTATTTATTAGTTGTTCGTTAATATGAGAATACAACAGTTTACTTTTTTCATGACTGAATACATAGTCACTGAGAATTAATTGATCTAATTCGATGTCAAATACATCGTCGGATGTAATATGGCCAATTATTATGTCTATAGGTTTGAATTTGGTCACAGAATGGATAGTGTGATTGTAAGCTAAAATAGTATAGATCATTTTTTGATTTATCGGTGTGTCTTTAAATGTTTGATTATTAAGAAGTCTAATATGTTCGGATAAGGTGGAATGTAAGCGTTCAATTATACCATTGGATTCAGAGTGATGTGGTGAATAAAAATGAACTTAAATTTTAATGTTACTAAAATTAAATGAAAATTAAATGTTACTAAATAATGTTAAACTTGTAACGTTAATAGTTCTGTTACAACAGTGTTTTTAAATTCTGTTCCGTTATCTACAATAATCAATCTGTTTTGGAACTCCGTGGTGTGAAAAGTAACTTAACATATTGTTTACAATTTCTATCATAGTTAGGGAATCCAGAGGATATGCTTGTGCATATTTTGAGAAACTATCTATAATTGTAAGAAATTTTGTTTGTTCAAGAGTGTACGTATCGAGGTGGATTATTTCGAAAGGTCTTGTTACTGTAGGGGTGATATTCTTGGGAATTTTAACGGGGTTTCTTTCGTATTTACTACGCGCACAAATTTCACATTCGTTTATATACGTTTGAACAGAGCTTCTAAGTTCGGGCCAGTAATATTTGTCTCTAAGTTTTTTAGTTGTTTCTTCGATTCCTTGGTGATTACTCTTACTTTCATGATAATTTGGTATTAGTTCTTTTATATCGTTTTTATTAGTTACATCTATGAGTTTAATAAGACAACGCTTACATTTTATTGAAGGCCATCTAAAATGAGTTCGAATGACTTCACATAGGGTTCGTATATATTTGGATCAACAAAATGAAGATGGTATTGTTTATCGGGTACGATATGTTCTTTCATAAAATTTAATATATCTTGTTTGAAATTGTCATTTGGTATTTGAACAGTAATTCTGTGTTTTTTATTAAATAATTTTAATAATAGGTTTTGCAGGGGAATGTACAACATTCTGTATAAATATTTGATTTTAACCGTAATTTACTGCGCTTTCAGAAATAGGTATGCCTACAATGGGATCTTGTTCATCGTTTGGGTGGATTGTTGCGTCATCAGGAGATATGTCTGGTTCATCGTCTGCTTGGGCGATAACAGAAATTCTCTCTAGGTCAGGGTTTTCGTCATTGTTTTTGTTGGTGTTTTCGGAAAGTTCTTGACTTAGTTCAAGCGATTTATTAAAAGCGTCCATGTATGTTTTTAAGTTTTCGATGCCTGGTGTTTCCTTTGTGTGAATTTCTATACGTGATAAGGCGTTAGCGTTGGTATTGAGTTTACCTTTTTTGTATATGATCGTAATAATCATATTCCTCGAGTTTTATACGCCATCGAAGTAATTTTGAAGAAGGATCTTTAAGGGAAAAAAGCCACTGAAGGCGTTTGTGGTCAGTTATGATGTTGAATTTTCGACCAAAAAGATAGGGACGGAAATATTTGGTTGCCCATACAAGACATAAGCATTCTTTTTCAATCGTCGAGTAATTCTGTTCTGAGTCATTAAGGGTGCGTGATGCATAAGCTATAGGGAGGTCTTGACCAATAGGTCCTTGTGAGAGAACGGCTCCAAGGGCTACATTGCTTGCATCAGTAGTTAAATTGAAAGGTTTGGAAAAGTCTGGGTATTGAAGAATTGGTTCGTTCGTGAGTAGACTTTTTACAAGTGTCAAAACAGTTTTTAAATTTATCATTATGTTCGATTTTTGCGCCTTTCTTCAGACATTTAGTTAAAGGTATCGTTAATTTAGCAAAATTATTTATGAATTTACGATAGTAACCTAAAAGTCCTAAAAATCCTTTTATTTGTTTTGTTGTTTTAGGGATGGGAAACTTTTTAATAGCCATGATTTTGTCAGGATTGGGTTTGACTGCTTCAGGTGTTACTACATGTCCTAAATATGCAACTTCCCGTCTCAAAAATTCACTTTTATCGAATTTTAAAGTTTGATTTTCTTAACCTTTTAAAAACGTTTCTTAAACTTTCCATATGTTCTTGAAGGGATGTTGAAAATATTATTATGTCGTCTAAGTATACAAGACATTTTTCGTTTTGAATTCCGCGTAAAATTGAATCCATGACCCGTTGAAAAGTAGCGGGGGCGTTTTTTAAGCCAAAGGGCATACGCAAAAATTCAAAATGCCCGTTTTTCGTATTAAACGTTCTTTTTTCGATATCGGATTTATTCATTTCAATTTGATGAAAACCAGATGCCAAATCTAGGGTACTAAAATATTGGCATTTACCTAACTTGTCTAATAAATCAGTGATATTAGGTAATGGATATTTATCATCGATTGTTTTTTCGTTTAATTTTCTAAAGTCGACTAGTACACGCCATTTCTGTTTATTAGAAGCGTCCAATTTTTTTGGTACAACCCAAACGGGGGCGGACCAGGGTGAATTAGATCGTCTGATAATTTTTTGGTCTAACATTTTCTTTATTTGGGATTCAACCTCTTTTTTGTGAATGAAAGGGTATCGATATGATTTTGTATATACCGGAATTTCATCATTAGTCTTAATGTTATGTTTAATTTCGCTTGTAAAAGTGAGGGGTGTGCCTTCTTTATAGAAGATATCTGAAAATTCTTTACAAAGATTTAGGATACTTTTTCTTTCTTCTGAATTAAGATGGTCAATTCTAAGTTTTGAAAGGTCTAAATTTGATTGTTTTGGGGAATCGTCAAAATTATTAAAATTAATTGCTTCAAGGAATTTTCTATCGAACTGTTCTACTTCTATTGGTTCGGAAAAATCTAAAGTTATGGGATTGCAAGTATTATTGATGTACATGATGTATTATTGTGATACTATTGAGTTCTGGTTTAGTTTGATGGTAATGTAGTTTTACTCTTGCATAGGGGATAACTAAATAACCGTGTTTAAAATCTAAGTTTGCTTGTAAATCTTTTAAGTTATCTAATCCTAAAAGTCCATTAAAAGTATTATGAAATTTAAATAAATAAAATTTAAGACTTTCTTTTTGGGGTAACTTAAATATTCTAGAAGCGGGTAGAAATGCACTAAATCTATGAGCAGATTTTTGGAATACTGTGCTTACTATAAAAATGTCGTCTTTTATACAATCAGAGTACATGTTAAATGCAATTTGGGGGTCAATAAAGTATTTTGTAGATCCTGAGTCAATTAGGATTTTAATATTTTGTTCGGGGAAAACTATGTAAGGTAGTTCGCTGATATTATTAGCGGTATTTATAGACAAAATTAGGGTTTTTTTTCAGTTTCGTGTTTGTGACCCAATATCTTCAATATTGCGGAGGGTTGTTGGGTGGGATCAGAAATAAAAGAGAAACCTGTTTACCTAAATGTCGACGTTTCGACTTATATTAAGTCATCCTCAGGACACTAAGTCTAGGTTTCTTAAGTTAGAATTAAAACACATTTATAATAGGAGCGTAGAATTATTTTTAACATGGGTTAAATGGGCTTGTTGCCGACTTTTTTTTCGCAATTTTTTTCATAGAATTCAACAACACTTAACATCCTAAATAAACTGTAAAAATTTCAGCTTCTATGTATATCCAATCTCTAGATATTCGACGTTAAATATTGAATATCCGTAAAAGCCGCTCCCTCCATTTTTGACGTCACGCCGCAGCAGCTCTCTGCGGGCGGCCGACCCCGAACGCATTTGAGTCGGACCAAAGATAATTATACTAACGAAGTTTACTATTATTTTCTTTGGTCGGACATTTCAGTGTTTTTGATGTTATTATTTGTTATTATCTAGTTCGCCGCTATAAAAAAGGGTCTATTTTGTTTGATGCCTGAATGTAATAAAACACTATTATTATTAGTTAAACTATTGTTTTGATTAGTGGAGTTTTGTGCAATGTTTTCAGTCGAAAGAGGCTTCATAAAGGCAGATTCTGGGAATTTGCCAGAAGTAGATATGTTCATGGTGCTGGATTATTTTAATAAAAATAAAGACTTTATAACTTCAGAAATGCGTGGAATAAAATTGATAAGGTATACTATAGTAATAGGTAAAAATAATAGAGTAAAGAGTGATAGGTACCGGGCGTCTCATTTTAAGTAAGATAACAAAATAACTTGGAAAGTTTGGCGCTGGCGACTATACTGCGCTTTTTTCACATAAATACTACTATTAATGTGAAAAAAGAGTGGGTTGCTCGAAAAAAAAAATATGACACAAAGCGCCCCACGCTTTTTTCACCTTAATACTAGTATTTTCCGTTTATTATTGTTTTCAGCTTATATTAAAAATTATTTTTTACTTTTTAGTTTGATATGCTCTAAAAGCGTGTTTTTTTAAACTATATTTATTTATTGTTGTTATTATAATTATTTCTTTTTGGATAATTTATTAGATTGCTATATACGTATTTAAAATAATTTATTTTGTAATAAGTGTATTGGGTTAGGTAGATTAGCTTTGGCTAGACTTCGCCTATGTACATTTTTGTTACTAATAAAGACAATAATATTTATTTATTTATTTATTTAAAATAAATCTTCCGATTTGATAGGAAAACCATTAATTTCAGCTCTGGTAGAAAAGACTATGGTGATAATGCCATTGGATATGTACAAGTCAAACAGCAAGGAGTACTTTGTGAACTAAAAGCTAAAATTACGCCAGAACATAAAATAAAGTCAAAAAATTACGACGTGTTCTGTGTTATTAACACTAATGAAAAAGAAGTAGTGGAAGCAAAATGTCAGGGCTGTGCAGCGTCAGAAGGAGGATGTAAACATGAAGTAGCATTTTTGATGTGGTTGCATCGACGTAGTGAAGAACCTTCACCAACAGAAAAAGTATGTTATTGGAAAAAGTCAAAGTTATCATCTGCTCCGATAACAAAAAAATTTATTTCATCATCTGATTTTGGAAAAGAAATTAAAGCGGTGTATAATGATTCGGTACTACAAGAATATATATATACAGCTAAAAGGCAGAAAATTGAAAATACCTTAATGCGATATGAAAACATTGATAAATATTCGGATCTTTCAATCCATAGCTTAGTAATTTCATACAAAAATTCATTACAAGCAGAAATAAGCTCAACATGCTTTGTTGAATTTATTAAAACAAAAATGAAAAATCAGTTAATTTTAGATGTAGAAAAAGATACTAGAAAACAGAGTGAGAGCAATATTTGGCAGGAAATGAGATATGGGCGAATTACTGCATCAAAGACTTATGCTGTGACCAGATGTCGACTTTTAGATGGATGTTTAGTCGAAAGCATTTTAGGGGCAAAACTTTTTCAAACAAAAGCAATGAAGAGGGGATTAAATCTGGAAAGTGACATTTTAAAAGTATTGGAAAACCAAATGGAGCAAAAATTCTCGAAAGCAGGAATATTTCTTTCTCAAGAAAATCCTCTAATAGGTGCCTCTCCTGATGCTATAAATAGTACATCTGTAGTTGAAATTAAAAGTCCAACAACCGAAAAATCATGTTTAAATTACATAGATTCCGACGGAAATATTAAGAAAAAATACTTGTATCAAATTCAGATACAAATGTATCTTAGTAATAGAGCGCATGGAATTTTTGTCATCTCACATCCCGATTTTGAAAAATCAAAAAAAATTACAATTAAACATTGTGATTTTGATGAGAAACTTATGAAATCTGTAATAAAACAACTGAATAAATTTTGGTTGGAAAACATTTTTAATAAAATAATGTAAAATATTACTCTGTGTACTTATTTCACTAAATAATCTTGTAAATTAATAATTCCACTAACTATTTGCACTATTAAATCTAAATATTTAACTAAACTTAAATGAACACTAGCATGAGGTTGAAGAATGGAAAATTCCCTTATTCGAGAAATCACTCGTTCAACATGTATTCTTAAGCTTGCAATTCTTTTTGATTCTGTAACTTCATTCTTCGAACTTTTTTGACTTGATGAAACAGATGGTGGTCAAACCAGTTGATTATTATGGGCTAAAAGTTGATTTTCGAGATGCTTTAACCCTCTGTCGGCCATTACTTGAGCCCCTGGATCTAATTTTGCCAAAAAAGTTGATTCTTCAACTATCATTTTATCAGTAGTTCTACCACCAAAGCCACTAGAAATGTAAGAAATAAAACTATTTGGTGTACATGCTATTAAATATTTCATAGTGTTACAACCTTTATATTCTGACCATGAAAGAGACTGTAGTATTGGGTTGCTTGGTTTTTGTATCGATATTTCAAAACAGTCAATAATACATTGAACATTTTTATATCTATGCCTAAAGGGAATAGAAAGTTTTTCTTGGACATCATTTAATTATTTAAATTGCACAAATGGATAAAGGTAACCTGCTAATAAAGGTATAGTTTTTTGAATAATATTACATACCCTAGCAACTTGTATGCCAAAATCGTCAGCTAATATTCTATAGGATAAATTTAGTTTTATGTTTTTGAAAGTTAAAAAAATATCTAATCTATCTAATTTACATTTTTGCGCTAGAATATTTACAATAAACAATGAATGGCTAGGAATACCTATATAAAGTTTTGGATTTCTTTCTATTAAAAGTAGATCTTTTTCGTATTTCTTCTGAAAAGTCCATATTCTCCATATATTGCGTATTGTCAGAATCCGACATACTTAGCTGTGACAAGCTAAATGCGGACGTAGAGCCGCTAGTGGAAATAGAGATAGAATTATTTTTTTCAGCAGACCGCATTATCTTCAAATCATTTTGCTTAAATGCACATTTTCTTTTTTTCTTCTCTTTTTCCACTGGCACCAAATCATCTGGCATACATTGAATTCCCTTGCTGCGACTTTCTACCTTAAATAAAACTTGAATGCCTACATCTTTTTGTTTCGGTTCTGTTTCGCTTGTCACGTTATCTTCTTGCTCAACATCCTCGATTTCAGCAGAAGTCCCAGGAAGTAGTAAACTATGAATCAAAGACCGCTGTTCTTTTTTTTGTAAAAACTTCGACTGTTTCGCTTTATGTGCTGTTACTCGACTTTTTTGGCAATCAAAAAATCTCGGTACTACATTTGGCTTAATAAGAATATTATCTTTTTTCATAGTTTTTAAGTACATATAATTTTCTATGTCTTCTTTTACCTAAAAGAGGTTAAAGATATAAAATATTTTTTATTCTGCGTTATCATCGCAAACTTTAACTTACATCAAAATGATCCTCACAACAATAAACGTGTGATTTACCAGAAACAAAAACTTCTCGACGCATAGCTTTTTGCCAAACCTTCCTAGCTGTAGGATCAGAAGGCACGTTTATAAATAGTTTCTTAGGGGCATTTTTTGAAGTATTAGGACACTCAGGTACAATACAATATTTCCTCGTAGTTTTTTTGTCACTCATGGTACACCAGAAATTAAATTAAAAAAAGTTACAGAACAGAAAACACCACACGAATACTCGCAACAGACTAAACAAACACGTTTTTTAATTCGATTTCCACTGTTTCTGGCCGTCTCCCGATACCGCGGCGCGGTCGCACCGTCTCGTCTGCTGCATCGTGACGTCACCACGTTAATGTTAATTTTTTTAAAGAGTTACAAGTAGGAATAAAAATCTAAAAATTTGGGAATTTACTTTATAGGTGTTTTTCTTTCGATTTGTAAAATAAAAAAAAAATCGAGAACGGGCCCATTGTAGGTATTATTGTGGGCAAACTAGAATCAACAATGAGGTTTTTTAGTCAAAGTTCGGTATCTTCTTGGGCTAATTCCTTAAAATTTTGCTCTTTATCTTCGTAAGGAGCATTTTGTACAGTATAGTCACTTTCTGGGGGTTGATTCTCGAAGTAACCTTGTTCATCATAAGACTTATATGGATATTCGTCTCCAGTAGAATCAAATTCAGTATTATAAACTTCTTCTGTAATGGGTTTAGGGCGGTTTTGGTTATTATTTTGGAAATATGTAGTTCTCTGATTGGAACTAGAAGGCTGATTTGTGTTATTTGTACAAATCGACATGGGGGTTGGTTTCGGAAATTGTCTGTTAGGGTTTGGTCTAAATACATTATGTTGTTTGTCAAAGACTTCAGAATTTGTTCTCAGACGGGGTGGTCTATAATTAGGGTTTTGTCTAATATCGACAGGGCCAGTTGGAAATGATCTGGTTTGTTTATTAAAATGTGGTGGCGTTTGATAGTGTCTGGGGGTCATTTGTTGTTGGGGGTTTGTTCTATTTTTATTATTACTAAAGTTGTTACTGTTATGGGGTTGTGAGTTTCTAATAGATATATTTACATAGTTATTTTAAAAATATTTTGTATTATTTTCTTGAAGCACAAATTGTATGGCTTCGGCTAAGTCTGTTGATCTCATGCATCTAATAGTATTACCTAAGGGATCCCTTAGTCCGGAGATAAAGGTGGTTAATGCTAACTTTTTATACATTTCTCTTTTAATAGGGGCTGTTTGAACAGGTTCGTGTGCTTCTACGTAACTACATAATAAATTTAATATTTCTAAAACTCTATCATAGTAACTTTGTGGTGATTCATTGCCTCGTTGGCGTAGCATTACTAGATCTCTATTTAAGCAAGTTTCATCGCGTCTGTCCGCAAAGTTTCTATATAAAGTATTTTTTAGTTCGTCCCAGGTGGAGATATTTTGTACGTTAACATCTAGCTTTGCATTTCCTATATAATTTATATTATATATTCCTTTGATAATTTATCTATCAAGCTGTTTAATATGTAAATCTTTTGAAAATTTGCAACGTTGGTAGCATCATAAAAATTATCAATAATCGATTTACAGATAGCAAGATATCGATTAAGCTCAGATGGGTTACCATCGAATTGTGGTACACAGTTTAAATATTCTGTTTTGATTTGTATTTTTTTGAAGTATTTTTTATTTCTTTGAGATTTTCCTTAAGTTTGGAAATATCTAAGTTAAGTTCTAGATTATCTTGATTTTTTAGTAATTTATTATTATTTAACACTTCACTAATTTGAGTAGAAGTGGAGCCAGAGCAAGCTGAAGGTTCGATTTTTAAATTCTTTAAATAAGAACTTAAATCCTCATTTTTTTTTATGGTAAATACAAGCACAAGAAGAAAGTCCTATGTGACTCTTGGAGTGGTGCTTGCGCGAAGATATTTGTGGGCATTTATCTTGAATCGCTGCAGGTTGTATGCGTCGGGAAATATGTGAGGTGGAAGCCCGTTCCACAAAGAAGATGTTCTCCAAATGAATGAGTCCCGGTACAGCGACGTTCTTGGGGTAGGCAGGTGGACTTGATGCCGCAACTACTAGACGCGTCCTTCTTGCCGGAACAGCCCTGGGTGGAATCAGGCTTACCAGCTCAGAGGCGCACTTACCGTGATAATAATGGTAGAATAAACAGAGATCAGCCACCTTTCTCCTGTGCTCCAGACTATCTAGACTCTTTGTCAGTTCTGGTTTGTCGATAAGACGAATAGCTCTCTTCTGTATAGAATCTAGCAGCTTTAAACTATGCTTGGATGCAGAGCTCCAGACATGTGAGCAATACCCGAGGGAAGGGCGTATTTGAGCCTTATAAAGAGTCAGCAGCTGTTCTGGTGTATACAGTTTTTTCGTTTTGAAAAGCACTTCGAGTTTTTTGGAAGCTGCCCTGGCGATCTCGGCAACGTGGTCATGCCACGACACACTGTTGGTGACTTCGACTCCTAGAAGATGTAAAGATGATTTCATTGGCAATGTTTTCCCTGCCATAACCAGCTCCGGGCCATCAACGTTAGTCTTCATCGTAATTACTGCAGCCTGCGTTTTTTTAGCGTTAAAATTCACCAGATTGTTACCGCCCCACTCCAAGATTGCTCTAATATCGTTGTTGATTGAAGATACTTGTTGCTGCCTAAGTTGCGGCTGTCGTTGGTTTGGCGGACTTAAATGTGGAAATAAGTGTGCTATCGTCCGCAAAGCTGTAGATTGGATTGACAGTGGTTCCTACCAGAAGCTTTGTTGGTGTCTACGCTTTTAAGAATTTTATTTATAATTCGTTGGGGAAACGAAATTTCTTCCATCGATGAATTCACCCTTGGCAAATATGGCAGTGTTTTGCCTTGCGAGTGCAGAGTAGAATTGGACGCGAAGAGTTTACCCAATAAGTTGGCTTTTTCCCTTGCTGTTACCGCGATAGAACCATCATCTGCTGTTAGGGGTGGCAAGGCCGACTTAGCAAATCCTTGACTAACGGCTTTCGATACCGACCAGAAAGATCTTGTTCCATTTGGGCAGTTTAGCAATTTGTTTTTGATCCTGTTGTTGTGACTCTCTTTGCATTCATCAATTATTCGCTTGCAGCTATTTCTGGAGGTTAAAAAGTTCCTCCAATTTTCGGTGGAAGGATGTTGACGTCATTTGCGATATGCTGCGTTTTTAGTGTTTACTGCCTTTTTGCAATTCAGGTTGAACCATTGCTTGTTGTTTGATCTGCATTTAATAGAAAAAGGGATATAAGCTTCCATTCCTGCCAAGATCGTCTTTGTAATTTGGTTTGCACATTCTGAGATGTTATTGGTTCTAAAGCAGACTTCTTTCCAAGGGAATGAGCGATAAAATTCCCGAAGATGGTTCCACTCTGCTTATTTATAGTGCCATATCTTCCGCGGCATCGGAGGATCCTGTGTTTTAACATCCAACTGGCAAGAGACTGTTACCAATTTGTGGTCCGATGTTCCTAGGGGGGCCTGTACTGATACAGTGTACGAGTCAGAGTCTGAAGCCAAGACCAGATCTAGGAGACTCGCGAACTCGCCGTCTCGATCGGGGATTCTGGTAGGTTCCTCCACAAGCTGCGTAAGCCCGCATATGGTGGCAAATAGCTCAGCTTCTCGTTCTTCATCGTCGTTCTTGTTGCAGAAACGCAGCCAGTTGATATTGTGAACGTTAAAATCACCCATGACGATGAATTCTGCGCTTGGGTAGTCAGTTTGCAGTTAATTAATGCAATCAACCAGGTTCAAAAAGAGCCGCCTATATTGGGTGTCACTTGGTGGTCTGTAGATACAGCAGATAAATTTCGTGGCTCCACTGGCTATTATTTTGAACCACATAACGTCGAAGTCCGCAGGTTCAAGCGTTTCCTTCCGCTGGCAACTCAAATCGCTCTTGACAAATACTGCCAATCCAAAGTTTAGTCGAAATCGAGTGTGTAGATCGTATCCAGGATGAATGAGGTGAACATTTGTTGTTGAAGGTTTCACCTTAGTTTCTGCCAATGCCAGAATGCGAGGCTTATTTGATTGCAGGTGTTGGTGTACTGCATTAATATTGGTGTTTAGGCCTCTGATGTTGCAGAAATTGATTTTTAGGCTTTTAAATCCTGCTGGACCCCCCCCGACCAGCCTCCGCCCGGAGATCCGAATGGGAGGCTAGTTTACCTCCGGAAAGTTTTGGTCATGAGGGCGCCATCATGCATTAATTTTACTACTCCATTTCCCCTTTGGAAACCGGACACATCGACATGGCGGCGAAACGAGTTCCATGGAACCACTTCACGCCGCCTAAGTCCTATGTAGTGGTATTGAACCGGGCGATGCAAGTGGACAACATCTACCACCAAATTTATTTTATTATAGACATTTATTATCAATAAAAATTATTAATGGTTGCACTTACATAAATAAGGCGGCGACTGCCATTCTATGAGAAGAGAAGACTGGGTGGCGATGATGTCCAATTCCAAGTCCTAACCGTCGCGAAACTGGTCAATGTGGTACCAATCTCCAATCAATGCGTGGATGCCCAGGATGCACGATGCACTTTACCGGAATTATCACACACTTAACTTTTGGTTTTTAGCGAGAAGTCCAATGTTCGTTCGGAAAACTCTCGACCGATGTTCGATTGCCAATTAATCGTAAACGAACAATCAATATACGATATATTGATTTTTGACAATCTAATTAAAATTCGATACTACGAATTTATGTTTTTAAAAAACTTTTATTTTGTTAATAGCGATAAAAAAATGAATAAAAGCGAGTAAAATAATAATAATACATATATAATATGGTATGTTTAAAATAATGGCTTAGCTCTGACTGACCTCGTAAACTAAAAGCAAAAGCATAAAAAGTAAATGAAATTGCTTATACAGCTAAAAATGAACTTAACAATAATAATGATTTTATAGAGTGAAAGGGGTATGTAACTCGTGCTTACATTTTGGATACTTCGGCAAACTTTTATTCTTGTATCTAGAATTTGAATATTATGCAAAACACTGTCAATAAGTTTAAAAAAAAAAAAACTTACCTCTCATTTTGCTCTCGTTTTCTCTTCCAAGTTTCTGGTTAAGCCAGTCTTTTCCTTGCTAAGAGAGGCATCGCAGATTTTATTGACTCGGTCAATTCCATTTAATAGAGTTTGAGGCACTTAAAACTTATTATTTAATAAAAAAATTGGCAATAATTAAATAAAAGTACAAAATACTACTGTTCGAGTCCGCGCACAACGTCGTACTAATTACTATCACAGATTTAACTAGCTACGAGCGTAGCTAGTTAAATCTGTGGGTCTAGTTAAATAGGGTCAGAATATAAAGGTTGTAACACTATGAAATATTTAATAGCATGTACACCAAATGGTTTTATTTCTTACATTTCTAGTGGCTTTGGTGGTAGAACTACTGATAAAATGATAGTTGAAGAATCAACTTTTTTGGCAAAATTAGATCCAGGGGCTCAAGTAATGGCCGACAGAGGGTTTAAGCATCTCGAAAATCAACTTTTAGCCAATAATAATCAACTGGTTAGCTCGAGCGTAGCTAGTTAAATCTGTGCTACTATCAAACATCGTAAAAAATTCGCGTGTAAAATTATTATTGTTATGTGGACGCCGGGAGCGCCGTGACTGGTCGAAATGGATTTGTCGGTTTTTGTTACGACGCGTTGGATTTGACATTAGGATTTGGTGGAATTTCAATTATGTAAACAGTTCAAAACAATAACCTCGTTTTTGAGCAAAAGTGGATTTGTCGGGTTTTGCTTCTATAGAATTCATATATCAAGAATAGCGCGTATTTAAGTATTTAAATATTTTATCTTAGATTAAATGGGTTGAGCTTCGCCCTTTAAGTTTACACACACTTTTTCTTTGTTTTCATTGTACTTAAGTATCCTATTTTTTTGTAACTTATAAAGTTAAAAAACATTATTATTTATTTATTTTATATAATTACCTCATGAACTTTTCAGGAGGCAAAACATATTTAGCCACATGACTTCTACCTACACAACAACGCAAAATTAAAATAATAATTCACTTAAGTTGAAATTTCAAAACCCAATTACAAAGTGTTAATCAACACTTGTTAATCAAATTAGTTTCGAAGGCAACCCATATTTACCCTTCCCAAAGGACCCTAATTTAATGTCCCAGACTTTCAAATTGGAGTTTTGAACAAAACTCGACGTGTTATATAGTTTAATTATTTTGTATCATTTTTGCAGTAAATTGTTTACAATTTTAATTAATATTAAACACATTATACAGGACATTGACAGTTAATATTTCAGTAGAACATTTTTTAATATTTAAAATTCATTATTACTATATTAAATTTAATGGAAATTAATGACTCAAACATGTAATGATTTTTAATGGTTAGCGTGCGCTTTGCTCATTAATAATTTTGTTAGAGAATTACGACACAATTTATTGGATTAAAATGGTTAAGACATTATGGCCTCGTCCAGACGGAAAGTAATCATATTTCTGTAATGTCGGGTCCACACCAAACCAACAAAACAAAAACGCCAACAAATCAGCAACAAAGCAAAATTGCAAGTTTTCGAAAACAGGAACAAACTGACAACTGCCGTCCACATAGGAAAACGTTAACTAGTCAACTTGTGATCTCCGACAGAAAATGTGGCATGCTCGAAATTTTGAATTACAAAGGAACAATGACTTATTTATTATGGCATGTGGTTTTCTATTCCTAAACCGGAAAAAGAAAAAACGTTTTTGGGTTAAGCCGAGCTTAAAGAACCGATAAAAAAACTACGTTGAGGAATTATTGGACGATTTACGAAAAGATGATATAGGTATTACTGGAGAAATACGATCTAGCTTTAAAAGTTTTTTAAGAATGACTAGTACTGATCTTGAAAATCTAATACAAATCATTGGACCTACGATACAGAGGAAAAATACAAATTTTCGAAATGCTATTAGTGTATCAGAACGTTTAGTGATTACTTTAAGATTTTTGGCAACTGGGGAGTATTACCAGAGTCTGATGTATCTTTTCAAAGTATCCAAACAGGCAATATCATTAATAATTCCAGAAACCTGCGATGCTCTCACAAGTGCACTAAATACATATGTCAAGGTAAAATGTTTTTTTTTTAATAATCTTTATTTTGAATGTGTATGAAAACTACATGAATGACTGAGCCGATGCGTTTGTTGTAATCTGCGAAGCTGACCAGGGCTCATTAATCTGGATGGTGTGTGGATTCAATGGGCAGGACAGACTAGTGAGAATCTCGTACGTTGGAGCACTGGGTGGATTTGAGTAAGGCAGTACGCTGGGTGGGTTTGAGTAAGTTTCAACGCTAGAGGGATTTGAGTAAGTTTCAATGCGAAGGGCACCTGTGGAGGACCGAATGCTATTTGGACTCATATAATTGTGGTTGTTTGTATCCATAGAACTATTGTGAACTGAATTTGCAGATTGAAAATGAAGGAACGGAGTCAGTTGCTCTTGAGCTTCTATGTTTTTTGGTTTGTCATACTCTCCAATTTCTGCTTTGTAGAGAAGATCATTGATTAAATGCTGCACAGTAGCTTGTGCATACGCAGTGGGAAGTTTTCGCACTTTTTTAGCAGCTAGCTCACCAAATATGTCAAAATCGTCAGGTTGAACGGATGTTCCTTGCTGATTTTTTTTATATACATCTTTTATCATTCCATAAACTTCTGCACTTTGCTTCTCACTAGTGGAAACAGCTCTTTTCTTTGTTGTGGTAGATTTTGCTTGTGAGCTGTTAATGTTTTTTTTAGTGATTTGTGTATTATTAATAGTTTCTTTTTGAGCCTGCGGATATTTGTCTTTTTCTTGAGTTTCTTCAATACTATTGTTTGTAGTCTGGTTGTGGCTAGCGCTATCAAGGTCATTTTCTTCGGTTTTTTCAGTCTCTTCATCACTACCTGAATCATTGCTTTCCTGTAAAGGTAAAAAATGTATGTTATTAAAAACTGCGTAAAAGAGCCAAATAAGTACCTATATTAAAAAAATATAAATAAAAGCTGCAACTTCCAATTGAATTTAAATCGTATTTTATTTCAGACTTCTCAAAGTGAAGAAGAATGGAACAAAGTTAGCGAAGATTTCAATAAGATTTGGCATTTTCCACATTGCATAGGCGCCATGGACGGAAAGCACATTGTAATCGAGGCATCTACATTCAGTGGTAGTGAATTTTTTAACTATAAAGGGACTTTTAGTGTAGTTCTTTTTGCGGTTGTTGACGCAAATTATAATTTTCTCTATGCAAATGTTGGTTGTCAAGGACGAATTTCTGACGGAGGTGTTTTTAAATCTACGCCATTTTATAAACTATTAGTTGAAGGAAAACCAAATTTGCCAAACAAACGTGTTCTTCTTGGAAGGGAAAAAGAAAGTCCATATGTTTTAGTGGCAGATGATGCGTTCCCTTAAACCATGCATTATGAAACCATACAGTTGCCATCAAGATAAGGGATCTATAGAACGTGTGTTCAATTACCGAATTTCACGTGCTCGGAGAATAGTAGAAAATGTATTTGGCATTTTAGCGTCTGTGTTTCGAGTTTTTCGGAAACCAATGTTGCTACAACCAGAAAAGGTAGAAAAAGTGACTTTGGCATGCATTTGTTTGCATAACTATCTAAGATGTGTTTTGTCGAAAAATAAATATAACCCAGCAGGGAGCTTTGATATAGAACATATAGATAGTGGTATACTAGAAGATGGCGCCTGGAGAAAAGATCAACAAACTTTACAGTCGTTTTTTAATCTACAACAGACTGCACGAAAATCATCTGTAGAAGCTATGGAAATAAGAAAAGAATTTGCTGAATATTTTGTGTCTGAGCAAGGTCAAGTTCCATGGCAGTTAAAATTTTGCTCATAGTCTTTTGAGAATGACATATATAAATATATGGATCACTATGTATGTACCTACTTATAAAAAAAATTATATCTACCTGTGTATTCGTTAATCCGCCTATATTCCCACTTGGTCTTGGGTTGTTTTTGTCTTTTAAAAAACTTAATAGTGAATAACCAAACCACTTTGAAACGAAAGTTTTGCCTGCTCCGGATTTCTTCAATAACTGATAATTTCTGTATTCTCTTTGATACTGGGTGTTGATATTTTTTATCTTTCTGTCGTCTACTTCCTCTGAAGAAGCATCGCACAAAATTCCGATTTCCTTTAAGGCGTCTGCCTTTTTATATCGATTTTTATAATCTGGGGTTTTTATAGTCGGGCGTCCCATAACAATCTAGATTCTCTATACATTTCAATTAATTTACACGTATTTTGAACACTCCATTTCATTGTTTTTTCCGGCGTAGTCATTTTGTACACAGCACGAGACAAACTAAAACCACGAATTTATTTTTGTTTTCTTTTTGTCGAGCCCGTACACACTAGACCAACTAAGTTGCCAGAAACGCCGACAAAACATCAACCCTTTGATCTTTACCGCCAAGCGGCGGGAAAATAATAAGTTGCTGAAAACACGAACAAAACAAAATAGTTGCCTAAATGTTTTGATTCTGTTTCAAAAATGTTGAGAAACACGGAGTTGCTGTTTTGTTTTTGTTTTGTTGGTTTGGTGTGGACCCGGCATAAGACTTTTGAGAATAAAGGAGCTCAGTTATACACGTTTGGCGAGTTGAATCTTATGGCGCGTCCACATTATGCCGAAAAAGGCCGATCGGCCTGTGCCGCTCAGCACGTTCGGTTCGGCATAATCGATTCGGCATTGCGTCTATATTGCTTTGTAGTGTGGACGTCCCGATCGGTGCCGGCTGCCGAATCATCATTAGTGCACTGCGTTTGGAACGTAATAGTGTCGCTTTCCCATCTGCGTATGTTAAAAGTGTTTTAAAATCATGAGTGATGACGAAGACGTTGTTTTAGCTGCTGCTGCAGCAATCATAATTGGAGTAGTCGCTAGTGAACGTCGTTGCTTTCGCCCTCGGAGATTTTGGATTCGCCCCAGTATCCTCAATGGTAGAAAGAAGTATAGAGCTAGTGAGTTTATGAAAGATTTACTACTTGATGAGGTAGATGAGTAAACGACGTGGGGTTCAGCAACTTTTTCAGAATGAAAATTTTTGATTTTGAGGTTTTATTGAATATGATTGGACCAAAAATCTCTAAAAAAACTACATCCTTCAGGGAAGCTATTCCTGCAAATGAACGCCTTGCAGCCACACTGCGTTTCATTGCGAGTGGAGATTCGTACCATTCATAGATGTACACTATGAAGATATCCAAGCAAGCTATTTCTCGTTTCGTGCCATAAGTTTGTGACGCCCTTGTCGAAGCTCTTCAAAATTACGTCAAGGTAAAACAAGTAAAAAAATAGAAAAAAAAACTTTTGATTTATTTATGGCACTGGGGAAAAAGGCATCAAAAAAATACTATATTATGTATTATTAAACAAACACTGTCCGGCATCAGATCTTTAAATCTAAAAACAAGCTGGTTAAAGATTTCTTCTTTTAAAATTGTCTTAAGAAACCATACGTGTTAGTAGAAAAAGAGTACTGAAAATTAGTTTTACAAATTCAAAAAGAAAAGTAAATAATTCAAAATTGGAAAAAGAAAAATGATGTTTGAAAAGATAATCCAAAATGGTAGAGATCTTCACGTGCCAGAAAGAAGCGTTAAGTGTGTAGAGTCATCCTCATGGCTGGATCGTTCTTGAGAGTGCTGCTAGAAGTAGTTGTCCATAAAGCCATCAGAGAAATCAGATCCAGGTGACGACGCTTGAGAACATGCAGGCGACGGCGACTGGGAACATGCAGATGATTGCATCATTGTATGAGTCTGATTGAGTGCCATGCTAGATGATAAGTGGTACGTCATGGGGAAAACATGACTTTGAATGTTTGAGGTAGAAGGTGCCATGTTACTGTATGCAGCCCTAGTTGGTGCACTGTTTTGTTCATACATCCCCATTTCTGCGTCAAACAGTGTTTGGTTTATGGCATTTTGCACCAAAAATCTGGTTCGCGGTGTAGCAAGTCTGCGTATCTTCATCGCTACCTGTTCACCAAACAATGAATATTCATCTTTGTTGTCCACTCTTTTTAACTGAATGGATCTCATGAGAATCACCGCTTCATCAAAGATAGGTGCCTTAGCAGACTTACTCAATGAAAGTTTTGCGGATTTGCTTTTGGGGGTTTTCGGAGATGTAAAAACTTTGGGTTTGAGTATTTTTGTAGGGGTCTCCGCTGCTGCCTGTTTCTCTTGGGAAGTTGATGGTTTAGTTAAAACTTGGCCTTGAACTTCTCCTCCATTTCCAGTGTCTTCCTCTTGTAAATCCTTTTCTCCCTCATCATAATCCATTAAATCCTGAAACAAACATTTTTTTTAAAAATTTCAGATGCCCCAAAGAGAAGAAGAATGGGAAGAAATCTCCAAACAATATGAAGAAAAATGGAACTTTCCGAACTGTGTCGAAGCCATAGATGGCAAGCACATTGCTGTGAAGGCTCCGATTCATTCTGGATCGGAATTTTTCAATTATAAGGGTTTTTTTAGCATCGTATTGCTCGCTGTAGTAGACGCAAATTACAATTTTATATATGTAAATTTGGGTTGTCAAGGGAGAAATTCCGATGGTGGCGTCTTCAATAATACATTTTTGAAAAAAGGACTTGAAGAAAACACTCTACATATTCCTGCACCGCGGACTTTGCCTGGGCGAATCACCCCCGAGTCCTTTTGTAATAGTTGCGGACGACGCTTTCCCTCTCACTCCCAATATTATGAAACCATACTCCGGATGTCATGATAAAGGAACAAAGAAAAGGATATTCAGCTATAGATTAAGTAGGGCACGCAGAGTTTCCGAAAATTCATTTGGGGCACTATCGACCAGTTTTCGTGTATTTAGATCTCCCATGGAACCTGAAACAGCAATGAAAGTAACGATGGCTGTTGTTCACCTTCATAACTATTTGCGGAAAAGCGCTTCGAGATCTATCTACAACCCTGTCGGAATATTCGACTTTGAATCTGCACGAGATGGGGAAGTCACTCCTGAACTTTGGAGGCAAGACACTTCTTCTTCTCAACTAAGCGACCTCCCAAGAGTTCCAAGAAGAAGTGGGGCGACAGCTGAAGCTATCAGAGATGAATTCGCGGAATATTTTGTCTCTGCTCAAGGCGAAGTGAGTTTTCAGTACAATAAATAAATGCCCACATATTTATTAATGCTATACAGTTTTAAAAAAAAAAAACTGTACAGCAACCCGTTAACGTCCACAGGACACATTTTTTAAGTTTCAGTTTGAATTGATACCTCGCAATGAATTCGAACAAGAATAACTTCAAACTAATTGTACCCTATGTTTTTAAGGGTGCTCTTTTGAATAATGATGGTTAGAAGCCAAAAAAAAATTTTGTAACCTCTAAAAAATTAAAATTAAAAAAAAAAAATTTGTAACTGATTTTTATAGCCTATACATTTTTTTATCGTCTAAAACCGGTTGAAAAGGTGTCCTTGATGTCTGAGCTAAAAGAGAGGACTGTTACATTTATTTAAATAATTTTGTATCTAAGCAAAATGGCGGCCGAAACAAAAAAATTATATTTTAAACTTGATGATTCTTTTTCAGAAAGTTGAGGTGTTGGCAAAAAATTTATATAAATATCTTAAAATTTCCAAGGAACACTCTTAAATTTTTTTCAAAACGTTTTAACAAAATTTTTGATTTTTGGAAAATTCAAAAATTTCTAAAAAGTTTTGAAAAAATTTACGAGTATTCCTTGACTAATTCTAAAACTTTTTTGTTCTAATAAATTTTTAATTAAAGTCCATAGTTTTGAAGAAAAAATATCCTGAAAAAAAATTTTTTTTTTGTTTCGGCTGTTTATATTATTATCACAGGGCTATTTTAGGTTGACCTACTAACGGACAAACTTGAATTTCAAATCGACAAATTTAAAAAATAAAAATATAAACTTACCTCAACATTATCTACTGTTTTTCGTGGTTTATTCTTGTCGGTTAAGAACAACATAGCTTGGTACGCAAACCATTTGCTTACGTACGCTTCGTCAGTACCACTTCCAGTTTTTTTGCTTTCGAGTTCTTTCTTTCTTTCCCTCGAAAAATGGCTTTGTAAATTTTTGATTTTTCGCTCAACCTCCTGCTTCTCTATACCAAATGAAACAGCAATTTCCGTGAGAGTGTCATGTCTTCGGTTTTTACTTTGTAATCGGAATTTGAACTGTTCCGTAATGAAGAACGAATACGATACATATCAATAAAGGCCAACATTTCTTCGTCAGTCCACGTCATAATTCTAAACTAAAAACAAAAACTCCGAACTCAATACAAAAAATAACGCACTGTCACCAACTCTAAACATTTAAAAAACAAATAAAATAAATTTGCACGCATGCGACCTTCCTTCGACTGAGACTAAAGCCGCCTGGCATGTACACACTTGTGGATTTTGATTTCATTCGGTTCGGTTTTCTTTGAAGGAGACCAACTTTAGTCGGGTTGAATTCGGCATGATTCCGGACGGCTTTCGGCAAGTCGGCAAGGCCGACCGGTACGTCTACACTAATTCGGTTTTGTCAATCGGCATAAGCCGAATGATGCCGATTGGCATAGTGTGGACGCGCCTTTACGGATTCAGTTTTAATGTATTAGACCTAAAGGGAGGTTTACACGATGCCAGTGACTTGAACAAGTTACTAGAATCCAGTACCAAAAGCAAGTGCTTTAGAAGATAGTTCTTGTCTACATGATGCCAGTTATTTGATCAAGTAACTTGCATAAAATCCATTTTATCAAGTTTTTGTAGTGTAGGTTACAGGCGAGAATTAAAAACGTTAAATTTAAATGATGAGTGCGAAGCAGAAGGAATATGTTTTACTAAAAAGCTAATATTAGATGTTAAAGTACTGATAGAGGAGTTAATTGACATTGTTCAGAGTGAATCAACAACAAATCTCAAGAAAAGAATTTGGGTTAGAAAATGGCTGGCAAGGAGAAGCACGCATGGTGCATCTAACATGCTTTTAAAGGAACTTGCCATCGAAGACGTTCAAGAATACAGAAACTGTATGAGAATGTCTCCTGCTTCCTTTGACGTTCTTCTGAAAAAAATATCGCCAGCTATACAGCGATCTGACACCACAATGCGAATGGCTTTACCTGCCAGAACAAAATTAGAAATTACTCTGTCATATTTAGCTACTGGAAATAGTTACCGAAATTTGCAGCAGCAATTCCGTGTTTCCCGGCCTGCAATTTCCAAGTTTATTCCAGAAGTATGCGATGCCATATACGATGCATTGGAGGATTTTATACAGGTAAATATTGTCGTATTCCTTTTTTTATAAAATTAAAATCATAGTTTTCAACAGTAAAAAAATAATTATTCATATATCATATTATTCAATTAAACGTAAAATAACACATTATTCTTTAAACTGAAATCTAAATATTAAGTATGAATGAAAATAAAGTATATGATTCTAACCCCAATTATCAGTATCTAGATCAAAAGCGGATCTATATGCTTCGGAAAGAATATTGCTTGTATTGTTATCTGCCGGTGGTAGGGATGTGTTGGGTGATTCTGGAGAAATCAAGGTTTCACCTGATTCCGGGATCGGCAAAGTACTGGAAGAACCTAATGAGGTGCTTGTACCTTCTATATTTGACACTCTGGAACGAGTCAAAATTTGCTGAATTTCAGCTTGAGCCGTGACGGCCGCTAAAAGGGGCAACTTATTTAATTGTGCAGCTACGCTCTTCCCGAAAATATCGAATTCATTTTCAGATGATTCCGTAGATTGTAGATCTCGAATAGACGTCGTTAAAGAATTTAAGTCTTTGATGCAACCAGCAACTTCTTTAATCTTGGACTTCGCTGCCTTATGGCGTTTTGGAGTAGGTTCATTAATAGCTCTACTAACATTCGCTTTTATTACCTCTGCTGCTAATGGTACTTCTTCGTGTGTTGCCTCTTCAACTTCATCTTCTACTTGTAATGTATTCGATCCATTATATGTTTCTGAAGCCTAGAAAATATCTCATATTCACACATTTAGCATAATAAGAAATTATTTAGTATTTTTTATTTTAGGTACCAAAAAGTAACAAAAAATGGAAAGCTATCGAAAGTGATTTCAACCATAGATGGAATTTTCCAGGATGTTATGGTGCCATTGATGGAAAACACATACTTATTCGAGCTCCTGAGAATTGTGGCAGTAACTTTTTCAACTATAAGGAACAAAACAGTATTATTTTGATGGCAATTGTAGACGGAAATTACAATTTTATATACATTGATGTTGGCTACAATGGAAGACCCTCAGATGGAGGAGTTTTTGCGCAGTGTTCTATTTTTGCTGCTTTAGAAAACAATATATTACCGGATGGTGGATTTCTTGTTGGAGACGACGCTTTTCCGTTAAAGCATTATTTACTTAAACCATATTCAAAGAATGCACTTACTGTTGATGAAAAAATCTTCAATTATAGATTGTCTCGTGCAAGAAGAATTGTGGAAAATGGTTTTGGTATTTTAGTGTCTAGATTTCGAGTTTTTGAGAAACCCATAGCTTGTGGACTATCATCAGTGGATAAAATAGTCAGAACATGTTGTGCCCTACATAATTGGCTTAGATGCACTACTGTAAATGAATATTTGCCAAAGGGATCCGTTGACGAAGAAGTTATCGATCAAGGTAGAATTATTCTTGGAAGTTGGAGGTCAGAAGTAGCTGGTTTGCCATCAGTTTCACGTATAGGAAGTAATCATTCTTCACAATTTGCAAGAAATTTAAGGGATAAATATAAACACTATTTTATGACTACAGGGGCCGTTTCATGGCAGGAACGAATGATTTTTTAATTTCATTTTAATATATTTTGTATTCAATTACTAATATAGGTACATATAATAAAAAATATATAGTAGCTTCTTACTTACCAAATTACTGCATGTTACCCTTCTCTTATACATTGTTTGTAAAAACATATGCATAACTGAAAACCACTTCATTTTTGGTTTATATATTTCATCGGCTCCAGCCCCAGAGCTTTGCGATTTCTTAATTTTTGCCAACTCTTGTACATACGTCGACCTTAGAGTTTTCATTTTATTTTTTACATCTATTGGGCCAAAATTCTTTCCATTGTTTCCACAATTCTTTTTATAGCCGACTCACGGGCTTGTTTATTTCTATAGATTACCAACTGTGTATTCCAAAGGCGCTCTTCCTTCCTATATAATTCTACAAACTTTACTGTGGTATCTTCAGTCCATTTTGCGCACATTTTGAATAATAATAACACCTACACTTTAAAACAATTACTAAAACTACGTACTGATTTATTTACTAAAATCGAACGCTGGAATCATCGTGTCTACACAAGTTTAGTTAAGAGGATAGTGGGAGTGGGGGTAACCACTTGCTCCAGTAAATAGAAATGCTTTCTATTCACTGTACTGGAATCGTTACTAAAATCAGTACTGGAATTTAGTATTGGAATATATGTTTACACAAAGCAAGTACTAAAATCCAGTGCTGGATTTTAGTAACTTGTTCAAGTCACTGGCATCGTGTAAACCCCCCTTAATAGATAGAGAGTAGACAGAGAACGACTGCATCGGTAACCTCCCACCGATAGCGACGCCGATTCTCCGTACCGCTCGCAATGTGAATTTAATTTCGGCTTGCTCGCAGTGATGTTTAGCAAGCGGTTGGAGATGGGTAGGTTAGCCTGGAATTAAGTATTGGAATTTCACGCGCACACGAAATATAAAAATTAATGTTGTTTTTTAACGTGCTCATAATCGCAAGTCAAAAAAACAACTTTAATATGCTCACATTTTAAAAACCTTTGGTGAAAACTAAATACAATATTTAAATTAAAATGAAAAATAATAAACAACAACTAACAATAAACGACTCTTAAACAAAATAATAATTCTAATTAAATGGATTATTTAATAAGGTGTTCAAATACACCTCCTTGTTGGGCTTCACAGTATTCCAATCTGTCGTAAAATTCGCTACGTACATTGGCTAACATTTCAGGTGTAATGGACCTAGAAATATTAATAATTCTAAGTCGCAATTCGTCCAAATTAACGGCTCTTTCATATCGGTGTTGGTAAAGAATTTCCGTCAAATAGCCCAATAAGAAGTAGTCGCAAGGCGTCAGATCTGGAGATCGCGAAGGCCATAATATGGTACCTCTTGTCGAAATAAGCCGTTCAGGAAAAGTGTTTGTTAAATAGTCCTGCACTTGTCTACGCCGCAGAGCCTTAAGGTGTCTCACTTGCCCCATCCTCCCCTACATCCTTTTGGTCAGCAAATTGATTGTCTTCTGGCTGCAAATTGGTAAAGACATTATCTATAAGCGTCCATTCATGTAGGCCAAAATAAGAAAAGAAAACAAATTTGCCTAGAGTTACTGTTATTATTATGAAACTGAACATTAAAATCACCTGGTATGATTTTCTTAAGTGACAGATGTTCGCAAAAAGGTGGTTCCTATTAAAAGACAAATTTTTTTAAATAAATATAAAGATTTGTATAAGCAAAGTATTTAACTCCTCATAGGTTAAGATTTGATCTCCAACAACACGGAATAAATGATACTTTACAGATTTTACTGCAGCTTCACTCAGTCCATTAAAATGAGGTGCAGCGGGGGGATTGAAATGCCAAGTGATTTTTAATTGCTCAGATGCTTGTTTGGACAAGTCATGCAATTGGGTATTAGCACCAATAAAATTGGTACCGCAATCGCTGTAGATATCGGAGCAACGACCACGTCTAGCGACAAAACGCCGAAAAGCCGCTATAAAAGCCTCAGAGGACATATCGGATACTAACTCAATGTGTACTGCTTTTACAGCACAGCGTACAAAAAGGCAGATATAGGCCTTAGACAACTTGGAACCACGATATCTTCCTAAAGATATGGTAATGGGACCTGCATAGCCTAACGTGACATGCGAAAAACACTTCAATTGTGAAATACGAAAATAGGGTAGATCTCCCATATAGGGGGTATACGATTTTGGTTTAAGGCGAAAGCAGCGAGTGCATTTTGATAAAACAGACTGGATGGCCCTGCGAGCTGAAAGTATCCAATACTGTTGACGAAGTAAATACAAAACAGTATTAAATCCAGGGTGAAAATGTTCTTTACGAATATTTTCAATCAAAAGGTCAGTAAGCCGATGAGTACGGGGAAGTAGAAGAGGATACTTTGTCTCAAACGGGATATTGGCATGACGTAAACGTCCGCCCACCCTGAGATAACCCTTTTGGTCTAAAAAAGGGGTAAGTTTGCATATGGCTTTAGTAAAAGTTTATTGTCGTATATATTCGATATTAATTGATCGAAAGAAGACTTCTGACATCTTTTTGCTAAAGTAAGAGGAGCGTCTTGCATTTCGTCAGATGATAGTTTAGAGGCACAAATTCGAATCGATTTATTGCGACAATTGAAAATAAATCGGTTGCAATAGCCTATTATACGCTGAATTTGAAGTAAATTTGATTTGTTTTCTAGAAGTACGTCTAAAATGTTGGCTTCGATTACAACTGAGAGAACAAGGGGTTTTTCCTCGCAAGACATCTGTTGGGTAATATCAAGAGATTTGGCAAAATTTGAATTTAATTTCCAATCCGATTTAGGTAGTTTAAGCCATGTGGGACCACTAAACCACAATAAATGATTAACTAAATTATTTGGCGTTAAGCCTCTATTTGCGCAATCTACAGGATTGTCATCTGATGAAACGTGAAACCACGAAACATTAGGGATATTTTCTTGAATATGGCCTACGCGATTGGCGACAAAAGTCTTCCAACGATGAGGAGAACTCGAAACCCAGGCGAGGACTACGGCGGAATCGGTATATGCAAAAATAGCATTTATCGAAATTAAAGATGAGTAAGTTCTTATTACGAAAGTGAGAAGATCTGATAGAAGAGTAGCTCCTAAAAGCTCTAATCGAGGTAGGCTTTGTGATTTAAGAGGTGCGACTCGCGATTTTTCAGTTATTAGGAATGTTTCAATTTTATTATTACATAACTCGGTGCGCAGATACACAGCAGCGGCATATCCCGCTTCAGAGGCATCAAAAAATCCATGAATTTCACAGCATACACTATTTTGAGCGAAAATCTGTCTGGGCAAGACAATGTTTGATATAACAGGTAACTCTAGCTTGAATCGCATCCAAGAATTGATGATACGAGAATCAGGGATATCATCCCACCCTGAATTAGGCAACCATAGCTTTTGCATCAAACACTTAGCGAAAAAAGTAACCGGAGAAAGAAAACCCAACGGGTCGAAAATTCTGGCAATCTCTGGCAAAATGTGTCTTTTGGTGCAACTTTTGTCGGATGGTTGACATGTATATGAAAAAGTATCAGTTGAAGGGTTCCATTGGAGGCCAAGAACATTTATGGGTGAAGAATTTTCTTTGTCAAAGGTTATGGGAATCTGACATTCCTCTTGCGAAAAGGACTTCAAGAGGGTGGGGCAATTGCTCGCCCATTTTCTTAATTCGAATCCTCCTGACTTCAAAATTCCAATAAGATCCTTCTGAAGAGAAACAGCCTCATGTATAGAGCAAGCTCCGGCACAGATGTCGTCGATAAACCTTTGTTTGCGTAAAATTTCACAGGCATTTGGATATCTATGAGACTCCTGACAAGCTAGCTCTTGAACAGTACGTATGGCAAAAAATGGACTGGAACTTACGCTAAAAGTAACGGTGTTCAAGCGATATTCCAGAAGAGGGCCTTGGGAATCAAAACGCCAAAGCAACCGTTGAAAATTTCTATCCTTAGGAGTCAATAGAATTTGTAAATACATTTGTTTTATATCAGCCAAAAATACCACAGCATAAAAACGAAATTTTAGGAGAATACTAGTGATATCAGGTTGAAGTTTAGGACCGGGAAGAAGACTTTCATTCAAACTTATACCCTTCGATCCTTTAGCTGACGCATTGAAAACGACTCGAAGTTTTGTAGTAGATTTTTCGGGCTTAAGCACACAATAGTGAGGGAGATATGCGACAAAATTAGGTTTTTTTTTCGTTTTGCGAAACTAAACTCATATGACCATTATCAAGATATTGTACATAAAATCCGAATATTGAGGATACAAATCGGGGTTTCTTAAAAGGCGATTTTCAAGAGAATGAAAGCATCGCTTCGCCATAGAATAGGTATCATCTAGATCGGGCTTTGAGTTGCGAAAAGGAAGAGATACAATAAAACGACCTGCCTTGTCTCGAGATACAGTGTCTTGGTATATCTTTTCAGCTCTCTTATCATCGGGAGAGCTATATAATTTTACCGGTACTGATTCCAATTCCCAAAACTTATTAAGAGTCTGATGAAGGGATGGTTTCGCTAAAGAAACATAAGATTCTACCGGAAACGATTGAGGAAAATTGGAGATTTTTCCGAGAAGTACCCATCCAAATTCAGTCTCAATGGCTGTAGGGCTATCACTGGCTCCAGGAATTCGACCTGACTTCAATACTTGCGAAAACAGATCTTCTCCAATTAACATACCGACTGGAGCAGGAATATTAAAATCTCTATCACCAAGCTTCAAATTTGAAATATCGTTCCAATGAGCAAATCTTTGGCAAAACAAAAACCTCAATGGTAAACAATGGTGATGACGCATCAACAGGTTTACTTGTACAACTGGACATCCCACTAGTAGTACCCGCTGATTGACTAATTTCCACAATAGGGATAACGTAATTCTTTTTTGGAAGGCCCAATCGATCTAAGCAAGACTCTGTTATGAAATTAGCTTGACTAGCAGAATCTAGGAGTACGCGAACCTTTTGAATGTTTCCTCGTACGTCGATAACGTCCACATAAGTGGTAGATAGAAGTACTGTGCTTTTAGGTATAACAGATTTTAGACAGGCACATGCGCAGTTAACCTGTGTCACTTCTTCAGATTGATTTGACAATTGTTGATTCGAGTGTGATTGCGAAATATTATTGAGATGAGATGAAATCGAGGGCTCATGATTTATTAAAGTAGAAGTTCCGGGAACGTTGGATTGCACTGAATTATTATGTCTGGAATTTGGTGAAAAATGAACCAAAGTATGATGGCGAGATCGACAGTTGCGACAGTTAAATGTCGAAGGACAGTTCTTTAACATATGCGTAAACCTTAAGCAGTTTATACAGGCATTATTTTGTTTAATATAAGCAAAACGATCATGCGGGGATTTAGCAAGAAATAAAGAACATTGTGACAAATTATGTGTAGATTGATTGCAAAGGCGACACTTTTGCTATTTTTCACGAAATGAAGAAACTCTTGAACTTATATTATTTGAAGAACTAGCTAATGCTAAACGGTTAAGATTGTTACTAGGAATATTTGCGACAAAAGTTTGAGAATAATTTTTGGGACTATGAAATGAACTATTTTGACTTTTGAAATTATTCGAGGATGACGCGGGTATTTTTTGGTGCCGAGGGGAAGGCATAATCTGAACAGATTCTAAGGCTTTACAATGATTATGCAGAAATTCAACTAAATTTTTGTAAGTGGGTAATTCTACCTTACTATACTCCATTTCAAAAGTAGTTCTGGTTTGATTATCGAGCCTTTGAAGCAACATATTGAATAAAACAAAACACCACTGGTCAGTTGGAAAGCCTAAAATATGCAGAGCTGCAGTATTTTCATTAAAACAGTCTAACAAATTGCGTAGGTCCTTAAGAAAATTTGATTTTAAAAACGGAGCAGTATTTAAAGCGTTCCAATAGGTGGTTGCTAAAATTCTTTTATTTTGATAGCGATCTAACAATGTTTAAAACGCAATTTCATAGTTTGCTTCAATAGTGGGTATGGACTTAATCAGATTTAATGGTTCACCTTTTAGAAGAGAAATCAAATATTGAAATTTTTGTATGTTGGCCAGAGTCATATTTTCGTGAACTATTGACTTAAACATATCAAAAAAAACAGGCCATGACTTCAAATTACCATCAAAACTAGGTACGGTTAATTTTGGTAACTTTTAGCATTTAAATCAGTGTGATTTGGTACTATGGGAGCTACATTAGTGCTTAGCGAAAAACTATTTTCTTCGGGTGGACACACTTGTAAATAAATTGTTTTGACTTTAAAATAATTTAAATCTACTTGCTGTCTAATAACATCCTCGACAACGAATTCTTCATTCTCTAAGAAACCAACCACATCATTATGAAATTTTTTAAACTCGGTATAAACGTCATCTAAACTTTCATACATAGATTTAAATAATGGAATATCGTGACGATTATTTACAGTTTTTTCGGCAAAAATATAAATGTCGGTTATACGTTTAACAGAAACATTTCGTTTTTGAGCAACTTTATGTTTTGAAGACATTTTTCTTTTTAAATAATTAGCTACAATTTGATCAGCCCAAAAAATTAATTATTTTTAGGTTTAAATTGCTTAAAATCAGCAAAAGATTTTTAATTAGAGATTAAATATCAGCCAAAAGATAAAACATTAGCGATATGATATTCAAAAAAGTATACTAGCGAAGAGGTATAGCGAAATTAATTAATTAGTGCGAGAAAAGAATTAAAAAAAAAACTTACAACATTCGATATTGTCCTTAGAAGAAATCCACGTTGAACACTTACACTTGATAAACTATAAAACTACATCCCTTGCGAACAAACCAGCACCAATACCCCAATCTCAAAAACGTTAGAAAATGGACTGTATTCTTTCTTTTCTCTATTGACTTCTTTCTTAATTAAACTATTTATGCATCCTAATATTACGCGAACCACAACCGAACGATATACTTTTAGGTTCCAAAAAATATAAACAAACGCCGTCGCGCCGTCAACGTCTCAGCCGTATTAGGCTTTATTCTTTATTATTTAAAAATATTTCAAATTAACAAAAATAGATTTTCAAGGTGATGGGTCAAATACTGTTCACCTGTGTAAAGACGGTCAGATGGTCGATTTTTTAATATATATAGCAAAAATTGAACGGCTTACACGTTTTTAAATACGATGAGAGCCGACGGACACGAATGATTTAAAAATGGCTGTTATGGTGAAATATGAAAAGTCAGATGGATTAATCAGGAATTATTACATGAATATTTCAATTTTTATGCAAATGAAAATCCGGAAGAAGGATCAGAAAATGTCGCGAAAAGGTGGTTCCTATTAAAAGACAAATTTTTTGTTGAGATTCGACGCGAAAAGGGTATACTTTGGAAATAAAAATGATAAATGGCACCTTACCTTTGGAATTTCTGGATGTAAGTGTCGCAGGGATCCCTGATTTCCTCTGGAGAACTTGACTGGATTCTGCTTGTTTCAAAGTATTCACTTAGATTAGCTTTTCTTAAAAACAATGTAGACTTTTGCGAGAAGGAACTTGCGAAGAACTGCCTTTTGAGAATTACTTTTTTTAATATGCTTGGAGAGAGAGAGAGACGACTGGTGGCGCTTCAATCGCAAGACTGCTAAGTCGTCTGCGCATCCAGGTGCCAACCAAGTATTGCCAATGTATAAATATAAAAATTTAACTTTAGACGCGGAAAAATAATTGTTGCGACACAGATCAAGCATGGAAATTACTTAGGGCAGATTTATGTACAGAGTAACCAACTGGGTTAAAGACTATATCTCTCTATAAAGACTATATTTCACATGTAATCTCTTTCATCCATGTCGAGACTTCTAAAAGCACTGACATACCCTCATAGCCATGTTTTGATCGGCAGGAACCAGAAGCAGCACTAAAACCATGTATCTGAAAACTCAAAAGTTTAAGTTCATTCGTTCAACCAATACTAATTTGCACAAAGGAAATTCCCATCATTCTCTCCAAAAATCAACTTCAGACATCTTATTATGTAGACTTTGTATATTAATATGCAGTATAATTAAAAGATCAAACGAACTTACCTGGAAGTGAAGTTCTATAATACTCTGTAAAAAATGGTAATACTAAAAGGGGTTGGGTTCTGTTTGGACCCAAAGTTTTAACCCGCTAAGGAATTTTAATATTGATCATAGTACTTGATTCAATAATATTTTCGATCTCAATATTCGCCAAGGTTTGCACCCTCTGGCCCGTCGCTAGGGCAAGTAATGTGGCAAGCTTTTGTGTTAAAACTTCTAGGTCAATACTGTCGTTTGAGAGAGTTCTAATAAAATTTAGAACGATTGCAGGATCCCATGTAGTATCGTAACGTGGTGTATTTGGTCTCAAACCAAATACTCCTCTAAAAAATCTCTTTAACCTAAAATCGTTTATTATATCCGGTTTGGCTATTTGACTTATAGAGGATCTATAACTATTCAAAGAACCATAAGAAACACCTTTGTTAAAATGATAAGTTAGAAACTCAAGCAAAAGTGGGACAGATACATTAAATACTTGTTTCTCCTCGCAAAAACTCCACCACAATTTTAGTCCCACTTCATATTATTTTCTTGTGGATTTGGTAATAGAAGCTAGACAAACCTCTATAGAAACTGCGGGAACTCCATTGTTCTGCAACGCCTGAAAGACAAGGCTCCTGCCACCAGGGAAAGCTGTGGCCATAGAAGATAAGGAGACCCGTCAAAAGAGAAAAGTAGGTCATCTCTGGGCTCAAAAAGTAGTAGCAGTTTTGTAAGTAAAGAATAAAAGAGAAGGTACCACGACTGAGTAGTCCAATTAGGGACTACCAAAATACCTTCCGCTTTGTCTGCAATAATTTTTTGAAGAACTCGTAAAATTAACGGAAAGGGCGGAAATGCATAAAAATAAAAATCTGCCCAGTTCAAAGTAAAGCGCAGGCTGTAGTATTTACGATAAAGACTAACCTTGATGGCCCGGAGCTGGTTATAGCAGGGAAATCATTGCCAATGAAATCATCTTTACATCTTCTAGGAGTCGAGGTCACCAACAGTGTGTCCTGGCGTGACCACGTTGCCGAGGTCGCCAGAGCGGCTTCCAAAAAACTCGGAGTGCTTTTCAAAACGAAAAAACTGTATACACCAGAACAGCTGCTGACTCTTTATAAGGCTCAAATACGCCCTTCCCTCGAGTATTGCTTGCATGTCTGGAGCTCTGCACCCAAGCATAGTTTAAACCTGCTGGATTCCATACAGAAGAGAGCTATTTGTCTTATCGACAAACCAGAACTGACAAAGAGTCTGGATAGTCTGGAGCACAGGAGAAAGGTGGCCGATCTCTGTTTATTCTACCGTTATTATCAGGGTAAGTGCTCCTCTGAGCTGGCAGGCCTGATTCCACTCAGGGCTGTTCCGGCAAGAAGGACGCGTCTAGCAGTTGCGGCTCATCAACATCGAGTCCACCTGCCTACCCCAAGAACGTCGCTGTATCGGGATTCATTCATTTGGAGAACATCTTCTTTGTGGAACGGGCTTCCACTTCACATATTTCCCGACGCATACAACCTACAGCGTTTCAAGATAAATGCCCACAAATATCTTCGCGCAAGCACCACTCCAAGAGTGACATAGGACTTTCCTCTTGTGCTTGTGTTTACCATAAAAAAAAAGGCATCAACTTCCCACGCTTCTGGATATTTTCTCCACGAGACAAATTTATTACATTTCTTATTATTTCTTGACGCAAATAAGTCAACCTCGGGAATTGGGAAAAACATTTTTATTTTTTCAAAGGCGAAAGAATTTATTTCCCATTCAGTTTCTATGCCTCGTCCGCCTCATAATTGGCCTTAAATTTAATGTAAGAAGCAAAAATAATTATATTACGGGCCTCGCACCAACGCGAAATTTCCCGGGATAAAGCATTGAGCTTTATATGCTTTACACTACCCATCCGCTTAATATATCTTATGGCGGTAGTATTATCAATACGGCATAAAATATTGCAGTTCTTAAGGTTGGTTGCAAAGCATTTAAGTTCGAAAAAAGCTGATAAAAGTTCTAAAAAGTTAATATAAAATTCTCTTTCTTGCAAGTTCCAAAGTCCATGGGATCTTTTACCCCCACAAGATATTCCCCACCCGGTCAGGGATGCATCTGAAAAATTTTCGATACAAAACTTAAGAGGTTTTATTGACTTTTCTGCTTTTTTAACCTAGAACCTTGGTGAAAGTAACGTTCTTGCATCAAAATTTCCCATTGAATTTTCAAGGGCTAAAAATTTTTCACGTTCGAAGGATTTGGTGTAAAGCCAAACATAAGAAACTGCAGGACACGCAGATGTTAAGGTACCTATAAATCGAGCAAAATCCCGTATATTACATGATTTACGTAAGACAAATTTTTGTAGAAGTCCAATAATTTTTTCCCTCTTTTCTGCCGGAAGAGAGACAGACATTTTTACAGAATCATACACAAACCCTAAATATTTACATGTCTGTGATGGAATCATAATACTTTTAGTCTTATTAATTGTAAAACCTAACGATTCTAAGAATATAACTATTTTTCGCAAATTTTCTTGGCATTCTGCGCGTGTTTTTCCTATCAGCAATATGTCATCAAGAAATATTACTGATAACCTGTAGCGTTTTATTTTTCTATTTCTTATGTTCACTAACGCTCCATTGATATTTTATTAATTTTAATAATTATATTAATAATTTCAGTCAACTTCTTTTATCGATATTTCTTTAAATTCACACTGTCAATGACACATTACTACTGTAACGCATCACTCTCCTGGTTTTATTATTCATGCTTTCTGTTGACGGTCCGTCACTCTTCTGGTTGGTCTTGATTGATGTTTTTTCTGATTGGATTGACATTGACAGCTCAGGCGAGAGGTGGGGTCGTAACTTATTTAGTCGGTACTGCATCCATTTTTCGAGGACTTGTTCCCGTGTCGCAGGTAGAAGCGCACGTAAAACGCCAGTTTTTTATTTCCGAAATTTGTGAAGCAGGAAATGGCCAATATGGTTTATAATTTATAGTCCTTAATCTTGTTCCTTTGGGGAACTGTTTATTTCATAATTCTGGTGCAGGATGCCCGAGATTTTGATGGATGGATAATGAAACTTAGCAAGGTGAGTGTGTCACATTTTGAACGCCATTCATTTTTATCGACAGTGAATGCAATGGCAACCATTGTTTTAGGGTTTTACTTTTCCGTTTTCCTCTTTATCTTCTTCAATTGTTGAAGGCTGCAGGATTTTGATTTCCCCGGGAAATTGCTGTAAGCTGTGGAGCTGGAGCCAAAGTTAGAGCTATTATTAGAGATTTCCAGTCCAGATAGCTAAGCTACAAATGGCATACATTTACAGTCTCGATTTTGAAGGCTAGCCGTTCATTTCTTGGAGGAATACAAAGGCCAGTTTATTCTATTTATTTAAATATTACTAACCATAGATTTGTCTCACTTATTTAAATTTTTATTAATATACTTTTAATTTCAATTTATTGCTACAAATATTTAATCAATATCATAATTTAATAAGTCAATTTCTTATCTATAATTTTAGTTATTTTTTGTTCAGTATTTTTCAGTACCCTTTTTGGTAGTTAAGCAGATATAACTCGGTTAAGGCTGATATGCCTTAGGTAAAAAGGTTCATGAACTTTCTCCTGCGTAATACAAATATTTACTAAAAACTTTAATAATTGCAATTTATTTTTCAAGTGCTGAAATCTACCTAGTAGCTTAATCATAATTTAAATGTTACTTTTGACAAAATTATTTTATTTAATCATATCAACATTATTCATATTTTAATTCATAATAAATTATTAACATGTAATAGATTAGAAAATGAGGTGTATACATATCTTTGATGTAAATATAATTTGGTTGTATTGTTAAGATTTTTTTTTTGCCTCTTTAAATCTACTTTATCCAGGGTCATTTAATTGTTAATTGAAACCTATATACCAAGTGTTTTTCTTATTTATAAAAAAAAAAACTAAGTGGCGCCCTCTTATTTAATAGTTATAATCAAGATTATATTTTTTAATAGCCAGTCATAAGTAAACCTTCGAACAATCCCAAGCCTCCAATAATTCTGAGCTACCGTCTGCAAACTCTTGGTAAAATAGTAACATTGTAAAGTTAGCGCCACAAACCAACCCCTATATCTTAAGGTACCTACAACCGGTTTCATTAGTTTTGTAAAAAGAAATGGAGCGCAGTTTAAACCAAAGGGAAGACAGTTATATTCATAGGCTTGATTCTCAAATTCAAATTTTTTCATGTGAACTATGGATAGGTATAAGAGTATAGGCATCCTTTAATAATATAATAATAATAATAGTTTATTCAAAATAATAATTAACGATATTACAAAATGTCTATAATAACGATCAAGAGAATAGTGAATAAACAATGATCACAGAAGTAGCAAGATTACTACTTGTACGTGAATATGAATTTAAAAGTTTTACAGAGTTAATCTTATCTAAAATTTAATGACTAAATCTAAAGTTGCCAAGAAATCATTTACACTGATAAGCCTTATTACAGTTTTATGGTCTTCAATTTTAAAATGCTCGGCCCTAACTTATCTATTTAGGGATTTTAGATTTAAAATTAACCTAAAAAAGCCGCTTGATTTTTGGATTAAAAAGATATTTGATAAAAACTGGCCTTTGCTGGGATTTACCCTGCTTAATGCACCCATCTCCAGAAATTGATCAACTGATCTTGATATTTCTTTAATTTCACTTTTCGACCACTTGGGGGCCCGGGGAGCTATAACTTGATAAGGTATTTTGATAAATGGTATTTTAAACCCTTTAATACATTCTAAAATAAATTTGTCACCAGTAATTTCAGTCCATTTACTATAAAATTGTTTTAGTCTGCCTGCCGTCTTACTAACCTCTGTCACTAACGATGGTATACCGCCCTGTCCTTCCTTGGTGACGGGCCTGATCTTCCGTAACTACGGTCCTGATTCATTTGATTCCTGAAAGGTGCATTCCTCGAGAAACTGGGAATCCGACTTTGATATTGCTGACGTCTGCCTTGACCTCTCCCTTGTACTCGCACTTGTCGAGGCAGACTCCTGGAGTTAAATATTTTGTGTTTGCTGCACCCTTTTTGATAAAGTTAGTTTTTGTAATCTTGATAGTTCTAGCTGACTTTTCCAATTATCTAGATGTCTCTACTCGTTTATCTAGTTCCGTACCAAAAAGCCATTCGTCTGATGGAGAGGAAATCAACGCATCCTTTATATTTTTGTCTAACTGGTAAGAAACTAGTTGTTTTCGAGAATTGGTTTCCATATTCAAAACATCCGTTAATAACCGACCTGCATCACAAAGGGGTTGTAAATAATCCTTACTTTCCTCCCCTTCCTTTTCAACTAACATCTTTGTTATGACTTCTCCAACAGCTGAAATACTCGCAGCTATCTGAGTTTGCAGATCGGCTAATCGAGAGTCTCGGCGTATGAATGACTCTGAAGATGCTTTTAAAACAACTTCATTTAACTTTGGTGCCAATAGACGAGGGATATTTTCCGGAACCCGGTATTTAGAAATTAAACTTTTTTGTTCTTTCTGATCAATTCCATTATTAATTATACTTGACCATGTCTCTACCATCTCTCCATGTAATGGAGGCCTAAATTTGGTTTTATTATTGTGCTAACCCAGTTGCCTAAATTAAATCATTTCAATCAGTCCTAACCAAAAACTACAATACTGGAGTATTCTTATTTTTGCAATTTTGGGTGTATTGAAACTGTGCTCACCCAACATGCAGAAATACGCATGTGTATAAAAAAAATGACGTCAACCCACAGGTCTCAACTGTTGCCAACTATACATTATTATCTAATATTATTATTACTGTGTTCACCAAACAGTTTATTTAATCCAGAGGTCTTCACCAAACCTCAAAAATAAATAAATAAACAAACTTTCCTTTCTAGTTTCCGGTAGGTACATATCTAACATCAATGATGTACTTAATATGTTTTTATTAAGCAGCCAAATGTATTTAAAAACAAAAGAGCTAATTGCTGCATAAGACATAATACAATCTTCACTTCGACTTCACTTCGAGACTGACACTTCACAGTCGAGTCGGTCAGAAAATTAAAATAAACAAATGCAAACACCATCAAGAAATAATATTTCAATGTCACCCATGCGAAGCAAGATAAAGTCTTAGTCGCTATAAAATTCGGCCCAAATAAATGTTTATTACTTACTGCTCCTAACTGTAGTATCATTTTCCTCATCCGATTCAAGGTCACTTGTGGATTTTGTAACCTCATTTGAACTAACACTAAGGCCGTCGTCCCACCAAAGATACACGACAGCGACGCCACATCTCCGCGATGTCGCCAGCGTGTATCTTTCGTGTCGAACCCATGTTTTAAAACCATTTTGTCCCCACCAACGCTGCGTCGAAGACACATCCAAATGCGTGTCGCCTTCGTGTTGCCGGGAGACTGGACGTGTCAGTTGCGAAGCAGCATTCAAGCTGTGTGTGTTGGCGTTTTTTTTCATTTATCGAAGTTTTGTTTTTTTTGTTTATTATGGCACAACAAAATGCTGAACTAGATTTTAATGGATGTCTGTGCAGCTCCTTAGCAGCAACAAACATTTTTTTTAAATTTTTCTCAATAAAAAGATGCACCCACCATTTTCTTTTTTTTGCCTTTTTATTTTTTTTTCTATTCCGCAAATACCAATACATTGCAACCACATCCTCGTCTTCACTCGATGACATTTTGAACTAAACTGAACAACTAAACGTAGAAAACCCGAAACCCGTATCTTTGGTGGGGCAACTGCATGTCGTCTGAATGTGTCCAGGCGAAATTGTATCGCCTTCGCGTCGCCATCGCGTATCTTTGGTGGGACGACGGCCTAACACTCTCACTGGAACTCAAAAGCCGCCTTGTCTTACGATACCGATGACCCGGCACAATTTGACTTCTTGATCTGCTGCGAGAACGCGATGACCGCGGTGATTCCCGCGCACGGCGATAATTCAAGCTCCTGGTACCACTGACACCTTGGGTGGATTCCGCTAACTTTTTTAATTTTCGTAATTGTTTTCGCATTACGCGCACTTCCTCTCGTAAAGAGGTTCCCGAATCTCTCGTATGCACTTCATGATGCTTAGGCATATTAGATACTTAGAAGTTAAAAATAACAAAAAATGAAGAACGTTGAATAAGCAATTTTTATCACCAACGATTAACGTTTATACGGTTCGGCACACAAACAAAGAAATGAGACTTGGTTATGGGATATTTGGGGACGGGAGCGGAGAGCAACGAAATTTTTTTTGCTTAGCTTGGAAAAGTGTGGTTTGGAGCAGGAACAGGGAGTACTACCAGTGATCTTAAGGCTAGCGTCCACTATACGGATCGCATCGGGCCTCATCGCAACGCAATAATACTCTCACGTGGAAACAAATGAGAGTGCGTTCACTCGAGGCGCGTCGCATCGGGGCGGCACGCAACGGATTTTTGTTTTGCTTCATAGGCGGATTTTTGCGGACGGCACGTTGCGACCCGTCTCAAGTTAACGTAGAGCGATAGCAGCACAAACGCATTTTAGTATTTTTGGTTAACTCTTTATTGCTTTGCCCACAAATTAACTAGGAAATTAAATCATTAGTGTCCTAGTATAAGGAAATGTACGACACGGGAGATGCGAGGTACCACGACGAACAGAGGAGGAACAATATATGGCAAGAAATTGCAGATTTAATGAAATTAAGGGGTAAGTACATAGGTATTTCAGACGCATTTATTTACCTAATTAAATAATAATATGTCAGATACATATATGTAAAATAGACGGTAGCGAAGTATATATTATTCGTTATGACGAAATCCTCGTCTTACGACCTGTAATTGCCAAGTGCATTTCCACTAAAGTGTGGTAAATTGATTAGTCCTTCCAATGTTTCATTATTTTCTTTTAAATCGTCTTGTAACCCCATATTGGTAATTAAAAAGTTATGTAAACAACACGTTGCAGCCACTACAATGTTAATATATTCAGGGGTCATAGATAATCGTCTTTCGTATATTCTAAACCTTCTGCATAGTATGCCAAACGCATTTTCACTGACCCGTCGTGCTCGGCTTAGCCTATAATTAAACACTTTCTTCTCTTCAGAGGCTAAAGTCTGGTTACCAGGATATAGTCTCATTAAATGCCTTCCCAAAGGAAATGCTGCATCTCCAATGATAACATGAGGCATAGCATCTTCAGTGCCAGGAAGTGGTTTGTCATGAGGAATATTCAGTCTGTTCTCTGCTAGCGCTTTTCCGAAATTTAAATTCGAAAAAATATTTCCATCAAGTTTTTCCCTAGGCGGCCAATGTCGACCACCAGAAATTTATAATCGGCGCCTACCAAAGCTAATAAAACCACACAAAAAACCTGGAAAAGAATTTAATTATTAGTGTTTATACCCGCAAAAAAATTAATATTGTTTATTTAATATATCCATACATTTTCTTTTTAGCATCCGAATGTCGGGACTGCTGGAAAAGGCTAAGAGACAACTTTAGGCGCGCAAAAAATTTGCGAAAAACGAAGAGTGGGCAAGCCGTTACAAAGAATAAGCCTATTAAATAGGAAAAAGAAATGTAATTTCTAACTTGTTATTTGGAAACTCAGGAAAAATGTTTAACAAACATTTCAAAAAAAGTCGAGTGATGATGAAGAAGCTGTGCTTGATAACATGTCGCCACCATCTACACCAGGGTCCCAATCCCAAATGAGTTCCAATTCAACTGCTTCATGTTCAAAAAGAAAGTACAGGACGAATATGGCCAGTCCTCAACCTCGGCAAAAACACTGTTTCAGTCCTATTTTAAGAAAAAGTATGACCAACCTCGCCAAGAACCTGACAGTTGTTGACTTTTTTACTAATTTGGGGCGTACAGTGAAAACTTTTCGTAAAGATATCCAAATTCGTGTGAAAGGTTCCGTCTTTAAAATTATAAATGACGCTGAATTGGAAATTTTAGCGAAAAGCAAGCCATGAACAATATTTTAATTGTCCTACTGTGCGGAGCCATTATCAAGAACCAGTCCGAATGCCAGTGTTACAGACAGGTCAAATTGCAACGAATGGATCAAATACTATGGTCCAAAGCAATGAACTTAGTTATTCGTTAGGATCGCAAGTTTATTCTCCAGTTTCACCTGGACAATCCTCATGAGTCGCACAAGCTGGACCACCTGATCACGCAAACAAGACATATGCTTATATGATGGAAGAATTTCTAACGTTTCCTGAACGTTGATGTTAGTAGACTAAAAACTTAATACATTTATATAGAAATTAGAATAAAATGTAGTAAGTATAAAAAATATGAATTAAAGTTTATCATCGCAGAAATAAATGTTTTTGATTTCATGCCGTGGAACATTAAAAAATGAGCTATGATCACTTTGCATAAAATTATTCTGATGCATGTTTCTTAATAAGAATACTACTTATCTGAGACAGACAGTCAGTCGTTCATATGGCTCTACTGGTTCTCTAAATTTAGATTTTTGTTTTATAAGGTCGTTATTTAAAATATGCAGTAATTCTTCAAATTTTTCTTCTGACATACGAAATAATTCAAAAAATTTTGTAGGGTCTTTTTTCAAATCTGGAATTAAATGGTGAAATTCTTCGTATAGTTTTCTTTGCCTGCATATATCGTGAACCCACATTTTATGTTTACGTTTCTTTTTTTCTGTTTTTCCTTCCTCTTCCAGCAATATTTGAAACAGGAACAACTCTTCATCAGATGTATCTATTACCATTTCAGGACTTTTTTATCAGTTCAATGATTAAAATAACTCAAATTTCAATAGTGTCGAAAACGCTCGTCCCACCCTATCTACAATAAACACAAAAACGACTAAACTGAAACTGGCTAAACATACAGTATACCTAAAAATATTCGTCTTGCTACGTCTATAGTGAACGCAGTTGCAAGAAATGCGGCCCGGTCCGCCCCTCCGCGAACCGTCTGAAGTGGACGCTAGCCTTTAACCGGCAACGCTGGTGATCGTAAAACATCAAAATATTATTTACTCCTTGAAAATGTTTAAAAGCAGAGTTTTTTGCAAAGTTTAATAAGTAAAAAGGATATTCTGGTAATAATTATAGTGCAATCTTTACCGGCTATTGAAGGCAAGTTCCATTCTTATGTTTTTACTTGTAAAACATTAAGTCTTTATTTGCATGTTTACTTTTTTTTTTGGCGGTGTTCATGCATATTTGTAATAACAATTATCTGGGATTCCGATTTCCACTGCTAACTGTGCAACGAAACTTTTGGTGATCGCCTTGCAACGTTGCCAGATTGTGCTCAATTTCCTTGCATTAGAGAGAGCTCAACATGGCTCCGAATGTATATGTGGATACATGCTGCGAGTGTAGCGACAATTTCATTGTTAATAACAAGCAGATTAAATGCAGCGGTTGTTCGGCTAAGTCTCACGTGCAATGCTCTGGTATTAAGGATTCATGGTTAAAAATTGTTGTTGATACACCAAACCTGCATTGGCTGTGCAAAAAATGTAATGAAAATGTTACAAAGGCTTTTAAAGGCAACGAAGTCGATACTTAAAATACTATTTTGGAAATGAAGGTTTCCTGTTTGCAGCAGGAACTTAAGTTAACGAATAGATTATTAAAAAACTCTGAATATACCATTAATTTGCAGAAAACAATTTTAGATTCCCTTGAGAGTAATGAATATAATAGCTTGAAAACTAAATTATTACCTAATAATAGTAGCACTTCTAACAAACCACCTAACAACAAATATAGCGATATCGTTTAAGCAAATTCTTCTGTCTTAATTGTTAAAAGTAACAACGAGAATACCAAGCAGGATGATGTTTTAAATGACATTACACATTTCGTTAATCCGGGTCAGATTAAAGCTTGCATAAACAATACAACGAAAATTCGTGGCGGAGTTACAGTACACTGTCAAGACAATAGATCTCTGCAAACATTAAAAACTAGTTTAATTGCAAAAATGGGCAAAAAATATAATATTGATCAAGCTAAAAAATGTAATCTAAGATTAATCATAAAGGGAGTGCGTCTAGAAGGGTTAGATACACCGGACCAAATAATAGGCAACATAACGTCTTTAAATGATATCTCAGATTTAGCATCTGAAATCAAATATATTACCAAGTTAAAGCAACGCAATAACAAAATTGACCTTGTGATTGAAGTTTGCCCGGCACTTCGTAAGCGCCTTCTAGGAATAGGATCGGTTTTTGTGGGATGGAGCAAGTCAGTTGTGGAGGACTATCTGCGTGTTATTAAATGTTTTCGATGTTGTAAAAGTCTGTCGCGAACAAAAAGACACTTGTCCCAAATGCGGAAAAAATCATAAATTGAAAGAATGTATTTCTAAAGAAAAAATGTGTATTAATTGTGTTAAATTAGGTTCTCATAACAAACATAATGTAAAGTCTATCTCTACTAACCACTATAGCTTTGATAAAGATTGTCTTTCCTATCAGAAATATCTTTTAAAGCTTGGATCTCAAATTAATTACGAATAACTTTTTTTTACTGGGATAAATAGCTATTTTTATAGTTTATTTTATATTTATAGTTTATAAGAAATGGCTAACAAACAATTAAATTCTTATTTAAATGTAGCCAATTTAAATATTAGATCTTTATTGCCAAGTTTTCCGGATTTTCTCAATTTTGTAATCAATAAATATGATATTTTGGGTATAAGTGAAACGTGGCTAAATGAAAATATATTAAGCAGTGCGGTTTCTATGCCAGGTTATAATTTTTTTAGAAAAGATAGATTAGACAGAGTTGGGGGTGGTGTTGGCATCTATGTCAGGTCAATGTTTCAGTGCGAAATTGTAAATATTAATGTTAATAATGTAAACTTTGAATTTATGCTCCTAAATGCTAAATTGGTATTCACAATATTGCAATACTTATAATATACAGGCCCCCTAAATCGAAAGCGTTTGAAATTATAAATTTCCTGGAAGAAGTTGTTCCACATCTTTTAGTGACCTATGATTATTCAGTAATTCTCGGAGATCTAAATATTGATATGCTAAAACCTAATTCATTATATTCTATGCTTTGGGTACGTACAATTAATAAATGAACTAACTCGTATAACAAATACTACTGCAACATGCTTAGATCCCATTTTTATCAATACTAAAGATATTTGTCATAAAAGTCGCACCGTTGTTTCAGGTTTTCACAATCAAATACCTTTCTGCACTTTAAAATTAGTATTTAAAAGACAAAAACAAAAATTTATAACCATCCGCAATTTTAAACATTTCAATGAGATATATTTTAGGATCGATTTATCACAGATTTACTGGGATAATATTTATTATCTTGAGGACATAAATAAAAAAGTTCAATATTTAGAACAAAATATTAATTATTTATTTAATATTCATGCACCCTACAGAACTATAAGAGTCAGTAAAAAGCCAGCTCCCTGGTTGACAGACACCTTAAGACTTATTTTAAAGGAACGTGATAAGGCTTTGACTAAATACAAAAATCACAAGTTTTTGTTTAGAAAATTGGAGATATTACATGGAGTGTCGTAATTTTGCGTTGGCATCAATAAGACGAGAAAAAACTGCATATCTTGCAAGCTTGGAGAGTGACAAAACTGGTAAAAAACTTTGGAAAGGTCTAGAAACTTTAAATATTAAAACAACCAAGAATAATAACGAGCTGCCGTTTAATATATCTGATCCAAATCAAATAAATGATTTTTTTGTAAGTGTTTTTAATAAATCTGATAAATGTGTAAACAAAATTAACTTCTACTCCAATAATAAATTTACCGAGGATAATTTTCATTTTTCTTTGATAGACCAAAGTACTGTCGAAAAAACTATAAAAAATATTAGGTCCAATGCCTCTGGTGTGGATAACATAACTCGACGTATGTTACACTTATGTCTCCCTGATATACTGGATCATGTCACTCATATTATAAATTGTTGTTTGGAGGTAGGATATTTTCCTACCGCCTGGCGTGAATCAGTGGTATGTCCGATTCCCAAATCCTCCAGTCCTGAAATTATTCAAGATTTGCGTCCAATAAGTTTGCTTCCCGTAATCTCCAAAGTTCTCGAAAGAATAGTCTATATGCAGCTGTCATCATTTTTAATGTCAAATAATATCCTCCCTTCCCATCAATCTGGTTTTAGGAAACATCATAGTACAGCTAGTTCACTTCTAAATGTCACGGATAATATCATGCGAGCTCTTGACAAAAAGATTTGAGCCATTATGATAGCCCTTGATTTCTCGAAAGCATTTGATGTCATCGATCATGATTTGCTTGTAGCGAAACTGAAATATTATGGCTGTAGTGAGGTTGTTTTGTCCTTTTTAAAAACTTACTTATGACGTTGAACCCAGCAAGTGAGGGTGAATAATGAATATTCTGCTTCGAAAAACATTATTTCTGGAGTCCCACAAGGGTCGATCCTAGGCCCATTATTATTTCTTATATATACTTCAGATTTACCCGGTATAGTTGAAGATTCTGAAATACATCAGTATGCTGATGATACTCAATACATACATTATTTTGACTCTGCTAATTTTGATAACGTGGCTGATACTATTAACGCTGATCTCAACGTAATAAATCAATTTTCAAAAGAGCATAACCTTGTCATTAATCCTAATAAAACAAAAATGGTTTTGTTTTCAAACCGAGGATCACATAAAAATATAATGGAAACTGTTTACATTCAATTGGATAACGAAACTATTTTGTTCTCTGATACTGTGAAGGTTCTGGGACTTACAATAGACAATTCTTTAAGGTTTAAGGAACATGTTAATACTCTTCTGCAGAGGTGTTATTTACGCATGCGTATGCTTTATAGCCATAGACACATTTTAAATTTTAAAACTAGGAAAAAACTTGTAGTGGCTCTTGTTTTATCTATTCTAAATTACTGCCTTATAGTTTATTATCCTTGCTTAGACCAAATAAATCGTTACCGCCTGCAACGCGTGCAGAATACTTGCTGTAGATTTATTTTTAACCTCGGAAAGTTTGATCATGTATCAGACTCTATACTTCAGTTGAGGTGGTTAACGCTACCTTACCTATTCAAATTCTTCACTTCTACTTTTCTTTATCGATTATATGTTAGTCAAAGACCTGAATATCTTTTTGAAAAGTTAATACCAAGAAACCAGGTTTACACTCGAAATATTAGATACAATATCTTGACCATGCCGCACCATTCCACGGCTCTATTCGAGCGATCTTTTACTTATAATGCCGTTAAGTTCTTTGATACTTATAAACCAATATTTAATACTTCGTTAAATGTGTATAGGAAATATTATAAACTTTTGTTTTTAAATCAATCGAAAATATAGTCTAGTGTTCTAGAAGATAAATACTTTATATATACTTGTTTCTTTTTTTGTTTTTTTTTTCTCGTTTTGTCCATTTAAACTGTGAATGTTAGGAAGGTTAAGAGTTAAAGAGTAGCTTTAAGCTAATCTTCGCCTTCTTGGCAATGTAGTATTAAGTAATATTGTAAGATTAATATTGCTTTTTTTTTTAATAAAGACATATTATTATTATTATTATTATTATTATTATCTTATTTACTGAAGACGAGGCCAAATATAATTATCTTCAAATTAGAAAATCAAATTATAAACAAATTTGTTTGTTTACAACCTTGGTCGCAGAATCTTATATAAGGACATCAACCTATCTGCGTGCCGGCGGCGGAAGTTCTAAAAATGGTTTAATGTTGTAGCGTTTAATTTTTCTATTCCTTATGATCACTAACGCTCCATTGACATTTCATTAATTACATTAATAAATTCAGTCAACATCTTTTATTCATATTTCTTTAAATTCACACTGTCATTGACACATTACTACTGTAACGCATCACTCTCCTGGTTTAATTATCCATGCTTTCTGTTGACGGTCCGTCATTTCTCTGATTGGTCATTGTTAAATAGACCGGACTATAATATTTAAGATTTGGCTTATTTTTTAAACTGAAAACGTTTACATTGCGTCTCGCCGCTTCCTGGTAATGTTTTTGTTCGGTATCTTTATTTTTTTGCATGTTAGTTCTTTTAAGTCGGTCCAACTGTAAGCTTGCCGCTAATAAATATTTTCTTTTACTGATCATCGGGTTTTTATTGAACAGGTTATGGGCCCAGGCACGTTTTAATTTTTGAGTTCAAGGGCAACCTATTGATCGGTAGGTTTTCGGGTCGCGTTTGAGTCGTGGCTTATGTTACAGATTTTATTGTTTTTTACGTTCGAGTCGTATATAAACAAACAATAAAAATACAGTGATGGCGGTAAAATTAGATTGTGGAAATATTCCGAAATGGGTCAAATTTCCAACTGTGGAAGTTTAGCATTCGGATTGTGTTGAAAGCTGAGAATATACTCTCCATTGTCGATGGTTCGACACCTGAGCCGTCTGAGACGACGACTGCAGAGTGGAAAACCTGGGATAAAGGTAATTCGAAGGCCCAAGTTATTTTATTGTCCACAATAGCACAAGATCAGATCCAGCATTTGATAAACTGCGAAAATGCAGCACAAATGTGGACAAGGTTAATGTCCATTCATGAGCAAAAAACCGAAATTTCAAGAGAACTCCTATGGCAGAAGTTTTATGAATATAGGATGTCTGACAATGCAAAAATTGCCGATCACATTTCTTCGATTGAATTGCTTGTACGACAGCTTAAGGATGTAAAAGAAGAAATTAGTTCCAGTGCAATATGCTCCAAGGTAATCAATAGTTTACCCTCGAAGTATAATGCATTCCGTACTGCATGGGATTTAGTTAGCAGTGATCAGCAAACTTTTGAAAATCTAGCTGCCAGGTTGCTGAAAGAAGAGACCAGAATGTCGAGTGAGGATTCAGAAGTGTCCCGCCTTGCTTGTCAGGTAGAGGCTCTACAAGCTAAACTAGAAGCTAACAAAAATAAGGTCAAGCCGAGTATTCAAGAGCTAAAGAAGAATACTAGCTGCAAGTATTGTAAACGCAAAGGTCACTGGGTTAGAGAATGTAGAAAGAGAATACAGGACTTGAAAAATGAGCAAGGTAAGGTCTCAGAATCAGAAAGTGCTTCTACATCCAGTTCGGCCTATATATGTGATATAACATCTATGTATCTGTCAAGCTCCAATGTCAAGAAAACCGATTGGATATGTGACTCTGGTGTGAGTCTACACATGACTGGAGAGAAAGGTTCGTTTGCAAAGTTAGAAGCATTGAACGAACCTATGTTTGTTCGAATAGCAAACAATAAGTTAATTTCTGCAGAAGGTAAAGGTGTTATACAAGTTCAGGCATGTGTTTAAGGTCAGTGGTATGATCGCACAATAAATAATGTCCTCTACATTCCAGAACTCAGCAACAGCTTATTTTCAGTGGGAGCTATGACTGACAAGAATTTTACTTACCGCTCTCATAAAAATAGATGTGAGTTTCTCGATCCAAATGGAAGTGTGTCATGTGTGGGTATACGTAGAGACAATTTATGGATTATGCAGTTTCGAGTAAAGCCAATCCCAGAGTGTAATTTGGCTCACAAGTCTTCCCTGAAGTTATGGCATGACCGCTTAGGACATATCAACCCTACTACTATAAAGAAAACAGCACCTTTGGTCAATCATTTAACCATAGCTGATAATCAAGAACAATTCTTCTGTGAAGCATGTCAGTTTGGTAAGCAGTCCAGAAAGTCTCATAGAAGTTTGGAGAAACGGAGATCAAAGAAACCGGGAGAGATGATTCACACTGATGTTTGTAGTCCTATAAACATTATGTCTCCGAGTGGATCAAAATATTTCGTCTTGTTTAAGGATGATTTTAGTGGATATTCTATTGTTTATTTTCTTAAACATAAATCCGATGTCTTAAGCAAATTTAAAGAATTTAAATTGCTTGTAGAAAACCAGACTTGTAACAAGATTAAAATCTTAAGAAGTGACCAAGGTAAAGGTGAATATGTTAACAGTGGTTTTCAAGAATTTCTCAAAAATAATGGAATAATACACGAGTGCTCAGCTCCATACACCCCTCAACAAAATGGCCGAAGTGAGAGGCAGCTAAGGACCATTGTGGAAAGTGCCAGAAGTATGCCTATTAGCAAGAATGTGCCACAGGAATTATGGAGTGAGGCAGTGAATACAGCTGTGTATGTACTTAACAGAACAGCTTCAACTCAGGTACGAAACATGACTCCATATGAACAATGGTTTAGACGAAAGCCGGATTTAAAGCATATCAAAGTTTTTGGCAGTGTAGCTTACATGTTAATACCATCACAGTTTCGTAAAAAGTTTGACCCGAAATCGAGAAAGTTATTATTTGTGGGTTATGATGGATATTCTTCGAACTACAGGCTTTGGGATGCGGAGAAGAGACGAATTGAGGTAAGCTGCAATGTTAATTTTAATGAAATGGAGGGGGGAGAAAAGAAAGAGGAAACTTTTTCGTTAAAATTTGATACACTAGAAAATGAGGAAGATGTAGGCCTAGAAGATCTTCAAGAAAGTGACAGTGATGAAAGCTTAGACATGTCACAAACCAGCACTTACCAAACATTGGATTCTGATGATGAAGTTTTTGAGTTGAATTTTCCAGAGTCAGCAGATGATGAAAATGCTGATAGAAGGCAGCTACGTGACAGGAATACACTATCTAAGCCGGACTATTATGGTGTAGCAAATTATTGTGAGATTTTAGAACCTACAAACTATGAGAATGCCATTGAAGTGTCAAGATTCAAGTAAGTGGCAGCGAGCCATGGAGGAGGAGATGGATGCACTTAAGGACAATAACACATGGGACTTGGTAAAGTTACCTGATGGTGCAAAAGTGAAAGACAATAAGTGGGCTTATCGTGTTAAGTTTGACTCTGATGGTAATCCATTTCGTTATAAGGCTCGTCTTGTCACGCGCGGATTTATGCAAATTAAAGGCATAGACTATGAAGACACTTTCGCGCCGGTTGTGCGGTATGACTCTGTGCGAATTTTGCTAGCCTTAGCAGCCGAAAAAGACTTGAAAATTGCAAACTTCGATGTACAGACTGCCTTTTTGTACGGTGAGTTGCCAGATTGTGTTTATATGAAACAGCCTATTGGCTTCGAAAATAGAAAGGCGCCGAACTTGGTTTGCAAACTTAATAAGAGTTTGTATGGATTGAAGCAATCACCAAGATGTTGGAACCGTAAGTTTGTTGATTTTCTTAATAAATTTGACTTTAGACAATTGAAAAGTGATCAATGTGTTTTTCTTGGATTATTTGCAAATGCAGAAATATATTTAGCAATTTATGTTGACGACGGATTGCTAATGTCAAAATCTGAAAGTGCCATTAATCAACTTATAGAGACTTTGCAGCAAATGTTTAAAATTACTGTACATTTAAACAATAATAAATTAAATTTTGTTGGTCTTGAAATCGAACAAGATCTTGCTGCGGGTACTATTGCTATTCATCAAAAACTTTACATTAATAAATTGCTAACAAAATTTAATATGACTAATGCCAAGCCTCTAAGGATTCCTGCAGAACCTAGTGCGCCTTTGTCCAAGGGCAATAATTTAAATTGTAATACATCATTGCCGTATCGTGAGGCTGTTGGATCATTATTTTCTTAGCCACAACCAGTCGCCCAGATATAACCTATGCGGTAAATCAGGTAAGCAGATTCTTTAATCACTGGAGTGATGAACATTGGCAGGCAGTGAAACGAATTTTTAGATATTTGAACCTTACTGTTCACTATAAAATCGTTTACAATAAGACGTCACAAATTGAGGCTATAGGTTACACTGATGCCGATTACGCTGGATGTTTGCACACAAGAAAATCGACCAGTGGTTTTGTTTTTATTCTTGGTAATGCTCCAATCACTTGGAAAAGCCAGAAGCAGAATGTGGTAGCTCAATCAACCACCGAAGCAGAGTATTTGGCTTTGTCTCTTGGAGTTAGAGAAGCTTTATGGCTGAAACATTTTCTAAAAGAACTTGGCATTAACGTCTCGACTATAAAACTTCATGTTGATAACCAATCAGCTATTAAACTTACACAAGCCCAGCAACTTCATAGTAGAACGAAACATATAGACATTAAGGTACATTTTGTTCGAGATGAGTGCGAAAAGAAAAATATATCGGTCAGTTATGTGAACTCAAGTAATCAATTGCCAGATCTATTTACAAAAGCTCTTAAACTGTTAAAACTGTTTTTAACAATTTACTGGAAAAGTTGAATTTGTCAATGTGAATTATCATTAGCTTAGAAACAGTCGGTATTAGTTGTATCTTTAATGCTTTGTTTATGTTTATTTTGATTAGGTGTAAGTTGTTTTTTTTAAATCACTCTGATGTTGTTAAATCTTAAATAAGTGAGAATGTTAAATAGACCGGACTATAATATTTAAGATTTGGCCTATTTTTAAACCGAAAACGTTTACGTTGCGTCTCGCCGCTTCCTGGTAATGTTTTTGTTCGGTATCTTTATTTTCTTGCATGTTAGTTCTTTTAAGTCGGTCCAACTGTAAGCTTGCCGCTAATAAATATTTTCTTTTACTGATCAACGGGTTTTTATTGAACAGTCATAATTAATATTTTCTCTGATTGGCTGATATTGACAGCTCAGGCGACAGGTGGGGTCGTAATTGATTTAGTCGGTACTGCGTCCATTTTTCGACGACTTGTTCGCGAACTACTAGGAGCGCACGTAAAAGGCCAGTTTTTTTATTTCCAAAGTGTGTGAAGCAGGAAGTGGCCAATATGGTTTTCAATTTATGGTCCTTAATCTTGTTCCTTTAGGGAACCGTTTATTTCATATTCTGGTGCAGGATGCCCAAGATTTTGATGGATAGATAATGAAACTTAGCAAGGCGAGTGTGTCACATTTTTAACGCTATTAATTTTTTATCGACAGCGAATACAATGGCAACCGTTGTTTTAGGGTTTTACTTTTCCGTTTTCCTCTTTATTCTTCTTCAATTGTTGATGGCTGCAGGCTTTGGATTTCTCCGGGAAATTGCTGACACCGGTGGAGCTAGAGCTAGAGCTAGAGGTAATATTAGAGATTCCCAGTCCGGATAGCTAAGCTACAAATGGCATACGTTCACAGCCTCGGTTTTGAAGGCTAGCCGTTCATTTCTTGGAGGAATATACAGGCCAGTTTATTCCATTTATTTAAATATTAATAAACATAGATTTGTCTCACTTATTTAAATTTTTTTTATTATACCTTTTATTTCAATTTGACGTTATAAATATTTAATCAATGTCATAATTTAATACGTCAATTTCTTATCTATAATATTAGTTATTTTTTGTTCAGTATTTTTCAGTACCCTTTTTTGTAGTTAAGAAGATATTACACGGTTAAGGCTGATATGCCTTAGGTAAAAAGGTTCATGAACTTTCCCTGCGTAATACAAATATATACTAAAAACTAATAATTGCAATTTATTTTTCAAGTGCTGAAATCTACCTAGTAGCGAAATCATAATATTAATGTTACTGTTGTCAAATTTATTTTAATCATATCAACATTATTCATATTTTAATTCATAGCAAATTATAAACATTTATCAGATTAGAACATGAGGTGTATACATATCTTTGATGTAAATATAATTTGGTGGTATTGTTGAGATTTTTTTGCCTCTTTAAATCTACCTTATCCAGGATCATTTAATTGTTAATCGAAACCTATATACCAAGTCTTTTTTTTTAGTTTTATTTCATTTATAAAAAAAAACTATGTGGCGTTCTCTTATTTAATAGTTATAATCAAGTTTAGATTCTTTAATAGCCAATCATAAGTGAACCTTCGAACAATCCCAAGCCTCCAATAATTCAGAGCTACCGTCTGCAAACTCTTGGCAAAATAGTAATACTGTAAAGTTAATGCCACAATATTACATCATCTATGTAAGTCTCCATGATACTAAAAAATGTTTTTGATTATTACGCTTTAGAAATTCTGCAAAATTTATTTATTTTCATTATAGAGCCAAGTATCGACTATAAAGTCACCCTAGAGCCTCATCAGGATAGCAAACCATTTGTTACTTTAAAAAAAGGAGATCCTTAACAACCCTTTATCGTTGGTAGTAAAATTCTGACTAATAGCCATTTAAGTTATGCAATATTGTAATAAATTTGTCGTTTATTCATATACAAACTCCTATTTTGATTAAAAATCAATAACCTATTAACCCAATATGTCCTTTCACTACGTGCAGAATCAGCAAATAAAAGACATATTGACAGTTTCATTGAAATAATGACAAACAAGCAATTTGAAACTTTCGATGAAAACCCGCATATTATGATGTTACCCGTGCTGACAGGTTGAGAGATGACGACCATTCAGTTACACGAAACTGTAATTAAGTGCACTCGGCAATCCTAATTAGGTCCTGTTTGGTTTTCGGTATAATTTCTTGATAGTTGTATGGATAAGTGGATGCGGTTCGAGCTAATTAACTAGAGTAAACAGTCGTAATATCATTTTATTATTGAAATACGTGGTGCCTTAATTACTTTGCTAGTTAATAGAGAATTTCGGGCATAAATTTTGAAACAACTAAAAGCATTTCTAAGGAATTCGTCAATTCAATTGTCTGAGAAAAAAGTTCGAATATTTGAGAATTAAAAAAAAAACTGTTGGAAAATATTAAATTACTACTAGTTGAAATTATATATTTTTTATACTGTTTCGGCCTTCTAAGGTTTTTGTTTTCGCTTTCTAAAGAAAAATTCTTCTACAAATTTTCAAAAATGTTTGATGGATGTTTAATTTTTCTTGAACATATTATGCTAAGTTATTTCTTATATTTTATTTGCAATAATAAATGAGAAAAAGTCAAATGTAAGCATTTAAAATTAGGTTCTATATCGCTTATTATCAAAGTAATGAAATTTGGTATGGTGGCTTATTTTACTCGCACCTAAAAGTCCAATACAGTTTTCTGTTTATGTAAAATATACCGTAATTTATATGGGATTTACTAGGGCCAGCTTGGAAATGCACCACCCAGTTTATAGGATTGTATAGGCTGTTTGGGATTGTATGTTAAGTAAAAATCGAACGGCGCCATCCATTTCCTTGGGACATTGAACGGCTTAGTAAATAATAACTTTGTTTGAGTGCACAGGCGCAAGAGCGGTGTTTTGTTTTTATACATATTTGCCGATTCTCTGTTGTCAAGTGTAAACGACCAAAATTTTATAAATAAGACACGAGTGCTCACGACAAATATATATTCAAGACTACCGGACCTTTCCTTTTTAAAATACATTCTAGCAGATCTAAAGTTTGTCCAAACAGTTGGATAACAGATGTGTGTCGAACTATGGTGGGAATCTCACCATAGTTCAAAGGCTCATTAGCACTCTTATCACGTCTCAGCCTAGGGTTGCTTTTAGCACCATGTGGTCTCATTTTGGGTCCGGTACTTTTCCGTAGATTACACAAGTCTACACAAATTTCCAATGGAGGAAATTTTTAGCTATATATTACCAACCATTATAATGTTAATTAAACTTATTTGCGGGCTCGATTGTGGCTTAATCTTAAAACGGAAAAAACCTTTAATAGGGGCAATGTTAATTGATTTAAAGAGGGTATTTTAAAAAACATAGTTTGGCTGATACAGGATGTCCCAAAAAAGGGTGGTATATAATTTGAACTTTTTCTTAAATAGAACTATTTAAGAAAAACTATCTAAAATATATTTTTTTACGAAATGAAAATGAAAGTAGCGCATATTAATTTACGCTCAATAAACACAGCTTTCAATGATGATTTAGTTGTTGGAGATATGAATAATAATTTGCTTGATGTTTCGCAAGTAACCAAAGAGTACAAAGATTTAATAGCATTAAACAATTTTAAAATTAATAACTCACCAGATACCAGTTTATCAAAATCTTTTATAGACCATGTTCTTAGCGATTATAGTGGTAATTTAAGATGTAAAGTTAATGTTAAAGAAAATGCGATTTCAGATCACAAACTTATATTGCTTGATATTAAAACACCTGTGCAATTTTATAAACCAAAAGTAGATTATGAAGTCAAATCTGTAGATTATAAAAAATTTGTAAACTTATTTATACAAAAAATATTAAGCATTAACGTAACAACTTTTCAAGAATTAATTAATTTAATTAATGAATGTAAAAATAAATCTCAATATACAAAAAAATTAAGAATACGAAAAAATAACACCTGGATAAATATTGAACTTCCTGAGCGTATCAAAAAAAGAGATAAAATATACAAAAAGAAAATTAACCAACCCGAAAACCTAACTATTATCTCTGAATTTAAAAACATAAAAAATAAAATTAATAATAAAATACGTGCTTTTAAAAATAGGTATTTTCAAACCTAATGGAATTTAGCTGGAGATAATGTTAAAAAGCAATGGGCATTTATCAACAGCTTAATAAAAAATAAAAAATCTAAAGTAATAATTAATGAATTAATAATTGAAAATAACATTATTAATTCTCAGCTTGACATTGCAAATAATTTAAATACATATTTTTCTCAGGTCGGTGAATCAATAGTTAAAGATTTGGAAACGGAGATTCAACTATCAAACGAGATTTTTTCTATTGATGAAGTCTACAATGATAGTTCTATTTCTATAACATTAACTAATAAAGAGGAAATATCAGAAATTTTAAAAGAACTAAAAATAAACTCAGCACCTGGATATGACGATATTACGGTTAGGGACATACATAATCTTGGAGAATACATGATACCTGTTTTGGTACGGTTAATTAATAAAACTATACAAAAAGGGATTTTCCCATCAGAGTTAAAAATAAGTAAAATTACACCTCTTTTTAAGTCAGGTAATAAAAGATATATGAATAATTACAGGCCCATTTCAGTCGTTAGTGTATTCTCCAAGATTCTTGACAAAATAATAAAAAATAGAATGTTATCTTTCATTAACTCTTGCAATCTATTGAATGATAAATATCAATATGGCTTTATAAAGAACAGTAGTACATTTGGTGCGGTTGTGGATTTTGTAGACTGTATTTTAATGGCATTAGATAAACAACAAATAGTTATAGCTGTCTTCATAGACCTAAAAAAAGCCTTTGATGTAGTAAGCATAGACATTCTTTTAGACAAATTATTTAAAATGGGATTTAAAAATGTATTGTACAGCTTAATTAAAACATATTTGTATGAAGAAAACAGTACGTAAAGCTTGACAATATTATTAGTGAATGGTTATCTAACACCTACGGGGTACCACAGGGATCCATTCTTGGACCTCTCTTATATATTCTTTATGTACTGAATCTCAAGTTAGCCAAGCTAAAAGCAAGATATTTTACCTTTGCAGATGCCACTGTACTGGTATATGCTGGAACAGATGAAACTTCTTTAACACAACTTATTAATAATGACCTAAAATGTTATCTTAAATGGCTGTTTTCAAATAAATTAAAAATTAACATTGAGAAAACCAAATACATGATATTCAAACAAAAAAGTAAGTCAGTCAGCAATAATCTAAATATTAATATTAATACTGTAATATTAGAAAAAGTGTCGAATATTAAATATTTAGGTTTGCAAATAGATGAAAATTTAAATTGGTCACTACACTTAAACAAAATTTTTGATAAAACAGTTCCAATGCTATCTGCCTTATATAGGAGTAGAGATTATTTGTCTGAAAAAAGTAAATTTCAAATTTATAATGCCTTCTTTCTCACACATTTTAGGTACCTCTTGCCAGTATGGGGTATGTGCGGTGAAGTTAATTTTAATAAGGCTCAAATTTTGCAAAATAAAATTTTGAAAATTTTGTTTAATTTTGATTGGCTTACAAGTTCTAATACAATTTATTCAAATTTAAGTTTAAACAAATCAAAAGTGATATTGGAGATAGAACAATGTAAACTTGTATATAAAATTATAAACAACAGACAAAAAAGTAACATAAATATTATGTTTTACCATAATGTACATAATCATCAAACAAGATCACTAAATAATGTTTATCAAGTTTCTACAAGAACTAACATAGGTTTAAGAAATCCAATTACAGATGCAATTAAAACATTTAATAGTTTACCTCATTGTATAAAAGATATAAATAACTATAGATTTTTTGTTAAAAAATTAAAAGATTTAAAAAATGTTAATTAATTTATTTATAAAAAATTATAAGCAACATTGCAACATTTGTTTACTATAGATAATTAATTACTGTTTTGTTATTCTCGGGGCCAGTGTTTTCAAACACTGATTGGAGAAATTGTTAAAACTCGTTATACATTGTATTATTGTGGTTAAATAAGTTGTTTCAGAAAAAAAACTTTCAGACTTTGATTGTAAGTTCAAATAACTTTGATGTTATTTTAGTCACAAAATCTTGGCTTTCTAATGGTCAGGATGTATCTGTTTTCAAAATGCCGGGCTATAATTTTTATATGAAAAACAGAGATGGTAGAGGAGGCGGTGTGGGTGCCTATGTTAAAGATCACTTAGATGTAGACTTAATTATATTTGATTTCCCAATAACTAAAGAACTTGAATATATCTTTTTAAAAGTAAAGCTAAAATCTTCCTCTATTGCCATTGGTAATTTTTATCGCCTCCCAAATATAAACATAGGTCCTCTTTTGAAAGATTTTGATAACATTTTATCTAAAGTTGTTCCAAATTTTGATGTGGTATTATGTTTAGGAGACTTTAATATTAATTTTTTTGATTTTAATAATGTTGTCCTTAACTGTTTTGACTCATATAATCTTGTTCAGATACTTAACGAACCAACTTGTATAACTCAAAATTCAAGCAAGCTTATAGATCCAATTTTTATCAGTGATACCACATTAGTTGCATCCTCTGGTACACTCTCTGCCGATACAATCTCTGATCACAGACTCGTTTTTGTTGACTTAAAACTAAAATCTAATAAACCTTTATCAAAACTTGTTACGTATCCTTGTTTTAAAGGTTTTGTTTTAAATGATTTTTTGTCCGATCTCTACAATTTGCCTTGGATGGACATTGTTTATGAGAACGATATAGACAAAAAATTACTTCTTTTTACTAATTTTTTAAACAGACTTTTTGATATTCATGCTCCCTTTAAAGAATCTAGAGTGACAAAACCTCATGGTCAAGTCTCATCCTCAAGCTCCGTGGCCAGCATTTTTCTCAATTTTTTAACAACAGATCTAACGACTGTGATGAAACTATAGAATTTTACGAAAACAACAAATTCAGCGCATCGAAAAAATTTAAGCTTTTCATGTGTTCTATAGAAGATGTTCATAAAATTATTCAAAACATGAAAACTACTGCTTGTGGCACAGATAAAATCACATCATCTATGTTAAAATATTACAGTCCATTTATGGATCCTTACATAACTAATATTATTAACAGTTGCATAGAACAAAATTATTTTCCTCAAAGTTGGAAAACTGCAATAGGAATACCTTTACCAAAATCAAAAAAGCCAGAGACCTTCAATGACTTACGCATTATAGCAATTTTACCTGCCATTTCGAAAATAATGGAGAAAATTTTATACAGCCAGATGTACTCATATTTAAATGATAATGGTATGATCTCAGAATTGCAAAACGGGTTTCGTAAGGGGTATTCCACATCCTCCGCCTTGGCTGTGGTAACTGATGATATAATTGAGGCACTGGATCATGGACTTGAAAGTATTCTTATACTATTAGATTACTCCAAGGCATTTGACACTATAAATCATCGACTCTTGTTGGCAAAGCTAAGATATTACGGTTTCGACGTCGACTCACTGTCACTCATCGCATCATACTTCTCTAACAGATCACAAAAAGTGTTTGTTAATGGTGTGTACTCGGAGTCTAGTGCCATACTATCAGGAGTACCTCAGGGCTCTATCCTTGGCCCCCTTTTCTTTATTATTTACACTTCTGAACTTATAAGCTCTCTTCATGTCGGAAAGATACAAGCTTTTGCTGACGATACCCAGTTGTACTATCACTTCTCTTCAAAAGACTTTGTTACTTGTAACGGAACTATCAATCATGAACTAAACAACCTAAAAGATCTCTCTAAAAAACATGGCCTTCAACTAAATCCATCTAAATCAAAACTTATGCTGTTTGGCAAAAGAAATCAAAACGAATATTTAAAAAATAATATTAAAATCAAAATAGATGACCAAATATTACCATTTTGTAATTCTGCTCGTAATCTAGGTGTTATACTTGATTGTCAGCTTAATTTCTCCGATCATATTAAGTTACTTCTACAAAGGTCATTTACATCGCTTAAGCAACTATATTCCAATAGAAACCTTTTAGGTACCAATTTAATGGCAATGTTATGTGAAACTCTTGTACTTTCTCACTTTAACTATGCTGATTTTATTTATGGCCCTTGTCTTCGTCAAGCAGAACAATATCGTATTCAAAAGGTGCACTCTTTTAACTCACTAGTATGGTGTGCTCCAGAGGTAACATGATGGTTGTTTACGATTGCATACAGAGGTATTTGTTTGTGTACAGTCTTGTTTTGGTGCAGGTTGTGAGTTTTATATCTCCTCCGTGTTGGGTATAAGTATTTTTTTGGTGTGAACAATTGTTTCTTTATAATATTTCATCTTTATATTATTTTTCTTATTATTATTATGTATGATTACCGAAATTTATTTATTATTTATTAGGGTTAAGTTTGAGTAGCCTTAGGCTAGACTTCGCCTTTTTTTCCATTTGTAATATTTGTCAATCTATTGTTTTTTTTTGAATAAAAGACGATTATTATTATTATTAAATAAGAGTCTTATTTGACGCCCTCTTTAACCCTAAAACTGTTTTGCTCTAAAATGCGACGTTGCCTATTTATTAACAATTTAAGGAAATTTTCACGAAAATCAATGTATCATTTACACTACCAGCCAAAAGTGAAGAAACATTTACAAATTTAACAATAACATCTTAACATACAAGATATTATTTTACATTTTTAGTAGAAAATATTTAGCTCTATTATTGCAGCATAAAAACACATCCTTCTTGTTTGTATTTACCTTATCAGTTGGTCAAAAAATTATTTATGCTATTTTATGCGGACAAAAGTGAATAGACATTCCAAACAAATCTTATTTGGCATTTAAAGTGATTATTTATCATTAGTTTGATCTTAACGTTGAGTGTTAAACTGTTATATACGATTTGTGCAACATGCCTCGCGGAATAGATCTGAGTATTGATCTCCGAAAATTAATTGTTTCAAAATTTCAAGCTGGTGTAAAACAAAGTGAAATTGCTAAGCAAATTAATCGTAATAGATCCGTAGTTTCAAAAACTATTGCTGCTTTTAAAAAATATAATAGTGTGACTACCCGTCCAAGGTATGGACGGCCAAGGAAAACGAATAAAGTTATTGAGACAAAAATATATGTTGTAAATGTAAACATGTAAGGGAAAATAATACTCATTCTGTTAACAAATTTTCGTAAAAAGGATGATAAACTGAATTCATATACTGACACATATCTATTAAATTACCTTTTTTAACAGCCGAAATAGGTATTGGTCTATCATATGCCAACGGCAAATTTACCATGCCGGAAAAAGGTAAAGTAGTAGCCTTATATTTTGCAATATTTTTCATGATGGTAATATGTTTCCAGGGTCGAAGAGCGTTATGAGTCTCTCTTGTAAACAATGTATTTGGGTCTTCAGAACTAATTTTATTTTATAGTTATTCCGTAAGTTTAAATTTGGAATTTTTGTAAAGAGCTTTTTTCAAATCTCTCAGATCTTTGAAATCTTCCCTTTGCATGAACAAGACATAAAAAGGCTTGCTTTCCCGTGCGTTGGTAATGACTGGCACCCACTCAAATGGCACGAAAACCTTCGCAGTTTTTTTTATTTTTTTCTATTAAAGAAAAGTCCCTATCGCAGGGCAGGAAGCTGTGTCCAGTTGACAAAAATTTTTGATGCACTTCTGTGAAATATTCTTGATCCACCAAAAGTTTTAAAGTTGTAATGATTCGCCAGTTATTGTTCTGCCCCACACATCAGTCCGACCATATTATTAGCTGCTTTCTTTCGCCTGTTTGCAATGGATGGAAATGTTCTTTTACGTACCTCAGTAAACAAGATAAAATTTCTATGGATCCTCGTTTTGCTACTGTTTCATTCCACAGCATCATAAACGCATCATGTATATCTAAATTATAATTCGACAACTGGCGTTGGTAAAATACGCGGGAGTGATGTAAAGTGGGACAGAATAAGACCTGTTGCAAATCAATGAATAGAACAAAAATATTAGAAAGAAAACAAGAAAAACAAAAAAACAAGAAAGCTTTCCTGATCTTTGGAAAATATCTAAATTTATCCCTGTATACAAAAAGAGTGACAAACATCTTATAGAAAAATATCGCCCTGTAACAATAATTAATAACTTTTCTAAATGTTTTGAACGTGTTCTGCATACTGCTTTATATCCATCAATGAAACATCTGATTGACAGTAGACAACACGGTTTTATGAAGGGCAGGTCTACCACAACAAATCTAGTTTCTCTTACTGAATTTATAACTGAATCAATAAATAACAACTCTCAAGTCGACGTCATATATACGGACTTTTCTAAGGCCTTTGACCGACTCGACCATGGCATTCTCGTTAACAACTTCGATCGAATTTATGGATTTTCTTCCGGCCTAACGAATCTTTTTAGATCCTACTTGAGTGACCGCCCCCAGTACGTATGGTCGAAGCTCGGCAAAGATTGTTGCCGCCTCTGGAGTCCCACAGGGCTCAATTTTGGGACCGCTTTTTTTCAACTCATTTATTAATAAAATATCTGATGAACTTTCTGTAAATAGTCTATTATACGCGGACGATAAAAAAGTTTTTCATCGAATTAACAGCATTTTGGACTGTATTTTACTTTAAAGTCACTTAAACAAACTTAATGCATGGTGTAAAAATAATAACCTGCATCTAAATGCTGCTAAATGTAATGTTGTTTCTTTCAGTTTAAAGAAAAAAATAATTATTTATGACTATACCATAGACAATGTCACAGTCCCTAGATCAACAGTTTTGAATGACTTAGGTGTAACATTTGATAGCTTTCTTTCTTTTCAGCCACATATTACAGATATTGTCAAACGTAGCTACAGAATGCTAGGTTTTGTAATACGTAACTCTCATAATTTTAATAATATCCTCAGCCTAAAAATCTTATTCTTCTCATATGTCGGATCCATACTTGAGTATGCTTCTCAAGTTTGGTCCCCTTATTACCAAAACCATATAAATGAGATTGAAGGTATACAGAGAAAATTTCTTCGGTTTTCCACATGCACATGACTGGAAAGATTTTTCTTTCATTTTTTAGAAGATAGAAGAAAGTCTGCTGATTTGCAGTTTCTATATAAATTAGTGAACAACTTAATCGACTTGCCAGAATTATTAGAATTGCAAGAACTGAACTTTCACATACCTCGCATATCAGCCAGAAACTCACAAACATTTTACCTACCTAGACCAAGGACTAACATTAACAAATTTTTTCCACTACGCAGAGCCTGTTCAGGGTCAATGTGACTTATTTAACTGTAGCATAGCAGATATCAAAAAAGTACACTATTCTTAGTAAAACTTTGTTTTTTTTTCTTTACTTTTCTCATTGTTTTTCTTTTTAAGCATTTCCTTATTATTATTGATTGTAAATGTATTTTTTTTCCCATTCAGTAATTGGATGTATTTCTGTTGAACGGCGTAAATAAAATAAAATAAAATAAAATAAATATTAGATGGATTGCTTTTTGCCAGCTGTGTATCTTCATTGATTTGTGCATACCCTGCTTTAGCACGCATCTGATGAATTTGCATGTCTTGTGTTATTTTCTGTCTTTCTTCCTCAGTATTGGCAGCACAGTATTGCATGTATCAGAACGAGGTTATCCAAATTTTAGATTCAGTTTCGAAAATGTATCATTGTATGTCCTGATTGATAAATTCTTATACTCTGGATATTTTTCACAAAAGAGCTTATACATTATTTTTAAGTTGAGATCTTCGGACAGGAACTCTGTATGAGTTTTTGATCGTAGTGGTGGATCATAGTAGTGGCTTTCCTGTTTAGGAAAAGACAAAATATGTTCCCTGATCAACTCTTTGACATTTCCTGGAATAGCATGTGGCCGATTGGTATGACGTCCTCGGAAATCTTTAATATCAATATTGTTCTTCAATTTTTCTACTAACATTTGTATTCTTCGGGGTGTTACTCTAAGGGTATCTGTGACAGTTTGTTGGCAAACTCGTATCTTATCTTGCTCAAGAGGTAAATAATAAAAAACTGTACACTTCCGGCGTGGATTTGGTTAATTTTTTACTTTTGGCCTTATCGGTTCACGTATCTTAATACATTGGTATGCGAGAAATTGGGATTGTTTATTATAAGTAAGACTTCTGAATTTCGAAAAAATCGTACGTTTATTGCCTTTTAGCTTTGCAGCAAAACATCCCCTTTTACAGCGGCATACAACATTCTGAAAAGCAAGAGAATATGTCTATATGAAGGCAATAATGAAACGATGATGAAAATTGATATGGTACTAGTAATATTATGAATGACATAAGGACATTAAAAAAATTATAATGCTAAATATGCTACTAGCTTTTCCAACAAAATGATAAACTCTTAAGTACATAGTCTGCACAGTAAAAACAATACAGTTACATTTTTTCATCAAGCACACTATAGAAACCTTGCGAACGCATGACAGTTAAATTTCCGCGCCAAAATAGAACAGTTACAACGTTTTTCGACTTACTTCTTCTGGCGGGACCATTGCAGTGGCGAAGCGTAAACTTTTTTTTCGGGTAGACAAATAATAAAAATCGTTAATTAGAAAAAAATGTGTATTCAATATTATTCACTTTAATAAAATAAAGAATGAAAGCGCATGAAATATTAACTCAAAGAGAAAAATTATGTAGTGATATAAAAAAGAAAAAAAAATTACTACTAGCATAAAAAGATAGATAGATACAAATAAATACTACTTACAAAACAAACAAAACATAGGTATAACCATAACTTATAAGTCCATAATATCCATTATTTTAAAATTAATTAAAGACAAATAAAAATACAACTTAAATACAATTGCCAATATCAAACAGTCGTTCATAAATAACCACTAAAATATCCACTAAAAAAAACCTTTTCTATACACCCAAAAATAAAAATACTTATTATTAATAAGTATTTTTATTTTTGGTATAGCACGCGTCCGCATCAAATGCCAAATGCAGATTGATCAAAAAACAAAACTGAAGATGTATCGCGGCCGACCAGATCAAGCGTGTCTATAAGCAATAACCCTCAACAGCATAATAAAATAGCTGGTCGACTTCGATAGACAAAAGCTCGAATGTCTTTCCCGCGAGTAAATTTGCATACGTAATAGGCTGAATACTGATACGGCCGGGCCTCTGTCACCTGCTTGATGCGTATATGGTTCGATTAGATGCTCCAAATTTCGGAAGACAAATATCAATGTGTCTTCCTGGGGCTCGTATACATTAATTGGGTATCAGCCCTGCATTTTTATTTTAATTGGTGCGTCAGGCGGGGCTTAGATATTATAGATAGATAGATATAGCCGTTTAGATACTATATCATAATAGTAAGGAGAGCGACTACGTTCTGTGTTAATTTTTTTAAAATTTTAATTCAACAATTACATGAAATAATTACGTAATAAATTAATGACAAATAACTGGATAATTTTGGGTAGACAGTGTCTACCTTGTCTACTCGTACGCTTCGCCACTGGACCATTGCCGGTATCATCTTCTTTCTTTTACTTAGATATTCTTCTCCTTTGTCTCTAGCTAACTTTGACTTATTGTTTTACCACTGAGCTATGTTAGATTTGCGTTTTTTACCACGATTTAATGTATTCTGCAACGAATCCGATAAATTTACCACAGACATGACGTCAAAAATGTAAAAATATTCGCCCAAACAATCTCGTGCGCTACTACTTACAACTTTGTTCCGCGGAAATCGGTAAAATGGCAAACTAAAATATTTGATTTAAAGGGGGATATTTAAAAAGAGAGGGATATTCTTCTATCATACAGTTGCTTTAGGTGCCATACCACGTTATTCCATGATCAATGCTGCCAGGTCTACCGTTTTTACGGTAGATCTACCGTTTTCCACCTCGATCTACCGCCCTACCGTTTTAACTGCAGATTCTACCACATTTTTAATTTAAAGGATGTAACATAAAACAATAAATATTTGCTTATTTATTTTTCTTTGTCTTTGATGATTTTTTAAAGAAAATGTGAAACTAAACATATATTCGCGCGTCTATGACGTGGTAACACTGGCAGCGTGGCAGCTAGGATTATTACTGCGAGCTGCAAGTTAGGCTTGCGGGGATTCACACAAAAAGACATTGGTGAAATACGCCAATCCGATCGACGCCTGACCCTGCCGAGACCCGAGACGATAATCGGTATTAATGTATGCGCTTTTCAAGTTAGTGGTTTGTGTTGCGTTATATTATTGAGTGAATATTTATTAATATTAACATAATAATGTCTGACAGTGATTCCAGTACCAGTGATACTAGTGCAAAAGTTGTAAAGAAAAGAAAATATTCCCAAGCTTATAAGATTTCATGGGAAGAAGAAAGTAATTTTAAAGGCTGGCTTGAAAAAAGTAAAACGGTATGATTCTTATAGAATTTTTTTATGTAAAAATAGCAAAGAATTTGGTAGGGAGAATATTTTGCTTACTGTTCTGCATGTCACGTTGCTATAGATATTAAATCAGGCAAAATACAACTAGAAAGGCATGCTGTTGGAAAAAAGCACTCAGATAACTGTAGAAGCAGAAAAACTCAGAGAAGCTTGACTAGTTTTTTAGGACATGAATATACGCATAATGCAGTAAAAGATGCAGAAATTAAGCTGTGTGCTTTTGTTGTTGAACACAATTTACCCATGCGCGTTATGGACCACATGCCGAATTTATTGCAGTCAATCTTTCCAGACTCCAACATAGCCAAGAACATAAAGTGTGGTTTTACTAAAACGACAAACATTATTAAACATGTACTAGGCCGTTTTTCCAAAGAAAAACTTATTTCCATGTTAAAATGTTAAATTAAGAAATTTAGTTTAATAATTGATGAGTCAACTGACCGTACTTGTACAAAACAGTTATGTCTAGTAGTTAAGGTGTTTTATGATAAATCAATTCAAAATTCTTTCTTAGGTCTGTTAGAAGTCGAAAATGCAAATCTCGAGAGCCTCTTTAATCAAATTACAGATCTTTTTAATAAAAATAACATCGATTACAAACAAAATATGATCGGTTTTGCAGCTGACGGAGCTAATGTAATGATGGCGTTACAATTCAGTTGCAGCACGATTTTCGGAATCTATACCTAACCTATTTATTTTAAAATGTATATGTCATAGTGTCCATTTAGTTGCGTCTTATGCTTGTACAAAAATTCCAAATTATGTTGAACAGTTAACAAGGGATATATCGTAGGCGTACAAGCAAAACCGTATGAGTCCATAAAAGTGAATTGCGAGAAAAATGGAAAAAAATATTTTTATTTGCCTGTAAAAGTTGTTTTTGAATATGTGATATTTTAAAGCTGTAGACATGATTTGTTAGCTTTTTTTTAATGATAATTTATCAGTAAAACACTTATATCATCTAAGTTTTTTTTTATTTTACGTTTTTTACATACAGCTTGGACTTACATTTTTTTTCTGATAAATTTATTTATTTTGTTGGACATAAGTGATTAATGATAAATCATCGTCATCATTACTACTATCTGATTCGACCAAGTGTTCTGGTGCATTTGTGGATGTTGGCAAAGAATTGTACCATCCATGGAATTCGGCTGGAATTATATTGTTATGGCACAGTTTTAGGAGATCCTCTTTCTTCTTTTCAGTGATTGGCAGTTGCTTGCTGTATAATGATTTTAAGACCTTCGGAAAAGTTGGGGTTTTCCTCCTTCCAAAAACATTAATATACTTATAAGGGTCAGAATGCATGTATTTAAATTCAATTATGCCTGGCTTGTCTTTTGAGTAACGTAATGATTTGATTAGTAACCAATTGACTGTGTTTCCTTCTGTATCTTTACTTTTATTTCGAAGTATTTTTACAGACAAACCCTTTAGATCATAGAAGTTATTAAATTTTAATTCTTGGACATTGTATGGTTGACTTTTTTTGTTTTTATTTCTGTTTGATCTGGCGAGTCTAAAAATATTAAGCCAATCTTGAATTGTGTAAACTGGTACATATTTCTTTGCATGTTCAATTGAGGTATGCATGGAGTCCACCTCCATGTAGGAATGCCCACTTTCCATAAAATTATGTTGAATAACTTAAAGTGCGTAACCTGCACTAAATAAAGCAGTAAAGCTGCAACATGTTGCTTGCCGTTCTGTCCTCCACATGTATCGGACCAGAGTGACACCCGATTTACATGCAGAGGCAGGTGTGTTAAGTATTCAAATAAACAAGTGCCTATTTCTGAACTTCCTCGTTTTCCGTTAATCTCAGTCCAGCAATAACAGTTGGCATCATTTGGAGGGGCCGAGTTATAAATAGTAAGGTTGAAAACACATAGTTTTCTTAAGTAGTACATGGGGCTTACGTCGGAGCAGGGTATTTGAAGGACTGACTGCAAATCATAAGTTGCTGAAATAAATGTCGGGTCGTTAAGAGCGCATATTTTGTCCTTTTCTTTGGCAGAGTAGCAATTCCTTTTACGACTTTCATGTCTTTCATCAAATTTTTCAATATCGATCTGACTCTCATCACCTGTCTTATGTTTTTCACAAGTTTGACAAAGGTCTTTTTTAGGGTGAAAAAATTTGGAACCAAAATACCTTTTATACGTTATGAACGATACAGCTTCTTTTTTTTCTGTTTTACATTTTTCCTCATAAAGGTTGTACATCTTAGCTATTGATAATTTACTGTCCAAGTATTTCTTTTTAGTTGACTTTCGGGAATAATAGGATGGTACGGTCGGAAAACTTTGAATGGGCCTTTCTACATCGGAAAGAAGTTCTGGCCTGGTTTTGTTCTTGGGTACCGATTTGCCACGTCTGTCTTCACCGACATAGACCCCAGAAGAGCCTTTATAACAAAATGCATTTTTTACAACATCAGCACTTATATTAAGAGTTTTCAAAAAAAATGCCTGACAAACTCTTAGTTTGTTTTTATCTTTTGTAAAATAGTACTGTTTAGAATTACTTCTAGGAGCCTTATTTCCATTTCTCTGTCTTCTTCTCTCTGGAGAAGAGCTTGAGACATTTGCAAGAATAAAATCTTTTTGCCGTGTAAAATTATTCATTCTCCAATACGTTAAACACAAAGTTTGCCTTTCCTCTTCTAAAAATTTTGTCTGAGATTTAAAACGACACTTTTCACAGTTAATGGCTTGAGGTTTCTTGGCTGGCCGCTGTTTGTTGTTAGTCACATAATCAAGTCCCTCGCTTCTTCTTTTTTTCGCCACAGCTCTTTTCCACTTTTTAGGTTGACTTTCTTTCCATCTTTTAAGCTGTGTGTCATTTCCAAGCTCTACAAAAAAATAGAAGTAAGGCAATTAAGGCATTTTCTAATTTTTCTGTGACAACTAAAAATCTTACGGTCATTTGAATCATCTGTTTCATTAAAGTCTGGATCTAGGATCGAGTCATCACTCTTTTCAATTAAGGCTAAATTGTCTTCATTGAAGGAATGCTGAGACACGTGATCAACAGACGGTTCTGATACATTTAAATTTCCAACCTCAGACCCTCTTTCAATTTCTATATTTTTATCTAAAATTTAGAAAAAAACTTAAGTCCGTTAAGCTACTAGTACCATAAACAGGAAGAAAAACTTAAGTCCATTTACCTACGAATACCACAAACAGAAAAAGTCCCTACACAGTTTAAAACTAGCGAATAAAAATCTAATAAAAATGAAATAGATAATAATTTGCTGTAACTGTAAAATGCATTTTAATTCTAAATATCCAAAATTTAAGAAGTTCTATCTACTTACCTTTCGGTGTAGCATCGCGCTGTTCCTCAACCCTTTCATAAAACCTGGACACGTTAGAGCCTATTATTCTATTATAACTAATAGAGTTTTCATCACTACTACTTCTCTGGTTTAGTATATTATTACACGCTATATACACAAGTTTTTTCCCTCTGGAAGACATACTGACCAACCACCACAAATAACAAAATAATGTAAACTGCCGGCAAATAAAATAACACAAGTACGCGTAAATATTTACTTAAATGGACTTACAGGTTTTTTCCTGTTTAAACTTGTCTCATGCTCCTAATAAAAATCGCTTAAGTGCACATAACTGATTTTTTTTGTCCAAAATTAAAATATTTTGGACTTAGGCAAATACATGTGGCCTATATCTTTTAAAGTATGGGGAAAATGGACTTAAATGATTGTTGATTTGATAAGAAATCATCGCGCGGACTTAGTGGTACGAAAAACTCAAGTCCGTCAAAAAGTAGACTTTCTGGGGATTTGCTTGTACGACCACGATATATAACTATTTTAGTAATAGTCCAAAACGGGTATCTGAACTAAAACAATTTCAGGAGTTCGCCCAAGTTAAAATACATAAAATTTTGCATCCATCTCAAACAAGATGGATGTCATTACTGGCTGTTATACATAGGGTTCTAGAACAGTATATTGCACTTGTATTGTTTTTTACAGATGTCTCTTACAATAGTCCTACAGACGATCAAGCATCCAATATTTTAACCTCTCTGAAAAATCAAGAAAATAAACTCTTTTTGCAATTTTTAAATTATGTTCTTTCATATTTTAATAACTTAAACCTGAAAATGCCAGTCAGAATCACCACAAATTAGTTACATATATTCAAACATAAAATCCGTCATAAAAACTATTTTGGACTGTTTTATAAAAGAGACATTATTGATAAAATTGCAATATTCGATATAGACTATAAAAATCCGAGAAATATGTTGCCCATTGAAGAGATGTGTTTTGGTTCTGACATTTCTACTTCTACTGTAGATAAAAATGATTTAGAGTTTGTAAAGTTAAAGTGTTTAGAATTTTATATAGAGGCTCTGGACCAATTATTAAAAAGGTTTCCTTTGAAAAATAATATCCTGGAAGATTTACAGTTCATAAATCCTGATTGTGTGCGACGCAAAAAAATTAATTCCATTGCAAATACTTCATTAAAATTGGGTAATTTTGGGATAAGTCAGGGCGATCTTCAATCATTAGATAATGAGTGGAGACTATTAGGAAACACCGAGTTGCCTGAATCTAACGACATATTTGAATTTTGGTCTGAAGTAAGTAAGATAAATTATGGAAATGGGTTGAATATGTTCCCCAATTTATCCTTACTTTTTTCTAATATATTGACCTTACCGCATTCTAGTGCAAATGTCGAGAGAATTTTTTCGGTTGTCAATATATTAAAAAATAAGCGGAGAAATAGATTAAACACAAAAACCATTGAGGGACTATTACATAGTAAGAGATTAGTTGATTCCGACGGAAGTTGCTATAGCTTTAATGTTGAAAATAATGTGCGAAAACTGCTAACTAAAGACATTTACGAGCAGGACTCTGATAATGACAAGATCTTATAGTCGTTTTTTTTTAATTAAGTGTTTCTGTTACTTTATTTTTTACGTTTAGTTTAGTTTTTACTTCATTTAGGCTTAGTTTTTGAAGTTTTTCTGCATTAATTTTTTTTAAATTATGTTTTTTTTTGTTTTGTAATTATTTTCTGGTAAAACGTATTTACAACTTAACGTACAATTATAAAAAGGCATTTAAACAGGCCGTCACTACATGTAAAAATAACCAATTTAACATCTTCAATCTTCATCGTATATCTCCCGTTTTCTACCGTATTTTTCCAGTTCTACCTACCGTAAAAAGCTTCGAGTCACCTGGCAACACTGTCCATCATTAACTCGATTTCATAAAATTTGCTAGTTACAACGTTGTTCGAGCCGACTCTTCAATTCAACAAATAAATTTTCACTATTCCAAGACTGTCACAAATGTAACTGACGGCAAAATAAATTCTTTATTTTCCTTAGCAACTATAAATAACTAGCAGGTATAACAATAAATACAGTTCGCCCAGGATATCTGTGTTGATGAAAAAAAATTCAGGTTGTTATTATACTCAGGTTGTTATTATTCTATTACTCGATACCTCTTGCCATTTAAAATTTTTAAGGGGATGACCCTGGGGGGCAGAGGGTGAAAGGGGGTGAAGTAATTTTAGGTTAGAAAGTTGTGCCCCTTGTCAAACCTTTTGACGTATTTTGGTGTTTTTTTTTAAACTGTGATTTTCGATAAATCCCTGGTGGGAAGTTTTCAAATGAACACCCTCTATATAATTATTTAAAAAATTGACACATTTTAAATATTGGTAATACTATATTTTTATGTACATTATTCTAAGGAAAAATCAAAGCGATATCCTGGGGCCTAAGCACCGATGATTCCACCGTTTCAAAAGCTAAAGTTAGTCGCCAATTTATGGAAAACAAAATTAAAGAACAAAAGATTAAAGACTTTAAAAAGACTTTATTTTTTTAAATATTTAATCCCTAATTTATAATTTTCATTACATATTTTATTTGACCTGTAAAAGTACTTGTTTGTATATTATTACTAATAAACTATCTAATCTAATCTAAGTTATTGTACATAGTCTTTATTCTTAGGTAAGCTTTACTTTTTAAACTTTGAAATAAAATCGCACCAATTTTTCTTCACCTCATTAGTGTTCCCAGGAGATGCATCCATACATTCATTGTTTGTGGATACAATACTGTTATTATCGTCGATATTAATTGCAGATTCCTGATTTGGTATGGGTGAATTTTTTGTACTAATATTACTATGGTCGATGAGCTCAAGAGGTAATAATAAATTTTCTGAAGGTTCTTTTCCTGTAGCAATAAAGTATAACATTTTCCTAGTGTCCAAAGAGAGTGTATTGCAAGCGTTTGTTATATTAAATTCTTTTATTATTGCAGATTGGTGCTTGCATATTTTTCCAGTTATACCTACAGGGCATGAACATATATTGCAGTTCATATCAACAAAATATTTTATTCCTTCTTGAGAGCTACTCAGGACGTGGTATTGCATTTCACCTAATCCTGTTATTTGATTTGGCAACACATCTTTATCATTCATCAAGTAATCTTTGTTTATAATAACTGTCAAAACTGGTAATGATGAAATCAGTTAATTGTGTCAATTTATACGCTTTAGTTCTCTCTAGGGAGATATCTTTAAATAGACGAAACATAACTTCGACATAGTTGTTTGTATCAGCGCCACGTATCATCAATGGTTGACGATAATACAAACACTAGACCTCAATTTGTTTAATTTTACTGTCGATATATTTTTTGTATTGTGGATATTTACAAGATTCATAAAATATCGCTAAGTTGGTCTGCACGCTTTCTTTTGTCTTCAACAGAAGAATGTTTCTAAATAATTTATACAATGACTGTCTATCTTCTTTTTTTATTTCATTTTTGGCGAGCTGTAACCATTTCCAGACAGCTTTTAAAATGTGAAAACTGAACAGGAGCAAAGTGGATCTAGGCCACTATTTTTGTAAAACACTGCGTTCTGCCAAATCATCATCTGTCATTATAACTGCAGGAAAAAGTTTAAAAGGCATTATTTCTACTAAGTCTTTTAAAGCGCCATCAAAAATAGAAGCTTTTTGGCTATTTGTAATAATACAACCTAATGGTTTGCTTCCTGCTGGGGGTTGAATTGCAAAAAAATATAACTTATGATTTTCTACGTCGCAATTACTCGTAGCATCAACAAATAATATTTCCGATGATTGAACTAGATGCCTTGCACCACGCTGCATTATTGGCGTGCATAATGAAACCAAATAATCTTCCTCATTACGAGTTATCTTATAAACTGTTCCAATGGAATGTTTTAGATTTGCCTCTAACTGGAAAAACATATTTTCACCTGACTTATCCCCATAATTATTTTTAAAATGAGATTTCCACAGATTAGAAAAATCTTGTTTGGATGGAAAATAGTGTCTGTCGCATACCACTTCATCATATTGTTCGCCTAGCACTTCCATTTTACTAAAACAAAAATTGTTATATGCCGAAGCAACTGAATGTCCCTTTTCGAATAATTTAAAAATATATTTTTTTGTTTCTTCCTGTATTAACCTTTTTGTCAGAGCTGCTGCACTATTTATGGTATGCTTGTGATCATTTTGAATAGTAATTACACATGGCCATTTCTCAAGCAAATTATCAACATGCTTACGTTTTGTTCTCGGATGATATACTTGTTTTTTGATGACAACTATCAATACTGCTGGGCAATTCTCATTTCTTGAGGAATGTTCCCTTTTTCGGCTTCCTTTCAATTTATTCACCTTTGTTTTAAACTGGCAATGATAAAACCTCTTAAACACATGCTGCCTGGCTTTTTCAGCTGGAGTAATTATGGTTCTAGTGATATACCATGTACATTTTGACAGCAGTTCCAGATCGTCAACCTATTGCTAAAAGAATATACAAATAAGTATTCTTGCCTGCTAAGGTAAAACACTAAACAGTATACAGGAGAGAAAATTACCAGGGCCGACTGAAAACCAATATAATATAGCAAACTCATAATCTAAATATTATGAGTTTGCTATGTACTAAACAATATTCGAAAGGGTGTCAAAATTATAGGAAAAACAGTTTTTATTTCTAACTTTTACACTGCTTTAATACCGCAAATGGTAAAAAAGTTAGCAAAAACTTAAAGACATACATATGTCACTTTTTAGATTTTTCACTTTTAGGTAAAATTCCAAATTCTTATATCAAATAAACCCCAAACACCATAAGTTTCAATCAAATCCGTCAAATAGTAAGGAAGATAACAAAACATAACTTTAAAAAGTGACATGTCAAATTTCTAAAACATATATTCAATGACCCCAAATACCAAATTGTAATGAAATCCGCCTAGTAACAAAATGATAAAATATCTTTTATTACTTACATTTAATTTTTCAATCACCCCGTATAAAAAAGTTATTATCAAACTAGCGATTCATCACCTTAAACCCACAAAATCTAATATCAAAATTGCCGCCAAACTATAATTCAATCGAGTAATGCCATATAAAATCTCATTAGCCAAAAAAAGACTTATAATTTAATTTGATACGACGACCATTATAAAATACTGACAAACATTATTAAATACTGAAAAAATAATAATTTTTTGTTATCATTAAGCACCACTGTTTTCTTGATTTTGTCCAGCTAAATGCTCTCAATTTTCCATTGTCGAACCACATCCTATATAGAACTACAAAACAGCTGGGAGGACCATAAACCGCTCAAAGAAACTACAAAAATAGGTGAATTTGTAGGGCTTATTTTTAAAGCCTTGAAGACGATTTATTTTTGAATATGCATCTAAAATTAAAGTTTGAACCTTCTTAAAGCTGAAGCAAAAACCATTTTGATTAATTTTCCCTAATATTTTTATATATAAAATAAAACTTCCATCACGATGCATCTGATTTATAATCTGGGGAATTCTAGGGATTTTTTAATTTTGCCGACAACGCTAACAAAATTTTATTTTACTAACTTCAACTTCCTCCTTGGTTTTAAACTTCGTTCGAATTTCATTGCAATTGACAGTGTGATATGGATAGTTTTCAGGCCACTCCATGATTTATTGTTCAATTAAAAAATAACTACACCTTATCTTCCTAATAACAAAACTTGTGCAAAAAGCAAATGAAAAAATTATATCGAGCCTACAATAGCTTGTCAATCATTAACTGATCGGGAAATTATCCAACGCTTGTTTAGATGCAGACTTCGGTTAATATACGATTTTACCCGAATGCGGAGTACTGTGCGCTCGATACAAAAATGCGCCTCGGCCGGTCCGAGGATTAGTAAACATCTGAGGGTACAAACATAGTGAAACGATGAGGCTAGAGGCACAACGACGAGGTAAGCGACGATATAAGCGACGTGGCAGGAGACATACACATAGTAAGGAGACAGAAGTCGCGATTAATTGCGACTCTTCAAATTCAATTTAGTCAAAACAATGTTTTCCGACAGTGAAGATGAAATTTTATTTGACAATGCCGCGCTTCGCGGACTTATTGTAATGGGAGGTTTAAACAGAACTTGCTCTGTACATCCCATTAATAAATCGCGCAAACGATTTGGGCAGTATCATACACTATTTTTTGAACTCAAGCAGCATCCAGACCGATTTTTCAAGTACTTGAGAATGGATATTGCTACTTTTAACTATATTTTAGAAAAAGTGTCCATGTCTACAAATGAATTGGACAAACTACAATAAACAACCCATTGGACCGGAAGAGAGGTTGGTTATTACTTTAAGGTAAGTTGAATGTATATTTTTGTACAAAAAACATAATATTTATTAAGTATTACAACTAAACAGGTTAATTAACATAACATCTTAAACACTGGAAAAAATAAACAAAAATAAACTAAGTAGAAAAACTCTTTTCGGTAAAAACATAAAACGAAAGATTCAGTAGGAGTTGGCGTTCTGATTGATCGGATAATTGAAAGGTTCGATTCCTTGATTCTGATTCATTTGATTAGTATAGCCATAAGCATATCTCTGAACCAGATCTTGAACGCCATTTCTAAAATGCAAAATGTTGTTATCCGTAATTTTTCTCACGTGTGGTAGTAGACTCTTAAAAAATGACAGATGATCATCTTCTTTGGTTTCATTTATGTTTGCCCTCTTTGTTCTAATGAACTCCAATTTCTGTTCCTCGATGGCCAATAAAGCGTCAACATTATTTTTTCTTTTGCGGAGTCGGCCCTTTAAAACTGTTCGAGGTTCAGCAAAATGACTTGACGTGCCTGTAGATGAATCCTCAGTGTTTTCGGAAGCAACAGAAGCAGGTGTCAATGGCTCGACATTCACGGGATCTTGTACATCGTCTATTATTTCCGTCTCCACTCTATCGTCATCAGAATTCACATCAGATTGCACGTCCGTAGCAAGCGATTCATCCAAAGAATCTACCAAATTTCCCGTTACTTGTCGAGGCCTAAATTGATCCTTTAAGAATAACAAACTTTTAAAATAGGGCCAGTGGGATTTAATTGCAATGTCCCCTGGATCACCAGACCGTGAAACGGGAAGTTTTTTCAGTTCTCTTCGGAAATAATCTCTTAAATTTTTCCATTTAGTTTGGGCCACCTTCACTGGAAAAAAATGGATTTCAGTTACGAATAAGCTATTTTTAACATTGATTTTTGTTTCAGAAGTGGTTCATTCTAGCATTAGTGTTAAACTAAAATAGAACACAGCCTAATCACTGACACTAACTAAAATTTTATTATTTTTTATTGCAGATATTGTGCTACAGGGGAATCTTTCAAAAGCCTATCATTCACTTTTCGCATGGGAGCTACAATAGTTGGATCAATTGTTAAAGAAACTGTTAACGCGGTATGGAATATATTACAGCCAATACACTTGCCAGTTCCAACACAGGATGATTTCATTAAAATCAGTGAAGATTACATGAAAATCTGGAATTTTCCCAATTGCTTAGGTGCATTGGATGGCAAGCACGTAAAAATTAAATGTCCCAGTCATTCAGGAAGCATGTTCTTTAATTATAAAAAATTCTTCTCGATCGTTCTTCAAGCAGTCTGTGATGCAAATTATCGCTTTCCTGTAATAGAGGTGGGAGGATATGGACGACAATCCGATGGGGGTACTTTTCAAAGTTCGGCTTTTTCTAAATTACTTTCAAAAAAACAATTAAATGGACCAACTGAACAGTCTCTACCACATACGCAAATTCGAATGCCATTTGTTTTCATAGCCGATGAAGCATATCCACTACAAGAAAACTTGTTTTAACCCTATAGTAGACAAACTCTGAATCCTGATAGGCAGTACTTTAACCACCGATTATCTAGAGCTAGGAAGACGATTGAATGTTCATTTGGTATAATATATGCAAAATGGAGAATATTATCGAAAGCCATAGAAACAAACGAACAACTCGCCGACATTACAATTAAGGCAATTTGTCTTTTACATAATATTATCATGGATAAAGAGGGTTTCGAAAGGCATTTAAAATTGGTCACAGAAAGTCCTGTAAATAATAATTTTACAAGACCCAATTGGAATGCAAGAGGTCGGGTTCCCAATCAAGCAATTTTTATTCCTGACACATTTAAAGATTACCTAAATAATTTCCCTATTCAATATGAGTGACTCTGTATATAAAATAAAGGTATGTACTTAAAATTTACTTGCCTGTTATTCCACATTCTGTAGCTACTTGTAACCAAAGCTCATCTAATACATAACGGTTTCTATGATCTGGATGAGAAGCATTCCATAATGCACGCCTGTTGAACACGCAGGTTATTATGTTTACTTGCTCAGCCATTGCGTATATGCTGTACCAACAAACAACCTTTTCTAAACCAAAACATGCAAAAACCAATCAAAATCGTCCCGTATCAACGCGACAATAAATGCAAATTTTATCTCGACGCGCACCGCGTCGCTTTTCTCGTCGCCTAGTACCGCGTCGATCTCTACTATGTTTGGCTTCATTACAATACACGATGAAATAAAAGCTGCGTCGCTTACCTCGTCGCTGTGCCTCTAGCCTCGTCGTTCCACTATGTTTGTACCCTGACTTTCGTGGGAGTTGCGTCGTTTGGCGACAAAATGTCCCAAAATATTACGCGAAAATCCAGGCATTTTAAAATATTTATTCTAATGCGGGTTTTACAGACATGACAATGTGTAAAACCCGCAAAGAATTGTAATCTTAAAATGTTTAATATGCTGTATTTTGCATAATGAAAATTAAAGCGTTATTCTAATAAAAAATAAAATGTCAACTCTGATAAAAATATAATAAAAAATCAGAAATAAAACTCTAATAAACAAAATTAACAACATATAATTTTTTAAATAAAAGGCTCAAATAAACCGCTTTCTTTGGCTAAACAAAAACTTTACCTATCGTAAAAGCTATTTCGCACCTCCAAAAGAGTTTCAGGTAAAATGGAATTGGCACCTTCGACAATTTTATTTCGCAACTCCTCTAAATTTGTTGGCCTACTAAATTCATGCTTGTAAATGGTCTGCTTAAGGTAATCCCACAGATAAAAGTCATTTGGAGACAAATCTGGTGATCTAGGAGGCCATTTAATATCGCCGGTCCCACTAATAAGGCGGTTAGGAAAAGTATTTGTTAAAAATTCTTTTACCCTAGCCGCGTTATGAGCAGGACAGCCATCTTGCTGAAAATAAACCGATCCCCCGGCACTTTAAACTTTTGGCCGTTTAAAGTGCCATCAGTAAAAAATTCCCTATAACATTGTCGCCCAAACATTTAATTTCTGAGGATACTAGGTACAAAACTGAAAACTTCTGTGCTCGTTTTCCTGAGACCAATAACGAACAATAGAAGGATTGTGTTTGCCATGTAATGGAAAAGAAGATTCATCAGAAAACAAAATATTTTTTAAAAAATATTCGTTTTCATTTGCCTTTTCCATCATGGTTTCACAAATTCCATTCTTCGCCACTGGTCTTCTGGAGTTTTTGAATACTTGAAACATTTGTACCCATATTTTTTCCAGATACGAGCAACAGTTTTATTGCTCATTCCCAGTTCCTCTCTAACACTTCTAGTGGACCGTGTCGAATCAAGTTCTAGGGTACTGCAAACCATTTCTTCCCGCCGTTCTATATCCTGAACCACTTTAACATGGTTCTTGACGTTTTGTGTGGCATTTTTTACAATCAAAAAGATGTCTTAAAATTTGTAACCACATTTAAAACCGTTTTTGCACAAGGAATCACTCTATTCTCTGAAAACAAATCTCTACATTGTACTGCCGAATTGCCTCCATAAAGCCATTTAATTAGTTGAACTCTTTCGGAAGGGGTATAAACAGCCATAGTGAAAAAAACGCGAAAATAACGCTCAAAATGATTTATGCAACGTGTAGTAATACAGCAAAGTGAGGTCTACAGCTGACTCCCGGTTCAAAAAAAAAAAACAAAAAATTCCGCCGCCTGCAAGCCGCAACCAAGCGGTGTTGACATTATTTTGGGTAATACGTAGCTCACGATAACACGATCTGTATATTATCTAATATAAGTGATGTAAAACTGAGTTTTGTTCAATACAATAAAATGTTGCAAAATGGTAAAAATTTGTGTCTTAAAACATGATTTATTAAGCAAGAAATCTATAATATTAATAAAATAGTTAATTTCCATAAAAATGATTTTTATTAGGACCTTCCTCTAATGAAGTCCGTTAAAAAAACACATAAATAGCTTATAAATGGTATTATTACTTATACTCATACTCTATAATAATTAATAAATATTTGAATTGGTCATTTAAGAAACAGCACATGTCATATTTTAGGCCATTTGGATTTTATACCGATAATGCAATATTTAAGGGTAAATACATCGTTCCATACAGTAACATCACTTCGACACCTCATAGGCCAAATGGCGTAACCCACAAAAGTTATATTTTACAGGAGGGTCAAAAAACTTAATAAATCTCTGATTATAGTTATTTTTAATAGTAAAATTTTAGATTTTTGTTGCAAAATTTGTTAAGAAAAAGTTTTATAAAGCAAATCCTAATAAAACTAATATTAATAAATAAAAAATTAACAATATTAAAAAAATGCGGGTTACATTATTTGGCTTATCAAAAAGTTAAGAACATTATCTGACACTTTTTTAGAAAAATTAAAAATATCAGCAAAACAACAAACATAGATCACTCCTTGAGATGCTAATATACATGTGAGCATGTGTGGGTTACGTTATATGGCTCCTGACAATTTTGCGCATTTTTTTTACCTTATTTTTGAATAATATGGCTTCCTGCATTTGGCCTTGTTCATGTTAGGTCAATCCTTTAAGAAATAGGGTTACACTGGGGGGATACATCAACTGGCCACTCTTTAAAACGGTCACTCCAAACTTGGAGATTTTATGTTTTTCAGTTTTTTTGATAATTTAGTTTTTCTTGTGGGTTATATCATTTAGCCAGCTAATATATTTTTCGGAGAAGAATCGAGATATGTACTTAACTTAATTTCGGCTATTTTGTGGGTTAAGCCATTTGGCATGAGGTGTCGACTTGTCCGATAACATTCGCACGATTTTATTCTCCTCCTAATATTCGATTTCGTTTAGTAAGAACACAAGTCAGTGACATGTGCTCTTTCTCAAAGCATTATAAGTAGTGATATTTTTTGTTTTGTTGTTTGTTATTGTAAACCCTGCCGTCAACAAGTGGAAGTGACTCTGATAGTGCTCCGACTATTTTAACAAACAAGAAGGGTAGAAGAAAGTTATACAAGTGTGAAATAATAAAAAATGCTAGACTTAAGGGTAAAGAATATTTTAATTATAAAGGTGCTGTAGTTTCTGCTAAAGAACAGGGTGAAAACTGCGGGTAAGTTGTTACGGGTTTTGAAGTTAGGTTAGCTTTTGTTAAGTACATTTTTTCTTTGTAGATGTAAGTTAAAGTGTTATAACCGATGTTCCGAAGGTGACCGTCAGGAGATTCTTCAAAAATTCAGGCTTTTGGCAACCAAGAATGAGCAGGATGCATATTATTACAAGCGTTAATGTCTTGCCAAAACGTCAAAGTTAAAAGGCCAAGCAATATAGGGCGAGCTAAACAAAAATCTTACACATTTAAATACTTTTTAACATCCTCATCTGGACGAATCGTGGTGTGCAAAAAGGCTTTTATTAACATTCACGCAATTACACCTGCTAGAGTTCGACGTCTAACTAAGTTACTTGTAGAGGGCAAACATCCTAATGACAAAAGAGGCAAGTCTATTTCTGGAAATGCAATTCCAGGAAATATAGTTTGCCAGATTGAGGATCATATCAGGAGCTTTCCTACGAAAATTTCACATTATAGTAGTAAAGAAAGACATTATCTTGACGAGAAATTTAACGTGAAAATTATGTACGATTTATTTAAAATACAGAACCCGTCAACCAAAATAAAATACAAGTTCTACTTGAAAATCTTTCAAGAAAGATTTTCCGTATCTTTTGAACGACCGCAAGTGGACACCTGCTGCAAATGCGAAGAACTAGGTGTCAAAATAAAAAGTCCCTCGCTGAATGATACTGCTAAACGAACCGCTGCTGTGGAATTAATGGTGCATAAACGCAGAGCTACGAAATTTTATAACAAACTAAAACTCTGAAATTTCCCAAAATCCCGAAAATGATTTTACCGTCGTAATAACATTTGATTATATGCAGAACCTTCAATTGCCACTGGTTCCAGTACAAGAAACTTTTTATTTAAGACAGCAGCTTACTCTTAATGTTTTTGGAATAAATTTAGCTGGAAAACAGAAAGCCAAGTTCTACCTTTATCATGAGGGTATCGCAAAAAAGGGTCCCAACGAAGTAGCGTCATTTCTTTTGGACTTTTTGCAGAATGAAATTCCAGTCGGGACTAAACATCTACATATTTTCTCCGACAGTTGCAGTGGTCAGAATCGAAACCATACTATAATCAGATTTTTAATGGCGTTGGTGCATACGAAGCGATTCGAAACCATTAACCAGTATTTTCCACAACGAGGACACTCTTTCTCTTTTTTCACTCTTTTCTCTTCTTTCTTTTTTTTTTCTGTGACATGTGCTGTTTCTCAAATGACCGATTCATTTATCATGTAAATATTTGTTGACGACGTCACTGGTAGAGAGTGCTTGTATCGGTGGCATCAACAATGCGATCGAGCGGCGTTGCGATGTCAATACTGTTTTCTCTAATATAATACTTAATTTACATTTATTTAACGTTGTATATTGACTTTGATATAAAGTATCTTATCATATTTTATTTTAAAAACTGCTTGATATTTTATTAAGGGGAGCAGTAGTACTGTTTTGTGCCTGCGGAAACAACTGAAAATTTTTATGATATTATAAAGTGATTTTTGCCATTTCTATATAAGCATTTGGCATCATTGCATCAGATGTTGCAAGCAAACAAACCTGCCCATAGTTCCACGGCATGCTACTTCTTGCCTTTTAATGTTCTAAGGCCATTTCCTATTAATATAATAAGTTTTTTTTTACGTAAAAATAAAGACATATATTCTTATTTCAAATTTAATCATACGAAGACTTTGAATGTAATAATACTCGCAGGAATATATCTATAAATTTTTAAAATTATCTTTAACTTAATGATTCTCAAAACCTTACCTCACTTTTATTTCCAGGTACCCCTCTACACCAATTTCATCCCAATAGTAATCTTTCTGCTCATCAATATCGGACTTCTGATCCTTTGTCGAAGAGCACCACCAAACAGTAACTTCACATGGATCTTATTGCCCCACGTATGTTGGTATCTGGCTGTAACACAAATAGTCGTTGGATTACACTTAAAGGACCAAGACGTCACCCCGAGAGATAATCTAGGATGGGTGTTACTGTTCGATTATTTAATTTACGTCACTTTGCCGCTGAGACTTAGATATTGTATGATTGTCAGTATAGTGACGTGTGTGACGTATACGGTGGTATTGACATTTGCCCGGACGGACCAAGATAATTTGCTTTATCAGGTAAATAGAATTAAAGTTGTTTATACAGGGTGTTATACAATTCGGTGCAAATATTTTAATACTTTTTTTTCCTATGAACATCCCCTCAGAGCGACAGCTAGAGCAAATTGCTCAAAGAAAATAGATTATTTGGAATACTAACTAGTTATACTTATGCGTTAAATCTTTTAATAATTTGCAAGCTCTCGTTTTTGTTGTGTTCTCTTGATATTTTCCGTCCCAAAAATGTTGTAAACCCAGATTTAGGAGGGCTTATTTTTATGATGGCCTATATTTTATGTTTCTCACAAGAATTTTGGAAATCTATAAAGAAGTAGGCTATCTTTTTTTCTGATTTTTGATTGACCATCCTCTCGCAGTACGAAAAAAAGAACCCCATACTTATAATGAAGGATGTCACTTATATTGATATAAAATGCCTTGTGGAGTTTATGTATCAAGGAGAAATCAATGTAGAGCATGTAAGTACTGTTAAATCATTTGTTTATTATGTAAATACAGCCTGTCTTATGAGAAAAGGGCCAGGGATGTGGTTCTGCCCAGTTTAGTTATAACCCCTTTTGCTGACTTCTCGGCAGCTTTTGACTGTGGGAATGTTCAGCATTTCAATGGAATTTGTAACGGAGGGTCTCTTATTACGTCCCCCATTAAAACCAACTCAATTATTGCTAACAATCTATGGGTTTTTCACAAGTAAAATCAACCCAAATATTACAAACCGAATTGTTATTTAATCACTGTGTGCCACCTTGAAGTTTTTAATGGTATTTTTTGCGCAAGACATAGTGCACAATAATTTGTTTTTTTTTTTGCTCTTTAATAAATGAACGAACGTGGCCGTCGTTCGACCGTGATAATTTTCCAAAAAAAAAAATTAAGTTGAGCAACATAACCTCACTTATGGGACAGGGTTGTTAATGAATTTTTAGGAGTGGGTCGAGAATAGTTGACCTCTGACCTGACTGATGAGGCCTATAAGTACGAAACTTTCAGGGTAAATAGACAGTACCCCAGACTCATATTCTAAAAAATTTCAGCTTCTTAGTTAAGGTTGTTGTCAATAAAAAAATTAAATAAATTACAATCATGACCAATTAAATTATGCCCCAACGTGATGCTTAAATTCAAATAACTTTTGACTGATGAGACCTATAAGTGGAAAACTTTTAGGGTAAATAGACAGTACTTTAGACTATTATTCTAGAAAATTTTAGCTTTCTAGCTAAGGTGGTTCTCAATAAAAATAAAAAAAAATTACAATCATGACCAATTAAATTATGCGTCATTGTGATGTTTAAGTTCAAATAATTTTTGATAGTTTAATCTGGTTTAATAATGCTCCCCTTTCGTTTACCAGCGATTTTCTGGAAAATGGTTAGTTGTAACGAAAAAATGCAAATAACAAAAATTTAAGACTTTTTCCTGGCTAACGAAATGGTGTTCCAAGATTTTTAAATTTTTAATTGCAACCATAAGATAGAGGCTATCAGAAGTGTAGGCCCTCTTGGAGCATCTCCTAAAATTGGATTTATACCATTTTTTAAACGCAAAGTGACTTGTAAATTTTCAGGACATTTGACTGAGTCACGGTTCCAAATAAACGATTTTCTTGAAGCAATTTGCGCGGGCTGTAGCTCTGATTTTGACTATAGCAATACTCTCTTAATATATTTAAACCGAATTTTATAACACCATGTATATTACGATTATCTCAGATAATGTTATGAATTTTATTATCAGTTATTTAGGTATTATATAGGGTGTTATTTAAGTACGTGGCCAAACTCCAGGAGGTGATTCTTTGAGATAAAAATTTCACATAAACATAGGTCCAGAAATGATTCATTTTCAGGATACAGGGTGTCAAACTTTTTTTTTAAATCGGTTTTTTCTAAATATCTTAATTTTGAAGTAAATACTTTTAACCTATATAAAATCCAAAAATTTCAAGAGAATACTAACAGTTAAAGCAAGTAAGTACACGAAGTACAGGATTTATAGTCGAATAACATAAATTAGGGCCCAAATCTCAAAAAAGCTAAACAAAGGGAATTGTTTTAATAATAAATATTAATTCAACAATTATTTTAATAATATGACAAGAAAAATAGCAATTCAACCCTTAAACGGCAAAATCTAAAATTCAAATATCCTGCGAATTTGCGGCCCTACGGTCTCTCGCCTGCAGCAAGAGTTAACATTTCATGCTAATCAGCCCACTCCAATCGATATTTTGTTAGAGAAGTCTATTTAAAGATTTTCGGGAAGAGCATTTGTGAGTTTAGAGACGCGGGAGCGATAGATATTGGGAAGTAAAGGTCAGATAGATATCTGAATAGCATACAGGATTTTCCTTCGGAAATAAATTATTTACGAAAGAAACTACGAATGTAGGTTAAATTTGTATGAAAGTTATACAGTGCATCCCAAAAGTTATGTCTAAATTCATTTAAAATTCAGAAATGTGTTTGAAAAAAAATCGCTCGGACCCGTCGATTTTTATTTCAAGTTGCGCGTTTTATACGTGAAGTTTGTATATACAGGGTTGCTCAAAAATAAATTACGACCATCAACTTAATTTTTAAAATGAAAGCACCTTTTTTTATTTCATGTTTGAATTTTGCGTGGAATTCTACGTATGTTTCATGCATCATTTCCTATACCTAAAGTCAACAGTTATCGAAAAAAAGACGACCAAACATTATTATTGAAGTTCACCTTACGAGTCACCTTATCTCTGAAAATTTGTATACAGAGCAAAATTCCATTCATTCGTATTTTTTTATTGTTGGCTGGTGACCGTGTATTTTCATAGAAACTGTATGACAGTTGTACGCCAAACAGATATTGTCAAGTGTAAAGTATACGAGCAAAGTTGTGGTTTTCACAATGGTAAAATTAACGGAACGAGAAAAAATAGAAATTCTGTCCATGGTTGGGTTTGATGATAGAACACGTACTCAAAAAGAAGCTGCTCAATTATTCAATGAAATCCATCTTGATCGTCCTCCGATATGTCAAAAGGTGATTAGCAGAATAGAGGCTAAATTTAGAGAATTCGGTCATGTTAGAGATTTGCCGAAATCTGGTCGTTCTGCTCGAGATGAAAATGAACAACTTGACGTTTTGCTTTCTTTGAAAGAAAATCCATGCACTCCTCTGTCGCAGATTGGGACAAATTTACACATGGCGAAATAGTTATAGTTCACCGAATAGTTAAAAAGCACAAATATCTCCCCTACAAAGTTATTCCTGTGCAAGAGTTATTTGATGACGATTTCGATAGGCGAAATGAGTTTTGTGAACGCTTACAAAACATTATTTTCTTCGATGAAGCCACGTTCTGTTTGAACCATAGTGTGAACAGACAAAATTGTCGATATTGGGCAACAGAAAATCCGCATTGGATGATGGAGGTAAATACCCAGTACCTTCAAAAACTAAATGTGTGGTGTGGAATAGTGCGCGGAAGAGTAATAGGTCCCTTTTTCTTTGAACAGACTTTAACGGGACAAATGTATCTCGATTTTCTCCAATTTAAATTAATTTCAGCATTACTAGTTTTATTGCCAAATCCATTGGACCTAGACTATTCTGACGAAGAACTAATTTTTCAGCAAGATGGCGCTCCTCCGCATTATGTAGCCACTGTCCGTACATTTTTGGATAAAACCTCTCCCAATCGGTGGTTAGGAAGGAGAGGACCCATCGAATGGCCTGCTAGGTCGCCTGACCTAACACCAATGGACTTTTTTTTGTGGGGATACCTCAAGTCGGAGGTATTTGTTAATAGGCCAAATAATCTAGACGACTTGAAAGAGAGAATTCGAAGAGAAGTGCGCACCATAACTCCGGAAATGATTGAAAATGTGCAACGAGACTTTATTGATCGCCTTGGATATTATCAAGCCGTGAATGGCAACCATTTTGAACATTTAACTTAGTTTGTGTTCTTTTTTTATTTGTTACATGAATCGTCTTTTTTTCGATAACTGTTGACTTTAGGTATAGGACATGATGCATGAAACATTGGTAGAATTCCACGCGAAATTCAAAGATGAAATAAAAAAAGGTGCTTTTATTTGAAAAAATTAAGTTGATGATCGTAATTTATTTTTGAGCAACCCTGTATATACAAACTTCACGTACAAAAATGCGCAACTTGAAATAAAAATCGACGGGCCCGAGCGTTTTTTTTTTCGAACACACCCCTGAATTTTAAATTAATTCAGACAACTTTTGGGATGCACTGTATATATATCTTCAGAAGAAACTAAGAAATTATAATAGCCCTTTTGATTTGCATTTACTCTTCGTCTCAATACAAATGCTTACAAGACCCTACAACGAGTGTTTTATTTACAATTTGTAACGAAGTTACTAAATTTTCTGTAATTCTCTTATTTATCTATAGCTCGGTTCTTTTTCCAACTGAAATTAATAATTTTCAAGATTCATATTGACCACTAAGATTTGCCCAGTAAAGTTAGGAAAGTTTCTATTTTGTTAATAACCGCGCGACCGCGTTAATTATTAATTTATCACCGCGTTAATACCTCAGTACCGTTTGTGTCCGTACCACCACTACTGTTACCGCGTTTACTAAGTACCGCGTATGTCCATGCTCTATATAACGCGATGCACTGACCGGCAGCGGGCAGTCCGCTGAGTCCGCTGAGTCCGAGAGTAGCAGTCCGACCGAGAAGACCGACCGCAGCAACCGACCGAGGTAAGCCCCACAGTATCGTACATCGCTCCGCCGCCGCCAGCTCCTTCACTCCGCCGCTGTTGTCAGCATGTAAGTATAATAGGTGAGAAGGTAGGCAAATTCCTTTTTCCTATTCCTAGTGTCTACAGGATACACGGGGTTGCGTGCCGGACCGTTACGGGGTAACACTGTGTATTCCTTAAAAAGTGCTAGGGGGCTACGTGTCGGACCGTTACGAGGTAGCACCCTGCATTGGACATTATCCCATTATTCCTAAAGTCCGCAGGATACACGGGGTTGCGTGCCGGACCGTTACGGGGTAACACTGTGTACTCCTTAAAAAGTGCTAAGGGCTACGTGTCGGACCGTTACGAGGTATCACCCTGCATTGGATATTATCCCATTATTCCCAACCTGACAGCATTGCCAGCTTCTACCTACATAATTAAGACCGCGTCTACCGACATTTTAAACAGAGTTGGCCAAGGTTACGAGCGACCGCATTTATTTTCCATACTAGACCGCTTAATTATCCTGTGGGTGACTTACCGCTTACCATTCCGATTAATACCGACCGTTTCATGCTTTATTTTTCCTGGGCTGTATCTAATCCGTTTATTCATTGCCATAAATTACCGCATCGCTTTTACATTTTGCTTACCGACATGGGTTCTCTTCATTGCACTCCTCCTCTTCCCGCACCGTACCGTATTGAATTTGGCTGTATGTAAGGCTTATTGAGAAGTGTTAGCAAAGAGATGACATGTTAAGTTTTGGGGGATGAATAAATGTGATTTTGTATAATGTTGCCTATTGTTTTACTCACACAGAAGACCTGGATTACTTTCTCCACTGTCTAAAGGCTACCCAATAGGCCGTGGTCCTTCATCCACATTAAACTTGAGGGTGGCGCCCGAGATAATGGTTGGATAACCAACTACAAACTTTATAAATAACCCAGAAGATCGAGAGGGGATAGAAAAAATTAGTAAGCGCCAGTAAACACTATTACAAATTTCATCCTTGTTCATTCATTTCCATAAAAAACTTCGATGAAAATCCTTGTAGGTAATCTATAAGTAGACACGTAGCTCAATCTATACTTTATATAAGAATCTATTAATCTGAAGATGCCACCCACGGCAATTTTAGCTAGCCCAGCCAAAGTATGTAGTTATTTTTTACTTTTTTAAAACTACTCTGATTAGATCGATTATGCCAACAAAAAATGAATGACCTCTTCTCTGACTATGAAAAGTCTTGATGTCATTTCCTATTTTAGTATCATAAACTAATAATCTAATATTAACGACATAATATTTTTTGCTTTTCGAATCATGCAATGAGGCAATTTCGAGGCAAGCAATATTTTTTCCATAAAAATACAAACTTACCTGTTGCAAATTAAAAGGGAAATAAGTTATTAAGGTAAGTCTCACAAAGCCACTACTTATCAGATCGATAGCGCCTGACCTTTTGACCTTACCCTACACAACTTTTAACAGCGTTTTTTGCCCCAAATACAGCAAAGGGATACTTCAGCGCTTCGCGTCTTATTTCCACTTTGGTGCAGTTTGCTCTCAAACACGTTCGCAACCCGCGGTAACGTCAAGCCGCTTACCTAGAAATTTATGAATTTATTCCGGTTAATTCTGCATGAAATTGAAGGTCTTAGAGATGAACCGGTTGGAAAATGAATGGAATATTTAATGGGCTTAAGACCCACAAATCTGGTTTTTTACCAAGTTCATACATAATGCTTTAAAAGTTTTTAATTTAGTTACTTAAAAGAACATTGGGAAGGTTATGCAAGAAACTAAATCTTGATTGGTGATTAGTACTGATGATGGTGTTTTTTACAGGCTAAATAAAACAATTTTTTTTGTCAACATTTCACCAATTATATTAGCATCTACATAAGAAAAAACGAAAGAAGTAAAATACACTTATTGTGGTAATAAAATGTTATTAAATGCAAGTATATAATTTTTTACATTTTCATGCTTGGTATAAATAAAATAATAACAAAAAATGCAACAATTAACTGATTAAAGATACAAGGGGTTATAATTAACGGGTTAACATTGATGTTTAAAAACCTGTTTGATCCTGGTATAATTGTCAATATTTCCTGACAGAATCGTATATAGGAAATTCATAAGATCTCTAAGATTGCTTGGTCATGTAAGAAAAAAAGAACTTTTTCTTTTTTTCTCTTTTGTAAAGTTGTTACTTATCTTTTTAGTTAAGCACAAGGTGGATTTAGACAATTCAGTGAGAGATTTAAAGTGGACTGTATTTGTGTGATTAAAAGTAAATGTGGAAAGGTCGAAAAACCAGCCTTTAAAGATCCTTACCTTAAGGTGTCTGTATCCAGCTTCAGCAGGCCTGCTTTGGACTTATTGGGTCTTCTAATTCGGGATGAATCACTAAGAGTGGTTGCGGGTTTGATAAGTAAATCACGATCTGTGATGCGGTAAGATTAAGACAACAGTTGCGGAAATAAACGTATAGATCACGACACTGGAATCAATGCACGATGATAAAGTGCTAACAAGGAAATCGTCTTCTCTCTGGTCTCCGTTCAGCACCAACCAAAGGAATTTAGAAATTTAAAGGCTATCGTACACGCGCAGATTTGTTGTTGTTAAGACTTAACATAAAAATATTAATTAAATTGGTTATAATAAAAGGAGGAAATTAAATTAAATGAAATGGTAGTTTTAATTTAGAGAGAAAAACAAAGAAATATTATAAAAAGAAAAAATTTAAACTATTTGGACGTTACAAATTAAATGTGGACGGACCATTTCCGCCCGACCAAAGCGCAATTTTATTCTACCGACAGAGAACAAAGTTTGACCGCGGGCCTTTTAAAAGTGCCAGTAGACTTTTTAACTTTAGCTACTCTTACAACTCCATCACTACCCGGGTAAGTCTCCAAAATTCGCCCTAGCGGCCATTGAAGTGGCGGGATTTGGTCTTGTTTTATGACAACAAGTGACCCAGGTTGTAAAGAAGGGGAATACTGATTCCATTTTGTGCGCTGGTGAAGAGTATGAAGATACTCGTGAGACCACCGAGACCAAATGGTTTGTTGAAAGCGGGTTAATAACTGCCAACGAGATAACCGATTAATAGCAATATTTTCCAAACTTAGAAGGAGCGCTGTTAGAGGTTCCAACAGCAGAAAATGACCGGGAGTAAGAGCGGTTAAATCATTAGGGTCCAGACTCATAGGAGTTAACGGTCGAGAGTTCATTAAAGCTTTAACTTGGGTAAAGACAGTATAAAGCTCTTCATAAGTCAGGATATGATTTCCGATGACTCGAACTAAATGAGTTTTAATTGATTTAATATTAGCCTCCCACAAACCTCCAAAATGAAATGAAGAGGGTGGATTAAAATGCCAACTAATCTGGTAATTAGCGGCAGCATCACGAGCAAATGAATCGAAAATTTTACGAGCTTTTACAAAATTAGTGCCGCAATCACTATAAATATGTTCACATTGGCCTCGCCGACTAGTAAAGCGTTTAAGCGCTGCGACAAAAGCTTCAGCGGTTTAATCGGATACTAGTTCTAAATGAACGGCTTTAACAGACATACAAATGAATAAACATAAATAAGCTTCAAGTGTTTTAGGGCCTCGAGTGCGTGACATCGTGTTAGTGAACGGACTAGCACAATCAATCCCTACATGAAGAAAGGGTTTAAGTTGACTAATACGGGGAAGCGGTAAATTACCCATTTGGGGTGAAGTAGATGTTGGATTGGTTTTCCAACAAGTAATGCATTGCGACAATATTCTTCGGATCGTTCGTTTAGCAGATAAGATCCAAAACCTTTGAAGCACTAAAAAATTAACCATTTGGACTCCAGCATGGAGATATTGAATATGAATAGATTTAATCAGTAAATCTGTTAAACGAGATTTAGAAGGCAGGAGGGCAGGAAACTTTCAGTCATATTTAATAGGTGCATGACCTAGCCGACCGCCAACTCGAAGAATATTATCGGTATCAAGAAAAGGTGATAGTTTTAAGAAGTTTTTAGATAATTTTTGACCTGTTTACAGAGAATGAATCTCATTGGCAAAAGAAAGTTCCTGACTGCGTTGAACAAAACAAAGACTAGAGCAGTATAGCTCATTGGACGAAAGCATTTCGTCGGCGCTTTTGTGATACATTTTTGCAATTATAATAAAACCGACGAATATAGGCCAAAATGCGTACCGATTTAGAAAAAGGTGAATTTCGATCAAGAAGACTGTCAAGAAAATTTGACTCTACGACTGTAGCCAAAGTTGTGATAGTGCGTTCCTCAAAAAAGGCATCAGCAGAAGGTAATGTAGTTTCAACATGATTGTGAAAAGGAAATTCAGAATTTTGTAAAATAGGAGCAGTCCACCATAAAGAACAATTTACTAGTTCGGAAGGCAGCATCCCGCGGGAGCACACGTCAGCAGGATTGTCTGTAGACGGAACGTAAAACCAAGAACAAACATCCGTGTTTTCTTATATGAGAGCAACTCGGTTACTTGCAAATGTTTGCCATTTGTGCGGAGAAGATTTAAGCCAACTTAGAGCTATAGTGGAAGCGGTTTAGCAAAAAACTTGAGAAATGTCAATTTTGCCAGAAAAGACTTTTAAAACAAAGGCTGAAAGCTGAGCGGTTAAAACTGCGGCACAAAGTTCAAGTCGCGGTAAGGAAATTTTTTCTAATGGAGCAATTTTGGACTTAGAACAGACAAAATAAGTAAAAATTTAAGAAGCAGGGGAGAAGCAACGAAAATACACCGCACTACAGAATCCCTTTTCACTCGCGTCGCCAAAACAATGAAGCTCACATCGAGAAGATTGCGATAATACTATAGAACGACAAAGATTAAAATTATTTAAACTAGAAAGATCGGTAGCGAATTTATCTCAAAGCCGAAGAATTCAGCAGGCGGTTCCTGATCCCAATCAAGTTTTAATGTCCAGATTCGTTGACATATATGTTTAAGTGAAAACGTAAGCGGGGACAAAAGACCTAAAGGATCAAAGATTCGTGCCAAGTGAGATAAAAGATTTCGCTTGGTACAGCTTCTGTCGAAAATGTTAACTTTAAATTGAAAATTATCTGTTACAGCATTCCACTGCAATCCTAGGACCTTTAAAGATGCTTCATTTGCATTACAAATATCAAAATTTACCGAATTTATGGCTACCTGATGAGGTAATAAATCATTAAGAAGTTCCGGGCAATTTGAAGACCATTTTTGAACTTCAAACCCTCCCTTTAGCAACAAAGCTGTAAGTTCAGTTGTAAGGGACAGCGCAGATTCAAGCGATGACGTTCCCCCGACATAATCATCTACGTACATGCTAGAGCGAATAGCTTCAGCTGCCAATGGATAGGTAGCTTCTTCATCATCGGCCAATTTTAATAAAGTTTTAATAGCAGTATAGGGGGAACAAGTTAAACCATAAACCAGAGATACCTCCATGTGGTCTAAGTCAAGAAATTCCTGAATAAACTGACGATATAATTCATAGGTTGGACGATGTTTTATGAGTTTGCGCTCTAAAGAATAAAACCTATGGAGAGCTAATGAACGTATATTACTAAATGTAGGATTTTTCTCTTTAAAAGGCAATTTGACAATAAATCTACTAGAGTCAGATCGTTGGTATGAATGTAAAAATATCTTTTCACACTGAATCTCGTCTGACGATAAATGATGTTGTTGAGAAATTTGTTCGAGGTCCCAAAATTGTTTAACTTGAGATTCCAATGAAATAGGATCATCAATTTGGCAAAATAACGTGGTCACTGATAAAGGCCTGGGGGTTGAAATAGGTCCCGTTAAGATATAACCAAAAACAGTATTTACAGCATCAGGCTGACCTGATTCACCCCGAATGCACCCATCTAGTAGCAGCTTAGAAAATATATCAGCTCCTAGAAGAATATCCACAGCATTCGTTCATCACCCAATCGAATATTAGAAATATATGACCAATTTTCAATATTAAATCGATGCCTTGGTAATTCTTCACAAATTTTGGGAAGAGCAAATGCATCAAGGTTAAAGGTAGGATTAGCTTTATGCAAAGGTCGAAGAGAAAGAGTAACAGCGTGGTAAATGCGAGATTTCATAGAGCCGAGTCCATGTAACTGCACTGAACTTTGCGTGGGACGGAGACCTAATCTTTTGACACATTTGTCAGTAATAAATGAGGTCATACTTCCACTATCTAATAAACAACGTAGCGGCTGATAAATACCACGATTATCGAGAATTTCCACGCGGGCGGTAGACAAAAGTATGCTAGAATGAGATGAAGTAAAACCTGTATGCACAATAGGTAACGAAGGCTCACTTGAGGATTGAGCTTGCGAAATTAGAGGAATATTTTGAGAATTTGAAGTCGAAGTGGACTTCCGGGTAAGGACAAGCCTGAGGAATTTCGTGAAAAATGTAATAGCGTATGATGACGTTGATTACATTTGTGACAATTTTTATCAGAGCGACAATCAGCAGAGCGGTGACTAGTACTTAAATAATTAACACAGCTTTTATGTGTTTTAATAAGCTGATAACGCTCATGAGGGGTTTTGGACAAAAAATCTGAATATTTAAAAATTTGATGATTGGATCTGTTACATATTTTGCAACTGGATGTTGTTGAATGTTGGGGGTCAGTTTGGAGCATTAACGACAAAGGGCGTGATAGAGTTTTAGAATTATAGTCGGGTTTTTTATATTGCGGTTTAAAGGAATTTTTCTTTGCAGATAAACTTAACTTGTCAAGAGCCATGCAGTTTTTTTAAAGAAAATCATATAATATTTTATAGATAGACAGCGAAGTGGAATCATTATAGAATCATTCAAATCGAGTAATTATGGAAGTATCTAAACGTTTTAAAATCATCTGTATTAAAACAAAATCCCAAGAATCGGTGGGAAGACCTAAATTCTTAAGTGCGGCAACATTTTCTGAAAAAATATCCAATAAATTCCTAAGTTCGGTTGGATTGTCACTAATAACCTTAGGCGCGTTTTCTACATTATTACACAACGTAGAAGCCATTAATCTGACATTTCTGTTGCGTTTTATTAAAGTTTCATAAGCGATTATATAATTTGAAGACATGACAGGCAAATGTTGGATTGAATTTAAAGCAGGACCTTTAAGTGAGGAAACCAAATATGTAAATTTCTCAGAGTCAGACAAATTAGAATTTTGATGAATCAGTGCATCATACATGTCAATAAAAGGTGGAAAAGAAATGATGTCTCCATTGAAGGTAGGCAAATTAATTTTGGGTAAATTAGCTGAAGTTACATGATTGTTTGATTGATTGGTGATAAAGAAGTACTAGGGATACATTGAGAATATAGAGATTTAATTTCATAAAATGTAAAATCTAAGTCCTTACGTACAAGATATTCCCTATTAAAAGCTTCATTATCAGCAGAAACCAAGCAAATAATTAAATTATGATTTTCATAAAAAGTTGCGTAAATGGATTCAATAGTCTTAAACATGTATTTAAAAACTTCAATAAATTGCAAATCCCCTTTTTTAACATTATGTGCAACTGACTGCATTTCTTTTAATTTTTGGATTTGAGTTTGGCGTAAAGCCTGATGTTTTTTAAGTTCACAATCACAATGTTTTTTAAGACGTTCACAAACTAAATGTGGACGGACCAAAGATGATTTCTGAAATTTAATGGTTTATTTAGTTCAGGCAAATCCTTTCGCAGAGCATTATTTATTCTACAATCTCTTTTATAATATTTCAAATAATTCGCAATAAACTAAAGAGGAACATTTTGCAGAAGACTTTGTTTTTCCTTCAGTAGATGGCATTTTTCTTGAATTACTTCAGTCTCCTGTTACTAGTTTACTAAATGGATCAGATCCTATACCTGAATCTATTTTTTAATATTAAGACACATTGTTAAACTACAAATACGTAATAATTGGACCGCTTTCTGCAAAAAGGAACCAACCCACAAATCTAAAAAAATCGAGATATTGAAAAATCTGATCCACCAAATACCTAAAAATAATCTGCAAAATAGATCCAATGTAGGTTTTGTAGTCACCAGACGAGAGATCCTATACTCTTAAACACCAAAATAATACACTCGTTAACGGGTAACAATACTTTATTGTACCAATCGTACAAGAAAACGGCTATATAGCTTAGACACGTGGAAGTCAACGACTTTTACAACCAGTCTCTGTCACGACTCAGGTGCAACCTAATCCGCCATAATGGATCGAATACATCCTGACAATTGACAGCCTCTCCTCCACTCTCGGAGTGAGTGAGAGGGCGATACAAGTCCCCACATAACAAAGATACTGTAACTTCTTCGTTGTTTATATTTTCTACTCCTTGCCATCTTATCTCGCTTATTCCTCTTATGTCGATATTCATTCTCTTTATTCATTACTTTTTTATTGTTAATGATAACAGTCTCCTCCGAAGATCGGAATACCAGACTTACTCCGGAATCATAATATTTAGTTCTAAGCATTGCCATAAATGATTTCTACTAGGACTATTCTATAGGATCCTTAGTATAGTGGTTGTCGTTTGCTATCTACGTTCTTATGCCGTTGGCCAATGTTGTGGTTTATACACATTCGTAATAAAATTATATTTCTCATCTATAGATATCATAATTACGTAGAAAAAATAATATTTCAAGATGATTTAGGATGTAATAATGGAAGAACGAAATGTGTTAGATACTTAAAAAAAAAACATTGTCAGTACCACGTATCATAGATGATTGTAACGAGCTCACATTTTTCACAAATATTTGCCATATTGTTTCTATAATTTAAAGAATTATGAGCTTCTGACAGAAGTTCTCTATAGTTACCATTAAATTCCTATAGTAAAGAAAATGTACTGCTATTTTATTATAAGATTTTCATGGATGTACATTTCTCAGATCTTTAGTTGTATAGTAGTAATAGTAATAGTTGTAATAGTTGTTTGTCATCTAAACTTTGTACTTGAAAGTATTTAACTTTAATGCCCTTTAATGACGAAATTAAAACGTAACATTTACGTAAATGAACAAATTAATATTATAAGATCTTTATGCGTGCTTAATAAAAAATAAAATTAAATCTGTTCTTTTATCGATAATCATTGCTCGGGACTCTATAAAACTTAATGGACCATTTAATGGAAGTCATATAATCTCTAAAAGCAGCAATATTAACTTGTTTATATTCCTTAAGGAAGAACGGCATATTAAGTCTATATTTAAATTATTTACATTTAGAAATTCTTATATTTAAAGCTTCTTATATCTACATAATAACTGAACAATCTATTTACGTAAAGTTCTTATCCTCGGCGAGGGATTTATATTAAATTTACGTTGGCTTTACGTAAACGGGGTTGGATTTGCTTTAAATTCAAATTTAATTCGTGAGAAATGAAACAGTACCCAGGCGAGGAAATACGTGAAGCGAATATATTTTAAGAAGTATAAGCACGAGATTAAGTGGATTTATGATATAAATATATAGAGAGTGAGAGAAGAGATTATTTCTAAGCCTTGTAGAGGTTTCATATTTTTTATGTTTTCCAGGCTTTTGTAGACGTTTTTATATGGCGAGTTTCAAGCAGCAAGAATTTTTCTTCATTTTTGAGGCAAACGAAAACATTTTTAAGCTTTGTTTAACAAATTTTCCTTATTTTACAGAGAATTTAGAGATTTTTTATCTTTCAGGAATTAAAAATATTTTTTTATACTTTTACATTCAATTTAATTTAAATTCAACTTTTTTTCCAGAGAAATTTTGTAATGTCTACAGTTTAGTCATTTGGGAAAATTTTCTTAGACTTTTAGGCATTAAAAATATGAGATTATTGTTTTACTTCGTTTTTAACATTTAAACATTTTTTTATGTCTTGCAGAGATTTCATATTTTTACATAGATGTACAGGTTTTTTTATGAGTTACGAAAAGGAAAGATCTTTTCATTTTCCAAGCATATGAAATTAATTTTTTATTTTATTTCATCTTGTTAGTAACTTGTGTTGTGTTTTGACAAAATAATATTTAATTTGAGTCAGTGTGGCAACATCCAAATTTATTACTTTTAAAACCCGCCACTACGTGGCGCTCGAATCATGAAATGCTTAAAAATTGATATGTCACCTATCTCTCTCTTTCGAGCAAGAAATGCCTAAATAAGGTGTTTTAATAACAAAAAAGTGTTAACAACAAATAGCTGAAGCTTAGGAAACTCTCCTAACATAAAATGGTCCTTCGTACTCGGATGTAAGCTGGTAGAAATTGTATTGGAAAATTAGACCCGGAAATTAGAAGCCGGTGCCGTCTAAAAATTGCATCATCATCGTCGTAGTTGCATCGCATAGAGAAATGAATATTAAAAGAGTGTTCGAAAGGTAGCCTAAACTGATCATCAAGTTCTAAAACTTAACCTAACAAATTTAGTTCGGTTAGACCGCATCGAGGGCCAACTTCTGTCATAATTGTCATTAGATTATCGATTTTCTTTCGTTCCTTGCCACCACCCACCTTCGCATCATCGATCGTCGCGGCAGACATCGCCATTGCTTATTCCTTTTTATTTTGGCGTCCATTGGGTGTGTCCTTTTGTTTTTTTTTCTCAACAAAAAATAGTTCAAAATGTAGCTTTGAAAGTGATTAAAATGTAATTTCATCATAGAAGCTTTTCTGTTGTTTTATTGTGTGGTTTCAGATCCCTAGGATGGGGTAAGTGCAATTTTTTTTTATCAAATAGTTTTCACCGTGTTGTAGGTCACCTAAAATTGTTGTTTACCATTTTAAAACAGCCCTAATAATGTTATCACCAGGAAAATTCATTTTTAAATGCAAGGCACTTACTTGTTCTAATACATACTATTGGCCTATTGAGGATTCATACAAAAATAAAATTTTCTTTAAATTTCGTGAAAGTGACATTATTAAGAGGTCCGAATGGTTTAAAATACTTGGTTTAAGCCCAACCTCAACAAGGTGTTATTTGTGTCAAGACCATTTTGATGATATTTAATTTACTAGTACTATACATACTCATTTAAGAAAGTGTGCTTTCCCAATTGCTGGCCCAAGTATTATTCAAAATGCCCCAGTACTGGTTGAGGCACAAGTACCTTGGGAAGATACATTGACTTTATTACCTGCTATCATAATCCAGCAATCTTAATATAATGTTCAGAATGAACATAATTATGCTAGACCACTTTTTACTAGGTCTGACGAAAGGTATCATTAGTGCTTTGCTGCTAGGAAGTACCAAAAGCACAATAAGTGAAACAACTTCCATTCTACCAGGTCACTCTACTCAAAGAGGTACCTCACTTTGATAAGGTGGGAGTAAGATCCAGGGATTCTCCTTGAATATTTAAGAAAAAGGACCGATGACATCTAGAATTTAGGGTATACATCAGTGTTAACTAAATTTTAATATCATACTCTCCATAAAGAATATTTTAATTACAGGGTTAGTTTTTATATATTACCACTCCTCTAACATTTTTGGGTACCCTCTGTACAAAAAAGTAGGTAGTAAACGTAAAATTTTTAGGGCATATTTTTGAGAAATATAGTTCTTATGTCTATAAATAATTAATTTATAAATTTGATAAATTGTAATGTTTGTATCATATCCTCAAAATGTAGAAAAAGCAAAATACATACCATGGACAGTGTTGTGCTAAAGCAGCACAAAAACAAATTGTATCAGGATCCCTTTTAAGACAATAAATTATAAACTTACTTTACAATTGACTTTAATTCTACCCCTACCCTTGTTAATTTGTTGATAACAGTGAAATTAACATTGTTAGTATCAAGCATTTAATTCTCAAAATAGGACTTAATATATTATACTTAAATCTCTAAAATATTGTCTTACATAATTGACCCATTAAATCTTTTTTTGATAGCGTATTGGGCTGTAAAATCTCTTTCACATTCTCTAAAAATCAATTTTTGCATTATTAACAATTTATTTTTTTGAATGGCGTTAACGCATTAACTTAACAGCTTAAAAGCAAATTTGATGAATTTAATGTCAAAAAACTAACGAATTCAATTGAAAAATGTAAAAAATAAACTTAAATTACATACATTATCACTCTTAGCCTCTTCAAAAATTAAATTAATACACTTGCATTATTTCATAATATTTTAGAGTTTGTGATCGAGATTCACAGCCTTTACGCTGTTAAAAATTGATTTAATGGATCAATAGTTTTAAATTTCGCGCCATTCTAAAATTTTGAATAGCACGCCTTTCATTTCTATGACGGATCGGTATTACAGTAGACTATTTTACCGACTGTGACAAACGTCAATTATTTTAGTTCGTTTAGACCGCAACCGTACGCTGCAATCGAGTTTAGGGTAAAGATGGTGCCTACTTGTCACTATAGGAATTGAATATATTAACCCTCTCATACTTTTAATTACTCTATGTTGCATCGCGTGGACCGCGTTTTCAAAAGCCCGTATCACACCGGTCAATCAGCAGCAAAAATCCAAATTGGTGAAGTGTCCAAATTTGACGAAAACAAACGTGGAACTGGATTTTTTGGATAATGGATGGAAGGTTTTGGATTGATTAGATCTCATGATAGTCTACTATTAATTATTGCTTGCAAGTTGGTAAAGCTTTCTTTTTTTTGTTTGATTGAAAATAATCAAATAATTGCTGGTAAGTTGGTAACCTTTTTTAGTACATAATAATAACGCGGTTTGGTTTATTACTATATTAATTTCTATTATTGGCTATTGGCTTCAAATTGGTTTGGCAGTGTATCTGAATTGAAACATGTATCTGAATTGTTTATTACTACTTTTTTCGAGAGGCAACACTTTCAGTTTGTATACAAAATAAAATACACATCATCTGTTTAAACTAATGGATGAACATTATTTTGGTATTGGTTATTGCTATTTGCATTAAAAATAAATATCTATTGGTTTACATTGGTTTAAATATTTGTATATTTGTTGATTAAGCAAAAATATATACTATGTATTGGTTTATTTTAATATTTTTACTGATTAAATAACTATTGAAAACATGATTGATGAAGCTGAACTCAAAGTGAACAAAGTGAAATAAGTTTTAATAAATTAGTAGCGCAAAGGATGTGCTACAAAATCTTGACATTAGTTCTACTAATTATTCTATCGCTTGGGATTTATTGTGTCCAAGATATGACAATAAATCCATTTTGGTGAATAATTACCTTAAATCGCTTTTTGGTCTTCCAGCTATGACTAAGGACTAATCAGCTGGAGAAGTACGAGTAATATTAGATGGTATCGTTAGAGGACTTCGAGCACTAAGGGCTCTTGACATACCAGTTGATAGTTGGGATTTGGTCATTATCTTCTCTATGTGTGAGAAGTTAGATGCTATTACTGCTAGAGAGTGGCAAGAGCAGAAACCAAAGAACAGGTTGCCTATATTGGTTGAGTTCAATTTATTTTTGAAAACTAAAGCTGAATTGTTGGAGACGCTTGAAGGCCAGTCAAAGAAAAGCAGGTTGGTTCATCGTTCAGAGAATAAAAGTAAGCATTTGAATTCTTTTCTTAATGTCACTTTAAGTTGTTTAATTTGTAAAAATCAGCATTCTATAATAAATTGCTCTGAATTTCTTAAACTATCAGTTTATGATAGGTATACTAAGGCAAAGCACCTTAGACTTTGCCTGAATTGTTTAAAACCCAAACATACGAGCAAAGATTATCGATCTGGAAATTGTAGAAAATGTTTTACTAACCATCATACTTTACTTCATTATGATAAAAAACCTTTTAAAAAAAAGCAAGTAAACTTAAGTCAAGATTCAAATGTATCTCAAAATGCTATTGGTAATAGTGATGTAAGTGTAAACATGTCTTCTTTTTGTGTTGGTCAGCAAGACATGTTACTTTCCACTACATTAATTCAGGTACATGATTCACATGGTCAATATATAACTGCTAAAGCTTTGCTTGACTCAGGCTCGCAATCAAATCTTATAACTGAAGATCTGTGTAATAAATTGAATATTTGTAAGCAAGAAATCAATATCTCAATTATTGGTATAAACCAGTTGGCTTCTTGTATAAGATATAAATGTAATATAGTGGTACAATTTCTTCATAATAACTTTAGTAAAAATATCTCTTGTCTAGTAGCACCTAGAATTGTTGGTCATCTTCCCAGTAAAACCTTGGATGTGTCTCAATTGCAGATTCCAAGACATTTAAAGTTTGCAGATCCCGGTTTTGCTAGTTCTAGTAATATCTAGTAATATTGATCTTCTATTGGGAGTTGATTTATTTTATCAACTTTTGTTCATTGTCAGTTTAGCTTAGGTGATACTCAACCTATTATGCAAAAAACACGGTTTGGTTGGATTATATCAGGTCCTTGTACTGTTGGTCAAATAACGCAATCTTCAATTCATTGTCGGTTAAATATAAATTTGGATATTTAGAATCAACTGGAGAAATTTTGGTTAATTGAGTAACCCCCAAATTCCTTAAAGCCTATACTCTCAAATGATGAAAAAGAATGTGAGGCTATGTTCGTTCAAATAATGAAAAGAAACAAGGACGGTCGATTTATCGTTCAAATTCCCTTTAAACAATCTCCATCTGTATTGGGAAATTCAAGTTGCTCCGCTAAAAGGCAGTTTTTTTCATTAGAAAGAAGATTGAATAAGAATCCACAAATGAAAGAACTGTATAGTAACTCCATGAAGGAATATGAGGCCATGGGGCATATGTCTGAATTAAGAGAGAATTCTGATGATACTTCTTACTTTTTACCTCATCATGGAGTACTAAACGAGAATAGTTCTACAACTCGTTTGCGTGTCGTCTTTAATGGTTCATCTCCCACAGAAAATAGAATATCTCTTAATGATATTCAGTATACTGGTCCAAACATACAGGATGATTTGTTGGAAATATTATTAAGGTTTAGAATACATAATATAGTCGTTTGAGCCGATGTTGCAAAAATGTATCGCATGGTATTGGTTGATGAAAACCAAAGGAACCTGCAAAAAATTTACTGAAGAGTTAGTCCAGATGAAAAGCTAAAGGTTTATTCTCTCAATGCTGTCAATGGAACCACTTCCGCCTCTTTTTTGGCCATAAGATGCCTTAAACAGCTGGGTCTAGAGTTTGAAAATGAGTATCCCGAGGCTTGTAATGTAATTTTACATAGTTTTTTTGTAGACGATTTGCTCTTTGGGGCAGATACTGTTGCAGAGCTGTAGATCTAAGTTGTCAGGTATCTAAAATATTGTTAACTGGTTGTTTTTGCCTTAGGAAATAGGTATCTAATTCATCTGAAGTTATTAGTCAAATCGTTGGAGATTTCTCGAACAGTGTTCTTAATACTCGTGACATACATTTTAGTAATGAGAATAAAACTCTTGGTTTGAATTGGTCGTTTAAAAATGATAATTTTATGTATCATATTGTCTTAATTGATAATGAAAATTATAGTAAAAGGACAATCATCTATTGCTAAAATATATGATCCGCTAGGATTACTTTGCCCATGCATAATTATGCAATAATTATTGCAAAAATTGTGGAGTACAAAGATTGGTTGAGATGAATCTTTGCCCTCAAATATTTATAGTCTTTGGCATAAATTAAAACAAGAATTGGTAGTAGTAAATAATTTGAGTTTCCCGCGAAAAATGCTTTGTTCTGATTCTGATGTTGTGGAATTACATGGGTTCTGTGATACTTCTGTTGAAGCTTATGGTGCTTGTCTCTATATTAAGAGCTCAAGCAAAAGTGGTCAAACGCAAATTTCCCTAGTATTCGCTAAGGCTAAGGTAGCTCCTCTGAAACTGATAACACTTCCTCGACTGGAATTAAGTGGTGCATTGGTTCTTGCGCAATTTGTCAGCACTTTCAAAAGATCAGTAAATGTAATTATTGACAAAACATACCTGTGGACTGACTCATCAGTCGTCTTAGGCTGGATTTCTCAGTCACCTCATAATCTACAAACATTCGTTGGAAATCGTGTATCCCAAACACAATCATTGACTTCAATTCATAATTGGCATCATGTTTCATCAAGGGACAATCCTGCGGATATACTATCCAGAGGATGTTATCCTCAGTCATTAATTATTAATGAAATGTCGCGGAATGGTCCTCATTGGCTGAGTAATGATTGCTCAGAATGGCCCAAATCAATTATCGAAATTGAAATTTTGCCTGAATTAAAGAAAAACATTCACACTTGCCAGGTCATTTCTGAATATTTTCCAATGAATAGATTTTCTAGTTTTTCTCGTTTAAACCGTAGTTGTGCTTACATTTTACGATTCTATTATAATTGTAAGTTAGAAAAAACATTTAGGCATAATGGCCCACTAACAGCCCGTGAGCTAAGTAATTCATTAGAAAAATTGGTCATAATCTCTCACAAGGAATCTTTTCCATATGAATACTCATTACTTTTGCAAAAGCAGCAATGTCGCTTTAAGTACTCTTAACCCATTTATTGATTTGAAGGAAGTTTTAAGGGTGGGTGGTAGATTGGAATTATTGGATCTGGATTATGCCAAAAAACATCCTGCTGTTTTGTTATCCAAACATCATTTTACCAAATTGTTGTTTTCTTTTGAACATAAGTTATTATTACATGCTGGTCCCCTTCACTTACTTGCTTTAATTCGTGAACATTATTGGCCCATTGGTGGATGAAATTTAGCAAGGCAGACAGTTCACAAATGTTTAAATTGCTTTAAAGCAAGACCTAAATCAATTGGGCAATTAATTGGTGACCTACCTAAAGAGCGCCTCTCTTCTACGCCTCAATTCCATATTACTGGAGTTGACTATGCTGGCGGGGAGCTAAAATTTCAAAATGCTATGTGTGCCTATTCATATGCTTTTCTACTCGTGCGGTTCATTTGGAGTTAGTATCAGAGCTAACCCCTTAAGCATTTATTTATACCTTGAGACGTTTTACATCAAGGATTGGCAGGAACTTTTGAAAATAAAGGGATTAGTTGGAAGTTTATTCCCTCTCGCGCTCCTAACTTTGGTGGACTATGGGAAGTGAGAGTAAAGGCTTGCAAATTCCATATAAAGCGTGTTATGGGAAATGCTTTATTAACTTTTGAGAATCTCTATACGCTGCTAACCCAGATTGAAGCCACGTTAAATTCGCGCCCATTAGTCCCACTTACTAGTGATCCAAGCGATTATAATGTATTAACACCAGCTCATTTTTTAATTGGTAGACGATTGACAGCTTTGTCCGATCTTGATGTTAAAGAAAAGTTCGACAATCGTCTCTCAAGGTTTCAATATATTCAAAAGCTTTATCAACATTTTTGGGTGCGTTGGTCGAAGGAGTATATTATCCTTCTCCAACAACGATTTAAGTGGAAATATCCTCAAAGAAACATTCAAGTGGGTGAGATGGTGATACTTCGCGAGGACAATCTCCCTCCTCTTAATTGGAGAATGGGCCGTGTAAGTGAAATACATTTAGGATCTGATAAACAGTGCCGAGTAGTGTCCGTTAAAACCTCTCATGGCATACTGAAGAGACCTATCTCTAAGATTTGTCCCTTACCTATTGACATTACTGATTAGTATGCATTTTACTTACCGTGATAATGTTTATTAGCTTTAAGATTTGTTTCATGTATGTAAAGACTGTTTTCTTAGTTTGAGCCACCTTTGTCAAATTTTATTGTGTTGAAAGCTGAACCCTTTTAAGGTGGGTGGTATATGTTAGTAACTTGTGTTGTGTTTTGACAAAATAATATTTAATTTGAGTCAGTGTGGCAACATTCAAATTTATTACTTTTAAAACCCGCCACTACGTGGCGCTCGAATCATAAAATGCTAAAAAATTGGTATGTCACTTGTCATCTATCTCTCTCTCTCGAGCAAGAAATGCCTAAATAAGGGGTTTTAATAACAAATAGCTGAAGCTTAGGAAACTCTCCTCACATATGTATTTGGCGTATTTTTTCAACAAAAAAATACCACAAAAAGGCATGATCCATTTTCTTAAAGAGACCAGGTACAACATAAACAAACGAAGAAAACAACCAGGTCACGGGCTCACAAACATTTATTATCGACGACACGTGTTTCGCTCTATTAGAGCATCATCAGGTCTAAAACTGTACAAAAACATGCCGTTAAAATAAGGGTAAAAAAGCTTAAAATTACGTAAAACACCAAAATACACATCACACTTTACACACAATTAAAAGTTCATAGTAGGAAAACAATAACAGATCAAATAAAAACTTGAACATGAAATAAAAGAAAATTGTTGCTGTTGGCAATCGAATCAAGGACCCTTAACCTATGAGACATACTCGCTACCAACTGGTCTACTAATCCTTGTTACTTAGACATAATTTTGGTTCAGATACGTAGCAACTTATGATGGTGTTTGAAATAAATTCGAGAAGGGTTGAAATACTTTATTCCACAAGGTTATTGAAAATGAAGTGAGGTTCAAAATTAAAGACATCATCAGACAATTTGCGCACACGACAGAAGTTAGCTGTGGATGTGGAGGCTGAAAACATACTACATACTATAGAAATACACGGTAAAAACATTTTGAGAACCAAAATATTAAGTTTTTTAAATTCTAAGAATTTTAATAATAGTACGTCAAATTTCCATTATAAATATCTGCTTTTTTTAAGAAACAAAATTCGGGATAATGACAAGGGTAATTATCTGGTTATAATTAGAGGAGTCGATTATGATGAGACAGTTATGAATTTCCTATATTCGGACGATTTTACAAGTTTATTCAAAGACTCCACCAACTTTTTTTTTACAGGCTTAAGCAAAAGCTTGACTGGTGCCACTTAACTTTAGAATTTTTTCAGACCAAGAAAGACAGACTGTATCCCATGAATACCTGAACCCCAATCCTTTACGGTCCACAATGGTCAATTTTTGGAAATTAGCAGGAAAAAAAGATTGGTGAGAATTATTTAGCATAAAATGATAATGCATGATTGCAACAGGTTTTATACGATAACTTAATAAAAATTAACAAAATCTAAATAATAAAAAAATCCTCCACAAGTTGTTTTAAAAAATAAAGCTAAAAACAAACCTCAACAGACCTTACGTTCCATTACATTGGAGACTACACCATAGTGGCGGCTGCTCATTAGGTTTGCAGGTTTGCGCAACCCCCAAAAAAAAAGACTTAAAAAAACGAAACATATTTTTATTTATATTATAGCATCTTTTGTAAATTGCAATCAAGTATTAATTTAAAACTTTACCAAAACACCCTTAAAAAAAACAATCATTTCCTATACTACATCGCGTCGCATCGAGATCGCTGACAGACGATCGTTGTGTGTCGAATTAATTTACTGTTTTGTAAACATAATTTATATAAATAAATTTTAATTTAAAGCTTTAGTGGTAAAAATTAATTCTCTGCAGATCATTAATAATGATAAGGCTGAGATAAAAAGACTTGGCAGGCCTACTCCACCTTTAAAAATAGAACAATCTATGTCTAGCAAAAAAAGGACTTTTATGAGAACGTTTAATCCTGACTTGTACAATAAACATACGTGGCTTTGTGGGTGTCCAATAAAAAATGCTTTGCTTTGTTTCCCTTGTTTATTGTTTGGAGGCGAAGTTTCTTGGACAAAAGTAGGTTTTACTGATCTTAATCACTCAGGAAAACACATTAAAAAACATTCATCATCGGCAACACATATGAAGAATGTCGTACAATATTCACTTTTTGGAAGTATCAATGTAGTGGCCCAATTAAGTGGTATATATCGTCGAAATATTGACCTGCATAATGAACAGGTAAAACAAAATCGATATATTTTAAACATTATTATTGATTGTGTACTTTTTTGTGGAGCTTTCGAACTCGCGTTAAGAGGACATGATGAGTCTATGTCATCTTCTAATCCTGGGGTTTTCCGAGGCTTGATTAATTTTAGTGCTGAATTAGACGGTGCTCTAAAACAACATTTACAAAAAGCATCAGTATTTAAAGGTAATTCGAAGACAATCCAAAATGAGATTTTGTAAACAATGTTTAATGTATGTCAAGAAGAAATTTGTAAGGAAATAAAACAAGCAGATTTTTTTGTCCATAATAGCCGACTAAACTAGTGATGTATCAAATATATTTCAAATGGCGATTGTCTTTCGATACATCGTAACCGGTAAGCCAGTTAAACGTTTTTGGGATTTTTTGGTGCCTTGTGATCATGACGCCAAAACTTTATCTTCGGTTATTCTGGCGGAGCTTGACAAACATGTTAAAGATAACAAAACCAAACTCATTGCACAAACATACGATGGTGCATCAGTTATGAGCGGGTCGTCTAACGGGGTGCAAGCAATAGTTAAAAAATTATAAAACATGCTGCGTACGTGCATTACTATGCACATCAACTTTTTTTTTATATATAAATCCTTTATTCAGAAATCAAAACAATTAACAAGTTATAATAGGTAACAATATACAGTAAACTATAATATAAAATCCGAATTAAGGTAATCTCCTAAGCAATACTTATAGTATTGGTACCGGAGATGACGCCCATAATTTCAATCAAAAATAAAAATAACAAAACATACTCTCTTAAGCTTAAGAAAAAACAAAAAAAAACCCTATCCAACACAATTTAAATGTTTAAAAATAGTTATACATAGTCCCAATTAACAAGGAATAATTTTAATCTTTTTACAAACAAATTGTACGATTTTAAATTCTTTAGTTCTGATGGTAATCTGTTATAAACCTGTGTAGCTGCAGCCAGTGGGCTTTTCAGTGCCTTATCTGTTCTAGCATTGTCCAAACGTATATTTGAACAATTCCTCAAATTATGGTTATGAATTTCATTAACATACTTTATTTCTGTATTGGATTTATATTTAAGATTTATTATCTTATATATTAATTTACATTGTTCCAAATTTAATAAATATACTATTGGTTGAACAGATAAGGATTGATAAAAGATCTTTGTTGGCGTCAAATAATCAATATTAAATAAAATTTTTCAGGTTTTTCTTTGCAGAGTTTCTATTTTAATCAAATTTGTGTTATAACATGTTCCCCATACTGGTATTTGATATCTGACCACTGAAAGAAAGAACGCATAATAAATTTTATACCTAGCATTGTCAGTTAAGAAATATTTACATTTATTAAGTGCTCCGATCAATGATATTATTTTGCTATTAATGTGTTTAATATGTTCATTCCAACTTAGTTGCTCATCCAAAAAGAGTCCTAAATATTTTATGCTATCAACTTTTTCTAAACTTTCATTATTAATTTTTGTATCTATATCTGTTATTACTTTATTTTTTTGTTTAAACAATATATATTTTGTTTTGTTTGTATTAATTTTTAGGTTATTTTGTAGCAACCACTCATGATAATTTTTTAAATCATTATTGGCCAAATTTGCGGTTTCTTCTGATGTTTTTCCAGTATAAAGAAGCACTGTGTTATCTGCGAAAGTATAATACTGTCCATTTAAACCCACTAGGCGCAAGCTTAGAACAAACAATGTATAGAGCAGCGACCCCAAAACCGAGCCCTGGGGCACTCCACAATTGTTTATTGCTATGACACTTTTGCAAGTATCTACACATACATATTGCTTTCTATTTTCTAGAAATGTTCTAATTAAATTAAGCACAGTACCCCTAAATCCCATTTGCTCAAGCTTACTAATTAACATGTTATGACTAACAACATCAAATGCCTTCCGAAGATCGATAAAAATCGCAATAACCATATTTCCTTGATCTAGTTTTTGTGAAATGAAATTGGTTAGGTCAAAAGTAGCACTAAGTGTACTACTGTTAGCTAGAAATCCATACTGAAACAAATCATACTTTATAAATCTTTCAATAAAAGAGAGCATTCTTTTTTTTATTAGTTTTTCAATTATTTTTGAAAATATGCTAAGTAATGAAATAGGTCTATAGTTATTTTTTGAAGATTTTTGCCCCGACTTATAAATAGGATAAATTTTGGAAATTTTCAACTCTTCAGGAAATTCACCAGTAATAAAAACTTGATTTATTAGTTTAGCCAATATGGGAATTATGTGCTCTTTAACACTAACCAGATCATGCACTGAGACATTGTCATGCCCAGGAGAAGCATTTCTTTTAAGGTGCAACAACGTATCATTAATTTCATTTTCATTTGTTGGACTCAAAAATAGACTTTGATTATTTACTATTTCGTTAAACACAATATTTCCATTGACATTATTTTTTTCCGTTTCAACTTCCTTAACTATTTCTAAGCCTATTTGAGAAAAATACACATTCAACGAATTTGCAATTTCTACACGGTCTGTAATTAAATTTCCATCAATTTCCAGTTCAGATATAGCTTCTTTATTTGGAGTATATTTTATAAATGAGTTTATAATTTTCCATTGCTTTATTAAATTATTACCTGCTTCTAACCATTTATTTTTAAAATACATGTTTTTTAAAGTTTTAATCTTGTTGTTTACTGAATTTTTAAGTTTTTGAAAGGTTTGTTTAAGATTTATGTTATTAGAATCCTTTTTGTGAGCCATATAAGCTTTATCTCTTATCTTAATCAATTTCAAAAGTTCGGGAGTAACCCAATTATTATTTTGATGGCATTTATTCGTTTTAGTGTACTGAGCAGCAGTTTTTGATTTATCAATAAGGTTAATTAAGTCTGAAAATGAATTTATTGTATAATCTTGATTATCAAAATTACTAATAAAATTAGTTTTATATTTCTCATTGTTAACTCCTTTATGTTGAATGTGAATCTTTATATTATTCTGTTTTATTTTAATTTTTACATTAATTGATAATTTTCTATGATCTGAGAGAAGATTATCATGTACCCTAACATTACATCTAAAATTTAATGATGAGGAACATATTACATGATCAATAAGTGTTTGTGTTGTATTAGTTATCCTAGTAGCATTTTCCCTATTTATTTTATTTGCTATTACCAATCCATTCAATAAAATTAAATCTTTATAATTTTTTGTTGCATAGTGAGAAGATTCGAGTAAATCAACATTCATGTCTGCTACAATAATATGATTAAATGAATATTTATTTATTATTTGTTCAAATTCTTTTAGAAAATCGCTTGGTATTGTGGAGGTCTATATATAATACTAATTTTAAGATCTTTATTACCCACAGCAATACAAATCCAATTACACACTTTACTACTGTAACTCTTTTCAATCAGGGTGCACTTTATAGTTTTTTTTAAATAAATAGCTAAGGGGAGGAGGAGCCCCTTGTTTCCCTACAAGAATGTATTGATGAATATCCATCAATTTCATAATTTGGAGTTTCATTTGATTACAACCATGTTTCACTTAACAATAAAATATCACTTGTCACTGAACACCTCAAATCATCAATTTTATTACGCACACTTTGGATGTTCATGTATTCAATGTTAATACTATTGTCTTCGTTAATTAGTTTTTTAAATCACATTCATCTTGGATCAATTTAATGCTGCTGTTATCAGTTTTACGCATCAAAATACTTCCATCTTGGACAACCCACTGTGGTGCTACCTTTATGTAAACTATTTAGTATCAACAAATATAACCCAACGTCAAATCTAGGTCGCAACACTGATGTAGGTTAATAGATCAAGACCAATTAATATTATTGTTAACGAAATGTATATGTATTTTCTATCTGATCAATATAGTCGATTCTAAACCTGAGACGAGTCTACTTTCTTACATGGCGATCCTGCCAGTCCCGTAAAATGAAAAAAAATTAATTTTTTTTTTCTTTACCTAAAAGTAACGCGCTATTTCGGTAGAAAAGTGAGAATCCCTATTTTTTAAACTTCGTAAATATGGGAAAATCCGTTTCGAAGGAAAGTGACGTTACAAGTACGGGAGTGGTTAACTCGAACTTTATCGTTGAGGAAGATAAAATGAGCGTCCCTAATGATATCCGCATCGTACTGTACATCATAGCCGTGTGCGTAATAATACTGACTGTCCTCAATGTGCGAAAAATGTACCGAAGGAGTCTGAAACGAGATATAGGCAGAAGCATATATCTGAGGGCACCACAGGGACAAAGGACGTCTACGGAGGACGCCTAAAGCTTACAGCCAGATGTGTAAGAACGAGAATTAAAAAAAATATAAGCAGGCGATATCTGGTATGTACCAATATTTGTTTTGTCAACCTTTTGGATCTCGGTTTCTGGGCACAAACTGTTATGGCAGTTTCCACGCAGTTTCCCATTTACTTCCGAGGAATAATAAACGGTAGTATTTTACCAAGTCGCTGACACAAGGACAATTTAATAGTTTCAAAAAAGGTGTAAACGTTAGATTCTATGAGGACATTCACTTAAATGACATTGCAAAGCATTTTAAAGTATACTATTTAGTTTAGCAGAGGTCAGTTTTTTTTTCTTAGACAGGCACATATTAGATTAGAGTAGTATTTCGTTACAGGCGTCAAACGACCATATTTTATATGCATTTTTTTTTAATTAACATCAAAGAGATAATATACTATTTATTTTATGGGATAGGATCTTATTACTACCGAGTAGTGTTAGTGATATGGTAAATAATAGGTAGCTATTTATTTTCGTATAGAGTAACTAATTAAATTAACATATTTTAGGCTAATATTAACGAAACAATATAGTTATTTATTCAATTTAAATTAAACATATGGGTTAATTCGAATGAATGAATTTTTAATATAAGACAGAGCAGAATTATTTAAGATTAAATTTTGTCTATGTCAACCGTAAAATTAAGTTTTGAGGACGTTTATGCCAAGCTATCAAACTTGAAAGATGATATTATAAAGGAATCAAAAAGAGTATTAAAGTCACAGGTGCCCAAATCAGGAAATGTCAGAAACCAGGTCAGGGATGGTTTATTAACATTATATAACGAATTTGTACAAACAGTAGCAGGAATTTATCCAAATTTAAACGAAAATCAATATAACTCTATTAAACCTATTTTTAACACTTCCCGAGATAGAGTTGTTAGATCGTACCAAGTTCTCGCTGTTGATTACAAGGTCCCTATATCGATAGTAAAGGTAATAGACCCCCAAATAAAGGACGAGCTAGTTGAAATAGATCTAACAGATGAAATTACTGACATTAACAATCAACAAACAGATACAGTGACGAACAAGACACAAAATTTGATCACTAAAATGCCTATGAACACGATGGAGTTTTTTAATCTCGCTAGCAAAATCTTGCCTGGCGAATTTGACGGTTCGGGAGATAAGCTAACCTCATTTCTTGATGCGTTAACACTGCTTAAAGCAAATGTTGAAACGCATAAGGTAAATGCTGTGGCTTATGTCAAAACCAAACTGATTGGTAAGGCAAGAGATTTGGTAAGGGACAGCGACACATTGGATCTAATTCATGCGAAAATAAAAAATTCTATAAAACTGGAAAGTTCGCAATCCGTGTCATCAAAACTTTTAGGGTTAAAGCAACGCCATAACGATGAGAAATACCTCTCTGAAATAGAGGGACTGGCTCAAAAGCTTAAAAGGGCGTATATAGGCGAAGGAGTTCCGGAGCAAGTCGCAGAGACTTATACAACCAATACAACGGTCAAAGCTCTAAGCACCAATGCAGCGTCGGAAAAAGTAAAAATTATCATGGAAGCCGGAAACTTCCAAACCACGCAAGAAGCTCTGGCGAAATTTGTGAATTGCAGCGCTGATAACCCGGCATCCCCCGGCGCATCAGTATTTTACACAAACAGACAAAACTTTAGGGGTAGATCAAGGAATAATTTTCCTAGAAGAGGCCACTACGATCAAAGACCCCCACACAGGCCGAATACCATGCGAAACGACCCCAATACATACCAACACAGTCAGTATGAGAGACATTACAACCAACGAAGGGGTAATAGCGGCTACAATAGTCGACCCAGCTACTTTAGACGGCCAAATAGGTATATTAGAGCGATGGATACGGGGAGTGACCATCAGGAAAACTCACAGGAACCCCAACAAGGTCCTTTGGGGCACTCCTAAAAATTTATAGTATGGACCTAGCACTATCAAATTTTGTAGCAGTCCAAACAGCAATGACAGGATATCAAACAGTTACCTTGCTGGTTGATACTGGAGCGGACGTTTCTATTTTCAAAAGAACGAAAATAGACCCTGAACAAATCGTTGATAGGTCTAACATTTGCAAAATAAAAGGCGTGACTGAAGGCTTCACAAACTCTATTGGAACTACAAATATTTTTATACTACAAATATTTTTATACAAGACTGTACTTTTACCAGCATGTTTCATATTGTAAGTCACGATTTTCCAATTCCAGCCGACGGAATTTTAGGGCGAGATTTTATCACAAAATACCAATGTCTACTGGACTATAGTAATTGGACCATGATGGTAAAAAGCAGAAGAGGCGATATTTTCATACCAATTTTAAATAGTCCGGAGGAAGATGTTTTAATAATACCACCTCGGTGCGAAGTGGTAAGAAAACTAAACTCGCTAAAAAATCTTAAAACCGACGCAGTCATTGTAAATAAAGAGATCGCTTCAGGAGTTTTTGTCGCCGGATCTATAGTGTCCAGTCAGAGCCCATTTATAAGGATTTTAAATACAAATTTTGATAGTGTAACCTTAAAAACCCCAAAATAAGTCATTCAGATTTAACCAACTACAACATTCTTTGTGTTCAAAACAAAAATATTACAACTCAGCAAATCAGAAACGATCTATTATTAAGAGAATTAAATACACAAGGTATAGCGGAATATTTACAAAATGATGTGATTAATTTATGCCAAGAGTACTGTGATATTTTTGCACTAGAATCAGATTTACTGACAACTAATAATTTTTACGAACAAAAACTAAGACTGATGACTCTCCAGTTTACATAAAAAATTACAGGACACCGTACTCACAGACAGACGAAGTTAATGCGCAGGTAAATAAAATGCTTAAAGACAATATTATTGAGCCATCGTATGCTGAATATAATAGCCCAATATTATTGGTTTCTAAAAAATCCAAAGACGATGAGAAAAAATGGCGTCTGGTAGTCGATTTTCGCCAGATTAACAGAAAACTTTGTGCTGATAAATTTCCGATTAAGTCAATCTCTGAAATTTTAGATCAATTGGGAAGAGCCAAATATTTTTCTACATTAGATCTTAAATCGGGATTTCATCAAATACCCTTGGAAGAAAATTCCAGGGATATAACAACTTTTAGCACAAATCAAGGTTCTTATAGATTTACTAGGCTGCCATTCGGTTTGAAAGTTAGTCCAAATAGTTTTCAGCGAATGATGAGTATCGCTTTTGCGGGAATAACCCCCGAAAAGGCATTTTTATATATGGATGACCTAATTGTTATTGGATGCTCAATAGGTCACCACCTTGAAAATTTAAAAAGTGTGTTTAGTACCTGTCGTAAATTTAATCTAAAATTAAACCCAAACAAATGTGCATTTTTCCAAAACAATTGTTGTTACGTTGGTCATCAAATACGCGCGGATGGTATTTTACCTGACGAATCGAAATATGAGGCAATTCGTAAATATCCAATTCCAACAAACGGCGATGACGTTAGGCGGTTTACTAGTTTCTGTAATTATTATAGAAGGTTTATACGAAATTTCGCAGAAATTGCTAAACCACTAACTAAGCTAACAAAAAAAAATGCACCATTTGTATGGACCAAAGAATGCCAAGATTCGTTTAACAGGCTGAAGCATATGCTTATTGATCCGCAAATATTACAACACCCAGATTTTTCAAAGCTTTTTATCTTGACAACCGACGCGTCAAAAGAGGCTTGCGGTGCAGTTCTATCTCAAAAATCAAATGGTCAAGATCTGCCTATAGCATATGCGTCAAGAAGTTTCACAAAAGGAGAAACTAATAAATCTGTCATAGAAAAGGAATTAGCAGCCATACATTGGGGCATTAATCACTTTAGACCTTATTTATATGGCACACATTTTTTAGTTAAATCAGATCATAGACCCCTAGTTTATCTCTTTGCAATGAAAAATCCTTCTTCAAAGCTAATGCGCATGAGATTAGATTTAGAGGAATATGATTTTGAAATTGAATACATAAAAGGTAAGGATAACGTCGTAGCTGACGCATTATCTAGAATTAATATGCAAGATCTTAAGAATGTGACGTCAGAGTCTAAGCAAATTTTGGCAATAACTAGGTCTATGTCTAGAAAACAACAGGGAACATTCGTGTCCCAAAATAATTCAAAAACGCGTTCTCTCGAATCAGGTAAAGACTTAAAAATAATACAAACAAATGATAACTACGATTTAATTAAAATTCCTAGTATAAAATTTATTATTAAGCCAGATTATTTACGAATAATTTTGGAAAATCACGGTAAAAATAAAATCAGCGCTGAAAGCAAAATGAATTTCACTAATGGCAATTTTTCTTTAGGGAAAATATTGTCTCAGCTTCGAATAATGGCTAGTGAAAACAATTTGCAAAAATTAAAATTAAGATTAAATGATGAAATATTTAGTACGTGCACGTTTGAAGATTTTAAATTACTAGGACAAGACTATTTACACAATTTAAAAATATTTTTATACCACGACCCAAAACTTATAATAGACAAGGATGAAAAACAAAAACTTATTCCGAAGTATCATGATGACCCAATTTGCGGCGGTCACTGCGGTCAAAAGAGACTTTTGAAAAAACTAAGAACCAAATTTCGTTGGAAAAAGATGTCACGTGATGTTGCAAACTATGTAAAAACTTGTAAAAAATGCCAGGTAAACAAAAGCAAAATTAATCATTAGGAACCCATGGTCATTACGCCAACACCGCAACGAGCTTTCGATATTGTATGCATAGACACTATTGGCCCGTTTACAAAAAGCGATAACAATAATGTTTATGCCGTAACCATGCAATGCGAATTAACGAAATATCTTATCATTGCGCCTATACAAAATAAAGAAGCATTAACAGTAGCCAAGGCAATAGTAGATAACTTTATTTTGGTATATGGACCGATGAAAGAGATTCGTACTGACCTAGGGACTGAATTTAAGAATGAGGTTTTAGAAAAAGTGACCAATCTACTACAAATAAATCACAAATTTTCGACAGCCTACCACCACCAAAGCATCGGAGGTTGTGAGCGAAATCATAGAATTTTAAATGACTATTTAAGGTCGTACATTAATGATTCTTGGACAGATTGGGACAAGTATATTAAATATTTTTCATTTTGCTTTAATACAACCCCAGGAGTTTTGCATGATTATACGCCTTTTGAGCTAGTTTTTGGAAGAAATCCTGAGTTTACTTCTGACTTGACAAACAATATTGACCCAATTTACAATATTGATGCCTTTTATCAAGAAGTTCGTCATAAACTTCAAATTTCTTTACAGCGAGCGAGAGATTTTGTAATCAGAGCGAAAGATAAGCGCAAGTTAGAGTACGATAGAACTTCTCAAAGCCTTAGTCTGCACCCAGGTGACTTTGTAGTCATTAAAAAAGAAAATCGGACGAAGTTTGATCCTTGGTTTAACGGCCCTTTTGTAGTTATAAGTACAAGTGGGGTAAATTGTACAGTGAAAAGTGAAAAAGGGGAAAGTAATTACTGTGCATAAAAACAGAGTACACAAATACTGTGCTAGTGAAAATTGACGTATTATGTATGTATATAAATCTAATGTCGCGACAAATTAAACAGAATTAGTATGGTAATATTATATGTTGACATATACTCACACATTGTAAATAACTTATTCGCAAACATTATTTTATAAAAGTATTTATCGTAGTAGTGTGACGTATAAGTGTAAGGATAATTATGGTAATAGTGATAATAATTTGTAAATATTTTAAGAGTAAGTCTTTAAAGTAAAAAAAAAAAAAAAAAAAAAAAAAAAAAATTACGGTATTTCACAAAGCAACACAGCTTTCTCAAAATACGGGCAAATATTTTATTTAAAACGAATGTCTTTTATCTTTGCCCAAAATAAAAGCCATTCTTTTAAAAGGGGAAAGATGTGGTGCTATCTTTATATGAACTATTTAGTATCAACAAATATAACCCAACGTCAAATCTAGGTCGCAACACTGATGTAGGTTAATAGATCAAGACCAATTAATATTATTGTTAACGAAATGTATATGTATTTTCTATCTGATCAATATAGTCGATTCTAAACCTGAGACGAGTCTACTTTCTTACACCACAAATACTTATACTAATTTTTAAATTGTTTCGCCTTTTTAAACAGTTCAAAGTTTTGTTTTGTGAGGTCATGATTTATATATATAGGTTCCGGCTGATTAACTTATCCAATTATTTTATCAGTCGTTACAGTTGTGTTTTTTTTATTCATCATCCATTCTTTTTTTTGCTCTGGATCATCAAAAACAACTTTAATTGGTAACGAACTTCTCTCTTGCTTGGTACTTCCTAATCTATAGGCTTTCTGGACTTTATTATGAGGGACTTTTAGTACATTAGCAATTTTCTTGACAATCTCAGCGACATTTTCATTATTTTTAAAGGGAACTCCATGTATAACAACATTATTCTTTAATTCATGTTGCTCTCTTTTATTCAACTGCCTCTTCATGATATAGATTTCTTTTTTAAGTTCTGCATTGATATTAACCTGCTCTTCATATTTATCAAATAGCTTGTTAAATTTAATTTCCATTTCTGAGAGCTTAGCCATTACGTTGGCTATTGTATATGTGTCTTTAGACTCTGTAGCATCTCTGGACGGGTTTGAACATTTATTACATTTCCATAAGGAATTAGATCGCTCCACCTTCTTGAAAGCCGTTTTACTTAGCTTTAAACACTCTCTGTGTGACCATTTTTCACAATGGTCACAACAGAGAGCTTCATCGTTGTCTCCCACATTCTTACGGCAAATATCACAATCGTCTGATGAAGAAGGCATATCGAACCAAAAAACCAAATATACCGCACTAGAGTTAACCAAAATAAATACCTTGAAATCCAAAAACCACTGCACTACAATTTGATATTTTACAGGTGTGCGATGCGACGAGACGGCCAAAAAATTCCCATGTATTGTTATAATTATTGTAGGTATGTACGTATCTCAGTATATCGGAATACAATGGGAATCCATTGACTATCTTTAATGTTCTAATTGCTTGAAACTTAGAAGCTAGACCTGAATTTCAAGTTAACTATTCACTAGAACAAACTTTACAAATACTGTATAACAAAAATTACTTATATAGGTCAATTTGATCTCAGTAAGACTTAGCAAAAAAGAGAATAACTACGGACGCGTGCGAGATTAATAAATTGAATTGAATTGAATTGAAAATTGAATACCAAGAAAAGGGTGGGGGATAGAATGCATCCTTGAGGGACTCCAGCGTTAATGTTAAATTTGTCGGAAAATTTGTCGGAGAGGTGTCCATCGACGGCTACTTGGATTGTTCGTTGTTCAAGAAAACTTTTGATCCAATTCAATAATGAGTTTTGTATGCCGATTGAGGAGAGCTTGGTTAGTATTCCCTCATGCTACACTCTGTGAAATGCTTTGGAAATGTCAAGAGCGACTGAGCGGGACTCGCCGTGCTTCTCCATGGTATCCGTCCACAAGTGTGTGACGTAGGCCAGAAGATCGCCGGTGGATCTAAGCTTTCGGAAGCCGTATTTATGATCGCTGATTAGTCCAGATGATTCCAGATATCTTAGTAGTTGTTGGTTGACTGCTTTCTCCATAATCTTCGATATTACTGGAACTAGTGCAATCGGGCGGTAATTGAAGGGCATTGTCTTCTTACCCTTTTTGGGTACAGCTTGCACTCGAGCAGTTTTCCAGCTTGTTGGAAATTGGCCCTGCTTATACGATGCCGTGAACAGTCACATAAGGGAGGAGTCAATTCGTCTGCACAACGTTTTAGTATTAGGGCTGGAATTCCATCGGGTCCAGTAGCTTTGTTGGTGTCTACGCTTTTAAGAATTTTATTTATAATTCGTTGGAGAAACGAAATTTCTCCCATCGATGAATTCACCCTTGGCAAATATGGCGGTGTTTTGCCTTGCGAGTGTAGAGTAGAATTGGACGCGAAGAGTTTACCCAGTAAGTTGGCTTTTTCCCTTGCTGTTACCGCGATAGAACCATCATCTGCTGTTAGGGGTGGCAAGGCCGACTTAGCAAATCCTTGACTAACGGCTTTCGATACCGACCAGAAAGATCTTGTTCCATTTGGGCAGTTTAGTAGTTTGTTTTTGATCCTGTTGTTGTGACTCTCTTTGCATTCATCAATAATTCGCTTGCAGCTATTTCTGGAGGCTTCAAATTCAAATTCAAATTCAAATTCAAATTCAAATTCAAATTCAAATTCAAATTCAAATTCAAATTCAAATTCAAATTCAAATTCAAATTCAAATTCAAATTCAAATTCAAATTCAAATTCAAATTCAAATTCAAATTCAAATTCAAATTCAAATTCAAATTCAAATTCAAATTCAAATTCAAATTCAAATTCAAATTCAAATTCAAATTCAAATTCAAATTCAAATTCAAATTCAAATTCAAATTCAAATTCAAATTCAAATTCAAATTCAAATTCAAATTCAAATTCAAATTCAAATTCAAATTCAAATTCAAATTCAAATTCAAATTCAAATTCAAATTCAAATTCAAATTCAAATTCAAATTCAAATTCAAATTCAAATTCAAATTCAAATTCAAATTCAAATTCAAATTCAAATTCAAATTCAAATTCAAATTCAAATTCAAATTCAAATTCAAATTCAAATTCAAATTCAAATTCAAATTCAAATTCAAATTCAAATTCAAATTCAAATTCAAATTCAAATTCAAATTCAAATTCAAATTCAAATTCAAATTCAAATTCAAATTCAAATTCAAATTCAAATTCAAATTCAAATTCAAATTCAAATTCAAATTCAAATTCAAATTCAAATTCAAATTCAAATTCAAATTCAAATTCAAATTCAAATTCAAATTCAAATTCAAATTCAAATTCAAATTCAAATTCAAATTCAAATTCAAATTCAAATTCAAATTCAAATTCAAATTCAAATTCAAATTCAAATTCAAATTCAAATTCAAATTCAAATTCAAATTCAAATTCAAATTCAAATTCAAATTCAAATTCAAATTCAAATTCAAATTCAAATTCAAATTCAAATTCAAATTCAAATTCAAATTCAAATTCAAATTCAAATTCAAATTCAAATTCAAATTCAAATTCAAATTCAAATTCAAATTCAAATTCAAATTCAAATTCAAATTCAAATTCAAATTCAAATTCAAATTCAAATTCAAATTCAAATTCAAATTCAAATTCAAATTCAAATTCAAATTCAAATTCAAATTCAAATTCAAATTCAAATTCAAATTCAAATTCAAATTCAAATTCAAATTCAAATTCAAATTCAAATTCAAATTCAAATTCAAATTCAAATTCAAATTCAAATTCAAATTCAAATTCAAATTCAAATTCAAATTCAAATTCAAATTCAAATTCAAATTCAAATTCAAATTCAAATTCAAATTCAAATTCAAATTCAAATTCAAATTCAAATTCAAATTCAAATTCAAATTCAAATTCAAATTCAAATTCAAATTCAAATTCAAATTCAAATTCAAATTCAAATTCAAATTCAAATTCAAATTCAAATTCAAATTCAAATTCAAATTCAAATTCAAATTCAAATTCAAATTCAAATTCAAATTCAAATTCAAATTCAAATTCAAATTCAAATTCAAATTCAAATTCAAATTCAAATTCAAATTCAAATTCAAATTCAAATTCAAATTCAAATTCAAATTCAAATTCAAATTCAAATTCAAATTCAAATTCAAATTCAAATTCAAATTCAAATTCAAATTCAAATTCAAATTCAAATTCAAATTCAAATTCAAATTCAAATTCAAATTCAAATTCAAATTCAAATTCAAATTCAAATTCAAATTCAAATTCAAATTCAAATTCAAATTCAAATTCAAATTCAAATTCAAATTCAAATTCAAATTCAAATTCAAATTCAAATTCAAATTCAAATTCAAATTCAAATTCAAATTCAAATTCAAATTCAAATTCAAATTCAAATTCAAATTCAAATTCAAAACAAATTTATTCATCATGAAGGTAAATAAATAATCATATACAAAATTGTAGCATAATAATATACATATGTTGTACAACCTACCATATACATGATAAATAGGACCATGCCTCGATTATAGAGAACCGTTTACACAGGTTCATCATAAGATAGAACATGTGTGGCATAGCCCTTCAAAAACCTTAAAAGTAAAAAGCAAAAAAAAAAAAAGATCTTCTTAATTAATCGAGACATGCATGCGTTGAGTATCATATTTAAGTATTTAAGTAAGGCGAAGCAGGCGGGGGTTCTGGATATGCAGGAAAGGTAAATTAATTAATATTTATAACAATAATAAGTAGACAGCAATAGAAGATCGAGCGGCTCAGCTCTTTTAATTTTTATTGTAGAATAAGTATTGTTTTTTTGAGAATCAAGCAGTTTATTACGAATATATTTTTTATATGCAGTAAACGGAAAACTTTTGCAATTAGCCGGAAGTCTATTCCAAAGTTGAGAGGCGACAAAAACAAAAGATTTTTGAAAATTTGCTGTTCTATGTTATGGTATTCTAAATAAATTTATAAATCTAGTGTTATGCTCATGAAGAAAATTTGTAAAATTGTTAGCTAAATATAATGGCTCCCTAGTTTTTATAACTTTATACACAAAGGAATACATGTGATATTTTCTACGATTTTTCATATTTAGAATTAAGTTATTGTTTAAATAAGGAGAAATGTGAGTTCTAAATGGAATTTTGTAGGAAAAACGCATACAACAATTCTGAAGTTTTTGTATTGAGTAAGCGGAGTCTTCAGTCAATGAATCCGAATATACCACATCACAATAATCAAATAAGGATAAAACAAGTGTGTTACATAAAAAATATTTAGTTTTAGGAGGTAAATGATTTTTTAAGCCGCAAAGTTTTCTTAAGCGCATGTATGCAATTTTGAGCTTATTCTTTATATGTGTTTGAAATGAAATACCGCTATCAATGTATACTCCTAAGTTTTTGACCTCTCGTACTACTGGTAGCTGCTCATTACGAATTTTTGCATTTAAAGTTGTTGCTGCATTAAGGGCGTTCTTTCCACCACCCAGAAAAATTATACATGATTTAGACGAATTTAATTTCAAATTATGGTCGCACGAAAAGTTATCTATATTTTCTAAATCCTTATTAAATTGTTCTTCTATTATGGGTAGAGTTTCACGTGAAAATAAAGTATACAGCTGGGAATCGTCAGCATATTGTTGTAACATTGAGTACTTTATGCAGGATTTCATATCTGCAACATACAATGAAAAAAGCAACGGCCCCAAAATAGAACCCTTGGGAACACCGGTAGATACAGGATAATAACTTGATTTTTCAGTTGTAGAAGCCTAATTCAAATCAATTGATTACTACGCAATTCACTCTATTATTAAGATATGACTTAAAGAAATCAATCGCGTTATTCGAAAAACCAAAATAATAAAGCTTTGCTAGTAACATTTCGTGGTTTAAAGTATCGAAAGCTCTACTAAAATCCAATAATCCAAGACATGTTATTTCCTTTTTTTCTCATTTATCGTACAGTTATTAAGAAGGTGTACTAGACTCGTGGTAGTGCTAAAGTTCTTTCTAAAACCCGATTGGCAGTCCGGGATGATATTGTAAAAATCGATAAAGCTGCATATTTGTTGGTGCACAAACCTTTCTAAAATTTTAGAAACCAGAGGCAGTATACTAATGGGTCTGAGGTCTTTAAACCCTTTTGGATCAGCCACCTTTGCTAGAGGTTTCAAAATAGCTTTTTTCCAAATTGTAGGATAAACATTTTGTAATAAGCAGCTATTTAAAATATTTAATAATGGTTTTGTAAGATATGGTAGGCACATTTCTAGATCTTTTAAGCCTATGGAATCTTCACCTATTACCTTCACGCGTTACAGTGTATTGTTTTAATGATTTTAATTAATGTTGGCTCATCCAATTGTGTAAAATTTAGGTAAGACCTTGCGTTAAAATACCTATTAGCTTTATAAAAATTAAGTTTTTCATTTGAAGTTGTATCAGCTGTAGTATTTAAACCTGAAAAATAGTTCCTAAGAGCAGTTGCATTTAAAAACTTGTCTGGTAAGCCAGAATTCCTCTTACAGCCAAGGTTTAATTTTCTTGCAGCATTCCAAAATTCTCTTCCATGCTTTTGTGACATTGTGTTAAAATAGGTGATTTTTTCCCTCGCAACAGCATGCTTAGTGAAATTCCTTATTTGCCTATAGTACTGGAGGTGTGCTTCAGTTTTTTGTTTCAAATATCTACGATGAGCCTTATCTCTTTCTTTCATAAGAAATTTAATATTATTTGTAATCCACGGCGTAAACGGTTTTTCTTTTACCCTTTTGGATAATAGCGGAGCATGTTTATTTATTAAAAATAATATATTCCTATTAAATATGTCAATCTTTTTATCTATATCTTGTGTATAATATATATTATCCCATGGTAGCTGTTCTGCATCTAAGTTAAACTAATCCCGATTTATATTATTATAATTTCTATACTGGATGTATTTAACAGTATCACGTCCCTTGGCAAAATCCAAAACAGTATATACCATATTATGGTCTGAAATGTCTGGCGAAATACTTACTGAACCTGATTTTTTTATGATTGATGATTGGTTTGTTATAATAACATCAATGAGGCTGAAACTATTTGCAGCAAAATTTATTCGAGTAGGTTCTGTAATAACCTGTTTTAGGTTAAAAATTTCTAAGAGTCTTTCAAGTTTTTTTTTCGGTGAATGTTGTTTTAAAAAGTCAATGTTAATATCTCCAACAAAGATAACCTGATCGTAAAATGGCAAGGATAAGCTACATATTTCCTCTAACCAATCAATAAAATGATCCGCATTAGATGAAGGCGGACGATATACAGTTGTAAACAGAATTGATCTTTTATCTATATTAAGTTTAATGCTAGCATATTCAAAATCAGCTGAAATTACATTAAAATATATATTTTCATTTTTATATTTGTTTTTAATGTACAGTCGGCAAATTTGAAAATGTCCCTCGCATCTGCTCTCGGACTTCGTTGCCTTACAATTTGGCAACATGGCTTTTAACTGAAAGGGGTAGCGTACGGCGGGCGGTAGGGTGTAGAGTATCGATCGAGTTTATTCGTGTATAAATAGGCAGCATAGAGAAATGAATATTAAAAGAGTGTTTGAAAGGTAGCCTAAATTGATCATCAAGTTTTAAACCTTAACCTAAGATATTTAGTTCGGTTAGACGGCATCGAGGGCCAACTTCTGTCATAATTGTCATTATTATTATCGATTTTCTTTCGTTCCTTGCCATCACCCACCTTCGCATCATCGATCGTCGCCATTGCTTATTCCTTTTTATTTGGGCGTCCATTGGGTGTGTTCTTTTGTTTTTTTCTCAACAAAAAATAGTTAAAAATGTAGCTTAAAGTCATTAAAGTGTAATTTCATCATATAGGTAGGCAGAAGCTTTTTTGTTGTTTTATTGTGTGGTTTCAGATCCCTAGGATGGGGTAAGTGCAATTTTTTTTATCAAATAGTTTTCACCATGTTGTAGGTCACCTAAAATTGTTGTTTACCATTTTAAAACTGCCCTAATAATGTCATCACCAGGAAAATTAATTTTTAAATGCAAGGCACCCACTTGTTCTAATACATACTATTGTCCTATTGAAGATTCATACAAAAATAAAATTTTCTTTAAATTTCCTGAAAGTGACATTATTAGGAGGTCCCAATGGTTTAAAATACTTGGTTTAAGCCCAACCTCAACAAGGTGTTATTTATGTCAAGACCATTTTGAGGATATTTCATTTACTAGTACTATACATACTCATTTAAGAAAGTGTGCTCTCCCAATTGCTGGCCCAAGTATTATTCAAAATGCCCCAGTACTGGTTGAGGCACAAGTACCTTGGGAAGATACATTGACTTTATTACCTGCTATCATAATCCAGCAATCTCAATATAATGTTAAGAATGAACATAATTATGCTAGACCACTTTTTACTAGGTCTGACGAAAGGTATCATCAGTGCTTTGCTGCTAGGAAGTACCAAAAGCACAATAAGTGAAACAAGGAGGTACCTCACCTCGATAAGGTGGGAGTAAGATCCAGGGATGCTCTTTGAATATTTAAGAAAAAGGACCGATGACATCTAGAATTAAGGGTATACATCAGTGTCAACTAATTTTTAATATCATACTCTTCATAAAGAATATTTTAATTACAGGATTAGTTTTTATATATTACCACTCTCCTAACATTTTTGGGTACCCTCTGTACAAAAAAGTAGGTAGTAAACGTAAAATTTTTAGGGCATATTTTTGAGAATTATAGTTCTTATGTCTGTAAATAATTAATTTATAAATTTGATAAATTGTAATTTTTGTATCATATCCTCAAAATGTAAAATGTAAAAAGCAAAATACGTACCATGGAGTGTTGTGCTAAAGCAGCACAAAAACAAATTGTATCAGGATCCATTTTAAGACAATAAATTATAAACTTACTTTACAATTGACTTAAATTCTACCCCTACCCTTGTTAATTTGTTGATAACAGTGAAATTAACATTGTTAGTATCGAGCATTTAATTCTCAAAATAGGACTAAATATATTATACTTAATCTCTAAAATATTGTCTTACATAATTGACCCATTAAATCTTTTTTTGATAGCGTATTGGGCTGTAAAATCTCTTTCACATTCTCTAAAAATCAGTGAAAAAGTGCAATTAACGATTTATTTTTTTGAAGGGCCTAAATGCATTAACTTAACAGCTTAAAAGTAGATTTGATGAATTTAATGTCAAAACACTAACATATTCAATTAAAAAATGTATAAAATAAACTTAAATTACAAACATTATCACTCTTAGCCTCTTCAAAAATTAAATTAATACACTTGCACTATTTCATAATTTTTTAGAGTTTGTGATCGAGATTCACAGCCTTTACGCTGTTAAAAATTGATTTAATGGTATTGACCCATTTTTAAATTTCGCGCCATTCTAAAATTTTGAATAGCCGAACTAAAATAATTGACATTTGTCACAGTCGGTAAAATAGTCTACTGTAATACCGATCCGTCATAGAAATGACAGGCAGATTTCTATGACGGATCGGTATTACAGTAGACTATTTTACCGACTGTGACAAATGTCAATTATTTTAGTTCGGTTAGACCGCAACCGCACGCTGCAATCGAGTTTAGGGTAAAGATGATGCCTACTTGTCACTATGGGATTGAACCCTCTCATACTTTTAATTACTCTATGATAGGCAGAGGTGACGGAACTCATTTTTCAGTAGATGGGGTTTTTGCAATGGGACGTTTCGAATATTTTTGTGGCTGTGCAAGCTGATATTAAAAAAAATCAATCAGTTTGTTTTTCTTCCTTATGTAAAGTTTTTAGGACAATGCGCTATAGTGTTTTATACGTTGGCTAAATACGCTCTTCAAAATTCTGTTTGGTTCATCACTTTTGAGAAATTACCTTCAGTTATTTTTTTATTGGGACACTATATTTCTTAACTCCAAATTCTTATTTTTTTACTTGATCTTTCACAACCTATATTTTTGTTGTCAAATGGTGCTTGTTGTCAAAATAAATATAAAAAATCGTTTTTACTTTTTTATGCATTACATAAAAATCCTAATCGATGTTTTCTTTGAATTTTTTTTTATCAAAGTATTACTTTATATTACTCACCCAACATTTGAAAAATAAAATGCAACTTAAATAAAAATACCAATCCAAATTTTAAATTGTTTTTTACTTTTAAAGTGTGCGTTATTGTATAAAATAATATAATTTAAAAAAATACCTTTTTTTTATTTTTAAATATATGGTGTGGATTTAAAAATAAGTAAACAAACAGATGTAATTCTATGATAAAATAATAGTTTTCTTAATTCTGGCAGCAACCAGTAAGTGTAAACCAAAATATAGGTAATCATAAAAAAAGGAAACATTATAATAATAGAAACTTTAAGTGCTACAGCAGAAACGATAGGTATATATTGTATATGTTGAGATTTTTCTCTTTCATCCTGTGTCTAGGAAATGAAAAACGCGATCTCAAACCTGTTTAAGGCATTAAAGGTTTCATAAAAAATAGCGCGCTATGGTTAGCACCGCCTCCTAGCATTAATAACGTAATACGAGCTGAGATACTACCAAAACTACTTATTTTGGAATACCCTGTCCAGCGTAAAACTAAGTACTTGTACTAAGTACTGCCATAATATGGGAAAAAAATTAAGATTTTTGTTTCCTTTTCCTCACATTTTATTTATAAGTATACCTATATAAAAATACAGGATGTAGAACTCGTCAAAAGAAGTTTATTGATATATCAAAAATTGCCTATACTCGTATAGTAAAAGTTGCATATTAAGAAAGTTAGTTTGCGTTATTGAATTTTTTTTTTACTCATTATCAAGTTAAGTGGACATTGTTTTTACAAAAACTGTTCAAAATTGTCCCCACTTGTTCGATTAACCCAAAATGTTGTTCGGCAAATCCATATTTTAAATTGTTTATGTCTATATTTTGGTAAGAGGTAGAAAAAAATCTATGTGGTTCTCATGAGTAAAGCACACTTTTTTACTAAAGTGATGAACAAAGTAGTATTTCCGTTTGTAAAAAAGGCACTCTCGTGATTTCTTCTTGAATAAAAAACTATTTTTTATATTTTTTTTATCGAAGCGAAGTTAACTTTAATTACTAAACTTTAATTGTAGTAGTCCCGTATCTTTTTTCATTTACTTTTTTTTTAAACCTTATAAAACGTATAAGTAATGGATCAAAGGTCAGTTTCAAAGCGAAAATTTTATTTCCTATTTAATGACAAATTACAGTTCTTTAAGTATAACATCTTAATAACATTCAACACTACTCCTAACAAGCTTTAGTAAGTATAATTACAATTTAAATTTACAATAAAAATACTTTTTTATTTAAACTTTTAAATAGCCTACGTATTGTGTTTTTTTCGAAACTTACACCTTTTTTTTTAAATAATAATTATTTAATATCACAGGGTGTATTTGGTATTGGTATGGCTTCTTAATTAATATTTGGTATAAAAAACATTTGCGTCAATGCATTGTTGTAGCCTTTTCCGCATTAATCCCGCGTAATTACTAAAATCGGGTCTCCCTCTGAAAGATTCCCAAACTCTTTGAGCGTGGGCTAGTAACGTTTCCTTCGATCTAATTTGGCCTTGATTAAAAGTATCCCAAGAATTTACCATTTCAGCCCACAAATTTTCGATGGGGTTTAAGTCGGGGCTTCTGGATGGCCATGGAATTAATGTTCCTCAAACCATGTTCTCGCCATACGGGAGGTATGAATTGGACAATTATCGTGCATAAAGGATATTGGTCCAGCCGGATATAATATTCTGTATGAAGGCAGAAAAGAATTTTCCAAAATGTCCACGTAGTCCGCGGAATTCATTTGGGGTGGCGTGGTTACCAGCATTCCGGCTCCATTTTGGGTCATCCAACCCGATAATGACAATGTTATTCTCCCGCTTTTTTCAGTTTCTTGGACATAATGGGAATCATATCTGGTACTTGTAGGTCTCCACACTAATTGATGGGACCTTATGTCCGAAGAAAACGTTTTTTCGGTAAATACCACATTTGACCAGTCTCGGTCAATATTTTCTTGAGCAAACCTAAGCCTTCGCTCTGCGTTGTCGACCGTTAATTTGGCCTTTTTGGCTGGTCGTCTACAATTTATTCCAGCTGAACGAAGAGTATTCCTAATTGTTTGCATACTAACATCCAAGTTCATGGTTTCTTTGACCACCCGGCTATTTGTGAAAGGGTTATTTCTTACTTGGGTAACAATAGCTTCTCTCATATTTTCGGTCAATACAGGTTTCCTTCCAGGATGTTGTCTGGTTTCTACGTGCCCTTCTGTTTCTTGACGTTGGATCCAGCGTCTAACTTGTTTGACCTGTTTAAAAGCAAATGCAGTAATTAGTATTAATTAATTAAATAAATATCAATCAATCAATCAATCAATCAATCAATCGGATATATTACATATAAGCTTTTACAAAGTATGTGTAATAAAATCCAATAATTATAATCAGTACATTTTAAGGTGCACCTAGGTAACCAAATACCTGTATGTGCAAAAAAATCAAAAACAATTTTATAAAAATAAATATTTAAACAAAATATGTCCCATCCACTAACTATTGCAAAGTTTCCATTTAACACCCAATAAATAATTAAACATCAGAAAACAAAAATCCTTCACGATCATGTATGAATGCCTAAAGCTATGAAATATGAAAATTAATTAACAGTAAGTAGTTTTTTAAATACATGTAAATGATCATAAATGTAATCCCCAGATATTTTACAAAATTTTTTGACAGCTTTTGTATGTCTAATATATGGTGGTAATAAGTTGTACAGTTTGGGTGCGTGGTAAAAAATTGATTTTAATTTCATAGTAGTGGCAACAGTTGGAATTGATAAGTGTCTATTTACATTTAATCTAGTCTGATACTGATGATTAACAAAGTTCTTAAATTTATTCGACTTGTGAATATATATACAGAGCGACCAACAGTATAATGTGCGTACATCAAAAATATTTCTGGAATAAAGTAATGCAGTAGAAAATCTTTTGTTTTTTTTGAAAATAACTTTTAAAATGTAGTTTTGGGTTACATTTAAAGAAGTCAATGTGTTTTGGTATATCCCACCCCAAAGAATTAGACCATACCTTAGTAGTGATTCCACAATTGCTTTATAAATCGAAATCAAAAGTTTTTTATTTAATATTTCCCTGAGCACATAAAACTTGTATATTAGTTTTCGAATATTTTTTGATAGTCTAAGGATGTGGTGGTCCCACTTTAAGTGTTTGTCAATATAGATTCCAAGATATTTTGTAGAGTGAACTTCATGAAGTTTATCCATAAGACTAAATCTATTATACTATTAGGTTAGTGACAACAGTTTAGCAAAGGGGAGGCCTATATGTATAGGTATAGATAAAAAATAGCAGTAAATATTTTATTATTAAGAATAAGTTAATAAAGTAGGTACTAAAAAAGCAGTAACAGCGTCTCTTAACAATAATATAATTTTATATTATTTGTTGGTGTTTTTTTAAAACATTCAGAGCGTTACGTCAAAATATATTTCTATGACAACTTTTTTTAATATATGGTGAAAAGCAAATAAAGCGAAAATATTGACAAAGTTTTCAAAGTGAAAATATTTCAGATTAAAATGTTTGCTATGACTCTTATAAAACCTTCATATTTAAAAATAACAACCGGCGCGAAGAGACAAAATTATTTTAAATTATAATAAGAGCAGGCGATAGAATTCTTCTCTTCTTTTTCGTTTACCTTAAATTACCTATGTCAAAGCTCCCTTATGTCAATGCTCAGTCTAATATCGTAAAATGCATATACATATGTATCATATTACTAAATCGAATAAATATAATTAACGAGGTAAAGCTTAAATTTGGCATAAAAAACCCATTCACAGGTATAATAATAAATACAATAATAATACAGATATAAAAATATACTAGATGGATACAAATAATGCGGTAAATAGGTAGTGGATTGGCTCACGGTGCGTTTTGGACTAAATATTATTTTAATAGGACCACTCCCCTTAACCCTCAACTGGTGCAGTAGTGAGTCAGATATTAAATTTAAAATTCAAAATCGCCAATCTATACTACATTCGACTACCGTTTTTGAGAAAAAAGTTTACCATACCCTAAAAATACTTTTTTTAGGGTATGGTACTGCATTAAATTTATTTATTATCTAAAAAAAAAACTATACCTTCGTTTTTTAAATATTTAGAAAAAACTTGAATGTTTTTAAGATATCGCGTTGCAACACTTTAAAAAACTCACCCTGTATAAGGGTTCCTTGGATTTAAAAAATACTACCTCAAAAAAAACAATCAATCAAATGTAAAATGATTTTACTTTAAAAATAAAACAAAAACATTTTTTATTTTGATAGACCCAATAACATGTATATTTTTCTTTGTTAAAAAGTATAGGTAAGTTTTATAACTTTTTTAGATATCTATCGATAAATTAAACTTAAGATATGTAATTTTCAGCTATTTTTCTAAATAAAAAATTTAATGAAAAAATTATAAATTACCCTCGAAATCACTCCTATTTGAATAGATTCCCGGGACGATGAGATAATAATTTTCGTTTTTGATCTATTAAATTTATTAGCTTATTTCGGGATATCAAAAAAAGTTGGTTCCGTATAAAAACAAACCTTTTTTTTTAATGAAAGTTAAAGAGAATTTTTAAAGATTTTTGACAAATTTCATAGTTTAGTTTAAATAGATTTTACCTAACAAAAAATTTAAACGAAATGCATACAAAAAAAAACTTACTGAAAGATCCGTAGCCATTGCCATTTCTCGTAAGGTGGCACCCATCTCATGCATAACAATAATTCTAGTACGAGTTTCCATGATACTCTCCCTCTGTCCAGGCAATCTTGGCATTATGAAAAAATATTACATGAAACACTTTAAAAAATAAAAAAAAAATAAACGCATAAATAGACTCGAGGCACTTATAAACACAAAAGACAGTACAATACTACTTACCATCAAATTTATTTATAATTACCACCTTATACATTTTACCTAGATCCCCATGCCGCCAATTAATATGGAAAAACCCTCCTTAAAAATAGATCTTAAAATTTACAATGGTACCTTACACACAATGTTATAATGGGATCGATCGCATAAGCTGCCCCCGCATCAGCCCCCGTTACTTATTTTCGAAAAATGCCGCTATACTTTCTTCATTCATACAGTGTAGCCAAATTGTGCTTAAATTACGTGTAAATGGGTAAAGAGCCACGGAGCGAGGGACATTTTCAATTTTGTTGACTGTACATCCCTACGCCTCCACCCCTTCCTACTCGATCTCTCCTAATAAGTTTGTATCCAGGAATTTTGAAGCTACTGCTATCATGCTCAGGAGTTAACCACGTTTCTGACAGTCCCAAAATGTCAAAGTCGTAATCAAACACATAATTTGAAAATTCGTCAAATCCGGTATTCATCGATCGTATATTAGAATGCGCAACAGTAAAATTCATATCTACCCTCTTATAATCTTGATTAATCAAATTATCTTGCTGATTAACCGCTCGTATTGCTGTATTAACCGCCATCACCCCATAAATATGCTGCGTTTTTAGTGTTTACTGCCTTTTTGCAATTCAGGTTGAACCGTTGTTTGATCCGCATTTAGTAGAAAAGGGGATATAAGCTTCCATTTCTGCCAAGATCGTCTCTGTAATTTGGTTTGCACATTCTGAGATGTTATTGGTTCTAAAGCAGACTTCTTTCCAAGGGAATGAGCGATAAAATTCCCGAAGATGGTTCTACTCTGCTGATTTATAGTGCCATACCTTCCGCGGCATCGGAGGATCCTGCGTTTTAACCTCCAACTGGCAAAAGACTGTTATCAATTTGTGGTTCGATGTTCCTAGAGGGGCATGTACTGATACTGTGTACGAGTCTGGGTCTGAAGCCAAGACCAGATCTAGGAGACTCGCGAACTCGCCGTCTCGATCGGGGATTCTGGTAGGTTCCTCCACAAGCTGCGTAAGCCCGCATATGGTGGCAAATAGCTCAGCTTCTCGTCCTTTATCGTCGTTCTTGTTGCAGAAGCGCAGCCAGTTGATATTGTGAACGTTAAAATCACCCATGATGGTTATTCGGTTATTCGGTTATGACGGTTATTTAAATACCAAATAATAATAGAGTTTGTTCTGTTTTTGAAATGGTATCGGCCTGTCATGATGGTGCGACAATTGCTTCTTGGCTTTTTAGCTATAAGACGTATATTTTGTCGTTAAAATATAAATGGCCAATCTTTAAAAAAGTAGTAGCCGATTTTAGTTTTGCCTTTATAAATGCACTGATGTTGTCTTAGAATAACATGGATCTTCAAACTTATTTGTCGCAGGTGTTAAATTTTGTAACAACTATAGGCAACTATCTAAACTTATGTTACTGTATACCTAAAAATATCACTAATAAAACAAAACTCATGCACTCTGATTTGCATAAAAGTAAGAGGGCACTAAATAACGAACATTCTTGAAAAAATCGTGATTTTGTCCAAATTTAATTTTTTTTAGGGGTTATGAAGGGGTGGCAACTATTTTAACTTGTGTTAGTGTATACTTAAAAGTGTCTCAAAAACTCCTATTATAACAAAACATTTGAACTCTGACTTGCATAAAAATAGGAGGGCACCAAGTAATACAAAATCTCGAAAAAAAACTGGATTCCATTCACATTTTTTTTTATTTATCAGATAGAATTTAAATTTATATATATTTTAAAGTATCGAAAGAAAAAATATCATAATATTATAAGAACTCATCAGCATAAAATAACAAAAATTATTAAAATCAAATAACTAATATTAAACCTTAAAAATATTATTTGTCCTCATGTACGCTTGTTTTTTTAAGATTAAATTCATTTTTTAATGCATAAAAAAGATAAAAATTAATACTATTACGTAATTTTTTACAGATGATGTTCATTTCCTTAGATTTTTAAAAATATCCGGCCTGACGCAAATAGTAGGCCGGTCACGCGGAGCGGTAACTTTATGGCTGGCATTTTATGGATAACTTCACACAAACAACTTATAGTCCGCGCTCCCTGTTATTTAATCAATATAATGCCTGTATCTCCTGAAATTCCCAAGGGATTTTAATAATTTTTTGTCCAGATATTAACAATGAGTACCTAAATCGACTTACGATGGTCTCAAACCTCTACAAACTAAGGTTTTGTTATGAAAATTAATTAAAAAGCCAAATATTAAAGAAATGAAAAAAGCTCTAACTCCCAAAATTCCCAAAGGATTTGGATAAAACTTTTTTCTATAAAAGATAATAAATATCTAAATTGATTTTAGATGGTTGCAAATCTCTACAAATGAAAGTTTTTTGGTAAAAAATTAATGAAGTGTTAGATGTAGAAAAATATAAACGACTATAACTTCCAAAACTCCCAAAGGATTCGAATGAAACTTTTTCACGCAATTATTAATAAATTCCAACATGAGGGTGTTTTAAAAAAAAACTTTTATTATGAGAGGGTGTGACCAACTTACAAGACATACGAGACAAAGAGTTGTTAAACAATAGATTACATGAGAATATATAAGCTTAAAGTGATTACAAAGCATAATAAATTGAATATAAAGCATAAGATAAATAACTAATTAATAAGCATATTTAAATATACAGGTCGTCAAAATTATACATATAACTAGTCTGAACAATTTTATTTTTATTCACAAGTCAACAATAGTAAAAACATGCAGGATTGTAAGAAAAATGTTGACTTGATAAATCATATCATCACTTAATTCGACACATTTTAACGCCTTCTTAATATAAATAAAATCCTAAATACTGATTGGTTCCGTAGAACCCTACTCTGTAGTAAATCAGTATGAAAAAATTTTTTACTGATTCTATCCTTTCTGTAAAGAGAATGTCTTAATGTTAATATAAAATAAAGCTCATCGTTGCCAAAGCTTTCAATGTATTAAAAAGAAAGTTTTCTTGACTCTGTCAAATACTTTAGAAAAGTCTATGTAAACAGATTTAATTAGTATCCTTTTCTCATTCATCACTAACTCATATCTAATTATTATTTTTTTCTTTCTAGTATATGTCAAATTTAATATTACTTCTGACATCGAACATTCTTGGACTTACGTCTTACCTGGTGGAGGACAAGCAGCAGAGAAGGGCCTTTTTAGAAACGAGACAATCTTTAGAAGTTAAACTGGTTATTGAGGAACAAAGCGCTGAACAAGTAAGAGATTTATTAGAATTGTATTCAAATATAAATACGTTTTTCATTTATCCTTATTTATGATATTGATGATGACCAGAAAGTACCGATCATAGCCATTAAAGTTATGCATTATAAAATATTCAATTGAGTTACATAATCAGTAGTCATCTTTTTTAAAGCACTTAAATAACTGCGTGAACTACTTGAGCAAACGTGAACCTTTACAAGATTCGGGCTCAAATAATGGTCCCAATTACTCTAAAAAGACAATTTATCCATAATTCTTATGGAATGTAACAATAATTTTAAAGTAACTAGTATACAAGTACGTTTCACCCTCGTAAAAGCATGCCTAGACATAAAAATTACTTACTACAAGCAAAAAGCCCATTTACGTCCCGGATTTCATTAAATAAAACGACATCGTTGCCTTATTGATTAACATGTGTCCTAAAACATAACCCCCGCAGCAAGTAAACATAGTTTTATTTACTTTGTAGGAACGGCTATTACTTTCGGTCCTACCGGAACACGTGGCGGTACAAATGAGGCAAGATTTGGATCAGGCAGACAGTCAGTTTAAGAAAATTTACATGAGCCGGCACGAGAACGTCAGGTAACGTTAATTTACCTAATTATTGTTCAGTTTTAACAGGAGAGTTTTTTATTTATTTATTTATTTACTTATTTATTTATTTATTTATTTATTTATAATACGGGAAAACCCCATTAACTGTAAATTTTACAAAGCAATAATATTTACATAAACAACTGTCATAATCTAAGCCTAATTAAAAAATTAATACTAAAGTAAAAAACACCTATACTACATATACTAGAAACAACCTTAATAATTTATATGCAAGAATGTAAATACAAAATTTTATGCACAATTATGAAGTAAGTGACCTCTTTAGATGCATTAAGGAACTTATATTAAACACATCAATATTCGAATTGTTTAACAATCAATAAGCCTATTAACGATCTTATATATAAAACTAGCACCAGAAATATTACGGCGTTGCGACAGTGTCGGAATAGATAATTGACTTTCAATATAAGAATAATCATGGTTCTCGATAACAGTTAAAGTTCCATAAGCACAATATTTCAGGAATTTATGTTGAACTCTTTCTAAAGCATCGATATGAATCTGGTGGTATGGAGACCAAACTACAGAGCAGTACTCCAATATAGTTCTTACTAGGGAGCAATAAACCATTCTTGTTGAAGAGACTGAGAAATATGAACAGTTTCTCATAACAAACCCTAGCAATTTTGATGCTTTTATAGAAAATCTCTAATCGATGCAACATAATTCAGTGGCTCATTATTAATGAAGTAATTGGATTGAAACCGGTTGATCCTGCGAGTGAAACTAATAACACAACATTTCTTAACATTTAAATAAAGATTGTTTTGTTCACACCAATCATTTAAGCGATCCATATCTGCTTGTGGTAATTCTTGATCCACAATACTACCAACCACCCTCCAAAATTTTAAGTCGTCTGCAAACATCAAACACTGACTAGACAGGAAACAGTTAACTATATCATTAATAAATAAATTAAATAATATGGGTGATGTATGCGCTCCGTGAGGGAGACCTGATGTTACGCTGATAGGATCAGAAAGATGTCCACCTACCCCTACTACAATTATAAATTTAGCAATTTTTTTTAGAATTTGTATGTGCAGTTTAATTAAAAAGAAAAAAACAGGACCTGTTACAATAAATCAATAAATATAATAGTTCACCTATAAAACTTCTTACTGGACTAATATTCTATGCTTATTTACAAGTATGAAGTATTCAACTGACGAACTTCGGAACTAAAATTTTCAATATCGATTTCATTAACGATTCAGATGAGGAAAATAGGGTATTTCAAAAAGTTAGCTTTTTTCTGTCATAGATAGTTACCCTTAGAGAGAATATTTATGAAGATAGCGGTGCACTGTTTAAATCTATAAAAAACAAAGAGCCTTATTCGGAAGCATCTCCAGTTTTGGAGAGAGAATTTTATATTATAGATTGAATTTAAGGGATTTGTTGATGCTTGAGAGGCAAATGAACTGTGTACTATTTTTTATTTACCTTTTTGTAGAGAAACAGTACACCCGATACATACTAACTTTATTATTAGTATATAACGAAAAATATAAATTCCATTTAAAAAGTGCCTAAATTTAAGAAACTTTGTATGCACCTGGTATCTATATTAAGTCTACATAATAAGTAAATAATTAGTATGTACAGGGTGTCCCAAATTCGAGGTTGACCATTGGAATCTCAGAAACCTTAAGAGTTACAGGGTCGAATAAATGGAGGCAAAGTTGCGCAATTTGAAGTTAATAAAATGACGTTTAAAAAATTTTAAAATTCCGGATACTTCCGGAGCAAAATTTGTCAAAATCGTTTTTATCTTCTACCGACTTTATTTCAAGAGATATCGAGAAACTAAAAACAGTTTTTTATTGCCACTTTTTATGTATTACAACATGACGCAAAAAAAAAATATTCCGACGTTTCGTTTTTTTTTTCGATCATCATCAACTTTATTTTTAGTTATGGACACCATATTGGATTTTCCCATTTTAAAAAAGTATTTTCAATTGCCTTTCAAATGAGGTATCGCACTTACATGTCCGATTACTCCTTCTAGTACTTCCCATAAGAACTCCATGAGTGTAAGAGAGAAAGATATATCATTGAGATTTCCAAATAAATTGATTGTATATAAACTGAAGCTATAAAATACTCTGTATTTGATATAGTTTTTTTAAACCAATTCAATAAAGTGCGATACAATATTTTAAAGGCAATTCTTACGGTTTCCGAGATTCCAATGGTCACCCTCGAATTTGGAACACCCTGTAGGTACATATATTTCATTTTAAAATTTTATAATTATAATATACCACATATTTAATATTTGCATAGCTGCTTACAAAAAATAAACCAAAATATATTTACAAAAACCAAAATACCGAGAAAGTCACGTACAAAAAATAGAAAAACATTAGGTTTGTTCCAACTCATTAATTGGTATCGTTTTTGGAGCGGTGACTTGAATCGTTTAAAACCATCGGGCTGCGCATGCGCCGCATTTTGTTGGAACGAATTTTGATACTATCATCATCATCTGGGCACTGATTTCATCCGGGCTAGCAATGGTGGCTCTTGCCGGTCTTTTGAATAGATCCTTGTCGAGATTAGGCGCCATCTTTTTATCATTCTGGGTCGCATCTAGGTGCTTGGACTTTTGACTTGCTCGGAAGTTAGGAACTGACTGGTCGGGATAGGTTTGGTTGCATATATTTATAGGGTCTGGGTACGATGTTATTGGACGCAAGCCTGTGAGCAGACCACGCCCCCTTCAGATTGCGGAACTTTTGGTTAGCGAGATAAGGTCGGGCGGAGGTGTGAACGTAACCGGTCCTTTACGGTACTTTTTGAAGTGGATTTAGGATTTTGACGGTGGATTGGGATTTTATGCGGTTATTTTATGTGGTTAATAGGATGGGAATTGGGAATTTGACCACGTTGGGAAGGAAGTAAACTGATACCGTAAGTGACTAAACCTCGACTCCCAGAAGTAGCTTGACAGCCGGGTTAGAGTTTAGTTTTTCTAGTTTTGCCATTAAATTATCAATTTTTTTTTCCAAAATCCCGTCTGGCAAACTAAGAAGGTTCAAGAGATTTGTGTTACCGATTGATAGCTCGGGACGTTTCATTTGCAATGATGTTTTGTTGCCGTCCTTTGGCTCCGTCCTCTTGTTAACAGAGTCCGCGTCGTTCTTTCTCAAGGCCTCAGCGAAGCTTTTTTTTTTTGGTTGTTTATGTTTACTTTTTTTAAGTTTGGATTTTTTGGGCAGTGCCAATAGCTCGCCGGGTGGTCACCGCCGCAATTACAACACTCAGCCGGAGTTGCCCTGTTTTTCTCACATTCAGAATAGAAGTGTTCCCCCTTGCATTTATGGCAACGCGGCTTCGCGTTGCAATTGCTCAGGACATGGCCATATTCCTGGCAGCGACGACACTGCCCAATCTGTTTCCTATTTTCATAAGTCTGAGTCCTTAAGCGCTCGACGCGGACCCTGATATTCAAAATATTATCAACCCGAAACACACTCTCCTGTTCCTTCAGGACGAGGAATCTGATGAGGTCTGTGGTTCTCCTTCGGCCTGGGCCGGTTTTAAACCAACCCAGCTCCTCCGGTTCAAATCCCATCAACCTCAACTCTTCCTCGACCTCTTCTAACTCGAAGTTTTAGTCCAGTCCTCTGAGTATCACATTTAACTTCCTGTCTTCTTCAAGGAAGAAGGAATGGAATTCCATTCCCTTCTCCTTGAGTAATCCCGTCAGTGTTCGGTGATCATTAGGGGTTTTGGGGAAGAGCGCCAATCCCAGTCTATCTTTTTGCACTTTTAAAATGTTAATTTTTTTTTCGCAGAATAGCTTATATTTAGCGGCCCAGTTTTTCATGTCTCTCAATACTACTTTTGGGACTTTGTTTATGTTTATGCTGGGATTAGCGCTCTTCTCCCTCCCCGCTAGGGAAAGGTTATTTAATGGCATATATAGCGGATTTTTTTTAGGCTTGGAGTGGGATTTTCAGAGGATTTTAGGATGGGATCTGAAACTGACGATGTCGAGGGAATTGGTTCTCTGCTTATTGTTGTTTCAGGGTAAACCGGTTCCAAGGCCGGCTCGCCCCCGTCTTGTGAAGGCGGGGACAGGCCCGCCTCTTCCCTGGTTCTTTTATTTTTAAGTGTTTTCTTTTGATTTTTATCACTAGCCAGCTCCCTCAGCTCTGCCAGTCTCTTATACATTGCGGAATTTTCATTGGTAAGGGTTTCATTTTGGTTTCGCACCTCCTCGAGTTGGCACCTCAGACCCGAGATCTGCTCATTGAGAGAATGATTCTCTGAGACCAGCTTATTCATCTTCTCTTCAAACGCTTGTATTCTCTCCATGATCTGAGAGTTTCTAAGCTCAATCTGATCTAACTCTCTAGCACTCTTCTCAATTTGCAGATCTCGTTCCCGAACTGCCTCCTCGAGCCTGCGTACCTTCTCATCCCTTTTCCTATTTTCCGCGCTCTGGGGCGGCTCTTTGCCTGCTCCCAGGTCGGGGTTTGGTGAGGATTTCAGTGATTTGGATAATCTAGGGTCGCGGGATTTGCTTTGGGGTTTCAGGAACTTAGAGGAGTCATCCGAAGTCTTACCCCTCTCTCTCTCATATCTGCTTGTGACTTTCCTGTAGTCTTCGCTTTTGGATGATCTGTCTGTGGAGTACCCATCAGACATGTCCGTTGCTAGCTTGTCTTTTTTTCCCCGGCACTGGTTGTGCCCCCCACTGACGATGGGGGGCGAGTCGACGCTTTTCTTCGCCGTCCTTGCTTTTGGGTCTTCTCTTTTTTCTTTGGCTTGGTGTTCCACGCTGTGTGTTACAATAGCACTTTACTGATTTGCTTGCTATTATGGCGACTATGAGTCAATGAATGAGAATGAATAGAATGATTTTTGATACTAATTTCTCTTCTCGATCTGACAGTGGACATAACCTTACTTTTACGTGCCGGTAAAAATAAACAACTCTGTGATATAATTTGTGGTATTAATTTAAAATAATATTATGGATCAAGTCGAGGATGAAATATATGGTGGTAAGTACTAATAGTAGGTATAACATAAGTAGGATTTGTTATTAATATACTTATAATTATTAACGAAATTTTTATTATAAAATTAGTAATACCATTGTTAATTTTAGAATTACAAGAGTACATTTTGATGGATGGTAATTTCATTCCACATAGAGCAACTAGTCTTGCATCGACAAATTTTGCCAGTGCAAATAAACGAACAGCATCCATTCCCAATTCATCGATAACTGTTCCCTCAAAAAGTACAGGCCCTGCAGAATCGGGTTCATCCTGTCAAATGGACTATAAATGGGGCCGTAATGAAACAAAAGCTCTACTGAATTTTTATGGGAGATTTAAAAAAAAAGTTGAAACTTTTGAAATAAAGAGTATTAAAATGATGTGGCAAAAACTTGCTGAAGAACTAATAAAATTAAATATACAAGTAACCGCAAAAAATTGTATAAATAGATGGAAGGTTGTCGAAAGAAACTACAAGAAATATGTTGATAATCAACATAAAACTGGTAAGCTTATATTAGAGTATTTTCGTAGGATAGTAAAACAAATTTGTTATATGTAAAGGAGTACCGAGAGGATTACCTACAGGCCTTGGACAAAATTCCCCTTTGTAAAGTTAACCTGCCTCAAATAATTATATTGATAATATATAATATTGATTAAATAAATATTTACAAAAATTAAATTATTTATATCAAATGTCTTTTTTAGGAAGAGGTCGTAAATTTTTTGAATACGAGGTTGAAAAGGAGGAAATATTTGGCCGAAAAAAAATACATCCAGAACTATTGTTATCCAGCGAAACAGTGAATAATACACTTGAAAATATGGAAACTTCTTTAAGTTTATTATTCACTGAAGAAATTATAGTACAAGAAGCCACCCCAAAAAAATTAACCGAATTGCCAAAACCAAAAAGGGTATCAATAAAAAAAAACAAGAAATTGTAAAAAAGAAAATCTCCGTCCTTGAAAAAATACGGTTAGACCGTAAACAATGTTATGATGAAAGAATACAAATCGAGAAACAAAAGCTGGAAGAGATGAAGAGAAGAAATACATTATTAGAAGAAAGAAATCAAATTTTGAAAGATGCAACCTGCAAATGCCAATGTGTCAGTGCAATGACCTGTTAGCCCATATGATAATGTTGTGTACCTGTTAAAACATAAAATTTCTATTTTTGTTTTTTGTTTATATTTACTTATAATAGGTAACTGAATAAATTGTTTATTTTTGTAAAACTAAGTAAAATAATGAACTGACTTTTTAGGTAGAATGTTATTGACCTAAAGTAACATTTACACAGTCATTCCATTTACATTTAAAACTATTAGTGCCTAAATAAATGGCATAAATTAATAAATTTATTTACTCTCTAGCCAATATTAAGCAATATTAAGTACCTGAGAAAAAATGTTAATAAAAAAATTTTTTTAAATAAAGTTTATTTGTAAAATAAATGCCTATATTTCAAACCTTTATCATAACACATCTTATTGGAATAAGTACAAAACCTTGTACCTAATTATACAATAATTTTTTTTTAAGCAATACACATTTGAAAGCCTATCTACAGATTGTCAAATTTAAGATTAGCTCTCAAAAGAACTTAAGGAACTGGTTTTATTTGTTTGTATTTTTTTATTTTATTGTAGTACTAACACACTATCATTGTTTTACTTCACTTAAAGTGTTCTTCGTTCTAACTAATACCTTCAATTTTAAACTAAATATTTATTTTGGGAGTTAGAAAAAAATACTGCTTCAGGATTATCTATCTGAATATCAAGATTTGGCATCTCGTCTTCATCATTTACAATAAATTCATTGTCCATTGCAATATTATGCAATACACATAATGCTCTTATAAAGTGAGCAATAAATCTTATACTTCTTAATTTAGTATGATACAATTGCCGAAATTTTTGTTTTAAAACGCCAAAACAATGTTCAATAAAATATCGATTTTTTGCTAGTTTTAAATTATAATTTCTTTGCCTTCTTGTCAAATTACCTCTGTCTTTATAAGGTGTAAGTAAGTTTCCTTGTAAAGGATACCCACTATCTCCCAAAAGAAAGTACCTACAACATTTTTCTTCTAGATGCATTTTTAAGGGTGAATTTCTAAGAACCCTGCTATCATGTACCGATCCAGGATATCCAATAAATATATCAATTATTTTTCTCTTGTGATCACAAACCACCTGCATCTAAAACAAAAAAATAACAGATTTTATAAAATAATATATTTTTTTAAATTAACAGGTTCCATTGAGAAATTATTTTAAAATTCTACTATTGCAATTTCCCTATTTATAGGCACTATATTAACAAATGAAAATTAATTTATTTACTCACCTGAATGGAGTAATACCCTTTCCTGTTTATGTAAGAAACAGGATCATTGCTTGGCTTATCTATTTTAATATGACATCCGTCAATTGCTCCTATGATGTTTGGAAATCCATTGGTTCTAAAATGTTCTTCACTTATACGCTTTTCTGCTTCGTTTGGCCATTTTATTATTTCTGAAGAAAAATTGCTCAAAAATAAGGTAAGTCGTCGTGTTATTCTGTTAACCGAGCTTATAGTTACATTGAACCGATCTGCCACATCTCGGTTTAATGTCCTGCTTACCATAAAAATATGTGAACCTTCAACCAAATAATAACTTAACATAACTCTAACTAAATTAAAAAAATTGTTGATATTTACTTGACTCAAAGCTGCTAAATTTCCATAGTGTCCTGATCCATGATGAAAATAGGGGCTTGTTTGAAATCTTTCACTAATATTTTGAGCAATACCTCTGGACAACCTAAAGTGCCCAAAGAACACTTCATCAGAGTAATTTTGTACCGTCTCCTCTAAAAATGTATTACAATTATTATAAGGCAACTTTAATTTAAAAATCAATCATTTTTATTATAATTGTGATGTTGCAATCAAAATTAGTGTGAACTTAGCCTTAGAACATTACTACTTGTAGAACATCTACTCTTATTTTTGACTGTTGACAGAAAGTGTAATGTGTAATTCCTTTACTTTAGGCACTCTTCTTTTTCTACTTGTGAGGTTACTTTTTGCACGTTTTTATTACTTCCTCTCTATGTGGAAATTTTCTTTTTTCTAACGATTATTTTATTATTTAGTTAATAAACCGTTTCACTATCTGAAGATTATTAGTTTTATTACTACCACAAACTTCCACAACCACAGGTTATGGGCCCAGGCATTATATTGTGGTAGTAATCTGAAGGATTTTGTGTGTGTTCCAAACCATAGTGAAAACTGAAGACAAAGAAAATGGAGGCCACCACTGTTATGAAATTAAATGGCACAAACTGGAATGTTTGGCGGTTCCAGATCAAGGTAGTACTGATGGCAAAAGGTCTGTATGACATTACTGTTGGAATTGAACAGAGGCCTATCGAGGATAATGAGAAAATTGCGAAGTGGAAAGTCAAAGATGCACGCGCCCAAGAATCGCTTGTCACTAGGATGGAGGATAATATAATTTCTCATGTCATGCAGTGTGAAACAGCCAAGAATATGTGGGACAAATTGGAGAGCATTTTCGAGAGAAAATCTGAGGTTAGTGCACACCTTTTAAATGAGCAATTCTATAATGCAAGGTTTCAAAATGAGAATGTGAATGGCTTTGTGAGTAAAATTAGCAATATCAGGGCTAAGCTGATACAGATGGGGGAGGACATACCAGAGAAAATGGTAATGACCAAAATTATTATGTCTCTGCCCGAGAAGTTTTGCCATTTTAGGTCTGCCTGGGAAAGTGTTGCCCCGGAGAATCAAACCTTGAACAATTTGACTGCTCGTTTGTTAATTGAAGAAGAGAGGCTCCAAAAACATGAAGAGGAGTCTGTTGCACTTCTTTCATGTCAATCTCTTGCACAGAGGTCAAACCCACATCAGCGTCAATTGTCAAATGGTGACAAAAATGTAAACAAAAACATGAAAAAATGTTTTTCTTGTGGAAAGCCTGGTCATTTCAAGCGGGAATGCAGGAATGTAGAGTGCAGCTACTGCAAAAAAAGAGGACACTTAATCAAGGACTGTTTTGATAAGAAAAATAAGGATAACAGGGACAGAAATGGGTCATCCGAGGGGTCATCAAGAGGAAATGGGAACTACGCCCTCATTACAGTGTCCAGTATGGTACAATCTCAAGTAGATGTCGAATGGTTCATGGACAGTGGCGCATCACAGCATATGCGCAAGGACATGGAGTTGTTTTGTAGTTATGTAAAACTTGAGGCTGCCAGGTATATAAAAATTGGTGATGGGACAACTCTACTAGCGGAAGAACAAGGTAAAATTTGTATCAATGCTTATAATGGTAACAATTTTCACTCTGTGACATTGTGTGATGTTCTTTATGTACCCAAACTTAAACTTAATTTGTTTTCACAAGGGAAAGCTCTAGATAGAGGTTTATCTTTAATTTCTGATGCCAAAGAGACAAAATTTGTTACTGAAAACAGTATTACCGTAGGGGTAGCCATTAGGTCAGGTAAACTTTTTAAAATGGTATTCAAGCTGCCCAGTTTTTCTGAGCGCATAGAGGAATGTCCGAAGTTAGGTATTAATAATGAAAATTGTTATTTTGTTAACAACCAGAGGGACATTAAATGGTGGCATAAAGCATTGGGCCATCAAAACTTTCGCTATGTAAGTAATATTTTAAATTCTAATGGTATTGAGGTAAAACCATCTGATAATTTTTGTAGTTCTTGTGTGCAAGCAAAATATTGTAGAGAACCTTTTAGGGTAAAAAATAATAGAGCTACCGAGCCAGGAGATTTAATACACATAGATCTGTGTGGGCCAATGGAGGAGCCCTCATTAAACAATTCTCTCTATCTGTTTTTATTGAAAGATGACTATAGTGGTTATAGATTTGTTTATTTTTTGAAAAATAAATCTGATGTGTATGAAATTTTCAAGGATTTTCTTATATATTTTGAGAATCAGAGTAACAAAAAGGTTAAGATTGTCCGGAGTGATAATGGCAGGGAATTTTTGAATTCTGCTTTGAATGGGTTGTTTAAAAAGAAAGGCATAAAACATGAGTTGACTGTTCCTTATACCCCTCAACAGAACAGTAGGGCAGAAAGGGAATTTAGGACCATAATAGAGTCTGTTAGGGCCATGTTAGCAAAATGTAAGTTATCTAAATCTTTTTGGGCTGATGCAGCAAATACTGCTGTGTTTTTATTAAATAGGACTGGTATGAGTTCGGTTGACGGCTAAACACCCTACGAGTTACTTTTTAAAAGATCTTTTGATTTAAGTATGATAAAGGGTATTTTTGGTAGTAAAGTGTGGGCTTACATACCTCAGGAAAAGAGAAGAAAGTTAGACATGAAAAGTAAATGTGGAATGTTTGTTGGCTACTCAAACAATGTTAAAGGGTACAGGGTTTATTATAGGGAAAGCAATACAGTGGCTATTGAGAGGGAAATTACTTTTGATGTATCAGAAAATCTAGTAGAAAATGTTGTCTCCCTTAGTCTAGAGAATTACCCAGAACTTGCAGAAAGCACTGTTGAACAAAAAACTGACATTTTAGTAGAGGAGCCACCAGATATACAACCACCAGAGGATCCTGAGGAGCCAATATTTAGTTCAGAAGATGAAGATAATCCAGACCAAGATATAGAGATGAACCCAGTGAGAGATAGAGACCAAAGATTAAGACCTTCTAGAGTCTTAAAGGTACCCAAAAACCTACACCATGACTATGACTTAAGTTTTTTCAGTTTGGACGAGGAACCAACTAGCTATGAAGAGGCAATGAATAGTAAATATGCTAGCATGTGGAAAGCAGCTATTGATGAGGAATTGAGTGCCTTGAAAGAAAACAACACTTGGCAGTTGGTCGAGAAGCCTAAAAAAGGTGAAATCATTGATAGCAAGTGGGTTTTCAAAATAAAAAAAGACAAGGATGGCAATATTAATAAGTTTAAGTGTCGTTTAGTTGCCAGGGGGTTTAAACAAAATATTCTTGAGGATGTTTATAGTCCAGTAGTTAGGTTAACCACTGTTAGGATAATATTGTCTTTGTGTGTGCATAAAAATTGGGTTGTATATCAAATGGATGTATGTAACGCTTTTTTGCATGGCGACCTAAAAGAAGATTTGTATATGTTTTTGCCTAAGGGTTGTAACATGGAAAATATGGTTTGCAAATTAAATAAGGCAATATATGGGTTAAAAAAGGCGCCATTATGTTCGTATCAGAAGTTTGATAATTTCATGAAAAATGAACGGTTTTATAAAAACAAATATGACAACTGTTTGTATGTGAAAATTTGTAATAATGTTTCAATTTATGTCATAATTTTTGTCGATGATATTTTGATATCTGGATCATCTGAAAAGCAAATTAAAAATTTAAAGATGAATTTAAACTTAAATTTTAAGATGAAAGATCTGGGTTGGCTTAGTTATTTTCTTGGTATTTCCGTTGAACAGGATTTAAAGAATAAAACGATTGTACTTAGCCAACGACAATATTTGGAAAATGTTTTAGCCAAATTTGGTATGTTAGAGTCTAAGCATGTTAGTACCCCTATGGACAATAACTTTGATTATGAGAGTTTAAAATGTGACAGATCAGAAAGTTATGAAATAGAAAATAAGTGCAGACAAATTATAGGATGTATATATGCAATGTTGGGTACTAGGCCAGACTTGTGTTCTAGTATTAGCTTACTATCCAGGTACCAAAATTGTGCTACTGGTAACTTGTTAACTTTACTTAAGAGGGTTCTAAGATATATAAAAGGGACTTTACATTTGAAGCTTGTGTTTAAAAGTACTTGTCAAGATATTATTACGTATATTAAAGGTAAATAAGGTATGTTCCTAGCAGTAATCAAATAGCAGATATCTTAACAAAGCCTTTGAACAAAGCGGTTTTTGAAAAGTTAAGAAAGCGTATGCTTTGTTAAATGTTTTTTTTTTGTTTTATGGGGCTAGAAAATTTTGATTGAGTGGGGGTGTGATGTTGCAATCAAAATTAGTGTGAACTTAGCCTTAGAACATTACTACTTGTAGAACATCTACTCTTATTTTTGACTGTTGACAGAAAGTGTAATGTGTAATTCCTTTACTTTAGGCACTCTCCTTTTTCTACTTGTGAGGTTACTTTTTGCACGTTTTTATTACTTCCTCTCTATGTGGAAATTTTCTTTGCTCTAACGATTATTTTATTATTTAGTTAATAAACCGTTTCACTATCTGAAGATTATTAGTTTTATTACTACCACAACCACAATAATTTACCTAAATAATTTTCATTTTTTACCCTTGGTAAATTAAGGTGAATTTCTAAATCATCTGCACTTGTTTCTTCTGAAAAAAAATCACTATCTGCTTCGTCACTCATTTTCACCTTAATTATATCTTATTTATAAAATAGCTAAAAATAGATTCAAATTAAGTTTCAAAACTTTCAAGTGAGATTTTCAGGCAAATGACAGCTAACAAGGCTTATTGCGCATGTCATCCCAATCAGTACTAGCAACGGGACAAGTATCGAAATTACCGTTCCCGGAACCGTTCCGCGGACGGTAATACATCAGGTTGGAACACACATAATAGTCTAGGCGAATTGTACTTTTTAGGGAAAAAATTGTTATCCGGAAACTAACGACGGGAAAAGGTTTGGGGGGGTATCAGGAACGAGAAAAAATTCATGCAGGAGCAGGTTCAGGGAAGTAAAGTTTTGGGGGGGTGAAAAGGGGTGAAAAATTGTACCTTTTCGATTTGCGGCGAAAGTTAACGTCATAACGTCAAAGAAAAAAATGTATAATGGAAAAGTTGTAGATAATAAAAAAATCTACAACTTTTATAGGGACCACTTTGTGACATAACCTCAAAATTTCCAAGAAAATCGCGAAAAATTTCTGTTTTTTAATTTTTTTGTTTTTTATTTTTCATTTTCGGACAAACACACTGATTTTGGTCAAACTTGGCAAAAAGATACTTTCATGTGTCCTTAAAAACCACAAATTTTTTCAGACCGAAATATTGCAAATTTTCCGAGATATTAAGTTTTAAAAAAAAAATTACGTTTTTTTCAATTAAAATTTGTCCTTCAAAAAATCGTCGTAGGAGGTTCATCCAGGTCTCATTTTGTTTGTTTTTTTATCTACTTTCAGATAAAATTTAAAAAAATAGACTTGCTATTTAAAAATGTGCTCAAAAATGCAACAAACTAAAAAAATTTTTTTTTTTCAAAAAAAAATTTACAATAATTGTTAAGAATTTGTTTAAATTTTTTAAAAAACAAAAAATCTAATTACACTATTGAATTCTACGGAAAAAAATACAAAAAAAACATATATTTTGTTATTTGATCGTAAAGTTAATTTCTTGATAATATTACTATAAACATTCGATTGCATTGATATACTTACATAATACTCCGGCTACTAAGGGGCGTGGGATCTCATTGATTTTACTATTTTTACAATTAAATTTCACATTACTTAATATTTTACAATGTGCTGAGTCTATTTTCGAAGGTTACTGTGCCCAAATTCGCTTTCTTCAAGGCCGTATGACTAAATTTTTGGCAAAATAGACAGTTTTTCCTAATTTTCCAAAAAAAAATTAATACATTATCGGCTTACCAACTTATAATAATGCATTTTAAAATTTTTAAAATTGAAATAATCAATCACAGTATTTGATTGGATGGTATAACAGAAAAAATACACAATAAATTTTATGAAAAAAAAGGAATATTTGAAATTATTTATTATTAAATGTATTACAATCAATGTGTTTTATTAAAGTAAATAATTTAAATTATCATTTTCTTATCTAAAATATTTTTTTATTGACTTTATTTATAAAAATCTATTAAGCTAATCTCGGTCTTTTCACTAAATTCATCGCTGCATCGTCATCCTGTAATTGATCGTTTGATTCTATTTCTTCTTGATCATCATTAAAATCTTCTCCATCGCTAAATTGCTCAGACTCTACATTTTCTTGATCAAGGGAAATACTTGATTGCTCGAATGCATGCACAGTGTCTTCAGAATCACTAACATCATCTTCAATTTACTGCACAATACGGTGCATTTCAAACCGTGTTTACGACATCCACAACGGTTGCTTAAACAATTTGTTTTGCGACTACAAGATATTTTTTTTAATAGCTCTTCAGATATTAGTGAGATGTCTGTAAAACGAGGCACGAGCATTTTAGAGTTATTCACAGCTACTTCTTTCCAAGCCACTTTTGAAGCTGATAATACGATCTGTATGAGTGTTGTGTAGCTGCTCCAACAGTTGGTGGTAATTTTTCTAATTGAAAGGTTGTCTTTGCAGTCAATACTTTGTATCGCTGAAATCTTAAATCGTCTAGAGATGATGTGGTATCCTTAGCGTTATAAACTGATGCAATTAAAGCGCAACCATTTCGAGCAATAGTTCTTGGATCTGTATTGTGCTCGTAAAAAGGTTTTATTAAATCTGATAAGTTCCGAGTTTTTATTTATTTATTTATTTATTTATTTACTTACAGTCAAGGCTTTCTAACAGACAGGCACAGCTGTCCAATAATAAGAAAGCACGTTATATCACAAATACAAATTAGTAAACAAGTTCTATATAATAATACTTACTTTCAATTTCGTGTTTGTGACCCAATATCTTCAATAGTGCGGAGGGTTGTTGGGTGGGGTCAGAAATAAAACAGAAACCTGTTTAGCTAAATGTCGACGTTTCGACTTATATTAAGTCATCCTCAGGACACTGAAATGGATTCAAGTAATTACAGAGATAAAACAAAGTAATTTCAAGTACATAAAAAACACTATTAAAATAAATGTTCTTTAAGTTACAAAAATTAAAACAACAAAAAACAAAAACCACGACACAGTTAAAATTACATTCAGGAACAATCCGTTAAAAAAATTTTTTTTATAAAAAAAAACAGTATAAAATTAATTTTTTTTTCTTTTTTTTTTATATACATTACACCTCTTACCTAAGTCTAGGTTTCTTAAGTTATAATTAAAATAGGAGCGTAGAGTTATTTCTAACATGGGTTAAATTGTAGGTGTTACTGTGGGCTAACTAGAATCAACAATAAGCCAAGAAACAAATGTTTTTATTCTTCCGAGCGTTTATTTATTTAATTTTTATGATTCAATGTTATGTTGATAAGTTAAGGATTAGTAGATAAGGAAGATGTATGTATCTATACGTTCAAAACTAGAAACTTAATTTGTTAATACACTGTGTGATCTAAATTTGGGACATACACTCTTTGACAAAAATAAATTTTATGTTTTAGTTTTATCTTTTTGGTAGTAAATTAATTAAATTATAGTAACTTGCATTTAGATCATCGGTGTCTTGTTTTTTATTTATGCTTTCTTTAAATTTTTTTATATTAACCATTTCTTGTAAAATTCTTTTTTTATAATTTGATTCTCTGCCAATGATCCGAGTGCTGTTAAAATCAAATTGGTGTTGTTGATTGAAGGAGTGTTCTGCTAGAGCAGTCCTCCCAGATGCTGCGTAGTTCGTTGGTTTTACGCTTCTTTCGTGTTCGCTAATTCTGGTTTTTAAGTACCTGCCCGTTTGACCCACATACAGACCTTGACAATCAGAACAGGGTATTTTATAAACCACGCCACTTTGTAACTCATTTGGTGTTTTATCTTTGAGTTTTGAGAAGTATTTGTTGATGGTATTTTCATTTTTGAACGCTATTCTGACTTCATCATCAGAAACAACTCCTGATAGCCTTTCAGACAAACCTTTGACATAAGGAATTTTTGCAAATTTATGGTTTTGGTTTTCTTTGACTTTAATAGGTGTAGGGTTGTTGTTTAGGATTTTGTTTAATAGTTTATGAGGAAAATTGTTTTTTAGTAAAATATCTTTAATTTTGTTAACATTTTTTTTATGAAAACTGGAATGAGATAAGGCTATTGCGCGGGATTTTAGGTTGCTAATTATGTTTAATTTTTGTTTAAATGAGTGATTTGATTGGTAGTTAAGAAATCTCTCAGAGAAAGTGGGTTTGTGATACCAATCAGTGATGATTGTATTATCTTCTGTTCTGATTAATAGAATGTCTAGAAATGGAAGTTTGTTATTTGTTTCACACTCTATAGTGAACTGTAATTTAGGGTGGAAACTGTTAAATGTACTTTTTATGTTTTCTATTTCAGTTTTTGGAATACACGTGGCAATGTCGTCAACGAATCTTTTAAAAAATGGCAACCTAAATTTTATTTTCCCCATACAATATTTCTGTAATTCTGACATAATCAGATCAGAACATATAGGTGATAGACAGTTACCCAATCCAAGACCATAGATTTGTTTGTAATATATATTATTGAAAGTAAAATAACTATTTTCAAATACAAACTCTAAAAGACTTAAAAATTCTTCTAAAGGGATGTTACAGTGGTCTCTGATAAGGTGCCATTTATTTTGGACTATATTTTTAATTAAATCAGTTGGTATGTTGGTAAATAAAGATATTACATCTAATGATATTAGAATAAAGTTATTTGGAATTTTAAAATTTTGCAATTGCGTGACTACTTCAAAGGAGTCTTTTGTGTAGAATTGATCTTTTTCAAATGCTAAGTTAAGTAAAGTTGCTAAATATTTACTGAGATTATATATTGGAGAACCTACAAAACTTACAATTGGTCTTAGAGGAGTATTTTCTTTGTGTATTTTTGGTAAAAAATACATTTTTGGAGGCACTCCGTTATTGCATTTTAGTTTTTTTATTTGATCTTTTGAAAAGAAGTTTGATTTACACAAGTTTTCTAATAGTTTATTAAGTTTGTTCTGAATAGACGTAGTAGGGTCTTTGTTTAAAATTTGATAGGTATCTGTATTTGAAAGAAGAAGGTTTGATTTTTGTAGGTATTCTTCCTTATCTAACGCGACGGTGACATTACCTTTATCAGCCCTAGTTATTAAGATATTATTATGTTTTTTTAAGAATTCTTTCGTTTCGTTACTGTATTTTAGGAGGGTTTTTTCAGATTTATTTAATTTATCCAGAATAGATGAGTTTATAAAATTAGTAATTATGTTAATAGATTGGTTTCTTTTTTGTATTTTTAACTCTTTATTATTGGAAAGGCCAATGGCATACTCTATATCGATTATAATCTGCTCAAGAGGAAAGTTATGATTATCATAAGGTAGATTAAATTTATTGCCCAAAGCTAAAGTTACTTCTACATTTTTTGGAAAGGTGTACTTTGTTAAATTTTTAAACCATTTTTTGTTTGTTGTTATACTGTCAATTCCAGTCTGCTCCAAAATAAGACTTTGTAATTTCTTTTTTTGCTTTTGTTTCTGTTCTTTAAAATGACAATTATAGTACGAAAATTGCGATTGCTCATAAGACAAAAATATGTTATTCGCTAAAGTATTTTTAACAGTTTGTTTAATAAATTTTAAATCATTTTCTAGTAGGGAAACTTTCCAGTGTGTGTACGCAATCTCTAAATTAAGCGATTTTTTTTGAAAGTCTCTAAACAGATTAAAACGTTTGTTTTTAAATGGAATCTCCATTTAAAAACAATAATAATTACAACAAACAATAATACTTACAACTACAGAGAATTAATTCTTAAAATTTCATCACAATCTAGAAAGAATTACTTATGTAGTTTAATCAGGAAGCCGTCTTAGGTGTCGTTTAAAGGCATCAAAGCTCAAAAAAAATAAGTCAATATTAGGATGGTTTAACTCCAAACTATTATACATACGGGTACATTTAATAATTGGAGAATTCGATAAGTAATTGGAAAAATACCTGGATACTACAAAAGTTTGTCTATTACGAAGGATGTAAGGATTGATGTTAAAATTGAGTTTTTCTAAAACAGATGAAGAATCAATAAAGTTGTTTACGACCTTGTATATAAATATTAAATCAAAATTTCTTCTTCGGACCTCCAACGATTGCATATTATAAAATTTTAAATTATCATCATAACTAAAGAAATGCCGTCGTCTGTTAAACCTATAATTTAAAGTGTTAACAAATTTGCGCTGCACACTCTCCAGTCGGCCAATATAATTGGCGTACATTGGATTCCAAACTGTTGTTGCGTATCTCAGTACAGGTCTTACTATACTATTGAATAAAATTGTTAAGGAATTTATGTTGCTAAATCCTTTTGTTGCTCGAAAAACAAATCCAAGATTTTTAAGAGCCTTTTGTACAATATTTTCAAGATGCTTTTCAAACAAAAGCCTAGGATCCAATGTCACCCCAAGATCCTTAATATTCAAACAAAGATTTCAAACAAAGCCCCATGTACCCCGAAATTCTCAAGCTTTATTAAAAGAGTTGGGTGGTGGACCTTATCGAAAGCTTTAGAGAAATCGGTGTACACTGTACAAGTCTCAGAACCTCGCTCCATATTCTCAGATATGAGTTGAACGTAAGGCACAAGGTTAGTCAGTGCCGATCTTTTTTTTAAAAATCCGTGTTGGTTTAAGTCAATCGATCCCCTAACAATAAAAAATAATTGATCCAAAATAAGAGACTCAAACAGTTTCCCAAAATGGCTCAAGAGAGAAATCGGTCTATAGTTATTGATAGCGCTTTTATCTCCTGATTTAAAAATAGGCACAATTTGGGCCACTTTCCAAAGCTTAGGGTATTTACCAGTTGAAATACATTGATTATACAATAAATATAGAGGCTCACAAAGATTAGGATATGATTTCAGAAATATTGAGGGAAGTCCGTCTGGCCCAGGACCCTTTTTTGGATTCATAGAGCATAATGCTTCTCTAATATCGTCTTCTCGAACATGATAAACAGTAAAACATTCTTTTGATTGGACAACATCAATTAATGATGGAGTATTAGATGGTTCAAAAACACTGCTAAAAAACTTTGAGAAAAGTTCACAAATGTCAGAGTTATTCGTAGCATATTGATCATTAAAGGTCATTTTTAACGGCAAATTTTTTGTATTCCTTTTATTATTAATAAACGACCAAAAGTACTGTGTGTCATGCTTAATATTTTCCTCTGTTTTAGTAATGTAAACTTTATGGTCTTTACCAAAGATAATTATACTAACTAGTTTACTATTATTTTCTTTGTCTTTACTAAAATTTAGTTTTACAGTTTTACGTAAATTTGAGAAAATATCGTAGTTAGACTGTAGCTTGTATTTTTTCCAGTCTCTGTGCACCTGCACTTTATTCTTTATTAAATTAATAGTGTGCTTAGAAAACCATAAAGGATATTGGCGCTTTTTAATTTTTATTTTTGATATTTCAGAATTCACAATATTACTCAGTTCTGCGTAAAAACATTCGATGTTGTTATCTACATCACGAGATAAAAATAAATCCTTCCACTGAAGAGAACGAATTTTTTCATTAATAACTGCATAATTTGCCCTAATGAAATTTACCTTTTGATAAGAATTACACACGACTTTTTCATCGATCTTTGCTCCAAAAAAAGTAAGCGATTCAGTAAATCCCGACTGAACGGATCTGAAGGCAGCCAAATCAGACATTACCGTATTAACCTTTTTAACAAGCTCCCGCAAAACTTTTGAGGTGTCCCCCGTAGAGCGGTCAGTTTTGGTAGTGCAGTCTCTACATCGCCAAACGATGCCGGAGTCTGGTTGTAAATCTCCGATAGCCGATGGTAATTTCACGCATTTAAGGTGATATTGTCGATCGCATTGACCTTGGCAGGAGATGCTTGGGTTTGTCCGACTGACGTTACCAGCACATATGGAACACTGGGCTGCAGGCATATTCGAAACAAACAAAAATAAGCTTCTGGTTAAACTGGGAAACTTTTACGGTTTTTTTTTTCCACAATAAATAAAAAGGGGTATTTTACCGGTTATACTGTTTGAAGAAAAAGTGTTCAAAAACGCAAAATCAATACCCGAAAACTCACGAAAAGACGGAGCAAAATTAATACGTGTGTACTTGTTCACTCGTCGCGAGACAGAGTATTTATAAGTAAATCGACCGTGGTTCTTTTACCTTTACCTGCAAAACCAGATATGGTATCGCATCCAGTGAAGCAATGTAAAAAAGCGACAATAGACCGATAACATTCAAACTTAAAACTGTTTGAAGAGTAAATACTGTCACTTTCATTGCCTCCTCCTGCTTTAAGGAAAAAAATCGGTGCATTTGCCGAATTGAATTAATTCAACAAAACTAAAAGGTCGATATCTTGGCCAACTACAACAACAGTTTTTTTGTATTCGTCAACTCCTGTTGCGGAGTTTTTAATTTTGTGGCTATCAGCGATCTCTGCTGCTGTCTTTATAATCATAGCAACTGCATCTTCTTCTGCTTGTTGAACTGTATAGCCTTCAAACTTCAATGCTGTAGATAACTGCTTTATCAATTCAATTTTATTTTTATCGTTTGACAAAAATTTATCTTGAGCAATTGTTATTTTTGTGTGAGATTCAAGACGAAAAGAAGGAAAGTTTGAAGAACTTTTTCGTCTGAAACGTTCCATTGCTTTTGTCGAAACTGCAGTGGAATGTTCTTCACCTGTCTCATCGTCTATGTACCCATCAAATACGAAGCAGCTGTTTTCGGCATAATGATTTCTTACAAAAGCCAGGTATTTGTTGATAATAACTTCAACCGTATAATTTTTTACCCAAACAACTTTACGGATGCTAGCCACCATCGATAATATGTATTACATTTTCGGTACTAGGGAAAACTTCAATAGTCGTGAAGTAATCAAACAATTGCGATTTAACATTTTTCCTGAAACCGTTTTCGGTAAAAAGTGATAGCGGGAACGGAGCCAGTTCAAACTTCAGATAGTTTTTTATGTCAGCTGTGCTACTTATGTTAACGCATAACAGTTGAAATAATAATAATGGATTTATCGCAACCGTTTCATCACTTACTTTTATTGATGATTGAACACTTTTCAGTGATAAGACTCTGTTTTTTCTTGTAAATTTGACACTTTCAAAATCCTTATCTATTATCGATTTGATTGACTTCATACCCATTTCGTATGCTTTGTGGCAGTTGATAGAATCATTTCCAACAATTCCAGAAAATATAGACATAATATTTGTCGACTCTGGAAATGGATTATATCTCTTGAAAAATTCTAATAATTTATCAAGATCTATAGCATCTCTCTTGATCCTACTGTCTGTCGAATCAACATGTTGTTCAGAAGTTAAATAAGAAACGTTGCAAAAGTTTTCCATTTCGTTGCAAACTTCAATCAGAATTATCATAGTTAAAACAAATTTTGTTATAACACTTTCGCCCATTCCTCGCCCATGCGTAAGTCCACCCTGCGTCTTCATTTATCGCATTAAAAATTGTTCAATTATCAAACTCCACACCAAAACTTGTGCGAGCGTCTAATTGTAAAATATCCCATTATAGTGAATAAATCAAATTCCACGCCCCTTAGTAGCCGGAGTATTAAGTATATCAATGCAATCGAATGTTTATAGTAATATTATCAAGAAATTAACTTTACGATCAAATAACAAAATATATGTTTTTTTGTATTTTTTCCCGTAGAATTCAATGGTGTAATCAGATTTTTTGTTTTTTAAAAAATTTAAACAAATTCTTAACAATTATTGTAAAAGCAAAAAACTAAAAAATTTTTTTTTTCAAAAAAATTTTTTAGTTTTTTGCTATTTTGAGCACATTTTTAAACAGCAAGTCTATTATTTTTTTATTTTATCTGAAAGTAGATAAAAAAACAAACAAAATGAGACCTGGATGAACCTCCTACGACGATTTTTTGAAGGACAAATATTAATTGAAAAAAACGTCATTTTTTTTTTAAAACTTAATATCTCGGAAAATTTTCAATATTTCGGTCTGAAAAAATTTGTGGTTTTTAAGGACACATGAAAGTATCTTTTTGCCAAGTTTGATCAAAATCAGTGTGTTTGTCCGAAAATGAAGAATAAAAAATAAAAAACAAAAAAATTAAAAAACAGCAATTTTTCGCGATTTTCTTGGAAATTTTAAGGTTTTGTTACAAAGTGGCCTCTATAAAAGTTGTAGATTTTTTTATTATTTACAACTTTTCCATTATACATTTTTTTCTTTGACGTCAACTTTCGCCGCAAATCGGAAAGTTACAATTTTTCACCCCTTTTCACCCCCCCAAAACTTTACTTCCCTTAACCTGCTCCTGCATGAATTTTTTTCTCGTTCCTGATACCCCCCCAAATCTTTTCCCGTCGTTAGTTTCCGGATAACAATTTTTTCCTTTTTTGCTTAAAATTGGTACAATTCGCCTGGACTATAAGAACTGTTTACAAAACCATCCTCTTCCGCGTTGGAACGCATTTTATCTATTGCGCACGAACAGTACCATCCCAAGAATGGTTTTTTTACGTGTTGGAACAAACCTATTAAAATCAATTTACAAACATTGCACACTAACCATAGTATATAAAATAAAAAAAAAATTAAATATACGTAAAAAGTTTTCACGATTTTCTCAAAAATGTCTGTTAAACAGAATATTAAAGCTTTTGTTTTTACCACACTTTTAATATTTTTTGGGATTAAATTGTAAAATTTAGGTCCTAGATACGACATAAAATGTAAACTTATATCATGAAATATATACCGGGTGGCGCATCGAAAACGAAACAAAGCCAATTACGGGCAGTCCATTAACTTTTTAAAAAAAACGGCCGGACCAGTCGATTTTATTTTCGAGGGGGACACTTAATAATCACAAAATCACTTTCCCACCTACAACCCCCTCCTTTAATCTGGACATTTAAAAAATTATCGCAAAACTAGACTTAAAGTCAAAATATTCTTTAATATGATAGAGCTATCTCATTTTTTGTCTCATAATTTAATAATACTTGATGATTTTGTCCTACTGCCTGGCATTGTTTTTCTTAAAAGTACCTTTAGTAGTCTATGATAAAGTAAAAATATTGAAAATTACCTTTTAAAGTTTAAATGCGAAAATTTTAAAAAGTACTTACTTAAATTGCGTCAAACCAAGTACCCTTGTAAAGAAAATTAAAAGACCTTTCCAATGAGGTATCACTCGACCTCCCTTCCCATTTAAGATTTTAGGGGTAGTGCCACCCCCGCTTAGGAGGTTGTAGGTGGGAAAGTGATTTTATGATTATTACGAGCGTTTTTTTTTTAAGTTAATGGACTGCCCGTAATTGGCTTTGTTTCGTTTTCGATGCGCCACCCGGTATATACACGTTCGGCGGTTGAAAAATTTCGAATATGATTTTTGCGTTATGTGTAAGAAGGAGACGGAGTAGAGCGAGAACAAACTTGGCTCCACCCTGGGCGGCTATCGCGTCGTCGTTGCGCTTATCAGTCCGGTTAGGCTCGATGCACACGAGCGATTTCGTTCGCGACGTCATCGCGGCGAGATCGCCGCGAGAACGCCGTTCTACAGTGCACACGAGCAAGTTTATTTAAGAGAAATCGCGTTCAACGGATTTTCATTACGTTTACGACTTTAGCATGGATGGTTCAAGACGTGTTGCAGTAGCGTACTTATCGTACCATTATTTGTACAAAAATTCAAAAAGAAAATATTGGGTACATCCTCTTGTCATGGCTAGACTTCTGAAAGGAGCTTTTGTGACGTTGTTTAATGATATACAAGAAGATCCCTTAAAATTCTTTAACTATTTTAGAATGAGTATTCGGTCATTCAACGAACTATCTAATAAATTGGAAGATAAAATAAAAGGTGAAAATACAGTTATGCGCCTTGCAGTTAACCCAGTAGAGATGTTGGCTGTAACATTAAGGTAAATAATTTTTGTTAGTTTGTCAATATTTTATTTCATCTCAACTCGTACAAATCATTTGAATTGTTTTATAATGAATATGTAACAGTAAAAGTGAACTAATACCATTATGAAATAAAATAATAAACAAAGAAATAATCAATTCTAGTAATAAGGATTTACTTAATTAAAAATGACTAAACATACATTTTAAATGTTACCACCTTGATTGTAGAGAAAATGTACATTAGAAAATTTTGAAAATTTGGCAACGTTGTAGGACCATTGGGCACATATATATAGATATCTTTGGCGATGAAGCGTTGCCTCTTCTATGACAAACCGGTAACGTCTTTGTTATTTTAAAAGGAATGCCCTGTATAATATGATTACATTTTTGGATTCTAAGCAAAATTTTAAGAATTTTAATGTATCACATGTCATAGTGTTATTCAACTGTTTTTAATATAATACACACCACTGATAATGACGCGAAAGAAAGCGACCGGGGCGAGCCGTGTGAATTGCTCAATGTTCCAACAAGTATTGCTTACCCGCAGAGCGAGGCTCAGCGAGGAATTTTGGCCGCGAAATCGTCGCGAAGTAGCAGTCCCCGGCGAGCGCCGGCGGTTAGCAGCGTCTACTCGGCGTATTCGCTGCGATTTCGCCTACGTGTGAATCGCACCATTTAATCCTTTGCTCTGCTACATGCGCGCGAGAAAACTTCGCGGCGAGCTCGCAGCGAACTTCGCCATGAAAATCGCTGGTGTGCATCGAGCCTTAAAGTTCGGTTGCAATTCCTCGCACGCACCTATGTACGTGTTAGCCGATCATGTTTACAATTTATTTCAACCTTTGGTACGAAGACGGATACAGTAATAAAATAAAAATGGTTTTCACTGTTGATCAAAAGATTAATATCATTAAATGGTATTGTCATGCGGATAGTGCAGAAGAAGTTGTCGGCCATTTTATATTTGCATATCCTGATCAGTAAGTCCCTACTGCTAAAACAATTAATAATATCTGGCATAAGTTTGAGCAGTCGGGATGTGTAAATCGGTGTGCAAAATATTCTAGTGGCGATCAGGAACCTCGTCGAACACCTGACGCTAGGATTGAAAAGGAGGTCAAGGTGTGTGCTTTTGTGGAAGTAAGTGAACCTTGTTCTAGCTCCCAAATTTCTGAAGAACTTGATATTCCAAGTCGTACAGTGCGTGATATTTTGAAAAGAAATAAGTACAAAGCCTATAAAATTAAAAACACTCAAGAAAATTTTCCAGATCAAATAAAACGCTTGGAGTTTTGTGAAACCTTAAGAGAAAAAATTGATCAAAATGACGACTTCACAAGTAATATTTTATTTACAGACGAGTCGTCTTTTTCCTTCTAGGTCGACATAGTTCTTCAGTCGTGAGATATTGGTCTCGGGAAAATCTACATTTGAGTGTACCATTACGATTTCAATACCTGTAAAAGGTAAATGTTTGGGCTGGTATTTTAGCCAATCACATTGTAGGGCCTTTTTTTATTGATGGTACGTTAAACTCTGAGAGATATTTACTTTTATTGCAACAAAATATTATACCCGCTGTACGAAACTTGGATGTTAATTTGGAGGAAATTTGGTTTCAACAAGACGGATGTCCCGCTCACAAAAAGTGCGGGACTATACACAAACACTTTTCCTGAACGGCTTATTTCCACAAGAGGTACCATACCATGGCCTCCGCGATCTCCAGATCTGATGCCTTGCGACTACTTCTTATGGGGCTATTTGACGGAAATTCTTTACCAACACCAACATGAAAGAGCCGTTAATTTGGACGAATTGCGACTTAGAATTGTTAATATTTCTAGGTCCATTACACCTGAAATGTTAGCCAATGTACGTAGAGAATTTTACGACAGGTTGGGATACTGTGAAGCCCAACAAGGAGGTGTATTTGAACACCTTATTAAATAATCGATTTAATTTGAATTATTATTTTGTTTAAGAGTTATGTTTCATTTTATTTTAGATTATTGTATTTAGTTTTCACCAAAGGTTTTAAGATTTGAGCATATTAAAGTTGTTTTTTTGACTTGCGATTATGAGCACGTTAAAAAACAACATAAATTTTTATTTTTCGTGTGCGCGTAAAATTCCAATACTTGATTCGAGGTTAACCTACCCATCTCCAAGCCAGAGAAAAACAAACCACCGAGAAGGGACAAAGCCGGGACCGATTTTTCTTGCGCATGTGCGAGCTTATTTGGTATACCTGTCTTATTGCCGGCCGCCGGTCCCTGTCAGCCGTCGATTAGTCCGGTAATATCCGACGCCTAGTTCAGTCTAGTAAAGTGTTGCCTGAATTTTAAAAAAATAATTATATCAAAATATTGGGAAAAAAAATCTGCATTTAGAGAGTATTTGTTCCCAATACCGTGCTATTTAATAAATTTAAGTTATTGTTAAAAATACAGATTTCGAAATTTTAAACAGGCCTGTAAAACTTTTAGGAAACTAAATACGATTAAAACAATTTTTCGGTGATTACTTGATTCAAAATTAAAACTTTTAATGGATTCACGGCACTCTAGATTAAAATTTTAAAAATTAAATAATTTTGAGGTTAGGTGTCAAAAAGTGACATATGGTGTGTCATTATGTTTGGAATATCATTTCTTGTCAAAATATGAAAAAATATACTGGGTGTCCCATTTAAAATAAGAAAGTTCGTGTCATTTCCGGTTAAACCGGAAGTGACCAAATACAATTGAATACGTCAAAATATGCCTTTAAAACCATTCTATTGACATACCAAATTTCATTTGTTTATCTTGAAAAATCAAAAGTTGTTGCGTGTTCCCTTTTTCCTGTGTCACCCGGTATAGTTTAGGTATACCTATAACTTAACTATACCAACAGTAAACTAATGTAATAGTTTTGATTTCAAATTCCCAATAAAATTGTTAACCTATTATTTGTCGTATTTCTCTCCTTGTACGGAACTATTAAATTGCCAAAACGATTTTTCTCCGTTACTTTATATGTAACGCTAGTCATTTAAGCCCGCTCAAGGGCACCAAAATTGGACCCCAGAAAATCAACGGTAAATGCGGGTTTTGTCGCTTCTCGGTGGTTTGTTTTTCTCTGTCCAAGCGCTTGCTAAACATCACTGCGAGCAAGTCGAAATTAAATTCACATTGCGAGCGGTACGGAGAATCGGCGTCGCTATCGGTGGGAGGCACGGCCTGTCCACTCCTATTAAAAGGGTGGACCCGCCTCTAAAAAGCAATACTTCACCGCTAGATGGAGAAACAAGTAAATATCGATCCAAAGTGCGGCGGGGGGGTCATAGGTTCACGTTCAGGTCGAAAAAGACATAGAAAAGAGAAAGAAGGAAAATAAAATATCATTTACAATATTTTACGGGCTCCAGTCAGTCCGACGCCGGGTCAGGTTAAAAATTATTTAGGAATAAAATAACCAGAAAAGATAATAAATAACTACCTGTAATTTTTTTACCTGAGTCTTCTATTTATTCCAAGACACAGGGTTGTTCTAATTATTTCTACGGCTGTTCGCAGTGTGTTAAGTTTTGCTTTGTTTTTCAGTGTTTTGTGTACTCTTTTGATTGTGTAGTGGTTGTTGATACCGGTTTTAAGAACTTTTTTTTCTCTGAAAGCTTTGCTGGAAGTAACCAGGTAAGATCATACTAATTACACATATTGACATACTAAGTACACAACTTATTAAATCGAATTTATTTGTTATTATAAGATGTGCTAATAATAATATAGATAGTTTAGGGTTATGATAAACCTTGCCTGGAGCATTTATTATTTGGAGAATATAAAATATGAGCATTTTAAATTTCACATTCAAATTTTATTATTACAATCAATTAGTAAACTTGTTATACCTATATACAGAAGCACTGAGGGGCCACACAAGTTTTTTGATGTGACTATTTTTGATATATTATTATAGTTAAGAGTCAATATAGTGTTTGCAGACCAGGTATAGCCAGTTTAGTATCTCACCGAGTATCTGACTAGAGTCGAATAATATTACACCATTTGTAATATAATAGCAGATCAACATTTAAACTTCATATTTATATGTACCTAATATCTTTAATATCATCTATGGTCGCAGTCAGATAAAGACTTTTTTGACAAGAACTAATTGGAAATATTAGATATTTATAAAATAATTAATTTTAAGTGTATTCAGGTATATTTAAATATATTATTTTAAAAAATGGCTCCACTTTTTCCACCCGAAAAATTAATTATGAAATTATGAAAAAAATTATGAAAGTGACAGTATTTTAGATTTATATGCTTTTAAATTTGCTAAGCTATGCCTAATAAAAAAATTTGATAATTATACATACATTTTATAAATAAAAATTTAAAAAGATGCTCTATTTTTTCCGAAATTTTTTCTCTCTTGTACATGAGATTGAGAGATATATCATTTTCTATAGAAAGAGAGAAAATAACCGGTATGTCAAAGTGTGACACATAGTTGAATTGGTAATTAAAAAAGCTATTTTAAACTGTAATAATTCAATAAAAAAATAATTGAAGTGTCTAGATAAGAAAATACATGAAGTTGATCGAAGTTTGACAAATCAAATTTAAAAACTAATGCAATAATTGTTTTTACCATAAAAAATTGTTTTGAATATGTTCTTGCAGATTTTAAAATTTTTACAGATATAATAAGCTTTAAAGAAAATGCTGATTTGCATTTTTCCTAAATATCTCAAAAACCAAAAAAGGTAAAAGTATGCTGCTGGCATCTTACTTACAAAGTGTTAAAATATTCTTTAAAAATTTGTCCTTTTAACTAATAATTTTTCTATCTGTCATAGTTTACATTTTTTTACAAAGCTCTCATGTCCAATTGCAAAATAAAATAATCTTACTTTTTTAGTATGATTATTTTATTAAAAAAATACATTGGCTGGTTTGTTTCAAAAAGCATAACATTTTTATAACCATAGTAAAAAATAACAGCTGGGGCCAATTCACTATGAAACTAAATTTTATTGTAAAAGTTTTAATTAATAAAGACCAATCAATCTTTTATTGAAATATAGTTTTTAATATTTTACATGGTCAAAAAATTAATGTTTTTATATTTGAAAATTTTTAACATTAAATATCTCAGCTGAAAAATATAACCTCAGTTTTACTTATCTATCATCGAAAGAAAATATATTTTATATAAAAGGGATATTTTTGAATTGAAACAGAATAATTATTGTGTTTTTGCAGATAAAAAAAATAACAGGATGCACATGGAAGAAAATACAGATTTTTCTAAAAATCGTATTCTACATACATATGTAGTAAGTATTTGCTTGTATACATTTTAGTCACAAATTTAAGATAGTCTAATATGGGATACAACAATCCTGGGTGACACTCTATTTTAATTTTTTTTCAATTTTTGCAATATCTTTTATTTTTTTAAAGACTAAAAGTAATCAAAATATGGGAAACATTAATAATTATGGGCAATATAACCTGAATAAAGGTCTACATACATATATGTAGTGAGTAAAGTTTCTTTAAAACATATATATGAGTATATAATTTTTAAACTCATTCTCTAAGAACTTTTTAACTTTAATTAATATGGTTTTTAGGACAATATGTCTGTCTACTGTGCAGTTAAAGATTGTGGCCTAATAAAAACTAAGAATCATAGATTCCCCAATCCTTCAGTGGATTATCTTAGATTTGAAAAATGGGTGAGCTTGACAGGCAACAAGGCTTTGTTGGACAAAAATCCCAACAAAATTTACAGTGGTAACCGAATGTGCTCAAACCATTTTACGCCAAGTGACTTTGGGCCTAACCAGGTTCTTTTAAAAACATCAGTGCCATCATTAAATTTACCAGGTCAGTTTACACATAGTTTTTCAGTGGTGTAGACCATGATCAAGGGGGTAACAGAGCATTTGTCCCCCACAAGACAGTTTGTCACTAGTTGTTTTTTTAACCCACTTTTAATCTTTTATAAAAATTATTACTTATCATGCCACTTTAAAACTTTTCAGTCTATGCCACTACGGTTTTTATCAGGTTTATCAAGTTTTTAAAAATTAATGAACTTTTTTTTTGTGTTGTAGATCCCTTACTCAATATTAAGTTTAAAATGCCAGAAGAAGACTTTCCAAAACAAGATAATATTTCAATTAATAAACCAGGCATATCAGGAATAAAGAGAAAACATGAGGTGGAAAGTTGTGTCACCTCCAATCCAGGGCCCAGTGGCTTGCAAGAGTTTGAGGTAGAACAAACAGAAAACCCGTTAGTGGAAGATACTCGGTTGGCTCCTAGTAAGTTCATTATATTCTAATTTCTAATATGTGTATATTTTATAAATCATTCAAATATATTTGTTTGTTTTTAAACAATACACAATGATTTTATAATATACCTTTTTTCAGGAGCAACTGAATTATTAAGAGCAGTTGATGTAACTAGAAAAGTCCAGTTAACCCCAAAGGCTAAATACTTTTATGAAAAAGCTGAGTACTTCAAAAAGAGGACAACTAAGTTACGAAGATCAAAAATGTCACTTAAAAGGCAGCTGCAGTTTCCAGACTTGACTAATCCATTTGGGTTTAAAGGGGTGATTTCGAGCATGGATAGGATCAGGAAAAGGTTTTTTGAATCTCAGATAGAGAATTCCAATAAAAAGCCAAGGGGTCGAAGGTTTACGCTAGAGGACAAAGTCCTTGCTCTTGCATTCTATAAGCACAGTGGTGCAAATTACAAATTTATGAGCAGGATATTTGCCCTTCCATCAAGACAAACCATTGGAAAATTATTAAATCGGATTCCTGTTAAACCAGGCATTAACTATGAAGTTTTGTCTATATTAAAGGCTGAAATTAAAAACTTTAAGGATCCTAGGGATAAAATTTGTCTTCTCATGTTTGATGAAATGAGCATTGAACCTCATTTATCTATAGACAGAACCAAAGGCAGCATAGTTGGCTTTGAAGACTATGGTTTTTATACAACCAATAAAATTGCAAATCATGTTCAGGTTTGTAATTATTATTATTGTGTAATACTATAATGTAAAAATTATATTTTGTTTTTAGGTTTATGTTTTGAGAGGTGTCATGAGGAAGTGGAAACAACCGATTTATTATAACTTTTGTTATGGGGCCACAAAAGCTCATGACATCAAAAACATTTTGAAAACAATAATTTCTGAATGTCACAAAATAGGCCTAACAGTTATTGCAACAACATGTGACCAGGGAACTAATAACGTCTCGGCAATTCGGTCTTTAATTGCTGATACGAAAGAAAAACATGTAAGATTTGGTGAGGAGTGGACAAGGAACACATTCGAGATTAATAATTTGGAAGTTGTACCAATCTATGATGTCCCACATTTAATTAAAGGAGTAAGAAATAATTTTTTAAAATATAATATACTATTTTCAATTGATGGACTTCAAAGAGAAGCAAAATGGGATCATCTAATTTCTCTTTATGAAATGGACTCATTTTTCGGAGAGCTTAAACTGTGTCCCAAATTAAGCGATATCCATGTAAACAGAAGAAAAATTAATAAAATGAAAGTATCCATTAACATAACATAACAAAGATAAAAAAACAACCATAACAAAGAAGATCCAGTTGAATATACTGCTATTCCAAGCTCATTGCCAGCCAGACAGACACCCATGGTAGAAAAAGTCTTAAAATATGTTTGCGGCTATTTATTTAAAAAACTGAAAACGAGAATTAGTGTTAAAAACTGTTTTTGTATGAAAATGTTTTTAATTCGAGATCATGAAGAGGACAATGTTGACAATGATATCATGATAGAACGGGAATATACGGATAATAAAACAAGATTGTATTATGTCAATAAAGAGTTTGTGTTTAAGTTGGGTAAGGCATATTCCATAATCAAGTATGTTCTAAACACAGATCTGCATAAGAAGGGAGTTCTACAATATGTTTTAAAACAACTTTTAGTAAAAGTAAAACTTACATCCTGTATGCATAATCATTTAATATCGAACACTATTTTTAAATATTTTGTTAATGTAGTAACTTTTAATTATATTAGGGAAATAAATAACATTCTTAAAGGTAAAAATGTAAAGTGCCTCCCTGTAAAATGTCCACCCTATTTTAAAAATGCTAAAGCACTACAATTAAAACGCTTTAATTACAAAAAGTAAAATAAACTATTAATCTACAATTTGTTGTGTTTTTTTTAAGCCTCAAAATAAGTGGTATACAATAAACTGTGTTTATTGTATACCTCTTTGATTTTAGAGAGATTATTATATTTAATGCCTTCAAACAAACTATACAATGTGTTTTATTTAAGACTGTATCACCTCATTCTTATTTATTTTATGTTGAAATTACAAACTTTTAGGATTGTCTCACTAAAAAAGGCCTTTATGACCTAGTTTGCTTTTTCTCATACCTTTTACTCTACGTTAATTAGCAGACCTAAAAATCCAAACTGTGCAAGCCGTTTTTTCCTTAAAAAAGTTATAATTGGAATAAAAGGTGTGTAAATTTTCTAAAAACTTCCATTTAACAACTTTTGTTAAGTCTTTTTTTTACTTAGCTGAAATAATATTTAAAAATTTAAATTTTAAAGTTAATAATTTATGGGAAATAAAAACCGAAAGTACATTCAATTAAAATAATATTTCTATTTTTTAAATATTAATTATTGTTTTGGAGAAAGGAAATTCGAAATTCAATTCTTGTGAAGTAAAATTATTTCTTTTTTCTAATAAGAAAACCATTGCCTAGTGAAAGTTAGAAATAATTTTCAAAAGAAAAAAAAATTTAATTTCAGTGTCTTCAAGAAAAAGTCACCATGCATTTAAAAAAACTTTATCCAGTTTTTGGGTAAAATTTTCTAATTTAAAAACATCAAAACCTCTTTTTTTAAATTTTAGGTTTGCTTTAACTGTCATTGAACATATAAAATAAAAAAACACTGGTACACAAAAAAATAAACGAGGCCAAAACAGTCCATTTAATCTTTTTTTCGGTTTTGTGAAAATATAAAATATTACATATTATAATTCCTTAGGTAATACCTATAGCTTTAAATATCAGTCAAATATCTTATTACTAAGTTTCCACTAATTTAGAATAAATTAAGGATTTTACTAAAAAATTTAAAAATCCGTTAACAAATAAAATCAGCATTTATGTCAAGAGGAAGTATGAATTTACATTAGGTTACATGGGAACTCAATTTTAATTTTTATCCGGCGCATTCGCCGTTAAAAAATATAATACCAGTTACCGTTATCGCATAAGTAAAATAACGCTCGTTTAAAGTTATTGGGTATGCGAAAACTCTTTCTAATACAATACCTAGCCGCAAGGAGGCGCCTCAATTTGGATCCACGGCACATATGAGAGTGGTCATTCTAGTATACCCCCTCATCGCCTTCGTGTTGCCGGGAGACTGGACGCAGTGTTGCCAGGTCTGGAGAATTTTCCCCAGATCTGGGGATTTTTTATGCGGTTTGGGGATTGGGGAAAACTTTTACAAAAAACGGTATATCTGGGGATTTCTTAGCTACAATTCAAAACGATAATGTTAAATAGAAATAACATAAACATATAAAAAACATTAAAAAAAAATTAAACGAAAGGTGTAATAAATATGTTTTCAGTGCCTATGCATAATATTCGTTTCTAAAACTGCTTTACTTATTTTCTATCGCGTCGCGTCGGGGAATCACCGCGTCGATACCGGGGATTTTCTTGGTCAGAGTCAGACAAGCGAATGCAATTCCAGTTTGTATTATTTGTTAGTAGTTTATTTTCTAAGCGAAATTGCGTATCTTGTCCGTTAGCGTTGTTTAACATTATTCATTATTCTAAAAATTAAAAAAAGTGCTTAAGTGCAGGTCTATGTTTGTTGTGCGGTAAAATATTATCGGTAAGTAAAATAATTTACAAAAATAGGGATTATGTTTTTTGGTTCTGGTAAGAAATAGCGGAATAGAATAAAATGAGTTTTGTTGATTTTAAGGCACATATTAGTATTCTTTGAACAATAATAAACAATTTTAGATGCGAAAAACACAGGTTTTATGCACAATTATTCCTATCAAACACAAAAATCAACAATTAATTACATTTCCATGCGTCCATGTTCTATACCGACGTTCGCATTCCGTATTAATAATCAGCTGTTTTACGCCAAGCTCAGTGCGACGTTGCCGTCTTTTGTCTAGTTATTTTTGAATGTTATGAAAATTATAATTTTACAATAATTACTTTCTTTATAGCATCGTCAGGGTGGGTTGGGTTGGGCCCTGGTTGGCGTTTTCTCGTGATTTTAAAAAATTGCGAGAAAATCCATGTTATTAATTAATTTAGATAAAAAAATAACTGCCGAAATTTTGTCCGCGGATTTTAATATTTTGTATTTCTGGCAACACTGTAGAAAAACGTATGAGATTCAGCGCAGCCAACCGTAATTTTATTATAAAATGGCTGATTTTTTCACATCTTAATAATTAATTTCTTAAAAAATACCGCAAAATCCGCAACTTTTTCTTTTGAAATTTACTCCCTATAATGACTGCTTTCTGTTCCTATTTTTTTTTCTCCTATACGATAGTCGCTATTTCTTACCAGCCCCTGTTTTTTTAGTCATAACGTTAAATCTTTGTTGGATCTTTTAAAATCAAAGAAACAATTGCTTTAAAATGTTTGTAGCTAATAGTTCTTAGCTTTAATATTGTTTATATTTTTTAGGCATTTTTTACAACATGGAAAAATTCCTGATTAAAAAAAATAAAAGGGCATCATCGCCATCTTTAAATACGCAACCGTCTACGCCGTCTACAAATACAAGGGAACACTTTCTGGCACCTGTATGTTCTTCAACTCCAGAACCAACTGCTTCTATAAGTACCAGTACTAGCATCAGCACATATACAGAAAAAACCATTTCATCTTCGACATCAGATGAAAATGAAGACAACATTCCAGCAAAGAGGATAAAGAAGTCATATGCTCATAAATATCGGCAGGAATGGGAGAAAAATTAAAATTTTAAAAGCTGGATTAGTGAAAGTAAGAAGGGTAGCAATTATTTTTTTTGTAAAATTTGTAATGATGATTATATTGGAGGTTTGTCGGCTGTAAAAAAACATTATAATTCAAAAAAACATACATTTAACATAAAAACGTTATTTAAACAAAAAACTCTGACTCAAAGCTCATTTAAAATTTCAAACACTAATATTCTAAAACAAAATGAAATTAGAATTGCCGCTTTTGTTGCCGAACACAATCTTCCGATATCTATTTCAGACCATTTAACGGAACTTACAAAATCAATTTGCAATTCTGGTATTGAGCCAAAGCAGCTCAGTCAAATGACATGTAGTAGAACAAAATGCACTGCAATTATCAATAATGTTTTAGGAAAGTCTAATTTTGAAAATTTAATAGAAAAATTAAGGATTTTCAAATTTTCGCTTTTAGTAGACGAGTCAACAGACATTTCGGCGGAAAAAAAATTAGCTATTGTTGTAAGAATTAATGAACATTTTATTGTCAGAGACGAGTTTTTAATGCTTATACCTGTTAGCGATACGACGGCCCAAAATTTATATAAAGTTATCACCGATTTTTTAAAAAAATATAATATTCCATATAAAAATAACATTGTAGGGTTTGGAGCGGATGGAGCTAATGCCATGATGGGGACCCATCACTCGTTAAAAACATTATTGCAACAAGATATTCCCGATTTATTCGTGATGAAATGTATTTGCCATTCACTGGCACTATGTGCCTCCTATGCTTCTAAAAAAATTCCTGATACAGTCGAAAAATTAATTCGTTGTGTTTTCTCTTATATGCAACACAGTTTTAAACGTCAATCAGAATTTAAAATGTTTCAGGAATTTTTAAACATAAAGCCGCATAAACTGCTACAATCATCACAAACAAGGTGGCTTTCTTTGCAGTCGGCAGTATTACGGGTTTTGGAACAGTATGAAGCACTAAAAATGTATTTTCGCACTGAAGCTTTTGATGGGGTATCTAATGGAAGTGAAATTCACAATTTATTAGAAAACCCTATTAATAAATTATACCTGCAATTTTTGGAATATGTCTTACCAATTTTTAATGACATTAACTTGGAGTTTCAGTCAGAAAAACCAAAAATTCATTGTTTGTATCCTCGAATGGCTAATGCATTTAAATTATTGTTAAGTTTTTATATGAAACCAGACTATTTAAAAAATACTGATTTAAAATTATTACAGTACCGAAACCCGGAACACTGTTCCATTGGAAAATATTTATTTGGGTCCAAAAGTCTCTGCAACATTAAATGAAACCAATATTGCATATTCCGAAAAAAAAACAATTAAGGATAAACTTGTTTAAGCTTTTATACAGAAGCTGCACACCAAATTTATAAAAGATTTCCTTTTAATTCAAAGGAAGTTGAAATACTTAAATTGGCATCTTGCATTATTGATCCAAAAAAAATTGAATCGACTGAGAGTATTGGCCATTTAGGGTCAATGTTTCCAGGATCTATAGAGGATATTAATACTTTGGATCTTGAATTTAGAGCTTTAAAAACGTCGTCTGAGTTTGACTTTACATTAGATCATATAGAATTTTGGAAAATTGTATGTAATGCTAAGAAGGGAGATGGAACTTATTTGTTTAAAGAATTACCAAAAATAATCTCCATACTTCTTACATTACCACACAGTAGTGCCTGTGTTGAAAGACAATTTAGTGTAATAAATTTAAATAAAACTAAATTAAGAAACCGGTTATCCACTGAATCAATAAGTGGCATTTTGCATTCGAAAAGACTAATTTCGGATCAAAATTGCTATGATTTTAAAATTAATAATCAATTATTATGTAAACATAATATTACTATGTACAACCCTAGTGAATAAATATTAACTTTACTCTCTACTCTCTAACTGTTATCTTTCTATATATTCTTTCTAGAATTTATGTTGTATTTTGAACTGATATGTCTTTTTAAAATATTATTTGTATTATTATTACCCGTTTATATCATAAAAATATACACCTTTTTTTAAAAAAATATGTTTTATTTACAGCCATAAATTAAATAACAAAATAATATATCTGGGGAAAATCTGAGAACTTTTTGTCCTAAAATCTGGGGACAATTATTTTTTCGACCTGGCAACACTGACTGGACGTGTCAGTTGCGAAGCAACATTCAAGCTGTGTGTTGGCATTTTTTTTTCATTTATCGAAGTTTTTTTTTTTGTTTATTATGGCACAACGAAATGCTGAACTGGATTTTAATGGATGTCTGTGCAGCTTCTTAGCAGCAACAAAAAATTTTTTTTAAAATTTTTCTCAATAAAAGTATGCACCCACTATTTTCTTTTTTTTGCCTTTTTATTTATTTTTTTCTATTCCGCAAATACCAATACATTGCAACCACATCCTCGTCTTCACTCGATGACATTTTGAACTAAACTGAACAACTTAACGTAGGAAACACGAAACGCGTATCTTTGGTGGAGCAACTGCATGTCGTCTGAATGTGTCCAGGCGAAATCGTATCGCCTTCGCGTCGCCGTCGCGTATCTTTGGTGGGACGACGGCCTTAGATTGTGAAACGTTTAGATTATTAGCCATATTGGCTCGAGTTTCATAAATATGACAACAATTATTTTATTTTAATTCGTTTTTACGATGCACAAAAATGCACACTACAAGGATGTACAGTGCATCCCAAAAGTTATGTCTAAATTTATTTGAGATTCAGGGGTGTGTTCGAAAAAAAACGCTCGGACGCGTCGATTTTTAGTTCCAGTTGCGCATTTTTGTACGTGAACTTTGTATTTACAGGGTTGCTCAAAAATAAATTACGACCAACAACTTTTTTTTTCAAAGCTATTTTGGCCAGATTTACTATTGACACTTTAAGCAAAAATAATTTTCGTAAATTAAGCCGTATTTTTGGTAAAAAAAATGTTTTGAAGTTCAAGAATCTATGCCAAACAGCTGACTGGGGTCTTATCTCTGATGGTATCGATGGTGAGGTTTCTAGATTTGTAAAGACCTTGTCAAGTATTGCGAATAAGTCCTTTCCTTATAGACCCATCAAAATTAAGCATCATAAATCCTGGTCCATTAAAGGCTTACGTGTGTCTGCAAGGAACATGCGCTCTTTATCATACCTAAAAATATTTTCGGACAGCATATTTTTTCATAATTATGTAAGGCTATACAGGAAATTGTATCGAAAAGCAATAAAAGCTGCAAAAAATATTTATTATAATAGCAGGCTGGCTAATTCTGGTAACGTTGCTAAAGAAACATGGTCTTTTGTTAAAGAATTAAGAAATAAGCCTTCTTTAACTAGCACTATCCCGTCTTTACCTGAGAATCTTAACGATTACTTTGTAAACTTGGTTAAAAACCTAATGACTACTATAACACCTTCTCATGATCCACTTTCATATCTCTCTAATGAAAACTTACAGAGTTTCCTTTTTACCCCTGTACTAATAACAGAGCTTTAAAGTACAATAAATGAAATAAGAAACAAATTATCATCTGGTACAGATAGGTCCTACTCTAAAAATGTTCTCAAATCTGCCTGATAACACCTTAAACCATCTGAGAAACCTAGTTAGCAAATCGTTTCAAAATGGGGTCTTTCCTAACTGCCTTAAGAGTGCAATAATTATTCCCTTGCATAAAGGAGGAGATAAAGAGCAAGCTTCAAATTATCGTATCTATTATCGTATATATTATTATCAACTTCCCATCAATTTGGCTTCTTGAGTAATAAATGCATTAATGATGCTATATTCTACCTTTTTAACAGTGTTTACTCCAGTATAAACAATCATGATTCAACAGCAACTATTTTCTGTGATTTCTCCAAAGCTTTTGATTGTATAAACCATACTATCTTGATCAACAAATTATAGCACTTTGGGTTCAGAGGAACGCCTCTTGAATGGTTTGAAGTCCTATCTTAGCTACAGAAGTCAGCTTGTAAAGGTTGATACGACCATGTCCTCTAGCAGGCCAATAGAATGTGGGGTAGCTCAAGGTTCAGTTCTGGGCCCAATTCTGTTCTGCTGTTTATTAATGATATGGCCCATCTTAACATTAGCGGCAAAATCTGTTTCTTTGCCGATGATACTAGCTTTACATGGAGCAATCCGGATGTCGCGGCACTTCATGCAACTATTGCTAAAGACCTTATCAACATTAAATCATGGTGCTATTCGAATCTTCTCTGCTTAAACATCTCAAAAACTAAAGTTTTATCTAATAAAGGCACTATCCAACCCATTGTACTTAGCATCACCAGCTTGGACGATGTTGAATCTGTGAAATTTTTAGGACTTATTGTTGACAGCTCTTTGAAGTGGGAATTACATATCGATGTTTTATCTAAAAAATTAAGTTCAGCTTATTTTGCCATAAGATCAGTTTCCAGGGAATTAAATCTTTCGTCAATTAAACTTTCAGGTTGGGGAGTAAACACAATAGATTTCAAATGACCCCATAGAAAAAAGTTTAACGGCTTTATATCAGGAGATCCAGCAGGCCATTCTATAGGCCCCCTTCACCCTATCCATTTATCTGGTAACTCGTCATCTGAAATATATTTCCAGCAAGACGGCGCTCCTCCTCACTATGTTCTTCCCGTTTGGCAATGGCTAGACGCAAACTGCCCAACCATGATATCGACAGCTGCCATGATATTCCACAACATGTTTTTGAAAATGTCCGTCAGGAATGTGAATATCGCCTATATTATTGTTTGGCCAAAAACGGGCAACATTTTGAACACTTATTAAAATAAAAACTGATATTTTCATGTTTTTGTTTTCTATCTGAACAAATTAAGATAAACAAAGATTTTTCTAATTTTCTCGAAAACGAATCGACCGATTTAAAAAAATCAAACGTCAAAATAAAAGACTTCGAAAAACTTTTTAAACAAGCTATTACTCGATACTCCTTGCCATTTAAAATTTTTAAGGGGATGTCTAAACGACATTTTTTAAATATTTTACATTTTTTGGTAGCTTTAAGTATTCATACATAATTATATAAAATTGTTTATGTTAGCCGGTCAAGGTGTTTGCGATGGATTTTAAGCTCACGTTTGCTATAAGTTCGTAAGGTCGTATTTAGTAAATAGTTATAATTATGATTACGATGCTCACCTTGATTTGTATAATTATCTCGAATTGTTATCTTAAGATTGATATAAATAGTTGTTATTTTTTGTGAATAAACCAAGTGGTTCTTTACTCAACCTATTACGGCCAAGCCACCCTTGCCTGTAAACCTATAGTGAGGCTGCTATAGGGTAATAGGGAATAAAAAAGGTTTAGGGAAGAGCCCTAGACTCTTTTCATAGTCCTTCGAGCCGGATTACAAAATGACCTGGCAGATATTCTACTACGCTGGAGAAAACACAGAATTGGATTTATAGCGGACATAGAAAAAATGTATAGACAAATAAACGTGAATAGTGCAGATCAGGAATATCAAAGGATTGTCTGGAGAGAGCATCCAGATGAACCACTACAAGAATTCCGATTAACCACAGTAACATTCGGAACAGGCCCGGCACCATTCTTAGCCATAAGAATACTTGCATAGCTTCCAACTAGCTCACGATGAACAAAGAAACTTTAAAAAAGCATCGAAGATTATCCTGGAAGACTTTTATGTTGATGACGTACTTTCGAGTGCCAACAGTGTCACAGAAGCACATGAACTTCAAAATGAACTAATAGAATAACTAATTTTCAAAAAAAAATTTACACTGAGCAAATGGTCCAGCAATTCCAAAGACCTTCTACAAGAAATCCCAGAAGAGCTAAAAGAAAAGAGCACTGTTGAAATTGGTGAAGAAGAGGTCAAGAAATCACTAGGAATATTATGGAGTCCAGCTGATGATAGCTTCCATTATAAAGTCAATGCAATAACAAGAACCAGCAATACTAAAAGGCAGATGCTGTCAGAAATCGCGAAGATATTTGACCCATTAGGATGGTTACCCTTTACCATTCGAGCAAAACTAATCATTCAGGATCTGTGGCTTCAAAAATTAGCATGGGATGACATTGTCGAAGGAGAATCCTACAAGAAGTGGCAAAAATTTCAAGAAGAAACAAATAGCATTTCAAAAATCAGAATTCCAAGATGGATCCAATACGACAACCAAGAAATTGATCTGGTGGGATTCTGCGATGCGTCCGAAAAGGCATACGGTGCAGTAATTTACAATATAACGAAAAGTGGAAATGAGATTAATATTACTATGCTACAGGCCAAATCAAAAGTGGCTCCAGCAAGAAACCGCTGCTCTTCCAAAACTAGAACTATGTGCTGCCGTACTACTCGCTAAATTAATGGACAAAACAAAAAAAGGTTTAGAGAAGAGCCCTAGATCTTTTCATGGTCCTTCGAGCCGGAAAAACAAAAAAGGCCTTAAAGATAGAATGCAAAGAAGTCTATGCCTGGACAGGTTCAATGATACACTAGGCTGGATTAAAGAAGATACTACAAGATGGAACACTTTCGTCGCCAACCGAATCTCCGAAATTGTGAAACTAATACCAGCGCAGAAGTGGAACCATGTCAAATCTCAAGATAATCCAGCTGACGTAATATCAAGGGGCATGGAAATTACCGCTCTAAGAGAATCAAAATTATGGTGGAAAGGACCGCGTTGGCTGTGTAACCGAGAAGAATGGCCTATAAATAGTGAAATCCCCAAAATTGACGAAGGACTAAAGAAGATCAATTGTCATCAAGCATGTATAACCACACAAGGGGAGGATTGGAGCCGTTTTTCGTCATTGACTAAAATGCTACGAGTTCTTTCAGTATGTAGAAGAATGAAAAAAGACTCTCCAAAAGGAAATCTAAGTCCAGCAGAACTAGAATCGATATTAGAACCCATCATCCGAGGTGTACAAGAGTCGGAGTTTGCAGAAGTAACCAAAATACTTAAGCAACGTAAAATAATTGACAAAAGAAGCAAATTACAAAACCTATACCCAATATTGGATCAAAATGGAATAATGCGTATAGGAGGAAGAGTCAAGAATGCTAATATACCAATCGATCAAAAACATTCAATCATATTATCCAGAAATAGCCATCTAACAAAACTCATCATAAGAGATGCCCATGAGAAAACATTGCACGGAGGAAACCAACTAACTTTGGCCTACATTAGGCAGAAATTTTGGATTATCAATGCAAAACGGACAATTGCAACAATAATAAACAAATGCATAAAATGTATTAGATATAAGCAGCAAGCAGCACAACAAATAATAGGAGATCTACCGAAAGAAAGAGTCACACCATCACCCCCGTTTTCTCATACTGGAATCGACTACACAGGCCCCATATTCATCCGAACAACAAAAAGAAGAGGTCATGGCAACCAAGGTAATTCACATTGAAATAGTAAGTGACATGACCACAGAGACCACATTTCACGAAGAGGACAATGCACAGACATATACAGTGATAATGGAACCACGTTTGTCGGAGCAGCAAATCACATAGAAGACGAAGTACTAAAAATAACTGAAACACAAGAAGTACAAGACGCAATTAGCACCACAGGGACAAAATGGCATTTTATTCCATCCTCCTCACCACACTTTGGAGGACTGTGGGAAGCTGGGGTTAAATCAACAAACCATCACCTACGAAGAATCATTGGAGAAACGACGTTAACATTTGAAGAATTGTCAACGTTAGTATATCAAATTGAAGCGTGCCTGAACTCTCGGCCACTGTGTGCAATAAATGACGCTACAGACAATGAGACAATACTCACGCCAGGTCATTTTTTGATTGAAAGGCCACTAGTAGGCCCATTTGCATGATCAGAGACAGACATAAAAGGCTCTATGCTTCAGAGATGGAAGTTAATTCAAAAAATGAAGAAGGACTTCTGAAAAGTATGGTCCACAGAATACCTAAGTAGACTACAAATGCGGTACAAATGGAAAGAAGACAAAGAGAATTTGAAAATAGGGACAGTAGTGCTTATCAAAGAAGACAACATTAACCCAGCAAGATGGCCATTAGCGAAAATAACCAAAGTGCACCCAAGTGATAACAACAAAGTTGGAGTAGTCACCATCCGAAAAGAAAATACGGAAACAAAAAGGGCAGTAACAAAATTAATTCCGTTACCATGCGAAAAGGAACAAGACTATCATCAACCCGTATATACAGTAAAAAGCAATGTAACAATTCTAAGGAACGACCCAAAATTTCAGCGTAGCCGACATCCAAAACATGGAATTACGCTATTAGACATCCTGCTATGTTTCACTATTTTTATGCCAATAAGTGGGACAGTAAACTATACAATCAAGTAACCCGCGAAAGGCCTATTTATCGAGCATTTGGGAACATCCAGAATCGAGAGAGGAGAATTTAGGCTTCAACTCAATATCAACAAAAGTCGAATTGATGATGACAGTAAAAAGGTCTCACAAGTAATAAGTCGATTCCAAAGTCTATGTGAGGAAGCAAAACAACTTTCAACAGCAACAAACTGTCAAACATTGGCACACCATCTTCTAGATAAAGAAAAAGAGATAGAATTGCTTAACACTGGATTATTTGGAGTTCGCCGCAAAAGAAAAGGACTTTTTGGCCAATTCCTAACATCGGTTTTTAAAGTAAATGATGAAGTTTATAGGGACATCGACAGCTTACAGTCGAATCAAGAAGAACTAATTCAAACTTCCAAACACCAAACCAAAGTAATGATCTCTGCTATCGCGCAGATCAATGATACAGAGGTAAAAATGGAGCAGCACATCAATCGATTCCAAGAAAAAATAAGCCAAAGTATCGAAATCATCAATAAGATGAAAGGGTATGAGCGCATAATAGACAGTAATGAACTTAATATTCATATCCTTATGGTCTATCAGCTGGCATCAAATTTCATAGCTGAAATAAGTGGCTACTATGTAAAACTCTTCAAGATACTATTTGAACAAGGATCGATTTTCACCATCTTATCACCAGCCCATGTACACAAGATTCTTCAGAAAGTCAACGAAAAATTACCATCTCATTTAAAAATAAGGCAGGTACCCATAAAGATATCACTACAAGAAGAGGGAAAACAACGGGCAAACATTTTTACACATTTTGCCATTGAAGATATTTCCGATTTCAACCTCCTGAAGGTATATCCTACAGCTCTACACGTTGAAAATAATTCTTACTGGTCTCTGGACATACCTAATGACATTTTGGCTGTAGACTAAAACAATCAACAATACTTTGAGTTATCACACAATGAATTAACAGCATGTATACTAGGGTGGGTCACTTTATATAGGGAACAAATAAAAATCGTTTTATTAATTTCTAATAGCTGTATTATGTTGCATTGCACAAAAACAAGTTACAAAAGAAAAAAAAAAGTTAATTTAACTTTTATCTTTAGCCCGCGCATGAATTTTGAAATTTTGATAAAAAAGACAAAATAGTTTCAGGGCATGACGATAGTGAATCCAGAATTTTAATTATAATAAGTTTTATAAACATTAGGAATTTAATTGTAGAAACATATCGTTAATGCTGAATATAAAAAAACACACAAAATTACAACTAAAGTCTTGTTAATAACATGCCATTATGCATGAAAATCTTGCTTACTTTCAAATTTGGGCATTGTTTTCCTAGATGAGAGTTTAGCATGAATCAGGCTTTCCCTTGACTTCTTGTCACACAGAGACATTGATGCTTCTGTCACTAATTTGACCGTCTGCTCTACCGCTTGTGTGTGACATGGTAGTCTAATAAAAATTAAATCTTCGTCACCATTTGATGCAACAATTTTTTTTAAGTCATCATTTGAGAAGCTTCGGAGGATTGGAGGACTACAGTTGTTATTTTCTTGCCAGTTTATTACATCAATATAAGACGAAGCATTAAAATTTACTGCCGGTACTTCAAATATACGTAGTTGCCTTCTTAGTGCCAATGAATCTCGTGCCTTTAATATTCTTCTGGCAGCTAATTCCCTAATATTCTTTTGCTCATCTGTTAACATGGCTAAGAGTAAATTCTCTGGATGGAAAAAATATGCATTTCGTTGAATGACTAGATGTATTACGTCTCTTAGCTCTTTTGATAGATATCGAGAATTTTGTATCAATTTCCATAAATTGCGGGACCCATCTTTACAAGAAGGATGTGTTTTTATCTGAAACCATACAGGGGCATATACTTTGACGATAAATTGCGCTAGGTGACATACATTTTCAGTCGGATGTATTGTAGCAACATAAAGTCTCAATATTCTATTGGCTGTAGTCAACCAGCGAGCATGGGAAATTTTCCCTGGCGATTTATGGGCTAAGTCGGTGGGGCAGTTTCGAGTGATTACGGCTGTGGTTATCGCGTACAAATACTTTTGGTCCATGCTTAAATCTTCTGTTTTAATTACTGGTAGCTGACTTGGTATTATTTCGTACTCAATAACGGGTTTTATTTCACATTTTTCCAACTGTTTTCTAATAGGACCATTATACGAATGTGAACCAGTTGTTTTACCATCTAGCTTGTTGAACAAATGCTTCAGAGGCAACTCATTTAAGTGAAGCATGCAAATTATCCATTGTAGTGGTCGCTGAAGCTTCTTCTCAAACAGTCTAATTACACCTGCGTTCTTTCCAGTATTAGTTGCTGTCCCATCGCAACCAATAGCCACCAATTCGTCAGAACAAATACGTTTTGATTGTAGAAGTGCACTAATAGACCTTTCAATACTTCTGGCAGTACCATGTAATGGTGTAGTATAACCTACATACAAAGAACCGGGTTCTTTCAGGACAGAAATGTGTTCTTCAACTACCACCTTTCTGTATTTTTTGCCTGCTTTTGCCATGACTTTTAAAGTTTTGTCCTTGCGCCCATCAAAGTACCATGCGGGAAGCTGCAAATTGGTTTGTTCTTGCAAAAGCGTATCCCGTAATTTTTTTCTTTCCCTTCTTAATCTAGATTTATCTATTACCTCTACATCAGAAGATATGTCATGTAATACCGCCGAAGCAATTGCAGCCGCCGCTCTATCAGAAACACCATAACGGTCAGCGGTTTTCGATAGCGTCGGAAAACGTTTACGTTTACGTTTCACAGATTCCTTTTTGGAGGTTTGTGAAGTGGATGGCAAATCTTCTACGTTGTGCTTTACGGGCGATACATAACGTTCCTCAAAATCCGTAAAAGCAGAGGAAGAAACTTCTTTTTGTGGTGGATCACAACTAGGAATGAGTTTATTAAAAGGCTTTAAACTCTTAAGTTTTCTCTCCAATTTTTTTTTCAGTTCTAAAGTGCGCACAAGATCTACTCCACCGATAAGCATTTTTCTTTCGCCCCTCTGGTCAAGCAAAAATGCGTGTTCTTCTTTGGGTACCTTCGACTCACGCGAGCATTTACAGAGATGAAGAAGATCCTTACATTTACAGGAATAAATATCAAACAAAACTTCACTTTGGCGCAAAAACAAGGCTTTCTTTTCTTCTGTCAACCTTTTTAGAGATTTAATGAAATTTTTGCACTTTCCGTGGTACGTTTTTAAAATCTGAATAGTTCGTGTGTGTGAGACCATAGGAATAGATGATTTTTGCCAAATATCTTCAATTTTTTGAGCCACTATGTCTGCGATTTGAGAAAAAGACGGTTCTTTGTTACTTCCTTGTTGAATTTTAAGTTGTATTCTTGTCCATTCGTAAAACTTCATTACATCTTGGAAAGTTGGTAACACATTTTCTTTTAGTTCACCAATAGTTCCAAATATGGGACACTTGTACTTTATTCTTTTACTTTCCATATTATTTGGTAAGAAATTAGCGCGAAGTAAAGCTCTGATAAACAAAACAGATAACCACGACCGTACGCGTTCAGAGATTAATTCACACTAAATGTAGCATTATAGTGACCGCGGCGCGATTGGCTGCAGTGACTAAACAGCATGCATTGCGTATTAAAAATCGATTTAAGGTCATGAAAGGTCTGTAAAAGAATAAAATAAATTAACTGTAAAGCAAACGTCTTAAATTAGAATATAGGAAGACTTGCAGTGTCTTGCAAGGTATTACCTTATTTTACAAATTTGACGATAATGCGGCGGCCTTGCGCGGGCTCTTAGAGTTTAAATATTTCAATAATATTTTAAATGGTTGCTCTTGAAATGATAATACAACATAATTTTGCTATTAGTAAATAAACAAAAAAAAAAATTTTTTTCGACCCATCCTAATGTATACATCGAAGCAGCCATTTTTTGTGTTCGCCAACAACAGTTAGGAACATAGACGCCAGTCCAAATTGCGTCATTGACGAAATATATCAATGACATCAAGGGAATTCTTGCAACATAACAAAACATAACCTCCACACGACTATTTGGAAACAGCTTTTTACTCCAAATACATGGATGTTTATCTCTCCAAATCCCATAAGCATCGCAATCACGTGCAATGGCATACGAGAAAAAATGGTATTAAACACCACTGGTATAATTCAGTTAACCATTCTAAAAACAAAACAAAATAATATAATTGCAAACCGATTTGATACCGTTCCTGTTGTTTCTAGTTATACAAAAACATCAACATTTATTAAAGTCAGCGACCTACACCATACAAAGACAAACACAATCAGCAGTTTTTCGAGAGAAGCCGTGTTCAAGGTATCAGATGACCTGACTAACCTTTCGATTAACGAGCAGCGACTTGGCCAGTAGCTGGAAGGCAAGGTATGGAAAAAAGTCACACTCCACTCCTATACTGCAGGGGGCTGTACTATACTGATCATCATCCTAGTGTCTTGCGTATTCCTATGGGTTATTAAAATTAGACAATACAAGCAACGAGAACCCAGACATAAGACCAGAGAGACCGAGATGGTAGAACTCCGTCCCTTAAATCTTCCTACAGCAAGTAGCAGAGAGAGCGGGGAATATGTCTAAACGACATTTTTTAAATATTTTACATTTTTTTGGTAGCTTTAAGTTACATAATTATATAAAATTGTTTATGTTAGCCGGTCAAGGTGTTTGCGATGGATTTTAAGCTTACGTTTGCTATAAGTTCGTCAGGTCGTATTTAGTAAATAGTTAAAATTATGATTACGATGCTCACCTTGATTTGTATAATTACCTCGAATTGTTATCTTAAGATTGATATAAATAGTTGTTAATTTTTGTGAATAAACCAGTATTGGATTCTACAATCAAGTGGTTCTTTACTCAACCTATTACGGCCAAGCCACCCTTGCCTGTAAACCTATAGTGAGGCTGCTATAGGGTAATAGGGAATAAAAAAGGTTTAGGGAAGAGCCCTAGATCTTTTCAAAGGGGATGACCCTGGGGGGCAGAGGGTGAAGTAATTTTAGGTTAGAAAGTTGTCCCCCTTGACAAACCTTTTGACGTACTCGTATTTCGGCGGTTTTTTTTAAACAGTGGTTTTCGATAAATCCGTAGTGGGAAGTTTTCAAATGAACACCCTGTATGTATGCCGTAGGTGCAGCTGGGTCGTATATAAATAGACTAAACCTTTTACAAATGGACTAGACCGTTCATTAAAAGACAAGCTTTTTACGCATATGAACTAATATCCTTAGTCCTTTTATGCCGGGTGGTGCGTCGCCGAGCGGAACGTAGAAAATCCCATGTAAATTTTAAGGGGGTTAATTATTGGCTTCCCTGTACATTTTACAGAAAAAATGTAAGATAACTTTTTAAAGAGACTAATCTGGCAAACCCACGTGTAAAGTTTCAAAAAGTTTTAATAAGCGAATTTTGAATAATTCAATTAAATGTAATTGCAAAATTTCCAAATTTTCGGTTCCAGTAAAACCTTAATATCTTTAAATAATTCCATAAAAAACTAAACTAAAAAAAAAGAATCAATGCATGGCAGATGCAAGCACTATTATTAGTATTTAGTTATTACACATATATACTATATGGCAATTTAGAGGCATAAATTTATATTTTCGAGACATAAAATAATGAAAAAGCTCCTACATAAAGGAACTTATTTTCCGAAATAACTAGAGCATGAGCAAAGCTCTTTATAAAAAAAAACCGTCCGTATCCAAAGCAACTTTGCGGATAATGCCAAGAACAATGAGATTTCAATTGTATATTCTGGCTATAGCATGTTTGTCTTTGTTTCAGCATACTCTACGCGGATATAGTAGGTTTTACAGCCATCTCATCCACTTACTCCGCTCAAGAGCTGGTTAAAATGCTGAATGAGTTGTTTGCCAGATTCGACAAGCTCGCCGAGGTAAGTGTTTTTTTTTAGAATATCTTTTGTTATTATATAAGCAAGGAGGCAAATGTGACTGGAATTCTAGCGTTATGTTTTTGAAAATTGGCTTCTAGTCGAAGCAAAACATCATTTGTATTGTTATCGGACAATATAGGTTTATTCAACGATTTTTCAAGTGATCAACCGTATGTGGTTAATGTAGATTTATTAAACTGTAGAATAAACTATTCTGTTTACAAAAGGAAAAAAAATTCGGCGTTTAAAAAAATTAACACAATATACAGGGTGTAAATAAATAGATGCAAACAAAATTCAGGGGCTGATTCTTGGGTAAATTTTAAGAAAAAAACTTTATATGAACATATGTCCAAAGAGTCCTAACTTTAGAGATACCGGGTGATAAAGATTGAAGAAAAATATATGTTTTTTTACAATACCTGTGAAATCCCTGTAGATGTTTTAGTAATATTTGATATTCATTTTCTATGCATCAAAAGGGCATTTTCTATGGCTCACAATTTTTTTTAATTTGTATCAGTGACGTTCATGCAAGGTGCAAAGTAAATATTTTTGATGAAAAATATGATCCACTACTGTTTACTTAACCTTTTAACCTTTTTTGTTTTTACTTAACCTTTCAAATAATGTATTAACCTATTAATCTGTATTAACCTGTTAAATGTCTGCTGATGATTATTGGTTCTTGCCTCCTTTAAAATAGAAACTTTTTTGTTCAATGTTGATAGATTTCATCAAAATGGCAAATTATTTAAATGCAGAAATGAGCGATATGCATTTTGTTTATGGTCTTGCTAACCGAAATTAATTGCAAGCATCTAGAATGTATGCTGAAATGTACCCTCAACGACTGGCACCTCATCATACATTATTTGCAAGCCTTCATCAAAGACGAGAAACTGGAACTTTTTTACCAAAAAAGCATGATTGCGATCGTCAACGCGATATTAGAACACCGGAATTAGAAGAAGCAGTACTTAATGTAATTGATGAACAATCTGACACCAGTACTAGAAAAATTGGCCCGCAGCTATATGTCGATCATATGACGATATGGACTATTTTAAAGGATCAGTTATTACATCCATATCACGTACGAGTCCAGAATCTATTACCACGAGATTTTCCTAGGCTTCTTAAATTTTCTCGTAGGATGTTAGAAGTCATTGAGCACAACCTTCAGTTTTTAAGGCAGATTCTGTTTACCGACAAAGCTAATTTTTCCATAACTATCATAATAACCACATTTGGGTAGATGAAAATCCCCATGCCATAGTTGAAGCTCATCACCAACAACAATTTTCTTTAAATGTATGGGCTGTAATCATTGGAGACCACTTTATTGGCCCACATTTTCTACCAGAGAGATTGAATGGGGAAACATACATTCGTTTTCTCCAAGACATACTTCCGGGACGTCTTGAGGCGGTACCCCTAGATATTACGAGGGTGGTCCCAGAAGTACCCGGCCTGACCTAGAGATGTCGGTAGTAGTTTGGAAAATATCAGTGTGTTAGAAAGCATACAATCTATAAAGCGTATGATATAGCGTGTGAATAGTGAACGTTTTCAGTAAATTTGTGAAAATGGAGAAAATTGGTTATCATTATGTGATACAATACTTTTATTTGAAAGGCCTTAGCCCAACCAATATAAAAGCTGAACTGGATTCTACTCTGGGTGAGTCTGCTCCTTCGTTAACAACAGTAAAATATTGGGTATCAGAGTTTAAACGAGGCCGTACGAGCTGCCAAGACAAATATCGCAGTGGTCGACCAAATGAGTTGACGACTTTAGAAATTTTAAAGAAAATTCACAAAGTGTTACTGGATGATCGTCGACTGAAAGTGCGCGAGCTAGCGGACAAAGGAGGCATTTCAAAAAGTGCGGTACATCGCATATTAACTGAAAATTTTGACATGAGAAAGCTGTGTGCAAGATGGGTGCCACGTTTGCTCACACTCGAGCAAAAACAGTGTCGTGAAGATGTTTCAATTGAGTGTTTAGCGAAATTTAATAGTAACAAAGCAGAATTTTTGCGTCGTTTCATAAACATGGATGAAACATGGGTCCATAACTTCACACCTGAGACAAAAGAACAATCAAAACAATGGACTCAGAAGGGAGAACCGGCTCCAAAGAAGGGGAAAACCGTTTGATCTGCAGGCAAGGTCATGGCGTCAGTTTTTTGGGATGCGCGAGGAATAATTTTCATTGACTATCTTGAAAAAGGTAAAACTATCAACGGCGAGTATTATGCGAACTTATTGCAACGTTTGAGCGAAGAAATGAAGCAAAAACGGCCACATTTGGTTGGGCAAGAAGAAAGTGCTGTTACATCAAGACAATGCACCAACTCACAAATCCGTTATTGCAATGGTCAAAATTAACGAATTAAAGTTTGAATTGCTACCTCATGCACCCTATTTACCAGATTTAGCCCCCTCAAATTATTTTCTGTTTATAAACTAAAAAACTGGCTCAGTGGTCAAAGATTTTCCAACGATGAAGAAGTGATGTCTGCAGTTAATGGCTATTTCGAGGCGCAAGAAAGTTCTTATTATAAAAAGAGTATCGAACTTATAAAACATCGCTGGGAAAAGTGTATAGAGCTGAAAGGAGATTATGTTGAAAAATAAATACATTTTTTTCGAAAATTTTCGTGTTTTCTTTCTTGGGTCGGGTACTTCTGGGACCACCCTCGTAGAAGAATAACGTGGTTTATGCACGATGGGGCTCCTGAGGTGGGACTCTGTAACGCAAATAGCGATAGATAAACTCTTTATTCTCTATCTCTACGGTATTTCGTACTCTGTAACGCCGTTCGGGCTTTTTCGTTACAGAACGAATATAGACGACCACGCTTTCTTAAGCGACAACGAAAAGGACCTTTCTATTGTAAAGATATTATTTTCTTCCTTTTTTAGCGTCTATTGTGGGAGAGAATAAACTATTGGCTTAATTATTTGGATTTGGCACCGACTCCCTATCCGTACGCCGCGCCGTGAACGGGGAAATTTTAGTAGGAGGGGGAAAAATTTAACGTGCGATGGACGGGAGTCACTACCTGATTTTTTCCAGTGTTATGTCAAGATTTATTTTCAGTTTTTCGTTTTTTATTTATATTTGTATTCTGTGATTTAGGGTAAAAGGAAAAGGAGAAATCAAATTATTTTACTAGGTAAGTATTTATCCATTCCCTTAAGTAAATAATATCCTATGTATAATTACACCTTGCAATTGCAAATCATTATAGATAAAAAGTGGGTATACATCATAATATTATTTCTGTTAATCCGATTTTCTAACTCATTAATTAAAAATCTTTGCACAGGAAGCATTTTAAAGTTTTAAGTGCCTGAACTAAGCGTTTTAGGCGCTAGAACCAATGAAAATTCATGTAAAACAGTAAAACAAAGCCAAAAACTAAGTTCTAAGTTTCACATTACAACAAACTTTTGACATAAGTAAAATAAAAAAAAAGTCAAAATGTCAATATTGTCAATGTCATTTTCTTCTTCTTCTTGTATTCACAGCTGGACTATGCTCAATTGTCTAATGTTTTTAGAATAGATAATTATCGAATTCTGTATGCCCGAGCAACAACGAAGTTTATAAGGAAATGTTTATAGAGTGCCAAGGCATTAAGCGATCTTTGTCTCTTCGCTTCCTTATTCGCTTCCTTCTCTAAATAGAGAAAATTTACAGAGTCCCACGCCTGCTTATTTTAATTTATTAGAACGTCGTTATTTAGACAAAACATAACATATCCAAATCGTTGGAGAGGCCGAGGTGGTCCTCAGTTGTGGCCACCTCGGTCACCAGATATAAATCCACTAGATTTTACCACATGGGGTCATTTAAAAACTTTAGTGTACAGTATTCCGGAGAAGTCGAATCATTAATTCATGTGCCGTAATTTAAAATTCTCCCGGAATTTTTTATGGGATTCGTCGACAAATGCGACGACGTATAGACTCTTGCATAATGACAGGGGATGGTCATTTTTAATATTTTTTTATAATTATTTCGTTTCTTTTTCTTTCATTTGATTTAAAACAAAAATCACATCTAAACATCCATAATATACACGTACTACATTTAGGTAGTTGGATTTTATTTTTTTAATCGAATACGCAACCTCGGACAAAAGAAAGTCAAGAGATTAAATTTGCTCAGAAATAAATGAAAATTACAAAAACAGAAAAAAATAAAAAAAGGTAGTGTACCATATTTTTCATGAAAATACACCCTTTAGGCAAATACATATACAATGTTCTTTTAGATCGCCATGCAAAAAAGCGTTACAGACATCCAATTGATATACAACTCAATTTTTTTGGACACAAAGAGACAATATTGTCCTAACAGTTGCTAACCTAACTACTGGACTATAAACTTCCTAAAGAATATTTTGTTTAAAACCCCTGGCAACCAAACGACACTTAGATCGACCTCTGGCTCTACATTATTTTCATAGTCAAAATCAAGTTGTGGCTCCTCAAGTTCATCAGGAGGTTGCATATCTTGTGGCTCCTCTACCAAAAACTCAATTTTTTGATCCTCAGTGATTTCTGGGTACTTATCTAGACTTCGGGACATAATATTTTCTTCTACATTTTCTGTTACTTCAAAAATAATTTCTCTCTCAATAGCCACTATATTGTTTTCCTTGTAATAAACCCTGTACCGTTTTATATTGTCTGAATAGCCAATAAATATTCCACATTTACTTTTCATGTGTAATTTTCTTCGCTTTTCCTGAGGTATATAAGCCCACACTTTACTACCAAAAATACTTTTGACCATATTTAAGTCAAAAGTTCTCTTAAAAAGTAACTCGTAAGATGTTTTTCCTTCTACTGGACTCATACCAGTTTTATTCAATAAAAACACAGCAGTATTGGCTGCCTCAGCCCAAAAATTTTTAGATAGATTATTCTCTGCTAACATGACCCTAACAGACTCTACTATGGTCCTAAATTCCCTTTTTGCCCTACTATTTTGTTGAGGAGTGTAAGAGACCGTCAACTCATGTTTTATACCTTTCTTTTTAAACAAATTTTTTACTACCCAAATTAGGAACCCCCACCATTATCGCTTCTGATAATTCTAACCCTTTTATTAGTCTGATTTCCAAAATATACAAGAAAATCCTTCAAGATTTCATACACATCACATTTATTTTTTAAAAAGTAAACAAATCTATAGCTACTATAGTCATTCTTCAATAAGAACATGTGCTGAGAATTGTTTAATGAAAGCTCTTCCATTGGCCCACATAAATCTATATGTTATAAAACTCCAGGCCCGGTAGCTCTATTTTTATTTCTCTACAAAATTTTGCTTGCACACAAGAACTGCAGAAATTGTCAGATAATTTGATTTCAATACCATTAGAACTTAAAATATTACTAACATAGCGAAAATGTTGATGCCCCAATGCTTTATGCCACCATTTAATATCTCTCTGATTTTTAACAAAATAACAATTTTCATTACTAAACCCCAACTTTGGACATTGCTCTGTGTGTTCAGAAAAAACAGGAAGCTTAAATACCATTTTAAAAAGTTTATCTGACAAACTTAGCCTCTTTTGGCATCAGAAATTAAAGATAAACCTTTATCTAGAGCCTTTCCTTGCGAAAACGAATTAACCTTCAGATTAGGTACATAAAGAACATCACACAATGTTACACAATGAAAATTATTACCATTTTAAGCACTGATACAAATTTTACCTTGACCTTCCGCTTTAAGAGTTGTCCCATCACCAATTTTGATGCTCCTGGTGGCTTCTAGTTTTGTATAGCTATAAAACAAGTCCCTGTCCTTGCACATATGCTGCGATGCACCACTGTCCACAAATCAGTCGACCTCTACTTCAGATTCTACCATACTGGACACTGTAATGAGGGCAAAGTTCCTATTTCCTCCTGACTCGTTCCTGAGCAGATTCTTGTCCCTGTCATCCTTCTTTTTCTTGGCAAAACAGTCCTTGATTAGATGCCCACTTTTTTTGCAGTAGCTGCATTCTATATTTCTGCATTCCCGCTTGAAGTGGCCAGAGTTTTACACAGAAAAAACATTTTTTAATATTTTTGTCACCATTTGATACTTGACATTGCTTTCGGTTGGACATAGATCTCTCTCTTTTCTCCCTTTGGCATAACCCCAGCTTTTAAAACCAATAATACCTTAAAAAGACATCTAATTAAAACTAAAGATAAACTACCCCCGCTATCTTCTCCAGGAGTTTATGAGATTAGGTGTAAAGAGTGCCCTGCAGTGTACGTCGGCCAGTCTGGTAGGAAGATTTCTACTAGGATTAGTGAACACAAGGCCCAATACAATAAATTTAAAAATACCGAAATCACAATGACCAGATCAGCTTTTGCTCTTAATCACCTTCTCGACTCCAAACATGATTTTCCTGACAGCCAAAATATAAAAATACTGCATCAGTGCAACAAAAGTAAAAAACTAGACTTGTTGGAGACAATGGAGATTAGTAAAGCTTTTAAAAGCCCAGATCTGTCCTGTGTTAATGAAAGGTTTGATTTTGATGGCCACCTAGTTTTTAATAACCTCAAGTAGTTCTAGACTCCTAAAAATGATGGTTAGATTTCTAAAATGTATAAAGTGATTTGATTGTTTACTTGAGTTCTTTGTACATAGATAGTGCCACTTTATTGTAATCTTTGTTTACTTATATATCAGGTGTTTTGTGTATGTTATGGTAAGTTTTTGTTGAATTCTCCTTTTTTCGGGTTACATAATTTTAATTATTGTTTAGGTCTGATGATGCTCTAGTCGAGCGAAACATGTAACCTTCGTTATTTTATTAAATGTATTTGTGATGCTGTAGATTTCGTGTTTTTTACCTTTTATAAAAGTGTATGACCAGCATCTTTGAGATAATGGATGAATTTTTCGAGATAGATCTAACAGATTGATATGACAAAAGGGCACAGATTCCTCTTTATGTTTTTGAAGCCTTTCTTCTTCAATCAACAAGCGAGCAGTCAAATTGTTCAAAGTTTGGTTCTCCGGGGCAACACTTTTCCAGGCAAACCTAAAATGGCGAAACTTCTCAGGCAGAGACATAATAATTTTAGTCATAACCATTTTCTCCTGTATGTCCTCTCACATCTGTGTCAGTTTAGTCCTGATATTAGTAATTTTAGTCACAAAGCCATTTATACTGTCATTTTGAAACTTTGCAATATAAAACTGCTCGTTAAGAAGATGTGCACTGACCTCTGATTTTCTCACATAAATACTCTCCAATTTTTCCCACATTTCCTTTGCGGTTTGACACTGCATGACATGGCAAAGTACATCATCCTCCATTCTGGTGACCAGTGATTCTTGGGCGCGTGCATACTTTACTCCCCACTTGGCAATCTTGTCATTGTCTTCAGTAAGCCTCTCTTCAATGCCAATAGTAATTTACAGACCCTTTGCCATCAATGCCACTTTTATCTGGAACCGCCAAACATTCCAGATTGTATAGTTCAGAGATCTATTAGAATCTTTGATGTACCGCAAATAGTCCGTGTGCCGGTGTTGCTTGTATTGTCACATGACATGCATCTTTAAACCGCAAAATTTTATGTGGAAAGAGTCATAAAGTATTATTCTAAGCGATATTTAATCATTTCATTAAATAAATAAATGTTTTAAGCATTTTTTTAAGAATTTATACATTTGATTCGTAAAATGTGACTGCATGTGCCCACGTACTATTTTGTTAAACGCCTGACCTTAGTCACAGCCACTCAAGCGTGAAAAGTTGCACAGGTCCGGCCTTAAAATTTATTTGTATTTAAAACTTTATTATTCGGGATTTTTGGGTTTAGTTTTATTAAGTTAGAAATTCGAGATAGTTGATAGCAAGATAATATTTAATTTAAATATAAGATTTAAGTACGTTAAATGAGTTTAACCAAAAATTTTAATTTCATAAGTTTAGTTTTTAGCGCCATCAGTCCCTTATAACAAGTCAAGTCTCTTTGCTTTGCAATATGTCAAGTTGGAATAATGTATTGACTACTGTTAACCCACTGCATAGCTTTCATCAAATAGTATTAAACAATTTTAACACTGCTTTTCCTGTTGTCAATATTAAGAAACGAAATAGAAAACTAAGTAAGTTACTACGTAACTAAAGTTATTGCCTACTTTAGCCAAGATAGTGGAACGGCTCGTTAAGGTGAGGATGGTTTCATTTTCAAATAGATTTGGCCTATTGAGTCTTCAGCAGTTTGGCTTTCGTGAGTCTGTGAGCACAAATGATGCTATCTTTAGCTTTCTAGAGCACCTGTACAACCGACTGAATGTTGGTGAAGTTGCAGCAGCGGTATTCTGTGACTTGTCCAAGGCATTTGACTGCATGAGTCACAGAGTGCTGCTGATGAAACTGGAGCTCTATGGTTTCAGGGGAACTGCCCTTGAGTGGTTTCGTTCCTACTTATCAAATCGTGTCCAGGCTGTCAACTTTAATGGTGGTATGTCTAAGGAACTTAATATAAATGTGGGTTGTTCCGCAAGGATCAGTACTTGGTCTTTTAATTTTTCTCATTTACGTGAACGATCTGCCAGAACTGCAGGTAACTGGTGTGCCGATGATACCACCATCCTCTGGCACGACTCTGATGTTTCTCAAATGGAGGCCAATATACGTGCAGATTTGTTAAAAATAAAAGACTGGTGTGATGCAAATTTTTTGACATTTAATGTTTCCAAAACAAATATTCTTAAATGTAATACAAATTATATATGTTTAAATAATGAAGCCATCACCATGCCACCGTTCAGTAAGTTTTTGGGTCTTTCCATAGACAAGTTCCTTAAATTTGAAGACCATATTGTGAATGTATGTAGAAAAGTCTCATCAGGCTGCTACGCCCTAAGGGTTATTGCCACCAGTCTTAATTTCTCCATCGCCAGATCTGCATACTTCGCGATTATCGAGTCGCACCTTCGATATGGAATTTGCTTTTGGGATTAATGTTCAAATTAACTTTTTAGTTCAGTGTTTGTACTCCAAAAAGGGGCCATTAGATATCTATGTGGGGCCAAGCCTCGTGATTCATGTCGCCCGCTTTTTGTAAGTCATAATATTTTAACCCTGTGTTGTATTTTTATTTTGGAAACAGTTTGCTTAGTTTTTAGAAAATATAAACAGGAACTCCACTTAGGAAGCCACTATAATACGCGACAAAACTATTTGTTGAGGCTACCCATTCCTCATTTTGAACTTGTCCGTAGCTCTATCATATATGGAGGTAGAAAGCTGTTTAATAAACTTCCACTAGAAATAAGACAACTTAAGACTGAAAAAAGCCTACGTACAAGGAAGAAAATATTTCTTGCTAGTAAAGCGTACTAAACTATGTAGCACCTAAACTATGATGAATTTTTAATGATTAGCATTTAAGTATTTTTCAAAGTTTTACTATATAATTTTATTTTATTTTAAATTAGTTTCTCGTTTTTATTCCTTTAATGTACAGTCTAATGGCTTTGTCTACAACTTCTATGTTTATATTGACAATAAAGCATTTTTGAGTTTAATGAGAGAGTAGGTGACAAATTACTTGGGCCCATTTATTCTGTGGATTAAGGCATTAAATTTTACATATTTCCTTTTTTTGGGAATTGAGATTTATTTTTACATGGTGGTGGTTATTAATGGGGATTGTGGCTGCCATATTCAATGTCCTTTATTATAGTTTTTTTTTAATTAATACATATTATGATATATTATTATAATAATATACTCATGAAAACCCCCCATCTCTATATTTAGTACCAACTTCTTTTGATAAAAAGTAATTATGTAGTCAGAAAATTGGAAGTATATTTTTTAAAATAAACTTTTACATTAAAAATCATCTGGCTGTCTATACTTTATGCCTTTAAAAGACACAAGTTTTACTTATAAAAAAAAACACACTTTACATCCTGAACGTATTTATTAATTTGTTTGCCTCGTATTTAGTTATTATGCATATTAGGAGAGATTAGATAAAAATTAAAAAAAATAAATGCTTATACTAAAAACTAAAAATCTTATACAAAACACTACATTTTAAGTATACTGGATCCTAAAACTACAGTGAGGATACTAAATACTTTTATAAATTTAACCACTCTTTTGAATCTGGCCCAAAAAGTTAATACAAATTTTGTAAATTCTGTTTTTTTGCCATTGTTCTTTAGCAGTTTCTTCCATTAAGGAAGGAAACAGTTTCTCTGTTGCCGCCATGGATTCCAACTTCATCTCGCACATCAGCATATGGATTCTAAAGCATTACATTATATATACTTTATTGTGTCGCTGAAGGACAAACAGGGGCAGTAAGCTGAAAAAAACAAAACTTAAAACTTGTTTAATTAATAAAAATAGGATTTTCTTATTATGGCAAAAAAGGGACTTTTTTCCAGAGAATGGAGGAAGAAGCAGTCTTCATTGTGTTGCTGAAGGACAACAGGGGTAGTAAGCTGTAAAAAACAAAATTTTAGATTTGTTTTCTTATAAAAAACAGTGTTTTTCTTACCATAGCAAAACAGGGTTTTTCCCAGAGAATGGTGGAAGAAGCAGTCTTTATTGTATCACTGAAGGACAACAGGGGCAGTAAGCTGTAAAAAACAAAATTTTAAACTTGTTTTATTAATAAAATTATGGTTTTCTTACTATGGCAAAAAAGAGACTTTTTTCCCAGAGAATGGAAATCATACATCAATCATAAATGTATCATATCATGTTTCGGCTAAATAATATATGGATCTTTCTTCCTCCCAAATTTTTTAAATTTTCCTCAAATATTCTATACACCACCTGACAATTCCATTACAGCAGCTCTTTTGTTAACCATCTTAAGCTTAAATCCAAGTTTTATCAGGTATCTCTGCAAGGTTGAGACTGAGAAATGTTTGTCCCTTGCCGATAAGGTGTCTATATGGTCAGAACCTCATTGTTTTTGTATTTAGAATACACACCTTTCCTTAGCAATTTGGCAATATCCATGTCAAGTCCCTTTGATTGTCCTGCATCTTTCCTTTTTATTCTGTGTTTAATCCTTTTTTTTACAGGCATATTGTACTATAGGGAACCCCTGTTAAAAACGCTATATTTTGCAAAGCACTACAATCATTTGTGAACTGAGTATCATTCCTTAGATTGTTATAGATATTTAGATAAATTTGTTCTTTTAAAACTGCTTGATTTCCTCTGTAGCTTCTACTTCCCTTGCTTCTTTTTGCTTCCTTAATACTAGAAAATGAACTATGAGAACTATGTAAGTCTAAATCACTGCCCAGATCACTCTTATTTTTTTTTCACAAATGTTATTGTCTTTCTTGTACACCCACGGCCTCCATAGGCCCGCACAAACACTTTCCTCTTCATTTGCCAAATTTTCCTGCCTATTTTTCCAGGGTCGAAACATTTTAAGGTCTTTAGGTATAATACCAAAACAAATCCACAAACACAAATAAAAAAACACTGTTCCTCACAGTAAAAACTGCAAAAAATTTACAGGAATACAGGCCAAATTCTAAATTCTTTACTTTCATAAACGTGTAAAAAGCATAACTGGCAAAACACATCAAATAATAACCTCACATGGCCCCCCTCCCAACTATTAAAGCTGATAGACCCATCCAACAACTATTTTAAAAGCGATAGACCCATCCGTAAAGATCTCTTTAAAAACACGACGAAAATAATACAAAAACGGTCCAAAAATTTATTTGGGTACGGCCCCGTAATTCTTAAATTCAGTGGGATAGAGAGAGATACACAATCACTTGCACAGCCTAAAGTAGGAATTGTCAGAACGCAGGTGTTTTATCTTTGTTTAATAGACTGGCTAAAAAGAGGTGACAAGTCTGTGAGTGCTGGAAGTGTTTAAAATATTTTGTCAGATGCTTGGATTTTAGTCCGCGGTCAATTTTTTGATATTATTTTCTTTCTAAAAATTGACATTTTCGAAAGAAAAATAAAAAATAGTATAAAACATGGGGTTTTACGTATATTTAAAATGATTTCATAGATAGACAATATAAAATTTTATATTGTTTTATATAAAATTTTATATTATCATATATATCATGCAACAATAAATATGACATAGGCGCACGGACTAGTTAGTGCGGCATCTGCGACACATCAAAGATTCTAATAGATCTCTGAACTGGACTTTACCATTTAGCTTCATGATAGTGGTCGCCTCCATTTTCTTTGTTCTTTTATTCTTTAGGTTTCACTATATTTTATTATTCAATAAAAATTTAAACTCTTCAGATTACTACTACAATTGAGAATGTGCCTGGGTCCATAACCTGTAGTTGTGGAAATTTATGGTAGTAATAAAACTTAATAGTGAAAAAGGAGTTTAATAACATAAAACACGTGCAAAGAACAAAAAAAAGTAAAGTAACCTAATAACTTAAGACGCCACTAAAAAGCACCCGATTCCCGGCGGTGATCGTGTATGTTCGGAGAAAAATTCGGTCGTTTGACGTGAATGACAAGAATAACGACACGAATGTTCCCGCGTTTGTTAGTTGTTTACTTTCGTAAAAAAGCTCCAACTAATTTGATCAATTATTGCGATTATACTGAACTTGTTTCTTTGTGAAATATTGACCATATTGTTGCTTATAGTGTTTTAAAATAATACCTGAAAAGCTGTATTAATTCCAATTCAGCGATTTTAGCTGTAAAGATGGACGGCCCTACTCAAAACTATCAGAATCAGGACCAAACTATCAAGAAAAATTTGTGCCACTTATGCAGTAAAATGTTTTCTTCCATTTCAGCTAAGAACAAACATATTAAAGTTATTCATAAGCAGCAGCTCCTAGATAACCCAAAGTCACACATTTCTTGTCCCTTATGCAAAGAGACTAAGTATTCTTGTGAGACTTATCAAAGACTTGAAGCTCATTTACAGGTTAAGGCATGATATCAAAATAGAGTCCTCAACTTTCCATTTTTCCAGCGAAGAAAGATTTGAGGAATGGTTAAGAGAGCATAAAATAAGCACAAACTATGCACTTGTTCGCACAAGGAAAATTGAAGACAAGATTGAAAAAGTATATTGTTGCAATTGAAGCGATTTTAGAGGTAATTTGTATCAATTTCAATTGTTCATTATGGTGTGTGAGCAAAGGAAGGGAAGCGATTCTGTTTTAGGTGAACTCCTTGAGGAATGTTCTTTCAATAATATTGAAGCTAGCCATAGTCTAGAAATTGAAACATTTGTTAATGAGAAGACGACTGAAAATCAACAAGTAGCAGTACAACAATTGAACAAGCAATCAACAAGAGAAATTGAAATTGAAAGTGTATCAAACTTTTTAAGATCTTTAAATGATGAAACTTATGATAAGTAAGTTATCTTTTTATAAAATTATATAAGATATATTAACATATACCTGTATATGTCTAGGTGCATGAGACAACTGACATCAATGATGGAACAGATAAATAAGACAAATGCAAGTAAACGAAAAATGGACAAACAAGTTTATTTTCCATCAAAGAAGAAGAAGGAGCAGTAAATAAAAATAATTCATTGTATATTTTTTTCTATTTATCAGTATTTTTTTTATATAATAGTAGGTATATTTTTATAGGTTTAACTATATATGTATGTATATGTGTATTATAATTTTTTATGTAAGTTTTAGGCAAATATTTGGAAAAACATTACCTATCTCATAAGTTTCTTGCAGTTTCTTCTTATGAGTATTAATCGAAACTGCGAATTGTAAATTAGTATAACTAATTAAATCTATTGTGTTTTCACTTACCAAAATTACCTCTCTACCTAGGTATAAAAGTTATTTAAAAAAATAGGTACTTATTTCCAAAAGATTAATAATATATATTTAAGATTAAAATTAAAGTACAATACTACAATATTTTATAAATTATGTTTTCCATTTATTTATTTTTTCTAAATATACAATACCCTATTGTTTAAGTTGGGCTTTTCCTTTTGATATGTTCACGTATAGAGAACTTAAAAAAATAATTATTTGTATAACAAAAGGGAGCAAAGTGCATAATTTCCTTAAGTGGGTGAAGTTTGATCCAGCAAAAGCATCCACAGTGAGGAAATGACACTGCTCCTACAGTACTTCATTTTCTACTTTTATTCTTATTAATAAGCACAATTTAATGTAAAAAATTAATTTCATAAAAAATAATAAAAAAAAAAAATTTTAAAAAATTTAATTATGCAGGGAAATAAAATTAAAAATTTTCTTATAAGGTAGTAGAAAAATAAATTTTTCAAATAACACTTTCTCAAAAATAAACTATAGTAATTTTAAATAATATCCAAAATCAAATAAATCCATGTCCGCCCAAAGAAATTTTAAAAAATATTTATTAAAAAAAAAAAAATCAATTTCCATTCCATTGGATCGTTCAATCAAACTGCATTTTTTTTATACTTACATTAGGGTATTATGCATAAAATTAATAATTCAATTTTCTTGTTTGCATCCTTTATTTATATTTAATTTATTTAAAGAATCAATAATTATTATTATTCCAGAAACGCTATTTTTTATTTTAATTAAATTATTATTTACATTAATTATTCTTATTGCCAGAAACCGTTGCTTCTATAGCAGCAAACATTGCTCTTTTGTTGGTTGCCCGCCATTCACATAATATTTACATATCCGAATGGGACAGTCGGAGATAGCCGAATGGTGACGGGAATCGGGTGCTTTTTAGTGGCGTCTAATAACTTATATGACTACTGACATCCGACTACTGTCAAACTAATAGTAATGTTTTCTACTAGTAGGGATGTGTTGATTGTTTCACTACAGGAAATAGATCAAAAAAAATTCGTGTGCAACCCACATCTCTTTCACGTAAAAATAAAGATTTACCCCAATCTGGCAAAATTCAAGCAGGAAGACCATCAAAAAAAGAAAAATTAAAACGGTAGCACAGGCTTAGTAAAAATATTTAAAAAAATATTCCGAATGCAAAGTTACATTAGATTGCCTGCTTACATTAAATATGTAAAATATTTTTTTAATGTTTAACTGTTATTGATAATTATTTTGGAGTCTATAATAAAGGTTTGTTTGTCGATCTATAATCAAGCTTGAGTTAAATTTTTCAATTGGTGATTTTTATTCATAATAAGTTTGACAACTGAATTAAATTAACATTTGAAATTTAATTTTAAAATACCATTTTTTTTTAAATTCTATTTAAGAACTTAAGTAAACTTAAACAAAACTGAATTAAAACAATATTAAAATTTATTTTTGGTAATAAAGACACCTGTCATGTTTAAAATTATTGCATAAGAAGATCACCGAAGTTAAGCAGAATCGGGCGTGGTTAATACTTGGATGCGTGATCGCTTGTAGGAAACACTACGTCGTTGTGGAAAAGGATATTTTAATACCGCTTTTTAAAGTAAAAAATAAATAAAGAAAGTTTCCTTATAATTTTTCCCTTTTTTTCACCTTGCAAGTAATATGTATGTAACATAAAAATAATAATATGAAATAGCAGTGGTGTCTTTTCATCGCTTTTTAAAATAAGAAATCGTTTTTAAAATTATTTATTTTTTAAATAATTATAGATTTTAATCCCGTATCCTTAACACCCCTTACACCCCTGGCATAAACAAAATTTAAATCACAATTTTTATTTTGAATGCACTAAAGTCAAAATTATACCCATTTGTAGTAACGTCATCCAGGTGAGAAAAAACGTATGGCGTAGATATTTTTGCCAATCAATATTAGGTTAGAAACTTTATTATTTTTATACGTTCAGAAATTAACAAATGATTTATTTTAGCAGCATATTATTATATTTTTATATTCGTGTATATACTTTCATTCCCAAAAAATTTACAAAAATCTTGTAGTATTTATTGTATTATTAACAAACTTAACAATTAACAAATATTATTATAATTAATCATAAAAAATGGGACATAAACAACAAGTCCAAAATGGAATTGCACTTCAAATTGAGAATGTGATAGAGCGAGCCGCAGATGCAACAAAATCGAGCACAACAACGATCGCAAATATAAAGAAGAATGGGATAAAATCAAATCAGGATTACGCTGCTCATATATTTTCCAAGCAAAAGACCACAAAAACCAAATCTACAACACATTTGAAAAGTAGAATTCGGCACGAGTAGAAGACGTAACAAAACCGAGCTTACAAAAATTGTGAATAATGGTATAAAATTATTTTAACTCACTGAGAAAAATTTAAATACTGACAATTTAATTTACTTGTTCATGAAAAAAAATGCTGCTTGAAGGAATATGTTAACACATTAAAATGAAAATACCATTCCAATAAATAAAACATACAAACTCAAAAAAAACACGCCATATTGCATTATTAAGTTAATGAAATTGCAACGATATGATTGAATACTTAAACGACGATCATAAAATAAAATTTGCTAGAACAAAAAAAGCTTAATCAATCTCGTCAGTATTGTCAAAGTCAGAACTGAAATTAGAGATATTGTCTTCGTCATCGTCATCTTCATCAGTCGTAATCACAAGTACCAGAATGTCATAGGCATCACACACTTGTATTGCCTCCCAAGCCTTTTCAATTACCTTTTCTGTATGAAAAACATATTTTTGCCAATGATCTATAGAAATTTCATTTATTACCCTTTCCCATGTAGTCCGAATTTCTGAAAGTGACCCCTTAAAATTGGAAATATATTGATCATATTTTCATGTACATTCTGACCATACCATTTCAATTGCATTAAACTGGCAATGATATGGTGGCAGTCGCAAAATTTTAAGGTTTAACATATTCATCAAGGAAGTACTTTTTTCACTAGGGCAGTTTCTGCATGCAATACTTTATATTTTATCTTTTATGGCTTTTTCTGGAAAGCCAATATACTTTTTCTTCAACCATTCGGTCAGTCTCTGCTTTGTCCAAGATTTTCTCGCGATTTCTTCTAATAAACCAGAATGGTAACTTACATTGTCCATGATTATAAATGATTTTGGGGGAAGATTTGGAACCAGCTGAGTTTTAAACCAGTTTTCGAAGTTTTTTCTATTCATTCTTTAATCCACTCTTGAATATTAAATTTGCACCCTTGATGACGCCATCTTTGGTTCCGGCGTGGACCACGATATAATGATGACCTTAAAAATAAAAGATAATTCAATTCTCTTCTTTTAAAAATCATTTTTGCAGAACATACATTTAATATAATTAATAAGTAATGTTTCATGCACATACGAGTAGTGTATGGAGTTAAATTCCCTCATATTGTCTTAGAGAGAAATTATATGAAACTGATGAAATTATGAAGTTAGAGGGCCCTTACAAGGGCAATAGTTTTTATTTAAAAAAAATCTAAAAAGATAGCCAGATCATTTTTACCTTCACTGTTTTTCCTTGAATCCGTGTACTTGGTGTCTCTTGCCAGCTACTACGATACTATATAATGATCCCTTGCTAAAAATCTACGTCTCGTCAATGAAAACTGGAGTAAAATCTTCCGGACCTACATTTCTATTTTTGATATACTCCCTTAAAAAATTGAGTCTTTTATGAACAATATTTTGCAAGTCCATCAAATATTTTCTGTTATTTGTTTTTTCCACTTGAAGCCTATACTATTGATCCATCTTCTTAAGGAGTCAATGGAAAACTCAAAATATTCAATTTCTTCCCTGAACTTTTCTCTTATTGTTGCCACTATTACATATTCTTTTCTGGCGTACATAGAATAAATTGTGTTCCGAATTCTATGTTTCAAATATGTTGTAATTTTGGTTCTTGCTGTCTTTTGCTTGGAAAATATACGGGCTGCGTACTCCTGATCTGATTTTATCCCATTCTTCTTTATAATTGCGATCGTTGTTGTGCTCAATTTTGTTGCATCTGCGGCTCGCTCTATCACATTGTCAATTTGAAGTGCAATTTCGTTTCGGACTTGTTCCTTTTCCAGTTGACAAACCAGTATTTTTGATTGACAGTGACGGATATTTCACAGAACCTAGCATATAAAAGATGAACAATCATCAGACACCATTTTTTTTTTAAAGTTTGTTGTCGCCGCTGTTTGGAATATGCTAAACAAAGATAAACAAAAATGACGTCATTACAAATGGGTATAATTGCGATTTTACTTAGGTTTACTTAATAATATGTAAAAATATAAATTTTCAACGCTAAAACAACGAAGAATAAAAAGAAGAAATTTTCATGCCATTTCTTCAGGATTGTTTTCATTAAAATGAAATTAAATTGAAGTCTTTTACAGTTTTTTTCCAAAAAGCAATAAACTTATGGATAAAAAAAATATGTTAAAATCTTTTAAAATCAAAAGGGTGGTTTTAACCCCTTAAAAAAAACAAAAAAATGGAACTTAGGTAAAAAAATTAAATAAAAACGACGTGTATCACCGTTTTTTAAAAAAGTACGCAGCTTTGAAGCTATGTTACATAAGAGGTGGTTTCAACCCCTTCCCGATGGAATTTCAAAAAATCCCTTCTTAGTGGACGTCTAGATAACCATAGGAATGTTGTCCCCAAATTTCATTTTTCTAGGTATTACCTTTTGGGCTGTACGTTGATTATCAGTTAGGACAAGTCTTTTTATATACAGGGTGTTCATTTGAAAACTTTCTACCATGGATTTATCGAAAACCACTTTAAATTATAAATAATTACTTCACCCTCTTTCACCCTCTGCCCCCCAGGGTCATCCCCTTAAAAATCGCAAGGGGTATCGAGTAATAACTTGTTTAAAAGGTCTTTCGAAGTCTTTTATTTTGACGTTTGATTTTTTTAAATCGGTCGATTCGTTTTCGAGAAAATTAGAAAAATCTTTGTTTATTTTAATTTGTTCAGATAGAAAAACATGAAAATATCAGTTTTTATTTCAATAGGTGTTCAAAATGTTGCCTGTTAGGGTTTGCCAAATCTACAATTCGTTTATAATTTAAAACGGAAACTACCAACATAAACAGCAATTCCGAATATTAGACGTGGAAAAAACTAAATAACCTGAATTTTTTTTCGCATCAACACAGATATCCTGGGCGAACTGTATTTATTGTTTGTTATACCTGCTTAGTTATTTATAGTTACTAAGGAAAATAAAGAATTTATTTTGCCGTATTGCCATTTGTGACAGTCTTGGAATAGTGAAAATTTATTTGTTGAATTGAAGATTTTACTTTACAACTTTACCAAAATGGTTTACACACTAGCCGAAAGAGTGGAAATTATTCTAATTTATGGTGCCAAAAATCAATGTGCTCGGGAAACCGCCGTCACGTTTAACGCCAGACATCCGGAGAAGATAACTTCGCATAGGTATGTTTTGGACCTTGTTACTAAGTTTACTGAAAATGGATCTGTTGCAAATAAAAAACGTGCTCATCGGTGAATTTTGGATGAAGCCGCTCAAGTTGAAGTTTTGGGTCATTTTGGAATAAATCCTAATACTTCATTACGCCAAATTGTTGCTGCCACTGGTATTTCATTAGGCTCTGTTCACATAGTTACCAAACTTCATAAATTTCATCCATTCAAAATGAAAATATTGCAAGAGTTAACCGAAGACGATTTCGATAGGCGAGTTGAGTTTTGTGAAAAAATGACTGAAGCGATTAATGATAATACTATTCATGTAAAGAATATCTGCTTCAGCGATGAATGCACATTTTATAATAATAAGCTTTATTTCCAACAGGTTACATATACCCAGTTACAGGAAAATCAATTAAATATATAAATGTACGAATGCATGAATTGTATTAGATTCATGCAACTAAACTATAAAAAAACTATAAAAGAATTGCTATATAATCAAAAGAGCAAAAAAAAAATGAGTAAATAAATATACTCAAGCTAAAAACTAAATAACTAAAAACTAAATAACCTAGCCTCCCCCACCGACCATACGCAGGTGATTCAAGATAAGTGCAAAATCGTCATGGTGAATGTCACAAGAATCAGCAATAGTGTTAAAGTTTTAACACATAAAGTGAATAGGACTCTGGTACAGAATGTTGGACCTGGCTGTGTCCAAGTTAAAAGCTGGACACTGTCTGGATCCTGGGCGTGGTATATGAAAGCAAATCCGTTGAAAAGGGATGGGCAGTCAATTTTATGGTTAAGTAAATTAAACAAGAATTTCACCGAATGCATTTCTCTCCTCTTCGTAAGTGACCGTTCAGTATATCTAGAGAGCAGCAGGTTATGGTCAAAACCCCTTGGAGGATAGTCTCCATCATCCTTAAATACCAAACATTTAAGGAATCGCCGTTGGACTGATTCTAATAGGTGAATGTGCTGGTTGTAAATGGGAGACCAAATGAGGGAGCAGTAGTCCAGCCTGGATCTAACAAATGCATAGTAGAGAGTTTTGGCAGTGGCAGTGTTCAAAAAAAGTTTGCAATTTCTAATAATAAAGCCTAGCATGCGAGTAGCTCTAGAAACAGTATCTTCGATGTGAGGGATAAAAGAAAATTTTTGATCAAAGGTGACTCCAAGATCCTTGAAACAGGTAGACCTTGCTAGAGACTCTCCATTAACTGAGTAATTAAAGGCAATTGGACTTTTGATACGAAAGTAGCTGGCCACATTACACTTGGAAACATTAAGGTTAAGCCCGTTCAAAGTGCACCAATGGTGTACAGTATTGATGTTCTCTTGCAGTAGACCACAATCTGCTATAGAATCAATCCTATGGAAAAGCTTTAGGTCATCAGCATATGCTAACCGAGAGCAATTGAGGGTGGAGATCAAGTCATTAGCGAAAACGTTAAAGAGAAGGGGGCCCAAGTTAAAGCGCTGAGGAACTCCAGAGGTGGGTGAAAAACAAGCAGATCTAAAGCCTTCGACCACTACAAACTGAGAGCGGTCAACTAAATAGGAGTTAAGGAGCTTTATCAAGCGATCGGAGAATCCAAATTGGCGTTCAAGCTTATTTAATAGGATGAAGTGGTCAATCTGGTCAAAAGCCTTTTGAAAGTCTGTGTAGATAACATCGATTTGACTTCTATCATTAAGTGCTTCGCACACAAACTGAGAGGAGAATGCTAGGTTTGTAGTACATGAGCGGCCAGAAACAAAGCCATGTTGATCGTTGGCCAGCATGGACTTAACCTTGGGAAAAATTAATTTATAAAGAGCCAACTCGAATAACTTTGAGAAATTGCACAGAATGGATATAGGGCAGTAATTCTCTATTGTTCCAGCATCGCCCTTTTTAAAGATAGGGCAAACTTTAGCTTGCTTCCAGATATTGGGAAAAATACCTGTGTTAAGGATCAGATTAAAGATGTGGAGCAGAGGGTCTGTAAGTGCAACAGAGCATTCCTTAGCTAAAAAACTAGGAATTAGATCTGGGCCAGAGGTCATTTTGCTTTTGAGATACTTGCTCGCCATTATAATGTCGGTAGCCGCGAGCGCGACTACGTCTATGCAAGTTAAGGGAGGTTCAGAGACGACAGGATGATCGCTGGGAAGTGAGTTCGTGTATACACTCCTGAAATAATCTCCAAAAGCGGACACAGTGCTATTAGGCGTATTGTATGATTGGTTAGAAAGCTTCATTGAGCCGGGGATTTGAGACTGATTATGTTTGCTTCGAATAAAAGACCAAAATTCACTCGGATCGGAGGTTATTTTGTTCTCAATACTATGGATGTACATTTTGTAGGCTTGTGCAGTTAGAGCTTTAATTGTCTTGCGCAGAGATCTAAATATCTCTAGATGATGTTTAGACTTGGAAATCTTAAAATCACGAAATGCTCTTTCCTTTTTATATATATTACGAATTATGTCCGCCGAAAACCAAGGAGGGAAACGTCTTTTACGTTTTACCTTGAAGGGTACCGCTCTAGCGAAAGTGTTGTTCAGTATATCATAAAAAAACATCACATGCGGCGTTGACGTCCTGCTGCACCATGACAGGCGACCAATCAGTATCTAGCAGCAGCTGATACAAAAGCGGAAAGTTAGCCTTTCTAAAATTAAGTTCCTTTATTTCAGCTTTATTAAGGGGTAGGTTATTGAGAGAGATAAGGCCTGCATGGAATTCAAATGACAAAGAAGGATGGTAGGTATCCTCCTAGACAAAAGATGCCCCGCTGTTAAGTACAGAGATATTAAAGCTTGCAAAGATTAAATCCAAACAGCGAAGATTGTTATTTACCACGTTATTGAATTGCCTATAATTTAGGAAATGAAAAAAATTACTTAGAAGTTGACGTTTACTATTGGGAGATACCGAGTGTTCAATATAAGTGGGGACATTAAAGTCTCCCAGGATAATCACATGCTCAGAATAGATTACATTAACCATGAAAAAGGCTTCGAGAAAGCGTTCTAATTGCACGGAGTCGATGGAAGGAGGAACGTACACTATAAAAATATACAGTATGAAATTATTAAATTTGACTCTACATCCTACCAGATCGATTTCCGGTATTTCTTGGCTGATCGCAGAGAGGTCGATGGCTTCCGAGGAGAGGTGGTTCAGAATCCACAGTAGAACACCACCACCCCTTGAAGCAGCAACAAGGTCAGTTCTTCTGTCAGAACGGTACATTACGTATGAGTTGGGAAGGATTTCACCATCAACTATATCATTTTGGAGCCAAGTTTCTGTGATGGAAATAATAATACAGAAGTAGACGCAGCACTAAAGCAGGTATTGGTCTTGGAGCGCAGGCCGCGGGTGTTCTGGTAATAGCAAGAAACTAGATTTTTTAAGGAGGGGGAGGTGGTTGCCCTTGGTTTTTTGCCGCTATTGAGGGAATACCATTGATATACTTAATGAAGGGGTTATCCTCACCACGGTCCCTGCGCAGCCTTAGTTCTTCCTTGACTTTATTAAGGTGTTCCAACTGAGCCGGGGTAAGGTATGACTCAATGTATATCTTTTTTCCTGAGAACTTACTCCTGTTTTTCAGTAGGAATCCGACATCCCCATGGTTCACCAGTGTGATATTAACTGGTCTGCAGCCATTACAGTTGGGTTTTCCAAATCTAGACGCCTTGGATATAGGAATATTACGGCCACACACATCGTAGAGTACACAGTACAAGCACAATACAAGTAGAGTAGAGATGTCTGCTGTGAAAGTCGGATCTTCAGACGACTCGGACTTTAGGTTAAAAAGCATTAAATTGCAATTACGTTTTTGCCTCTCCATAATTTCCTGCAACACAACATTACTAGCCTCGGCGTTTGATTGAGTAAGTGGTGGTTGTTGAGACTTGCCATTGGAAGCCAATGGCATCTTAGATGAGGTAACCTCCACCTGTAATGCATCCAACTTTGTCCTGACCCTTTCAAGTTCATCCAGTACAACAGGCAGTTTAGATATTTCAGTCTTCAGCACTCCAACATCCCTTTCGAGTACTTCTACAAGATCGATTAGTCCCAGCAGCTGCTTGACACTGCCTAAACACTCTTTACAGTAGAAGGGCATAGATCTCTTGCTTAACACCACTGCCCTGATTTCAGTAGCACTTAAATCACTGCAGCTTTGACAGACCATGCTTCTACAATGGTCGCAAGGGTAACCAAAAACCTCCCCATTTCTTTTAGGTTCTCTGCAAGTAACTGCAGTCTTACACTTAGTGCAAGAGCCAGACATTGCGATATCGGTACCCTCGCCCAGCTCCACTCACACCACGAAGGCAAGTGGAAAACGCCATTTGTTCGTGGGAGGAAAAACTGTGTCGATATTGCAGTCCAACACTACTTAAGGTTTAATGCACAGAGAAAAATAAAAATTAAAAAATTATGTGGTTAGATGCATTCTTGATAAATGACACTGGTTTGTTTATGTTATTGTTGTAAGTTATGAGACTATTAAGTTATGGGACTTGGCAGTGTCTTCTTTTTGGACTTTACCCATTGTTTACAGCGAACGGAATACTCTCCCACACAATAACTTAACTTTTAAAGACATTAACCCACTTAAAAACTTAATAATTTTGAGACCAATGGTAAACACGTTCGTTACAATTTCATCATCATCAGTTCATCTAAATGAATTTGTTAATAAACATAACTGTGGATATTGGAGCAATGAAAATCCTCATGCATTTATAGAAGGGGATACCCAGTACCCTCAAAAAATTAATGTATGGGCAGGTATTTTAGGAAATAAAGTGATTGGGCCATTATTTATTAACGGAAATTTAAATTGAGACATTTATTTGCATATGTTGGAAAATACCATCAATCCGCTTATTATTGAATCCATTGAAAACCAAATCGATGATGATGGAAACCCTATACTTGATGAGGCTGAAATATATTTCCAGTAAGACGGCGCTCCTCCTCACTATGTTCTTCCCGTTCGGCAATGGCTAGACGACGAGTTTCCAGATAAATGGATAGGGCGAAGGGGGCCTATAGAATGGCCTGCCAGATCTCCTGCTATAACGCCGTTAGACTTTTTTCTATGGGGTCATTTGAAATCTATTGTGTTTACTCCCCAACCTGAATGTTTGGATGAACTTAGTCAACGCATCATCGACAGCTGCCATGATATCCCACAAGATGTTTTTGAAAATGTCCATCAGGAATTTGAACATCGCCTATATAATTGTTTGGCCAAAAACGGGCAACATTTTGAACACTTATTGAAATAAAAACTGATATTTTCATGTTTTTGTTTTCTATCTGAACAAATTAAGATAAACAAAGATTTTTCTAATTTTCTCGAAAACGAATCGACCGATTTAAAAAAATTCAAACGTCAAAATAAAAGACTTCGAAAGACCTTTTAAAAAAAAATACTCGATACCCCTTGCCATTTTTAAGGGGATGACCCTGGGGGGCAGGGGGTAAAAGAGGGTGAAGTAATTTTAAGTTAGAAAGTTGTTCCCCTTGACAAACCTTTGGACGTATTTCGGCGTTTTTTTTAAACAGTGGTTTTCGATAAATCCCTGGTGGGAAGTTTTCAAATGAACACCCTGTATAGAGATTACATACCTAAGGGTATCCGCACAACGGGCCTAGAATGTAGCCTTACTGATATTCGTAGTTGCTTATGGAGTGCCTTCACGATGGTCGCTGGAACAACCAAATTTTGCATTCTACAAGCGACCAGCGTGAGATATGAATGTGGAAAAATTGATAGGTTTGTGCAGAGCAAACTACCTCTCTAGAATCAGGCAAAATTACGGGATAGCATTGCCACAGAAATGAATACAGACCCCGTACAAGTTGAAATATTAAAATATTTTTGTTTTCAGGAGTTAAATATAAGCAGTTTTTTCTTATTCTAAAAAATAAAGAATATTTATTCGTCTATTTTACCCCAATTCTTTGAAAAATTTTCCAGGTATAACCAGTATAATGCCTGTGGGACTGATGGTGTAACAGCCAATATGATTAAACAGTGTAGCCCTTTCATAGATACTTTTATTACAAATATTATAAATTGTTGTATTGAACAGAGTTATTTTCTGACTTCTTGGAAAAATAGTGTAGGTTTGCCTTTACCAAAAAATAAAAATCCTACTACATATAATGATTTAAGAATTATATCTATATTACCGGCTATGTCAAAGATTTTGGAAAAAATATTACATCAACAAACGTATAATTACTTTAATTTAAATGCGATTATCCCAGACTTCCAAAATGGTTTTCGAAAAGCACACTCGACGGTTGGAGCTTTGGCAGTTGTTACACATTATATTATTCAAGCTTATAATGAAGGTTTAGAGAGCATTCTAATACTTTTGGATTACTCAAAGGCATTCGATACGATTAATCACGAACTTCTAATCGCCAAGCTAAAATATTATGGATTCAGTGCTGACGCTCTGGCTCTTATGACAGCATACATTTCAAACAGAACACAGCGAGTTAAAGTGGGTGAAGAGTATTCAGAGGAGTGTAAAGTGTCATCCGGAGTGCCACAGGGGTCAATATTGGGTCCACTTTTATTTATCATTTACACTGCTGACGTCTTAAGATCTCCTCAGTGTTGTAAAGTTCAAGCGTTCGCTGACGACACTCAGCTTTATTATCATTTTAATATTAAAAATCATAACCAAACAATAGAAAACATAAATAGGGATCTGCAATTAATAACAAACATTTCACAGGAACATTCATTAAAACTTAATTCATCAAAGTCTAAGCTTATGTTTTTTGGCCGAAAAAAAAGTAAAAATATATTTTCAGTTGTTAGTAATATAAAAATAAATGGTGAAAAGCTTGAATTCTGCAAAGAAGCACTTAATTTAGGGGTAGTAATAGATACTGAATTAAATTTTGAAGGCCATATTAAAAACCTTATTCAAAAAATATATACAGGGTGTTTCAAAAGTCATGGTCCAAACTGAAAGGGGGTCTAGAGGAGCCTAAGTAAAATCTGTATTGTTGTGACGAATTCATAATGAGTTACTTATTATATTGGGTATTACGTCACTTATAGCAAAAATTAATTTAGAAATTTTTATCTCACACGCTCAACAATTGAAAAGAAGAAGAAAATAGACTTATTCACGTATTTAAAAGAAATATGAACTTAAATCTGTAACGATACCGTTCGATATACTTAATTTAATTTAAGTTCAATAAGTTTTAAATACAATAATTTACTTGAGGTATAATAGATTTTTTATATACCTAGGAGCTGAGGTTCAATCTATTAATCTCTGAGCTCGTTTCTTCTTTTCAATATCCTACCTAACTTTGTTATGAATATTACAATTAAAAAACGATAAAAAACAACAAGAAGACCTACTTTTTTAAAAAATACCTAATTATTCTAATAATTCTATAATTCTATAGGTCTCAATTACTCAATTACTCCAAAAATTCTGCCAAAATTAAATATCATTTCAGCTATAGAAAACGCAACGAAAGACTTACCAAGGGATCAACAAGATGAATTGAGAATTAGGGCAAAGATAGAAATTGAAAAACTCTTTAGAATTAAAAGCTTTAAAGACACTTAAAACCGATAATAATATTAAAATACTTCCAGCCGACAAAGGTAATGCTACTGTTCTTTTAAATATTAACACTTATGAAAATAAATTAAATTTAATAATTAATGATGGCAATTATTCTAAATTATCTAAAGATCCTACAGAAAAAATTGAAAGACAAATTTATAATTTACTTAAAAAGCATAAAAACCAATTTTCTAATATTGATAGATTTAAATTAACTCCACATAATAGTAAATCACCACATTTTTATGGTTTACCAAAAATACATAAAATAAATGTTCCTTTAAGACCTATAGTTAGTAGCATAAATTCACCTACTCATCCTCTTGCAAAATATCTTTTAAATATCTTAACTCCATACACTAATAATTCTGATTCTTACATTAAAAATTCTCAACACTTTTTAGAAAAACTTTCTACAATTTCTTTTAACCCTCATGATCTATTGGTAAGTTTTGATGTTGTAAGTCTTTTTACTAATGTTCCTGTTGACAAAACTTTAAATATTGTTAAAAATAAATTAGAGAATGATAATAATTTGGCAGAACGTACAACACTAAACGTTAATACAATTTTAGAACTTTTAACCTATTGTGTAAAAACTACTTATTTCGAATACAATAATGAATTTTATCAACAAAACTTTGGCATGGCTATGGGTTCTCCTCTTTCACCAATTTTAAGTAATATATTTATGGAAAATTTTGAATCTGAAATTATTAATACATTTGATAAAAAACCTAAAATAAGGTGGCGATATATTGATGATATTTTTTCAATATATCATAACGAAATAGATCTTATAAGTTTTTTAAATTACATTAACTTAAAAGAATCTACTATAAAATTTACTCTTGAAGAGGAGGCTGATGGTCAGCTTCCTTTTCTTGATATTTTAATTAAAAAAGATTTACAAAATTTTGAAACTAGAATTTACCGTAAACCAACTCATACTAATAGATATCTTAATTTTAATTCTAATCATCCAATAATGGTAAAAAAAGGAGTGGTAAAAAGTTTATATGATCGTGCACACATTATTTGTAATAATCAATATTTAACAACTGAAAAAGATTTTATTAAAAATATCTTAATTCAAAATAATTATCCCAAAGAATTTTTAGAAAATTGCTTTAAAGAGTTTGATAATCCACGTATAAAATTGAATCAACCATTTTTTACGACAAATCTAATTTTACCATTTATTCCAGGTTTTTCTGATAAGATAAAAAGAATTGCTAAAAAATTTAATATAAGAACTATTTTTTTAATCACAAAACACATTACGATACTTATTAACAAAAACTAAACCTTTCAATTAAAATGAATTTAATAAAAATGTAATCTATAAAATTCCTTGTATTTGTGGTAAATTTTACATAGTTGAAACCTGTAGACCATTACCAAAAACAATTAATGAACATAAATCTTACATAAAAAACAATGATTTTCAAAAATCAAAAATTACACAACATGCATTCGACAATAACCACAGAATAGACTGGAATGCTTCCTCAGTTTTAGCAAAGGAACCAATTTCAAAATTACGTAAGCTAAAGGAAAGTGCATTTATAATGTTAAATGAAGATAAATGCTTAGCTACTTGTTCGGTTGATTTTCATAATACATGGATTCCTTTGCTAAAGAGAGAAGTAGATCAGGGTATTCTCAAAATTAATTAATGGTTTTAAATATTTGATATTCATGTATTTTCTATGATTAATTTACATTAAGATCACACCCCTTTAATTTTTAAAAAAGTAACCTTTGAAATTTTTGTTATCTTTCAAAATAGTTTGTCAAACTATTAATAAACCGTCAAATCATATAAAAAAGTATATAAAGTATTTTTGAATTAAAAAGAAATTTTGATGAGACTGCATTACTGAAAATTTGAAAGATACGTATATTTTATTTTTAATTTAATTTAATTTTACTTTAATTACCTTGATAACGGTAGTAGATATAACTACCGAAACGTTGGTTCAAATTAGGTATTTTTAAAAAAAGTAGGTCTTCTTGTTGTTTTTTATCGTTTTTTAATTGTATAATATTCATAACAAAGTTAGGTAGGATATTAAAAAGAAGAAACGAGCTCAGAGATTAATAGATTGAACCTCAGCTCCTAGGTATATAAAAAATCTATTATACCTCAAGTAAATTATTGTATTTAAAACTTATTGAACTTAAATTAAATTAAGTATATCGAACGGTATCGTTACAGATTTAAGTTCATATTTCTTTTAAATACGTGAATAAGTCTATTTTCTTCTTCTTTTCAATTGTTGAGCCTGTGAGATAAAAATTTCTAAATTGATTTTTGCTATAAGTGACGTAATACCCAATATAATAAGTAACTCATTAGGGGAGCCTATTTGGAATCAAAATAACCTCCTATGTTGTTATGCGATTTTTGATGGTTTAGAAGTTATAGCTGTTTTTCACTTTTTTGCTATAATTTACTTTTGGCTTAAAAAATTATTTTTTTTTAATGTCTGAGGATTCGTTTTTTAAATATATTTTTTTAGTATTTTATTTTAAAAAAGTCTTTTTAATAAAAGTATATCATAAAAAAAATTTGTATTATAGCTGCAGAAAATCATGTTTAATTTTTTTGTTTAAATTTTACCGTTTTAATGAGGCACCACAGTACAGAAAGGCGCTGCAAGAATTTAAACCAATGTTTTAAAAATTCTTACAACTTATAGCCTTTCAATAGAAACGTTTAACTTAAAGGTCTTTATCTGTTTAATATAAGTTAAGTAAATTTTTAGAAAAATGGAACGTAAAAGAAATAAAAGCTAAAATAAAATTTCGAATATTTCATTGGCATTTATTTAAAAAAGATGTTCAAAATGGTCGCCGCCGGCGCTTATACACAAACGACATCGACAACTTATAAAATTTCTTTTTAAGTTTCTAAATGCTCGAGCATTGTTTCGTAAATTTGTTGCTGCATCTCGCAGTTTTTGACGAAGCTGATTTTCAGTATTATTTTCCGTTTGGTATACAAGTTCTTTAAAGTATCACCATAAAAAATAGTCAAGTGGATTAAGGTCAGGTGAGCGCGGCGGCCACGATACCACTCCTCCTCTGCCTATCCAACGATCTGGGTAAGCACCATTTAGATAGTCCCTGACTATTCGTGCACTATGCGCTGGCGCTCCGTCGTGTTGCAGCCACATTCTTGCCCGTAATTCCAGAGGCACATCTTCCAAAAGGTCATAAAGTTGGTGTTTTAAAAAATCTAGGTAGCTCTCTCCATTTAATCTGACCGGTAACTCGAAAGGGCTATCACCGAGACAATCAGCCTATCACCGAGAATTCCTGCCCACAAATTTACACCAAATTGGTACTGGAAGCGATCTTGCCTTATTATTCTCGGATTTTCTACAGCCCAATAGTGAATATTGTGAATATTAAATATACCAAGTCTTTGAAATGAGAGACTCATCGGACCACAAAATGCAGTAAAAAAAGTCCGAGTCTTGCAGACCACGTCGAAGCATTTCTCTGCAAAATGCTACTCTAGGCGCGTAGTCACGGGGTAAGAGGACTTGAACATGATGCAAGTGGTATGGATGCTGGTTGTTCCTCCGCAACATGCGATGTATCGTAGCTATAGCTAATCCAGTAGCTCTAGAAATTCTACGAATACTTGTAGAAGGGTCCGCCTCTATCAAAGCAAGCACCTCTTCATCATCCAACCGCGGTCTGCCTATTTGTTGTACATCACCAGGTATTTCTCCCCGCAAATATGAGTTATGTACTCGCATGAACACTCTGTGATCGAAAAAGCGTTCACGATTCGGATAACGATCACGATACTCTCGTGCAGCAAGGCGAGCGTTCCCACCGCACAATCCATAAATGTAATGCATTTCAGCATATTCTCGTGGGTATACCGATCCGGCATCTCGATGCAGATTAATTATTACTTTAATGGTATTATTATATATGGTCAGAAAACAGAAAAAAAAATCGATTAACACGTTAGCTAAAGACATACAGAAAATACAAACAATAGTCGGTTTGGCTATTTCAAATGGTCCATGTGAGAATACCATTTTTGTTTGTGGCTCTTGATAGCATTCTGAATTCCAATTTAAAGCTCAAGCGCACTTAAATAGTACCAAATTTGTGGTATGCAAACAAAAAATGTGGTATGATTTTAATTTTTTTACGTTTCATTTTTCTAAAAATTTTCTTAACATACATTGATCAAATAATAAACACTATAAAATAAATATTTTTATTGAAAGACTAGAAATAGTAGGAAGTTTTTAAACATTGGTTTAAATTCCTGTAGGTCTTTGTGTACTTTGTAGTGCTTCATTAAATTGTTAAAATTCATTTTTGAAGAATCAAACAAATTAAACAAGATTTTCTGCAGCGAAACAAAAAAAAATTTACACTACACTTTTATTAAAAAGACTCGACATTTGTTGGAATAAAAACAAAAAAATTGATTTAAAAAATAAAGCCCCAGACATAGAAAAAAATATTTTTTTAACCAGAAGTAAATTATAGAAAAAAACTGGAAAACAGCTATAACTTCTAAACCATCAAAAATCGGATAACAACATAGGGGGTTATTGTGATTCCAAATAGCCTCCCCTACCCCCCTTTCAGTTTGGACTATGATTTTTGAAACACCCTGTATATCATTAAAAGAATTATACACTAGTCATCGAATTAAAAAGAAAGCTATGTGAAACCCTTGTTTTGTCTCACTTTAATTATGCAGACATAGTTTAAATTAAGTTTCGAATACAAAAAATCCAAAATATGTGTTGCCGTTTAATATTCAATATTGGAAAATATGATAGCATATCTTATAAAATTAATGAAACTAAATGGTTAAATATGACAAATTGAAGGCTATTACATCTTGGAATCTTATTTCATGAACTTATAAATAAACGCAAATATATTTCAACGTGCTTCATAGAAAAAATCAAGACCAATGACAGTGTACATTCTAAAAATACTAAAAATAAAACAAAGTTCGTGATTCCTAAACATAAAACAGCATTTTTTCAAAAAAGTTCTTTGTATACCTCTGTTCATCTTTATAATTCTTTGCCCGATTATATGAAAGTATTTACAACAAAAAAATTTAAATCTGTGTTAAAATCTATAATAATGAGTAAGCAAGTACAGGACTATAATTTGACCCACCGCTAGTCTGTCGCCTGGTGCCCGAAGCGTGAAATTTTCTTAGTAAAGTGACTTTTTTTTCTTTAATTACTGTTAACTATAAGTTAAGACCACATTATTTAAAGTGCGTTTCAGGTGCATAATTATTTGGCACATGTATGTTATTTAACATTTAATGAAATCTGCTAGAGGGTTGAGTTTGAATAGCCCTAGGCTAGACTTTGCCAACTGATAGGTTAAGAAACATATTATAATACGTTTATTATTATTATTATTATTATTATTATTATTACTATTATTATTATTATTATTATTATTATTATTATTACTATTATTATTATTATTATTATTATTATTATTATTACTATTATTATTATTATATAACTCATTCTTAACGTTAAATAAACGTTTTTTTATCATATTTCTTTTTTCGTAAATTATTTTATTTTTGTACACTTTTCAGTATTTAACTGGGAAAGATGAACAGTTCTTATAGAAGCCTAAGGTGTATCACATACATATGAAATAAAAGTCTACCTTCAATATTATTAAATTTTATTACTTGCAAGTAAACACTCACAAATTCCCATATCCATAATTATTAGGTTCCATTTTGGGTTTTATTGTAGTTCTTCTGCGTTCGAACCTATAAAAAAACAGTTTTATATAAGAATAGTATCTACTATGGTATTCAAAAATATTTATAAAAATATATTAAACAAAATACAAAAGGCCTTAGAGACTTTTTTGCTATATCAACATATTAACGCTTAACGTTACCATCAGAAGTCTTTAATATCTCTAATATCAGTCTGCTGAAAATGGTTCAATTGGTTAATAATTAGTTCATAATGTCGGTAGTTTTATCTATTGCGGAAAATTGCTGTGAAACCAAACATTGCGTAAGTATGCAGTTTGAATTATGTTAATGCTAGACCGTTACACAGTATCAATTTGTTGGTTTGTTGGAAAAATGGTTTGGTTTTTTATAGGACGATATCTTAAATAGCCTATAATGACGATATCAAAACAATCAATTTTTATTTTAATTTTTTTTTGACATATACATAAATAATATTTAGGACGGTTAGGCCTCAGTTAAAAACTTGTGTGCTTAACTGTCCTCTAATAGAAATTTTGCGGTTTGCATATTTTTAATTTTAAGCTAATTAACTATTAACATAACATTAAAATAACCATATCTTATTAATATAACAATATTTATAAGTTATGACGGAGGTGAGGAGGTGAAGACGGCGAGAAGCATTGCATAATTATTGACCCCCCTGTAGATGAAAAAATACATAAACTATCTTGAAATATGAAAAAAAAAAACAAAACATCGACGGGTCTCAGGTATTTTGCGAGATAAATTTTGATTACTTTTAACTGAATTTATTCCAGTTAAATTCACCACACTGTATGTAGAAGCCTGAAAAATAATCATTTGATACTTTTCTCTCAAAAAAAAAATTAACCAGAAAATATCATATTAATAAAAAAATCAATATTTAATCAATGTTTAGGCAATTTTGCATTTCTAATATTTATTAAGTTTTAATAATTAAAAAAAACTCACATATCTTTTAGCTCCTTTTGTTTTATCGAAGCGTTAGCTGTTCCCTGGTTCCTCCTGCCAAAATAATAATAATTAGCGTTTCTTGGATTTAAAGTAGATTTTTTTAGAGTTAACCTTTCAAAATTTAAGTTGTAATTTAATAAGGTCTATTTTATTATGATGTTATATTGAGAAAATATCATTATCATAGACAACATTTTTGTAACGCATGTGTGTTGAACACATTAATTTATTGTATAGTCTATTTAAAATGAATTCGAACGGCGCTAAAATTGGGGAACGGTCAAGAATCCACAACAAGGTACTAAACAAAATAAACAAAATATATGCGAGCCGTCCTGGTATACTTTAGGCTGTCTGGCCAGAGACAACCAAAGAGACGGGCAACTAGATAGAAATTTTTATCCTATTGTTGTTGCTCTCTTTAATCTGTATATATTGTTTTTCGTTTTCTCTCTCTTACCTTATAAAAGGTGAGCTAAGGTGGCGCCACAATACTAATCTTTCGCAATGCTAAATGTATTTAATTATCAGAGCAGTCAAGAGAAAACATTCTTCCATCTCCGTCTAAATGAATGTAAAAATACGGGATAGCTAGTGTCCAATTCTCTAGTATTTCTAAAATTATAATTAAGTACGGCAACAGTGCAATCCTTCCTTGCTCAACATGAACACGTGAATTTCAATATTGCTGAATAGTTGTTGTTGCTGATTAATTAGTTGAGATTTTGGACGAGTGCTTAAATTTTACGTATTTTATTACTTAGCGGATTTAGGTGAACTTGGTTACAGTAGTTAATAGTTGTAGTTTTTTGTAGGATAAAGATTTTAGTGTTTTGACATGTGTTAGGAACAGAAATATGTTCATTAAGGTAATTGTTAAGGCTGTAGTTAAAATAGGTATTCTATGGAGGTTCAAAAGGAAAAATTAAGAGATTTGCAAAAAATTAATTAAATAACTAACATAAATAGTCAAATGAATTTAATTTTTATAATATGTTATATTTTTCTTTCTAAAGTGTAACAAAATGGAATGATGGTGGTGAAGCGATGAATGCCAAGTTAATCAAAAGAAAAGAAGTACTAAAAATAGTGAAAGGTTTATGGCCTTAAGAGGGTCTCCAAAAGTTGTTTGATGCCCGGAGGAACTTAACCCCTCTTACCTGAAACGCCCAGAGAAGGAATCCTTCACAATGCTGCTAGCTCAAGCCGATGTGGGTTCTAGCTTCTTTCTCAACCAAATGAACCAAAATTTCTTAGGTAGTAACTACCCAAGAGTTACCCAACTAAGTGTCAAAATCAGTATGGCGCCACCAAGTTTTGGATTTTATATAATCCCAAAGGACGCCCAATATTTATCAAAATTTATTTAGGCAAGTTCAAAACGAAACTTGGAAAACAAAATCAAAGTCAAATCAGTATACACTATTGTTTCCAAATTACCTATGATATTCCAACCTACTCAACTCAAGTGAAAAACAAATTAACAACAGAAAATAACAATTTATTTAAGTCTTGATTATCACAGAGAATTATGTTATGTTATTTATCGTTAAGAGGAATAATTATTTAAGTTGGTAATAAGGAACCACAACATCACACAATCAAAGTGTGGTTGTCAAAATAAAATAAATTATGTTACACCCAAACCTTTTGGGGAATGAAGCTTCAATTCAATTAAACTAATAACTTACATGGCCCGGTATATCCCGCCACGGACATTGACCTAAGCAAAAAAAAAAAATAACAACCCTAACTGTTGAAGCTTCCCCACTTAAAATTACCCTTTTATTAGTTTACTCTAATATTTACTAGCTAATCCGAGAAAATTTGACATCTTAGGAGTAGTCTGAAAATAAATAATATAACCCAAGTATATACTCGTAGTACTACGAAGCCGGCTGTGTCTTACCTCACAGGAGTCACTTGTCACATATATATGTACTCTTATCAGTAATATTCAATAATAAAATAGCATCGATTAAATAATGTCAATAAGATTTTAAATAAGCTTATGTATGTATCTCAACTCAAAAGATAAAAGTTGTGATAATAAAAATAAAATAAGTGAATAAAAAAAAATGTTATGTTGTGTCACCTAGCTCCACACACAGCAGACTACTTCAGATTCGAGATTCTCCCAGAAATCCAATTCCCAGTCAAAGAAAAACTGCAGGCTTCCAAGCTTCACCTCTTCCACTTCACAATACGCCAAGCTCTGGTAGTGGTCTAGGTTAGACGTTAGCTCACAGTTGCTTAAAATCTCCTTCTAGATTAGAGCCAGTAGAGTACATAACCCCAAAACGAAAGCACCATGTGGCATGAAGAAATCAGGTCCGTACAAAAAAAATCCGTCCAAAATCCATGTTATGTAGCTTTGCTAATTAAATTGTCCCCTGCCAATGCCAATCAGAACCGCTATTTTGCCGATGTTCGAGGGCACGTGAAAAATTATTAGGTTTTAAATCGCCATAAAGGCCAGTAAATTCAACAAAACAACAAATTATAGCATTACGCCCAAAAAGTTGATTTACTATCACCACATTTAGTCAATTATATCCCCATATGGGTAAAATTTACACGAATTTCAAAAAGAACTAAAGCACTCTTCACTTCATGACGGCGGTCTGGCAAAAGGAACGACCGCAGAGGTCAAACCCGTATTTAAGCAATCACGCACAAAGTGTATTGCCAATCGAAATATATAACAAAATAACTTAACTTTTTTTATAAGTACCATAAAACCTTTTATAAAAAAATAAATAACAAAATTTGTGGCCCAAGGAAGTTGGCAATGAAAATATGTGTCACTATGACAATCAATTTCGATTTTGCCTAGACCAGCAACTTCTTGCTATCTTCCAAGAAAACTAATATTTACATTAGATAAAAAGAGACAAAAATTAGATAGGTCAGTCCGAGTAAAATCAACCAGCATATCTGGTATGGTCAAGCCAAAATCAGATATTGTACTATGAACAGTACAACATACACAATAATTGTACATGCCCAATTAATCATTATTCGTTATAAAATAATTAAATAATCAATATGGAATAAGCAATATGGGATATAATTTAAATTCTAAAATATTTCTTTAGTCCAGAACCGGGTTTTATAAGAGTATAAATAAAATTTCATTAACAACCAGTACAATATGAAGCTGAAATGTACAAAACTAAATGTGTCCTTAAAAAAAAGAATACTGTAATTTGAAATGGCTAGAGAACAGAACTATGGTTTACTTGGGAGGCTATTACAGAGAGGGCATTACTAGTATCAATCATTAATATTTGTAAAATATCTATTTTGAAAATATAACTGTAATCAGTGCTTTTAATAAAGAGTATAAAATGCCAATTTTAACCTGTAACAGCTACCCTCTTTTTCCCCCAAAAATAGGCCCAATTTAACTTAAAATAATTACAAGAATAACATTTGTTCGGACTATCTGTGCTGACTATTTGCTGCTATTTTAAATTTAGCTGTAATCTTTCTGTTTTATTCTTTTAGTTAATTTTTATTGATTAAAAAAAATACTGTATCATAAATAATGAAACATGTATATATGTATTTCATACACATACAAATTTAACAGTATATTCATTATTATAGAATAGAACAGACTTATCTATTCTTTACTAATTAGTGGAAAAACAGTTTTACCACTTTACCAAATCAATTTCATTTATTCTGGATACGTGTTTCGCTAACGATATTAGCATCTTCAGCAAAACATTAAATTTTTTTTATTTTAAAAGTGTTACACCAAAGGATATATTTTTTGGAATATTATTATAGTACTGTGATAATTAAAATTTTAATTGCATTTATGTATATGCATGTTACTGTTATACTGTTATGCATGTTACACATATTATAGTTATACCATATACTGAAAATACAATACAAAACGTTTTAGAATTATATTTAGTTTATTTAGTTCCCCAATTTAAATGTTATTAAATTGCATTGTTTTAATTAAAGTCTGTCATCGTTCTGACCAATTAAAAACATATCAATAACTTTTTATTTGTTTTAATTAAAATCAGCCCTTCTGTCTCAGAACATAATTATGATGTTCTGACTTCTGAGACATAACGGCTGATTTTAATTAAAATAAATCATTAAATGCTTAATAGCCGGTTTGAATTATGGCGGCAAACGCTATCTGCGCCATCTACGTTCACCTTTCACGAAGAGAGACAAAGATGGAAAATAATCGGATATTTTATTAGCGCACAGTTGCGCGTCTCTTTGGTTGTCTCTGGTCTGGCCACGGAATCACCAGGCTCCGGACCGTTCAACGATCAATTTTTTTGGCAGAGAGAGATACGCCGATGAGAGCGCAATATCGTGTAACAGACGAGGAAAAACAGTGTTGCCAGGTGACTCGAAGCTTTTTACGGTAGGTAGAACCAGAAAAATACGGTAGAAAGCGGGAGATATACGATGAAGATTGAAGATGTCAAATTGGTTGTTTTTACATGAAGTGACGGTCTGTTTAAATGCCTTTTTATAAATTGTACGTTTTGTTGTAAATACATTTAACCAGAAAATAATTGCAAAACAAACAAAAAATATAATTAAAAAAAAGAATTAATGCAGAAAAACTTCAAAAACTAAGCCTAAGTTAAGTGAAAACAAAACTAAACATAAAAAATAAAGTAACAGAAACACTTAATTAAAAAAAAAAACGGCTATAAGATCTCGTCATTATCAGAGTCCTGCTCGTAAATGTCTTTAGTTATAAGCAGTTATAAGTTATAGCAGTTTTCGCACAACATTTTCAACATTATTCATCGAACGTAGTCGGAACAATACACATCGGCAGTAGCTGCGCGAGAATTTACGTAATTTCGCTATTTTTAGTGTAAATTTTTTATCCAAAATAGTCTCTTTATATTCCTTAGGAGCACCAAATCACCTGAAGAGTTTAATTTTTGGAAATAAGTAAAAAAATTGTGAAAATAAACGGGGATTGGTGTTTATAATATTGTGGCGATAACACGTTATTTACATTCCGATGTCTTTGCTGCGTTCCAAATTCATGTTTGAGTTACTAATTTTTGTTTTGTTGGTTTGGTTCAAATAGTGATTGGATGACATATAGACCTAGTGTGGGGTTGGATTTGTGGAAATAAAAAAGTAGAACCATAGAAGGTATGGCACCGGTTATCACTTGTAGTTTATGTAATAAGAGCATTTCAAAAAGTGTGTACAAAATACAATGTGGGTTGTGTAAAGTTTATCTTCAGCTCCAATGTGCAAAAGTTAGCGAAGTGCAAGCCAAAGTACTCCTTGCACAGAAGAAGGACTGGATCTGTCAACAGTGTAATGACAGCAAGGAAAAGGAGGTGCAAAATTCAGCTTCTACCTCAGGAAAAAATATAACAAATAAAAAGAACAAAGACGACCATCAACAAGAAAAAAAAGGAGAGGCGGATAGAAAAGATCTTGCAGAACTCAAATCCATGGTAAAAGAACTGAAGCAGGAAATCCGAGAAATGAAAGGCTCGCTAGACTACTTGAGCTAGACTACTAGAGCTTTTTGAAACAGAGAGTGTGCGTAACCGAGTCTTCGAAGGAATTATTGAAGAATTGAAAGCGGAAAATACGTGCCTAAAAAAAGAAATGGGCCATGTCACTGCTGTAATAAATACCATAGAGTATCAAAAAATAAAAAGTAACGTGGTAATTTCTGGTATCTGCCATGATAAACATGAAAAGCAAGAACAAATCGAGGCCAAAACATTGACCGTATTAAAACATATCGACGAAGGTATTAAAAATGCAGATATCACTGAAATCAAAATACAAAACACCAAATCAGATAAACCAATAGTGGTTGCTACATTCGCTAGTGAAAAGAATAAAACTGATGTGCTCAAAAAAAGATCGACAAAAGGAAAAATTACTGGAGAAGCGTGCGGCATTCCAAATATACGAAACATTTATATTAATGAGGAGCTAACATTTATGACTCTGAATCTTCTACGTGAGGCATCTAAACTAAAAAGGATAGGGTTTGATTTTGTCTGGAGCAGAAATGGTCAAGTGTTTGCACGGCGCAAGCAGGGGGAAGACGCAATAAAGATACATAATAGGTATCATTTGCAAGATATTGTGAAAAATGTAAGTGAATAAATAAGATAGTTTTAAATTAGGAGTAGTCAAAAATAAGTACAGTAGTCTATATTTCTTTTTTATAAATGGCGCTTAACACAATCTGCGATGATGTTCAAGAATATATAACTAACGTTATTGATAGTATAGATGAGACATATTTCTTTAATTATGAGAATAGAGATTTAAATGTTATCCACTTTAATGTTAGGAGCTTAAGTAAAAATTTTGATAATTTGTTGGCATATTTAGCATATCTAGACAAAAATTTTGATGTAATTGCACTTTCCGAAACCTTTGGCTTAAAAGATAAAAAAAATAACCTAAATATACCGGGTTATATTTTCTGTTATAATGTAAGTACAACTAATAAAAATGATGGCTTTGCTTTTTATATTAAATCGGCATTGTTTAAAGATGTTGAAACTGTAGAGATTAATAACTGTAAATTTCTTCGGGCAATTTTGAATAAAAATTCGTGTGAAATAGGCATTACCGGAATATATCGGTGTCACGACATAAGACAATATGATTTAATTCAAAGTCTTGAAATATTTTACAATAATTTAACTCCAAAACTGGAGACAGAAATCTTTTGTGGTGACACAAATATTGATATAAAGGGAAAAAACGAAAACATATTGCATAAGTGCCTTTATTTAAATTTGTTTTCATCTCTAGGCCTTAGAAGCAAAATAAATGACTTTACTAGAGTAGATGGGCCACATAATTCATGTTTAGATCATTATTTTATAAAAACATCAAAAAAAACTAATGGGAGTATTCTCAGAGGTGGACATTCAGACCACTTCCCTATTTTGCTAAATATCATTTTAAAAGAAAAAAACTCTAGTGTAAATAAATATATAAAAAAACTTGATGATCAAAAATTAAATGTATTTCTTCGATCAGAAAACTGGGGAAGTATTCTTGAAGAAAAAGAACCAAGTAAATGTGCCCACTTATTTATTGAAAAATTAAAATCATACATTAGTTTATCTACAAAAGAATCTTATATTAAATGTAAATATAGAAAGAAGAAATCTTGGTTGACGGATAATTTATTAAGGTGTATAAGAGAAAAAGATAGGTTAAAAAAGATATCAGCTTTAAACCCAAATAATTTAAATCCCAGGGAAATGTTTGTAAATTACAGAAAAATTTTGACAAAAATACTGAGTAAAGCTAAAGCTGTATATTTTAGGCAAATTTTTGAAACATATAAACAAAACCCAAAAGAGTTGTGGAATAACATAAAATATGTCACTAATCAAAACTCAGCTAAGCCGAAAGTAACTAGTGTAATGGGGGAGTCAGGTTTGGTAACAACAGATCAAAAAATATCAGAGGAATTTAATAAATACTTTAGTACGGTGGGGCAAACACTAGCCGCTAAAATAAAAAAACCTCAACACTATGTTATTAATCTTCAAAAAAACTGTAAAAGTAGTTTTTTTCTTAAACCTATTGTCGAAAGTGAACTTATTACTATAATTGGATCATTGGGAAATAGTGATTCAAATGTTGATGATGGCATATCTAATAATTTTATTAAGAATTATAACAGATACTTGATAGTGCCCCTTTTACATCTGGTAAATACTATCTTTGGGTCTGGAGTTTACCCCGAAATGTTAAAAAATACAATCGTTATACCACTTCATAAATCAAGCCCAAGGGATGAGTTAAAAAATTACAGACCCATAGCTCTCACCAACAGCATAAGTAAAGTTGTAGAAAAATGTATTAAATTGAGATTATGTAATTATATTGATAAAAATAACCTACTTAATGCAAATCAATATGGTTTTAAGACGGGAATGGGAACTAAGGATGCTTTAGTCAGGGTAGCTGACGACATAATAAATGCTTTTAACACCAATACAAAATGTATGACAATCTTCCTGGACCTGGCTAAGGCCTTTGATACTGTGCCGCACCACATCTTGATGGAACGCTTAGAAGCTAAAGGTATAAGAGGAATACCATTAAATTTATTAAAATCATTTCTTGAAAATCGTTACCAGCAAGTTAAGATAGGCGAGATTCACAGTAGTAAAATTCCGGTGACGTGTGGTGTGCCACAGGGCACGGTCCTTGGTCCAGTATTGTTCACTCTCTATATGGATAGTATATTTTCGGTAATAACAAGTGTGCAAGTTGTCTGTTACGCTGATGATACAGCTCTCATGGTTGGGGGTGGCACGTGGGATGAAGTGTTTCAAAAGGCCGAACAAGCTCTTGTTGAGGTTAAAAAATGGCTGGATTTTAGTTTATTATCTCTTAATATTGACAAGACTCATTTCATGTGTCACTCCATGACAAAAGCAGGATTACCCTATGACCTTGAGACTATTAAAATTCATGACAATGATTGTAGGAATATGAAAACTTGTAATTGTGTGCGGATTAGTGCAGTGGACGAAATTAAATATTTGGGTGTCTACTTTGATAGGCATCTAAAATGGGAGATACATGTGCAATATATCTGTGGTAAACTTAGAAAACTTATGTATAAATTCTATATATTAAGACAATGTTTGTCACCTAAAACAATACTAAATATTTACAAAGGTTTAGTAGAATCAATTATTAACTATGGAATTTGTATCTGGGGAGCCGCCAGTAAAACTTTCTTGAATCCTCTTGAAATTACCCAAAAAAAAATTATAAAGATATCTCTTTTAAAAAATATAATGCATCATACCGAGTTACTATTCCAGGAATCTAAATTACTTACCATTACTAAATTATATTTAAAATCAATAATAAGACTCCTTAGTAACCAAAAAATTAACATTAATACATCAACCCACTCAATTGCAACTAGATTTGCACAAAGTAAATCAATGATCTTATCAACTCCAGTGCATTATACCGCAGTTCAGAAAAGTATAGTCTTCTTAGCTCCCAAAATATACAATCAATTGCCTCAGGAACTAAGAAATAAACCATTCTCTAAAATTAAACGGAAAGTTAATTCATGGCTACTAAACCTTCAAAAAGATATACTTTTGACAGTAATATAGATTATTTATAATATTTTATCACAATAGGTATGTACGTAGAATTGCTTGTTCTTTTCTCATTTTCTATTGTTCCGACTAACGACAAATAAAAAACATTTTCTGCTTATATGTATATTTATTAATTGATGAGTATATAGACACACGCACAACTTTTTAAAAGTAATTGTGTGTCTAGTCTTAGGCAAGTATTATGTTGTATATTTTCCTAAAATAAAGAGATTATTTATTATTTATTATTAAAGCTATAGCAACTTCCGTCGGAATCAACTAATCTCTTACTATGTAATAGTCCCTCAATGATTTTTGTGTTTAATCTATTTCTCTGCTTATTTTTTAATATACTGACAACCGAAATATGCGGTAAGGTCAATATATTAAAAACAAGTAAGGATAAATTGGGGAACATATTCAATCCATTTCCATAATTTATCTTACTTAATTCAGACCAAAATTTTAATATGTCGTTAGATTCAGGCAACTGGGTGTTTGTTAATAGTTTCCACTCATTATCTAATGATTGAAGATCGCCCTGATTTATCCCAAAATTACCCAATTTGAATGAAGTATTTGCAATGGAATTAATTTTTTTTGCTTCGCACGCAATCAGGATTTATGAACTGTAAATCTTCCAGGATATTATTTTTCAAAGAAAACCTTTTTAATAATAGGTCCAGAGCCTCTATATAAAATTTAACTTTACAAATTCTAAATCATTTTTATCTACAGTAGAAGTAGAAATGTCAGAACCAAAATACATCTCTTCAATGGGCAACATATTTTTCAGATTCTTATAGTCTATATCAAATATTGCAGTTTTATCAATAATGTCTCTTTTTATAAAACGTTCCAAAATAGTTTTTATGACGGATTTGATGTTTGAATATATGTAACCAATTTGTGGTGATTCTGACTGCATTTTCAGGGTTATTAAAATATGGAAGAACATAATTTAAAAATTGTAAAAAGAGTTTATTTTTTTGATTTTTCAGAGAGGTTAAAATATTGGAAGCTTGATCGTCTGTAGGACTATTGTAAGAGATGTATGTAAAAAACAATACAAGTACATTATACTGTTCTAGAACCCTACGTATAACAGCAAGTAATGCCTTGTTTGAGATGGATGCAAAATTTTGTGTATGTTAACTTGGGCGAACTCCTGAAATTGTTTTAGTTCAGATACCCGTTTTGGGCTATTACTAAAATAGTTATATATATCCCTTGTTAACTGTTCACCATAATTTGGAATTTTTGCACAAGCATAAGACGCAACTAAATGGAAACTATGACATATACATTTTAAAATAAATAGGTTAGGTATAGATTCCGAAAATCGCGCTGCAACTGAATTGTAACGTCCCATCATCATTCGGCTTGCGATCGCGAGACAGGCTACATTATATTTTTGGAGGCTGTGTTTCGATCTTGTCCTACTAATTTATTTTCTTTTTGTGTGCGTGTAAAAGGTAAGTTGAGCTTACTCTAAGTAGTTAAAGCTTTCTACATACTAGCTTGCTTTTATTTGCTTTTTGGCTTAAAAATTTCCATTTTGTGCATGCTTATTTCCAATTACATTGCTTAAAGTTAAAGTATTATGAGTGAAGCAGGGGGGGGCGGCCCCCCCCAGCCCATGGCAACAATGCCAAAAGAATGTGACGCTATAGATAATGGCAATGTTGATGTTTGTAGTATTTCAATAGAGGCTTCAAATACTAAAAAAAAACGACCTTGAAAAAGAACCAGTTTTTTATTCTAAAAATGATACTGGCCCATTTCTTGTCTATTTAGAATCCACCGAAAAAGTGGGTTTTAATGTAGGCAAATTTAATAATATTAAAATTGCTAGAGACATTTTTAACCTAAATCTGACAGACGTTAAAAAAATTAAAAATAAAGGCTTAAACAGAATCTCTGTAGAATTCATTAATTTCCTGTCTGCAAATAATTTTGTTAAAAACAAAACCCTGTTAAATAAGGGCTATAAAATCTATATTCCATTTAACTTTGTGACTTGTAAAGGGTTAGTCAGGCAAATTGACATAGAAATAGGCGAAAAAGAAATATTAGAATGTTCTAAAACTGATACTGGCATAGAAATTCTGGAGGTTAAAAGATTAAGCCGAAAAATAATTAAAGACAAAGATATAACATATGAACCCACTGGCTCGGTTCTTATTACATTTAAAGGTGTTTGTCTTCCCAAATCCCTAAATATCTACAGACTGGAAAGACCCATTTCTATATACATCTCCCCTGTAACGCAGTGCTTTAGATGTTTACGGTATGGTCATACTCGCACTAACTGTAAAGGCAAAGAAAGGTGCTTCACATGTGGTGAGGAAAAAAAATCTGATTTAGAGGAGCACCCCCCTTGCGAAACTAAATGTTTTTATTGTAAAGGTCCCCATAAATCTACAGACAAAAGCTGCCCCGAATATACTAGGCAAAAAAACATAAATGAGTTAATGGCATTCGAAAATATTCCCTTTTTTGATGCAAGCAAAATTGTTAAAAAGACGTATTTGACACGTAATGAATTTGTATATCATCCTTCTGACTTCCCTAATATTAAAAACCTAAATAGTCCTGAAAAGAACTATCTAAAAGAGAAAGTAATCCAACCATCACAAAGACGAACCCAACATGCAAAAACTGACCCTATTAAAAGATCATACCAACAAGTAGTTTCTGAAAATAATACAAAGAAAAGAATAATTCATAAAGGTTATGATGTAAAGGCACATAATGATAACTTAATTTCCCCTAACTCTAGACCCCAAAAAGAAGCTAGCTCTCCAATTTTTTCATTAACAAAAGAAAACAGTCTCAAAACACAAATGCCTTCTACAAGTGCAGTTCATAGTTTTAATTCTCATGAATCTTCTTGGTACCCAGATGAAGTTAAAAGCATCATCGATGCATTTTTAAACATGTCAGAAAACAATAAAAGGACAATAAAAACCTTTTTATTCAATCAAAATTTTGATATGGATATTGATCCCGGCTCTCAGTCAGATTCATTTAACTAAAATCAATTTTCCCTTCACATTAATGTCAGGAGTAAATAATTTAAAGATCATCTTTTGGAATCTAAGAAGTATAAACTCTAATAGGGGCAACTTAATAAACCTAATTTACAAAGAAACCCCTGACATTTTTTTAATAAATGAATCATGGCTGAAAACCTCTGATAACTTTAAACTAAATTCTTACAACATAGTTAGGCAAGATAGAAATGATGGTTATGGCGGAGTGGTCACATGTATCAAAAATAATCTGATTTTTAACACAATTAAATCTTTTTCCTCCGACCACATACAATATATTATAATTGAGATAGGTAAATTGCAAGTTGTTAACTTTTATTGTAACTCACATAATCACATTAATGAGGACATCCTTAATGATCTGATTTCTTTTAACCCTAAAAATATTGTTATAATGGGAGATTTTAATTCTCATTCTCCCTTGTGGGATAAAGCTACACCCAATAAAGGGGGCAGAATAATAAATGATTTTATTTCAAACAATGGACTTGTAATCATGAATGATGGTTCACCAACACTTTTTCAACTGTCCCTGTCATTGCCAAGTGCTGTAGACTTAACTATGGTAAGCGGAAATTTAGCTTTACAAGCAACCTGGAACACCATCAGGGAGTGTGGAAACAGTGACCACTTTCCCATACGTTTTATACTTAACAACCATGACAATAATGACTTACATAACATCATTAGGCCCTATAATATTAGAAACTTCAAAAAAGTGGATTGGGAAAGTTTTCATGATAAAGTGTTAATAGCCCTTTCAGATTTGAATTACAACCTGTCTTATAACGAATTAATTGGTCATATAAACATAGTAGCCGATCAGGTAATCCCAATTAAAACAGTTGGCACGTTTAAAAAAAGGGGTAATCCGTGGTGGGATGTTGATTGTACATCCTGGATCAGAGAAAGAAAAACGGCCATAGCAACATTTAATAATAACCCATCAATAGAAAATTATATTGCAGCCAAAAAGCCCATAGCCATTACTAGAAAAAAATTAAACAATAAAAAAAAGGAAAAGTTTAGACTATTTTGTGAAACTTTAAATAGAAATTCTAGTATTAAATATGTTTGGAACAAGGTAAAAAAATTTAACAACAACTCTAAAGTAAACCGATTTAATGTTACAATTTCAGACAACTTTAAACAATTGATCCTTAATAATATGACAGTTGTAAACGTAGACCCCAACTTTAACTTTGTTCGGGTCAATGATACTGAGAACATAAAGCTTTTTTCATTAAATGAGCTAAATCTAGCCTTAAAAAATAAAAAATCATCTGCACCAGGTATGGATGACATGTCATATCAAATGTTCAAATTCTTACCATTTAAAGCAAAACAAATTCTCCTGAATATTTACAATAACACTTTGATGGGGGGTGAAATACCTATATCTTGGAAAAAATTCAATGTCATTAGTTTCTTAAAGCCAGAGAGGGATCCATCAAATCCTGAAAATTATAGACCAATTGTCTTATCTTCATGCGGAGCCAAAATCTTAGAAATTATGGTTAAAAATCGACTAGACTGGCGATTGGAACATAACTTAGAATTTTCACATAAACAGACAGGTTTTCGCAAGGGAAAGGGTATATACAATAATATTGCATATATCACTTCATACATTAACCTTGCTTTTCAATCCTCCGAATCAGTTATTGCTGTTTTTTTAGATATCAAGGCAGCATACGATAACGTAAATATATACAAACTTTACGACAAAAATAAAAATCTCCAAGTGCCTGGTTTATTGTGTAATTTAATTTTTAATCTCCTGACGGAACGGTCTTTATTTTGTAGGGGTAATGATGGGTCTTTTTTAGGACCAGTTCGATCAACTACGGGGGTACCACAGGGCTCCCCCCTAAGTACGATTTTATTCAACATATATATAAGGGACATTTTTAATTTAAATCTGGGAGAAGCATCTATAATTGGGTATGCTGATGATCTGGCAGTAATTATTAAGGGTAAAAATGTCACTTCCATGGTGAATAAAATAAATAATGCCCTAGAGCGCATACACTTATTTCTCAGTGAACATAACCTATCTGTCTCTTATAACAAAAGCGAGGCAATTTGGTTTACTAGAGGGAGGAGAAGCAATGCCCCACCACCTATACAATTCAACAATTCAGCTATTTCTTATAAACGACAGGTAAAATATCTGGGTGTAATTCTACATGAGAACCTAAAATGGGCACCTCATATTATTAATATTACTAATAAGGCCAAAAAATCATTAAATGTCCTAAGAGCACTTTGTAGGGTATGGTGGGGTGCCGACCCAAAAACCCTCCTAATTGTCTTCTTTGCTTTAGTACAATCCCACCTGGATTTTGGATCAATTTTTTTCAAGCCTTGTTCAAACACTGCACTCAATAGATTAGATGTGGTTTTTTATGAAGGCTTACGTATATGTCTGGGATGTATGCGGTCTACCCCTAAGGTTGCACTTTTGGCAGAAGCATCTGTCATGGATCTAGAACACAGAAGAAAGATAATTGCCCTTAAATTCATTTCTAAAATCCTATCTATAACAAATCACCCGACTATACAAATAATAAATATTATCCGAATGAAAGTAATCCATAGACCAGAATTCTGGAATGGGAACAAAATGCCATATTTAGTGGAAGCATTACAATCTTATAGGCCACACTTAAAATCAATTTATAGGGGTCCAACTTTTCCCTGTTATGAGATTGACTTTCCTATTCTTTGCAAACCTTTAAAACCCATAAATCTTAACTGTAAAAAAGGGGATGGTATATCTAAAAACATATTTGCGGCAGAATCCAACAAATTAAAAGCCCAATATACATTTATTTTTTCTGATGCATCAAAAAAATGTGAAAGGGTGGGGTTTGGCATATCCATCCCCTCTTTGAATTATAAATTCTCACAAAGACTCCCCAACAATTTAAGTATATATAAAGCAGAAATAATTGCAATACATGATGCCATTAAAACTGCTATTAACCAAAAAATTAAAAATGCGATAGTCTTTTCAGATTCAAAGGGAGCCATAACAAAACTCTGCAACCCTTCCTTTGCAGCTAACTCCGAACATTGGGTTCTGTCTACAAAAAGGCTGATTGTCACGACTAACAAAAATGATTATAACATCAAATTATCCTGGATTCCAGGACACTCTGGTATAACCGGAAATACGGAGGCAGATACTCTGGCCAAGATTGGGACAGACTTAAATATTCCTAGAAAAATATTATATGACATAAAAGATATTTTTAATCCTCTTAAGCAAGAAATTTCAAACGTCTTTAAAAATAAATGGAAAGCTTTGGTTACAACGAAACATCACGGCTATGCCGGGGTTCAATCTACTTTTAACAGTAAAAAATGGTACGCCAATTTGACCTATAGGGATAGAAAACACGTTACAACAATAATTAGAATGCGCACAGGTCATTGCCTGACTAACGCCCATCTATATAAGATTAAAATGAAAGGTAGCCCTTATTGCGACTGCGGTATGCTTGATGACATAAACCACATATTTTTTGAATGCCCTATTAATAATATACCCGATCTAGACTTGTATAAAATCTTTGTATTGAAAAAGAAAATATCACCATTATCCATAACTCAAATTCTGTCTGCCCCCGACGACGAATCAATAGAAATAATCATGCGATTTATAAACATCAATAAGATTAAACTTTGAAGCTCAATTATCCAATACCCCTCTTGTATCCTACAATCCCGCTTGTTTTAGTGCTTGGTGTGGTCCCTCATTCCTTTTGTTGTAATACTAACGTTTTCCTCCCGTATTATAGCTACAAACCATAAAGCCGACGGCCGATACAAGACAAAGCTATAGTCACAAGCTAAACAGAACGAGCAAAGTTGTAATATAAGAAGATATTTCCGAGATTCCTGCATGGTCCAGAGCCAGACAAAGAAGGAGTCTCCCCGAAATCGGGCTGGCAATTGCCTCGCAGCAAAGCCATCAACTAAACAAACAACAACAACAACGTCCCATCATTACATTAAACTAAAGTCAAACGTTAGAGGCGAGGCGTCAAAATAATGATCACCGCGTGATATGCGCTGACAGGCACAAATGCTCCATTGCTATTGGTCAAGTTGCCCACGAGACGGCCAACAGCTGGGTCCTCGATATTGGCTCTTTAAATCAGGGCCGCACTGGCCCTGCGGCAACATCCCGTATATTTGCTGCAACACGCACCACGCGCTTATATCGATGTCCTTCTCTATCTTATTGTACGCTGCGGCGGATTCGTGGCGGATGCATTTTTCCGGGTAGCAGCGCGCAGATATCGTCGATATCGATAACGAATTTTATTGACGTTCGTCGTTCATATTATTTCACATTTTCATCCTTGTGTATCTTATTGCCGTGGTCGGTCTTTTGAATCGTTCTTGCGTGTGGTGTTTAAGTATTGTTAATAAATTTATATTCATTATTTTTTGATTAAAAAATGTTTGTTGAACATTTAAAATGTCCAGTACGGAGTCTTAAGCAGAGTTGGGGCCATTGGGACCGCCAGAGAAGAGACTCAAACATTTCAGTGCGGACACCAAATAACTTATTTTAAATGTTTTTAAAAGGGAAACAATAGATAATCCAGCAGTGGTTTTGTATGACATTTATAACAAAGTGGCTGAGAGAACGGGGGTTGGAAGCAGAAGTGTGCAGCGTATAGTGGCAGAATACAAAAAAGCCGGCGTAGTTTCAGAGCCAAAAAAACCAGGTAAAACCACCACCATATTTGAAAAGTTGTCGTATATGGAGAAAAATATAATCAGAAGAAAAGTCCATGGTTTTTTCTTCCGAAATGAACTACCGACTGTGGAAAAAGTTTTAAGGGTGGTAAATGAGGACAATGATTTACCTGATTTTAAAAGGACAACGTTTTTTAAAATTTTAAATAAATTAAATTTTAAATATGCAAAAAGGGAAAGAAACAGTTTTCTAATGGACCGGGACGATATTAAATGTTGGAGAAGGGAGTATTTGACAAAAATAAAAGCGTATAGAAGGGAAAATCGCAAAATTTATTTTTTGGATGAAACGTGGTTGAATGCGGGACACACCAAATCCAAAGTGTTGACAGATACTGCAGTAACCTCTTCTCGCCAAGCCTTTCTTGAAGGTCTGTCTACAGGCTTAAAAAATCCTTCAGGTAAAAAACCTTTTGTATTTTATTTTTTTTTACATTTAAGTATAATGATAAGAAATTATTTAACAATATATACTTACATTACATGTATGTGGTCCACGGAATACAAAGTAATGTTTCATTTGATCTTAGAGGGTGCATTTATTTAAAAAAAAAACTTTTTAAATGAACTATTATTTTTCCGATTTATGATTCATTCAGAAGAATTTATTATTTTTTGCTATTTTTGTTTTTAAATCACCTAATCAACAATTCCTATAACATTTAAAAGATATGACTCGAAATACCTTTAAAAAAAAAACTATAAAGTACAGAGACAAGTTCATGGTACCTATTTACCTTAAAAAAAGTTTTTCTTTATTATGAAAATTCCATAAATAAATTATATGAGCAAAAAAAGTAATATGTTTTTAGGAAAAGGACAGAGGCTGATTATTTGTCACATCGGCAGTGAAGATGGATTTGTTCCTGGTGGTCTTTGGGTATTTCAATAAAAAAAAACTGGGGATTACCATGAAGAAATGGACGGTCCGTCTTTTGAAAAGTGGTTTGAGGGAGTACTTCCTAAGCTGGAGAAAAATGCCGTGGTCGTATTAGACAACGCTCCCTACCACTCCAGGAAGTTGGAGAAGGTGCCTACAACAGCCACCAAAAAGGGAGAAATCCAAGAGTGGCTTCGCTCAAAAAATTTGAGCTATGAGGAGGCCATGATTAATGCACAATTATTAAAAATTGTCAATGAAAATAAAAGTCAGTTTAACCTCCATATAATTGATGAAATGGCCAAAGCGAGCAGCAGAACTGTCTTGAGGCTTCCGCCTTATCACTGTGAGCTCAATCCAATTGAGCTCATTTCGGCAAATATTAAGGGCTATGTGGCATCCCACAATACAACTTTTAAGTTTGCCGATATGAGGAAGATATTTGAAGCGGCAGTTTCAAGGATAACTCCAGAAAATTGGCAAAAGTGTATCGAACACACAAATAAGGTTGAAGACAAAATGTGGGACCTTGATAACATTATGGATGTGCAAGTTGAAAGACTTGTTATTCCATTGAATGGCAGTGATACCTCATTCAGTGGAAGTGACACTGACTAATGTGTTTCTGCCCACACATTTTTTGGCTCCGACAACCACCAGAGTGTTTGGTTTCTCCCTTTTTCCAAGGAGAGATTGATGCTGGTTATTATGGTAAGAAAAAGAATTAAAAGAGTTGAATCAGTTCATAATAATGATTTTTAACTTTTCAGTGTTTCTGCCCACATATTTTTTGGCTCTGACAACCACCAGAGTATATTAATAAGTAGCAATTTTCCATTTTTTTTTTAGTGTCTAACATTTTTCATCCAGAAAGCCAAGAGTGATTGCTTCATCAGCTTTTCCAAGAAATTTGAATTTATGTTTTAATTTCTTTATTTTATTTAAGTGCCTAAATTTTTTAAAATTGTGTTAATAAAATAAAAAGGAGTTTATTTTAAATAGAATAATATGTATTTTTAAAACGTTTTATTAATTTATTATCCTCCTATTTACCCACTATATTAACCAACATCTATCCATAATGTGTACATGGTTATAAACATATTAATTTAAAAAAAAATTGTTATTAATGTTCAGTAAAAAAAAAGTCTTAAAAAATATGTATATTATTTCACCTGTACGTCTTTTTGCATTATTATTAAGTATTCCTATTTTACTTCAAAAATTACATAAAGAAATCCAACATTTATTTTTAAAGGCTTTCAAGATCATTTTTATAGGACAATATCACTTAAAACACAAAATTATAAATATGAGTATAAATCAAGCCAGTTAAATCATGTTTGTTGAATCATCCTTATTAATCCATCAATATTTACTTTTAATCTATAAAAACGCTAAAATTAATAAAAAACCAATAGAATATAATATCTAAATTCAATACTAAAATAATATAAAATCAATTGAATATAAAATCAATTTTTAAATATTATTTCAAAAAAAAATTCATATTTATGGGCTGATTTCGACCCTGGCTACGTTAACTGTCTGAGGCGTCCCTTTAAATATCACGTGCGGATGACGTGGTTTTGTTTTGACGCTTCGCCTCTAACGTTTGAATATCGTTTAGCTCCGTCAGCTGCAAAACCGATCATATTTTGTTTGTAATCGATGTTATTTTTATTTAAAAAAATCTGTAATTTGATTAAAGAGGCTCTCGGCATTTGCATTTTCGACTTCTAACAGACTTAAGAAAGAATCTCGAATTGCTCTATCATAAAACATCCTAACTACTAGACATAACTGTTTTATACAAGTACGGTCAGTTGACTTATCAATTATTATTAAACTAAATTTCTTAATTTTTAACATGGAAATAAGTTTTTCTTTGGAAAAACGGCCTAGTACATGTTTAATAATGTTTGTCGTTTTAGTACGAGCACACTTTATGTTTTTGGCTATGTTGGAGTCTGGAAAGATTGACTGCGATAAATTCGGCATGTGGTCCATAACGCGCATGGGTAAATTGTGTTCAATAACAAAAGCACACAGCTTAATTTCTGCATCTTTTACTGCATTATGCGTAGATGCATGTCCTAAAAAACTAGTCAAGCTTCTCTCAGTTTTTTTGCTTCTACAGTTATCTGAGTGTTTTTTTCCAACAGCATGCCTTTCTAGTTGTATTTTGCCTGATTTAATATATATATCAACGTGACAGTAAGCAAAATATTCTCCCTACAAAATTCTCTGCTATTTTTACATAAAAAAATTCTATAAGAATCATACCTTTTTACTTTTTTCAAGCCAGCCTTTAAAATTACTTTCTTCTTCCAATCTTATAAACTTGGGAATATTTTCTTTTCTTTACAACTTTGGCACTAGTATCACTGGTACTGGAATCACTGTCAGACATTATTATGTTAATATTAATAAATAGTATTAATATTAATAAATAAATAAATAAATAATCTTTTTATTTAGCACTTGGCTACTTATATCTACTTAACAGAAAACAAAAAATCAATTTTGATTGCGTAAATAAACAAATAGTCCCCTATTAAACATATGTACACTTGGTGCATTCTTTACCTCCTCAGGCAACTTATTAAACATGCACAGTCCCTCGTAAAATAAAGTTTTTTGTAACGCGGATGTCGTTACCTGCCTAATGTTAAAGTTTTGCTTAGATCTAATGTTATAGTTATGGAATTGTACTCTTCTTTTTAAATAAACGTTGAGATACCCTGGCAATAAGTTATTTTCAATTTTATATACAATAGAAAGATTTGCCTTTTTTATGTTTTGCTCAACATTTAACCAATTTAAAGAATTTAACATGTCTTTAGTCGGCACATATTTGCTACAATTCAATAATACACGCATTATTTTATTTTACTGTATTTGTAATTTTTGTATCTCTTCTTTGTTGCAAGAAATCAATAATGAACTACAATACGTGAAGTGAGGTAAAATTATAGTTTTGTAAATTAACATTTTTGACCATTTAGAAACAACATACGATATTCTATTAAAAAACCCTACTTTTTTTCCTATTTTCTTACATAAATAATTTACATGACTTGAAAAATTTAATTGCGGATCAAGGATTACACCTAAATATTTAATTTCAGTTACAAACTCTATAGGTGAACCATTTATGAACAAAGACAATCCTAAATCCAAAAAATATTTACATTTTGTTACTGACACTACTACCATACATTTAGTCTTTAAAGAATTCAGTTTTAATCTATTTTTACATAACCAATCATACAACACATTAAGCTCACTATTTAATATATTTACAATTTCTAAATAATCTTTTCCAGAGACGGATATGAGGGTATCGTCTGCAAATAAGTGTATAAAACATCTATTTAATATCCTATTCAGGTCATTTATATAAAGAATAAACAATAAGGGCCCCAAAACACTTCCTTGGGGTACGCCCAGTACACTTTCCTTTTTTTGAGATACCCTATGTCCTATTTTTGTCCTTTGAAACCTGTCCTTTAGATAATTATCAATCCAACTTAGAGCATAATCATCAATACCATAAAGCCCCATTTTCTTTAAAAGAATTCTACGATCAATGGTTTCGAACGCACGCTTAAGATCTACGAATACACCAAGAACTATTTCACCATTGTTCATTTTCTCTCTCCAATTTGTACATACATACTGGATTGCAGATTCGCAGGAATGTTGACTTCTGAATCCTGATTGTCCCTCAAACAACAAATGATTTTTCTCAAGATAATCCCTCAATTGATTACAAATTATAGTCTCTAAGATCTTATCTACAGTTGGTAAAAGATTTACAGGTCTAACCTCCGAAGGAACAGTTGGTTTATTCACTTTGAGGATTGGAATTACAACGCTAGTTTTTAGGTCATAAGGTACCTTCCCAGTGACTATTGAAGTGTTAATTAAATATAGTAGAGGATATCCAATCACGTCAAAGAGTTGTTTTACCAATTTAACATTTAAACAATCATCACTTGAGCCTTTGTTTTTTTAACCATATACAATTTTTTTCAACTGTGAAATATTAATTGTTTTAAATTGAGAGAGTTTTGATTTAATATTTAGGTCTGGCGCCTCCCAGTCTCTATCCTCTATCCTTTCAGAAACTTCATTCAAAGAGTCCAAAAAAAAGTTGTTAAAGTCTTCCTCTAATAAGCCGTTGTAATTTTCAAAATTTAGCTCAGTAAACCGCTCACTGCTCTGCTTTTTTGTTCCGACTAAGTCCTTTAAAACTCTCCACATTTTTTTACTGTTCCCTTTGCAATTGTCAATATTTTGTTCGTAGTACCGTTTTTTATTTTTTCTTATCACAGATACAACCTCAGTTCTATATTTCTTAAAGTTTTCCCAATCTGCTTCCTGTTTTGTAATAGAGAATATTTTATAGGCCTTGTCTCTTTTTTCCTGTAACTGTTTTACATCTTGATTTATCCACGTTTTTTTAGGATTAATTTTCATTTTTGGTACCAGTTTATCTAAGGCTGTCTGAATGTTAGTGATAAAATCCGAATAAATAACATCTACATTTACAGAGGTGTAATTCCATGTTTTTCCTATTAGTTCCTCAGCTATATTAGCAATATTCTCGTCACTCAGATTTCTGCAGTAGAAAAGCGATTTTTCTTCTGGCGGTTTCTGTATTTGTATATTTGCCCCAATTATTTCATGGTCACTTATGCTTTGAAAATCCCTTTGAACTTCTCGCAGATTAAAATCATTGGTTATTATGTAATCAATAAGAGAAGAAGAAGTTTCTGTTATTCTAGTCTCCTTTGTTACCACTTGTTTAAATTTTAATCTTTATTTTTCTTGTGTCACTAGTAGTTTTTAATCAGCATATATTAAAATCTCCTAAAAAAATGGTTCGCTGTCTATGAAACATCACATCACCTAAGCTATCTTCTAAATACTGGAAAAAGGGAGCTGGGTCTGCATTTGGAGATCTATAGCATGCACCAATCATAATATTATCCTGCGAAATTTTTAGTTTTACAACCAGGGACCAAAAATTGTAGTCTTGAGAATCGTTAAGAACAATTGAAAAAGGCACACAATTGCTCACATAAGTAACAACCCCACCGGTATGTCTACTATTAGATAAACAGTTTACTGCAGTATACCCTTCAATAAAAAACTCATTTTCTTCGATGTCAAATATCAAATGCGTTTCACTTAAACAACATACCATAGGTTTTTTATCTTCCATAAATTGACAGAATTCATCAAAGTGTGTTGTAAGACCTTGTATATTAACGTGTAAAATTAAAATATCTGATATTTTTTGAATGTTAACATTTTTATTGCTTAATTGCTAATAATGCGTTTTTAATTTTTGTCTTTCTATGGTCTTTTGGTAGGATAAACACTGTTTGTCAAACACGGTATGATCAAATTTGATATCTTTAATCAAGTGAATACTCAATAATATAACGCAACACAAACCACCAACTTGAAAAGCGCATACGTTAATACCATTTATCGTCTCGGGCAAAGTTACTGAATAAAATACTTAAGTATTTTATATACTAATATAATATAAGAATAAAATACTTAAGTATTTTATTCAGTAAACTTTGTCTCGGGTTTCGGCCAACACCCACTCAAAGACAAGGCCTTAGTGCTTGGCGCGTGACGTCATCGATGTGGGCCACCGATTTTTAAAAACCAAGGGATTTCATATGCTAATATCTTAATATTTGGCTTATTTTAAAAAATGCTAGGAATAGAATAGAGTTCAGGAAACATTCAAAGGTATGTTTTAGTTCTGGTTGAATGTCAGGTTAAATATTATGGTGTAATATTAAATGCAGACTCCCAACTCCCCTACATTTGCGCCAAAATTCAACATACGTATTTAAGTATTTTTTTATTTTTTTTATACCATTAGGTAGTAAAAAATGTTATTATATACACAAATACATTATTATACCACAGATTACCTAAACCAGATGCGAATGTAAGCCTGGCGGCATGATCTGCGTTCCCCACTATTTTCGTCTGCTCAACGTCGGATCGAATAGTATGGGAGCACAATTATTTTAGTTTCACGCTTGCTTCGATACCCGTGACGCTGAGAAGTGGCATAGTGCGAGCGCAAATATATTTTTTTAGTAGACGCTGTTCTCCTGTGAACACAGAAGTAACCTTTTTTGGTCTTCCAAGTGATCCTTTAAGGTAAACGTATTTAATTTATTTAGTTTTAAAATAATACGCACTCCTTAGAGTTACAGGTCGCTAACATATGTATATAATAAAAGCAAACAATAAGTCACATTTCTCTTCAGCAAAATGTTAAGTATTTGTTTTTATTCTGTTTGCCCCTCGGTTTACCCTGCCTTATCAAGTCTTGTAATATTTATTTTATTTTTTCACTTTTACACAAATAAAAATTTGTTTTCAAAATTTACTTAGTAAATAAATATTTTGAAAAGTTTTTTAATAATATTTATTTTTTTCTTAGTTATTATCTAAAATAGTATTAGAGTTAATAATTTTTTAGATGTGACAGGCACTTAAAGATACGCCCATCAATTACATTACAAGCATAAAATCACCAAGCATAGGAACACAAACTTCATCTGCATTGACTGCCAATAGCCTAAGAAAGCTGAAGTTGCGATACCAAGTCAGAGGTTTAAAAAGGAATATATTAAAACAAAAAAGCAATTTGAGCAGGCTAAAGCGATTAAACCGAAACTCGATAGTTTTAGTAAATTATGTGACAGCTTTTTAAATAAAACTTTATCTGAAATAATAAAAGTTCAAGCTAAATTACAGCATGAAGTAGGTAAAACTAAATGATATCCAGATAGTTATAAACAGTTTGCTTAAGTTATATTTCTTGGGGCCAAAAGCATATAGATTTCTCGCAAAAATATTAAATTTACCTACTAAACGTACTCTGAAAAAAATGACACAAAGTATTGTTTCAAGACCAGGACTAAACGAACAAACATTCAATTTTCTTGCTATTAAAGTTAAAATTATGTCTGAACTTGATAAGTATTGTATCATATGTATTGATGAAACATCTTTAATGTCCTATCTTTATTTTAATTTAGCAAAAGATGAAATTGTAGGCTGGGAGGATATTGGATAAAATGACAATAATATTATCATAGCACAAAATGTTGCTGCTATTATGGTGCGCGGACTTTTTCATAACTGAAAGCAACCACTGGCTTATTTTTTTGTAAACTCCCAACTTAAAGCTTCAGATATTTTAAAAATATTAACTGAATGCGTTAAAAATTATCAGATGCTGGTTTATTTATCCAAGGCATAGTAAATAAGTCATAGTGTTGCGAGTGGAATGAATACATATATGACTTTAGGAGCACTTCCTGTAGATGCTTTACCTACAATTGAAATTATAGATAAATTTAATACTTTGTTTGATTTGTTTAATTCTACAGATATGTTCCACCCGAATAAATTTAAAAATGCATATCAGGGTCTTGATTATCAAGTTGAGTTTTAAATCATATGTGGCTATTTTTGAAAAACCTTGAAATATGCAATAATAAGGGAAAACATTTGACAAAAAAGTGTAAATTTCGTTTATGTTGGATGATATCTATCTATGGATTGAAAGTTTTTTGGCAGCGCCTTTCAAATTGCGGATTTAGCTAGTCTTGAAAATTATTTGGGAAATATAAGGCAACAAGGAGGGAATTGCGTTAATCCAACCCCATTTCAATTTCAAAGAGCCCATAAAAAAATATTTTGCCAGAATTTTTTACACTCTGAATATATGAACTGTGAGGACGATTTAGGCGTGCTTCTAGCTGAGCTAAAAAACGTTTCAGATGAAAATTTAAGAGAAGTGATGCCTACGTAGTCATCTCAAATATGTAAGGCAATAACTGTTTCTGATTGTGATTATAGAGAACACAGTTTAACCACACAAAATGCTTTTAAATATGTCTGTGGTTACTTAATTAAAAAAGCTTTAAATATTCATAAATGTCCCATTCGAGTCAGTTTTTCAGAAGAATCCGGAAACCTTGATGCTTCAAATTTATTAACTAAACTAAAGGCATATAGCAACACCGAAACTAATATTTTTGGTAGTTTAAAAATACCTAGCGAGAAATTTGTATGTTTTATTTATGAATTAGAAGAAAAATGTATTTCAATGTTTGATCAAATATCTACTAAACCTGGCATAAAATAATATTATATTATTATTAATTAATCTAAATTAATTAATAATTCAATTAAATGAATCCGTTTTTGACCAGTTTGGAACCTTTAGGTCTTGTCTGTGAAGGGCTATAAAGGAATTCTAAAAAAAAATCAAAAATTATCAGGTGTACTTAGATGAGTCGGGGAGGCTAACATTTACCTGCCGAGGAAAGAGAGGACCAGTTGTTGGGGTATCATGCTTCAAAGAACCATAATTTGTTATATAGTCGCGTTGTGTGTCAATATACTGTCTTATATTTCAAATATCTGTCGAAGTATATTAATTGTATTCTAAAAAAAGCCTGAATACCAAATTCGAACAGAATCGGACCAATAGCGAAAAAGTTACGGTAGTCACGTGACCTAGGCTGAAACTCAAATGTCAGTTATCTGTCATAATTTATTAGTTGTATCCTTAATAAACCATAAATACCAAATTCAGAGAGAAGTTCACATAAGGGTCTATTTATTGAAATAGAACAAACGGGATTTTCCGTCGATTTGTTTTAATTTTTCTTTTTATTTTAAAATGTAATAGTAATAAAATATCAAAAGAATTGACAGGAGAAGAATAAGAAATAAAAAAAACCATAAATAAATTGAATCGAAGCTATAGAAGCCGAGATATAAGTAAAAAAATGGGGAAGAACAAAAGGAAACTGGTTTTTTCCCACGGTATCATTTTTTTTCTTAAAATAATTTATGACAAATTTTAGTTTTAGCCCTAAACTTGTAATTTTCACAAAAAAAACCCAAGAAAAAAAAATTTTTTTTTGGTCGAAAATCGAAAAGGGTATACGAAAAATTTCAAAAAAATGGTTTTTATTTTTTTATAAATAAAATATAACTCTGACAACTTTTTGTCTTAAACAAAAGTTTTCGGGAATATTACGAGGTATCCGTGCGTTAAAACGAATCGGTTCTAGCTATTATACAATCGGAGAAAATTGGAAAAAACTATTAAACATAAATATCGAATTATCAAGAGCCCTATGGAAAAATTTCAATTTTTTATTTTTCTATCCTGTACTACTTCAGAGTATCTTTAAAAAAGATTATTACCAATTTGACTCTAAAATGAACGGAAAACCTATTTCTTTGCATTTTTCGATTTTCAAACAAAATCCGGGGTCAAAATGACAATTTTTTCAAAATATGCTCCGATTTCAAAATTTCTTTTTTCTAGTTAGAAGAAGACCATTCAAAAACTAGTAAAAAAGCTTAATGCCAAAATTTTCCATGATTTATACGATTGCCACAATATAAAGAGAAATATTAGGTCTCATGAGAGTCTATGTATTTACGTCGATTTTTAAAATTTTTCAGTTTTATTCCGAACGGCAATTGTAATAAAATATAAAAAGAATTAACAGGAGGAGAATAAAGAATAAAAGAAACCATCAACGAATTGAATCGAAGCTATAGAAGTCGAGATATTAGTAAAAATGTAAAAAAAAATAAAAGAAAACTCGTTTTTTCCCACGGTAGAATTTTTTTTTTAAATGATAACTGACAACTTATAATGTAAGCTCTAAGTTGGCAATTTCCAGTAAAAAAAACCCAAGAAAAAAAATTTTTTTTTTTGCTCCAAAATCGACAGGGGTATAGCCATTAAAAATTGCGAAAAAATGGTTTTTATTTTTTTCTAAATAAACTATAACTCTGACAACTTTTTATCTTAAATAAAAGTTCTCGGGAATATTACGAGAAATTCGACTGTTAAAACAAATTGATTATAGCTATCACAGAATCGGAGAAAATTGTAAAAAACTAATAATCATAAATATCGAATTATCAAGAGCCCTATGGAAAAATTTTAACTTTTTATTTTTCTATCTTGTACTACTTCAGGATACCTTTAAAAAAGGTTATTATCGATTTGACTCTAAAATGAACAGAAAACCTATTTATTTGCATTTATCGATTTTCAAACAAAATCCGGCCCAAAATGAAAATTTTTCAAAACATGCTCCAAATTCAAAATTTCTTTTTTCTGGCTAAAGGCCATTCAAAAAGTAATGAAAAAACCTTATGGCAAAATTTTTCAAAATCTATAATAATGCTACAATATTACGAGAGAAGATAAGTTCCCTTTAAAGCCTATGTATTCGAACCGATGATTTTTTAATTTTTTTTTTAAAGGCAAATTTAAGAAATAATTTAACTAATTAAGATAAAAGGAATAGGGTAATACAAAATATTATCTATAAATATATACATATCATCTAATAGCAGATTTTAATCAAATAGGAAATTTTGATAGTCACGTGACCCTAGAACTCAATATTTTAAAATTTTGTAAAAAATCAACAACTGCATCCTAAATAAACCCCAAATTCCAAATTTGAACCCAATCGGATCAATAGCAAAAATGTTATGGAAGTCACGTGACTTTAAAATTCAATCTGTCAAATTTCTGGCAAAATTTATTACTTGCATCCCAAATAAAGCCAAATACTAAATTTCAACCCAATCGGATCAATAGCAAAAGAATTATGAAAGTCACGTGACTAATAAATATAATTTGTCAATTATCTGTTAAAATTTATTAATTGTATCCTAAATAAAGCATAAATACCAAATTTGAATCCAATCGGACTCATAGCAAAAAAGTTACAATAGTCACGTGACCCGGAAGTCAAATGTCAAATAGCTGTCAAAAATTAATAACTGCATCCTAAATAAACCCCAAATACCAAATTTCAAACAAATCGGACAAATAGGAAGAAAGCTAAGGTAGTCACGTGACCTTAAAACATAGTCATGTCAAATATCTGTAAAAATTTATTAATCTTATCCGAAATAGGTACTAGGTACCAAATTTCAACCAAATCGCACCAATACCAAAAAAGTTATGATACTCGACTAACCTTAAAAATCAATAATTTAAAAAAATTTTTATTTATAACCCAAAGGCAATGTTTAAGAATTATTAACATATATTAATAATAAACTAAATAGTAAAAACTCACCTAATATCTAAATTTTTATTTTAAATTAAATAGATCATTACGACTGACCCGTGTATATATTCGAATAATTTTAATAAAATAATCGGGCAAATTTCATTTCGTCTCACCCCGGTATAAAACCACTGACTTTTCAAAAAAACGGCATTTTTCGAAGACGTCAAAATGTTTGCCGAATTTTCCTGGCCGCAATACACAATTTCCCCAATTGATATGCACAGATTCGGAAAGCCCATTCATTTTCTGATTCGGTGCTTCCTTTCCCTGATCGTTTCCGGTTCATTTTCATTCATAATTTAACAAAAAACCCAACCAAGTCCCGGCCACCTATCACGAGCAAAAAATTTTTACCCACCATGCGTCAAAGTATTGTTCCCACTAGCCATTTCATCAGAGTTTAGGTTGACACCTCCAATTACCTGCAAAAACGCAAAAAAATGGACTTTTTTCATAAAATCGCATTTTTCGGGTACTTGTACTATCGCTGGAACCCTGAAATTTTAGTATGTGTTGTAAAACAAAATTTCGGATCTTTTAGATGATGTCTGATCTTTTCACCATGTACAGGGACGTGGCAAATGAATTAAACGCAAAAATTCGAATTGCTCAGAACCTATTAATGTTGGAAGATTGTAATTTTACATAAATAATGGGGTTATTAAAGTATTTAATGCCTGAGAATATAAATGGTCCAGGTGCCACTTCGAAAAAGTTATTAAATAAAATGTGATTTTCGGGTCGGACCTTCATGGGTAAAGTTCATTATTGCTCGCCCTGTATGGTTCCCAAAAATTTCGGTTATATACCATATGAAAGGTAAAAGATGAAGTTATTTTTTGAAAAAAAAAATTTCCCAAAATAGGTATCGTTTGGCGGGAAATCTCAAAAAACTGAAAATGCTAGAACTCGTAACATAAATTTTTTACAAAAAAAAGCTCCAAGTATGTCAAATCTCTTATAAAATGAAGTCTTTTCGCCGAAACACTTTTTTTATAAAAATTTTTTTTTAGCCTCTGGAGAAGTTTGAATTTTTTTTTTAGTCACTTTTGTTTGCTTATAATAACTCACCCTGTATACCGATCTGGCCCAAAAAGTATACAGTTCTTAAGCCCCCACCGACCCTTATGTCCTAAAAATTTAAAGTCTTTTAAAGGCTTTTTATTTGAGTTCTCGCGTCTGAAAGGAATTTGACCCATTTTTTTACGAATTTTTGACTTTGAGAAAGTACCACTCCGTTTGGTGGTACCGGAAAAAAAATTCGTTTACGGATCCATCATTCCCAATGTATTGAGAGGCCACGTGCCAAATTTCATCGTTTCGCTAGCCATACAGCCAAAGATATGAATTTTTATTTCCAAAAAAACACGATTTTTCGGGCCCTTTCAACCGATATGGCCTGCGGATTAAATTTAAAGGAATCGTAGTTCGATAAACTCTGGACTGTTGGATGAAAATTTTTTAGTTTAATTTCTCTTTCATTAACATTCAAAAATCTAATAGGAATTATATTATTCTCTGGTTTCACAATAGCACTCGCTACAATTACCCCCTTACATACCTCCTCATTTAAAACTAAACATTATTGCTTTATTCCTGTAAAACAATATTTTACTATTTCGCATCTTGGCGGAATAATTCTATAGAATTTATTGTCTTCAGTTTCTAGTGGTAAATAAAGTTGTTTTTCATTGTGCCAAAATGAAAATAAAAATTCTTCATAGTTAATATTAGCGTTAAATTTTGTAAAGAAATCTGAACCTAGCACACCATGTATAGTGTCATCAAACGCTTCTATTACAATGAACTCGTGACATATGTTTTCATTGTTTATGTTTAATAAAATTTTTGCTGATCCTTGAGATAATGTCGACGTGTTCAAGGCAGAACGGCACAAGCGCCAAAAATTCAAAAATCGTCTATTTACATCAAATTAAAGCGGCTTTTATTCCGCATCTAATAACGTTTGAGACTTATGCCACAAAAAATCCGTTTGGTTGTGAACATAGAGAAATGAATATTAAAAGAGTGTTCGAAAGGTAGCCTAAATTGATCATCAAGTTCTAAAACTTAACCTAACAAATTTAGTTCGGTTAGACCGCATCGAGGGCCAACTTCTGTCATAATTGTCATTAGATTATCGATTTTCTTTCTTTCCTTGCCCACCTTCGCATCATCGATGGTCGCGGCAGACGTCGCCATTGCTTATTCCTTTTTATTTTGGCGTCCATTGGGTGTGTTCTTTTGTTTTTTTTTCTCAACAAAAAATAGTTCAAAATGTAGCTTTGAACGTGATTAAAGTGTAATTTCATCATAGAAGTTTTTTTGTTGTTTTATTGTGTGGTTTCAGATCCCTAGGATGGGGTAAGTGCAATTTTTTTTTATCAAATAGTTTTCACCATGTTGTAGGTCACCTAAAATTGTTGTTTACCATTTTAAAACTGCCCTAATAATGTTATCACCAGGAAAATTCATTTTTAAATGCAAGGCACCTACTTCTTCTAATACATACTATTGGCCTATTGAGGATTCATACAAAAATAAAATTTTCTTTAAATTTCCTGAAAGTGGTATTATTAGGAGGTCCGAATGGTTTAAAATACTTGGTTTAATTTTATTAAAGATGCCAATTTAAATAAAAATATTTTTTAAACATAACATAATTATACATTTTTTTTTTTTTTTCATAAGGTAGATTAGGTTTATCTTTCACTTTATCACAATAACAGTAAAGCTTTTTTTAAAACATATTGAGTAATTTTAAAATTAAATTAAATGGGCAAACTTTTTAAGGTATGAGCCGGGTTGCCGTACAATTTTTCGGTCCAGTATGAGCGGTCAAATTCAAAGTTTAAAAAATAAAAATAAGTAATACTTTATTTGAGAATAGATTTCTTATTAAATTTTTTGGCCGTTTAGTTTAATGTTTGTCTTTGTCAGTAAAATGGCTATTCAGATTGCATAGCTAAAAAGAGATTCTGAAAAATATCTATTTTAAAGGCGACAATCGAAAATCTGATCCAAGAGTAGGATTTTGGTGACTTCCACTAAAGTGCCAATATCTCGAAAACCATCAATTTTTTACTAAGGTCATTTTATGTTTTTCTGGGTGCTTATGAGTTGCTCCATCAGCCCCTTCAGTATTATCGTTGACTTTCCGGACACCCTGTATATTAAGGAAAAAGTATTTCAAAATAATAGATATTATGTAAATCTAAGAAGAAAACATATAGAAGATGATTTACAAGAATTTATTGCAAATCTAGTTAATGGGCTAAATTACTATCTCTTTTTTTAAAACAAAGAAGACGAACTGTTTTTTATAAGAAATATGCAAGAAAAAATTGATAAGTTAAATTCCAAGTTATATATTTGTTCCACTAAGCTAACGGATGTGTTATTGGAAAATGAAAGACTAGATAAAATGAATTGCCATCATGTCTATAAAACTGGACATCGCGGAATCCAAACTACTATAGATTCTTTAAGAAAAAATTATTATTGGCCTAACTTAACCAAAGACGTGACTAATTATATCAACAATTGTGATATCTGTCAGAAGGCCAAATATGAACGAAATCCAAATACTTTTGAATTTCAGCCAATTCCAATTGGGAAATATCCATTCGAAAGAATACATATGGATACTCTTTCAATAGCGAAAGAAAAGTTTTTAACCGTGATAGATACTTTCTCTAAATTTGGTCATGCTTATCCTATTAAAGGTCTCAATCCAACTAATATAACTGACTCATTTTTAATTTTTGTATCGCATTATGGTTTACCAAACACTATAGTTTGTGATAACGGAATTGAATTTAATAATCAAGTTTTTCAAAATTTCTGTAAACTACATAAAATTTATATTCATTATACAACACCTAAGAATCCTAACTCAAATAGTTACGTTGAGCGCTTTCATTCTACTCTCTTAGGGTACAAACATAGTGGAACGACGAGGCTAGAGGCACAGCGACGAGGTAAGCGACGATATAAGCGACGTGGCAGGAGACATACACATAGTAAGGAGACAGAAGTCGCGATTAATTGCGACTTTTCAAATTCAATTTAGTCAAAACAATGTTTTCCGACAGTGAAGATGAAATTTTATTTGACAATGCCGCGCTTCGCGGACTTATTGTAATGGGAGGTTTAAACAGAACTTGCTCTGTACATCCCATTAATAAATCGCGCAAACGATTTGGGCAGTATCATACACTATTTTTTGAACTCAAGCAGCATCCAGACCGATTTTTCGAGTAATTAAAAATGGATATTGCTACTTTTAACTATATTTTAGAAAAAGTGTCTCCATGTCTACAAATGAATTGGACAAAATACAATAAACAACCCATTGGACCGGAAGAGAGGTTGGTTATTACTTTAAGGTAAGTTGAATGTATATTTTTGTACAAAAAACATAATATTTTTTAAGTATTACAACTAAACAGGTCAATTAACATAACATCTTAAACACTGGAAAAAATGAACAAAAATAAACTAAATAGAAATATTCTTTTCGGTAAAAACATAAAACGAAAGATTCAGTAGGAGTTGGCGTTCTGATTGATCGGATAATCGAAAGATTCGATTCCTTGATTCTGATTCATTTGATTAGTATAGCCATAAGCATATCTCTGAACCAGATCTTGAACGCCATTTCTAAAATGCAAAATGTTGTTATCCGTAATTTTTCTCACGTGTGGTAGTAGACTCTTAAAAAATGACAGATGATCATCTTTTGTGGTTTCATTTATGTTTGCCCTCTTTGTTCTAATGAACTCCAATTTCTGTTCCCCGATGGCCAATAAAGCGTTAACATTATTTTTTCTTTTACGGAGTCGGCCCTTTAAAACTGTTCGAGGTTCTATTGTTTCCGTCTCCACTCTATCGTCATCAGAATTCACATCAGATTGCACGTCCGTAGCAAGCGATTCATCCAAAGAATCTACCAAATTTCCCGTTGATTGTCGAGGCCTAAATTGATCCTTTAAGAATAACAAACTTTTAAAATAGGGCCAGTGGGATTTAATTGCAATGTCCCCTGGATCACCAGACCGTGGAATGGGAAGTTTTTTCAGTTCTCTTCGGAAATAATCTCTTAAATTTTTCCATTTAGTTTGGGCCACCTTCACTGCAAAAAAATGGATTTCAGTTACGAATAAGCTATTTTTAACATTGATTTTTGTTTCAGAAGTGGTTCATTCTAGCATTAGTGTTAAAATAAAATAGAACACAGCCTAATCACTGACACTAACTAAAATTTTATTATTTTTTATTGCAGATATTGTGCTACAGGGGAATCTTTCAAAAGCCTATCATTCACTTTTCGCATGGGAGCTACAACAGTTGGATCAATTGTTAAAGAAACTGTTAACGCGGTATGGAATATATTACAGCCAATACACTTGCCAGTTCCAACACAGGATGATTTCATTAAAATCAGTGAAGATTACATGAAAATCTGGAATTTTCCCAATTGCTTAGGTGCATTGGATGGCAAGCACGTAAAAATTAAATGTCCCAATCATTCAGGAAGCATGTTCTTTAATTATAAAAAATTCTTCTCGATCGTTCTTCAAGCAGTCTGTGATGCAAATTATCGCTTTACTGTAATAGAGGTGGGAGGATATGGACGACAATCCGATGGGGGTACTTTTCAAAGTTCGGCTTTCTCTAAATTACTTTCAAAGAAACAATTAAATGTACCAACTGAACAGTCTCTACCACATACGCAAATTCGAATGCCATTTGTTTTCATAGCCGATGAAGCATATCCACTACAAGAAAACTTGCTTAAACCCTATAGTAGACAAACTCTGAATCTTGAAAGGCAGTACTTTAGCGTTACCAGCGATTATCTAGAGCTAGGAAGACAATTGAATGTTCATTTGGTATAATATATGCAAAATGGAGAATATTATCGAAATAGAAATATATCGCCATAGAAACAAACGAACAACTCGCCGACATTACAATTAAGGCAATTTGTCTTTTACATAATATTATCATGGATAAAGAGGGTTTCGAAAGGCATTTAAAATTGGTTACAGAAAGTCTTTTACTTGACATTTTACAATTTTACAAGACCCAATTGGAATGCAAGAGGTCGGGTTCCCAATCAAGCAATTTTTATTCGTGACACATTTAAAGATTACCTAAATAATTTCCCTATTCAATATGAGTGACTCTGTATATAAAATAAAGGTATGTACTTAAAATTTACTTGCCTGTTATTCCACATTCTATAGCTACTTGTGACCAAAGCTCATCTAATACATAACGGTTTCTATGATCTGGATGAGAAGCATTCCATAATGCACGCCTGTTGAACACGCAGGTTATGATGTTTACTTGCTCAACCATTGCGTATATGCTGTACCAACAAACAACCTTTTCTAAACCAAAACATGCAAAAACCAATCAAAACCGTCCCGTATCAACGCGACAATAAATGCAAATTTTATCTCGAGGCGCACCGCGTCGCTTTTCTCGTCGCCTAGTACCGCGTCGATCTCTTTACTATGTTTGGCTTCATTACAATACACGATGAAATAAAAGCCGCGTCGCTTACCTCGTCGCTGTGCCTCTAGCCTCGTCGTTCCACTATGTTTGTACCCTTAGAACGAGTTCGCACCCAAATGCAGCAACATAGTGCAGAGTCATTAGATACATTAATCAGATATTCTCTTTTTTACTATAATAATGCTATTAATTCTAGCACAAATTTCACACCGTTCGAAATAATTTCTGGTCATTTTAATTCTAAAAATCCATTCGACATTTAAGAGACTAACATTGTTAGTAAATATGTTCAAGATCATAAAAACAAAATGACTAGAACTTATGAGAAACTTGGAGAAATAATAACTGATAAAAAACAACAAAAATTACAAAAAATAAAAGAACAAAGGCAAAATCCGATTACAATTTCTGACTCTGACAAAGTTTATCATAAACAAGAAACTAGAGATAAGTTAGCACCCAAATTTACTAAGGTTATACCTATTGCTCAAACAAAAAATAAAATTAAAACTGACACATCAAAATATTCCAAACATAACATAAAAATGCGCAAGAAATATTAGTTTTTTTTTTCTTGTTTCAGATGAACCTTATTGTTTCCTTTCTATTCTTCCTTACGATTTGTTCTGGTTTTGCTTCACTTCAAAAGCTTTCAAACCCCATTCTACCAGTAAAACTTAATGATACCAAAATAATCGTAAGCAAACATACTTTTGTAACTTACTTTAATTACACATATTTAGAAACAATATCTCATAATCTCTATCTTAAGTATCAAGTAGATTTTATAGCCAAAAGAAAAAATTGTAATGAATTCTCTAGTAAACTTATTGCTCAAGCATATTTAATACTAAATAATAATGAAAATCTTTTAACTACAATTGTTCCTTCTAAAGGGTTTTTCAAATAAGGCGGGCCGATGTTGACTGTTTGTGGCGGCCATGTTGTTTTGGTGGCATCTGTCAAATCTGTTGTTTATTATTCAGTTACTGATGCCAAATCATCAGGACAAGTTACACGATTGAGCAGCACGTCCAAATGATAAAAGTTTATTATCAAAATGAGTGTGTTTATTAGTGCAAACATTGCGTGCCTTGCGTCCAGTATACGGTAGGCGCGGTGGCCCTCAAAGTCAACTCTTCAACGTTTGGTGGCCAAATTTGAGATGACTGGTTCGCTAAACAATCAACCAACTCCCATACGTCAAAGGAACGCCAGATCAGTCCAGAACATCGCCGCTGTCCGTGAAAGTGTTCAGGAGAACCCGAAGCAGTCGATTCCTCGCCGTGCACAAGAACTTGGCCTTTCGCAGACTTCAACTTGGCGAATTTTGCGTCGGGACTTGGGCCTGCACCCATACAAGATCCAACTGACCCAGGAGCTTAAAGTAAATGACCATAGAGAACGCAGTTTGTTCGCTGACTGGGCTTCAGAATGTTTGGAAGTTGACCCTAATTTTGCCCGAAAAATCATCTTTAGTGACGAGGCACATTTTTGGATGAATGGCTTCGTTAACAAACAAAATTGCCGTAAATGGGACGACACCAACCCATGCGAGATTCACCAGGTGGTAATGCATCCACAAAAAGTTACGGTTTGGTGCGGATTTTGGGCCGGCGGCGTCATTGGTCCGTACTTCTTTCAAAACAATGTCGGTGAGGCCATCACTGTCAACGGGGAGCGGTACCGATCAATGATAACCAATTTCTTTTGGCCCGAATTGAACATTATGGACATAGACGACATGTGGTTCCAGCAGGACGGCGCTACGTGCCACACAGCGAACGACACGATGGACATTCTGCGTCACCGATTTGAGGGCAGGGTTATCTCTCGGAGAGGTGACGTAAATTGGCCACCAAGGTCTTGCGATTTGACCCCGCTAGACTTTTTCTTGTGGGGTTTTCTAAAGTCCCAGGTCTATGCCAATAAGCCGCAATCCACCGATGCCCTGAAAGTCAACATAACCCAGGCCATCGCTCAAATTCAGCCGGATCTATGCAGCACAGTAATTGAAAATTGGACCACTTGAATCCAAGCCACCGTGAGAAGCCGCGGCGGACATTTGAATGATGTCATATTCCATACATAATGGCATAAGTTGGCCTTTCAAATAAAAAAATAATTTTGTTAATATCTCAGATACAGCTTGTTTTATTCCATTTTAACATCGACCCGCCCTTATTGGAAAACCCTTTATTAGAACAAAACGTGGATTAATTAATATGGAAGGCAAAGTTTCTAAATGGTTGTTTGGCACACTTGATTCTGAAGACGACGATAGAATTAATAAAATATTAGCATTTCTTCGTAAAAATGAGAATCTTCTTCAAGATAAGATTAATGATCAAATACATCTTTCAAAAGATATCATATTAAATGTAAACAAAACTTTTTCAGAACTTAATAATAAAAATATTATAACTAGTAAACAACTTATTGATGATACAAGAAAGTATTAATGAAGTTAACGCATTAAAATTAATAATTAATTCTTTAAATAGCTTATCAATTCAAATGAATCAAATTATTAATGCGATTTCTTTTGCAAATATTCACAAAATACATCCACTATTTTTGTCTTTAAAAAACTTGCAGTTTATTATTGATAAAATATCCTTATTATATTCGAGAGAGAAACTCCCTAATTTTCATGATCAACAAAGCTACTATCAGTTTTTAGGAATCCAGTTATTATTTAAAAATGGGAAAATAATATTCCTTACTCATTTTCCTATCCTAAAAAAGGAAATGTTTAAATCCTATTTCATTTATCCTGTTTTAATTCAAAACAAAGTCCTTTTATCCCAAAAACCCTACCTCTATATAAATGAGAGTTATGGTCTTTATCAATTTAAAACCGACCCATGTGATGCGATTGAAAATATTAATTACTGCAATAATCACCTCCAAACTCAAGAAGACTGTGTGGTGAACATCATGATGAAGTTAGTTAAGTTACCCCATATAATGTCTTATTCAAAACCCCCAAACGTAGTATTATCATGGAAAACTGTGCTGTCCAAAACCATCATGAGTTAGAAGAAGGCAGCTTTTTATAACTATTGGTCCAGAGTGTAGCTTTGTAATTAATAATGAAAAGTTTACTCATGACGATACACCAATTCCAATGTCAACTCTTATACAATTACCTTCACTGGATGTTTCCAAATTACCAGAATATTCAGTGAAAATGAAACTAAGAGGTATCGATCTTGAAGCTATCCAAACCCTTACAAGTAAAGTGAATTCCCAATATGAATTAATCCTACCAAAACTTCCACATGGCATAGATCCACCATCAACATGGAGTTTGATCTGCATCTGCCTCTTAGCCGTCATAATTACCTACCTGTGTATTTATTGGGGATATAAACTATGCTATCCCTACCCAATAAAGTTATGGTTCTCGAAGAAAACATCCCAGAACCTGAACCAGTTGAGGAGGCGTCAGCCTAGCTTTTTATTACTAGGCTTCCATTTTGGTGAGGAGGAGTTATGTTGTACCATCCTATACAACATTATAATCGAAGCACCCTATATATGATAGTAATATGATCCATTGTACGTGGGCGCTACAGAGATAAATCTCGGGATTACCTGACTATTTCTTTTTCTCGCGAATTATCATATTATATTTCACTTATTATGTTTATCAACTAGTATTTTACGTATTATCTTTATACCATATTTTATCTTATAATATTTTAATGAATATGTTTTTTGTCCTATTTTATCTATTTTGATTTAGTATTTAAGACCCTAAAGTTAGATCTTAAGCAGTAGAAACAGTTGATTGTTGCCAGCCTTAACTTTTTTTAATAAATTTTTAAAAAGTTCTGTGAGTTACTTTCACTTAACCTACTCAAGAAACTAGGTTGCTTCTACGAACTAAAAGAAGCTGCTGGAAGCAATACGTTATTTGCGGTTGATGAATTTATTTTTTTATTTGTATTTTTTAGTGATATTTTGATCATAAAACTTTTTTTAAAGACATTTATCATGGTTCGTCAATGTGTGGTGTGTAAGAAAATGGATTATTCTCATCCATACTTAATATTTCGGAGGTAACTAAAAACGATTCCCTAACGTTGGTCTTTTCAATTATGGCGTAGTAGACGCGATGCCGCCGAGCAGTACACACGTGTGTGCGTCCTGCAGCGACAATTTTATAGTAAATATTAAGCAGATTGCGTGTTATTCTTGTAGTAAAATTACCAGTACCATGTTCATTGTGCGAAGTTAAAGGATCAGTTAGTAAAATCAATAGGTGAATGTAAAAATCTTTTTTCGGTGTGCGATCGATGTGTTGATATAGTTAATATCAAACTGGATTTAGCTGCGAACCTATTAAAATTGGAGCAAAAGATGGAACAATGCAACGAGAATACGCAGGAAATCCTTAAAAATTCCGCAAATACTTCAGTAGTAAACAATAATGTACAATGGTCCAGCGTTGTTAAAAGGAATCCGCCGTTAATAATCCGACCCAAGAATGTAAACCAAGATCGAGAAAAAAATTAAACCATCGGATTTGTCGGTAGCCGTAAACAAAGTCAATCCTGCGAGCAATGGATGTATTGTTGTTGAGTGCGGCGATAATGAGTCACTGCAAAGGCTCCAAAATAAAGCAGTGGCGGAGCTTTCAGCTAATTATGATGTGGAAATTCCTAAAATGTTAAGTTTCAAAATTACTGTGGTTGGTGTACGTGAGGAGTATCTTAGGGAGGAAAATAATTTTGTACAAAGGATAAAGAGTCTTAAAAATGTACAGAATTTGGAGATAAAGTTAATAAAAAAATATAAGCCGAGTAATTCTACAAAATATAATGTGGTAGTGGAAGTTTCTCCAGAAGTTTTTAAAATGCTTATAATGTGCAAAAGAGTGTTTTTAGATTGGGATTCGTGCTTGGTGTATGAACATATAGGATTACTCAGATGTTATAAATGTTAGAAGTTTGGACATAAAGCTGCAGTGTGTCGCCGAGAAGATGTTGTGTGCCCATTGTGTAACCGAAGCCATAAAAGTGATGAATGCAAGTCAGAACATAAGGAATGTACAAACTGTAAATATGCATAAGAAGTTTTAAAAATCAAAGATATCAAATTTGATCATACCGTGTTTGACAAACAGTGTTTATCCTACCAAAAGGCCATAGAAAGACAAAAATCAAAAACGCATTATTAGCAATTAAGCAATAAAAATGTTAACATTCAAAAAATATCAGACATTTTAATTTTACACGTTAATATACAAGGTCTTACAACACACTTTGATGAATTCTGTCAATTTATGGAAGACAAAAAACCTATGGTATGTTGTTTAAGTGAAACGCATTTGACATCTGACATCGAAGAAAATGAGTTTTTTATTGAAGGGTATACTGCAGTAAACTGTTTATCTAATAGTAGACATACCGGTGGGGTTGTTACTTATGTGAGCAATTGTGTGCCTTTTTCAATTGTTCTTAACGATTCTCAAGACTACAATTTTTGGTCCCTGGTTGTAAAACTAAAAATTTCGCAGGACAATATTATGATTGGTGCATGCTATAGATCTCCAAATGCAGACCCAGCTCCCTTTTTCCAGTATTTAGAAGATAGCTTAGGTGATGTGATGTTTCATAGACAGCGAACCATTTTTTTAAGAGATTTTAATATATGCTGGTTAAAAACTACTAGTGACACAAGAAAAATAAAGAACATCATTCAGAGTTCAGGATTTAAACAAGTGGTAACAAAGGAGACTAGAATAACAAAAACTTCTTCTTCTCTTATTGATTACATAATAACCAATGATTTTAATCTGCAAGAAGTTCAAAGGGATTTTCAAAGCATAAGTGACCATGAAATAATTGGGGCAAATATACAAATACAGAAACCGCCAGAAAAAAAATCGCTTTTCTACTGCAGAAATCTGAGTGACGAGAATATTGCTAATATAGCTGAGGAACTAATAGGAAAAACATGGAATTACACCTCTATAAATGTAGATGTTATTTATTCGGATTTTATTACTAACATTCAGACAGCCTTAGATAAACTTGTACCAAAAATGAAAATTAATCCTAAAAAAACGTGGATAAATCAAGATGTAAAACAGTTACAGGAAAAAAGAGACAAGGCCTATAAAATATTCTCTATTACAAAACAGGAAGCAGATTGGGAAAACTTTAAGAAATATAGAAATGAGGTTGTATCTGTGATAAGAAAAAATAAAAAACGGTACTACGAACAAAATATTGACAACTGCAAAGGGAACAGTAAAAAAATGTGGAGAGTTTTAAAGGACTTAGTCGGAACAAAAAAGCAGGGCAGTGAGCGGTTTACTGAGCTAAATTTTGAAAATTAGAACGGCTTATTAGAGGAAAACTTTAACAATTTTTTTTTTGGACTCTTTGAATGAAGTTTCTGAAAGTATAGAGGATAGAGACTGGGAGGCGCCAGACCTAAATATTAAATCAAAACTCTCTCAATTTAAAACAATTAATATTTCACAGTTGAAAAAAATTGTATATGGTTTAAAAAATAAAGGCTCAAGTGATGATTGTTTAAATGTTAAATTGGTAAAACAACTCTTTGACGTGATTGGATATCCTCTACTATATTTAATTAACACTTCAATAGTCACTGGGAAGGTACCTTATGACCTAAAAACTAGCGTTGTAATTTCAATCCCCAAAGTGAATAAACCAACTGTTCCTTCGGAAGTTAGACCTGTAAATCTTTTACCAACTGTAGATAAGATCTTAGAGACTATAATTTGTAATCAATTGAGGGATTATCTTGAGAAAAATCATTTGTTGTTTGAGGGACAATCAGGATTCAGAAGTCAACATTCCTGCGAATCTGCAATCCAGTATGTATGTACAAATTGGAGAGAGAAAATGAACAATGGTGAAATAGTTCTTGGTGTATTCGTAGATCTTAAGTGTGCGTTCGAAACCATTGATCGTAGAATTCTGTTAAAGAAAATGAGGCTTTATGGTATTGATGATTATGCTTTAAGTTGGATTGATAATTATCTAAAGGACAGGTTTCAAAGGACAAAAATGGGACATAGGGTATCTCAAAAAAAGGAAAGTGTACTGGGTGTACCCCAAGGAAGTGTTTTGGGGCCCTTATTGTTTATTCTTTATATAAATGACCTGAATAGGATATTAAATAGATGTTTTATACACTTATTTGCAGACGATACCCTCATATCCGTCTCTGGAAAAGATTATTTAGAAATTGTAAATATATTAAATAGTGAGCTTAATGTGTTGTATGATTGGTTATGTAAAAATAGATTAAAACTGAATTCTTTAAAGGCTAAATGTATGGTAGTAGGATCAGTAACAAAATGTAAATATTTTTTCGATTTAGGATTGTCTTTGTTCATAAATGGTTCACCTATAGAGTTTGTAACTGAAATTAAATATTTAGGTGTAATCCTTGATTCGCAATTAAATTTTTCAAGTCATGTAAATTATTTATGTAAGAAAATAGGAAAAAAAGTAGGGTTTTTTAATAGAATATCGTATGTTGTTTCTAAATGGTCAAAAATGTTAATTTACAAAACTATAATTTTACCTCACTTCACGTATTGTAGTTCATTATTGATTTCTTGCAACAAAGAAGAGATACAAAAATTACAAATACAGCAAAATAAAATAATGCGTGTATTATTGAATTGTAGCAAATATGTGCCGACTTAAGACATGTTAAATTCTTTAAATTGGTTAAATGTTGAGCAAAACATAAAAAAGGCAAATCTTTCTATTGTATATAAAATTGAAAATAACTTATTGCCAGGGTATCTCAACGTTTATTTAAAAAGAAGAGTACAATTCCATAACTATAACATTAGATCTAAGCAAAACTTTAACATTAGGCAGGTAACGACATCCGCGTTACAAAAAAACTTTGTTTTGGGGAGGTAAAGAATGCACCAAGTGTACATATGTTTAATAGGGGACTATTTGTTTATTTACGCAATCAAAATTGATTTTTTGTTTTCTGTTAAGTAGATATTAGTAGCCAAGTGCTAAATAAAAAGATTATTTATTATATATTATTATTTATTATTATTATTATTATTATTATTATTATTATATGGCGTGGGTCAGTGGCGTATACATTAAAAGTAAAATTTTAAGAATACTATTTTTTTATTTGAATTTGTATGTAATGTTTAATATAGGAGAGGATAATTAACGTATATATTTTATTATACTTTGGAAATGATACCTAGTACTGTATATGGCACATTTGGTGACCATATCTTTCATGATAATATTTTATCAATACACCCAATCTATGTACGTAAATTAATTTTAAAATCATATTCTAAGATCTGGATTTGTTATGAAACTAAAAAACAATTGAATCGATGTAAGCAGAAAGGGCACATGTCAAAAAAACACATTGTTGGGAAATCGATAAAAACTGTTTTTTTATCAAATTAAGTAAAATTATTAACATTTATTGTAGTTTGAATATGTTTTGCACGATTTGCCTCCTTATATTTTAAATTTAAAAATTGATTTTAGCTCCCCCAGAACACTTTGAAAGAATTGACATGTGTCCGTTTTGCAAATATTTAGTAAATTTGAAAAATATTTATTTTTTTTAATACAGCTTTAGTTATGTAAAGTACAAGTCAAAAATAAACAGCTAATTTCAATAGAAGAGTACAATGTTTTGGAAAAACTAATCTTCGGATCATTCATTGATTGTTGATTGTAGGCCACCGAAGAATAGCATCAAAATATGGTTTGTGTTCTTCTGCAACAAAAGCAGTGCATTTCCTTATGTTATGCTCCATTTTGTTGGCCTTAATAGGAACTTTTCCTAAGGGAAGCGCAAGGCTCGTTGGCAAAGTTGGGCAGGCCATTCCAGGTTGTGATAAATTAAATGTATGTGACACCAAACCGTCAGTAAAAGGATAAGCTTGAACAGTGCCTTTTTGTTGGGATGTGTATTTAAAACATGAAAAGGTGCTTATTTTAAAGTTGACCTTTTCGTTACGAGGAAAATGTTTTGTTTCTTCAGAGACACAGGTTTTTTTATAAAATTTTTCCCACCAGTTTTTGAAATCTAATACGTCACTTGTTGCAACCTCTTTGACTGAAAATTTTGTATTATTTTTGGTACTGGTAATAATAATCGTGGAGATCTCGTGAACGGTACATATTCTATCATGTTTCCGTAAATTTTTTTTCAACAACGCAAAGTCCCTGTCACACAGGAGAAATGAATGCCCCCTAACTGGGAAAAAATGCCAAATCATACTAAATTTATCAGAATCTGTGAGAGCCAAAAGCATCTTGACCATAGTATGATTCTTGTTTTGGCCCCAGCAGTTATCACTGTAAAGGTGAAGCTCCGATTGATTTTCCTTGAATTCATTAAGATATTCGAGAACAAACATACAAATTTCGTCAAAAATTTGCCTGTCCCTCGTGGTAAACGTACATCCTGGATTTATTTGTCTTAAGATTGTGAATACAAAATACGGACACAGTAAGCTGCTGGTAGTAAAATACCTCACCCACAGGCGTTGTGGGTAACTGGACATTTTGCATAAAATCGAAGGCCAATGACAAAACTTGGTCTTTATTTTTCTTTTCTTCAATATCTTTGGTTTTTAGCCCTTCGTTTGTGAACTATCAATTCTGCGACGGCAGTACGCTTGGCCGTGTCATTCAAATTTTGGTCTTTTATTTTGTTATTTAATAATTCACGTTGAACAAACATCAACTTGTGGTCTTCCGAAAGAGAGATTAACATTTTCACGGAAAAAGCATCTATAAAATGTAAAGCTTTTGGACCTTTTGGTTTGGATACTTCTCCAGGTAAAGCTGATGCATTTTTGTCAAATTTAGCTGGCTATTCAATTAATGTTTTTCACGTCCTGAATAGTGGCTGATTTTTGTAGGAAATGATTGTATGTGTTCCTTTACACAATTCCGAATTTCTTCTGAGAAAGTATTAAGCACTTGTCATTTTTCCGCGTAAGTCATTCGGTGACTTGCCTTGTGAGGATAAGGTGTTAATTCTCCTGATGCGTTTGTACGTGATAGCATATAAATTCAAACATGCTTTAACACAAATCTCTACTTTGGAACTTCCTTTAAATGAGTAGTACTTGAAAATTTTTGATTTGGGTTTATTTTTGTCACCTGGTCGAGGACTTACTTCCAACATATCCACAAGACCCTGTAGAAAAATGTCTTGTTCGTTTTTAGAGCTTAAAGTATAAAATCGTTGAAAAATCGTCAATCTATCTGCATCAGAGAACTTTTCAGAGCATTTCATTCTACAACTAAATAATGAAATTAACCGATGTGCCAAAAATACTATAAAAGAACCTACCTGCAAAGGACTCCATTATTAATTTTTTCTCATAAACGTCTCTTCCTTTACTTTCTTTATAAGACTTTCCTTCTAATCTTGCCTTTTTCTGTATGTTGCGAGCATACTGAGAAGGCTCTGCTTTTCGTCTTTTATTAGGTGTTAATTCAGAATTGTCATCCATGTCAAATGAAACTAAAACCACGTGCAACTGTCCCCAAAACAACCAACAGATTAACTAAAGTCGAATTTTTGCTGATGACGTAAGACGCACGACAAACACATGTTGACCCCACCATTTGAAACACTAACATTTCGCATAAACGGCACATGTCACTGACGTGTGCCTTTTATGCATAACGCTAGCATTATTACTCGACATTTCTAAGACATCGGGGATGCGAACTTGTGTCCCTTATACATAATCCGTTGCGTCTACCATAGGAGAACACATTTTAGGTATAATGGCAATTTGTCAAAATATTGACTTGTGTCCTTTCTGCTTACACCGGTTCAATTAGATCTTATAACAAAAAAAATCGAAGTAGAAGTGTAAATACCAAAACAATATTATTTAGAAATGAATGACTTTATGTACCTATGTATATTACATTACACTTTACTTACACAGGATGTTTTGTGTTTTGAATTTGAAAACTTCCCACCACGGATTTATCGAAAATTACTGTTTAAAAAAAAACGCCGAAATACGTCAAAAGATTTGTCAAGGGGGACAACTTGTTATAACTTTTTTTTTAAATGAAATGGGGAACCGATGAATGCCCAAGTTAATCAAAAGAAAAGAAGTACTAAAAATAGTAAAAGGTTTATGGCCTTAAGAGGGTCTCCAAAAGTTGTTTGATGCCCGGAGGAACTTAACCCCTCTTACCTGAAACGCCCAGAGAAGGAATCCTTCACAATGCTGCTAGCTCAAGCTGATGTGGGTTCTAGCTTCTTTCTCAACTAAATGAACCAAAATTTCTTAGGTAGTAACTACCTAAGAGTTACCCAAATAAATGTCAAAGTCAGTATGGCGCCACCAAGTTTTGGATTTTATATAATCCCAATGGACGCCCAATATTTATCAAAATTTATTTAGGCTCAAGTTCAAAACGAAACTTGGAAAACAAAATCAAAGTCAAGTCGGTATACACTATTGTTTCCAAATTACCTATGATATTCTAACCTACTCAACTCAAGTGAAAAACAAAATAACAACAGAAATAACAATTTATTTAAGTCTTGATTATCACAGCGAATTACGTTATGTTATTTTATTTATCTTTAAGAGGAATAATTATTTAAGTTGGTAATAAGAAACCACAACCTTTAAGTTTCTAATTACAAGAAAAACAAAGTTGTCAACAGATAACGTGCCATAAAATTAAATTTTCCAAAATGATGCACTGTCATTCGTGACCATGCTTATAAGAAATATATCTAAAAAAAAAAATACACAATCAAAAGTGTGGTTGTCAAAATAAAATAAATTATGTTACACCCAAACCTTTTGGGGAATGAAGCTTCAATTCGAATTAAACTAACAATTTACATGGCCCGGTATATCCCGCCACGGGCATTGACCTAAGCAAGCAAAAAAAATGACAACCCTAACTGTTGAAGCTTCCCCAATCAAAATTACCCTTTTATTATTTTACTCTAATATTTACTAGCTAATCTGAGAAAATTTGACATCTTAGGAGTAGTCTGAAAATAAATAATATAATCCAAGTATATACTCGTAGTACTACGAAGCCGACTGCGTTACCTCACAGGAGTCACTTGTCAGATATATAAGTCCTCTTATCAGTAATATTCAATAATAAAATAGCATCGATTAAATAATGTCAATAAAATTTTAAATAACTTTTGAGACAAAGTACAGTCGAACCTGGTGGGCCTTTGGATTATCAAAATAATATAAATATATCCAGCCTTGAATGAGAAAAATAATTACATCCCCTAACCACCACAATTCGGCTTCACCCCGCTCAGATTGTAAAGTCATATATGTATGTATCTCAACTCAAAAGATAAAAGTTGTGATAATAAAAATAAAATAAGATAAGTGAATAAAAAAAAATGTTATGTCACTTAGCTCCACACACAGCAGACTACTTCAGATTCGAGACTCTCCCAGACATCCAGTTCCCCATCGAAAAAAAAAACTGCAGGCTTCCAAGCTTCACCTCTTCCACCTCACAATACGCCAAGCTCTGGTAGTGGTCCAGATCAGACGTTAGCTCACAGTTGTTTAATGTCTCCTCTAGATTAGAGCCAGTAGAGTACATAACCCCAAAATAAAAGTACCATGTGGCATGAAGAAATCAGGTCCGTACAAAAAAAATCCGTCCAAAATCCATGTTATGTAGCTTTGTTAATTAAATTGTCCCCTGCCAATGCCAATCAGGACCGCCATTTTGCCGCTGTTCGAGGGCACGTGAAAAATTATTAGGTTTTAAATCGCCATAAAGGCCAGTAAATTCAACAAAACAACAAATTATAGCATTACGCCCAAAAAGTTGATTTACTATCACCACATTTAGTCAATTATATCCCCATATGGGTAAAATTCACACGAATTTCAAAAAGAACTAAAGCACTCTTCACTACATGATGGCGGTCTGGAAGAAGGAAGGACCGCAGAGGTTAAACCCGTATTTAAGCAATCACGCACAAAATGTATTGCCAATCCAAAATAACTTAACTTTTTTTTATAAGTACCATAAAACCTTTTATAAAAAAATAAATAACTAAATTTATGGCCCAAGGAAGTTGGCATAGAAAATATGTGTCACTATGACACTCAATTTCAATTTTCCCTAGACCAGTAACTTCTTGCTATCTTCCAAGAAAACTAATATTTACATAAGATAAAAAGAGACAAAAATTTGATAGGCCAGTCCGAGTAAAATCAACCAGCATATCTGGTATGGTCAAGCCAAAATCAGTTATTGTACTATGGACAGTACAGAATACACAATTGTACATGCCCAATTAATCATTATTCATTATAAAAGAAATAAATAAAGTATGGAATAATCAATATGATATATAATTTAAATTCTAAAATATTTCTTTAGTCCAGAACCGGGTTTTATAAGAGTATAAATAAAATTTCATTAACAACCAGTACAATATGAAGCTGAAATGTACAAGACTAAATGTGTCTAAATGTAAAAATTTTTTTTTTTTAAATACTAATTTATAGGTGTATAGCCAATTAAGAAACCAATTACACTACAATCCAAATTAAATTTAATTATCTATTGAGTTAAGTAATAGGCAATTGAAAATAAAAAAAAATAAATTAAATAGGTAGCTAGTTTCCAACTTCATCATAATAAGGTTTAAGATCTTGCACATGCCAATTTCCTTTTGATTTCCCATGCATATCCTCAAGTTCAAAAATGCAGTAACCCACTTTATTTTTCACCCTAAAAGGACCTTCAAAATTACCTTCCAACTTAGCAGTAAAATAGTTCCCTGCATCTGACAATGCATACAATCTTTTCCAAACTAAATCATCAATATTGAATTCTACATTTCGACGTCTTAAGTTATATTGATCCCTAGATTTCTGGCCTGCTTGTAATAATTTCTTCGAAAGAAATTCCCTTAGCTTCCCTAAAGATTCAACCCTTTTAATGGAATTCCCCCGAGATTGATCAGAAACTCTATTTTGGTTAACGTCCCTATATTGAAAAAATTATGATGCATGCAAAATCATTTCAGTACCATGGTTAATAAAGTAAGGCGTTTTACTTGTAACTTCATGAGTTGCTGTATTAATTGCACAAGCTAAAGCTGCTAGGTTTTCATCCCATATTCTATGATTTTCCGAAGCAAAAGCAGTTAACATGGATTTTAGTACTCCATGTTGCTAAATATTGCATATTTTAGCAGAATTAGCTTTCCTAATGTCAAAGAAACGATTAAATTGACTAAATACATCAGTGGCCACAAATATATACATATTGCCACGTTTACTCTTAGGCAAAGGATCAAATAAATCCATACTCACAACCTGCCAACAATGTTTAGGGACCAAATCAGAAACCATTAAGCCTGCTGGCTTCTTTTGTTCAGGTTTGATTTTCTGACAAGTAACACAATGTCTCACAAACCTTACCACGGTCGACCTCATCCCTGGCCAATAATACAATCTGCCTATCTTGGCATAAGTCTTATAGACACCTAAATGACCTCCTAAAGGCGAGCAGTGGCAGCTTGCAAAAACCTCGTGTCTCCTATCCTTAGGAATAACTAATTTCCAATAGTCAGCAGCGTCACGTAAATCTGGGTAATCTAACCTCACATGTTTATAAATCTTGTCCTCACTAACTCTCCAAAGAGGAAAATCTAATGGATTTTTGACAATTCTATCTCTCAATTTAATATACCAAGAATCACTAGTTTTATGAAAATCATGGTAGGAGAACTGAACAGAATCACAATTTATTTATTTATTTATTTATTTATTTATTTATTTATTTCAATATACGGCAGAGCCAGTTTACAAAAACAAAATAGATAATACAAAATACTAAACAATATAGCAATATAAATACAATACTAGAATTACAAAAAAAATATATATATACCAAGATAAAACCTCTGAAAAAACAGTCATCAACAGGGCTAAAAACTTAGCACTATCCAAGGAACGTAGGTTAAAGTGTAAGATTATTTATTTTTGATTTGAATGACCGTAAGCCGCCGGAAAATGGATCCAAACTATTTTCATTAAAGAAACGCAAAGTCCTAGTCAGTGGAGAAAAAAACCCATAGTTGGCCGAATGAAAGGGTAAACGAAACATAGAAGAGCTGATCCTTCTTTGACAGGTGTTAAAAGGAATTGCTTCCAAGATGGTAGGACAATGATATAAACCATTTAAGATCTTATAAAACGTTAAAGCATCAGAATAATGCCGTCTGACTTCAAGATTAGGGATATTAAATTGGACACTGATAGCATTATAGTAGATGTAATAATTACGAAAAATATTAACTTCAGCTCTATAAGCAAGGGATCTTAAGAATCTTCTTTGTACAGTTTCAAGGTGTTCAATATGAGAATCATAATAAGGGGACCAAATTACAGACGCATACTCAAGCAAGGAACGTACCAAAGAGTAATAAAGTAATTTGAAACAATAAGGTGAAAGATGTACACTATTTCTAGTGATAAAACCAAGACTACGCATACTCCTGTTAATAATATCCAAAATGTGCGGCAAAAAAGTTAGCTTGGTATCAAAAAGAACACCTAAATCTTTAACTGTATAAACTGACTTGAGTTCGTTATTGTTGATTGTGTATTGATAATTAATAATTTTATTAGAACGACCAAACGAAATACATACACACTTCTTTACATTCAGTTCCAGACTATTGCTATTACACCACTCAGCAACACTATTTAAATCCAATTGAAGTAGCTCAGCATCAAGATATGACTCAATGGCTTTATACAGTTTAAAATCATCAGCAAAAGCAAGATGTTTTGAATGAACAATTACATCACTCAAATCTCTTATGAACAAGTTAAAAAAGACCGGTCCAATATGCGAACCTTGAGGCACGCCTGAAGATACTTCAATACCATTAGAAATATAATTACTTATCCTGACCAACTGTGTGCGACCAGTCAAAAAACTATGACAAAACTCGACCAAAGTCCTACCAAGGCCCATAGCCCCAAACTTCTGAACCAGATGTTCATGACCAACCCTATCAAAGGCCTTTGAGAAGTCTGTGTACACACTATCGACCTGTACAGACCTCTCAAAAGCACCAATCAAATCATACTGGTTAGTCAACAGGTTAGTCACCGTAGATCTACCCTGACAAAAACCATGCTGATGATCACTAAGCAATCGCCTACAGTGCCACGAAAATCGCACAGAAAACAACCTGTCAAACATTTTAGGAACTACAGACTGAATACACACACCTCTATAGTTACAAATATCAGTTCTATCCCCATTTTTATGAATTGGCGTTAAAAAGCTTACCTTCCAATAATCAGGAAATTTGCCTGATGTCAAGCAAAGATTGAAAAGGTGATGCAGAGGCTTACTCAGAGTGCACACACAGTTTTTAAGAAAAACAGATGGGATACCATCAGGGCCAAAAGAATGTTTGTTCGGAAGGCATAAGATTTCATCAAATATGTCCAATAAAGAAAAAGAGATGCGATTTAAATCCAGACTGTAATCAAATTTATAGTCAGGAGCCTTGCGGACAGGTTGCCTGTATGTAGTTTCAAAATACCTAGCAAATAAGTTTACAATATCTTGACCATTACCAGCAACCTCGGCTTCCATATGCATGCTATTGGGGTATGAATCAGACCTACGTAATCTATTGATGTGTTTCCAAAATGAAGAAGGATCATGAGAAATTTCAGTATTTAATCTTTCAATATATGACCTAAAACATTCATCACGAAGAGTTTTACATTTATTCCTCAAATTTGAAAAATTAACATAATCCATGGGATTCTTACTATTTTTGAATTTTGTGTGAGCAATCTTTTTTTGAATAACAAGATTCTGTAATTTTCTACTAAACCAAGTGGGAAAATTAGATGATTTAAAATGTTTAATTGGAACAAACATCTCAATAGCAAAATAGAGAGCATTGTAAAAAATATCAATGCATTTATTAATATCCTTCTGATTAAAAGCAGTATCCCAATTCATGCAAGCAAGGTAATTATTAATGGCAACAAAATCACAGTTTACAAAATCATAATAATAAACATCATACTTAAGACTAAAATCACAATTAATAGGAATACTTATTTCATAAGCAGGATGGTGGTTTGATGCCGGTGATAAATTTTCAGTAGCATATATGACTTTAACATTTGACAAACTTGAGAAAAATAGATTAAGAAAAGTACCAAACAAATTTGGCAAGCCATTCACCTGCTTAAGATTAAGATAGTTACAACAACTACATAGCACATTTGCAGATGTTATAGACTCAGCCGTCTCAACATGCAGTCCGTTCACAGTGTTCCTCCATACCGCATGTGGCAGATTAAAATCACCACAAAATAGAATATCACAACTAGTATGAATACTCACAAGATCCATGGATGTAGAGGCAAATTCCTCATAAATTGATAAAGGAGAAGCAGGAGGGATGTAGACAGCACCAAAAATGATATTCTTGTCACTGCATGATACAAGCACAAAGATGTGTTCCAGGGTTGAATCACTGGTCTGTAATAACCTGGCTTTAAAACATTTACGAACAGCAATCAAAGTGCCACCACCCCTTTGCCTCCCTGTATTTGTGTAACTTCGATCCTGACGGAAAATATTGAAGTCAGTGAACCTTAACTCCGAGTCTAGAAAATCTTCATTAAGCCAAGACTCCACCAAAATCACAACATCATATATGCAACTGTTGACAGCATTCTGCAGATCAGCTATTTACCGGGACATTCCTCGATAAAGCATCCGCTATTACATTATCGCGCCCTTTCCTATGAATTATTTTATAGTCGAATTGCTGTAGCCTTAAAGCCCATCTCCCCAATCTACCTTGAGGATTTTTAAGATTATCCAGCCACTGTAAACTATGATGATCACAAATAACCGAAAACTTAGCACCTTCTAAATAACATCTTAACTTTTCTATACTAAATAGGACTGCTAGAAGTTCTCGCTCAGTAGCTGAATACAACTTTTCCTGTCGAGTCAAGGTACGAGATATATAACAAATGACATTTTCACGCTCATTATAAATTTGATATAAAACAGCGCCAACCCCATATCCTGAGGCATCTGTTTGCAAAACGAAGTCATATTCGAATCTAGGGCAAGTTAAAATAGGTGCTGAAATCAAGGAATTTTTAACTTTTTGAAAAGCTTCATCACATTTTACATCCCCATAAAATTTAGTTCCCTTTCTTAAAAGTTTGGTCAATGGTGCAATTATATTAGAAAAGGTAGGAATAAATCGACGATACCAAGATAGCATACCAATAATTCTACGAACTTCTGTCACTGATTTTGGAGTTGGCATGTTAGTAATGGCTTCGACTTTGGAAGAATCCACAGAAATTCCATGACGATTTACTACATAACCCAAATATCTTAACTCGGCTCTACAAAATTTACTTTTTTCCTTATTAAGTGTCAGATCGGCTTCCTCCAAGCACTGAAAAACATCTTTTAGAAGCTGTAAATGGCTCTTAAAATCCGGGCTTATTAGAATAATATCTAAACACTGAATTCTGAAACTTGGGACCGAGGATGGTGTCGATCAACCTTTGGAAGGTTGCGGGGGCATTCTGTAATCTAAATGGAAGTCTACGGAACTAAAATAAACCACGTCCAGAAACGGTAAATGCAGTATACTGCTTACTATTTTCCTCCAATTCAACCTGCCAATAAGCACTCTTCAAATCCAAAGAAGTAAGATATTTGGCTCCGCCCAACTTATCCAAAATGGCTGAAATGTAGGGAAGTGGATATGTACAACGCTCGGATACAGAATTTAATTTCCTAAAATCAACGCAGAATCTCATTTTGCCATCACTTTTAGGCACCAGAAGAACCGGAGAGGACCAAGCTGAAGTAGATGGTTCGATGACTCCCAACTCCAACATCTTGTCAACCTCCTCATCAATGAGTTTCTGTTTGAAAGGTGATACAGGATAATACCTTTACTTAATAGGCTCACTATTAGTGATTATCTCATGTTTAACAACTGAGGTGCATCTCAGCTTATCCCCAATCTTTTGAAAGTAAGATGAAATTAATTTATCCAAAGCCAAATGTTCTTCTGCAGATAAATCTGCTTCACACTGAATCAAGGAAATTTCAGAATTTAAAGGTTCTTCAGAAAAATCCCATTCACCTCGACGCATGTCAGGAACAATACCCAAGTTTTTCCAGAAATCAATACCCAAAACCAACTCATGACGAATCTCTGGGACTATAAAAATGCCAATAACCCTAACAACTCCTTTTACACTTACAGGCACGCTAACAACGCCTATACATTCACACGACATATTATTAGCTATTGTACAAGATGTTCTCCTATTAATGTTCAAAGTAACTCCCAATATTTTCAATTTTTCCCAACCAGAACTACCCATAAAAGTCCTATTTGCAACTGAATCCAAAAGACCATAAAATTTAGACCCAAAAATTTCTACTGATAAATAAGGACAATCCCCTGGACCTACATGTGCTAATACATAGTCAAGTACAATTTTATTTTTACAATCCATGGTCGAATCAAAACCAGAAGCAAACCCCTTGACCTAAGATTGGCTTCTCGAGCCGTTTCCCTGATTATTATGTCTATTACAATCTGGACAGTTTATTTTAGTAAAGTTATCTTTTCCACAGCCAAAACATTTTTTAATTTTTGATGTACAATTTTTAGCAAAATGATTTGGTTGGTCACATTTAAAACAAAGTTTTACTCCAGAATTAGCATTACCAAAATTATTGTTATTTTTGTTGCCAGAATTGTGATAATTTAGACCACTAGGACCTGTTTTAAAATTACTGTTCTTAAAATTCTTAGAATTAAAATGTCTGTTTTGTCCATAACCATCTGAAGCTTGGAATTTATTGTGGTTACTAGATCTTTGATTAAAATTTTGATTTTGTCCTGGCCTATTTTGATTATTGATATTATTATTATTTGCAAATCTATTTGTATTAACAAAAGAACTCTGACTTGAATGAGGTATATTCTGGTTATAATTACTTGAAAATCTATTATTATTATTATTATTATTATTATTATAGTTGGAATTTTGAAAGTTGGAGTTTATTGATTCACAATTATTTAGATTGTCAAATTCTGTACTATTAAGTTTACTACTTATTTTAAAATTTTCTAAACTTGTCCTATTATATTGATGTTCTTTTATTTTATTGATGATTATATTGATTCTAACCTAAAATTACTTCACCCCCTTTCACCCAATGCCCCCCAGGGTCATCCCCTTAAAAATTTTAAATGGCAAGGGGTATCGAGTAATAGCTTGTTTAAACGGTCTTTCAAAGTCTTTTATTTTGACGTTTGATTATTTTAAATCGGTCTATTCGTTTTCGAGAAAATTTAAAAAATCTTTGTTTATCTTAATTTGCTCAGATAGAAAACAAAAACATGAAAATATCAGTTTTTATTTCAACAAGTGTTCAAAATGTTGCCTGTTAGGGTTTGCCAAATCTACAATTCGTTTTTAATTTAAAACGGAAACCACCAACATAAGCAGCGATTTCGAAGATTAGACGTGGAAAAAACTAAATAACAACCTGAATTTTTTTTCCGCATTCTTTTCATCAACACAGATATCCTGGGCGAACTGTACTTATTGTTATAGTTATACTGCTTAGTTATTTATAGTTGCTAAGGAAAATAAGGAATTTATTTTGCCGTCAGTTACATTTGTGACTGTTAAGTTCAAGAATTTGTCACACACGCGGCAACGCCGCCAGCCTTGGTTTTGTAACTGCGCTGAACGAGACGATCGCTCTCTTCTCTAGCAGCCGCCGCCATGCTCACATCATTAATATTTTATTAGTTATAAAAATATACAATTTAAATCAGTTTAAGTCTTTTAATGCAGAAAATTAATTAAAAGCGATACAGTTTAGCAGAAAACAACAGTGACAGTCTTGGAATAGTGAAAATTTATTTGTTGAATTGAAGATTTTACTTCTAAAGTGGTTTACACACTAGCCGAAAGAGTGGAAATTATTCTAATTTATGGTGCCCAAAATCAATGTGCTCGGCATACTGCCGTCACGTTTAACGCCAGACATCCGGAGAAGATAACTTCGCATAGGTATGTTTTGGACCTTGTTACTAAGTTTACCAAAACTGGATCTGTTGCAAATAAAAAACGTGATCATCGGCGAATTTTGGATAAAGCCGCTCAAGTCGAAGTTTTGGGTCATTTTGGAATAAATCCTAATATTTCATTACGCAAAATTGTTGCTGCCACTGGTATTTCATTAGGCTCTGTTCACACAGTTACCAAACTTCATAAATTTCATCCATTTAAAATGAAAATATTGCAAAAGTTAACCGAAGACGATTTCGATAGGCGAGTTGAGTTTTGTGAAAAAATGACTGAAGCTACTAATGATAATACTATTCAAGTAAAGAATATCTGCTTCAGCGATGAATGTACATTTTATCTAAATGGCTTTATTAATAAGCATAACTGTAGATATTGGAGCAATAAAAATCCTCATGCATTTGTAGAAGGGCATACCCAGTACCCTCAAAAAATTAATGTATGGGCAGGCATATTAGGAAATAAAGTGATTGGGCCAATATTTATTAACGGAAATTTAAAAGGAGACATTTATTTGGATATGTTGGAAAATACCTTTCGTCTTAACAACTTGGTTTTCATCTTTATAATTTTATTTAGCTATTTATGTTAAGAAGTGCCTTTTATCACATTTGTTCCTTTGTTTATAACGCCTTTTGTTTCTTTACTAAATTTGTGTCTCTGGATTTTTTAGATGTGGAACATGTTTTTTTAATGGCTGTTTTGATAAACGTTCTTATTTTACTTTGCAGTATTTTTGAATGCTATAGTTATTATTATGTTATTTATTAGTTATACTAAAATTATTAGAAAGTTGTAAAAAAAATTGAACATATTATGAAAATGTATATACGTTAATTATTCTCCTAGTTTTTGTAAAATTTTATTCATATTTTGTAGTTTAAGTTGATTTTAGATAGGGTTTCTCTAGGGTTCTACTTACGTTTGATTTATTATTTTTATCTATAGTGTTTAGTTTTTAAGTAGTTCATCTTGTTCGAGAGCCCCATTTTGGCCCCAATTTAGGTTATTTAGATTATATTATTGTAAATCCCTGTAGTTCTAATTTTCTAGAATTTGTATACTTGCTTGCTTTGACTGTCAGTATTCTTCTAAAATTATTGGTCTTTTTGGGCAAAAACAATGAAGATAATTCTAAATAATTCGAAACTGTTCCATCGGGTTTTAAAAAGGACGTGCTTCGTGACAATTCATTCAGTTTTAATTGTTTAGTCAGTTTTTACCTTGAAAACAATTAAACGACAGTCAAGGCGAGTTAGGTTAGTGTCCTTGACATTGACAATAAAAGTGTGTTCCCGAATTTCGTTACAATTGGTGTCAGAAGTAAAGGATATTTGGAAGCTCATTTTAGTGGATGCCTTTAACAAGAAGTCAGGCTAAGATGGAGACCGCGAAATTGATGGAGCTGCTATTAAGGAAGTTTGACGAGCAAAAAGTAGAACAAGAAGAACGAGAGCGTAAGCAGAGGAAAGAACAAGAAGAACGAGACTGCAAACAAGAAGAAAGAGACCGTAAACAGAAGGAAGAATAAGAAGAACGATACCACAAACAAGAAGAACGAGACCGTAAACAGAGGGAAGAACAAGAAGAGCGAGACAAGAAACACGAAGATTTACTTAAGACAATTAAATCTGACCTGAAGCACAGTATAAAGAACAAGACAGTAGGTTCACTCTCTTGCGGCCGTTTGAAGTAGGGACTTCTAAACAGTGCCGACTTTTTTTACGCGGTCGTAAATCATTATTTAGTTTCGACGGCAATCCTTTACGATACGGGGGGTGTTTGAAACATTTTTAATAAGGAATATTTTCGTACATCGCGGCGGGCAGCGTGTAATAATATGGAATTTTTTGAAATTAAAGGCACTTTGTATTATTGTTAAAATGAAATTGAAAGAATATTATTAAGTATCTCTTTTGAACAAATAACTGTAAGAAAAACACTTGGTAGATAGCTTTAAAATTAAGTTTATTAGAATGTACACAATTAAATCTTAGCTTTACGTTCCTTTCATGCTCTTTTCTTAACTGACCAAGAAACTACCTACCTAATATTACATACACTTAATTAATAATAACTTCGTTAATATACCCATTTTTTAAATATTTAATAAAATTTACATAATAATGTGATAACAACACTCAGCATATGGAACTCGGTAACAGTGAAATATAAAAAGGCAGTTAAATAAAAAAAACTTATTAAATGCCTAATTATTTGCTTTTTAAATAGAGGATGAAAGAACAAACCACTAAAATTCAAATAAAACGAAAATAGGTGTTTTACAACCTAGAATTCATATAAATATGCAAAATAAATATAGTTTTACATTGGGGATTATAGTACACATCAATATTTTGAAACTTAAACCCTTAAAAACCACCCTTAATGACGAAAAAAATGCAGTTTTAAGTATGGTTAGACGGTATAAGTGGCTAAAATTTATATCATTCAAATGATTGCAATGCAACTAATAATAAATCGGATAGCTTTCACTATTAAAAACCACCACTAATAACAGAATGTTACCAAAAATTTTGCATTTTTTTAGATTAAAATCACGATTTAAAAAAAATATGTACTCTAAATCGCTGACACTTTTTGAACATATTATTGGTACCTATATATAGTCCATTGTAGAAGGCTACGCTTTAATTTTTGAAATAAATACATAATTTTTTATGATAATTTTTTTTAAAACTGCAATTATTTCTATTTTATTTCTAACTTTTTTAATTTTTATGCTAATGACTTACAATCAAGTTTATTTTTAAAGGTTTTGATAGTACATACTTGAAAAAATGTGCTTGATATTTGTCTAAAAAACGTTTTTTTTTTAAATTATTTCACGTTATTATTTTACGTTATTATTTTACGTCATTATATTTTGTTATCTAAAAAAAGGGGTTATGTTCACACAGTTGTATCTTAGCGCCTATAGCACCTAGATAAATCAAGCAAAAGCCAATCTTTGGTTTTTAAACCAACTTTTGTTTATTAGATTTTTTTGTAGGATCTCAATTTTCCGAGATATTTAAGAAATACCGAAGAAAAGCGTGTATTTTTTCTGTGAACTAATACATTTTTATTTAAAAAAAAATGTATATCCCCTTTTACTCCTGCAGCCATCTACGCAACATATCGCCGGCATTTTTAATGTACAAAATTTCCGCACAACGCTATTATAGTTCTAATATTGAAGACGCCCCCGTATAACGCAGTCGCCACCGGGCAGCAAAAAAGAGTAGCATCAGAAAGCGAGTGAGAAAGGCAATATTTTGGGCGGCGCTTAGAGTGATCCTTCTATTCTAGTTTATGTTCGGTGCCTGAAGAAAGAAAATGAAGACCTGATTCGAACCATGAAAGATGACTTACTGAATTTAAAAGATAATCTTAAAAAGGAGCAGGAGGAATGAGACAGAAAATAAGAGGAACGAGTTTTACAACTTAAAAAAGATCTGGAGAAGAATCAGAAACAATTAATGACTAACTTTGAAGCAACAGTAGAAGAAGAATTGGGACAAGTAAAAAAAAGATCCAAGAACTAGAGATAAAAGTAAAATGGACTCCTCTTCATCCCGATCCTGGAATGCAAACAATGATGAAAGTAAAGCCACCAAAATTCGACGGCAAAGAAGCATGGAGTACCTATTTGAATCAGTTTGAGGCCGCTGCTAGGGGAAATCGCTGGGATAACGAAGAAAAGGCAATCAATCTTTAAGCTAAGGCTTAAAGGAGAAGCTACAGAAATATTAAGAATGGTGCTATCTGAGGATCAGCTTGATTTCGACGTACTGGTGCGTACCTTGGATATGAGATACGGTGAAGCCCATCTACAACAAGTGTACCAGGCTCAATTGAAATCTAGAAGACAACAACCCGATGATGGACTCCAATAGTTTGAGGCCGATATTGCTCGATTAGTAAATCTGGCTTACCCTTCAGCCCCAACAGAGTTTCGAGAACAAATTTCTATAAATTTTTTTATTAACGGAGTTCGAGATCCAGATACTAAACACGCTCTAAGGATGGCTCATCATAAAAGTATTTCAGAAGCTTTGGCCCATGGACTAGAGTATGAGGCAGCTTTTCAAGCAACTAGAAGGCAAACACGAATAAGACAAATCAGAACTTCGGAAAGTGATCTCGAAGACCGCCTGAAGAAGATTGAATCATTATTAGCAAGGAAACCTAAAAGACCATTGCAATGCTGGAATTGCAATGAAGAGGGGCACCTTAAACGTCAATGCCCCAAGCATTTAAGAGATCCAAGAAACCAGGAAAACTTCAACTTCAAGCTGGCTGGGTGCTACCAAGCCCCACGTATAAGACTAAACCGGCTGCCACATCCTGGAGAGAGCTTGGTAGTACTGGGAAAAATATGCGGCCGTGAATGTGAGATGGTAGTGGATACAGGATCAAGTCATACTATTGTGAAGCCGAACATCGTAGCACACTGTAGGCTTTCAGCACCACCCAATTTAATTCTGGAGTCTGCAAATGGAAAAAGGATCCCGATTGTTGGGTTGCATGAAGCAACAGTCACCATTGGCTTAACAACATTCCATCAGCCAGTATTAGTGGCAGAAATCATGGATGATGTCATATTAGGATTAGATGTTATGAATGCTCAGCAGTTTAAAATGGATGTATATAACCGGATATTGACGATGAGAAATGAAGAGATTTTTATGCACCACCTATATGAAGATAAAGTAAATACCAGAATCGTTAAGTTATTCAAGGATATTACCATACCAGCAAATTCAGAGGTGGTGGTTAATGCTACAACTGGAAGAAAAGAGGGAGAAACTGTTTTGATTAAGCCCATGGAAAACCGCAAACTATATAGTCAAGGAATTTTTCCAGCCAAGACGTTATCTACGCAGAAGAAATCTACTGTTTTGGTTCGAATGGTAAATTTAAAAGGATATGATCAACACCTGAAACAAGGAGAGAACATTGGGGTATGCTCTGAAGTAGTGGCAGTCATGAAAAATGCTAATAGAAGTCCTTATTCAAACAGACCTTTTCCTGTATATTTATAAAACCTATTTGAAGATTCATCTGTCAATTTAACCATGGACCAGTGTAGTAAATTGCGACGTCTTCTTGAAGAAAATCAAGATGTGTTTTCCTTGCACGATAATGACCTGGGAAGAACTGATTTAGTGCAGCATCGAATTAACACTGGAGACAATGCTCCAATTAAACAAGCACCTCAAAGAATTCCGATAGCTAAACAAGGAGAAGTTTCCTCAATGCTTCAAGAAATGAGGACACAAGGAGTGATAGAACCTTTTCAAAGTCCTTGGACATCTTCAGTTGTGCTAGTGAAGAAAAAGGATGGATCCACTAGATTTTGTGTAGATTATCGGCGACTGAATGACATTACCAAGAAAGACAGTTATCCCCTACCAAGAATTGACGAAACCCTGGACACGCTATCAGGTTCACAATAGTTCTCAATGCTCGATCTAAAGAGTGGATACTGGCAGCTAAAGATGCACACAGAAGATAAGGAATAGACCGCATTTTCGACTGGAACAGAACTTTGGCAGTTTACAGTCATGCCCTTTGGACTCTGCAATGCTCCAGCTACCTTTGAGAGACTTATGGAAACAGTTTTACGTGGAATGACTCGGAAATCATGTTTAGTTTATCTAGATGACGTCACCATACTGGGAAAAACATTTGAAAATCATTTGAAGAATATTCAAAAGGCATTTGTTAAACTCCGAGAGGCCCACCTGAAGCTAAGTCCTAAAAAATGTTGCTTATTTCAAAAAGAAGTTCGATACCTTGGCCATGTAATATCAGAAAAAGGTGTCAAGACTGATCCAGATAAAGTAGAAGCAATCGAAAATTGGCCACGATTCACTGACAAACACCAGTTAAGAAGCTTTCTGGGTCTCTGTACCTATTACAGAAGATTTGTAAAAAATTTCGTTAATCTTGCAAAGCCTTTACATAAGCTCACGGAGGACAAAATGATATTTAGTTGTTCAACAAACTGTGAAGAAGCATTTTAACAGTTAAAAAGAGCACTATGCACATCTCCAATTTTAACATATCCGATTCCTGGACAACCTTTTATTTTGAATACCGATGCAAGTAATGTTGGAATTGGGGCCGTTCTATCACAAAAATATGAAGATGGCGAGCAAATGATAGCTTATTTCAGTAAAACATTATCAAAACCGAAACTATTGTGTCACCAGGCGAGAGCTATTGGAAGCAGTAAAAGCTATTGAACATTTCCATATATATTTGTATGGTCAACGATTTATCCTTAGAACTGACCATGCTTCATTAAAATGGCTGTTTCAGTTTAAAAACCCCGAAGGACAAATAGCACGGTGGCTTCAACGATTACAAGAGTATGACTTTACAATAGAACATAGGAAAGGCGAATATCACCAAAATGCCGATGCTTTATCGAGAAGACCCTGTATTGAAATATGTCAATATTGTTTTAAAAAGGAATCAAAACAGCATCCAGAAGTATTTACTTGTAATCGTATTGGCCTTCACAGTTCTAAAGAGTAGGATGTAGCTAGTTTAATCCAGGATGAGTGTGATGACCCAGTATTTGATCTTATTTACGAACTGAAATCTCGAGTAATTTCAAAACCAGAATGGAAAGATATTTCTGACAAATCTCCAGAACTAAAAGCTTATTGGTCTCATTGGAATTCATTGGTTATAAAAGATGGATTGTTAAAAAGAGTCTAGGAGAGCGTAGATGGAAAAGAAAAGACATGTCTGACAGTCCTTTCTCGAAAACGGATTCCGGAAGTTCTTGAAGCTGTTCATGGCGGTGTCGGCGGAGGATATTTTGGAGTTAGTAAGACCTTGGCAAAAGTTAGAGAACAGTTTTACTGGCTGAACAGTCATCAAGATGTTGAACGCTGGTGCCGACAGTGTGAGCAGCGTTCGTCAAGCAAGGGCCCAAGAACCCGGTCAAGAGGAAAGATGATGCAGTATCTTCTTGGTGCACCCTTTGAACGAATTGCCATAGACGTAGCAGGAGCTTTTTCTACTAGTAGCTCTGGAAACCGATATGCTCTTGTTGCTATGGATTACTTTAGTAAGTGGCCCGAGGTTTATCCGATTCCAAACCAAGAAGCAACGACAGTAGCTGAAGTGCTGTTCCAGAACTGGATTTGTCGATTTGGTGTACCCAGAGAGATACATTCAGACCAAGGAAGGAACTTTGAGTCACAAATTCTAACAAGTATGCCAGTTGCTGAGAATCAATAAGACCCGTACAACCCCCTACACCCTCAGTCCAATTGAATGGTTGAAAGATTTAACCGCACATTTGAAACCTATTTGAGGATAGTGGTAAACTCTAAGCAAACCGACTAGGATGCCTGTATACAACCATTCCTATTGGCATATCGTTCTTCTATCCACAAGTCAACTGGAAAAAGCCCGGCAAAAGTTGTTTACGGTGATGAACTTCGTTTACCTTTGGATATTATTACTGGAAGACCCCATAAGTCTGAAACTTTTGAGGAGTACGTCGACCATTTACAAGAGCGTTTACAAATTGTTCACGGACAAGCACGGGATAAACTTCATCTAGAAAGTAACAGAATGAAATCACGCTATGACATAAAGGCAAATTCTACCGGTTTTAATCCTGGGGATAATGTCCGGTTATACAATCCACGGAGGACGAAGTCACCAAAGCTCCAGAAGAATTGGGAAGGTCCATTCAATGTGGTCACCAGAATCAACGACGTGGTGTACCGTATCCAGCGACATCCGTCAACGAAGATGAAAATTGTAAACATCGTCCGGCTAGCGCCCTATCATGACTCAGGTGGTCCCATGTTTGAAACTTGAGAGGAGAGCAGTATTATGAAAATGTAAATACGTTAGTTATTCTTCTAGTTTTTGTACAATTTTATTAGTATTCTGTAGTTAAAGTTGATTCGTAGGGTTTCTCTAGGGTTCTACTTACGTTTGGTGTATTATTTTTATCTATAGTGTTTAGTTTTTAAGTAGATCATCTTGTTCGAGAGCCCCATTTTGGCCCCAATTTAGGTTATTTAGGTTATATTATTGTAAATCCCTGCAGTTCTAATTTTCTAGAATTTGTATACTTGCCTGTTTGTTTTGACTGTCAGTATTCTCCTAAAATTATTGGTCTCTTTGAGCAAAAAGAATGAACATAATTCTAAATATTTCGAAGCTGTTCCATCGGGGTTTAAAAAGGTTTTTGACGTTGACAATAAAAGTGTGTTCCCGAATTTCGTTACAATATTTATCTCTAAGCGCTACTAATTTTTCCCAACCCTGGATAAATTTTAATACAAATTACTATGAAATGAGTTGCTAATAGTATATTAGCGATACCCTCTTTAGAATTACTATAAGAGGTATTCATATCAAGTAGAGGCTTGGATATGCTATTAATTCTACATGTTGTTTGCGTACATTTTTGGACTTAAGAAATATCTTTGGGCAAAAACATTATCTACAATTTTAAGAATAAATTGTTTTTTTTTAAAATTCAAATCCGGCGCTCTTAATGAGACACTTTTTATAGTATAAAACTTAAAAAAGTGATTTTCTGCCATGAATAGAATCGGCCAAAGTTTAGTCAATGTTTGTAATATCGGAAATAAAACCTAATGATTTTAATATTCTTGTATTTTTATTATCTTCAAGAGAAAATTTACAAATCAATCAAATTTCAATTTAACGGTGATATTTTGGCGGGCCCTACTGTACTAGTCGCTTGGGCTTCCCTGCAGGCATAAAACAATTATGTATTAGAATATACATGTCTATATCCAATGTGATATAGACATAAGTTGCAAAAATACACAAATAAGTATGTTTTATATATATATGGTGTCTCAACAAGAGCGTCGAATTTGAATTGGCCCCCATTTTACTTGTATGGTACGGTGTTAACTTAATTTATTGATAACTATTATGACGTGACGTCATAGAGCAGCAATTAAGCAAGTACAAATAAAAAGTCAGTATAAACAAATAAATTAAAAAAAAGTTTTTTTTTTAAATCAAATTTGGCGCTCTTCTTGAGACACCCCATATAATATAAAATGTTATAAAAATAAACGCTTTGAATGTAAGCAACCAGAACGTATATATAAGTTGGGAAATGGAAGATTACGCATTGTCCAATATAATGGCAACACCGTATTTTTTTATATTTGCTGTGTTAATTTTTTACAAAATCACAATAATGAAAGCGGCATGACTCATTTAGCTGCGCGACTTCCTAAAGAGTCAACATTTTTAAATGGTTTTATGAAGGCAATTCGGTAGTATAGTTTTGTCAATTACATTTAAAATTAGGCCCATTCCTTGCAAAAATTAATTAAATTAAAGACATCTTTTTGTTTTCTTCTTTTCTGATATGCAGGGTGATTTTTAAGTTGATACTTTTTTTTAACTGTGTATAGAACTCGGTAAAATATAAATTTTTTTCAAATAACTTTTTTCGATACACTCAAAAACAAGGGACATACAGAATAAAAAAAGTAAATATGGGTTTGTTTTTCATCGTCTGTTTATGTTTAGTTTTTGCTCGAATTTTTGTATTATCGATCACGCATTGTACCGCCGATCAGTTAGTCTTAGACATTTTTGGTTTATTGTTGTTAATTTTAAATTTGCAAATCCTAAAAATGGCACAACGTTATGAAAACAATGAACTTGTGGATATGTTGCTTATTTATGGAGAGTGTCTTCAAAGTGCTGCTGCTGCTTCGGTATTATACGCAGACCGCTTTCCTTTGATAATCATCCTACACCCAGAAGTTTCATAAATCTTATTCAACGGGCTAGGGATACTGGCGATTTACGGGAACATCGTGAAGGGCATGCAGGAAGAGGAAAGAGACCTGAAAATGTTCATAGGGAAGAACAAATTTTAAATCTCATCGGGAAGAAGATCCAACAACAAGTACTCGAGTTGTTGCAGGGCAGGTCGGATTAAGTCAAACAAAAGTATGGACAACATTGCGCGAGAATCAATTTAATCCCTTTCACGTTCAACGCGTCCAAGCGCTACTGCCTGAAGACATTTTTCGAACAAAATTTTAGCCATGGACGAGGCAACATTCACCCGAAACGGGAACAATTTTCGAAATACGCATGTTTGTTCTGTTGATGATCCCCATGCAATTCGCAGAACCAATTTTCAACACCACTTCTAACTGCTAATGTGTGGTCAGGAATTGTGAATAGGATACTTGTTGGACCATTTATCTTACCAGACCGTTTGACGGGCGATGTTTATTTGGACTTTTTGCAAAATAATTTGCCTGTTCTGTTAGAAGACGTGCCACTGAATATCAGGCAAGCTATCTGGCTCCTGCAGGATAGAGCATGCTGCCCATTTTAGACGAGAAGTGAGCGAATTTTTGGATATAAGTTACCCAAATCGGTGGATTGGCCGAAATGGACCAGGTGCATGGCCGCCAAGGTCGCCAGACCTAAATCCATGTGACTTTTTTTTGTAAGGGTATATGAAAAGTTTAGTTTTCAAGACGCCTATCGACATACAAGAAGAACTAATAGCACGTATTGAGCAGGCTGCGGTAACAGTTAGACAAAAACCGATTTCTCTATGGCGTGCCGTTACGGAACAGTGGTTACGTCGAGCAGTCGTTGTGTTAAAGTTAATGGTGACAACTTTGAACAACTTATTTAAATTAGAGAGGACCGTATTGGTATTTTTCGATTTATCAAATAAAATTATTTGAAAAAAATTTTTATTTTACCGAGTTCTATGTACGTTTTTAATGTACGTTATTTTTGAAACAGTTGTTTTGTTATTTTTAAGTCTTTAAAAATCGTACTGTAAGAAACATGAGTTGCCGGCATGATGCACTCAGTTTCAATTTGGTAGGCCTGACAGAAGATGAGCTCTCTGCTGAAATAGATAGAATTTACAACGATTATATCAAAATTTCTTCTGATTGCGACTCAGAGGATAATGGTGACGAGTCATAAAGTGGAGGTCCTTCTGCGGTAGATGATCCGGCTGCTTTGTTTAATCAACCTGACATCGTCGAAATTGTGGTGTCTGATTATGAAGAAAATGAGCCTTGGTCTTCCGGTAAATAGGATGCAGAAGATACAGTGCCACTATATGCTCTAGTAAAGAGATGAAAACACTGACTTGGAATAAATGCCTTTAAAATATAAAGACTCCTGGGTCTATTCAATGTTGAATTTGATCTAGCAAATTTTATTCAAAGCTTAAGCTCTTATGAATCATTAAATCTCTTTTTTACCGATGAACTTATGAATGATATTGTGTTTCAAACCAATTTGTATGCACAGCAAACATTTCAAGTCAAGGGTGAAGCATATACTCCAACAAATATTGACGAACTGAAGACCCTTTTAGGTAAATGTTCTTATGGGCATAAAAATTACCCAAGGTACCGAGATCAGTGGAGTTCTACGCCGGACCTTCATGATCCTTATACAGTGCTTTAGTATCTTTAATGTCCTCTCCCCCCTCTTTATTTTTTGAACGGATTCATTCAAAATATTAACTTGAGGTAATGTAATTGATGGATGAATACTATGTTTTAAAGCAAAATTGATAGATAAAAATTTCAAGATGGCTGCTGGACGCTATCTAAGAAAAAAAATTAAATGGAAAGGGTGGTCTTGTGGCACATCATTTTGAAGCTCCTAACGAGTACTTTATTACCCTAGAATAAAAATTTAATATCTTTACCTACTACATATTGTGAGGCCTCTATTCATCGAACAAAATTTAACAGGAGAACCGTATTTGGATATGCTGAAAAATACTGTTGACCCTCTAATCATCGAAACTGTCGAAACGAATCCTAATGAATTCGATATGGATATTGTATTCCAGCAGGATGGAGCTCCACCACACTGCTTCAGACAAATTCGGAACTATTTAGATAACAATTTCCCCGGTGGTTGGATTGGCCGTCGAGGACCAATGGAATGGCCAGCTCGCTCGCTAGATTTGACACCTCTAGACTTTTTTTTTATGGGGTTATTTAAAGCAAAAGGTGTACAAACCTAAACCTGCTTCAGTATCGGATTTACGACAGAAAATAACGAATATTTGTAAATATATCGATGTTAGTGTATTTGAAAATGTTCAGTGTGAAATTTCCAGCATCTTCTCAATTGTACTCAATGTATTTATTCGATATATCAAATTAAATGTCTATGTATTCAGGTAATTATTAAATGTACCATCATTTTGTAGTAGGTAAAGATATTGGATTTATATTCTAGGGTTATAAAGTACTCGTGAGGAGCTTCAAAATGATGTGCCATAAGACCACCGTTTCCATTTAACTTTTTTTTCAAGAGGGCGCCTAGCAGTCAATTTTGCTTTAAAACATAGTATTTATTCGTCAATTGCATTACCTCAAGTTTCAATATTTTGAATTGATCCGTTCAAAAAATAAAGAGAGGGAGGACATTCAACAAGCAAACTAATAAGAGTTCATAGATTTGGTTAGTTTTTTTCTAACCTCCACCTGAATTATAACAGTACAATGACAGTGTGTATGTCTACTAATTTTGATAAACTTTATAAGGTGCGACCCTTTCTTGATCATCTCAAATCCAATTTTCAGTCATGCCTGCAGCCTTATCAGAATATAGCTGGCGACGAATCAATGATAAAATTCAAGGGACGATCCTCGCTCAAGCAGTATTTACCAACAAAAACCATAAAAAGGGGTTACAAAGTTTGGGTTTTAGCGAATGAAATAGGTTATTGCTGAAATGTTGATCTTTACACAGGAAAGACTGGAGATGAAACAGAAAAAAGTTTAAGCGCCTGAGTTGTTAAGAGTTTAGCTGCTCTATTTACAAATAAAAGGCACAGAATATATTTTGACAATTTTTTCTCATCTGTAAAGCTAATAGAGGATCTTTTAGATCCGATACGTTATGCTTGTGGAACAGTAAATGGGTCGAGAAAAAATTTGCCCCATTTCAAAATTGATAAGTAACTAAAAAGTTCCCCCCGTTTTAGTTGTGACTGGCACAGAAGCTATAGTGGATTGACGCTCTGAAATGGCGTGATAAGAGATCCGTGCATATGTTGTCTAATTATCACGACCCTTCAATTGTTACAGAATTAAAAAGAAAAGAAAAGAATGGCACTTCAGTTCAAATTCCTTGTTCGTTAGTACTTAGTGACTATAATATAAACATAAATTTCGTTGATAAATTTGACCAAATGCGCTCATGTTATGGGGTTCATCGAGAACACCACAAGTGGTGGCCTCGTATTTTTTTCTTGTTTTTGGATACAGATACATTAATACGATACAGATCGTGTTTTCGTTCGTTACTTATAGGAACCCGCATAGAGGCGAAATTTTGCAACGTCGCGCGTGTACGAGTGCCTGCGACAGAGCACCGCCACGGCCGGCCCGAGGACGGGATTAGTAAACATCTGACTTTCGTGGGAGTTGCGTCGTTTGGCGACAAAATGTCCCAAAATATTACGCGAAAATCCAGGCATTTTAAAAATATTTAGTCTAATGCGGGTTTTACAGACATGACAATGTGTAAAGCCCGCATAGAATTGTAATCTTAAAATGTTTAATATGCTGTGTTTTGCATAATGAAAATTAAAGCGTTATTCTAATAAAAAATAAAAATATAATAAAAAATCAAAAATAAAACTCTAATAAACAAACTTAACAACATATCATTTTTTAAATAAAAGGCTTAAATAAACCGCCTTCTTTCGCTTAACAAAAACTTAACCTATCGTAAAAGCTATTTCGCACCTCCAAAAGAGTTTCAGGTAAAATGGAATTGGCACCTTCGACAATTTTATTTCGCAACTCCTCTAAATTTGTTGGCCTACTAAATTCATGCTTGTAAATTACCAATAAATTACCAATAAATTACCAATAAGTTATGTGAAACTGCGGAATTTTACAGTTCTATGATTAATGATGATATATTTAATGATGAGGGAAAGACTTTGTTAATAAGTTTTATTTTGAAAACAAGAATTTCTTGTAGCGCAAAATTACGTTTAAACACTAGTTATAGTTCTGTTGAGGCTCTAATAAGGGACATAAGAACACACCTTTTAACTAAAAAATCCGATACTGCCCTTCAGATTAAATTATTTGCCACTAAACAAGGAGATAAATCTATTTCTGACTTTGGCAAAGAGCTCGAAGATATTTTTGTAAATTTGACAATTTCTCAGGCAGAGGGTGATTCTAATACTTTTGACGTTTTGAAACCTTTAAATGAAAAAACAGCTGTAAAACAGTTTACAAACGGGCTTAGAAATCAAAAGCTTAGCACAATCATATTAGCCAGAAATTTTACGTTTTTAAAAGATGCCAAGAGCGGCACAAGATGAAGAAATTTCTTATCAAAATCAACAAATTTTCAATTTATCTCAAAGGCATAATAGAGGTTTTGCCAGAGGCGGTAATAGATTACCACCTACAGGAAGATTTTTTAGAAGCAATAATTTTAATGGATACACACATAACAATTGTAATTCTAGAAATTTTAATAAAAATGCTAATCCGAATTTTCATTATAATAATCGTCGCCGAGGTAATACGAGTCTACCTGGTCAGCGTTTTCAGAGAGGTTACCGAGGACGTTCGTTTTCTCGAGGGTTTCGTGGAAATTCGCAAAGACAAATAAATTATGTCGATGTTGATAATGAGATTGACGCAGATCAGGGAGCATCAGATATGATGAATAATCAGAATGTCTTTTTCGTCCCTAACGATAATAATATTTTTACTTATTCAACAAATTACTCAAGTTCAGTTTTCTTTCATATAAATAGTAAGAAATTAGGATTTTTAATAGATACAGGAGCATCATTGTGTGCACTTAAATGAAAATATTTAGACTCTAGAATTCCGTTGCACAAAGAATGTCTTGAAATTAAAGGCATAGGGGGTAATTTAGTTTCATTAGGATATTTGAGAGTAATTTTATGTTTTTGAATCATTGAAATGTGAAACCAATGGAATAATTGGTAGAAATTTTTTAAAAAAGTAAAAGCTAATTTAAATTATGAGAAAAATACATTATCACTGTTTAATAATGAAAATAAAATTGCATTAGACCTAAATGCTAGTAGCAATAAAAGTATGACCTTACTTCCAAGATGTGAAAGTATTCAATACATCGAGACAGGGTTGGTTGAAGAATGTGTAGTGTTGCCTAGTGAATTGTGTCCCTGCTACAAACACTCCCTGTTTGTAGCAGGTGTGATTGCGCAACCGAGAGATGGGAAAATTCCTAAATAAGTTATGTAGAAAGTATGCGAGGTTTGAATGGACAGATGAGTGTAATAGTGCGTTTGAAATTTTAAAGAAAGCAATGGTTCAATATCCAGTGTTGGAGTATCCAGATTTTACGGACACGAATGAATTTATACTTTAAACAGATGCTTCACAATTTGCTATTGGAGCAGTGCTTTCGAACAAAAATAATAAACCAGTAGCATATTCAAGCAGGAGTTTAAATAAGGCCGAAATAAATTATCCAACTATTCACAAAGAACTTTTAGCTATTTATTAGGCTGTAAAATATTTTCGCCCATACTTATACGGACGCCGATTTAAAATAGTGATAGACCATAAATCCTTGTTATACTTATTTAGCCTTACAGACCCATCTAGTCGTTTAATAAAATTTCGCTTAGATCTTAAAGATTACGATTTTTATGTAGAGTATGTAAAAGGGAGTGAAAATGTTACAGCGGATGCATTATCTCGAATTATTCTAACATCCAATGAGTTAAAAACTATGAACAATGACATGATTGCTGTTATGACTAGAAATCAGTGTAAACGAATAGCACGAAGATGGAAAGTTGGATAAGGATAGTCATAGTGCTTGGCCTGATCAACCAAACATTGTGGAAGTCCTTAGACAACCAAAAAATTGCACTGAGTTAGTCCTGATAGACTCATCAAAAATAAAATTGTCTTTGTCAAAAATTATAACTGAACAATCAGGAAATTTTTATTATGTACCACTACATCTTACTGTATATTTAAGTCAAAATTCTCGATCAACATTGACGCGAGAGAGAATGCTGAGAAACTTGACCGATATTAGTAAGAGAGCTGACATAAAAGAATTGTATATTTTAAAAAACGAAAAATCTGCAGAATTAATTGAATGTATAGGGAAAGAAATAAAAAATAATATTAGTTATCAGGGGCCTCGAATAAATATTTTAAAAGGAATTATCAAAGTAGTGGACAATGATGAAAAAAGAGTTATTTTAAAGGATTTTCATTTACCTCCAACCAGTGGACACGCAGGTATAAATAGAATGACAAATAATATAAAAAAGTATTAATTTTGGCCAAATTTGTATAATAATGTTAAGGCATTTGTAAAAAGATGTGGTATGTGTCAAAAACAAAAATATTCAAATCATTATACAAAACAGCCAATGGTGATTACTACCACAGCCAGTTCTTCGTTTCAAAAAATGTATCTAGACATTGTAGGACCGCTACCTACAGATATCAATGATTTTTCCTATATTCTTACCCTGCAGTGTGAATTAACAAAATTCGTGGAAGCATATCCATTAAAAAATAAAGATGCTGTGTCAGTTGCAAAGGCATTTGTGGAAAATTTTATCTTAAGATATGGAATTCCGCAGGAAATTGCAACTGATAGGGGATCTGAATTTATTTCTTCTACAATGAGTGAAGTTTGCAAAAATTTAAAAATAGAACAAGTTCATTCCACCGCATACCATCACGAAAGCATAGGGTCATTGGAAAATTCACACAAGGCTTTAGGAGCATATTTAAGAATTCAGTCAGAAAACCATGTCACAGCTTGGAGTTCATGGATTCCGTACTGGTGTTTTGCGTATAATACGGCAGTTCACACTGAAACTAAATATACTCCTTTTGAGCTTGTTTTTGGGAAAAAATGTCAGATACCAAGTAATTTAAAAAATATCGTGGAACCTATTTACAATTTTGATAGTTATCCAATTGAATTGAAATACAGGTTACAGAAAGCTCATGATGACGCAAAAAATAATATTTTACTTTCAAAAGAAAAAAGAAAAATATCTTAGGATAAAAATATAAATCCCATTGAATATAAGAAAGGAGATTTAATTCTCGTTAAAAATGAATATAATGGTAATAAAATTGCCAGTCCTTGTTTCCTGGGGCCGTATGTAGTCGTTCAGGATGAATCTCCTAATGTAAAAATTGTAAAAGAAAATAAAGAGATTCTAATCCATAAAAATAAAACTAAATTATATCATAAGTAAGTAATTAGTGCATAAAGGGCCCTGCGCATAGTTGGGTAATAATTAATTAATTTACTAGTTTGGTGTATTATTAGTTAAGGTTTTGTGAAAAAAAAATGGAAAAGAGGGGTTATTTAGGTAAAAATTTTCAAAATTACTGGATATTAATTGAATGTATGTATATAATTTTAGGAATGTGTTAAGAAGAGTTGTTACTTTTATAGTATATATATCCGGAATTTTCAATTTAAAAGAAATATGTAAATTCTTTAAATTTCCCGGGGAGGTGTAGTATGGAAGTATCACCCAGTATAACAAATATTGTGTAAATAGGAATCTACTATATTGTAATAATACATTAATTAATTCTATATAGCAAAACATTATAATGTCTAGTAAGCATTATCATAAACCAGGTCAACGGGAAGTTCAACGATCCTTGGATGTAGCTTTTTGATATTTTATTATAGATCCTACTTAACCCTAAGGAGGTTGTTTCATTTTAACCCTATGTCTTAAATCATAATTACTTAAATCATAATTTACAACATGGTCTGCTTAAGGTAACCCCACAGATAAAAGTTATTTGGAGACAAATCTGGAGATCTAGGAGGCCATTTAATATCGCCAGTCCCACTAATAAGGCGGTTAGAAAAAGTATTTGTTAAAAATTCTTTAACCCTAGCCGCGTTATGAGCAGGACAGCCATCTTGCTGAAACTAAACCGATCTCAGGTCTACATCAGGTAGGATCTGAATGGCAGGAAGGTTTTGTAGCAACTCAAGGTACTTTTGGGCGTTTAAAGTGCCATCAATAAAAAATGGTCCTATAACATTGTCGCCCAAAATACCTGCCCAAACATTCAATTTCTGAGGATACTGGGTATGAAACTGAAAACTTCTGTGCTCGTTTTCCTGAGACCAATAACGAACAATAGAAGGATTGTGTTTGCTATGTAATGGAAAAGAAGATTCATCAGAAAACAAAATATTTTTAAAAAAATATTCGTTTTCATTTGCATTTTCCATCATGGTTTCACAAAATTCCATTCTTCGCCACTGGTCTTCAGGAAATATTTCCTGAGTTTTTGAATACTTAAAAGATTTGTACCCATATTTTTTCCAAATACGAGCAACAGTTTTATTGCTCATTCCCAGTTCCTCTCCAACACTTCTAGTGGACCGTGTCGAATCAAATTCTAGGGTACTGCAAACCATTTCTTCCCATTTCTTAACAGGTGGTTCTTGACGTTTTGTGTGGCATTTTTTACAATCTTGAAGACAAAAAAATGTCTCAAAATATGTAACCACATTTAAAACCGTTTTTGCACAAGGAATCGGTCTATTCTCAAATGTCACTGAAAACAAATCTCTACATTGTACTGTCGAATTGCCTCCATAAAACCATTTAATTAGTTGAACTGTTTCGGAAGGGGTATAAACAGCCATAGTGAAAAAAACGCGAAAATATCGCTCAAAAATTATTAATGCCACGTGCAGTAACACAGCAAAGTGAGGTCTGCTGACTCCCGGTTTAAAAAATAAAAACGAAAAATTCCGCCGCCTGCAAGCCGCAACCAAGCGGTATTGCCATTATTTTGGGTAATACGTAGCTCACGATAACACGATCTGTATAAGCTATTCCATAAAGAAAATGCCAAAATTTCTTTTAAGGATTTTCGACGACAAGTACCAGAAGACTTAGTTACCAAAATATTGGTACAAAAGTTAGATAAAAATGCCAAGTCGGCGGAATTATTATCAGTGGCCATTCATTAGTTCTTAATGAGAACTACTCGTAGAAAATGCGCTTACTGTAGCTAAAAAAAAAGATTCATACCAAGTGGCATTGTAGGGTGTGCCAAGTGCCTTTGTGCTTAGGAAAAACAAAATCCCGTTTTCAATCTTATCATGCCAGAAGTTAATTTCTAGTACTTATAAGCACATATATTAAAATGATTGATTAAGCAGATATCTAAATTATAGAGAGTTAGATATAACTTTTTAGATAATTAGGTGAACCAATGAGTTTTTCTAATTTGTTTGAGATACAAGTGTATAGGTGGCTGTAAGATAAGAGCCATCATATAACATGAATACTGTTGTTCCACTTGGAACTTGTGGCTAAATGTGCGTTCTTTTGCAATATATACTCGCTGGCACAAAATTCCGCCACCCTGAAATATTGGCCAAGTTAGATGTTTTATAAATTTTTTATTTTTTATCAGATTCTCACGATTTTGCCGATTGTGATTTTTTAAAATCATTTTGTAAAGTAGCATTTTTCGATTAGGCTATAATATACAAGAGTAAAACAAACTGTTGTTTTTTCTTGTAATTTCAAAAGACCCTGTAGGAAAATTAAGGTGGATAATTCTGTTTACATACTGTTCCTTGTAATCTTTGATGTATTCTAAACATTTCGATTTTTGATTCATTCCATTATCTCATTTCTGCTGCGAGCTGCAATTTTTATTAAAACGCTAATTTGAAGATTATTTTTAGATAATTAATATCAAGTTTTCGGTTAAAAATTATCGACGTTGGCTAAGGACGCAATAAATGTGACATTTAGTTTGACAGTGTCACTATTATAATTTGTTGTGTGTCAATATGGTATTAACTCCAACAGGCGTGGGTAGAATTGTTGCGTTAATAGAGGATGGCCGTAGCAAAAGTTATGTCGCCCGTACTCTGAGATTTCCGCGGTCTACAGTTCGAGATGCCTGGAATAGGTATTTACAGACGGGAATTTTTACTAGACGACAAGGCTCTGGCAGAAGGAGAATGACCACTGCAGCTCGTGATCACTTTGTCACCATTAGTTCTTTAAGGGATCAAAGATCTACTGCTATGTGTCTAAAATATGACTTGCGAATATTTCATGGAGTAAGTGTAAGTGAAAGAACGATACGTAGAAGATTAGCAGAAGCTGGACTTTATTCACAAAGGCCAGCAAGATGTCCACAATTACTTCCTCGGCATCGACAACACCGACTGAGGTTTGCAAGATCGCATTTTGAGTGGGCAAACGTACTATTCACAGATGAATCCAGGGTTTGTTTAAGGACGCCGGATGAACGTGAGCGAGTATACAGACGTAGAAATGAAAGATATGCTGACTGCACCATTTCAGAACAAATCTCATATCGTGGCGGTTCAGTCATAATTTGGGCGGGTATTTCTACCAAAGCACGCATCAATCTTGTATTTATTGAAAATGGAGCTCTAACCGCCCACCGTTACATTAAGGAAATCCTTCAAGAAGTTGTTGTCCCATTTGCTCCATTCATTGGGAACCAATTTACATTAATGCATGATAATGCTAGACCTCACGTTGCACATGTAGTGAGCGAATATCTGGATGAAGTTGGACTCCCAAGATTGGACTGGCTCGCATGTAGCCCTGATCTCAACCCAATAGAACATCTTTGGGATCAACTTAAAAGGGCCGTTCGTCGTCGTCCTGTACAACCACAAACCTTGCAAGACTTAAGACTAGCGCTGATCGAAGAATATGAGGCTATTCCTCAAGAAAGAATAAGGAACCTTATTCATTCGATGCCGCGAAGACTGCAAGCAGTTATTGCTGCAAGAGGAGGAAATACACGCTATTAAAATTGTTTTTTTTTAATTAACTTTATGATATACCTAGTGTTTGTTTCTCCTAATAAAAATACGCTTCAAATCAGCGTTTTAATAAAAAAATTGCAGCTCGCAGCAGAAATGAGATAATGGAATGAATCAAAAATCGAAATGTTTAGAATATATCAAAGATGATCATAGACAAGGAACAGTAGGTAAACAGAATTATTCGCCTTAATTTTCCTACAGGGTCTTTTGAAATTACGAGAAAAAACAACAGTTCGGCAAAATCGTGAGAATCTGATAAAAAATAAAAAAATTATAAAACATCAAACTTGGCCAATATTTCAGGGTGGCGGAATTTTGCGTCGGCGAGTGTATATATATATATATATATATATATACAGGGTGTCCCAAAGTTAGTGGACGAAACGCAAACCCTGTATTCTTTGGTCAAAAATAACCTCACTTTTTCCTATAAACATATATCGACAAACGCCCCCCAAGGGAGCTACGCCCCTTTTAAAAGGGGCACCTGAAGATAGTTTTTTCCACTTATTTTCGAAACGGGTAAATATAAAAATTTTAAATTTTGGTATTCTTCCAATTTTGATATGCTGAATTTAGTTGTCATTTCATAATTTTCATTATTTAGTCAGGTGCGTATCATTTAGGGGGTGAGCCTAAAAAAATACCTAAAAAAAATTGTGTGCAAAGTTTTTGTTTTTTTTTTCTTTAAATTTTAAAAATTGAAGTTTTTTACGTAAAAAAGTACCTCTTGGTCAATAACTCTACGAGTTACCATTTTCGAGAAAAACGCATTTAAAAATAACGCTGCATAGTATTATTTTCACTACCAATTTTTATGAAAACTAAGTAGCAGGATTTGGAAAAAATTGACACACTGCATAATGACATTACCATTTGTTGTAATTGATTTGTTGTCATTTTGCATTCAAATTGTTAATATCTTTTTAACTATGGAAGACTTTTCGACCCGTGAAAAATGAGATATTCATTTTATGTATGGGTTTTGCAATGGAAACGCACATGCCGCTGCACGAGAGTATCGGCGGAGGTTTCCGGCAAGAAGGCTTGCACATTGGAAAGTTTTTGTCGAAATTCATAGAAATTTACTTGAATATGGATCTTTCGAACGTGCTCGAGGGCAAGGAAGGCCAATTGCAAATGATGGTTATGGGGAAGTACTGAATTTAATTGAAGAAAACCCTCAAATATTATTGAGAACCTTAGAAGAGATTACCAATATCTCAAAGTCAAATGTAAGTAAAATTAAATATGATAAATAAATAATTAAGTACCTAATTTGTTATCCAAAAAATTTAATTTAAAGTACTTATAACTGAAAATTGAGATTGGTATAAATAGTGTTGTTATTAATTGTTATCGTCGGAACGCATTAAATTCATTTCAAAATACTCTAATTACTATTATTATTATTATTTACTTTATTTACTTGGATAAGTCTTATCACAAACAGCAAACACCCCAAAACAAATCCTTTTGACGACTAACTGGAATGTTTAGTGGCTTACTAAGGTTTAGGCTTATTTCCTATGCAATTTAAAATATTTAAAAATAATTTCAGATTGGAAGAATGACTAAGATGTTAGGATACCATAATTTCCATTATAAAAAGGTTCAGGAGTTAGAAGAAGAAGATTTTCCAGCTCGAGTAGACTTTTGTCATTGTATTTTAAATCACCCAAATCTTCGTCAAAAAATTTTGTAGTCAGATGAGGCAACTTTTTCTAGGAGTAAGGGCTTTAACAGCCGTAATACTCATTTTTGGAGCATCGAGAATCCGAGAGTAGTTCGACGAACTAACTTTCAGCATAGATTTTCCTTTAACCTATGGGCGGGTTCGATAGGAGATAAATTGATAGGCCCAATTATTTTGCCACACAGGTTAACTGGTCATCATTATTTAAATTTTCTTCAAAACAATCTCAGAGATGTACTGGACGATGTTCCCATAGAAACTCGCCTGGAGATGATTTTTCAGCACGATGCGGCACCAGCTCATTACAGCCGACAGGTGAGAAACTGGCTGGACAATAATTTTACAGGCAGATGGATGCCTATCCATCTTGGCCTCGAGGTGGTCCAATAAACTGGCCTGTACGATCGCCCGACCTTAATCCTCTGGATTATTATCTTTGGGGTAATATATGCAATATTATTTATGCCACCGAAATTGATACTCCAGAAGAGCTTCAGAGGCGAATTCTCGTAGCTGCAGGCCAAATAAGAGAAAACCGACTTGAAATTCTTAGATCTACCCAAAACATTCAAAAAAAAATCCAGGTTATGCATTCAGGAAAACGGAAACTTGTTTGAACATTTGCCTCAAATAAATTAGTATTTTTATCTGTTTGCAATTTTATTTGTCAATTTACTTTTGAAGCGTGCTATTGAGTTTTAATAAAAATTGTTATTAATAATACTATGCAGCGTTATTTTTAAATGCGTTTTTCTCGAAAATGGTAATTCCTAGCGTTATTGACCAAAAGGTACTTTTTTACGTAAAAAGCTTTAAATTTTTAATATTTAAAGAAAAAAAAAACAAAAACTTTGCAAACAATTTCTTTTTAAGTATTTTTTTAGGCTCACCCCCTAAATGATACGCACTTGACTAAATAATGAAAATTATGAAATGACAACTAAATTCAGCATATCAAAATTGGGAGAATACCAAAATTTAAAATTTTTATATTTACCCGTTTCGAAAATAAGTGTAAAAAACCATCTTCAGGTGCCCCCTTTAGAAGGGGCGTAGCTCCCTTGGGGGGCGTTTGCCGATATATGTTTATGGGAAAAAGTGAGCTTATATTTGACCAAAGAATACAGGGTTCGCGTTTCGTCCACTAATTTTGGGACACCCTGTATATATATATATTATTTTTTATGTAAATATGCATCCAAACTTATTTAATTAAAAGAAATAAATCACAATTCGTGTATTTTTAGAAATGATTTTTCTCGTACTGCTGGGATTCTTAAGCGAAATTCCCGTACCTCAAAGAGTTAAGCACCTTTCTATGCGTAATGATCGATTTCCCAACCAGTATAAATATTTGCAACATTTTGTTAATTACTTACCCACATTCAGGTAATCTGTAAAAAAAATATAGTATTAAAAATGTGTTACAACTAAATGTAAACCGAATTCGTATAAATACTCAGTGTGAATGATTTTAAAATATTAGTTGCTTAAGTAAGCCTAATTTAGTATGCGAGAATTGTCCTTGTTATAAAAAATATTGAGAAAACTCGACAAGTATTGAGTTGAGAGAAGTTCAAAATATTTTTCGTTACTTACTTGCAACCCGCTGGATACCTAAAATCAAAAACATGTTAATTAGTAAATATATTAAAGAAATATAAGAAAATTATAGTTAAAATAAAGGAATATTAACACACATCAGTCAGGACTTAATTTAATCTCGTTTTACTCTAATAAATTAATAAATTTTTTATTGCTTGTTTACATTTCAGTCCCAATTAGTTATAAGATCCGACTCGAACTGAAAACATTGGCCTTATTTTACTATAAGTCGTATATCTCTTATAGCCTCTTGTTACTAAATATTAATATCGGAAACAAATCTTGTGTGAGACGACTCCATTCAAAACAGGTAAATATTCAAATTATAACTGAATTAAACGAGACTGACACAGTGACGACGGATGTGTGTGGAAATTAAAGGCAACGATATATTTATCAAGACTAGGACTGCTCGACGAAATGGAACTGAGAAGTGACTCATGTGTGTGATCTATTATTCTTGGCTTGACAGCTTCTCATACAAAGTTTTTTCCCTATAAAGTGTTGTAATTCTACAACAGATAAAAACTAAATTCAGCACAATTTGAAATAATTTTAGTCAGCGGCAACGTCGCTTTTATACTAACGGCTTTTTGATGTTATATAAGCTTTGTTTTGGTTCCTGTTAGAATCGTCCTAGAATTGTTTTGCACATGCGCAGATTGTTTTATGCGTTTTGGTTAAATTAGAATTGATTCCGAATTGAAAGTTTGGTGTTTTGGTTTTTTTTTGGACCGGTTCAGAATTGTCCTAGAATCGTCCAAAAATCCCTGCTCGAGAGTAGGGATCAATTCAGAATCAGGCAGTTCGCACATGCGCAAAAAATATATCCTTACAATTTTACTCGACTTCACCAAATTTGAAGAAGAAGAAGAGGAAGAAGAAGAAGAAGTAAATAAGTTATTTTTTATGCTTTGTTAATGTTTATTGTTTTTCTTGTAGATAGATTTCACTTAACCTAAGAATTATCTATTGATTTTTTTTTAAATCTATTGACATTTTTATTCCAGTTCTAATGTTTCAAAAAGTTTTAAAAAGGTCCAAAACCAAAGCAATAAGCAATATTCAAAATTTCAAAACAAGTTGTGTTTAGTAAATAAACAATCAGAATCAGCTGTTTACTGTCAGTGCGTCAAGCGTTCGGGTTCCATACCATGCAGAATTGAAACGGGAGCGATTCCGGATTTTACTTTACGGCGCAACGAGTTCTGCGCAGTTCTAGAATCATCCCAAAATCGGAACCAAAACAAAGATATAAATAACCACCACCCGCGCGGCGCCTTTGAGTCAGTCGCCTCTCAGTCTCGTCTGCGTCCAGTCGCGAAAAAATCTAGAAAATCTTTTCATTGGAAAATATTCAGGAATGACCTGGCAAGTGTGAATGTTTTTCTTTAATTCAGGCAAAACTTCAATTTCGATAATTGATTTGGGCCATTCTGAGCAATCATTAATCAGCCAATGAGGACCATTCCACCACATTTCATTAATGATCAATGACTGAGGATAACATCCCCTGGATAATATATTCGCAGGATTGTCCCTTGATGAGACATGATGCCAATTATGAATTGAAGTCAATGATTGTATTTGGGATACACGATTTCCAACGAATGTTTGTAGATTATGAGGTGACTGAGAAATCCAGCCTAAGACGACTGATGAATGAGTCCCTAGTTATGTTTTGTCAATAATTACATTTACTGATCTTTTGAAAGTGCTGACCAATTGCGCAAGAACCAATGCACCACTTAATTCCAGTCGAGGAAGTGTTATCACTTTTAGAGGAGCTACCTTAGCCTTAGCGAATACTAGGGAAATTTGCGTTTGACCACTTTTGCTTGAGCTCTTAATATAGAGACAAGCACCATAAGCTTCAACAGAACTGTCACAGAACCCATGTAATTCCACAACATCAGAATCAGAACAAAGCATTTTTCGCGGGATCTTCAAGTTATTTAGAACTACCAATTCTTGTTTTAATTTATGCCAAAGACTATAAATATTTGAGGGTAAAGTTTCATCCCAACCAATCTTTGTACTCCACAATTTTTGCAAAATCATCTTTGCAATAATTATGCATGGGCAAAGTAATCCTAATGGATCATATATTTTAGCAATAGATGAAAGGATTGTCCTTTTACTATAATTTTCATTATCAATTAAGGAAATATGATACATAAGATTATCATTTTTAAATGACCAATACAAACCAAGAGTTTTATTCTCATCACTAAAATGTATGTCACGAGTATTAAGAACACTGTTTGAGACATCTCCAACGATTTGACTAATAACTTCAGGTGAATTTGATACCTATTTCCTAAGACAAAAACAGCCAGTTAACAATATTTTAGATACCTGAGAACTTAGATCTACAGCTTCTGCAACAGTATCTGCCCCAAAGAGCAAATCGTCTACAAAAAAACTATGTAAAATTACATTACAAGCCTCGGGATACTCATTTTCAAACTCTAGACCCAGCTGTTTAAGGCACCTTATGGCCAAAAAAGAGGCGGAATTGGTTCCATAAGTGAGAGTATTGAGAGAATAAACCTTTAGCTTTTCATCTGGACTAACTCTCCAGTAAATTTTTTGCAGGTTCCTTTGGTTTTCATCAACCAATACCATGCGATACATTTTTGCCACATCGGCGCATACGACTATATTATGCCTTCTAAACCTTAATAATATTTCCAATAAATCATCCTGTATGTTTGGACCAGTATACTGAATATCATTAAGAGATATTCCATTATCTGTGGGAGATGAACCATTAAAAACGACACGCAAACGAGTTGTAGAACTATTTTCGTTTATTACTCCATGATGAGGTAAAAAGTAAGAAATATCACCAGAATGCTCTGTTGATTCAGACATATGACCCATAGCCTCATATTCCTTCATGAAGTCACTATACAGTTCTTTCATTTGTTGATTTTTATTCAATCTTCTTTCTAATGAAAAAAACTGCCTTTTAGCGGAGCAACTTAAATTTCCCTATACAGATGGACATTGTTTAGAGGGAATTTGAACGACAAATCGGCCGTCCTTTCATTGTTTGAACAAACATAGCCTCACATTCTTTTTCATCATTTGAAAGTATAGGCTTTAAAGAATTTGGGGGTTCCTCAATTGACCAAAATTTCTCCAGCTGATTTTGAATATCCAAATTTATATTTAACCCACAATGAATTGAAGATTGCGTTATTTGACCAACAGTACAAGAACCTGACATAATCCAACCAAACCGTGTTTTTTGCATAATAGGTTGAGTATCACTTAAGCTAAACTGACCAATGCACAAAAGTTGATAAAATAAATCAACTCCCAATAGAAGATCAATATTACTAGAAGTAGCAAAACCGGGATCTGCTAACTTTAAATGTCTTGGAATCTGCAATTGAGAACGTCCAAGGTTTTACCAGGAAGATGACCAACAATTCTAGGCACTACCAGACAAGAGATATTTTTACTAAAGTTATTATGAAGAGATTGTACCACTATATTACATTTATATCTTATGCAAGAAGCCAACTGGTTTATACCAATAATTGAGATATTGATTTCTTGCTTACAAATATTCAATTTATTACAAAGATCTTCAGTTATAAGATTTGATTGCGAGCCTGAGTCAAGCAAAGCTCTAGCAGTTATAGATTGACCATGTGAATCAAGTACCTGAATTAATGCAGTGGAAAGTAACATGTCTTGCTGACCAACACAAAAAGAAGACATGTTTACACTTACATCACTATTACCAATAGCATTTTGAGATACATTTGAATCTTGACTTAAGTTAACTTGCTTTTCTTTAAAAGGTTTTTTATCATAATGAAGTAAAGTATGATGGTTAGTAGAACATTTTCTACAGTTTCCAGATCGACAATCTTTGCTCATGTGATTGGGTTTTAAACAATTCAGGCAAAGTCTAAGGTGCTTGGCCTTTGTATACCTATCATAAACTGATAGTTTAAGAAATTTGGAGCAATTTATTATAGAATGCTGATTTTTACAAATTAAACAACTTAAAGTGACATTAAGAAAAGAATTCAAATGCTTACTTTTATTCTCTGAACGATTAACCAACCTGCTTTTCTTTGACTGGCCTTCAAGCGTCTCGAACAATTCAGCTTTAGTTTTCAAGAATAAATTGAACTCAATCAATGTAGGCAACCTGTCTTTTGGTTTCTGCTCTTGCCACTCTCTAGCAGTAATAGCATCTAACTTCTCACACATAAAGAAGATGACACGCTCGCAGCTAATCAAATTCAAACTTGGTTGTTTTCTCTTTAATTGCATTGACTTTACAACAAGAAAAAAACCGCTGCAGACATTGAAGACGTGAAGCTGTAACGGGCCCCATGTTGGAGCAGTTCATTATTAAAACCTCAAAATTGTAAGTAAGGTCTCTCTTTTTAGAGGAGAGCGCTACAAGTGGTTGGGGCAAAAGAATACCCATCATAAAGGTTATTAGAGACTTGGTTATCATCCAAAGAATGCTCTTCGGAATTTCTTAAAAAGGATTTTGATTCTCCCTTAAAACGACGTCCTACATAATTTAGGGGAGACCGGGGTACGTTGCAACACGGGGTAAGTTGAAACAGTAGTCGTATTTAAGTCGGCGCTACTCGGCAAATCTCGTATTGCGTATACAAGCAGGCCTTGGGGCCTCTCAGTCAACCAGTGGTGCCAGATCTACCGCTTTTGCGGTAGATCTACCGTTTTAGCGTTTTGTCTACCGCTCTACCGCAAAACATAAAATATCTACCGTTTTTTGTACAGTCTTAAAAAATGAGTAACTATACAAAATATAAAAGTATACTCCTAATTTTTTAATAGGAAAACGAAGAATGTAAATTCAAACTTTATTTTAAACAACCCGTGTAACAAGTCGAAAATGCAATAAGTGATTGGTCGGCCGTGACTGTAGTGGGGATTCACAAGAGCATTAGTTTGCTGTGTTTGTCGACACTTGTTAATATTGTCGAATTAAGTTAGATTTATGCCGTTTATTTACTTACTGTATTTTAATTAGAGATATTCGATGTGTTAACAGAGATTAGTGCAAAGTTATTAGTGACCTTCTTTAATATAATATATCTATTAATAAGCACTACAAAAAACTGAACTTTTAGAATAATGAGGTAAGCGATTATTTGTAAATTTATTACGAGGGGCAAGTAAAAAGTAAGGTTCCCAACGCTGTAGCTCCGCCGCGCGTGTTGCTAGGCGAAATATGGCAACACCGCCGTGTGCGTCTGTTCCCCCTGTTCGGCCGGGGAAGTTGCTACGACGCTTAGTGCCGGCCTGACAGCCGTTCGAGATGGAGCCCGCAATCGCCGTCACCGCCAGGTGCGAGATCCGGGCAGTGATCCGTTTTCTCAACACCAAGAAGTTACCGCCTGTTGAATTTCATCGGCAGTTAACAGAAATTTATGGGGAAGCTTGCATCAGTGTGCAACACGTCCGTAAATGGTGCAGGGAGTTTTCCGGAGGACGAACAGACATTCACGACGAGCCAAGAAGTGGAAGGCCATCGGTGTCCGACGACGTCGTGGCAAAAATCGAGCGTCTTCTCCAGGAGGATCGGCGAGCAACGCTTCAGGAACTGGCTGAAAAAGTGCCTGAGGTTTCAGAGAAAACAATCGACAACATTTTGACTGAAAAACTCGGTTATCGCAAGGTGTGTGCGCGGTGGGTACCGCATATGCTCTCAGAAACCCACAAAGAGAACCGCGTCAAGTGTGCTCGGGAGTTTCTTCAGCAATGTGCCGAGAATACCGAAGAATTTTTGGACTCTATTGTAACGGGAGATGAAACGTGGTGCCATTACGTCACGCCGGAAACCAAACAACAGTCCAAACAATGGCGCCATTCCGATTCGCCCAGACCGAAGAAATTCAAGCAGACGCTCTCCGCAAGAAAAGTGATGGCTACGGTTTTTTGGGACCGTAAAGGCGTCCTTCTCGTGGATTTCATGCCTACTGGGCCACCATAAATTCGGAAAAATACTGCAAGACACTAAAGAAACTCAGAAGAGCCATCCAAAATCGCCGGAGAGGAAGACTCACGAAGGGCGTTAGGCTCCATCACGACAATGCGCGCCCACACGTCTCTCGCAACACAAAAGCCTTAATCGAACAATTTGGCTGGGAAATCGTGGAGCAAGCTGCCTATAGCCCTGATCTTGCACCGAGCAATTTCCACTTGTTCCCGAAATTGAAGCAACACCTGGGTGGACAACGCTTCGCTACGGACGAAGAGGTCCAGAATGCAGTCACCACGTACCTCAACGGGTTGGCGGCGGAGGTTTTAGAGGCAGGTTTTCAAGAGTGGATTTCTCGACAGCAAAAATGTGTAGAAAAATTTGGCGACTATGTAGAAAAGTAGCTAAGAGACCAAGCTTTCAGATGTCTTTTCAGTGTAATTCGCAATTTCAATAAAAAATGTCTTACACCTGAAAAAAATGTGGGAACCTTACTTTTTACTTGACCCTCGTACAAGGAATTTTCAATGTAGTCTTGAATAATTAGTTGTAGTTCAGATGAAGAAAATAAAGGCACCCCATCAAAAAATATTAAAAAGCGAAAATATAACCAGCAGTATAAGAAGGAATGGCAAATTGAGTTTAAAAACTGGTTAGTGCCTAGTGTAAATAAAAATGAGGGGTATTGTACAATATGTAATAAAATTATTAATGTAAGTTCAGGAAAATTACAGTTAGTAAGGCACCAAGATCGTGAGGCGCATAGAAAAAAGTGTAGGGCGGTTGATTCTACTATAATTATAGTCAGGCAACATTAACATCATTTATTGCTCAAGGCAAAAATAAAACCACAATGGACACGACAGAACCAACCAAGAAAGCAGGTTTATATATTTCGGCATTTATATCTGAGCATAACTTACCGTTTAAGCTGACCGAACATATTCCTTCTCTTTTAAAAACATTTGCACGGACTCGGAAATAGCAAAAAATATAAAATGCAGCCGAACTAAGACCACAGCTAATAATTGATTGATAAAAAATGTCATTGATAAAAAATGTCATAGGCGTATCCAGTTTTGAAGAAACATGCAGGATTTTAAGAACTGTAAAGTTTTTGCTGATTATTGACGAATCGACTGACTTAAGCACCACCAAATATTTGGCAATGGTTGGTAGATATTTTTATGAAAATAGGTGAATTTTTTTGGGAAATATTAGAGATTTCTTACATGTATAACAATAATATATTTTTTAGGGTCCATGATAGATTTCTAACACTCGTTCCAATGACAAATGCGGCTGCTTCAGATATACAGGGTGATTCAAAAGTAAGCGGCATCCTTTCAGGGGCGTAATCCTTGTATGAAAATAAGGCAAAAAGTTCATATTAATAGGGGTCGAAATTGCTTCCTAAGGGAGCTACGCCCCTTTGAATAGGACTTTGAATTTTTTCTCTATAACTTTAAAACCCTTTAGAATTAAATTTTGAAAATTGGTGTACTGCATAAACATTTCGTTGTGAATAAGATTCTAAATTCAAATTTTTTAAATTTTATTCAGGTGCGTCACATGCGGGGGTTGGTAAGGGTAAAACATCCCTTTTTCTTTTACTCTTTAGGTTATTGTGATTTTGTTTGAAAATTATTAAATTTTAGAGTCTTATACGTAAAAAAGGTACTCTTAGTTCAATTCGATAGAGCGTACCATTTACGAGAAAATCGACTTTGAAAATTTTCTGATTGCGTATGTTTAATACATAATAAAATTACTGGATACGCATTTAAAACGAAGTTGGCGGTTGTTTTTTGGTTTTTGGCATTTAAATGACTGATAAATGTCATTGTAAAATACAATTTACTTTGTCAAAGTAAAATTAGTTTCATAGAGTGTTTTACAAATTACAGTAGAACCCCGATTATCCGTGCGCTCGTTATCCGGGCGGCGGATTCTCCGTGCGGCATTTTAAGTTAATCATCCGGAATCAGCGGATTATCCGTGGCTGACGGCTCGAGATTGACAGCGCCGGCGCCGCCTGAATGCTGAAACCGTGCAAACGCTGGTCTCGGGGAATCCCCAAGTTTCTTTCGGGGAATCCTTCGTTTATGTTTTTACCTGTTATTTTCGCCAACTGGCGAGTATTGGCGACCGGCGACCGGCTCATTAGTGTTGGGACAAATCTGCTATTTTCGTATAGCAAATGCTTTTGGTAATGCGAATCAAAAATAGCAGTCGAAAATAGCTGCTATTTAATAGCAGGTGCTATTTGAGTTTTATTCGATACGTACATGTCGTACATAGCTGTAAACTGTGTAAACTTTAAACTGTAAAATACTGTAAAAAGCCATGAGCGAATTTGCAAAAGGAACAATTATTATAAACTATAAACAGACCGAGTGGACAAAGAAACATCGCTAAAAGCTTTTTTTTTTATTCCTTAATTTTTAAAATATTAAAAGCCGACTTCTTTCGATAACGCCATCGTCGACGCAGCACCATAAAGATAAAAAATGGGTGAAAAAACCGATGGGTGTCGCCACTCGTGGCAGGTCGCAGTCTAAATATTAGTGCCGCTGTCGCTGTGCCGCTGCAACCAACGAGACACCAGACAATCAGTTGCCGAGGTACCTGCTTAAAAAAATTCAGTTGCTATTTTAATAGCAGCGATTCTTAAACTCATAGCAGATAGCAGTTGCTACTAAACCAAATAGCAGTGAAAAAGTAGCAGACTGCTAAATAGCAACCCAACACTACGGCTCATCGCTTATTAGTTAAACGTAAACAGGCGCACAAAATGCATCGTACGGGTGCTAATGAAAAGCGTAAACGCAATGTTTTAACTATTGAGCAAAAAATGGAAATTTTGAAACAGTCTGAAAATAACATAAGTGTTGCTATTTTGGCTAAAACATATAATATTGGAAAACAAACGGTTCGTCACATTGTGAAGAAACAATCCCAGTTACAGAGCTTTGTAGCAAAAGCGGATAGTGCAAAAGCTATTTCTGACAGGAAATCTCTAAAAGGGTCTACGTTTCGAGAACTTGATGATGCTATGACCAAGTGGTTCTTGCAGAAAAGATCAGTGGGGGTTCCGATATCAGGACCTATGTGTACTAGGCAAGCTGAAAAGTTTCACAAGCAGTTGAAAATTAAAGGCAACTTCTCGGCATCTTCTTGTTGGCTTTACAGATTTAAAAAACGTCATGGAATACGAGAATTAGCTGTGGCAAGCAAGGGGAGAAATTAAGTGCTAATGATGTAGCTATGGTAAAATTTTGCTATGATTTGGAAAATCTCATAATAGAGCATGACCTAAAACCTGAGCAGGTGTACAACGGAGATGAAACTGGACTCTATTGGAAAGCAATGCCGAGAAGGACACTTGTTGTAGCCTCAGAAACTAGTGCACCAGGTTAGCGTTACATACATATTTTTTTACGTATAAAATATTTCTCAAAGTTGTATTTTTTTTTAGGTTTCAAAGTAAGCAAAGACCGTTTAACAGTTTTATGCTGTGCTAATGCCTCAGGAACCCATAAGCTTAGGTTAGCCGTCATTGGAAAATCTAAAAATCCTAGAGCTTTTTAAAATATAAAAAGATTGCCTGTGTATTATTATAATCAAAAGGCAGCTTGGATGGATCGAGTAATTTTTAAAAAGTGGTTTTTCGAAAAATTTATACCTCAAGTTAGAGCTTATCTCAAAGAAAATAATCTTTCACCAAAGGCTGTACTGTTACTGGATAATGCGCCATCGCATCCTGATGTAGAGCAACTAAAGTCAACAGATGGGAACATGTTCGTAGCATATTTTCCTCCGAATGTAACATCTATTGCCCAGCCAATGGACCAAGGTGTTATAGAGACTATAAAGAGACTATACAGAAAAGACCTCATGCTGCAACTGTTGGGAGAAGATGACATTGTGGGATTTTGGAAACGTCTAAATTTGAAAGAAGCAATTTATGCTGTAGCTCGTGCTTGGAGTGATGTGAAAGTGGATCACATTAAAAAATCATTTTATAAAATAATGACTTTAGAACATGAAGACGATTCTGAAGATGAAAATCACTTAAATAAAGGTGAGCTGTCCGTCGGAAATATAGCAACTATTGCCTCACAAATCAAAGGTTTAGAAGAAATAGACAATAAAGAAATACAAGAATGGATAGAATGTGATCACCAAGAAACAGGGTATCAGATCATAGATGACGATTATCTACATAACAAGAGCTCTGCAGAAAGTTCTGACAAAAGTAGTGATGAGAATAAGAGTTCTGATAAAAATGATTGCGTCATTATGACGAGTCATCGAGAAGCAAGGGATGCAGTAAACATACTTATTCAATATTTTGAAGAACAGCCTGTAACTGATGACATTCATGTACTTTAGCTTAGAAAAATGAAGGAAATTATAGGGTGTAGTTACGAGGCCCAAAAACAAACAAAAGTTAATGATTTTTTTAAGTGATTTTTTTATATATGTACATATGTATGTATATACATATAATATGTATAACCTACATAATATTTTTTATAATGTATACATACGTTTATACATAGCAAATACATTATGTCTAAATAGGTAATAAAACATTTTTTTTTGTTCCATTATGTTTTATCACGTTGTTTCTTTTCGTCTGGCACATGTATTTGTTTAAATAAATTATGTATTAAAAAAATAAAAATGAGTCTTTGGATTATCCGTGTTTTCGATTATCCGGCGAAGGCTCGGTCCCGGCTGGCCCGGATAATCGAGGTTCTACTGTACTATTTATTATTAATAAGAAGGGCATTGCCTTTGTTGAGTTTGGTTCTTTGTGTAAATTTAAAAAGCAAACATGGATTTTACGTATCAAGAACAAGCTGATATTCACATTAAGTTTGGAAGAGCATTTGGTAATTGTATTGAAGCAAGACGATTGTATCATCAGGCATTTCCTAATCGACGAGTGCCACACCGTACGGTTTTCGCAAGAGTAGATCGTAATTTAAGGGAAACAGGTAAATTCAAAAATGTAATATCGCATAATATCTACTTAAATTTTGCTTAAGGGACATTTCAAAGACAGGAAGTTGTTGGGCGACCAAGAAATGCCAGAACCCTAGCATTAGAAGAACGCCTGCTAAATCGTATTAAAGAACAGCACACGAAATTTGAGCACTCGCATCATCGCAAATCAAGAAGGGTCCTCTCAGTCAACTGTATGGAGAATTTTGCACGATATGTTACTCTACCCTTATCATATTCAACGGGTTCAGGCTTTGGAGATTACCTTCCTCGTGTACACTTCTGTAATTGGCTAGAAGAAAACCGCGTTGCCTTTGAAAATGTTGAGAAGAAAATTTTATTTACTGACGAGGCCGGCTTCACAAGAAACGGAATTTTCAATTTTCACAACAACCACCTATAGACGGATGAGAATCCCCATGCTACGGTACAGAAGGCACATCAGCAGCAGTTTAGTTTAAATGTGTGGGCGGGAATAATCGATGGGCATTTAAAAGGACCTGTATTTATGCCGCAACGACTTAATGAACACATTTACACAATTTTTTTACAGAATGAATTACCACAAATATTAAAAAATCTACCACTTCAATTACGAGCACAAATGTGGTTTATGCACGATGGTGCTCCCCCACATTTTAGCATTCTCGCTAGAGAACGTTTAAATAATGCCTATCAAAACCGCTGGATAGGTCGTGGGGGTCCGGTGCCATGGCCACCACGGTCTCCTGACCTAAACCCCCTTGATTTTTATTTATGGGGACACCTAAAACAACTATATCTACCACGTGTGCACCATAATCTAATAAAAAGGTTAAGAGCTTGCCGTGACGCAAATGGTAATAATTTTGAACACTTTCTATAAATTGTTAAATAAAATGTGAGTAAAAAGTGTCTTTTTTGTCGATCGTAATGCGAATCAATAAACATATGCAATCAGAACATTTTCAAAGTCGCTTTTCTCGTAAATGGTACGCTCTATCGAATTGAACTAAGAGTACCTTTTTTACGTATGAGACTCATAAGACTCTTTTCAAACAAAATCACAATAACCTAAATAGTAAAAGAAAAAGGGATGTTTTTACCCTTACCAACCCCCGCATGTGACGCACCTGAATAAAATTTAAAAAATTTGAATTTAGAATCTTATTCATAACGAAATGTTTATGCAGTACACCAATTTTCAAAATTTAATTCTAAAGGGTTTTAAAGTTATAGAGAAAAAATTGTCTTCAAGGGGTCCTATTCAAAGGAGCGTAGCTCCCTTAGGAAGCAATTTCGGACCCATATTAATATGAACTTTTTGCCTTATTTTCATACAAGGATTACGCCCCTGAAAGGATGCCGCTTACTTTTGAATCACCCTGTATATGGAGAAATTGTGAATTTCTTTAAAAAGAATAATATTCCCTATTTAGAAAATCTCATAGGATTTACTTCGGACGGTGCAAGTGTTATGGTAGGCCAACAAAATTCGGTTGTAACAAGACTAAATAATGATATTCCCAACATTTTTTTAATGAAATGTATATGTCACAGCTTCAATTTGTGTTCCTTCTATGCCTGTCTAAAACTTCCAAGAGCTACGGAGGATTGTGTACGTGATATTTACAATTATGTATGTAATAGTCCTAAACGAGTTGAAACTTTTAAGGAATTTCAGAAGTTCACTCATACTAAAATTCACAAGATTTTACATCCGTCCCAAACGCGCTGGTTGTCCTTAGAATCTGTAGTGTGTAGAATAATTGAGCAATATAATGCTTTGAAATTATATTTTGTCGATGCCATTGCAAATGATAAACTTCAAGCGGCCGAAAATATTTATCACAAATTAGAAGATCCCTTAACATTAGCATTTCTGTTGTTTTTGGAACATGTTTTGCCATTATTTAATAGCCTTAATAAGGAAATGCAGTCTGCTGAGCCTAAATTATACAATTTGCACATACGTATGTGTGATACTTATAGCACCCTTTTAGATTTTTTTATTAAAAAGGAAGTTTTGATTCAATATTCTATTGAAAAAATTTATGTTAAAAATCCAAACAATTTCAGGCCTTTAGAAAACATATATTTAGGGGCTAAACTTATACAATATCTCTTGTCAAACAAATTATCTGTAGAGCAAAAACATATATTGCAAACCCGATGTTTAGATTTTTATATAGAAGCAGCCCAGCAGATTTTAAAAAGGTATGACTTTGATAATGATATATTAAAAGCTATGGATCTTATAAATCCAAAAATAATATCTAAGGGTGAAAAAGAGTCAATTCATCAACAGCTTTAATTTAAAGGTCCCTGCACGCACCCTAAGGGGACATGAACTATTTGCTTTACCAATCTGTCACTCCAACTATTCTTTACATTCTCCAATCTGTCGTAGTCTTGCCTATTTAAACTCTCACCCTGAACTTGATCCATTTGCAAGCTCACTCTCTGGATTTATTGGTCAACTGGGTCAAATATTTTAATTTATTGTTTTCTTATTGTGTTTATTTCTTGTGTATATGTTTTGAAGATTGTCTAATTATGTTGGTGATAGTACTTTTATTATGTTAATTATACATCTTTTACTTTATTTAATATTGTAACCAAATCTTTTGTAAAATGGGGTTTCCCGTATATTGATTGAATAAATAAATAGATGATCGTGGTCGACATTCTAATCGACCAAACAAGTTACACCAAGAAACCACTAATGCTGTCTTTGCTCATATTCAATCATTTAAAGGTAGACAGTCACACTATAGCCTTCCCAAGTCGAAAAAAACCTACCTACCAGAGGAGTTAAACGTTAAGAAAATGTTCCAAATGTTTAAGGAATGTTTAAGGAACATCCGACTAGATCAATTTCATATGAGTCGTATCGTTCTATCTTTGTAAACAAATTTAATATTAGTTTCGGTTACCCGCGCAGTGACACATGCAGCAGCAGTTGCGATGAATATAAAGCAAAAATTGCAGATCCTTCACAGGCTTCAAACCTTGCTACATTACATGCGACAAATCAACTTCACCTTAAGAAGGCAGAGGCTTTTTATCAAAGAAAACGATCCGAACGCAAAAGAGCTCAACAACAGCGCCATATTGAAGCTATTGCTATGGATTATCAAAAAAACTTGCCACTGCCAAACATTAGCACTAATGACGTATACTACAAACGACAGTTATCGTTCTACTTATTTAATATTCACGTTTTAGCCAGTGGTGAGGCATTTTTTTATACGTACACAGAAACCGCCGCAAAAAAAGGAGCAGACGAAGTTGCTTCTATGCTGTTTAATTACATACTCAATAAATTGAATCCCGAATGTGTATGTGATTCGTGTTGTGAACAGAATAAAAATTATACTTTGTTTCGAATGGTTCATTATGTTGTTCATAAAGTAGGTCGAGTTCAGTGTATAAAAATGGTTTTTCCAATTAGAGGACATAGCTACATGGAATGTGATCGTAATATGGGCTTAATCAATTCCAAAGCTTTTGTCGAACTTCCTTTCGGTTGGAATGATCACATTCGAAATGCCCGCGTTAAACCAAGTCCCTTTAAAGTAGTTAGCTATGAAGATCAAGAGATTTTTCGAAGCTGGACTGATCATTTAACTATTATGTAACAAAATGTCCCTTTGAAACCCGCCCAATCAGAGAACTGCTCATAAAAAAAGAAGAGCCCAGAATGATCGATCATCGTGATTCGTACAATGGAGTCTTTATTTCAAACGTCGTAGTGCCTACAAAAAAAAAACTGGGAACTACTAAAAAAGGAAAAGCGAGAGGAAAAGCAGCCAAAGGCAAATTAAAAAATGCAGACAATATAGTTGGTATATTAGATCTACCTTTAGGACAATTTGAACTTCCAAATTTCAAATATGAAAACAGGATTCCCATCAATGCTAAGAAATACCAAAACCTGCAGGATTTAAAACGTTTTTGTAGTGTCGAAGCTCAACTTTACTTTGAAAATTTAAATGAATAAAAAATTTTTGGACCTTCATCTTTTTTTTCCTGATTTTGTGTACATAATCATAATGAAATTTTTTTCTAGATGCTTATGTTAAAAAATTAGTAGTTTTAAACTCTTTTAGTAAAAACATATACACAAGCCTATCTTTAAAAAAAAAATCTTCCAAAAAGAGTTAATCTATAAGAAAATACAAAGTTTTTAAATTTAAAATCTGTTTTGCACAAAACTTTGGATTTGTGACCCTCATCCTTTTTCGCCTGTAGTCTTCAATTGTTTAAAATCAACGCTTATCAATGTCAATTCTCAACTAAAAATTTTATAGCTTACAATTTTTAAACATTTATTTCTAATGGAAAACTTTACCAATCAAGAATTGGCGGATATGCATTTGGTATACGGAGCAACAAACTGCAATGCACGAGCAGCATCGCGGTTGTATCATGACCGTTAGCCCGAACGACATGACAGCATCCTGGATACAAAAAGTTTATTGCGGTTCATCGGCGGCCCGCTGAGACAGGCATGTTTAACCCATTAACGCCTAGCGTTACCACATGGCTACGGCAAGCACGTGACTACTCAAAGTGCGATGGCATTGGCTATGCGCTAGTAAATTTGTTGCGAGCGTGTCATATCACCAATCACAGTGTGCAAAAACCACGCGTTCGTTTAGTTTCCGTAAAAACGCCGAACTGTGTGTGTTTAGTGCGGTTAAATTTAATAGTTATTAAAACATCGTGAAAATATGGATATACAATTCGAGTAAGTATAATTTATTTTTTATGTGTAATAGTGGGGGATATTTTGTTACACTGTGATGCTCAGAATACTATGACTTATCGTTGGCCAAATTTGGAATAAAATCCATTAATAAGTTAGTGAGTTACAAGAGCGTAAACTTGTATGTTACCATATGGCAACACTAGGCGTTTGCACTAAGTGATTTCAAATAATTACAGATATGGCTTTTCACTTGCGGAAGTGCTTGATATGGTGTATAACGATGTTCTTGACGGCGATATTTACATTGAGCCACCAGAACCCAATGTAGACACAGATGAGCTGACGAGGACGATGGCGGGTAATAAGCCAACTTTTTATCGTTTTTGGCTAAAAGATAGGCGAAACCAGTCTAAATCATTTATACCTCAGTGGAAAAAAGGAGCAGACTATGCAGTTGTACCTCCAAAATATCTTCCGCCACCAGATTATTCCAGATTTGACCAAATGTTCGTAATTCAAATTTTCGAAGAGTTTATAGATGATGAATTTATAAAACATTTGGTGGCGGAAACTCGCAGGTATGCATTATTTTTGAACTGTCCAGACCCTAATATTATCCCAGATGAAATTTGTTGCTTCATAGCAATATTATTTGTAAGCGGCTATAATAATTTGCCATCTAAAAGGCAATATTGGAGCAGTGGCGAAGATCTTAAAAATTTAACTGTGTCTCAAGCAATGCGCCCTGATCGATTTTTACAGATCACTCGGTTTCTTCATTGCTCTGATAATACAAAACTAGACAAAAATGATAAGTTCCACAAGATTCGGCCTGTCATAGAAATGTTAAAAGAAAACTGTTTGAAAAATTTTGTTCCGGAACAAAATTTGGCTTATGATGAGAGTATGGTTCGATATTTCGAGCGACATAGCTGCAAGCAATTTATTCGTGGAAAACCCATTAGATTTGGGTATAAAATTTGGAGCCTAAATACTACAGACGGCTATTTGGTAAATTTTGATATTTATCAAGGTAAAAGTCCCAAATCTAATGCGGACTACGATTTATTGTTTGGCAAAGCTGCAAGCCCTTTGGTAGTGATGTTAGATAAATTGCCGCCAGAAAAAAAGGATTGGCGATAAGAACTTTATATGGATAATTTGTTTTCAAACCTAGCGCTTTACTCATATTTGCAATTTCGTGGTTATTCTGCAACTGGAACAATTCGTGAAAACCAAATGCCCCCTCACGAATAAAAAAATGTTTGTCAAAAAAGACCGTGAATATTTCAAAATAGCCATGGAGAAATCCGATGGCCATTTGTATGTGAGATGAATGGATAATTCAGTGGTAACTATGATATCTACTTCGCATGGAGCTCAAGAAATTGGACAAGTACCTTTTACTCACAATAACAAAAGAAAAATATAATGGTTACACGACCAAAAGTTATTGCGAAATATAATGCCCACATGGGAGGAACTGATCAGATGGACCAGAACCTTGACTGCTATCGCATCGGTATTCGAGGTAAGAAATGTTATTGCCTTTGCTAACCTGGATTTCCGATGTTGCTCTTCAAAACTCCTGGATACTATACAATCAATCTTGAAAACAAAAGGTTTCACAGTTAGAGTGTAAAAGAGAGGTGGCGACCATATACTTGAAAAATTTCAAGTTTTGCCGAAAGGATTTGGACGACGAGCATCTGCAATGGAATCTTCAGATTCGCGAGTTTCGGATAATATCCGGTTTGATCGTTTTGACCATTTAGTTCAACAAACAACACAAAACAAACGAAGACGATGTGCACTCAAAACATGCAACTCCACAGTCAGAACCATGTGTTCAAAATGTTATGTAGCTCTATATATTTCTTGCTTTGCACCTTATCATTTCCGTTAACTTAAACCTGTTTACTTATTTTATATTACTTAGTATAACGTTCTATAATAAAATTTTAATATTTTCTAACTTAAAAGATTGTTTCAATTTTAGGTAGTGTAAAGTCCTAGCGTTGCCATATGGTAACGGCTAATATCTCAAAATGTAAGTAGCTAAAATTAAAAAAACTAAATTTTTACAGCTTCCTGAACGTATTTTTAGTAATCTTAAAAGAGCATAAAAAAGTAGCTTAAAAAAAAAATTCCGGCGCTAATGGGTTAAGACCAAGATGCATGATACTAGTGTTGCTCGAACCGTAAGAACGGTCGAATTTGAAGAAGAGGTGCTTCAGCGAGTTGCCGATGAACCATCAAATAGCACACGTGACGTCGTTAAGAATATGAATACGAGTAACGCTTCTGTCTGGCGGGTACTACACGAGCAACAACTCTATCCTTACCACTTCCAGAAAGTTCAAGGTATGACTGCAGCTGATTATCATCCTAGAGTTCAATTTTGTCGAAGGTTTTTGGATCACATCATTGTACAACCAAATTTTTTACGATATGTTTTGTGAACCGATGAAGCCTCTTTCACAAGAGACGGTATTTTTAATAGTAGGAATAGCCATGTTTGGGACAAAGAAAAGCCTTATGAAATTTTTCCAAGAAAACATCAGAATCGTTGGTCTCTCAACGTATGGGCAGGCATTGTTGATGATTATTTAATTGGGCCATACCTTCTACCGGAACGGTTAACAGGACCTATTTATCTGCGTTTCTGGGAGGAAGTTCTCTCAGAACTCCTTGAAAATGTTCCACTAAACGTTAGACAGCAAATGTGGTTTCAGCATGATGGAGCGCCGGCTCACTTTGCTGTACAAGTACGCGAGTATTTGGCTCAGCGGTTTGGGCACCATTGGATTGCCAGAGGTGGAGCAGTTTCTTGGCCTCCAAGGTCACCCGATTTTACGTCGCTTGATTTTTTCTTGTGAGGACATGTAAAGTCTTTAGTCTACGACACTTCAGTAGAATCAGACCTAGACTTAATTGGACGAATAACAGCAGAATTTTAAATCATTCAAAACGAGGATCAAATTTTTAGTGTAGTCCGCCGAAATCATGTGCGGCGTTTAAATCGGTGTATTGAGGTTGGAGGAAGACATTTTGAACAATTGTTGTGATGGTATCATATACAAAAGGTAAAAATAAATGCATCAGATCCTATTTAGGTAGTTCATATTTTTTCTAAATTTGGCGTAGTGACACATTTCCAGACATGAGTTCCTATACTGAAATGGATTCTACAGAACAACCCCTAGAAGTTTGATCCTATAGTTCTGAAACACCCTGAATATGGAAAAATACCAATGATATCTTGGAAAGGATTCCTAGACCATTAGTCTTTCATCATAGAAATTATATTAAAGAGAGAGTGCGCAATCTAAGCAACTTTGTACTAAACTAAGTTTACTCGACTACGCTTATTAATATTTGATCTTAAAAATAAGATATGAGCTTTTTTCGAGATATCCAGTCTCTTGATCAGATTTCTCGAAAAGCGTTAGGGTTTCGTTAGTTTTTTGCCAGGACTATGCGAATGTATTTACAAAATAGTATATACAGTAGCGGCCAAAAGTAGAGAAACTTTTGATTATTTTTAAAAAAATATTGATAGATTACTTTTTAAAAATATATTTTATTGTTTTAGGTGGAACACAAATACAACATAAAAAATAAATAACTAGTGTATAAGAAAATTATTTATAAACCCACAAAAAATTTTTTTTTAATTTTTTAAGCGGTCAAAAGTAGAGAAACTTAAGCAAAATATTACAAATACTTAAAATAAACCTAATATTTGGTAGCAAAACCTTTGTTTTTAATAACTTCTGCACATCTTCTGGGCATCGACTCCAACAATTTTACAATTTTTTCTTCTGGTATTTCTTGCCAGGCCTGCGATAATGCGCAAAACAGTTCTTCTTTGTTTTTAAATTTTTCGGGATATTTACGCCTAACATCTAACTCCAATTGTTCCCATAGGTTTTCAATGGAATTTAAGTCGGGGCTTTGTGGAGGCCAGGCTAAAACGTTGAGCTGTTCCTCCGCAAAAAAATCTTTAACAATTTTAGCTGTATGTTTAGGATCATTATCCTGTTGAAATTTCCAAATTAGTGGAAGGTTTTCTTCGGCGTAAGGTATCATATGATTCTTGAGGATCTGTAAATATTGATATCTGTCCATAATACCCTCAACTTTTATTAGCGGACCTAGTCCATGCCCAGAAAAAGAACCCCATACCATGACATTACCTCCACCATGTTTTATGGTTGGCCTAGTGTATTTAGGATTGAATCTTTGATGTGGGGGACGCCTTACATACTTTATTCCATCCGACCCAAATAAATTAAATTTACTTTCATCGGACCAAAGTATGTTTTTCCATTGGTTATAAGTCCAAGTGGAATGTTCTCTAGCAAATTTTAAACGAGCATGCCGATTTTTCTTGGAAATGAATGGTTTCTTTGCCGGTCGTCTGGCTTGGAGGTTTCCTTCGCCTAAGCGTCTTCTTATGGAACGGATGGATAGTGAAATGGAAGGGTTTCCTTTCTTAATATCCACGGCAGTAAAGAAAGGATTTTTTTGGGAACATCTTCTTATTACTTTATCATCTGAAGGAGTAGTCTTTCGCGGCCTTCCGGTCTTAGGTTTAATTAAAGAACCTCCACGTTCTTTGTACATCTTGATTTGTTTAGATATAACACTTTTATTAAGCTTTAAATCAATTGCAATTTGATTTTGTTTCAATCCATCTTGATATTTTTTTATAATTAGTTCTTTTAACTGAACTGACAAATGAATACCTCGTGGCATCTTACTCGACTAATACTAACACACGACTAAAATATTATTCTCTTTATTCAAAAACTGTTTGTTTAGGAATGATCGGAAAAAAGTTTCTCTACTTATGGCCGCAAAAAAATGAAAAATATTTTGGTATTTTCGTCATGTGTTAAAGAATGTGTTTATTTTTATATCATTATAAGTAACTTAAGGTACCCAATGATTTAGTGATGAAATTAAAACTTTTTATTTAACCTATTAATTAATTTTTTAAAAAATTAAAAGTTTCTCTACATTTGGCCGCTACTGTATGAGGAGCTTTGGAATTAATCAAGAAAAACAATTTTAAAAATGTCAGTTCAGTGTCCTCTATCATCTAAGTTGAGTAATTTGATTAACAATTACCAAGGCTTATTTTAGTCTAAACGCTATGTGAACTTTTATATGTTAGATAACTCTTGATACTGTCAAAGGCTTTACAAAGATCATATTTTGAACTCTTGTAACGACATTCTTTATTACATTTATTCCTTGTATTTTTATATACACATCAAAATGGTCTAAGGAACACTTAAAAAAATAGTTTTTTTTTGCCTTATAAATTTTTATATTTTCATACCGAATAGATACTACCTTTAATATTAAGATACCAACGAAGTAAAATAAATATTTGGGTACAAGAAATTATGCCAGAACAGCGTTTTTTGCTACTTGCACATTTTGTCGAAATAACGCAGATTATGAAAACATCTTGTCGAACTTGCATTGTCTTATTTATTTAATGTAACACGACGTTTCCAGACCAGATGGCCTGTTGAATACCAAAAATTGCGTCTACCAGATCCCATGTGAGTGCGGTGACTCATACATAGGTGAAACGAACCGCCCCCTAGAAGTCAGAGCGAAGGAACATCGCAGCTGGACCCAAAGAGGAGACGTTTCCAAATCCGGAATAGCAGAGCACGCGTGGCATAATGGACACAATATCCATTGGTCAGAAGCCAAGATTCTGCACAAGGAACAGCACTGGCGGAAGAGGAAGATCGTAGAGGCAGTTTTCATTTCACAGAATTAGGGGATCTTCAGCCAGCCAAGCGTCGATGTACTTAACATCTGGAAGCCTCTATTCTTAGGACAGCGTAGGATCTAGAGAGAGGCGTGTCCTCCCCCCAACTCTTTTCACGGATGACTTTCCTTTCTACATCGCTGCACACATCTAGTATATAAGCCTATAGAATAGTAGTTTGCTGTCAGTTTACACTTGATAACGGTTGGAGATACTTACCAACCGAAACGTCGTGTTACATTAAATAAATAAGAAAATGCAAGTTCGACAAGATGTTGTACTATTGTCTACCACCTTCAAAAACGCAGATTATAATTTTTAAATTCTAACGCAATATAGCATTTTCTGTGGTTCCCATCGAACAATTGTGATTTAGTTTTTATTCAATAAAAATGGAAAGACGACATTTGACTCGAGAGGAAATGCTAAGAGCAGTCGGAATGCTTGAGGCAGGAACAAGTCAAAGAGACGTTGCAAGAGCTTTGGATACATCTTCCAGTGTAATTAACCGTTTGTGGACAAGATAAAGAGAGACAAATGATGTTAGAGAACGGCATCAAGGCCCGTCGCGAGTTACCACACCTGACCAAGACCGTTTTATAACTTTGCAAGCTCAAAGAAATCCCACGGTAACAGCCTCTGTTTTGGTTCAGCAGCTCTCACGAGTGCATAACGTCGAGGTTTCAGGTCAAACTATTAGAAACTATTTGCATGAGAGAGGACTTCATGCCAGAAGACCCCTAAGGGTTCCTCGGTTACCTTTAGGAAATCGAGGTGCAAGATTAACGTGGTGCCAAGAACATGTTAATTGGAATCAAGAAAGATGGGCCACAGTTTTTTTTTACGGATGAGTGTCGATTTTCATTTTATTCTGATTCTGGTAAAATTCGTGTCTGGAGAGAGGAAGAAAATGAAAGTCGTTTGCGTCATGCTCGGGAAGTAGTAAGGCACCGTGGTGGATCACTAATGTTTTGGGGTGGCATTAGACTTGACGGTAAAATGAACCTCATTTTTGTGGAAAATACAATGACTGGAATAGGTTATAAGGATAATATACTAATGCCTGTAATTGTTCCATATTTACGCGAAATGGGCCCAAATTCGTTGTTGCAACAAGATAATGCCCCACCACATCGAGCACGGCTTGTACGAATGGCTATTGAGGAAAATTAAATCAATTTTCTACCCTGGCCTTCTACCTCACCGGACCTTAATCCAATTGAGCATGTTTGGGATTGGTTAAAAAGGCAACTTTTAAACGATTTGACTTTTTCAAAGCGCTCTGGAGCTTCGTCTTGCTGTGACACATGTTTGGGATGAGTTGCCTCAAGAATTAATTAATAATTTAATTTTAAGTATGCCTAGGCGATGCCAAAGTGTTATTAATAGTAGAGGTGGACCATCTGGCTACTAATTAACTTTTTTCCAATCTTCTCAAAAATATTAACATATTTGCATGTGTTCCCTAGACCATTTTTTCCCTAGACATGTGTGTATATTCAAATTTTCTTATTGATTTTTTTAAAAGTACCTATTTTATTTAACTTACCCGAATAGTTTCTGAATAATCAGGGTTATTGGACTGGCATGCTGTTCTACATGGGAACTACCGGATCCTCCTCCGCTGGAGCCACCACTATAACACAGAATTTTTTTTTTTAGCAATTGTTATTACGCTACATCTTTCATTTCTTACCTGCTATTTATTTTACCTTCTACTACTTTTATCAGTTGCTTGACGGTAACCTTCACTTGATTTATACTAACATTTACGATTTTCGAATCCCTTAAAATAGAAATATAAGCTTTATTAATTGTGTTCTTAGGCAACAAATAACTAAAACAAGGGAACGAATACTTACGAGGCCACAGTATTTATTTCTTGGCGTAGTTTTTCACTCGTTTCAACCCTAAAAATGTCATATTTGGTTAAAGTGGAGCCAATTATAATTTTAAATATGAGAATTTTAGCGACAGTGAGAGCAAAAAGTTGACTTTTTAATTATTCTGTACTAATTTGCCCTCGTGTTGTTGCTAATATTCATCTAATTAGTTTTTTAAAGCTCTACTTACAGTTGATTCAAAATGGCCATATATCTGAAAAAAAACGTATGTTAATCATATTCTTTTAAAATTTAAATAACTATTTTAACTGGCTTTTTTTCATACATTTATACTAGTTTATTGTTACTTACTCATGACAACCAGGGCCCGATGCTCTAAAATAAAAAAAAAGAAAATTACTTAACTGGCCTTAATTACTTCAACTAGATACTTACGGCGATGGAAGTGCCGAACAAGTTGGCAATATCTTAAAGTGACTGCTAAACACCGAATCATGAGGATCCCTATAACGATTTATTAATTAAGAAATATTTAAGTAATACTTGTATTTAAAACTTACTTGCTGCAGGTACAAAAAGTTTGCATATCATGACCGTTGGATTTGTCCAAATAGATGAAAGTTCCCTCTAAACGTTGCCTAGGTCTAGAAATTTTTAGATTTTATAGCATCATATACAGGGTGCGCCAGAGAAAGTTACTTATTTGAAAGGTCAATAAAAACAAAAGTACTTTAATTATTGTTTTAATTTTTTTTTTATTTGACAATACAATATCCCAATTGTTTTTTTTCATGCAGTCTTGAAAATGACATCGGATAAATGGCGACCTCTATTGCGCATACACTGATAAAGTCGATTTTTGAAATTCGTATCCACTCTTTGCAGTATATCAATCGGTATGTTGGCAATTGTGTCGCGAATGTTGTTCTTGAGGTGTGCTATGGTCCGTGGTCGATCGACATAAATCAGAGATTTCAAATAACCCCATAAAAAGAAATCGCATGGAGTCAAATCTGGAGAGCGTGCCGGCCATTGGAGATCGCCTCTGAGAGAGATGAGGCGGTCGGGGAAATGTTGTCGCAACAAATTCATTGAGTCTCGTGCTGTGTGTGCTGTGGCTCCATTTTGCTGAAACCACACGTTCCTAACGTTCATTTCTTTGAGTCTTGGAAGAAAAAATTCCTCGATCATGTTCCTGTAACGAGCTCCATTTACGGGAACTGCGCGTTTGTTTTCTTCAAAAAAAAAGGCCCAATTATTCCCATTACCGACATCGCACACCAGACAGTAACTCGCTCACAATTAAGTGGCTTCTGGTGAAGCTCACGTGGATTTGCATCACGCCAATAACGCATGTTTTGCTTGTTAACGCAGCCGGATATGTGGAAGTGAGCCTCGTCACTAAAAAAAACGACCGCGTCCCGCGTCTTCAGGCAGGTTGTCAACCAGTATTTCACATGCATTTTGACGGGCAACAAAATCGCGTTCAGTTAATTCTTGCACAACAGCCAATTTATAGGGATGAAATTGAAGGTCTTTATGGAGAATTCGTCGAACAGTGGTGTCAGAAATTCCCAAAGCAGCTGCGTGTTTGCGAGCCGAACGCCGGGGAGAACGCACAACTGACTGCCTCACTCTTTCGACATTTTCCGCAGTTCTGATGGTCCGTTGAAGTCCATTTCTGGGTTTAGCGACACTTCCACACTCCGGAAATGAGTTAACCCAGGACAGAATCGAATTACGGCCAGGAACGAGTCTGTGGGGAGGAATTTCAAAGCGAGCGCGGAAGGCACGTTGCGTAGCAACAAGTGAGCGACCGTTAGAAAAGAAGCTCTCGACTGCGAAGGGCCGCTGCTCTCTAGACCAGAGCATGATGGCAACTGACTGGAATACTGGAAAGAGAAACAAACTTGGGAACTTCCCCCTCCAGGTGCGCCCCCTCTCGCGCCTCTACCCGCCCAACTCACCGCGCGGGAATTTTTTCAAATAAGTAAGTTTCTCTGGCGCACCCTGTACAAAAAAACCTTTTGGTTTGTTGTGAAATTACTAGGGGTACTTAGTATACTATTAACGGCAAGTTCTGAGTAGCTTATTTACCAATTCGTTAATAAAGTATTTAGGGATATATAGTTTGTGACATAGAAGAAACAAATTTTATTCTAAAAGTATGTTAATATTTGAGGAGAGTAATCCTTGGAGGGATCCTGACTCGTATAAGATTATCGTGCATGCACCACTAGGAACATCATATAACAAACGCAACATGTGAACTAGAAATGAAAATTAAAAACCTCTTTAGATACTAAACCGTGGTTCAATAACAGTTGCACCAAGGCAATCATTGTCAACGCATAAATAGAAAAATGGAAAGTTTGTGAACTGTATTTGAAAATTGTAAGTAATTGCTAACGCAATTGTAAAAAAGGAATGTACCACACAGTTAAATGATCCAGTTGTGGTCTTCTTAACGGGGATCCCCTGAGCCTGCAGTCCAGGCTCACCACCATCACACAATGGTTTTTTAACCAAAAATTAATTAAATTGTTTGAACAATTATAACAATTCACTTAGTAACGATACAGAAAATTTATTTGTTTTCACCGTCGTTGCTCTCGTACAAAATGCTTCGACCTTGCAGATCGTGCCCAGATATTGGGAGAAAATGTGGGTACATATTCCACGCGAAATGGAGAAAATTTTGAAATTAATGATACATTAGCAGCAAACAACAATAAAAAATTAGGCGCCAAGGACCTGCAAATCGTGTCAACTTTGTTGTCTTAAGAAAGGTATGCAAGCAAAGAAAAACATAATAACAAGAGATGGTTTGAGAGATGTTTGCAACAAACTGTACCGTAGATCCATAAGGCAAAACAAAATGGAGCTTGTCAAGAAAGGCTTCTTTAGTGCCAGAAATAGTCTTCCATCACAAAGATCTTGAACCAGTTCTCAAAGGCTTGAGCACTAACAAGGCCACCGGCCCTGATGCAATATCGTCAATACTATTAAAAAAGTGTGCGGTGGTGCTGATACCCTCGTTGGCGCAAACTATTTTCTTTTTCATACAGAAGAGGTCTCTTCCTTGCACGGATTCTACCAGTACCCAAACAAAGAAAAAACGACGGGGGCCTTTAAGACCATCCGATTGCTTTAGTCCTGCCAATTGCCAGGATAATAGAGAAACTTATCAACCACCAAATTTTAAAATACCTGGAGCTCAACAATATTAGCGACCGTTAATATGGTTTTCGAAAATACAGGTCTACTGACAAAATGTTGGTTTATGACGTGTTTAGACCGATGCTATTGACAAATATGATGAATACGACCCATCCTGCTTGTCCCTCAGGAAAGGATCTTGTACCCTCTTCGTGTTATATATCACCGACCTTCTCGACAAGACTTCTAATCGAGTTTACAGTTTTGCACCTGACAGTACATTGGCGCCTTCCTTAAAGTTGCCCAAACAGATTCAGCCGACATCCAGTTGCCGACTCCAATCCGCCATATTGCATTAAAGCATTGTAGTGCATTTTTATTAAATATTCAATCCCTTCGGAATAAGGTGGATGAGCTTCAACTTCTGCTTGCAAATTTTAATTTTCCTGACATTGTTATAATAACAGAACATTGGCTTAGACCTAATGTTGAACGGGTTTTTGAGTGTTCGGTGTGTTTTTGTAAATTGTTTAATATGTATGTTATTTGTATATATCGCTCGCCCTCTGGGGATATCAGTGTGTTTCTTTACAGGTGATATATTGTCTTCTGTCCCAGCTCCCTATTCACTCGCGTGTTATCTCGGCTGGAGATTTTAATATTAATTATTTAGAGGTTTCCTTACCGCAAAGAATTTCTCTTGATTGAATCTTCAAATCATTTGCACTCACCATGCATGTTAATGCACCCACTCGTATTTTGTCCTCTTCATTGACCACTATTGATTATTTCTGCAGTAATTTGGACGGTGTTACCTGTTCAGTGCACTCAGTGGGTATATCGGATCACGAGGGGGTGTATGTCCAATTCCCTGGTGACTTTAAAAACAAATCTGGCCGCCGTATTGGGAGAGTGTTTAGTGGGAACAATTTGAATTTATTTTCTCAATCCATTTCGTCTGTTAACTGGAATACCATTCGGGCTGCTCCACAACTATTTTCTTCCTTTTATTATACATTACGTGATAAAATAAATATCTGCTTTCCCTTGGTTAGACTTAAATCCAAGAGACGAAAACCATGGATCACCGCGGGACTAAAAACATCTGCCAAAAATTTACGATGCTTAGCAAGACTTCGCAAATCTATTGACAATCAATTCATCAGGTCTTATTTTCAGGATTATCGGAAAATTTATAGGCATCTAATAAAAGTCAGAAAGTAACTGTATTACAATGAGTGCTTAGAAGACAGAAGAAAAGTTGGTTAATCATTAACGAATGTAGGCAGTCTTCTCGTCGGCGGTTGGTTGAATCGGACTTGGGGCCCGATGATTTCAATGACTATTTTTCTAATATTGCTGAGAAGTTACTGGAAGCAGTTCCTAGTGACGGCGATCCATTGCAGTATCTTAATCCAAATGCTATCAACCAATCATTATTTTTCCACCCTGTAGATGGCACCGAGGTCCTTGAAACAATTCAGTGCTTGAAGAATCATAGGTCTTCACGTTCCGATGGTATCTCTTCACGTCTGCTGTCACTGCTTGCGAGCGCTTTAGGTGCTTTGGTTCGGGCAATCAATCAGTCATTTCTTCAGGGCGAGTTCCCATCCTGTTTAAAGAAAGCTATGATTATCCCTCTTTATAAGGGTGGTAGCTTGGACCGACCCTCTAACTTCCGTCCCATATCAATTTTGTCTACCCTCTCCAAAGTTCATGAGCGGTTTGCAAAAAAGAGAATCGTCTCTTTTTTGACCAAATACAATGTGCTGTCCCCTAATCAGTATGGATTTCAGTCATCTAAGGGCACGCAGGATGCCATTTTCAGGTTCTTGGAGAGTGTGTATCTCTACCTATGAACTCCAAGGAGGCTGCAGCAGCGGTGTTCTGTGATCTGTCCATGGCCTTCGATTGTATGGATCATGGAATACTGCTGTCAAAGCTTGATTTTTACGGATTTAGGGGAGTGGCTTTGGGGTGGTTGAAGTCATACCTGTCTGGCCGCACCCAGAGGGTGGTTGCATCTGGATTATCGTCAGGGATAGCACATCTTAAATGTGGTGTACCTCAAGAATCAGTGTTGGGTCCTATTTTATTTTTATTATACGTTAATGACTTAAGCTCTCTATCACTGCATGGACTAGTGGTTCAGTTTGCCGATGATACTACAATTCTGTGGCATAACAAAGATCAAAAAGTAGTCAGATCTCTCATAGTAGAGGACCTTCACAAAATTAAAGAGTGGTGCATCTGCAATCAGCTTGTATTCAATGTTGATAAGACTTTTGCTCTGGGCTTTAAGTGTAATGTAGAGGGTTTTTTTTTGGTGAGCAGAGCCCACTACATGGTAGGGATTATTGTCGATTTCTCGGCCTCTTCATTGATGAGCGTTTAAGGTTGACAACCACGTTTTGGACCTCGCTGCTAAACTTTCTTCTGGTTGTTTTGCAGTCAGGGTTGCCAGGCATGAGTTGGGGGGGGTTGTTTGCTCGTTCAGTTTATTTCGCCTTAATAGACTCTCATATCCGTTATAGGTTGCCATTTTGGGGTTTGTGCTCCAAGGGACTGTGTGGTGTTGGTCTGAGAGTCTCTTGTAAACCTCTTTTTGTAGCTGAAAGAATTTTAACAGTTTTCTCACTCTTTATATTGGAAACCTGAAAACTCATACATAAGTCCGTAAGTCCACCATCCTGCACCAGTCATAATACTCGTCAAGTAGGCAACTTATCTCTTCCAATCCCCACCTCCTCACTTACAGGAAACTCTCTTATATTTATTAGTCGTAAAATATTTAATCATGTACCTTTTTCGATTAGGACTGTTACAGGCCTTAAAAAGTTTAGGGGAGAACTAAAGAAATTAATCTTACCAAAAGCTTACTACAGCATTGAAGAGTATTTTAACGACTCATTTGAATGTTTAAAATTAATTATATATCTGTTGATCAGATTTATTTTATTAATTTTTTTATTATTCTTGTTTTATGTTGGTTCTTGCCTTTTCTTTTTTTTTTTTTTTATATACAATATGCTTCTATATACAATCAAAATCGATTCTGTATTCTGTTTTTCTCCTGTATCCTGTATAACCAAATAAATACTTGTATTATAAATTCTAGGATTAGGAAGCTTTTAGCACAAGTTTGTAAACTTAGCAAATAAAGCATATTTTGACTTTGACTTGACTAACACTACCGACCTCAATAATATTTTGAAGTGGTACGAGTAAAATTTGATTGAGTTTAATGCAGTTAGGACTCAGGCTGCTGTATTTACAATGAAGGCTGTCTCTGCCGCCCCAAGCGTTATTATGTCCGCTATTACTTTGCCGTTTACATATGTGTGGAGGTTGGAAGCAATATGTCTTGACATGATCATAAGAAAAGCGACTTGTCAAAAACTTGAAGCTCTCTTCAAAACGATAAGGCCGTATACACCGCAACAACTTTTACTGCCTTACTAGGCTCAAATTCGTCTATCTTTTGAATGCTGTTTCAAGCATGCTTTAAAGCTGTTTGGTTCTATCCAGAAGAAGGCCATATGTCTTATAGAAGATCCAGAGATAACTAGAAGCTTGAACAGTTTCACGTGTAGAAAAATTGTGACGGATCTGACTCTGTTTTGTTGATACCATTACGGTAAATGCTCTTCCTTAGCGGCCTATATTATTCCACCTAAAGCTATACGCGTAAGATCTTGACGGGCAGGTGTGATTCATTAATATCGAGTGCATCTGCAGAGGTCTAGAGCATCATTATAGAGAAAGGCAATGTCCAAAGCACGTCTTCTCGAAAGATATATCCAACTTGCAGAACTTAAAAAAAAGTATCCACAGACACCTTCATAGTACTGACCCTACTCGTGACATTGGAGTACCACAGGGCTTGTCCTTTTACGCCAGTTTATTCGTAAAAAAATTAGTCTTTATAGTAATTGGGATAATAATACAGGGTGTTTCAGAACTATGGGATCAAACTTCTAGGGGTTTTTCAGTGCAACAATAGAAGCCATTTGCGTATAGAAACCCGTTTTCGGAAATGTGTCACTACGCCACTACGGCCCTAAGACGCGTTTAAATTTAGAAAAAATATTAATTACCTAAATAGGATCTGATGCATTTATTTTTACCTTTTGTATATGATACCATCAGAACAATTGTTCAAAATGTCTTCCTCCAACCTCAATACACCGATTTAAACGCCGCACATGATTTCGGCGGACTACACTAAAAATTTGATCCTCGTTTTGAATGATTTCAAATACTGCTGTTATTCGTCCAATTAAGTCTAGCTCTGATTCTACTGGAGTTTCGTAGACTAAAGACTTTACATGCCCCCACAAGAAAAAATCTGGTGACGTTAAATCGGGTGACCTAGGAGGCCAAGAAATGCGCAACCTGCTCCACCTTTCGCAATCCAACGGTGCCCAAACCGCTGAGCCAAATACTCGCGTACTTATATAGCAAAGTGAGCCGGCGCTCCATCATGCTGAAACTACATTTGCTGTCTAACGTTTAGTGGAACATTTTCAAGGGGTTCTGGGAGAACTTTCTCCAAGAAGCGCAGATAAATAGGTCCTGTTAACCGTTCCGGTAGAAGGTATGCCCCAATTAAATAATCATCAACAATGCCTGCCCATACGTTGACAGACCAACGATTCTGATGTTTTCCTGAAAAAATTGCATAAGGATTTTCTTTGTCCCAAACATGGCTATTCCTACTATTAAAAATATCGTCTTTTGTGAAAGAGGCTTCGTCGGTCCACAAAACATATCGTAAAAAATTTGGTTGTGCAATGATGTGATCCAGGAGCCATCGACAAAATTAAACTCTAGGATGATAATCGGCTGCAGTCATACCTTGAACTTTCTGGAAGTGGTCAGGATGGAGTTGTTACGCGTGTAGTACCCGCCAGACAGAAGCGTTACTCGTATTCATATTTTTAGCGACGTCACGTGTGCTATTTGATGGTTCATCGGCAACTCGCTGAAGCACCTCTTCTTCCAATTTGACCGTTCTTACGGTTCGAGCAACACCAGTATCATGCATCTTGGTCTTAAACATGTCTGTCTCAGCGAGCCGCCGCCGATGAACCGCAATAAACTTTTTGTATCCAGGATGCTGTCGTTCGGGATAACGTTCATGATACAACCGCGATGCTGCTCGTGCATTGCAGTTTGTTGCTCCGTATGCCAAATGCTTATCCGCCAATTCTTGATTGGTAAAGTTTTCCATTAGCAATAAATGTTTAAAAATTGTAAGCTATAAAATTTTTAAACATGACATTAAGAATTGACATTGATTTTTTTTTGTTGATGGTAAACACAAGCACAAGAGGAAAGTCCTATGTCACTCTTGGAGTGGTGCTTGCACGAAGATATTTGTGGGAATTTATCTTGAATCGCTGCAGGTTGTATGCGTCGGGAAATATGTGAGGTGGAAGCCCGTTCCACAAAGAAGATGTTCTCCAGATGAATGAGTCCCGATACAGCGACGTCCTTGGGGTAGGCAGGTGTACTTGATGTTGATAAGCCGCAACTGCTAGTCCTTCTTGCCGGAACAGCCCTGGGTGGAATCAGGCCTGCCAGCTCAGAGGAGTACTTACCGTGATAATAACGATAGAATAAACAGAGATCAGCCACCTTTCTCCTGTGCTCCAGACTATCCAGACTCTTTGTCAGTTCTGGATTATCGATAAGACGAATAAGCTCTCTTCTGTATAGAATCTAGCAGCTTTAAACTATGCTTGGGTGCAGAGCTCCAGACATGCGAGCAATACTCGAGGGAAGGGCGTATTTGAGCCTTATAAAGAGTCAGCAGCTATTCTGGTGTGTACAGTTTTTTCGTTTTGAAAAGTACTCCGAGTTTTTTGGAAGCTGCCCTGGCGATCTCGGCAACGTGGTCATGCCAGGACACACTGTTGGTGACTTCGACTCCTAGAAGATGTAAAGATGATTTCATTGGCAAAGTTTTCCCTGCCATAATCAGCTCCGGGCCACCAAGGTTAGTCTTCATCGTAAATACTACAGCTTGCGTTTTTTTAGCGTTAAAATTGACCAGATTGTTACCGCCCCACTCCAAGATTGCTCTAATATCCCTGTTGGTTGAAGCTACTTGTTGCTGCTTAAGATTCTGAGAACTTGCGGCTGTCGTTGGTTTGGCAGACTTAAATGTGGAAATATGTGTGGTATCGTCCGCAAAGCTGTAGATTGGATTGACAGTGGTTCCTAGCAAATCGTTGATATATATCAAGAAAAGGGTGGGGGATTGAATGCATCCTTGAGCGTTACTCCAGCGTTAATGTTAAATTTGTCGGAGAGGTGTCCATCGACGGTTACTTGGATTGTTCGCTGTTCAAGAAAACTTTTGATCCAATTCAATAATGAGTTTTGTATGCCGATTGAGGAGAGCTTGGTTAGTAGTCCCTCATGCCACACTCTGTCAAATGCCTTGGAAATGTCAAGAGCGACTGAGCGGGACTTGTCGTGCTTCTCCATGACCTCCGTCCACAAGTGTGTGACGTAAGCCAGAAGATCGATGGTGGATCTAAGCTTTCGGAAGCCGTATTAATGATCGCTGATTTGTCCAGATGATTCCAGATATCTTAACAGTTGTTGGTTGACTTCTTTCTCCATAATCTTCGATATTACTGGAACTAGTGCAATCGGGCGGTAATTGGAGGGCATCGTCTTTTTACCCTTTTTGGGTACAGCTTGCACTCAAGCAGTTTTCCAGCTTGTTGAAAATGATACTAGGGCTGGAATTCCATCGGGTCCAGAAGCTATATTGGTGTCTACGCTTTTAAGAATTTTGTTTATAATTCGTTGGGGAAACGAAATTTCTCCCATCGATGAATTCACCCTTGGCAATTATGGCGGTGTTTTGCCTTGCGAGTGCAGAGTAGAATTGGACGCGAAGAGTTTACCCAGTAAGTTGGCTTTTTCCCTTGCTGTTACCGCGATAGAACCATCATCTGCTGTTAGGGGTAGCAAGGCCGAAATCCTTGACTAACGGCTTTCGATGCCGACCAGAAAGATCTTGTTCCATTTGGGCAGTTTAGCAGTTTTTGATCCTGTTGAGTTACAAACTCTCTTTGCATTCATCAATAATTCGCTTGCAGCTATTTCTGAAGGTTAAAAAGTTCCTCCGATTTTCGGTGGAAGGATGTTGACGCCATTTGCGATATGCTGCGTTTTTAGTGTTTACTGCCTTTTTGCAATTCAGGTTAAACCATTGCTTGTTGTTTGATCCGCATTTAGTAGAAAAAGGGATATAAGCTTCCATTCCTGCCAAGATCGTCTTTGTAATTTGGTTTGCACATTCTGAGATGTTATTGGTTCTAAAGCAGACTTCTTTCCAAGGGAATGAGCGATAAAATTCCCGAAGATGGTTCCACTCTGCTGATTTATAGTGCCATACCTTCCACGGTATCGGAGGATCCTGCGTTTTAACATCCAACTGGCAAGAGACTGTTATCAATTTGTGGTCCGATGTTCCTAGGGGGGCCTGTACTGATACAGTGTATGAGTCAGGGTCTAAAGCCAAGACCAGATCTAGGAGACTCGCAAAATCGCCGTCTCGATCAGGGATTCTGGTAGGTTCCTCCACAAGCTGTGTAAGCCCGCATATGGTGGCAAATAGCTCAGCTTCTCGTCCTTCATCGTCGTACTTGTTGCAGAAGCGCAGCCAGTTGATATTGTGAACGTTAAAATCACCCATGACGATGATTTCTGCGCTTGGGTAGTCAATTTGCAGTTGGTTAATGCAATCAACCAGGTTCAAAAAGAGCCGCCTATATTGGGTGTCGCTTGGTGGTCGGTAGATGCAGCAGATAAATTTCGTGAATAAGCGTTGATTTTAAACAATTGTTGTTATGGTATCATGTACAAAAGGTAAAAATAAATGCAGCAGATCCTATTTAGGTAATTAATGTTTTTTATAAATTTTAACGCGTCTTAGAGCCGTAGTGGCGTAGTGATGCATTTCCGGACTGGGGTTCCTATACTCGAATGGATTCTTCTGTTGCACTGAACAACCCCCAGAAGTTTGATCTCATAGTTCTGAAACACCCTGTATAGAGATCTTTATATAATTTGGTACGCGTCTTATTAAATAATGCTAAAATTTAGCCTCAAAAATTAAATAGGATAATTTTTATTATTTTTCAAAATAGCACAAAATGATATCAAAATTTAATAATAAAAGATAAAACGTTTATAAATAAGGCTTTAAGAAAATAAATAATAAACGTGGAGGTCAAAGATGCGCTCAGAATTGAATGAAACAAATTAGAGAGTTTTTAATTAAATTTTTATAATTGAATGGTAGAAAAGTAGAAAAAAATACTGTAATATTTAAACTTTTTTTATGATTTTTTAATTTTTAATAAAATATGAAAATCTTAAGACAGAACTAAATATAGAAAATTTTGGAATGTTTCGCAGTTAGATGTTTTGAATTAACAGCCTTTTGATGTGAAAAAAAGTCGACAAAATTAAATGGACAAATTTAGTTTTATAATAAGGAAAACTGTGTGCTTATAATTTAAAAAAACAGAATAGATTTGAATTAATTAATATAAAAAATATTTTTCTTTGGTAAATTATAATAAGAGATATTTTGAAAAATTAAATATATAATTGATTACTAAAATACCCTTTAGTTTAAGTTTTTAAAAAACGAATAAAATACCAATTAAAAACAATTTTTAATATTACTACTTAATAGTAGGAAGTATTTAAAATATTAACGATGTTTTAATCTTAGTCAAACGCATACACAAACAAAATCTTTTTTCAAGAATTCTTTTATATATTTTATGCCTTAGCCTAACTTTTTTACTTACCCTGGTGGTTTTGTAGGCATCGGATCTTTTCTGAAAGAGTAAAACTGTTTTAGAGAGAATATATGTACATTCAATGCCTAGAACTAACAACAAATATTTTTAATCATTATTATTGTAATATTTTTGTATTGGTTATTCAAAGGTCTTATAATATCATTTATTTAAAATTATTTTTGAAACTAAAAAAACAACAAAAAAAAATTATTTTTTTTTACATTTCTTCTGTTCAGACATTCTGTTCTTTATAAATCATAATAAATATCTTTTTAAATTAAATATTAATACTACTTAATTACGAAATTTTGATTCTTTTATCATAAAAGGCAATTTAATAAATAAATATAGGATACAAATGTACTCACGGTGGCTCTGTCATTGCTACCGCATAGTCAGCATAGAAACACAATACCGAAAGCAGTATTAACTTGGAAGAATACATGTTTTGACTGTTGTGATACCAGATATATTTTAGGTCAGAAATTTCCATGCTTTTAAACGATTTTCTCTTGACGCTTGATGGATTTTAATGCTCTTATCAAAATTGTTTTTTTTTAATCATATTATAGAAATCAATTCATGCATTTTTTAATTTCAAATTCACGTTTAACTGTCGTTACCCCAATTTAATTTTACAGTTATAGGCGACTGTAATTTAACTATAAAATTTCTAATTAAAAATTATCAAAATGGATTCAAGTTGGTTCTTGGAATGTGAATATTTTAAATATTTCTTCTTATTATTGATCTTTAACAACTATACAAAAAGTTAACTAAAAGCATATTTAAACTTATATAATACCCGTATTACTCATATAAGCAGAGCTATTAAGATTAAAAACATTCAAAGTATGTACATACAGGGTGTTTCAAAATTCACTACATATATTTTAAGGGCATATTCCTGAGGTCAAAATAAGACTTTTTTTTCTATAAATATGGGTCCTAAAATGCACCCCCTTCAAGCTACAGCCATCGCAAGAAGTGTAAAAAAAATCGAGTTTTTAAAACTATGTCTACAGTTTTGCATGAAATTTAGCGAAATTTGGAATACCTCCGTTATTTTACAATGTAGTTCACGCATCTAAACCTAAAATGGTATTTTTGCCAATGGTAATTGTAAAGTATCGGTAAATATACATGGTGATATACACTAATATAAACTTAAATAATATGCTAAATTAATTTATTCTTTTTACTTTTATTTAACTAATCATGGGAGTAATGCTTGTTTTAGTTACATTGGGTAAATCATATATAAAATAGAAAAAAATAATTTTTATACTATAGATGAATGCTGTTATAGACTATCATAACGAACTGAGCAATTATGCCAATGTTATAACCTCAGATATTAGTCCGATTGAGTATTATTCTGATGAAAATGATCTACTGAACTTCATTCATATAAACATTCGCAGCGCTGGTAAAAACTTTGAAGAGTTTTTGGTATTTGTTGAAAGCCTGGGTTGCACCTTTGATATCATTTTATTAACCGAAACTTGGAAAATTACCTGCTTGGATATTTTAAAAAAATTTTAAATTATGAGGTATTTTATTCTGAAGGAAGGTTTAATCAAAACGATGGAGTGCTTGTCTATGTCAGAAAGGGTATATTGGTGGAAAATGTTGTTAATATCAAATATAATGAAGTAACTTTTACACATCTTAATTTTAAATTTAAGGAAAACAAATATCAAATATTTGCTCTATATAAATCACCTGCATCGGATACCACTGCTTTCTTAAATGACCTAAACCACTTATTATTGCAATACAAAAATAATGAAGCCATTTGTATTTTTGGGGGAGATATAAACTTAAATTTGCTTAGCGAAAATGTAACAATAAATAACTATAAAAATATTTTAACTGAAAATGGTTTTCTTAGTTATATAAATAGACCTACTAGAGTAACATTAAATTGTGAATCCTGTATTGACCACTTTTTTATCTACTGTCTCAACAAAATAAAAAATAAATTGACCTTTTTACCATTTATACTAAAGAGTGATGTAACGGATCATTTTCCTATTGCACTGAAACTACAGAAAATTGATAACAATTCAAAAAAATCATGCGATAAAACTTTTGTTATATCTATAGACTATAATGAATTAAATAAAACTCTGGAAGAGGCAAACTGGGAAGTTGTTTACGATAAAGACCAAAGCGAGGAGGCATATGAACTTTTTCAAAACATAATAAAAAATGCTATACAATTGGCAAGTACAAAGGTAAATTTTACATCAAAAAATAAGAAACTAAAACCCTGGATCACATCTGGTTTAATTAATTCCATCCGACACCGAGACAAATTAAAAATATCTTATCTAAAAAATAAAAATAATATAACTCTGTTGAATGAGTATAAGAGTTACCGTAATATTTTAAATATGCTAATAAAACAAACAAAAAACTCGTACTTTCAAAAAAAATTTAATGAAACTAAACAAAATCCTAAAAAAATGTGGAAAATTATAAATGAGGAACTGAATACTAATCAAAATATGAATAAAAACAAAATATCACTTAGATGTGAAAATAACACGATTCAATCTGATAAAAAAGATGTAGCAAATATTTTTAATACATTTTTTATAAACGTAGGAAAAACAATGTCAAGTAAATTAAATTGTAATAAAAAAAATAAGTTTTCCCGCTTAAATTGTACCACTATGTTTTTAACGCCTATTACTGAGGATGAAGTTCTTAAAAATATAAATGCTCTAAAAAACTATTCTGCACCGGGGTTAGATGGATTAAAGAGTACCTTACTTAAGCAAATACGGAATAATATTGCAAAACCCTTAACCCATGTTTTTAATTGTATTATTTTAACAGGAATAATTCCGAATGAATTAAAGAAGTCAGTGGTTGTTCCGATATATAAGGGAAATGACGTGTGTTCTCCAGGCAACTATCGCCCAATATCACTTATTAGTAATATAGCAAAAATACTTGAAGCTTGTATACGCATTAGGTTTTCAAAACACTTACAGAAAAACAACATTTTATCTCCCAACCAATATGGTTTTAGAGAGGGTAAGTCAACCGAAGAGGCACTATTTGAGGTAACAAATTATATTTGTAAAACTATTGAAAAAAATCAAAAACCGTTAGCTATATTTTTAGATTTGGCTAAAGCCTTCGACTCGGTATCACACAATATTCTACTTGATAAATTAGACGGCTACGGGATAAGGGGATTAAGCTGGACTCTTATAAAAAATTATCTTACTGAAAGAAAGCAATGTGTTAGGGTGGAGGATGAGTATAGTGTTTTTGAAACAATAAATTGTGGTGTTTCACAAGGTACTGTACTGGGGCCTCTTCTATTCACCCTCTATATCAATGAACTTCTTTTTCTTAGTACATCTGGAAAACTTGTATCATACGCGGACGACACTGTTTTGTTGGTAAAGGGTGATAACTGGGCGAATGCTGTGGAGAGAGCAACTTCAGATTTTGCAATGGTTCGTCGGTGGCTGGAAGAAAATCGTTTAGCAGTAAATATTGAAAAAACAAAATTTATGAGTTTTAGCATTCTCGATAACCATCAAATTAATACAGATGTACTAAAAATACACACATATCAGTGCATATTAAAGGAGAAGCCATGTGCTTGCATGGAAACCTTAAGTAGGACTCCATGTATAAAGTATTTGGGTATTTTTATCGATCAAAATATTAAATGGAAAAAACATATAGAAAGTATTAATATAAAAATTCGTAAACTAATTTTTAAATTTTATCATCTTAGAAATTGTATGCCTCTCCACATTTTAAAAATGTTATATACATCCTTGGCTGAATCAGTCATTAGATATGGAATATCAATATAGGGAGGATCATTTGCCAGTACCATAAATATTTTAAACATTACTCAAAAATACCTTTTACGAGTAATTTTAAGAAAACATCCCAGATACTCCTCAAACCGTTTATACCAAGAAGCGCGCGTTTTTACAATACAGCAAATGTATGCTAAGTCAGTGCTAATATTTGTCTATAAATATCCTGATTTGCGGCGACAGATAGAGAACTTGGGTTGCTATACTAGAAGCCAAGCAGTGCATTCTGTTAGTGTGCCTTTTCTGACAAGAGCGACTACTCAAAGGTTTTTAACATACTTTGGTCCAAAATTTTTTAACCTTCTTCCAAGTAGTATTAGAGAAGTTCGAAATATACATATGTTTAGTAGAGAAATAAATAGGTTGCTTCATGAAAACTTTGAAGTTTTTGCTACGGTGCTGCGTAGATAATTATTTATTTGCAAATTAAATATAGGGTATATGCAGTTTTATCAGTATATTTGTGGTTAAGATCTGTTATTCTGACTAGGGCGATTTAAATCATTAGTTCATTAAATCATTATTTTGGTTCATTCTTTGGTTTTAATATAGTTAGTATATAGTATATTGGTATATTTGGTATATAGTATATAACTTTAAGTGAATTGTGAATTATATATATTATCTTCTTAATTACTTTTGTTTTGTACACACACAGATTCTAATCTAGGTGTACATCTATTTATACTTTTGTGAGTTTTGTAAAATTATTGTTTATTATAATTATTGATATTATTGATTGATAATAAATTTTAGGCGGTCTATTGACTCTTTATCTTAGAAAAGGCGTAAAACTAAATTTAAGGGGTAAACTGAGGGGGTGCACACTTTTGACGGCCAAAATCTTATGTGTACATACATTTTTTTTTAAATTAAGCTTCACCAAAAAATAGACCATACAAAAATTAAAATTTTTGGTTTGTTGCATTTTTTCATACGACTATTAGTTTTTGAGAAAATCGCCGATGAATAAAAGGATAGCAATATCGTAAATTAAAAATCAAAGAAAAAATTTAGGAAGTAAGCTGTGTTTCGCAATTGTTGACATTTTTATTTTTGAGGTTTTAGTAGTAGGCTGTCAGTATTTGTTTTAGACATTTTTTAACTTGCTTGACATTTGGTGTAAAATAAATTTACTGTCATTGTTGACTTTGTTTAATTCCAGTAGTTTACTTCCCGTTTTAGATTTAAAGTGTAGTTTTTATTCCCATGTTTTATTTCTAAACGCTAACATTGCTAAAATGGAAAATGAACGTTATTCATTCGAACATCTTGCAGACATCTATTTTGTTTATGGTCTTGCTGATGGTAACGCGTATGAAGCTCAAAGATTGTATCAGTTAGGCCTACCGCACACTGGCAACTTTAGATAGGCAACTTATTAATCATAAAAATAGAACACAATAATATTTTTGATCTGCCGCACACAGGTGATTATTTAGTTGCGGCAACTACAAAATTCCAACCTGTTGGATTCTTTGAGAGACGAAACAGTTGCTGATAAAATAGAACAAGCTTGTTTTAAACGGGATCGCGCTCACTGGTGATTTGCTTTGAAAAAAGTTGCTTTGTAGTTAATATTTGTCGATAAGCCGGCAAATTACAACAAAAATGGCTGCTGTAGATGTTGAATTGTTTATTACTGAAGTCGAAAAACGACCAGCATTATACAATACGAAACAAAAAGAATATTCAGATAAAAATCTAAAGAAAAAATTATGGACTGAATTATGTGAAAAATTCATTGAGAATTGGAATGAACTTGGGGATAAGGAAAAGAATGAAAAAGGTAAGTTTTACCAAATTATTTTATGTTTATCAAGTCACAGATTCAACATACCTACAGAATTATTCAAACATATACAGGGTGTTTTTTAAATTTGGGGTTTACATTTTAACACTATATAGAATGTAAGAAAATAAAAACTTCTATAAGAATAAAATTTTGTCCAAAAAGGTCTTGATTCTGAGATACAGGGTGTAAAAATTTTTCATTTTGCTAGGAGACTAAGCAATTTAGGTCATCTGTTTATAGGAACTTTTGTTCTTATTTTGACCTACAAAATGTCGTTTTTAAAGCACAAATTATAAAAGTTTTTTTTTTAACAATCGATTTCTCGGTTATGAATGAAAAAACATGTTAAATAAAAATGGCCTAAAAAATTACAAATTTTTGTTCTGCCAAATAATAAAAATATTCATTGCATTTAAATAAAAAATAAAGTTTTTTATAATCACATTTTTTATCATCGAAATTGCTTTCCTCCAAAATACAGTGTGTTTAAGTTAGCAAAATGTAAAACGTGAAGACCCTGTATCTCAGAAACAAGACAATTTAAGACAAAATTTTATTCTTATAAAAGTTCTTATTTTCTTGCGTTCTATATACTTAGTGTTAAAAGAAAAACCTCAACTTAAAAAACACCCTGTATATTCACAAAAGACCAGAACATAAATTTTTAAATCTTATCATATTGCCAAGGAACAGACCCTTGAGGAGAAATAAAGTAATTTGCAATATAATCTCTAACTGTGACATGACTCTCTCTCTGACATTCATAAAAGGTGTCTTCAAAATTTAGTCCATCAAGTTTTCTCACACAATTGTGTAAAATATAGCATGCTTTTGTAATGGAGTCGCTAAATTCAACTTGGGTATCTAGAGGCCTGTGGAGTATACGCCACTTGTTGGCTAAAATTCCAAATTTACATTCTATCATTCTACGTGCCCTCGAAAGTCTATAATTAAAGATTCGTTGTTCTACGGTTAAATTTCTGCTTGGATATGGCCTCAAAACGAATTTTGAGAGAGCAAAAGCTTCATCTCCCACGAGCACAAACGGCATAGCTTTTTCATTTTCATCATTAGGAAGATTTTTTTCATTCGGAATATTTAATTTTTTCTTGTCAAGCAAATGCGAAAATGCCGATTGTTTAAATATGTTGGAATCACTTGTCGATCCATAGGATCCTACTTCAACATATATAAAATTATAATTGGAATCTGCAATGCCTAGAAGAACAGTAGAAAAGAAAGATTTATAGTTAAAAAATTCGGACCCAGATTTATCAGGTCTTTTTATTCTAATATGTTTCCCGTCTACTGCTCCGATGCAATTGGGAAATTGTGTTTTCTCATTAAACTCATTGGAAACTCTTATCCAGTCATCATGATCCGGTTTTGGCATATAGAGTGGCACCAAACATTCCCAAAGTTTTTCACATGTGTCTTTTACAATTTTTCGTATCGTTGTAATTCCAAGTAAATATTCATAATGTAGTGATGCAAAGCTATTTCCCGTTGCTAAATACCTAAAAAAAAATTGTCTAATATACATCATGTTTTATACATCATATCATATACATAATGTTTTTTTAGGTAACGAGTTACAAAAAAGATGGAAAAATCTTAGGACATGTTTTAAAAGAGAGTACGATGCTCAAAAGAATATTGCCTCTGGTTCTGGGGCTAAAAAGAGAAGGAAATATCTTTACTTTGAGCAGCTTTTATTTCTGCGGGATTCTATAGAAAGCAGAATTAGTTACAACAGTCTCGAACAAGGTACTGATGATGTGGAAGATAACACAGAAACCAGAGAGGAAGAATCAGAAGCTAGTGAAGCTACGCAACTTCGTACTGGTGCCAAGACTGACTATTCTAGAAAGAAAATTTACCAAAAGAAAACTCATCAGAAAACATATGAGGAATCTATGCTTCAGATTTTGACGGGAAAAAAAGGATACAGAGAATGAAATTGACGAAGATAAATATTTTCTTTTGTCTCTACACCCTTCATTAAAAAAATTTAATGAAGACCAAAAATTTATTGCACGAACGGAAATCCTGAATGTGATAAGACGCGTTCGTATGTCGGGAAGCGGCCAAAATCAAATTCCCCATGAAGCAAATGCTTTGCATCACCAAAATACTGCCAAAAGTCTTGCTGTAAATATTCCTGCAACTAGTGCAGAAGGATCACATTATGGAGATGATAGAAATAGTTCTTTGCACTCGCCAACATATTCCTACCACCAAGAAGGTTATAACAATGTTATACAAAGCAGCAATCGCAATCCAAGCTATACTGCAGCACAATATATTTCAGACTTTTCCGCAGGACAGGTACAGGTTTATGCAAATACGTCCCAACAGCAAATTGATGATGAGTCAGAAATGTCGTCTCTACTTGAATTACATTAAATGCATATAATACTAATATATTTCTTCGTAATAAATATTTTTCGATAAAATGAGTTTTTTTCTTACCTTAGAGTTACGGCCAATCTTTCCTGTGGCGGCACAGCCATTTGTAATTGTGTATTCTGGTATGAAATATGAGCACCTATCAACACCAGAAGCTCATCAAAGCTTCGTATACTCATACGGAAATAATTAAAAAATGTATTTGGATGTTCCCTCAAAGTGCTGAACAATTTATAAAATTGCCCATCTAGAAGTCTTTTACTTATCAGAAGATGGACCCAAAATTTTCGCTTTTCTTTTTGACGACGTTTTTTTAAAATCAAAGCACAAACGCACGCTGTTTCTAGGAAATCCATTTTGACTGAGGTTGCGGAGCAACTATTCAGTCATCATTGGGCGTTGTAAATAGATTTGCAATAATTTTTAGTGACTAAACTATTTAATCGCCGAGATTAAAAAGTTGCCAGTGTGCGGTAGGCCTTAAGGTTTCCTAATCGCCGACTCCCGAATGTACGAACATTTTCAGAGTCACATTGGCATCTTAGGAAATACGATAAATTTCGGACCCCCAGAAACGATGCAGGCAGACCGCAACAAGCACGAAAGCGAGTGGCAGAGGAGCAAATTTTGAATGCCATCGACGACGATCCTGGCCTAAGCACCCGACAAATAGCTCGGAATTTGGATGTTTCTCATGCAACTGTCTGGCGGGTTTTGCACGAAAATAGCTTGTATCCATACCATATTCAAAGAGTTCAAGCTTTGCTACCTCAAGATTTCCCAAGGCGCTTACAGTTTGCAAGGTGGTTACTTCAGAGATACGCGAGAGATAATTTTTTATCAAGTATTCTATTCACAGACGAAGCTCATTTTTCGCAGGAAGGGGTGGTGAATTTTCACAATGTGCATGTTTGGGCAGCAGAGAATCCGCACGAAATTAGGCAATCTCACCACCAGGAGCACTTTAGCCTTAATGTATGGGCAGGTTTAGTGGGAGATGAGTTAATTGGTCCTTTCTTTTTTCCTAGAATTTTAGTTGGAGACACTTATTTAGACTTTCTACAACACCATTTAAATGGTTTACTAGACAATGTACCTTTAAATGTGCGAGCGAACATGTGGTTTATGCATGACGGTGCCCCCCCTCATTTCCGTATAACAGTGCATGACTATTTGAACTTTGTGTTTCCTGAGAGATGGATTCAATATATAGTAGTTCAATAATAGACATATAAATAAGGGGAGACAACACGTTTCATTCATAAATTCGGTTTGTTGACGATCATGTTGACATGTCTTTATGCTTTAACGTAAGCGGAACAGAGACAGAGAAGAGAGAGACCGCCAGAAAACTGTCAACATCGCATCAAACGAGTCACGTATCTACGAGTGCAATCAGATGCGCCCGCCATATGAGCCGGCGATATTGGCTTCTCCGTCTGTCACTAATAAAAGGAGAAAGACGTAATGACATCATCTGGCAGTCCAAAAATATTTCATATCAGTCGGCTATATTTCGTCGGCGTCGCCCAGTGGCGTAACCGTTAAAAAAATTAAAAATTGGTGTAATCAAAAATATTTATATTAAAATATTATTAGCGATGGTAAAGATTGTAGATATCTTTTTCTTATTTAAGTACATACGAAACATTAAAAAAAATTACGTATATTACCCGGTTGGTTATAATACATAGATACATACATAATTATTATATTCTTAAAAATGTTTAGTTTATTGAAGCCTTTTTGTATCTTTAATATTTTGGATATTTATTAACAAAAACATGCCACTTGCCATTACCATTTTGTTATTTGTTGTATTTTTAGTTTAATGGGTTTTTTGTTAAAAATCTGTCATTATATGGTAGATTTTTACGATTACAAAAAAAAATAGCTACGGCAATTATATTTGATTGCTATAAAGACGGAATCTTAATAGATGCTTTGTTATGAAAATTAGACGTTCAATTACATACATATTTACATATCTCATCACGTGACATGCGATATAACATTTAAAGCTATTCGTTTAAAGGCGTCTAAAAGTTATTACTAATAAGATTTTATTATTATAGGTCAGAATATCTTTAAGATCCAAACCGGAATATAAAAAAATAAAATACAATTTGTACTGTAACATTTTATTTTCTACTTAAAATATACAAATTATGAAGCACGTATAAACGAAAATATAAATGTAGGCAACTTACTAAAAGAAAAAGAAATTATTTATATATGTACATACATATTATATTATTAATAGAAAATTAGTTCTATGTTACAATCATAAAATATGTTTGCATATCTTTAAGAGTTAACGCTCGGGTGATACATTTTAAGTACTACATATTTAATTATGCATAAATTGTAACTATATAAACAATTCTCAGAAAAAAAACTTAGTTTTTCCTGGAATATTTATTTTTTTAAATTTGTTTTTTTAATAGACTTTTTTCTTGTTCAAAATTTTTACAAAAATAGCTTTCATATATACCGATTTTAAATTAAAGTTGAAATATCGGCAGTTTAAAAGAAACTGGGAGTTTTCTTTATCGTGAACCCGTTAATCTCGACAAATATTTAAGTCATAGAATGCTATTACCTATATCTAACTATTAACATTATTATAAAAAAAATGTTCTAGATGCATATCTCCATATCTACAAAACCGAAGTTAAATAATAATAATAATAAATGTCATATATTACATAAAATGCACAAAGATAATTTACATTAATTTTATAAACCACAAAAGGTAGGTAGGTAGGTAAGGTAGGGCGTAGTCTAGCTGTCTAGCTAGAATAGCTACTCTACTGAACCCAACATATCCGGTTATAAAGTTTATTAAACAATAATTGTTAGTTACTTTAGTGCAGATTCATAGTTAAAAACTAATTAAAAAAAACTATAACGCCTAAACTAAAAAATAGTAAATTACAACAAAAATAATTAAAAGAAAAACATATGTAAGTTGGTAATAATAATACAAAGTCTACATTAAAGTTATTAAATATTTCTTAAACTATTTTTTAAATGTTTGTACATTAAGAGCTGTTAGCTCAATTGGTAAAGAGTTATAAATTTTGATATCATTATATGTAAATGATCTCTGAAATATGGCAGTCCAATGGTAAGGCATGCTGATGAGTAATGGCATGATACATGAAAAAGCCGGGTTAAACAAAAATTTAAAAAGATATTTTACATATTTTTGTAATCCAAATATACTTTGAGAGCAACTATTTTGTATATTTTGTATGCGGTTTCTATCAATAATATCTAACCTCTGCATCTAAGACAATACTCAAGTTTTTTGCAAAATCAACTTTAGGTATATTTAAGTTAATTTTAATTTACAATATAATATGTACTTAGTTTTAAGAAAGTCTTTTTTAGGACCGAAAATCACAGGTATTGCTCAGAAGATTGTTTTAATAAATTAATATCATGATTTATGATGAACGAAACACCCTGTATATATGAACTATATATAATTTATTCATTTCTGAATAGTATGATCTTGGTATTTAAGCTTCTGGTTCTATTGGTTATAGTTAAATCTAACTGTTTATTAGCTTCATAAAAGATTCTAATATTAAAATACGATTTTAAAATAAGCTTAGAAACATGGATAGGATGTTCTGATAATATTTCATCATCATATATATGATCACCGAACGTTTGAAAAATTGAAATAGGTAATATATTTAATGTTTTTATTATTAACACTTGCAGCAAATTGTTGTTATTTTTATTTAATATGCCATACGTCTTATTTAAGAATCTAAAGAATTTTTCAGCTTCCTTGCAAATATCAATTACCCACTTGGAAGCTTTTCTCAGGTTTCCATACGTTTTCCTTTTTTGTAAAAATGACAAAGTTTCTTCATTAGTTTCCAATGCTTCAATGCACTTGGAACAATTTAAAATTTTGACTAGCCCTTTTACTACAAAGCCTGATATATAGGAAACAATGTCTTCTGTATAAACAGTGAGGTCCCAAGCATTAGTTGTTATATAGTTGTTTTTAATATCTTCATTAACTTTATTTAGGAAAATTTTAAACGCAGAAGACTCTTCGAAATTCCCTTCCGATTCACTAAAAAGTTTAGGATGTGATCCACATGTTAAAATCGGGATTGAATCAAGATCTACTGCATTGCCTGATTTAGGGGCTCTAATTTCTGAATGTATCAATAGCCTTTTATAGGCAGCTTCGAACTGCCTTGCTGTTGGGTTGTCATTATGTCCACCTTTGCTACGTATTGCTCCAAAGAATAACTCTAAATGGTCTTGAGAGATTTTATACGTTAAAATATATTTTAACAGTTTTTTTTCTTTTACTAAATAAAAATACATTTTTTGCAGGCTTTCAATACAAATTAAAAATCCTAAAAATCCAGTTTTTTTATTTGACTTTATAAGTGGTTTACCATTTAAACTCAATTTAATAATGTAATTTTTAACATTATTGAGGTATTCATATATAAAAGTTTCATTATTAGTTGATAATGGCTTTTTAAAAGAGTATTTTGCAAAAACGTTGCGAGAATTAAATATATCAAATAGATTGTTAAAGGTTAATAAAAAATTAGATGTTGGACCTGACTCTTTAAAATCAAAATCTTTTAAGTCTTCTCTTAAAAATGTTAATGCATCACTGACACTCTTACTAAAAGTTTGCACTGCAAGTCTAACTTTCATTTTTTCTCTTTCCCATTGTAAATGCCTTAATTTTACTTTTGTTGCAGCATGCAAACCTTCTACATGTTGTTTATTTACCAACTTGACTATATATTCCCATTTTATAACATTTTTGCCACCATCTGTAAGTTCTCCCTTACTTGCTAAACAATTTCTCACCAGCTTTATCATGTGGCAGGGGTCAAGAAATATAAAAATAGGTTCGTTTGTTACAGGATGGGAAAACATAGTTTGTAAATTTAAAGGATTAGCAAATTTAGCACCTAAATGTTCACACATTGAAATATTTGCCGGGGCTCCATCAAAAGTTAAAGATGTAACAGTAACAGCACTCCTATTTACAAATTCCAAACAATTTGTTACTAGCTACTTGGTTTATTTGCTACTTGGATTAGTATTATCTTCGACAGCATTGGAAAAAGTTTCCCAATCAGCACTAAAAATTAAAATATTTATATAAAATAGCCTTAAGCTAGAAATAGTACTTACGCATTGGATTCAGAAAACTTTTTTGGAGGTGTCTCCATAACACTGGAATCGGAGCTAAAAATCATATTTCATGTTTAATAATTGTTCGGGACAGTATTATTTTCCCCTAATTTCATAATTAGTTTAAGTGTAGTGGCAACAGCGCTCATCTGTCAATCTATTTATAATTACGCGCTGTTATTTTCCCGCTCCCCGGACAATAAGTTAGTCGTCTATTGTCATCGATTCGATATCGATTAAGTAACGTCGCGCGGCCGCCGTGTTTTGGCCCTCTGTAATCGTGCGGTTACTGATGTAAATTTTAAGTTTAATGTTTGTTAAATACTCCCAATAACTGTGTAAGAAGTGTCTATTTGTTTTCTTTATCATTTATAACTCAAGTATGAATAAATTACGTTCTGAGTTCGAGGAATTCGTAGTTTATCATTTGCCCTGTATCCGAGTATTTTAAGTGGGTAAAGCAGCTAAGACGGGTAGTTTTAGCTGGCCCCCACATTTTGGCGACCGTGACAGGACCTCGGCTTACAGTGGCAAATCGACGCTTGAGTTTTCACAGTTAAGAGTACGGATAAGTTCGTTTGGATTTTGAATCAAGATTCTGTATATTGGGAAGTATTATTTTTTGGTTAATCACATATCGTGTGGGACGTGGTTTTGACTAGTTACCATGGATCAGGAACTAGAAGCTCAGAAAAAGGCTCGAAAAGTTTACCGTGGATCTTTCACGAGAACAGCCAATGAACTCGAGAATTTGTTAGATGGCCCCCGTTCGGAGGAAAATAATGAGGCTATTCGTGTTTTATGGGAGACTTTAAAACCGAAAGCAGAAGATTTGAAAGTGCGGGATAGTGCGATTTTTAAGAGTTTATTGGAGGACGCATCGGAAGATGAACTTTCTACCGAGGTGGACAGTTGTGATATGTATATCAAACGGTTTTGTGAACTGAACCTAAGGTGTGAAAAACTTTTCGTGGATGCCGATTTAGAGTCTAGTACCCGTATTGTGCCTAGTGTAAATTCGATGACAGGAGAAAGTCAAGGTAAGCGAAAGTTTAAATTACCTCGCATCGAGTTAAAACCTTATGATGGTAGTGTTCAGGGGTGGTTGTCTTTCTGGAGCCAGTTCCAGAAAATCCATAGTGACTCTGACATTGATGACCATGACAAAATCGAGTATTTGTGGCAGACGACAATACCAGGAAGTCGAGCAAGACAGCTTGTTGAAAGTTTTCCAGTTGTAAGCGAGAATTATGTCAAAATTATTGATTGTATGCAAAGTAGGTTTGGCAATAAAGATATGCAGATTGAAGTCTATATCAGGGAACTTCTTAAATTAATTTTGGGTAGCGCTACTGGAAAACAAAAGGTGGACATTACTATGCTCCATGATAAAAGTGAGACACAATTGCGGGCACTCGAGACTTTGGGTATTACAACGGAAAGTTGTTCAGCTTTACTTTTTCCGTTGATTGAGTCATGTTTACCTCCAGAGTTGCTTCGAGTTTGGCAGCGTTCACCCTTTTCAGTAACCAGTGTTCCAAGCGATGTCCCTGATGATCCTGGTGGTTCTGTGTTAGAGTTGAGGTTAAAAGGTCTAATGAAATTCCTCAGTAGTGAGGTGGAGAATGAACAGAGGATTAGTTTGGCCGCAGACGGTTTTGGTTTGACGGAACGTATGTCAGATGTCAGATTGTGTTCTAATGCCGATAATTTTAAGAAAAGAAAGTCTGTTAGAGGTGACATAGTTTCCACTTCCGCGGGTCTTGTAAATTGCGATGCTGCCAGTTGTATTTTTTGTGGCGGATCTCATGAAAGTGCCTCTTGCTTCAAAGCCAATAAAATGTCACTAGAGGAAAAGAAAAATATTTTGTCCAGTAAGAAAGCTTGCTTCCGTTGCTTGAAAGTGGGTCATCAATCTCGAAGGTGTAGAGGGCGTTTCAAGTGTGTTGTTTGTGAAAAATCCCACCTTGTTTTGATGTGTCCTAATCTGTCAGTCAATCAAGTCGCTTCCAAACAGGAAAAATGCTATAATGCTGGTCAAAGCAGTGACGTTCGAGAAGAGAGAACTGTTGTACGTGATCAGACGTTGGCGAATTACACTAACACTTATGTATTTTTGCAAACCCTTCGAGTCCAACTAAAAGGTTTAAATGGGTACAAGACAGTGAGGGCGTTAGTGGATAGTGGTTCCCAGAGGAGTTATATTTTGAAGTCAACAGCTGCTCAACTCGAATATAAATCGAAGCGCTCTGAAAAGGTGATTCATTGTTTATTTGGAGGTAGAGAGGCAGGTTATGACCATCAATGCTATGATATTACATTAAGTGGTGAAAACTTTGTGTTTTCCATGGAGGCTCTGGATCAGCCTATTATATGTAGTAATATACCTCCAATATTTAGTGGTCAATGGTCAGATGAACTGGCAGACCTAGGTATTCAACTTTCCGATTCCCAAGATGCCGGGCCCATAGAGCTATTGTTAGGAGCAGATGTAGCTGGTATTTTGTATACGGGAAATCAAAAGTCTTTGTCTTGTGGTCTGATGGCGATTGAGACTAGGTTGGGATGGACTGTCATAGGAAAGGTTGTAACTAATGGAAAGAGAAATATAAGTGCTGCTATGACAACTCTAAATCTCTTTGTGAAGGATGCCTCTATAGAACAACTTTGGGAACTGGATACTCTGGGTATTAAGGAGCCAACGGAGCAGAGAACTAAAGAAGAAATGGCGATGGCAGCTAAGGAGCTATTTCTTGAAACAGTTCGCATCAACGATGAAGGGCGATATGAGGTTAGATTACCGTGGGTTGATGGACACCCTCCCCTCCCTTCTAATTACTGTCTGGCTCAAAAGAGATTGAAGTCCAATATTACCAAACTGAGACGAGATGGACTTTTTCAACAGTGTGACCAAGTGTTCAAACAGTGGGAAGCAGAGAAAATTATCGAACGGATTAACCCGGAAGTGCACGTTAATAAAGGTCATTACCTTCCGCACCGGGTAGTAATCAAAGACAGCAGTATGACCACAAAGTTGCGACCGGTATTTGATGCATCTGCGCATGAGAAGAACAAACCGTCACTTAACAATTGTCTAGAAAAGGGTTTGAATCTTGTGGAGTTGATACCGTCGCTGCTTTTAAGATTTCGAGAATATAAACTAGGAGTTATAGCGGACATCCGCAAAGCTTTCCTGCAAATCAGCGTGCATGAAAATGATCGTGATTTTTTAAGGTTCCTGTGGGAAGATGATCAGCACAATGAGGTTGTTTTTAGATTCAGGAGAGTTGTATTTGGAGTGAATAGCAGTCCTTTTCTATTAGGTGTGACATTAGAGTATCATCTTGAGCAATTCCTCAGAAAAGGTGACAGAAGCAGTTCTTATTCACGAGACACTATTGAGAGATTACGGCACAGCTTTTATGTGGACAATTGTGTCACAAGTGTGCCAGATGGTGACACTTTAGCTATCTTTATTCGCGAGTCTGTGGCAATCATGGCAGAAGGACAATTCGAATTGAGAGGGTGGGAGCACACGAGAATTGGTAATTTAGAAAAAGAAACTGTTCCCTGCCCTGTACTTGGTTTAATTTGGCATCCCGACCAAGATGTTCTAACTCTTAATCCAGGTTTTTTGGAAATTGATGTTGACAATTTAGTGGTCACTAAGAGAGAAATTCTATCGTTAACTCAGAAAGTGTTTGATCCCATAGGATTTACGTCAGCAGCAGTATTGCTTCCCAAATTATTATTGCAGAAACTGTGGGTAAAGCAACTGACTTGGGATGAAACAGTGGATGAGGAGTATGCACAAGTTTTTAAACGCTGGGTGCGAGAACTACCATATCTGATGCAAATACGAATTGCAAGATGGACTTTGACTGGTGGGAGCAATATACAAGATGTCAGCATACATACCTTTTGTGACGCTAGCAAGGATTCTTATGCATGTGCGATTTTTTTGAGAGTGGTTGTGCACCAAAAAGTCAATGTTTTTCTGTTAGCAAGTAAAGCTAGGGTATCACCACTAAAGAAAATGACGATACCAAGGCTTGAGCTTTTGGCCGCAGTAATAGGTGCAAGACTTTTTAAGAATGTCAGAGAAAATCTCAATACTACCGCACATTGTTATTTTTGGAGCGATTCATCTACGGTAATATCGTGGATACAAAGAAAAGATCAATGGGGAACATTCGTCTGGAATAGGGTTATGGAGATCCGAAAGCTAACCATAGCGGAACATTGGAGACATATACCAGGGGCTTGTAATCCCGCAGATCTGCCTTCCCGGGGTTGTTTTCCAAAGCAATTATTTGAAGCTAAATGGTGGGAGGGACCTACGTGGCTCTATCAGGAACCAGACCAATGGCCTTTGGAAAACCCAAACTACAATGAAGAGGAGATTTTACAGGAGCGACGAAAACAGCTGGTATTAGCCCTTGCTGATTTAAATATCCAGAGTGAATGGAATTTATCCTACTTTTCGAATTATCACAAGACAATACGGATGCTTGGTTGGATTCTCCGGTTTTGTTATAACATCACGCATTCAGATAATAAGAAAAGCGGTGAGTTAAGTGCTGAAGAATTTACGGCTGCCGAGACCTTGGCATTTAAATTGATCCAGCAAGAGTGTTTTTCGGGAGAAGATGATAAAAATATCAGCAATCTTCAACCATTTTATGATGAAAAGGGAGTGCTTAGATTGAAATCAAGAGTGTCTAATACTGAATATTTCCGATTTCCCGTTATTTTGCCTGCCAAGCATCCTTTAGTACAGAGTTTGATTTGGTTCGAGCATACGAAGTCTTGCCATGTTAGAACCCAAGGTCTACTGAGTCTCTTACGAGAAAAATATTGGATTATGGGAGGAAGACGTAGTATTCGAAGTGTCATATCCAGATGTGTAGTGTGCAAACGACAGCATGGAAAACCCTTGGTTGTTCAATCACCACCGTTACCTCTGGATCGAGTGCGTTTGGCAGTTCCATTTGAGATCACCGGCGTGGACTTTGCTGGCCCGTTATTCCTGAGAACTGGACAAAAAGCGTGGTTGTGTCTTTTCACATGTGCGGTGTACCGCGCGGTTCATTTGGAGTTATGCACGTCGCTTTCGACCGCGGGGTTTTTGCAAGTGTTTCGTCGTTTTGTAGCTCGGCGCGGTAGACCTAAAAAGATTTATAGCGACAACGGGACTAATTTCGTTGGTGCGGAAAACGCTTTATCGGCTCTTGATTGGGACTCGATTTTACGCGATACCAGTGTGTAACGTATCGTTTGGAAGTTTAACCCCCCGACAGCGGCGTGGTGGGGTGGGTTTTGGGAACGGTTGATAGGAGTTCTTAAACAGCTATTACGGAAAATGTTGGGTCACGCGTGTTTGGACTTTGAACAATTGTTAACCTTGGTTTGTGACTGTGAAGCTGTTGTCAATGCTCGACCGTTAACATATTGTTCCGAGGATTCCACGGACTTGGCTCCTCTTACTCCATCTTTGTTTTTGCGCGAACAAACCGACTGGGGTTCACCTGACTGTGATTCTGTTGACCGCGCTTCCTTGTGTCGCAAAGCAAGGCATATCCAACGTTTGCGAGATGATTTACGCGCGCGATTTCGCACCGAATATATGGGACAATTGAAGTTACTATCCAAAAACGCAAAGTGCAGTCCAGTCCGGATCGGAGATGTAGTGCTAATCGGTAATGACAATTCTAAGAGAATGGACTGGCCAATGGGTAAGGTTAGTGAACTTTTATCGGGTAAAGATGGTCAAGTGCGTTTAGTGCGGTTAGAAACTCCCAGAGGTGAATTGTTGAGACCCCTGCAACGACTTTACCCGCTGGAGTGTATTACTATGGAGCGAGATGTGGAAGCAACTCCTGGTCCTGAATCCACTACACCAGAAGCGTTTCAAGACAGTGAGGAGGCGAGTGGATTAACCGAGGATGTGTTGAACAGGTCGGCTGAGGCAGTGAAAGTGACTCGGTGTGGACGTGTCAGCAAAATACCTGCGAGGTATTTGTGATTTTGTTGACTGACTGTAAGTAGACTGTAGCATAATAATAGTTTATTGCTGACTGTCTCTCCTGAGTTGTGAGAAATCTTTATGTGAAAATATTTCTCAGGTGGGAGAATGTTCGGGACAGTATTATTTTCCCCTAATTTCATAATTAGTTTAAGTGTAGTGGCAACAGCGCTCATCTGTCAATCTATTTATAATTACGCGCTGTTATTTTCCCGCTCCCCGGACAATAAGTTAGTCGTCTATTGTCATCGATTCGATATCGATTAAGTAACGTCGCGCGGCCGCCGTGTTTTGGCCCTCTGTAATCGTGCGGTTACTGATGTAAATTTTAAGTTTAATGTTTGTTAAATACTCCCAATAACTGTGTAAGAAGTGTCTATTTGTTTTCTTTATCATTTATAACTCAAGTATGAATAAATTACGTTCTGAGTTCGAGGAATTCGTAGTTTATCATTTGCCCTGTATCCGAGTATTTTAAGTGGGTAAAGCAGCTAAGACGGGTAGTTTTAGCTGGCCCCCACAATAATATTAAGTAATTTAATAGTTTTATAAACAATATATTATAGGAAAAGTTTGAATTGTATAGGTATATTATGTCCTATTTATATAAAAAAAATATGTACCTGCAAGATGGAGGATCCAAGAAAATCGAAGGATGAAACTGAGGGTCAGCATTTGGCCTAATTTGCTTTCGGCCTATTATTTGTGTGATCATGATATCACTAGGATCAAAATGGCTTGAACAAATATGGGAGTACTTTATAATTGCCTGATTACATAGACCCAAAATTAAAGACCACCTCTCCCTCCTTTCCAAATTTATAGGAAACCTAAAATGGGAAAAGAAAAAAACAACCTTTAATAGCTATTATAATAATTATTATAATGACAATTTATTTGTTTTGTTTGTCATGTACACCAACTATAAACAATTTTGACAATCGAGTGCAATATGGAATTACTTAATAACAATAATTAATATTTTACCAAGAATTAGGGTAGGAAATCAATGAAATTAAATAAAGGTTGATGTTAACTTAAAAAGTCATGAATCATAAAAAATATTTATTATTTACATAAAGAGCTATTTACTGAGTATATACCCTTGAAATATGTTTTTTTTAATCATTATAAATTATAAAGCTTATAATTGGCAATACTAAAGTGTTAAATTTCATGTAAATTTCTCATTTTTAAAATTCAATAAATAAAGAGTTGGTAGGCACGTCACTGTTATGGCATTGAGAAAAAAGATAATGGGGACGAACGGGATTTCACTTACCCCGAAATATAAGTTCTGGATCAGAATAGTCCATTTTTTTGCAAACTACACACTGCCCCGAACCATCACAAATTGTTTTTCAATAGTTTTTTTAATATAAAAATGTCAAATATCACGAAAAAACACTAAAAGGGAAACAAAACACAAAGCAACACTGCAACGCCAAACATGAATGAAACCCTAAATTTTATTACGAAGGGGAGGAGTGACGACCGCGCTATGTTGTCAAGTTGTTATCTGTAAACGAAATATTGATCGACGTTTTAGAGTACCGCGTAAATGGATACTAGGACGTTTTTAGAAGACGGGCAACGTTGCTTTGTTGCTAAAAAGATGTATGTGCGGCCGAAAATGTAAACAGTTGCGTCTCTCCTTATTTATATGTCTATGAGTTCAATATATTCAACTTCAATATAAAATATTACAATTCTAAGAATATAAAGCACCTAGATACCAGAGTATATACAGTGCGAACGTAAAGGTTGGAATAAATTCATTTAAAATTCAGGGGTATGTTCAAAAAAAAAACGCTCGGACATGTCGATTTTTATTTTTAACTGCCGGTTTTCTTACTATAATTTTATGTATACAGGGTGGCCCAAAAATAAGTTACGGTCATCAACGTAATTTTTTTAAATGTAAACACCTATTTTTTATTTTAGATTTAGGTTCTACATCAAATTCTAAGTACATTTCATGTACCATGTCCTATACCTAAACTCGACCGTTGACAATTGAACACAATAAAAGGCTATTTTTGGAAGAGTTGTTTATATCAAGCAAGAATACATAAAAATATTTTAATTAATTTATTAAGTGTTGAAAATGGCTGCCACGAACCTCTTGGCAATATCCCAGTCGATGCTGAAATTCTTGTAAAACGTTATCGATAACAGAAGGTTCTATCAATCTTATTTCTTCCGTTATTCTACTTTTTAACACGTTCAGCGCCATGACGGTCCCATGGGACCTACGGCATTTGGGTCATAACTGACCTTGTTGGTCCGATGGGACCTACAATGTGTTGGTCACAAATTTGAACATCGCTTACTGTCCGTAGGTCCCCTTTTATATGCTTTAAATCATTAAAAAGGACCGTCGCGGTCATATAGACTGCAAAAAATATGCGGGGTATGATGTTTGTTTTCGGGTTACCTATGTGGTCCATTATAAATGACAGGTATGTATATAAAAATATTTTTGCACAAAATGTTTTATTTATCAAAGCTTACAATAAACACATCACGTTTTAATTTTTTTTGTGAAGCTTATTGAAACAATTGAGACACATAAAGGGCTCTCCATCACATGATTGACAAAAAGTAATAACTTTTTTTGTTTTATTTTGTGCTGCCTTCCTACCTTCTTTTTGGGATAATTCTTTGTAACAGTTTACGCACATGCGTCTTACTTCATGTTTTTTTCCTTCTTTGGCTTTTAATTCATGTTGCCTGGTTTTAGAAATATCAATTGATAGTTCACGATCATCATTATCAACTACCTCAGTTAGATGACGAACCAGTTCCTTTTTGAAATCAACGATGGATATATTTTGGCCGGAAATTTCTTTGTAAATTATATGTGCATTTACGACAGCAAAAGTTCAAATGCCAACTTACGATACCACTTTATGGTTTTACGTAAAGGATTGCTATAGGCGCCCATTTGGTCCGATAAATCGACTGATGATTTTGCAGCATTATAGTCGATTATCATTTTTGGTTTGACTTTGGTTCCTCCTCTGCATCCAACTTCAACTATTTCACTGGAATGTCTCGTAGATAACATAAGAACATTGCAGTGATCTTTCCAGTTTAGAACCGTAATTCCTCTGTGATTTTCTTCAGCAATAATTTCACCTTTTTTTAATTTTTTTGTTACGACACTCTTAGGCAAACCCTTTCGATTAGAGCGCAAAGTTCCAATCAAATGTGTATTCGCATCTAAGAGTTTATTAGCTAAATCTAGGTTAGTATACCAATTATCAGTGCACATAGTACGACCTTCGTGCAGTAAATTATTTCCCAAAGATAAAACGATGTCCGTTGGTACAGTTTTTTCTATTTCTAAATTTTTACCGCAATAAACTTTTAAGTTGTAGGTGTAACCCATTCCAGCACACAGCTTAAATAGTTTGATTCCATATCGGTGCCGTTTTTGTTTCATGTATTGTCTCATAATAAGCCGTCCCCTGAATGGGACCATGGTCTCGTCCACACACATATACTCCCCTGGTATGTAAAGTGCTTGGAAATTTTCAACCAATATATCTACTAAAGGTTGGATTTTATGCAGACGATCTCCTGGTATACAAGCGGAGTTATCTGCAAAGTGAAACATCTTTAGAATTAGTTCAAATCTGTTTCTGGTCATTTTTGTTCTTGCAAATTGGACATGATATAATGGGTCTTGGCTCCAATAATCTCTTATAGAGGGCAATTTTACGAGACCCATCCACATTACCAAGCCTAGAAAAGTTTTTACTTCTTGAATGGTAACTGGATTCCAAGAATGAAGTCGAGATCCGGGAGCTGCATCGTTTCCTAAGAGTTGTTGGGTGGCATATAAATTAGTCTGATCGACGATCATCTGTAGAATTCGATCGTCAATCAAAGCAGAATAAACAGTACCAGCGGTACAGTCGGGTGCTAACAAGGCTGCTACGTTTGGTTCAACCCCTCCTGTGCCTCCATTGAATGCAAGTTTTGGCTGATTTCCGGTTGGAGGACCCCATTCCTTTTGCAAAAGTCTGACATTATTCTGATCTGTATCGACCGTATCTTCAGGATCATTGTCAATGTGTTGAATAACTTGAGTTATATTATCAGCAACTGACGGTAAAACAGTTTTACAAGGATTTCCAGGAAACAAATGCTCAACAGTCTGATTTTCTGGAAGAATAATTTCAGTTAAATTAGCTGAACTCGTAGAGGGTAAAGGTTTAAATTCACTTTCAGTTGGTTTTAGTAAACAAAGCTTTTTCGAGTGTGGCTTTGGAACAATTCGTTCAGCTTCTGAGTCAGTCTCAGAACTTGAATCAGTCGGCTCAAAACATGGATCAGCATCAGAGTCATAGAAACTGCTACAATCTTCATCTGACATGTCCAACCTCAAAGCTAATGCCTCAAGTTCATCGGGCCTTAGTGCTCGTTTTCTATCACGTTTGTTTTCAGACATCTAGAAAAAAACAAACTTGCTAGAACAACCGTAAAATATAAATATAATATTGTTCAAGCTATTCCGATGTGCGATGTTCATAGGATCGTAAAAATAACCTTTAGCACAAAAAAAGCATATTATATTCACTTACCTTTATATTTCCAATGAACCACTCAAAACTCACGTTATAACAAGCACAGGTACAACAAAATTGCAAAGATAAGAATTAGACACATGCGCTACCAATATGCACGAGAAACAGAATGATGCAATAACTCACCTCCCACTACGCGGACCAACGGTCCCGCGTTAAAAATTTGCATTCGCCAGACCGCGTTGGTCCCATGGGACCAACTGTCAATAACTGTCAATATTTATAAAAATGTGTCAATAATTCAACAATTACTAATGTTAAGGTATTTATTATCATGATATCTTTCAAAATTTATGGTTAGTCCAAAATTGAAAATTGCAATTTTTTTTGCTGGCGCTTAACGTGTAAAGTCTTCAATGTTGTTTGGCCGATTAACATAAACTTTGGACTTAAGATACCCCCACAAAAAAAATCTAAAGGAGTCAGATCCGGTGATCTGGCCGGCCATTCAATTGCACCCCTCCGACCAATCCAACGTCCAGGGAAAACGGTATCCAGGACTGGCGTACGGGACGAGTGTAATGGGCTAGAGCTCCATCTTGCTGATACCATAAGGAATTATCTAATATATCCGGGTCTTCTGGATCGGGGTATAAAGTGGCAAGGCATGGAACCAAGTCATTTTCTAAAAACTCTAAATACCTCTCACCATTCAAGTATCCTTCAAAGAAAAAGGGCCCTATAACCCTGTTTTCAATCACCCCCGCCCAAACATTTACTTTTTGAGGGACTTAGCTGTGGCACTCCATCATCCAGTGCGGATTTTCAGTAGCCCAATATCGGCAGTTTTGCCGGTTTACACTACCATGAAGACAAAACGTTGCCTCATCAGAAAATACAATTTTTTTTGAAAATTGTGGATTAGCATGGCACAAGTCCATAAGTCTCTCACAAAATTCTAAACGCCTATCTGGGTCATCTTCATTTAGTTCATGAACCAATTGAACTTTGTAAGGGTGCCATTTATTTATACCTAAATACTTAACGACGGATGTCTGGGATATCTGATTTTCTAACGCAATATTGCGAGTCGTTTTATGGCAATCTTCTTCAACTGCCAGCAAAACATTTAGTTGCTTCTCTTCTGATATACTTGACCGACCTTTCGTATAATTATCCCTGACATGACCCAAATCCCGATATTTCTGTTCTATTTTACTGACAGTACTTTGAGATATACGTGGCCTATCAGGATACTTGGCATGATAAATTTCACAGACTTCGATCTGAGTGCGCATCCTGTTTCCATAACCAATCATCATCAAAATCTCTATTCGCTCTCGCTCACTAAGACGTACCATTTTTTGAAATTTTAATTTTATCTTTTGATAAACTTACCACAAGCAAAACTTTGCTTAGGTATCTAAATCAAACTAAATTCACTCAAAATTATTTGATGTCAACAAATTGTGACAAGTTAACAATCAAAAACACCAACCACAAATGTAAATAACCAAACAATAACTGATAGGTTGCTTGATATAAATAACTCTTCCAAAAATAGCCTTTTATTGTGTTCAATCGTCAACGGTCGAGTTTAGGTATAGGACATGGTACATGAAGTGTACTTAGAATTTGATGTAGAACCTAAATCTAAAATAAAAAATAGGTGTTTACATTTAAAAAAATTACGTTGATGACCGTAACTTATTTTTGGGCCACCCTGTATACATGAAATTATAGTAAGAAAACCCGCAGTTAAAAATAAAAATCGACATGTCCGAGCGTTTTTTTTTGAACATACCCCTGAATTTTAAATGAATTTATTCCAACCTTTACGTTCGCACTGTATATCAATACTGTTGTTACCCTTAGCAGACTAGCCGTTATGTAAATTGGTTCACAATATTTAACATTTTAAATAAGTTTACCCAAAACTACATAACAAAAATCAAAAACCAGACAATAAAAATGAGAAAAAGAGAAAAAAAAAAGATTCATATACTATATACACATATACATTTTACCTACAAAGGTATTATGTAGTATTTTACAGAATTTTCTAGTCTTTGGTACCTAAAACCTATAATATTTGAAACAAAATAAATAATTGAATAAATGTCCATACTGAGATTTTTTTCTTTTTCCCTTATGTATTTATGTTGTGATTGCTATCGAGTAAGAAAATAAAAAGTTTGGTGAAAAGCAGAATATTGATACAAGCACTTATGATCAATCAACAAAATTTTCTTTTGTTTCCTAATATATAACTTAGGGCATGCTCATTAAACTTTTTGAAGTATTTCTGTTGTTTGACATTTTCTGGGAGAAGGTTATAAAATTTTGGAGCTAAAAATACTGCCGAATGTTGACCAAAATATCATATAAGCAAAGTTTACTGAATAAAATACAAGTTGCTTCACTCGGCTCCACGCGCCGAATTACCTATTCACCGCCCCTCACTTCATTTGCCGGGCGACGCTCCTACAATCGAATCTGTTGGGTTACACAGTGAGTAGAGTTTAAATCGTTTTGATGTGCGAGCGTTTTATTACTAGTTGTACCGGGTGGACTCAGTGGACTGGCAAATTATTATAATCTATTATATTAAAATGTTGACTTATTGTTCGGTAGACAGTTGTTTTACAAAGCGTGGAAGTGGTTTAATGTTTTTTAGATGTCCGAAAAATGAAAATAGGTAAGTACATTGGAATTAGTTGTTTATTAAATTCATGATTACATTTCTCGTTACTTTATAATCTGGTTCCTGTTTCTTTTTTAAATTAATATAAAAAATGGATTATAGGTGCCAACTCTAGAAAGGTATTTTGGGATTTACTGGCGAACATAGATATGCCGATCTTACTCCGGAACAATGTTATAAAAGGGTTAATATTTGTAGCTTGCATTTTGCGGAGAGCAGTTTTATATTCCCTTCAAATCAACGTCTTAGACCCGACGCAATTCCTACATTGTTCCTGACCAGAGCATGTTTTGACAAGTATGTTTTATGTTTTCTTCTAATTTGTGCACTTATAATGGCAATATGTATTATAGAAGGTACCTTTTAATATTTGCAATTTTTTGGTGTATAGGGAAATCAGTATTATTTACAAATTTACGTACTATTTTTCCAGGCACAGATAATTCTAACATCATTGCAAGTCACACATTAAGGAAGGAATTCAGTGACGCTTCCGTGCAAACTGACACTCCGATGCAGGTTAATGTTTCTGTCCAGACGGATGTATGTAATAATACAGGTAAGTGAAAGAATCGGCACTGTCAACTTTTTTATAATATGCAAAACATTTACACTTGCACTATACTCAAATGTTTTACTTAAAGTACAATAAAAATCAAGAAAAATCTAGTAATTTAATAATGAATATGACGCTACCCCTATATATAATAGTTTTTAGCTCCTGAGTAAAAAAATCTATATTTTTTGTTAGATTTTATTATTTCAGTTTGGGTAAAGTTCAATAAATTCCAAAAAACATTACCTTAATTTTTTCTAAATTATTTTGATCTTGTTTTGAGTTAAATTTTAATGTTGTATTAAAACAGGTATCGTATATCTAAAATAAATTTTACTTTCAAGATAAGTTCTGTCAAACGTTAATGAAGATTTCGGCAATGACTCCAAGAGAATTCAATTAAGAAAAGAAATGAAAACTCTGGAAAAGGAAGGCTCTCACGCAAAAAGATCACTGGAAGTAGGAGTTACTTTGGACGATGTTCAAAAATTCCTAGATGACAACTACCCAGCAGATTCTTGTGCATTCCTTAAGAGTCAGCTATCTCTTCTGAACAAGTCTCCTCGAGGAAGCAGGTACACAAATGAATATAAACAATTTGCTATGAGTTTATACCTTGTTAGACCAAAAGTCTATATAAAAATGTCATCCGTTTGTCGTTTGCCGTCAAAGTCCACTCTTCAACGTTTCACAAAAAACTGGCCAATAAATCCAGGATTTCATGATTTTATTTTTCGATTAACAGAATTGAAATCGCGTTTTTTAAATGACAAAGCAAAAGACTGATTTTTATGTATAGATGAGATGTCCATTAAGTCACATCTATATTACAATATCTCAAGTGACAAGGTAGTTGATTTCCAGGAAGGTTTGAGAGGAAACACTACAGATATTGCCAGCAACGTTTTGGGTCTAATGGCCCGGGGTATTGCAACCAGTTGGAAGCAGCCTATCGCATATTTTTTCTATAAATTATTTCCAAATTCAGATGAACTTTAAAATATTTTATTTGAATCAGTTCGGAAAATTAATTCAACAGGTTTAAATGTCCTAGGCGTGGTTTCTGACCAGGGCTCAAATTTTTATAAACTAGTCAAAACTACTTTACATTTATCCGAGGAAAATGCGCGGTTTTTAGTTGATGACAAAGAACTTGAATAGATGTTTGATGTCCCACATTTGTTAAAATCAATGAGGAATAATTTTTTTAAGTACAATTTTGTAATTAACAAAGGAGCAACAAATAAAAGTTATTTGGAAACCATGTATAATTATGATAAAATGAAACAGTATAGACTTGCTCCAAGACTGTCTAGCGAGCACATTTTTCCAAATAACTTTCAGGAAATAAAGGTTAAATTAGCGACACAGATATTTAGTCACTCTGTTTGTTGCAGTAGCATTGCATACTTATATTGATTTTAAAATTCTTCCAGAGGCAGCAAAAGTTACTGCAGATTTCATTGAAAAAATGAATAGATTATTTGATATTCTAAATTCGAGTACTCTGCAAAATTTCAATGCTTTCATGGGAAATGAAAAACAAATTTTGTTTTTAAGAGAAATAGACAACTTATTTAAAAACTTAAACGTTATAAATGTTCATGGGAAAAATATGACAAAACAAATTAAATTTATTTTTGGTTGGCGGCTGTCTATTAATGCTATTTTGATATTATTTGAGACTTTGCAGGGTAAGGGATATAAATATCTCTTTACCAGAAATCTAAATCAAGATTGTTTGGAAAACTTTTTTGGGCAAATCAGGAATTGTACTGGAAATGTGAGAAATCCAACTCCCATACAGTTTTGCCGGGCTTTTAAAAAAAATTTTGCATTATGGCATTTTGACCAAACCGACGGTGCGAATTGTATGGACGATATAAATGAAGTTTTATTAGCTCTTACACCAGATGTTCTCCAACAATGTAATGAAATAATTTTTCAACCTAACCCTCCAAACACCTTACTTAAAGTATTAACAAAAGATTATCAGAATCTTAAGACCCCTGAAGGTAATGCTTTAGTTAATGTTACAGGATATTTTTTAAGGAAATGTTTAGAAAATCATTCTTGCGATGTTTTAGGAATTCTAATACTTTAGGTGAAGACGAAACTAAATGTTGTCATTTTAAATCATATAGTGAAACTAATTTTGGATTAGTAGTCCCATTTAAGAATATGACTGATCATGTTTTTGCGCTGGAGAATATATTTACTAGTAAATTCGAAGAACTAGCTCATCAAACCAATGTTGGAAATAAACTAAAAAATCAATTTTTAGAAGTCAAATTTATTCACCCTTGCAGTTAATTTCCTGTAGATTATTTTGTCCGACTTTATACGAGAGTTCGTATTTATTTTACCTTAAAATTCGCGAACCAAGATATTAAAGCCGCTAAAAAAAGCAAAGATAGTATGAAGCTCTCTATTTTGCAACATCTGTAAAGATCAAAGATATTATAACTAATGGTGGATTTACACAGACAAATAACATAAAATAAGAAATAAAATAAGGACTTATTTGACACTTGGCATTCATACAGGCAAATAAAATAACAAATAAGAAATAAGGGTAACCAATTACATGCCAGGTTACAGTACCTCTCTGTCTTGAGAGGGTGTGTTGTGACCAAAATAACATGCGCAGTTTCATTTTCACATAAAATAAAATATGAAAGTTGGATTTTGGTCAGCTTCCTATTTTATTCTTATATTATTTTGCTATATAAATGCGTACTTGTATTTTACTCAGTAAACTTTGATATAAGGTAGTACAATTTGCTGGTGTTTATTAGCTCGGGTTTGGTGTCTATGGTTTATTATACTTTGTTTACCATAGAATTTATGAACATAAGAGCAACAGGTTGTGATAAAAAGAGTTTTCAAATCTTGTATTTCAGAACTATAAAATTGCTTTGTTGAAAATAACCTAGGTCTCTTTAACATTATCTTTACTATTGAGTTTTGTATTGTTTTCAGATTTTTTAGACTGTTTTCATATGCCCCACCCCAAATCAATATCCCATATCTTAATAGGGTTTCCACGAGAGCTTTTTAGATCAACACAATGAGTTTTCTGCACAAAATTTCCCTTAATAAATAAAATTTATGTAAAAGTGCCTTTATCTTTTTTGTTAAATAATCAATGTGTATATCCCATTTTAGATGTTTGTCTATATGGACTCCCAAATATTTTATAGAGTTTACCTGTGCAATTGGTTCATTAATATTATTTACAATAATATTTTGAAAGTTTGGTCTATTTGAACTGTTTATGGAAAATGCTATATATTTAGATTTTTTTGGATTTAGTGACAATTTAAAGGTGTCGAAAAAATTTTTGATTAATGATAGACCTTCTTGAAACTTAACTTTTGCCTCTTGCCATGTGTCTCCAATAAATATAATTCCTATATCATCTGCATAGGATATTACTTTGCCCGGAGTTTTTATATCATTCACTGCATTTATATAAATATTGAAAAGTAGGTGTCCTAGTACAGTGCCCTGCGGTATTCCAATTTTAATGATATCAGGATCGCTAAGGTTATTTTGTATCTTGTTGTATTGCATTCTGTTTGATAGATAACTCTGTAAAAGTTGTAATACTTTGCCTCTGATACCATATTTTTCTAATGTTTGTAATAATATTTGGTGTGACACTGTATCGAATGCTTTTGTTAGGTCGAGAAACACCGCAAGGCACTTTTTATTTTTGTCCATACTTTTAGTTATATCACTAACAAGCTCATATATAGCATCTATTGTACTGACTCCTCGAGTAAAACCAAATTGATTTTTTGATAGTACATTATTTTGGTCAAAATAACATAATAGTCTATCCTTAAAGCATTTTTCGAAGATTTTTCCCAGGTTAGAGATGACACTTATTGGTCTATAATTATCCATCAATTCCTTACTTTCGGACTTAAAAACTGGACTCACCACAGATACTTTAAAATGACTTGGCACTACACCAGTTTTAAAAATTAAGTTTATAATATGTACAAGTGGTGGTAAAATGTGCATATGGAGCAGTTTTAAGATTTTTTGCAGAAATTCCATCTTTACCAGGTGAGCCATTATTTTTTAAAGAATTTATATATTTAATTATCTCATTCTGAGTAACGGGTTTCAAATACATGGAATTTGGGAATGTCCTGTTTATTGTGAAGGGGTGAGGGGGAGTATTAATGCTTTTTGATAGGTTTAAACCAACATTCATGAAATGCTTGTTAAAATGATTAGCGATCTCTATAGGATTTATTATTTGATCACCATTTTGCGACCTAATCACTTTTATTTCCCTTTCACCCTCATTCCCATCTTCATTTACAGTCTCATTTATAAAATTGTATATTTTTTTATGTTATTACTATTTTCCTGAATTTTATTCTTGTAGTAATCATTTTTTGTATTTTTGATCAGATTATTCAGTTTATTTCTGTACTGTTTATATTCAAAGATTTTTTCTGGTGTAGGATTTTTCCTTAATTTTTGTTTTAATTTGTCTCTAGTTTTTATTGAAGTAATTATACCTTGCGATATCCAAGGTTTAATTTTTTTAACTTGTATTTAACACTCTTTCATAGTATGACTGATTTATTATTTCTGATATATTTTTTACCGAAAGATTCAAGGCTAAGTTAGGGTCATTTTGTGTAGATATTTCATTCCAGTTTCTGTTTTTGGCCAATTCGATTAATTTTTGATAATTTATGTTTCTAATTGTTATGTCATTTATTTTAGAGTTTTCTGGTTTATTTTTATTTGAAACAATATTTATTAATATAGGCAAGTGATCTGTTATATCGTGATTTACTATATATGGATTAAATTTAAGTATATTTTCTTTAATTTTAGTTTTGAGAAATACATGATCTATACAAGTTTGTGAATCAGGTAACATCAGTGTGAAAGTAAGTTTCACAGTGTGAAACTTACCGTCTAGGAAAAAGAACCGATGCTCCCTTATTGGTAAAATTAAAAAGCCAAAAACATAAAACTTTACTCTTCAGTACATGTTTCGAATAAAACAGGTGTTCATTGCTGCAGTGTAGGCATCCAGACATACTCTACAAAATAGAGTGCGTCCGATTAGTCGTATACCCTCACCGTTTAAAATTTTAGATCTCCTCATATTAGGCGACTCTCCTCTATTGTTGGAGTTAAAATAAGACTTATTTTGTCCTAAGATGCACCTCCTCAGAGATACAGCTTGCGCAAATTGTTTGAAGAAAATCGATTATTTGAAACATTGACGAGAGTTATCAAATAAACGAGTGAAATCTTTTGAAAATTTCATTCAGGTCTTCATTGTTTTGCGCCCTCTTCATATTTTCCGTCCCAAAAATGGTGTAAACTCAATTTTAGGAAAGAATTCAGAGGGGCTTACCCTTATCTTATGTTTGCAATAAGAAATTTGAAAAGCTAGAACGCCATCTAATTAGCTATGAAAAAAATTTAAAATTATCCTTTTTTTTGCATTTTTTCGATAAAATTAATTTAATTTGACAAATAATAAAAAAAGGTATACACCCTTGACCGTATACAGTGTGGCTCAAATTTGGTTAACATGTCTGGGTATCTTGGAAACTAAGAGAGATAGAAAATTGGTTAAATGGGAAAAGTTGTAGGGTATTTAGTTACCAATTTAGTACCGCTTTGAGAACGATATTATCTTTTTCCGATTTAGAATTTATTTCAACGTATTTTTAAAGTGTGTAAAAACATTATTAGGACAACTTTTTAAGGACAACGCATGCCTGAATTCAGTTTTTGTTTTCGACGTTTCGGTTCTGAGATTCGATCCTCAACTTCTTTTTTTCTTATGGCGGCCATTTTGTTTTTTTGCTGAATTAAAAAGATCTTTTTTTTCCCTTTAAAATGAACACTTTATGAAAATATTTCATCCTTATGTCAAAAAGTGACAAAGTTTATTTTTCGCGGAGTTCGCCATGACTGCGGAGGCCATTTGTTGTATAAACAATTATTATTGTTTAATGACTTAGCGTCATTTACTCACAAATCGGCAAAATATTATTTATTTGATTTAACTTTTTATCTTGTTTAGTAGTTCTTAACTTGTTAATTTTTTGTTCTTATTCTTGTTAGTGTTAAATAGTTCCAAGATACCCATACATGTACACCCAATTTGGGCCACACTGTATATGTTAAAGGGGTCCCATAAAGGGACAAACTAGGGGAGATAAGAAACGGAAAGTTGCAGGCAGTCTTCGCTAGGTATTCGGCCGTTCCACATAAACTTATTTTGAACTTTTATAACGTTTCTACAATATATTTTGGTTTGAACCACAGATGTAAATAGCTCCGCACCAGATAAATACTCGCATAGCCGAAGTTGGCCCTTCATCAATATCTGTGTAATAATGCAAGAAATATGTAATTTCCCCATTTAACTAATAAAACGACTTTTCATTTTAAAGGTAAAACCATGTCTATTTTCCTTACTAAAAATACATACATCCAAAAAACCCAAAGATGCTTACTTGCTAAATATATTATTAATATTTCAATTGTTTATTTAATAACCCAGTTTAACTCACTTACGTCTATACATTATTGATTACGATATTTTTATACTTACTATAATACAGAGTGTATTTTAAATACTTACACTACACCTCCTACGATATTAAAAAAAAAGGAAAAAAAATGTTATGCCTACTCGTTTAATTATAACCTATTATTACTTAGAAACCCCTAGTTATATCATTTTTATGATATTAACTATACATATTATTATTTACATATACTGTATTATACATATTTGTTACGTATTGTACAATTTAACTCTATTTTTATGAATTTCTTTAGCTTTATTACCAATGAATATTACTATTTTGGGTGATTTTTCCTCTAATACCACATATGGACCGTTAAAAATTGGCTGAAGTTTATTATCAGTTTCGTTTTTAACTAACACCTGGTCTCCTTTCTTAGAATTTTGTGCATTAATTTTTAAATTATGATTTTGTACACGTTTAATTTTTGAGTCAATTAAATTATTTTTTGCATCTTCCCATGCTCTGTAATCTATATTTTAGTTCCAGTGGGTAATCATCAAAACTGTATAATGGCTCCATACCTGACTTAACATTTGAAGGGAGTTTGCCTTGTTTACCAAAAACAAGTTCGTAAGGAGTATACCTTGTATTGGTGTAAACTGTATTATTGAATGCAAAACACCAGAATCGAACCCATGTGCTCCAATTGTTACTGTGTTCTGCCATTTGCATTCGTAAATAAGCTCCTAAATGTTTATGGGTATTTTCCAACGAACCTTTTGTTTGGTGATGGTAAGCTGTTGATGAAAGCTGGTTAATCTTTAAAATTTTGCAAACTTCCTCCAAAGTTGTAGCTATCAATTCAGTTCCTTGATCGGACACAATTGTTTCAGGTATACCGTATCTTAGAAGAAAATTATCTACAAATGCTCTTGCGACTGTTTCTGCTTCTTTATTTTTTATAGGGTAACCTTCCACAAATTTTGATAACTCACACTGCAACGTTAATATATATTTATTTCCATCTAAATTTTCAGGTAAAGGTCCTACAAGGTCTAAAAAATTTTTTTGAAACGCGGATGCTGCAGTTGTGGTTATTGACACCGGTTCAAGATTAGGCCTAGAGTGTTTAAACCTTTGACAGGAATCACAACGCTTTACAAAGTTGCTAACATCTGCATGTAAACTTGGCCAAAAATAGTACTTTCTGATATTATTAAACATCCTGTTGACACCTGCATGACCTCCACTTGGTAAAATATGAAAATCATTTAAAACTATTTGACGCATTTCAACATCTGAGATTTTTTCTACATCATTAATAATTGAGATTTTTATTCTAGCGATTTTTAATTCTGAGGGATCCCTACCTATAATATTTATTAATTGCGCATTATTCTCATTTTTTTTAAATATATATTTCTGGTACCTTATAAAGTCTGCCCAACCAATCTGTAGCTAAGCGGTGTCGGTGCGGGGAACGTCGTTGTAGACTAGACCCGCCTCATTTAATTGATGAAATGGCCAGTGACGTGCGAAATTTTATAAACCGATTACACAGATTTGAATGTATTAAATATTAAAAAATATGGTTTGATTTTAATTTTAAAATAGGTATTTGTAGGTAAGATATTAATTTGGAAATTAAGGTCTTCTAAAATATTTTATTTGTAAATATGTAATAAAAAAATGCTTTAGATATGATATATGTACATATGGTTCGTATATTTTCGTAACCCACCTCGATTACGCCTGATAGACAAGATTAGGGAAGTTTGAGATAAAAGAAAAGTAAAGAAAACACAAAATTTGTAATACACCTACTTAGTTTATTCACTTAAAATAAGAGTGCCGTACTCGATGCCTGGATATCGCGAGGAAAAGAGCACGGCAGATAATCCGAATTATGCTGTTTAAACATTGAATTTTTAATAATAAGATCATTAAATTTCTGTTAACTGTTGAAACCTATTTATTAACAGTTCAGCATGCCACATTTAAAACTGAAGAATGTTTGGGTTAGTGAGCCGGACATGTCCAGAAGGTACTGGGGTCTCACGGCGAGGCAACCCAGCTAGAGCTGAAATTGAAGGTCAATATTCATATTCATTATACAATATTCATAGGTCTCTTTTTAGAGTGTTGAATTATGATATTTGAAAGTAAAATCTATGATATTTTCCCCACCACGCCACGGTGAAAAATGTTAGTCACCAAGGCCCTTATAATATACACACAAAATCATACCAAAATTATTACTACTATTACTACTACTACTACTAAGCCAATACCACCTAATAAACGGTTTAGTACAGTAATTTAACTTCTTTTTGTTTACCTTTAGATATGGAATTCGTTATGACTATCAGCATAACTCGATCTAATGAAATATTAAGAAGTTTTACATAAAAAAAACGAAATTTAGCATAAAAGTACATAAACAAAAACTTATAAAGTGCATTACATAACGTTAGAATATCATAATCAAGTTGTTAATAAAGACAATATTGATAAAAATATAACAAGAAACAAACATACTTAAATATATAGGTGTGCGGTAAATGCAATATCTAATTGTTTGGTCTTACATGATATTTACAAATGTATAAATCTATAGGCCGTAAGTTACAGTACAAAATTTTAAACTATTTTATTCTTCATTAGTACCTTTAATTTAAGCTATATTAGGTAGCGCGAAAAAATCTAAATAAAAAAAATATTGGGGATATTCGCAAAACAAAGCAGAGAAAAATAAAAGATGCTAATCGCCGACACATGTCTCTGCTTGTTGGCTAGTACTTGTTATATCCTTTTCATCATTATTTTATTACTTTGCATAAAACGTTTATAAGAGGGATAGAAAAACGTAGGTAGATTATTTTTCTACTTCTTGATATCTCAGCCTGTATCGTTATCAGTATCACTATTATCTTCTTCAGCTTCATCATCCTCATCAGTATCGGTATCACTGTCATCATAGGGTAATGTAATAATTATTGATTCAATTTCCTCCATAATTTTATCAGCTTCCCAAAACTTATTTTCAATATCTTGAACATGTCTTAAAAATTTTTGCCAGTCTTCAATAGTAATTAAAGACAGGGCTTCCTCACACACCTCCTTTAAGGCCCTTATGGAAAAATCTCCAGTTGTGTTCCGACTCCTTATTATATATTTGAGCTTTGCCCAAGCCAATTTTTATTCATTTGGCCATGATAATCTCCTGTCGTAAGTCCTGCCTTAAATATAAGACAGGCATTATTAACAAAGCCAGTTTCCGAATCGGCATGTACCACGATAAGCCGACCTAAAATAACAAATATCTACAGGGTGTTTGGTACACCGACCTATCTATATAATATATATCTAGAAACAGTTGACTAGAGTAATATTTTTTTTAAAACTAGAAAGCTGACAGACATTTTAAAATTAAATAAAATTGTTAATCTTTCAAAATTAAAGAAATCATTAATAAAGATAAGTCAAATTATTTTTCCAATATTACTAGAACAAGATAGTTATTTTAAACATTTTTAAACATTAACAATTTTATTTGCATTTAAAATGTCACCTTTCTAGTTTTAAAAAAAGATTCAATTGACTGCCAAAAAATAAGTACCTATGTAATTCAATACGATTTTTTTTCTTCTTAAGATGCATAGAAAGGATAGAAAAAAAAACTTAAAAAGCCGTAATCTCGGAGACCGTTAATTTTTGACCCCTAGAGGGATTAATTTGTCAGAAATGACCTATAGAATCACCTGTTTTAAGTTATATGTCGGTAAACCAAACACCCTGTATATATTCTAATGCCTACATAATATGTATAATTTAAATTATTATTTAAATAAGTATAATCAATTTGTACTTGTTGAAGATATATTGCTAACCACTCCAGTAACAGTCTCACTCTGCCAGCTTTTTTTAAACGTTAGGTCATTGTCTATCCAAGTTTCATCTAAATAGACAATATTGCGACCTTCGGCTCGGTGTTTTTTTATTTCTCTTAGGTATTTATACTTTAAAGATGTTATTGGTAAAACCTTAAAGTATCTAAGAAATCATGTTACCTTAAAGATAAAATATTGGGTCGCTCCATTAAAATTTTTCTTTTATTCTGACACTTTCGCCAATAAAAGTCATTTTCCTTTAATAAGTTTCTAAGAGTTTCTCGGCCATAAGGAAAATTTTCTTCTTCTCGCAATTTTTGCAACAGTTTTCTGGTAGTAGGCACAACTTTAAACTCTATATAAAATTGATTTATTAGGTGTCTAACTATTTGAAAATGAAAGTTGTCGTCTTGTTCCACCTTCGTCATTCGCGGTCTTTTTTTGCCGGGACTAGAAAGCATTTTGTTGGGGTCCGTCCGCATTCTTTCTTCATCTTCTTTGTGATTTTTTTTCACCATTGAAATGCTTACGCCAGTATATTGAGATACCCTTTCAAGTGTGCGCTTTACTGGTAGATTAACGAAGTTATTAGTAGCTTCTTCATCGCAAACCCTAAAAATTTGTACAAGAAGTATATAATCCTGATATTCGATTTTTTTTAGTCGTCGTTCCGATTCTAATTACTTATATTTATAGACATTTTATATTCAAAATAACCAACATTAACTTTAAATCTTTTTTGTTTGTAAAGCAATCGAGCTTGGTTTTATCGTTTATCGTTAATCGAGGTTTTATTTCATTGAATATGATTTTTATTTATTACAACATTAGGTACATAATTTTTGAAATTTAGTGTCGCATAAATTGTGATTTTATTTTAATGTTTTTTTTTCATAACTGTGCTTAGGCTTTATAATTCTCTTATTATTATTTTACTTACCTATAAACATTCGCAATCACTTCCCTTGCCTGGCTATAAATTGTCTTTCTATGAATAAAGTTATTCATTTTAACGTAAATAATACAAAAACTGTTGAAAATTATAAACTTTAACAACAAAGAAACAAATAACACAAAACAACAACAAAACAGCAACAACAATAATAGGAAATAAACTAACACTAAGCAAATAATGCTACACTACTCAAAAGTCATAGGTCATAAATTAAGTAGGTACCTAAAAATACAACAATAAAAACAGTTTAATAGCTCAAAAGTATTAACATACGCCGCCGCCACTGAATCCGCAAGAAATCGATATTATTCCGAAAATTACACAAAATCTGGTATAATGCGATCCAATAAGATAGAAAAAGACAGAGAGCTGCATAAAAATAATAAATTAATGGCCGCGATGTCATCAACCAATCACCTGTCCCCAAACAGCGAGATGCTTCCGCGAAAGCACGACGTTGCCGGCTTTATAAGTTTTATTAGGAATTTCGGATAAATGTTAGTCAATATTGGATTTTATAATATGCAAAACATAAGTTTTAAATAGCAAATAGAACTAACAAATATGGTTAAAACTGCATTACATTATTTATTATCTTTTTTATGATTAAATAGCTTAATTTTACCATTATATTTACTTTTTATTCAATACTATTTCATTTTTGCAGTAAGACGTGACAACGCTTCAAAATTTCGCCCGCATTCTTTTCGTAGACACAGATCCGATGGTCAAACTGTATTTTATGCAAATTTCCTTAAGATCTCTCAACGATGCAGTTAATGCGAACGTCGATCGAGAATTTTTAATTTTTGAAACTTTTTCATTCTCAGAATAAATTATATGGCTTGTGTAATGATGATACTTTTTATTTTTTATTAAATTATTAAATTCCAACTCTGGAATACAACAAACTTCAAAAGAATTTTTTGGCGGCTTTAAAAGTTCCACAACCCCCGGGTGATCAATCCTTCCGTGTAAAGAACTATCAAAACTTGTCCTATTTAATTTTTTCTTAGCTTGCTGCCTTGCCTTGTCACAAGCATTGTGTCACACACACTGTTTGACAATTGTTTAAGTTTGTCAGATGTGATGTCAATTCTAGAAAGCGCATCTGCCACTACATTTTGACTGCCCTTGACAATCTAAAATCAAAGTCGTACTCCTCTAACAAAAGTCGAAATTTGGTGAGTCTGTTAGTGGGATTATTCATTCCAAAAAGATAAACTAGAGGCCTATGATTAGTATATATTATAAATTTTCGTCCAAATAAGTAACTTCTAAAAGTTTTTACCGCAAAAACAATGCCCAAAAGTTCCTTTTCAACAACAGGGTAGTTTAGTTCTGCTTTATTTAATTGTCTAGAAATATATGAGACTGGTGAACCATCTTCGTTTGAAAGAGTAGCTCCTAAGGCTTTATTAGAAGCATCTGTTGTGACTATAAAAGTATTATTTCTTGAATAATTTGGATATTGCAATACTGGTGGGCTAAGTGCCTGCTTTAGACTATCGAAAGCCTGCTGGCATTCTGACGTCCACTGAAATTTTACACCTTTATGTGTTAAGTGGTTTAATGGTGATATAATCTGTGCAAAATGTTTTATGCTTAAGTTTGCTGATGCTACAAACCTCTTGACCTCTTTTTCATCTTTTGGTATTGGATAATTTTGTATTGCCTGAATTTTTTGAGGGTTAGGAGTAACCCCGTTTGCTGAAATAATATGACCTAAATACAAAAGTTCTTTTTTCAAAAAATCACATTTTTCTGGATTTAATTTAAAATTTGCTTTGCGTAACCTTTGGAGAACTTTTATAAGGTTAGTGGTATAAGTATCTAAGCTGTTTCCAAAAATAATTAAGTCATCTAAATAAATAAAGCATGAACTATAAGTTAAACTTGATAAAGCAATAGACAATGCCCTAGAAAAAGAACTAGGACTTATTTTAAGCCCCATTGTCAATCTTGTCATTTAAAACTGTCCTCGGTCAGTTACAAATGCGGTACAAGGCCTACTTTCTTTTTCTAGCTCAACCTGATAATACCCTTGAGATAAATCTAGATGTGAAAAGTATATAGCTCCGGACAAGGAATCTAAAATTTCGGCTATACAAGGTAATGGAAACTTATCATTTTGTATATTTGAATTTAAATTTTTCCTATAATCAATTACCATCCTCCATTTTTTATTGCCTTGCTCATCTTCTTTTTTAGGTACTAGCAAAATCGGAGCAAATCATGGAGAACTGGCTTCTTCAATTATATTGTCCTGTAGCATTTTCTCTATTTGTTTATTAAGTTCAGTTTTTTGAGAATAAGGCAAACGATAAGGTTTAACATATACAGGGTTTGTATTAGGCTTTAAATAAATGTTTTGCTTGTAAATTTTGTTTGTTGTTAAAGTTTCTCCCTTTAAGTGAAAAACATCTGAATATTTAGAGCAAATTTTCTGTAAGGAGAACTTTTGTGATTTTTCAAGGTGATCTAGCTTTAAGGTGTTTAACAACTTATCTACTCTATTTACTGATTTAGGAACAGGGTCAAATTGGCACATATTATAATGATATAATGGCATAATTTTAGGCGAAAAATTTTTTATGCTTACATCCTGACTTCGTGTATTGAGAATTCGTACCGGGATACGATTAGAAACATATTTTACTAAAATTCTAGCAACAAAAACGCCTTGGCAAATTTCATCCTGTAAAATAACAGTCATCATTTGTACTGATATTAAAAAATTTTATTATTTCATGTCTTGCCGGAATACAAGTATAACTCTCATATTTCGACTGAATAGGCGTACTTATTTTCTTGTTATTCACAACAAATGAAAAAATAAAATTTTCATAATCTAAATTTGCAAAATATCTTATAAAAAAATCTGTTCCAATGACCCCGTGCATGCTGTCCTCAAAACTGTCGATCAGCAAAAACTCGTGACACACATTTGACTCATTTATATTTAAACATACATTTGCTGAACCATGTGAAATTATTTTTCCTGAAACTCCGTTAATTTTTATTTTCTTTAACCAATTAATTTTTTCAGTTTTGTGAATAAAATCTTTAAAAATTACGCTTATTGATGCACCGGTATCAAGCAGAAATCTTAAACTTTTATTTTGGTATTCATAAATAAAATTAAGTCCATTGCTATTAAATATAAATGGTTCATCTGTGTATTTATTCAAAGGCGAGGGGGGCTCGAAAAAACGTTTCATTATTATTTTGAGGATAATTTTGATCAATATTATTAGTATTTTCATTTTCCACGGTTTCATTATTCATATAAAATCCCCTATGATTTGAATAGCCATTACTAACAAAATTTCCTCTACTATTAAATCGTGCCCTTGGTGTATAGTTATTATTAAAGCGAGATCCTCTACCTCTAAAATTATTATTGTTATATTGAAAATTATTTCTGTCTCTATTATTTCTAAAGATAGTATTTTGGCCTCGCTGATTATTAAAGCCTCTATTATGGTGTAAATGATTATTGTTTCTACCCCTTAAATGAAATAAAGAATTTGTATTAGTTTGTCCTAATTCCTCATCTTTAGCGCCACACATCGCCTCGCTAAGAGTATCGTAGTTTCGGGCCTTAATTATTATAGTTCTTAAGCTGGCATTCCGAAGGCCGTTTGCAAACTGAGACATTGTGAGGTCAGCCATTAGTTCCTCAATTACTTTTCCAAACTCTTCTACAGACCTTGACTCTTGTCTTATATTATTTAATTTAGAAGTTAAAGCAGTTGCAGATTTCCTACCGATAAAATGCCGCTGAAGATCTATAACTAATAAACCATTTGATGCATAGGAAGATTTTAGCCTAATATTTGCACTTTCAGATAACATATGTGGTTAAGAGTTTTTTATTTTCATCGTCTAAAAGTGCATCATACCACTCAATACCTCTTATTAATTGTAACGTAACAGTTTCAGAGCCATCCATAATTGAAGGGGTTGATGGATAAAGGTGTTAACTGATAAAAAGTTAATTTTAGAGGAGAGCCAGGTAAAGTTTTTTGGTTGGAAGTTTTTCAAATGAAACTCTTAAGATAAAATGTTCACCGCAATCTATAGAGTTTTTTACATCAATTTCTAGTTTATTACATGCATCTAATTTTTTTTTGAAAAATAAATTATTTTGAAAAAACTGTAATTAGCACCTTTATCCATTAAAAAAATAAACTGAAATTCTCATAATATGGATAAATGAGCTAATTACAGTTTTTTCAAAATAATTTATTTTTCAAAAAAAAATTAGTCCCATGCGCCAGTACCTGGATACTGTTTTCCCTAGACGTTGGATTGGTCGGAGGCGTGCAATTGAATGGCCGACCAGATCGCCGGATCTGACTCCTTTAGTTTTTTTTTTGTGGGGGTATCTTAAGTCCAAAGTTTATGTTAATCGGCCAAATAACATTGAAGACTTAAAAATTAGAATAACGGAAGAAATAAGATTGATAGAACCTTCTGTTATCGATAACGTTTTACAAGAATTTCAGCATCGACTGGGATATTGCCAAGAGGTTCGTGGCAGCCATTTTCAACACTTAATAAATTAATTAAAATATTTTTATGTATTCTTGCTTGATATAAATAACTCTTCCAAAAATAGCCTTTTATTGTGTTCAATCGTCAACGGTCGAGTTTAGGTATAGAACATGGTACATGAAATATACTTAGAATTTGATGTAGAACCTAAATCTAAAATAAAAAATAGGTGTTTACATTTAAAAAAATTACGTTGATGACCGTAACTTATTTTTGGGCCACCCTGTATACATAAAATTATAGTAAGAAAACCCGCAGTTAAAAATAAAAATCGACATGTCCGAGCGTTTTTTTTTTGAACATACCCCTGAATTTTAAATGAATTTATTCCAACCTTTACGTTCGCACTGTATAATTTATTGTGTCGCTGAAGGACAAACAGGGGCAGTAAGCTGAAAAAATCAAAACTTTAAACTTGTTTAATTAATAAAAATAGGGTTTTCTTACTATGGCAAAAAAGGGACTTTTTTCCAGAGAATGGAGAAAGAAGCAGTCTTCATTATGTCACTGAAGGACAAACAGGGGCAGTAAGCTGTAAAAAACAAAATTTTAAACTTGTTTAATTAATAAAAATATGGTTTTCTTACCATGGCAAAAAAGAGACTTTTTCCCAGAGAATGGAAATCATACATCAATCATAAATGTATCATACCATGTTTCGGCTAAATAATATATGGATCTATCTTCCTCCCAAAATTTTTAGTTTTTCTCAAATATTATTATTTATAGCAGCTCTTTTGTTAACCATCTTAAGCTTAAATCCAAGTTATATCAGGTATCTCCGCAAGGTTGGGACTGAGAAATGTTTGTCCCTTGCCGATAAGGTATCTCTATGGTCAGAACCTCATTGTTTTTGTATTTAGAATACACACCTTTTCTTAGGAATTTGGCAATATCCGTGTCAAGTCCCTTTGATTGTCCTGCATCTTTCCTTTTTATTCTGCCTTTAATCCCTTTTTTATAGGCATATTGTACTATAGGGAACCCCTGTTAAAAACGCTGTTTTTTGCAAAACACTACAATCATTTGTGAACTGAGGATCATTCCTTAGATCGTTATAGATATTTAGATAAATTTGTTTGGCGTCTGTACTTAAACAATTACGTTTTAAAACTGCTTGATTTCCTCTGTAGCTTCTACTTTTCTTGCTTCTTTTTGCTTCCTCAACACTAGAAAATGAACTATCAGAACTATGTAAGTCTAAATCACTGTCCAGATCACTCTTATTGTTTTTATCACAAATGTTATTGTCTTTCTTGTACAACCACGGTCTCCATAAGCCCGCACAAACACTTTCCTCTTCATTTGCTAAATTTTCCTGCCTATTTTCCCAGGGTCGAAACATTTTAAGGTCTTTAGGTAAAATACCAAAACAAATCCTCAAACACAAATAAAACACACTTCCTCACAGCAGAAACTGCAAAAAATTCGGACGAATACAGGCCAAATTCTAAATTCTTTACTTTCATAAACGTGTAAAAAGCATAACCGGCAAAACACACCAAATAATAACATCACATGACCCCCCTCCCAACTATTAGGTGATAGACCCATCCAACAACTATTTTAAAGGCGATAGACTCATCCTTGAAGATCTGTTTAAAAACACGTCGAAAGTAATACAAAAACAGCCCAAAAATTTATTTGGGTACGGCCCCGTAATTCTCAAAATCAGTGGGATAGAGAGAGATACACAATCACTTGCACAACCTAAAGTAGGAATCGTCAGAACGCAGGTGTTTTATCTTTGTTTAATAGACTGGCTAAAAAGAGGTGACAAGTCTGTGAGTGCTGGAAGTATTTAAAATATTTTGTAAAATGCTTGGATTGTAGTTTGCGGTCAATTTTTTAATATTATTTTCTTGTGATATTATTTTCTTTCTAAAAATTGACATTTTCGAAAGAAAAATTAAAAATAGTATAAAACATGGGGTTTTACGTATATTTAAAATTATTTCATAGATAGGCAATATAAAATTTTGCCATTGAAACATGTATTTTATGCGACAATAAATATGACATAGGCGCACTGACTAGTTAGTGCGGCATCTGCGACACATCAAAGATTCTAATAGATCTCTGAACTGGACTTTACAAGCACTCTCTACCAGTGACGTCGTTAACAAATATTTACATGATAAATATTTATTAATTATTATAGAGTTTGATAATTATATTACTATTAACTACTTAATTAATAGAGTATAATTAATATTACCATTTATAAGCTATTTATGTTTTTTTAACGGACTGCATTAGAGGTCCTAATAAAAAAACATTTTTATGGAAATTATATATTTTATTAATATTATAGATTTCTTAATAAATTTCTTAAAAGCACAAATTTTGATTGAAAATTTGTATTGAACAAAACTCAGTTTTACATCACGTATTTTATATCACATAATTTATATACTTCTATGGTGCTGACTTTTTCAAAGGGACATTATTGCTTCAGCGGAAAGAGTTAAAACTACAAAGATGTTCAAATTGTGAAGGAGTTGCAGGTTATAAGATTTTTATTATGAATATTTAGCCTGTACAATGGTTTTGAGACATAATTAATTAACACTGGCCTATATAATACCTAATACCAATTATGTCATATTAATTTATACTAAAAAACAAAGCTTACCTAAGAATAAAGACTCTGTACAATAGATTAGATTAGATAGTTTATTAGTAGTAATATACAAACAAGTACTTTTACAAGTCAACTAAATAGTAGTATGTTGGGCTTTTTCAAAAATCATGTTATTATTTCTTAAGTATTTTAATAATGACTTGAGACATCTAATTCGATTTCTTTGGCACAAATTTGTTTCTTGCAATCTTCGAATTTTAATTTGTTGTCCTTAATTTTTTCCCTAATTTGGCGACTAACGTTAGCTTTTGAAATGGTGGAATCATCAGTGCTTAAGTCCCCAGGATATCATTTTGATTTTACCCTAGAATAATGTACCTAAAAATATAGTATTAGCAAAATTAAAAAGAAAAAATAAAAAAAGTGTATTATGAAATTCCAATTGATCAATAAAATTTATGTAATTATAAAGAATCTTTGTAATATCATACATTTCATTAATTGCATTTAATTAAACAAATATAACACAATAAAATACTATGTTACTTTAACTAAGATATATAGAATAAGATGATACATGGCATAAATTTCTTATTTGTACTTTTAATTTGTAATTTTTTTAAATGTGCTATATTAATATCTATTTTGAGTGTATTTTTACCTTTTTCTTGGCAGAGTCAGGGAATATGTAGAAGTTAAACGAAAACGGCTTGGATGAGAAATATTAATTGTTGAGCTAGACCCCATGGTTACTGTAGAACTATTAATCCCAAATGCAGTTATTATTGATAATGAATGATTAGATCTGTAATTATACAAAATTTGGTGTATCAAGAATATTAATCTATTTTAATTATTCATACTTGTTTATATTAGCTTCACTGTTTATACTTTATACCATTTTGGAAGATAAAGAAGTTTTTGCACTCTTCAGAAAAGCTACCCCTGCAAATAAAATTTATTGTTCAAAAGTTGAGACGAAAGTAAATAAAAGAAAACATCAACAGTATATAACAAATAGAATAACAACAAGAACTACAGTATAATATAAACGCGAAACCGATTTTAGGGTGAGCCAAGTCTTCACCATGCTAATTTTAACACACTCACAAAATTCAAAATTGTTTTAATTAATATAATCCGTTTTGCATCTGGCCAACTCTCTTGTCCCCGAAAGTAAACACGGCGCATTTGAACTTTGAACTCACCTGGGCAGACGTCTCTCAGACATTCCAAGTTGCTAGGTTGCCAGAAGTACTTTAATATCATCAATCGTGGGAAATGGTTAATAGAAACTGTAGAGGCTGTGGCAAAAACCTGGGTAAGGGAGGCCTTAAACTTCAGTGTGGACGGTGCTGTTCATATTTCCACCTAGAATGCGGAAAAGTTACAGAAGTTAAAGCGAGGCTAATGCAGGCCCAGAAAACTCCATGGAGTTGTAAAGATTGTGGGAGGAATGCTGCTTGGAGGGTATCCTTGTCCCAATCTGCATCTAGACTGGTGGATAGCGACATGCAGGAACTGAAGCCATGATCAGGGATTTGCAGAGTGAACTTAGAGATGTAGGGCGATCCATGGAGTTTATAAACGAGAAGTTTGAAGAGGAACGAGAACGTAATAGAGTAATGTCTTGGATGTTTTCGGAAATATCAAAAGATAATCAAGCATTAAAGCATCGAGTTGAGAAACTGGAAAGGGCCTTGGACATGGAACCCACAAAAAAATCCAACAAAATATATGTATTTCTGGTTTTCCTCTCAATGAGAATAATGGTACAAAGGTGGCCGCAAATGATATTATTAAGCTACTTTCTTCGATGGATGTTACTGCTACGCCCGAGGATTTTGTAAAAATTCACCAGTTTGACACCAAAAATGGCACTAGAATATCTGTTACCTTAAAGGATATTAATCTTAAAAATCGCATTTTAACTGCTCGGTCTAAAAAAGGCAAGATGACACCAAGAATTTGTGGTATGGGTTTATCAGAGGCGCCAATTTATTTAGATGAAGAGTTGACCAAGGAAACATATAACCTTTTTAAAAAAGCCAAAATCCTGAAAGATATGGGTTTTAAATATGTATGGCATCGCAATGGTAAGGTGTTGGCTCGCAAGAACGATGGAGATAATGCGCTGTTAATAAAGAACGAGAATTTTCTCAACGGACTTACTTCGGAATCCTAAGGTATTTGACGCCAAATTCTTTATTTAATAAATATCTTGGTATGTTTAAGTTATAAATATTTTTATTTGTTTGGTTACAAATAGTATAAGTTATAGTTTGTTTTATTAGTATAAATTTAAGGAATTTATTATATTATATAGGTAACAATGGCTAACATAAAAATTCACAGATTTTGCAACATGCGCAAACATCGTAGGCGTATTGAAAATACCAGATACAAGTACGGTGGCTGTTATTTTTTATATTTTATATTATCTTGTGACTAAACTTATTTCATGTGATTTGGAATACTCGTACACAATTGTATCATAAGTTCCACCTTGAGATTTATGAATTGTCATAGCATTTGCAGCAACAATAGGAAATTGTTGTCTCCTTACTTTAATGATTCTGGAACCAACACTGATAACAGTTTCACGACGAACAATTGGAGTCCAAGTATTCGGAAAACCAAAAGCATTTGAATGATATTGATATTTTATAAGTAATTTAGTTCCCATACTAATATCAGAAAACTCTAACCATAAACGTTGTGGCTTTTCTGGATTATCGGTATTGTATTCAATGTAACGAAGATATCCAAATGAACCATTCACAATTTTATCGATGTTTTGTGTAATTATATACGGTGTATTTATGACTAATAAAAGTTTTGTAGGCATGTTGCCAGTTTGGGTAACATCCATTTTTTTAAATTTTCTGAAGAGTAGATTGTAATTGATTATCATTCTGATGGCCTCGTACAACGTCTTCAGCTAAACAACAAACACTTTCAGGAATATTTAAAACTTTGTAGTTGTGATTATCAACATCATTATTACGATGAAACAAGAATACGGCGTCCTTTAAAGAATCTAAAATTCCCAAATTTTCATTGCGGACAAATCTATTCTCTAGAACTTTACGTTCACTATCGAGTAGCACGTCGCCATTGCCAACTTTTGTCAAGATTGATGAAAATGTAGTATCTTTTTGTCGGATAACTTCGTCCAAAGAAAAAAAACTGAGAGATTGCCATAACATACGAGACTGTAACAAATTTGGTGGTCGAGAAAAAACAGGTTTTGCATTAACTGGGGGCAACTGTCGTAAATCACCGCAAAATATGACATGCAATCCCCCAAAATTGTTATTTGAATTTTGACTAACTGCTCTTAGTCGACTATCAACTTGTTTTAAAATATCATAGCTCATCATGCTGACCTTATCAATAACAATAGTAGTTATTTCATTAAAGTCACAACGCATGTTATGTAAAAGATCCTCTTTTATATTTGCGTTTCTTTTAGCATTAATATTTATATTAAAAGCAGTGTGTACTGTAGTACCATCAATATTTACAGCAGCTTTACCGGTTGTTGCACAAGCAATAAAAGCACATTTGGTGGTATTATGTCGTAAAGAAAATCTATTTGCAGTTTCAAGCAGTAATTTTAAAACAAAACTTTTTCCAGTGCCAGCAGGTCCAGTAAAAAAAACTTGTAATGGACAAGAATTTTGCTCATGCGATGTATAAGTCAACCGATTAATAAATTCCAAAAGAAATGTTAATTGTTTTAAATTAAGACGTCGATAAGCCAAACAAAAATCTGCATGAGACATCACATTTTCCACTCGTCTGACAACACTAGTTCGATTAATGGAATCTAAATCAATATTATTTACATCAACTTGATTCGGTCCTCTTACAAAATCCTCATCTTGTATAGATTTAACCAGAGGCCCCACAATTGCTGGCTGATCTGTAAGAATATCTTCCATTTTATTGAAATTGTAACAATCTTTTTTAATGATAAGCCGCTATCATATTCTTTACATTTTTCATGTATCTGATTAAAGTTGCTGTCGTAAATTCCTATATACATATCATTGTTCAAAAGATCTAATTCCTCATTACCAAACGGCCAAAATAGGGTAACCATTTCTCTCTTGAAATTTAAAGGTTCTCTCGTGTTATCATATGCTCTCCATTTTAAAACTTTTGGTAATTTTCGTTTCCGATATTTATCAGAATCTTTAGATGTTTTCTCACTGATGGGTCTACTGTTTTGAAAACTCACATGTTCATCAATAGGATCGTCTTCGCAATCCTCCATGAAAAACGGCATGTTTTCATGTTGTTTGGAACGTGTTTGATCATACCAAGCCACAAAATCAGCCAAACAGATATCTTTTAAATTGGTCGGTCTTTGTTCATATTTCTGAATAATGTTCAATTTCCAGATATCAGTAAAGTAATTTTCGATATTCTGTTCATTCATTTGCTTCAATGATTTCTTCATTAAAAATCTTTCCATTGGATGCTGTGTAGGTATGGCTTCCACTTTTCTAGACGCTTCAGACATGGATAATCGTAACAAATACCAAGCTGCTTCTTGGGCACACATTTCTACATTATTTAATGCTAGTTTACCCAATTCTTTCATACACATCTCATAATCCATATCTGGATATTTATCACGAACTTTTATTAATTCTTGATGAGGGGAACTAAAGCCACGCTCACTTTTATTCACATATTCGGCAACGTAAGCAGCACAGGAATATTCATCTAATATAAACTGAACATCCATATTTGACTGCAAAGCTTTCGAAATACATGGATTAAATGGACTGATCCAAATGTCTTCAATCCCACGTTTCATAAAAACCGAGGGTCGATGAATGCCATGTCGAAGAATGTCCAAATACTCATCAAATGACTCTAAATAAAATTTTTGAAGGAATTCCTCAAAACTTGTCAAAGAACCCACCTCTAAAGCTTCATGCATTTTTTCAAATAACAAAACTTTTGAGTTATCCTTATTAACTGGCAATACCGGAATTAATACCCTAGTTTGATCTATTGGCCAAAATGGTGCCCCAAAACGGCAGTTTTTTGTATTTTTTTTGTAGCATGTATGAGTATAAGCATGCGTTTGTAAATTCCTGGGGCTTGAAACTAAACATTCTTCGGCTGAGGCAATACTATCAATTAATGCAATAGTTTCCGGTAAATGTTCATCATTTAATAACTGTGCCTCGTGGGAAGGTGGAGCGTTTTCAAGCCATAATAACATATGACAGTGTGGACTACCTCTATGCTGAAATTCCACCCTACGAAAGTAATCTTTTAAATAATATTTTCCAAATGGGCCATCTCTCTTTTTTTTAGAGCAATCATGATTGTATCTACTAATTTGTTAAAATATAGGCAACAAATAACAGGATCATTGTTCACTAATTCCGCTTTAGCACTATTAGACATAATATCAAAGATACTATCGTCAATGCTATCTTCATCGTCTAAATTTTGTTGAAATTTATAGGCGCATTTTAAGAGTGGCTTCCAATGTACCTCTGATGCACTAAGTGTTACAAATACAGTTGGTTTTCCGAGTTGACGCATCATACAGAATAAGTCCTTTTTCTTTGACTGCCAATATTGTATCGAATTAGGTATATTTTTTAAAAACGACTTATTCTTTTCCATGCTTTCTTTCACAAATTCTGGATCTAATAAATCTTCTCTTGTAATATTTTTTACCTCATGGTTATTATTGCGAAACAATACTTGAAATGTTTGAATAATTCTCGAACGCATGATTTTTGCTGCCATGTAAAGAATGTGATTAGGGGTAACACCACGTCTATCTCTTCTACGGATTTCACTAGTTGCCATCATATAAGGAGTTACATTAATTTTAAATTGTCTTTCATGTCCGTAATAGATAGCAGGAAATGATAATTCCTCTGCATCAGCGTCAAAAGATAATGCAAACGGTTTGTTTTTCTGACCTGGGGCTAAATGTAATACCATATCTTCCCTCCAAAAAATTGTTTGCTGTTGCATGTTTAATAATTGCTCAGTTGTTAAAATTTTTTCTTTACGCGACGAAACTACGTCCATCATGTCTTTTTGACTATTCCTTATCTCGAAATGCTGGTCGTAAAATATTTGATTTTCTTCTGCAAAATCATAACCTTCATGTATACCCAAGAATGTGTTATTAATTTTAATATCATATTTTCGGTATAATGGCGTATCTCGTAAATATAATAACCATCTACGCAGAATAGCTTTTGAGACACATCCAGACAAATATGCCCCTTTTTGAAGAATATGACGCTTTATTAAAACTGTCACTGTATATTCATCGTCAACATTTCTGGGCAGGGAAGTTACCATATTATTTACACTGACAGGAACATTTATTATTTGACCCACCATTTTTTGACTACCAGCAAAATAGTGAATTTTGCGAATTTGCAGAAAGGGTAAACGGGGTGAAATGAAACGCTCAGCAATGGGATTTAAGGGGGGGTAAGTCAGACAGAATAGGAGGATAAACAAATCCATTAATAGTGGCCAGTTGAGGAATCGTTTTTTTACGGGATAAAGTGGAATAACAGTTACGACAACACTTATAAAATTTGCATTCATCCTCGATACTCGAATGCATTTTTGGGTAGCCAGCTTCATAAAGAAGGGGAAGAATATCCTTGGTTATGGAGCAAATATCATTAGTCCACCAAATTCGGTCACATATACGACAGAATTCGTTTAACTTATTACTATAAAATTTAGTGTTCATAAAATGCTCTATAAATATAATGTTCGCTTTTCAAAAATTTTTGTATTTGTTGGATTTAAAGTAACTATTGAATTATTGAGATATCCTGAAAAGTTCAAAATATCTGAATCAAAAGACTCACAATTACCTGTTTTATTTGGTGCTTCCCTGGCTTCTTTCTTTTCTATGATGATACCCGATGAACTATTGGTAGAACCTTTTTCCCGTGATTGAATTTTCTGCTTTTCCTCAGATCGTTGAACAGAAGAGACATCTTGGAAAACAGAAACACCATCAACTGTAGTATTGGGATTCGAAGAAATTATTTTATTCAACTTTTTTCGTTGCCTATATTCCCGACAACGTTTAGCGTTCAAGGCAAGTTTGACATTGTCTTGCTTCTTATTATCAGGTTGACTTTTATTAAGTGCGGTAGCACCGCTAGTGCTTGGTAATGAAATATTAGTATTAATTACTTGTTTTTGGTAAGTCCCACCGTGGAACTTAGCTAGAGATTCAGAAATGAAAATCATGTTTTTACAGTCGCCCAGACAAGTTTTGGTTTTAAAGTTCGCCATTTTGGATCCGCCATTTTGTTTTTTGTAATTGTGATAGCACTAAATTGCATTGTCATCGGAAATATGAATGTGTTTCAAATTTCACGTAAATCGGACATCTGGAAGTTGGTCAAATTTGATTTCCAAGATTTGACCCAAACATACATAGTTACATACATACATACATACATACATACATACTTACATACATACATACATACATACATACATACATACATACAGACATACATACATACATACATACATACATACGTACATACATACATACATACATACATACTTACATACATACATACATACATAGGTACATTGCAAGTTAAATAAAAGCTTTTAAAAACAAAAAAAAAATTAAAACCAAAACTTGTCTGGGCGACTGTAAAATATGATTTTCGTTTCTGAATCTGTGGCTAACTTCCACCACATAAATTTTTGGTCGAAAAACTGTCAATTTGCTAGCTATAAATTATATCTACCTATACTTTTCAAGTGGCCAATTTTTATATTCCCCATGACACCAACATAGAAAGCTCAACTACTTCACTAAGGACTTACCTATTTTATTTTCACTTATTTTATAAAAGACCACCCTTGTTTGTAATCCTCGTATCAATAATTGACACACACACACTTTTATTTCCTCATTACCTCATTGCGGCCTTCGAACTTGTAGCATGTCGTTTTTTCAAAGACGGGTCCCATATACGTGCGCCCAGAAGTATTTTCAATACTAAAAATCTCAAGGTAGGTCATGTAAATATTCGATCACTTTTGCCCAGCAAGAACGCTGTCTCGGATTTAATTATTAATTTGGAGTTAGATATTTTGGGAATTTCAGAAACTTGGCTGGGTACTAACATACGCGACGGCGACTTGGTTATAGATGGTTTTAGGTTCTACCGGCAAGACCGTAATACTCGTGGAGGGGGAGTAGGTGTGTATGTACGAGACGATATTTCTATTAATACAGTAGACACTGGTGAAGAAGTTGAGTTTTTTGAGCAAATTTGGTTGATACTGCGTATTTGTGGGCTGCGTGTTGGGCTGGGCAATTTTTACCGTCCGCCTAATAGTAACCTATTAAATAGTATTGAAGCTTTAGAGACATCTGTCTCGACAATTGTTTCCTTGTGTGATGAAATAGTATGTATGGGTGATATGAATGTAAATCTTAATTTATGCAACAGGTCTTCTGAACTCATTGACAATTTTTTAAATTCTTTTTCACTGTACCAAGTAGTTAAAAATCCAACGCGTTGTTGCGGAAATAATTTTAGCCTGATTGATTATATAATTACCTCGAATGTCGATTTGTTGTGCGGTGATGTTATTCACTATGACATGCACGAAATTACTGATCACCAACTTATTTATTGCAAACTTAAATGCAAAGCGTCTCGTAGAACACCCAAACTAGTCGAATTTAGAAGTTTTAAATATTTTAATCTTGAGGCTTTCAATGCTGATTTAGTCAACACAGATTGGCGAAGAATTTTTGACACAAATTGTATAGATGGGAAAGTCGAGCTGTTGACCAATAATATGTTAGACTTATTCAATATTCATGCTCCTCTTCAAAAAGCGCGTGTAACCAGACCTAAATCTCCTTGGTTTACTGACGTCCTAAAAATTATGAAGTCAGAACGCAACAAATTATTGTCTAAATACAAAAGAACAAAAAAACAGGAGGATTGGGAGGCCTATAAATCCCTAAGGAACTATTTTACTCGTGCTGTGCGCCAAGAAAAAAAGTCATATTTAGAATTCATTACAAGTAAAAATTGTTCCAGGGAAACGTGGAAAGCTCTAAATGAGCTAAATATATACAATAAAACTAAAAACAATATTAATGTACCTCACCACCTAAAAAAGCCCAATGAGATTAATAATTTCTTTATAGATTCTGTAAATGCTTTAACGCTAAATGTGAATAATAATTCTACTGCTAGTGGCCAAGAAAGCCGAACAAACAATGTTTTCCAATTTTCGCCTTTTACTGAGACAGATGTGTTACGTGCTATATCTAGCCTAAAGTCAAACGCCTGCGGTTTTGATAACATATCACCTGACATGATTAAACTCTGCTGTCCTGTAATTGTGCCGATATTTACTCATATTTTTAGGTTTTTCTCCCGAAACCGTTGAATTTTTTAAAAGTTATCTAATGGGACGGTCTCAGTTTGTAAAGATTGATGGAGTGGGATCTGATCTTAAATTGCTTACGAAGGATGTGCCACAAGGGTCTATTCTTGGAACTCTATTATTTGTCATTTTTACCGCTGATTTAGACTCTGTGATTGGCGATGACTGCTCTGGCAATCGATATGCTGACGATACCCAAATCTCTAAGAGTTTTTCTAAATCTGAGAGTCATGCGGCCATCTGTTCAGGATTCGTATCAAGTCCCTATGACCGAGCGCGTGGCAACACCGCTAACCACAAGCAGCAAGCAGTGAATCAGCCGAGGAAAAGAGGAGTCTCTCTCTCTCAACGTGTGTCCGTGTAGCGACACGTATCTATTTATTCTGATTTAAATTATATATATTCCTTGTATTTTTACGGAATTAAATATCATACAATCAAGAAAAATTTGTGTGACTTATTCACAATACTTAACATGGTCCTTTGAGCGGATATTTACCACGGCAAAGTGAGTAAAAACATCCAGTTATTATTCAAGATTTGATGCAAGACGAGCCCGGCTTCCATATTGGTTTGCGACGCGGAGTAAAGCATCGACTATAGTTAGACTATTAAATGGGTAGAGACAGCAATCCTATACAGGTTAGTGCAATCCTTATTTCCTTTGACCTTTTTATATATTTTCCCTTTATCTACCCATTGAATAAAAACAGAATTCAAAATATTTTATTTTTATTTAATTTGAGAATTTTGTATTTTATTGTCGACTCTTTGTAGCTTATTGATAAAATGGCCGAAGAACAAGCTGACGCAGCAATAAATACTCTTAAAAATGCCAAGCGTAATGCTAAAGGTCAGTTAACACGGTTAAAAAATTATATTGATGCTACCATTTCATCTCAAAATGTCCAGGTTAAAGAATTAGAACTCAGACTAAAAAATGCAGAACCGCTTTTAAATTCTTTTTATAAGATTTGCAATGATTTAGAATCTTTAGATAAGACGAATCTAGAGAATGAAATTAGCGAATTTGAAAACATTTTTTTTAGTGTAATGTCAAAAGCTGCCACCTTTTTAGAGGAAAAATCAGCCGCTCAAGCTCAGAACAATGATAACTTTAATAACTTTGACAATCAGTTAGGCGAGGCTATGACAGGTACAAATTTTAACATTAAGCTACCACCCATACTGTACGGTTCCTTCAAATATTTTGAATTAATTTTCAATCCGGCAACGCGGTTGATGTGTGACCAGCGCCCGTGTATGGCACCAGCGCGAGCGACCGCGCTCGAAATCTATTTTTAATTATTAGTAGTATGAATAATGTAAGCGAAGGCGAAGTTGTCGAGACGGCGTTTAAGGCAGTCTTCGCGCCAATTTGTATTTACCCGGAATTTGTTATGTTTTCAAAGTAATTAAATAGTTAAGTTGAAGGCAGTTTTTTATTTATACAGTCCATTAGGCCTCCATATCCACTGGCAGCTACATTTTTTGGTCCTCTCGCGGATTGTGGATTGGCTGTAGGCAGCATTTGTTTTGGCAGTTAAGTGAAAAATTCCGGTATTCGGCAGTTTGCAGACTTGCAAAATAATCCTCCGACGTGAGACGTGAGTGCTAATCGTAAACGTTTTCGTACGTTTAAAAAGACATTGTGGCATTTTGCAGACTTGCAAAATCGCAAATTAATTTGCAGACTTGCAAATAATAAGACTCCGACGTGAGTGTTAAATATTCAATTATTTATACGTTCTGGCGAACTTTATTGAATATTTTCGTGGCAATTTGGTTGAGGCAATTGGCAATAAAAGGGCAGTAAGTCAATTTCCTTTAATCTATTCCTTATTTATTTATTTCCTGACAAGGACAGATAAGTTTAAGACAAGAACTGACAAGTTTTGACAGGTTTAGGCAATTAAAAACTGACAAGTTTAATTATTTAATTTGAGTTAAAATGGCAGAAAAAGGAGGAGACTTAAATCACTTAAAATTAAAAAGAAGTCATATTAGACGTAATTTGACTTTGTTTAAGAATTTTTTGGACAGTATAGATTGTGACGATTTAACGGCTTTAAAATTTAATGAATTGAAGGGCAGATTATCTAAATTTGAACCGGGATATGATGACTTTTCTCAGGTGCAATTGGATATTTCAACTTTATTAGAATCAATGGCTGAATTTAGCGAGCAACAAAAACAACAAGAGCTTGATGAGAAAAATTATTATGAAGACTATTTTGAATTGTTGGCTAAGGCTAAAACAGCTATTGATAAGCATGAGACAGATAAGGTTGAAAATAGTAGTAATAATAGTCAGCATTCACAGGGTTTGGCAGGTCAGGGTCAGGCAGTTTCCCCCTCGGGTTACCCTTTAAAAAATAATTTACCAATTTTAAATTTACCTTGTTTTTCTGGGAAAATTGGAAACTGGTTAGAATTTAAAGACATATTTTTGGCTATGACTGAGGGTGCTTCACCGGTGCAAAAATTGCAGTACTTAAGGGCTAGTTTGAGTGGTGGACCATCAGATTTAATTGGGTCATTAAAAATAACTGTGGCTAATTGGGACGTAGCTTGGTCACTTTTGGAAGAGCGCTATGAAAACAACAGACTAGTTGTTGACACATACGTTCAAGGCATTTTAGACGCACCAGTTGTGCTTAAAGAATCACATGTAGAATTGAGAAGACTTTTTGATACTTTTAATAAAAATATTAGGGCATTAGAAGCGATGAAACAACCTACTGACAAGTGGGACACTTTACTAATTGCAATTTTAATTAATAAATTTGACAGCCAGACTAGGAGAGAGTGGGAAGCATTTAAATTAAAGGGCATGTTTCCTACTTGGGCGGAGGTTCATAATTTTTTGCAAAATAAATGTGCTTTACTCGAAAAATTAGAATTGACGAAACCTCAAAATTTGGCATCTAAGTTGGGTAATCAGGTCGATAAAAAACCAAGGGTAGATTATTCTGGGCGAGATGCAGGGGATAAAAGGGTATTTAGGCAAAGAGGTACATATGTGGCTACTTCAAACCCAAGAGGTAAATTCTCATGTTATTATTGCAAATTTGACCACTCCATATTTAGTTGCGATAAGTTTAAGAATTTAAATGTGGAAGATAGAATCACAGAAATTAGGAAGTTGAAGTTGTGCTTGAATTGTTTTAACCCCTACCATGAAGCATCAGGTTGCAGCAAGGCTCGCTGTAGGTTTTGCGATTCATTGCATAATTCATTGTTATGTAGACAATCCAAGGATCCTGGTATTTTGAAAAATAGAGACTCGTATGTGACTACATCACAGTCCTTTCCAGGAAATGAGGCAGTTGAGACCAATTCGGTTAGTCTTGGTCAAAATTTAGATGTACGCACTACATTGTGTAGTACAGGGTTTCAGGGTTCGAATTTAAGCAATATTAGAAAATCTGAGACTAATCCAGGCAGTTTAGGCTTAATTTCAGGGTTTAGTAAGCAGACCAGCTTCCCATTACTATCCACAGCAGTGGTAAATATAGTAGGCCCAGATAATAAGATTTATCAAGCAAGGTGTTTAGTAGATCAAGGCTCTCAAAGTAATTACATATCAGAGAAGTTTGTTAACAGAATAGGCGGTTCTTTGACATTAGTTAATTTCCAGATTTCTGGTGTAGGTAGTGCTGGAAATGTTCACATTAAATACCAGACTATGGTTAGAATGCAATCTCGCATTGGGGAGTATGCTAAGGAGTTAAAATGTTTAGTCATTAGGCAAGTGACTTCTCCTATTCCGTTGTTTTCTTTTAAGAGTACTCTCGTACAATTACCTAAGAATATTGAATTGGCAGATCCATTATTTAATGTCTCCCAAGATATTGACATGTTATTGGGCGTAGATATTTTTTATGATATATTAATTATGGAACAAATTAGGCTAGGCAGAGGTCAACCTGTGCTGCAAAGGACACAATTAGGTTGGTTAGTTGGTGGAGAGTTAGATTTTTTATCTAGTGGAAGGGGTGATAAGTCCGTTTGTAATTTAGCTATAGATGATTCACTAAATCAGACTCTTATGAAATTTTGGCAGCTCGAGGAACCTGTGGTGCCTCATATTAAGGATGATTATTGTGAGAAATATTTCCTAGAGACTTTTCAGAGAGACTCTTCAGGCAGATTTGTAGTAAAGATTCCATTTAAGGAAAATTTGTCAGATTTAGGTGACTCCAAGGTAACGGCTTTAGCAAGTTTGAGATCGTTAGACAGAAAGTTTGCGAAAAATCTTGAGTTAAAGAAAGAATACTCCCAGTTTATAGCAGAGTTTGAGGATCTTGGGCACATGAGCGAGTTAAGGAGTGATTGGAGACAGAGTAAGGATAATGAGAGTTTCTTGTTACCGCATCATGCAGTTATCAAAAAGGACAGTTTGACTTGCAAGTTGAGGGTTGTATTCAATGCCTCTATTATGACATCCAGTGGGCTAAGTTTGAATTGTGTCCAATATACAGGGCCTTCGATTGGTAACGACTTAGTCTCCATTCTACTTAGATTTCGCAAACACAAATATGTGTTAAATGCTGACATCTCAAAGATGTTCCGACAAATCTTAGTTAATCCAGAGCATAGACCATATCAGCGAATATTATGGCGTAAAGATGATGGCAACATAGTGTGTTATGAGTTGAATACGGTAGTATATGGTATGGCAAGTAGTCCATTTTTAGCCGTACGTTGCCTTCACCAAGTGGCGAATGAATATGAATCTGAGTTTCCAGAGGCTGCTCGTATAGTTAGACAGGACATGTACATGGATGACCTGCTGACAGGTACTGACAGCGAAAATGGCTTGTTAGTATTACAGAAAGAAATTTCGATGATCTTAGAGAGTGCAGGTTTTCAGCTAAGAAAGTGGCTCTCAAATAAGAGAGATTTTTGTGACAGTTTCCAAGTGAATGACAATTTAGAGGCTAGTATGCTAGAGTTGGGTGAGAATGAGCAGAATAAGACATTAGGTGTATACTGGAATGCATATAGTGACTGTATTCAATATAAAATTAGGGAGTTTTCAGGGCAAACAAGTGTTACAAAACGTAAGATCTTATCAATAGCTAGTCAGATATTCGACCCGTTGGGACTGGTTCAACCAGTTATTTTAGTGGCTAAGTTGTTAGTACAGAGTTTGTGGAAAGAGCATTCAGACTGGGATGCTGAAGTCTCAAGTACTTTGTTTGATATTTGGGATAAGTTTTGTCAAGATTTGAGAAATTTAAATCAGTTGAAGATCCCTAGGTGTATGCTTTCCAGAAATATGCAGTTTGTAGAGTTGCACACATTTGCTGACGCGTCAGAAAAGGCGTATGGTGTTGCACTATATGTTAGGTCGATTAATTTTGATGGTAGTTATTTATCGTTTCTGTTATGCTCTAAAGCAAAGGTTGCTCCAGTTAAAACCCCGACTCTGCCTCGACTAGAATTATCAGCGGCACTGATAGCTGCTAGGTTGACAAAGAAGGTCATTGACATGATTCAGATAGACTTTCATGCAGTATATTATTGGAGTGACTCTACCATTACCCTAGGCTGGATTAAGGGAAATTCAGATAGGTTTAAGACGTTTGTCAAAAATAGAGCCAACGAGATTCAATCTCTAACAAACCCTGACAGTTGGTATCATGTACGCTCCGAAGAAAATCCAGCGGATCTAGTTTCACGCGGGTGTACTGCATTAAGTCTTATTACCAATGAATTTTGGTTTCATGGACCTCACTGGTTGAGGGAGGACACTTTACCTTTGACTAGTGTGGAGGACATTCCAGAAACTCTACCTGAGCAAAGAATTGTTGCTAATGTTGCAATTTTTGAACAAGTTCTGAAATTTGATTTATTTTCTAAGTTTTCTTCACTTACAAAATTGACTGGCGTCTTAGGTTTTTGTTATAGGTTTATTAGTAATTGTAGAGCTAGGAAACTTGGAACTAATAAAATTTTAAAACCCTATTTGACAGCTACTGAATTAAATTTGTCAATGGAAAATTTAATTCGAATTTCACAGATTCAGTCTTTTAAGCAAGTTTATTATAACTTATTAAATGATAAACCTATTAAGGAGGATAAGGAAATTTCCATTTTACCTTTATGTCCATTTCTTGATAAAGAGAGTAAATTAATTAGGGTTGGTGGCCGGCTTTATAATGCCAATTTAAATTACAGTAAGAAATTTCCAATAATATTGGGTAAAAGACATATTTTGACAAAAATGATTTTTGAGTTTTTCCATAAATCATTGTTGCATTGTGGTCCGCAACAACTATTGTACACTGTTAGGCAAAAATATTGGGTACCATCTGGGCGTAGTCTGGCTAGGTCAATTTTGCACCACTGTATAGTTTGTTTCAAGGCTAAGCCAAAAACCCTTGACTATTTGATGGGTAATTTACCATATTACAGAATCAATAAGTTTTTACCATTCATACATACTGGTTGTGACTACGCAGGACCATTTTTACTTAAGGACCGTCAAACGCGCAATCCAAAAATGATTAAGGCCTATGTGGTTGTTTTTGTTTGCATGACCATCAAGGCGGTTCACCTCGAATTGGTGACCGAGCTGACGAGCGCTGCTTTTCTTGCTACCTTTAAGCGATTTATTGCTAGGAGGGGTAAGCCGACTGACTTTTACTGTGACAATGGTACCGCATTTGTGGGGGCTGACTCTGAGCTTCGCAAATTTTTAAGGTCCAATGCTTCAGAGATCGGTCATCATGTAAATAATGAAGGAGTAAATTTTCACTTTATTCCACCAAGAGCTCCTAATTTCGGGGGCTTATGGGAAAGTTGTGTTAAAAGTTGTAAGTTCCACTTAAGGAGGACTATTGGAGATACTCACCTACACTATGAACACTTTATGACTGTTTTAACTCAAATTGAAGGAGTATTAAACTCTCGTCCAATTTCTCCCATGTCCTCAAATGTTGATGACTTTTCTCCCTTGAGTCCTGGGCATTTCCTCATAGGCAGGCCTATCCTAGCCTTCCCTGAACCTATATTGACTGAAATGCCAGAAAATCGGCTTACACACTTCAAAAGGCTCCAGCAAATTGTACAACACTTCTGGTCCAGATGGAGCAAGGAGTATATCTCAGAACTTCAATCCAGACAGAGATGGTTCCAGGGCGGATCAGACAATCTGGCAGCAGGTGACCTAGTTTTGGTTAAGGAGGATAACCTTCCCCCACTGAAGTGGAGAACAGCCAGGGTGATCGAGTGCTTTCCAGGAAAGGACAATGTAACACGTGTGGTAAACGTGAGGTTCAGTGATGGTTCTATTGCCAAACGTGCTATATCCAAACTCTGTTTGTTACCCCTCGAAAGGAACACTGTCGAGGACACTGTGAAGTGAAGTGACTCTCTGTGTTGAAATTTATGATTTCAAGGTGGCCGGTATGTACGGTTCCTTCAAATATTTTGAATTAATTTTCAATCCGGCAACGCGGTTGATGTGTGACCAGCGCCCGTGTATGGCACCAGCGCGAGCGACCGCGCTCGAAATCTATTTTTAATTATTAGTAGTATGAATAATGTAAGCGAAGGCGAAGTTGTCGAGACGGCGTTTAAGGCAGTCTTCGCGCCAATTTGTATTTACCCGGAATTTGTTATGTTTTCAAAGTAATTAAATAGTTAAGTTGAAGGCAGTTTTTTATTTATACAGTCCATTAGGCCTCCATATCCACTGGCAGCTACACATACCTTTGCCTACCTTTGATGGTTCTTACGATCAGTGGCTGTTCTTTAAGGACACATTTTCCTCCCTCATTCATGAAAACTCTACAATACCTAAAGTGCAAAAATTTCACTATCTTAGGTTGTCTATTAAAGGTGCTGCTTCTGATTTATTAAAATCTTTAGAGAGTTCTGCTGACAATTACGAAGTCGCTTGGAACCTGTTAATTAAAAGATACGAAAACACTCAAATTTTAATAAGAAATCATATTAAAGCCCTCTTTGATCTTGAGTCAGTTCAATCAGAGTGCTACAAAGGCTTACGAGCTTTATTAGATGGCTTAAATAAGCATCTAAGAGCTCTCGAGGTATTAAAACAACCAATAAACACCTGGGATTCTTTGTTAATTCACATGATTTCTTTAAAACTCGACCAGGTAACTCGAAGAGAGTGGGAATCTGAGTATTCTAAACAGCAAGAAATATCGCTTGATATATTTAATAATTTCTTAAATGAAAAATGTAGACTTTTAGAAAGTTTACAAATAAACACTAAACAAAATATGCAGAAATTTAAAAGAAATCAGTCATTTGCTAGTACTATTTCTAATGCGGGATCAGGTCCAGTTTGTTCATTTTGTGACAAAAATCATACTGTGTATAATTGTAGAGCATTTCTCAATTTTAACATAAATAAAAGAATAGAAGAGGCTAAAAAACGTAAGTGGTGTTTAAACTGCTTAAGAACTAATCACTCTATTTCGCAGTGTCGATCCCCCCCTTGTAGAAAATGTGCAATGAGACATAATACATTGCTACATATTAATAACACCAATCAAAATACCAACGAAAATCATCCCATTGCTTCTCTAGGTGATCAGGTAACATCTAACGTTTCAAATTCAAACTATGATGGTGGCCATAAGCTCGACGTAGGCTCTGCTGCTGCACATTTTTTCCCGTCTCGCGTTTCCGCTGGTGATACCGGCATGCACCTTTCGCGAGCGTCCGCGGTGTTGCCTGCGCAACAAAATACTCCTAGCGCGGAACATTCTTTTGTCGTGCAAAATAATTCTTTTACTTATTATGATGATAATGCCTTACGTAAAATATTATTATCGACTGCCGTAGTAAATGTGTTTGATAAAGATGGTAATATTCATTTCTGCAGAGTTTTATTAGACAGTGGCAGCGAATCGTCGTTTATTACCGAACAAATGTGTAAGAAATTGGGTTTGAATATTAAAAACACGAATATTTCTGTGTCTGGAATTGGACAAATGTATTCAAAGGTATTAAAACAGACACAAATAAAGATACAGGCGCGACATAATTCTTATGAAACCAATTTAAATTGTTTGATTTTGCCTAAAATTACAAATAAAATACCGGCTTTACCCATTGACACTTCCAATCTAAAAATTCCCACTAATCTTGTTTTGGCGGATCCAGGGTTTGGTGAACCTGGGCCAATTGATATTTTAGTGGGATGTGAAAGGTTTTGGGACTTATTGGCTATTGGTCAAATTAAGTTGGGAAATAATTTACCTATTATTCAAAAAACCCACTTGGGCTGGGTTATTTCAGGGACTATAAATGAGCAGAGTAAATCTAATATTTTTTGTCATTTTTGTGCTATTGACCCTCTTGATCAGTCTTTAAAAAACTTTTGGGAGATTGAAGAGAAGCCCTACGATAAAATATTATCTATTGAAGATCAACAGTGTGAGGATCTTTTCCAGGCTACAACTACGCGAAATACCGATGGCCGGTTTGTGGTTAATTTGCCCCTAAAATATTCTTCTGACGTTCTGGGTGATTCTCTAGAAAGTGCCAAAAAACGCTTTTTTAGTTTGGAACGAAAACTTAACAAAAATCCTCATTTAAAGCAGGATTATACTAATTTCTTAGAAGAGTATGAATCTCTCGGACATATGTCTAAAACCAATTTTGACCAATTAACAAAAAGGTCTTACTTCCTACCTCACCATTGCGTAATTAATAATTTAAGCACCACCACAAAATTGCGTGTGGTCTTTGATGGCTCTGCGAAGACATCTAGCGGCTATTCTCTTAACGACATTCTTTTGGTTGGACCAACCGTTCAGGACAGTTTATTTTCTATTTTGTTGCGATCAAGGCAACACAAAGTTCTTCTTACAGGTGACATTACTAAAATGTATCGCCAAGTCCTGGTAAAAAATGATCAACGCGACTTGCAATTAATTCTTTGGCGTTCTGATCCATCTAATGAGATTGCCCCTTACAGGTTGAATACCCTTACATATGGCACTGGTCCGGCAGCTTATCTTGCTACAAGATGCCTAAAAGAGCTCTCCCTTAATTGCGCGCATTCAAATCCCAGATTAAGTAAAATAATAGCCCACGACTTTTACGTTGATGACCTCTGCACTGGAAGTAGTAGCATCGAAGAAGTAAAAGTTATAAAAGAGAAAATTGTAAACCTCTTAGCCTCGGTTGGTTTTGAACTTAGAAAATTTAATTCAAATAAGCCAGAGGTATTAAATGAGATCACTAATACTTTCAATAGCGATGTTCACTTTGGTAATTCTTCTGAGACAAAAACGTTAGGGTTATATTGGGATTCTCAAAGAGATATTCTTAAATATTCAATTAAAATTCAAAACATAAATAATAACTATACGTAACGAAAAATATTATCTTGCATTGCGCAAATATTTGATCCTCTAGGACTCATTGCTCCTATTGTCATAATTGCTAAAATAATGATTCAAAAATTATGGCAGTGCAAGATATCATGGGATGAATCTGTACCTCCAGAAATGTACCTTAAATGGCATGACTTTCAAGAGCAATTAAATGACCTAAATGATTTGACTATTACTAGAGACATTTTAATTCAAAATCCTATTCGCATAGAACTACATGGATTTTTTGATGCGAGTGAGCAGGCTTATGGCGCATGTATCTACGTCTTATCCTCTGATAATATAGGTAATACTCAAAGTATGCTTCTTTGTGCAAAGACGAGAGTTGCACCTATTAAAACAATAACAATACCACGTTTAGAGCTATGCGCTGCTCTTTTACTCGCAGAACTCACCTCTACAGTGAAAAATTCTCTTAATCTTATATTTGATCAAATCCATTTTTGGTGTGATAGCACTATCGTGTTGTCATGGATAAGATCAGAAGCACAAAACTTTAAAATTTTTGTGGCTAATAGAATTTCACAAATCCAAAATTTAACTGATATAAAATGCTGGAATTATATAAAGACTGATGAAAATCCAGGCCTCAATCATCCTTTAATATAGTTAATTCTGACTTAACAGAAGTAAAACCAAAGCGCATAACTTCTTTAGTATCTAGTAGTACTGACTTTGAATTCGTTGAAAAATTTTCATCTTTAAATAAGTTAGTAAATGTTTGGGCTTATTGCCTGCGATTTGTAAATAAATGCACAAAATCAAGTTTTGCAAAAGAAAAAAATCTAACTTCACAAGAAATAAAGGATAGTTTAATGTCACTTGTAAAATTAATTCAAAATATTGAATTTAAACAAGAAATTGCTGATTTAGTGTCAAATAAATCTGTGTCGTCCAAAAGCAAATTGTTAAAGCTTAACCCCTTCATTGACGCTGATGGGATCTTAAGAGTTGGAGGCCGACTGAAGCATTCAGATTTTCCTTATGAAAAGAAGTACCCTGCAATATTGCCATCTAAGCATAACTTAACGCGTTTAATAATTAAAAAGGAACATCTAAGATTGCTTCATGCCGGCCCTCAATCTCTATTAGCAGCATTGCGAGAAACATTTTGGCCACTCTCAGGAAGAAACTTAGTAAGAAAGGTTGTGCGATCGTGCATCAAGTGTTTCCGTTTTGATGCATCTGGCACTCAACATATAATGGGTGACTTACCCAAATCTCGCGTACTTGTTAGCAGACCTTTTCTAAATGCAGGTGTAGATTATATGGGTCCTGTTATATTAAAGGACAGAACCACTAGGAGTTATAAGCCGATAAAGGCATGGGTGTGTCTTTTTGTTTGCCTGGCCACTCGAGCTATTCATTTGGAGCTTGTTGGCGATTTGACCACTAAATCGTTTTTGGCGGCTTTAAAAAGATTTTGTGCTAGAAGAGGTATGTGCGCTAATATCTATTCCGATCACGGAACAAATTTTATTGGAGCAAAAAATGAAATTTATAAATTTTTATCTGAAAATAAGTCTGACATTTGCACGAGTCTAAGTTCTAACAATATAAACTGGCATTTCATTCCACCTAAATCTCCGCATTTTGGTGGAATATGGGAAGGTGGTGTAAAATCAACCAAATATCATATTAAAAGGGTTTTGGGTGATACACCGTTAAGCTATGAAGAGTACTCTACCTTGCTCTCTCAAATAGAATCTTGTTTGAATTCAAGACCTTTATCTCCTCTTAGCCCAGATCCTTCCGATCCCCAACCTATTACCCCTGCACACTTCCTAATAGGAGAGCGCTTAACATCATTACCAGAAGAGGACTTTACCAATGTTCCTGAGAATCGCCTTACTAAATTCAAAAGGGTGCAGCAAATGGTGCAGCATTTTTGGACCAGATGGTCAAAGGAGTACCTTTCAGAGATGCAGCAACGGACTAAATGGAAGAAGAGCTTTCCAACGCGATTAAAGCCAGGTTCACTTGTTTTGGTTAAGGAAGATGGACTTCCTCCTCTAAAATGGATGATGGGTATTGTGACAAAGGTGCATCCAGGTTCCGATGGTGTAATTCGAGCTGCAACAATCAAAACTGGGACCACTGAAATAAAACGTCCAGCAGTTAAACTGTGCATGTTTCCAGAGGAAGAGTATACGTTGAAACCTGTTGGTTTTCAAGGCTGGCGGCATGTTCAGGATTCGTATCAAGTCCCTATGACCGAGCGCGTGGCAACACCGCTAACCACAAGCAGCAAGCAGTGAATCAGCCGAGGAAAAGAGGAGTCTCTCTCTCTCAACGTGTGTCCGTGTAGCGACACGTATCTATTTATTCTGATTTAAATTATATATATTCCTTGTATTTTTACGGAATTAAATATCATACAATCAAGAAAAATTTGTGTGACTTATTCACAATACTTAACACCATCAGTCAACTAAATCAATGCCTGGAAAGAGTGGCAAATTATTCAGAAAATAACGGTTTAAAGCTCAATCCTTCTAAATCAGCTGTTATATACTTTGGTCCTAATCACAAATGGGCAGCAGAAAGTTTGGTAGTCCAGATTTCCCAGAGCATTATTCCAACAGTACACGAATCTAATAACCTCGGTGTAATAATGGATTCTGGTCTTAAATTTCGATCACAGGTGGCAAAAGTAGTGCAAAGGTCTTATATGTCATTACGCAATTTATACAAGAGCAAAAGCGTTCTTGGTACTCATCTTAAAAAGACTTTGTGTGAGTCCTTGGTACTCTCGCATACTACCTACTGTAACTTTGTATATGGACCTTCACTTGACTTAATATCAAAAAAGAGATTACAACGCATTCAAAATTCTTGTATTCGCTTTATCTATAATTTGAGAGCAAGAGATCATGTAAGATACAAGTTGCCAGAATTAAAATGGCTAAATATTCAGGACCGCGAAACTCTTCATTTTGCATGTTTTCTCTATAGAATATTAATGACGGGTATTCCTGATTATCTAAGGGTTCAGATGACGTACAGATCCTCTACACATGATCGGATTACACGCCATAATAATCTCTTAAATGTGCCAAAGCATCGAACAGCCATGTTTCAGCACAGTTTCTCGTTTTTGGCTTCCAAGTGCTATAACACTTTAATATGTAACAAATTTGAAAATCTCAGTTCATCGGGTTTTAAAACTCGACTAAAGGGCTTCTTGCTGGGTAAATATAAATAAGAATAAAACTTCTAAACTGTTTAAGAAGCATTATTATTTTTCTCGCGTATAAGTAGTAGGTATCTTTATAAGTATTTTTTCACCTGTTTTTCCCTTAAAATTAATATTGTAACATAGTAGTTTTTAATTAATGCTGAATTATACATTTGACTGTTATTATTTAGAATTTAATGTATTTAGTTAGATGTTTGCCGATATTTTATGCAATATTGTAATTATGTAATATTTGATTTTTGTATGCTCGGTTAAGCAAACAGCCATGGCTGCCCTTCGCCGAGCCTAATAAAAAGACGTTTATTATTATTATTATTATTATTATTATTATTACCATATACAGACATATATATCATGGCAGGCATCTTAAGAAATGGTTGATTCTTCGCAACATTATTTCCACGTACAAAAGGGGTGGTCCAATAGCGCCCCAATAAGAAATATAGATTCAAATATTTTTTAAACAAATTTTCAAATGGCACATTTTTAGGCTCAAAAATGCGAAACTTTGCCCTAAATTTAACCATCTTCGTAACTCGTATATTTACCGAGATCCCAATAATGAGCTAGGAATTTGTAACACGTCGTATAATATATAATATCTAATAAAAAATTACGTTTATAAATAATGGAACACAATAAAAGTTAATATTTTGCTTATATTTGTTTAGTTAAAGAAAACTGTAACATAAAAATAATGAAACGTATAAAATAATTGCATTTCCTATTTTTGAGCGCGCGACTGTGTTTCCTATTTCCGGCCCGTCCACAATTCAATACCAGCAGCATCGAGAGAATCTCGTATCTTCGTCTGTTTCACGTTATACGTTATCTGCGCCGAACTTGCCTATCTTTATCTGACAAATATTGATTGTTGAACGGGCCGCCGGAGGCTGTGCTGGAAAGACTCGAATCGACCGTAAATATATACGGGAATCGATCACTAAATATCGTAATATATTTTACAGTTTATTTTAATGCGTATATGTTGTATGTTGATTGTATTTTGTACATACTCAATTTTGGAGCTTGACCACTTCACCTAAACTATACCAGACGTTTTTTGAAATACGTTTTTTACTTTTACGAAAAGTAGCTATACTCTATTTCAGAAGTGTATAGAGCAATAAACTGGGGAATTCCGTTCTGTTTGGCTACATTTCGTGGTAGTTCAGAATTTAATTTTCACGGATTAAATGCTTTTATTTTGAAAGAGATTAAATACTAAATAAATACTTTTAATCCTTTTGTATAGGTACCTATCTTTTAACGCTTTGTAACATGCAAAAATGGGGTCAGGTAATATATACAGACTATAAATACTTTTAAATCATATTTTAAACGTTAGTAGTCACTGCTACGCTGTAGTGTAATCACAATATTATTATCCCAATATTTAAAAAATGGAGGTATTCAGTCCAACGAAAAGATGTACTAAAAATTCTCCACTATCGCTGAGTGAAAAAGTTATTATTTTAAATGTACATGATTGCATAAAACACGATTACCCTAGTTTTACTGTGCAAGAAATTGTTGAAAAATGTTCTCGAATGAGTGGAATTGGAAAGTCCACCATTTTCAAATTGTTGCGGGAAAGAAAAGTAGCAGGTCAAGTGGAATCTCCCAAGCAAAAGCCAGGACGACCTACAAAAGTCCTTGATGAAAATGCTAAATGTATAATTCGAAGAAAAGTTCACTCTTTTTATTTTAAAAAGGAAATACCCACCCTAGACAAAATTTTAATGGAGCTTGGCCGAGATGACAGTATTCCGTTGATAAGTAGAAAACTTTTATGGAAAACTTTAAAAAATATGGATTTTGCCTGGGAAAAGCATAACCGCAAAGCACTTTTACGACAATACTTGAGAAGTATCAAGCAGTACCGCAAGGAGCAAAAGAAAGTTTTTTATCTTGATGAGACGTGGATTAACGAAGGTTATATAGTCGAAAAAATGTGGCAAGACAAAAATATAACCAGTGCTCGCCAAGCTTTCATAGAAGGCCTGTCTACGGGTATTAAAGTACCTTCGGGAAAAGGAAAAAGACTTATAATCACACATATTGGAAGCGAAGAGGGATTTTTAAAAGAAGGTCTGCTAACCTTTGAGTCGACTCGCACAGGAGATTACCATGAAGACATGAACTCAGACGTTTTCGAGGACTATTTTGGTGAAATGATAAAATTTCTTCCGGCTAATTCGGTGGTGGTTATGGATAACGCAAGCTATCATTCACGGCGAATAGAGAAGACGCCAACTTCAAGTTGGAGAAAGCAAGAAATTATCGATTGGCTGACTGCAAAAGGTATTGCGTTTGAAGCAAATTTGATAAAAAAAGAACTGCTGGCAATAGCAAACTTACACAAAACTCGTTTCATGAAATACGCCGTGGAAGATATAGCCGAAAAATATAATATAACTGTACTGCGCTTACCGCCATATCATTGCGAACTAAATCCTATAGAACTGATATGGGCGCAGGTAAAAGGATTTGTAGCAAGACACAAGCACGACTTTTAAAATGAAAGATGTTAAGCTACTGTTTGATCAAGCCATTACGGAAGCGACACCAGAGAATTGGCGAAAAGCAGTCCAGCATGTAATTAAGCAAGAGGACAAAATGTGGGATCTTGACAACCTCATCGATCAGACAGTCGATCCTTTTATAATGTCAAGAGGTGATGACAGTTCGTCAGATGACGAAGAAGACTACAATCTATTTTAATTTAAAATTGTTATACACTGTTCAAAAAGTGCCAGATCCAAAAGTGACATTTTCAACTGTTTTACTCTACATATTATGTTCAATAAATTTGTGAAAAAAATATATTATTCCATTTAAACAAAAGTAACTTTCTAAAATAAAATAGCATTTAAGTACATTAATTATAAGGTAAAAAACAAGTCCCAGTTGCACGCCTTTGGCGAACCGTTTTCAATGTTTATCAGTGGGTAACAATGGGCAAAACTCATAAATTGACCCAAAACCGGGTGGCGCTACCTGCAATCAACGAAAAGAAAGAATTTTACATTGAAACTAATACCCAACTAAGGTAGTGGCATAAAATATTGGTGGATCACCAGGTACCACTTTTGCATACCTAATGAGGTTTTATTGCTCTACACACTTCTGAAATAGAGTATAAACCTAAATGTTTTTTATCCACAACGTTTCGTTTATTACGACCCATAACGAAAATTTTTAAACAACGACGAAAGTACACAATCACGAAAGTACAAAACACAATGCACTAATAAAATAAAGGAAAATAATAATTGCGAATATCACTTAGAATAAAATCAAGACTACTTAGCACTACCCGTTTATCGAATCCGTTTCGACCAATGAAAGCTGACCGGCAAATATTGCGCGTCCTAAGAAACAAGAACGGTGTTGCCAGATCTGCCTAAATATCCTATGGAGACCCAATTTTTAGCTAAAATTTTTATTATTTTTTGGGTTAGGTTTTAAAAGAAACCAAAAATGTTTACAACATATATTATATTTCGTGTGTTATGTTTTATTAGATTTAAGGAACAGGGGATGGTCAATTTTACATTGTTTTAATAAAAAATAAAAATTTTCAACATTGTTTTTTTTGATTTTCAAAATTTTAAATAGCATCCCGTCTAGATAATCCAATAAACAATCCCTACACAAAATTTGAGCTTTTTAACTTTTTTTGTCTTAGTACAGGAACTAACCCCGTTTTACGCAGGTAGACCGCCCTCTTAAGAACAACTTAAACCTAACCATAATAAATTATATATTAAAACATGGCGTTTGTTAAAAAAAACTAAAAACCCATGTCTTTTTATGTGAACTTCTGTGATTTTTCCAAGTAGAGAAACGACAACACCCTAATATAATATAATACGTTCTTAATTGCATTTATAAAATCTACCGAAATCTACCGATTTTTTACGAAGCCTTTTACCGAATTCGTTAGGGTCGAGGGTGGCAACACTGCATCACGGGATTAGTAAACATCAGACTTTCGTGTGAGCTGCGTCGTTTGGCGACAAAATGTCCTAAAATATTACGCGAAAATCCAGGCATTTTTAAAATATTTATTCTAATGCGGGTTTTACAGACATGACAATGTGTAAAACCCGCATAGAATTGTAATCTTAAGATGTTTAATGTGCTGTGTTTTGCATAATAAAAATTAAAGCGTTATTCTAATAAAAAATAAAATATCAACTCTGATAAAAATATAATAAAAAATCAGAAATAAAACTCTAATAAACAAACTTAACAACATATCATTTTTTAAATAAAAGGCTCAAATAAACCGCCTTCTTTCGCTAAACAAAAACTTAACCTATCGTAAAAGCTATTTCGCACCTCCAAAAGAGTTTCAGGTAAAATGGAATTGGCACCTTCGATAATTTTATATCGCAACTCCTCTAAATTTGTTGGCCTACTAAATTCATGCCTGTAAATGGTCTGCTTAAGGTAACCCCATAGATAAAAGCCATTTGGAGACAAATCTGGAGATCTAGGAGGCCATTTAATATCGCCAGTCCCACTAATAAGGCGATTAGGAAAAGTATTTGTTAAAAATTCTTTTATCCTAGCCACGTTATGAGCAGGACAGCCATCTTGCTGAAAATAGACCGATCCCAGGTCTACATCAGGTAGGATTTGAATGGTTTTGCAGCAACTCAAGGTACTTTTAGGCGTTTAACCGATTTTTTACGGCCAAGGATAGAAATAAAACTTACATTTTTAAATTATATATTTTAATTATGAAAAACCAATACAGAAACACATATGTGAAATAAATAAATCTGCTACTTTCTGAAATAAGTGGTGTTACGTAAACGCATCAACGGCCTTTAGTGTTAAGTGATATTGCCGAAAACAGTCAGCGTGTAAATAAATAGTGCAACGCTCACAAATATAAATTGTTTGACTTCTACATACACGACATCTTCGGGAGTCAGTCCTACTGATTACATGTCCAGAGTGATCAACCCTCACTTCACTGGGTGGTTCTAATGGAAGTGTTAAATTAGTTAAATTAAGTTCTTTGTTTTTAATAAGCGTACGGCGATGAATGATTTAAAATTCAGTTGTGACATTTTATTGTGATTCACCGTGTTGTAGAGTTTCCAGGAATTGACAAGAGTACTGTCTATTGTATTTTTAAATAGTGGCCACCACCATTTCTTACCCATCACACCGATTCTATAATTTACCACGCCATTATCATGCAAATCTACTCCTCCCATGTATTTATTATATATCTTGAAATTACAGCTGGTTGTGAGATTGACATTTCTTTTTTCGATTTTCTATTATATCTTTTAGCAGAAGTAAGAGGTTCTATATGATAATACAGGGTGTCTCACGACGAATAGACGTGATATTTTTCAGAAAATTCGTAAATTTGGCAACTTGACACAGTCAATGCGGGCTACACAACTAAAATATTTTGACAGTTGTGACGTTTCCGGTTATACCGGAAGTAGGTGTCAACTTCGTTATTTTAAACGGAACACCCTGTATATTTGTACATTTTTGGCTTCCACATCAAATTCTAGGTATATTTTATGTATAATGTCCTATACCTAAGTGTGACCGTTTTTGACATATTTTTATTTTCATGTGAAAAACTATGTTTATAAGCCCTAACATAATTACCGATTACTTCCTTTTAGTAGCCTTTATTTATTGGTTAGTTTTGATTTTATTTTAAAGGAAGGACCGCTTTAAAAGACTGTTTTAATATTTGGCTACAAAAAAGATTCAGGGAGGTCAAAAATTAGCATTAAAAATTAAAATGAAAAATCATTAAAAGTCAATTTTTTTAAACGGAAACCGCCCATTTTTATAATTTTTTCATAAAGATAATTAAAAATAAGGTTAACTTTATATAAGGTTATCTAGTCCAAAAATTGATAGTTTTCGAAATATTGGCAGTTTAAATTTGGCCTAATATTAAAAGCCCGTAGTAACACGGCTTAAGGATTGTGGATTAATTGGCCATGACGGTTGTCATAGTAACTGCTAGAAGCGGCAGTAAGACAATGCATTATAACAGAAATGTACACTTCTTAATAATTAAATTATACTTTTACGAAGAAAACTTAAATAGCAAGTCACTTATAAATTTATTCATTTTAAATTTTTAATTCTGTATCAATTTTTACAGATAAAAAAACAAACAAAATGAGACCTGGATGAACCTCCTACGACGATTTTTTGAAGGACAAATTTTAATTGAAAAAAACGTCATTTTTTTTTAAAAACTTAATATCTCGGAAAATTTTCAATATTTCGGTCTGAAAAAATTTGTGGTTTTTAAGGACACATAAAAGTATTTTTTTGCCAAGTTTGGTCAAAATCAGTGCGTTTGTCCGAAAATGAAAAATAAAAAACAAAAAAATTAAAAAACTTTTTCCTTTTTTGCTTAAAATTGGTACAATTCGCCTGGACTATTAAAAATTTCTCAAGAGTCAAGGGTCACCTTGCGTCTCAGCTGCAAAGAGTAAATATCAATCTCTCTCTCTCTCTCTCTCTCTCTCTCTCTCTCTCTCTCTCTCTCTCTCTCTCTCTCTCTCTCTCTCTCTCTCTCGCTCTCTTACTCTCTTGACTTAGATTATATCTCTCGACATAGATTATACTTTCAATATAAAATAGTTTTTAATTTGATAAATCAATTAGTACAGATAAATGTTAATTCATTAGTTATATGTAAGCTAAAAGAGTTGTGTTTACCTGTGTGCAATTCGAATAGAGTTGTCAAGTGATAATAAAAGACATTTAAGCATTATTAGAAAAAGTAGGCAAATTGTTTGCTGGTTTATGCAAATAAATTTGTAGTTCAGAAGAAGTTTGTGGTTTAATTGTTTCAACGCGCTAAACAAAACCAGTGCCTAAAAGACAGAAAACAGAAGGTTTTCTCCTTCCCAAAAAAATGATGGGTAATAATTCAAATTCCACCTTCGATAGGTACTATATTAAATAAAAATGCGTTTTTAATATTCAATTATTTTAATTATATTCAGGAGAAAATTCGTACATTTCATTATTAGTCCTTGGGAGCCAATTTGGAGATTTGAGTGGTAGATTCTACTTTATCCCTGCAGGCATAAAACAATTTTATATAAGAATTTTATCTAATATGGTCTAGACACCTTATTTAAAAAGTGTGTTTTTTATATAAGGGAGTCTTAACAAGAACGCCGAGTTTGTATTTGCCGCCATTTTCATAACGCGAATAAACTTTAAAATGAATAAACTAACGTTTAATTATTTTAAAAATTCTTGTAAAATTATACTGCCGTGTTAAGAAAAAACGCCTTAACTACATTTTTTTCAAAATTGAGATTTAAGTGCCATTAAAAAGATTAAGGTATTTTCTAACTAAATGAGAAACAAAAACACCTTATCTTGCCTTGGTTTGGGAGTAATAGCCATTTCAAAATCCACCTTAAGTGTAAATCTAACGGTTATGTTATTTAAGAATGCCATATCTACAAATATTAACGAAAAAGACCTCAACTTGTTACAATAATGCCTCAAATCAACGCTGCATTTAGAACCGTGTTAATTTAAAATGCCTTATCTTACGACGCATGCGTAATAATCGTGTATAATCTGCAGTTAAGGCGCATTTGCCTCATAGTAATCGTTTTGACTACGAACGAGTTTGACTTTATTGAATGTTTGTTAATTTATCAAAAGTTTAAAATAAAGTTGTTGTAAGTGTTGTAACTATTATTAATTTGTGACTTGTTCACCATAAGGAATCAGATAGATAAATGTTTCATGCTATTAATTTTTTGCATAAAGCATATTTTTGTTATTGTTGGAATTAACTAAAGGTGGGTTCATTTACGGCGAATTTAATTTAGCATTTAGTTTAACTTAATTTTAAAAGTTAGACCAATGGTATCTTTAATAAAGGCATTTATGCAAGTGATCTAATTTAAGAAGTAATTTAAAAGTTAACTAACTCTAACTGCTGGGCAAAAGGGAACTGCTGGTTTTAAAAGATATAAAATCAGCAGTTCCCTTGGCAGCGGCCATGTGACCAGAATATATTTATTTCATTGGAAGAAATATTAAATCAAATCAAAATAATATGTCTGCATAAACACTTAAAAATTAAATAAAATCAAGTCCTAAATTAGATTAGAGGAAAAATAATATTAAATTTCTGTATGAACCAACCTTAAAAAATACAACTGTTATATTATCTAAAATTTTTAATTAGTTAATACAGTTTCTATTTTTTTTTTCTAAAATTTGCTTTTGACCGTAATATTAAAAGATTTTAACAACTGATATCGATATTAAACTTGTAGAATGTCACGTGCCAAGAAAATCTTAGAAATTGAAAAACTGGCAGTAATTAGGGATAATGCGATTGAACCAGAATATCGCGAACATCATATTCGAATATGATTTTTGATGACAGTGATCCACCAATGCCAATTTGTAGCAATAGCAAGTCTCCTGCTAGAAATATACTTCAACAAAGAAACCTAAACACAACCATTATGCAACGATGATAACAATGTTCAGTGCCCAAAAATTATTATTCATGATAATGTCAAATTAAAAAATAGTTATGAAGAAGACACAATTGCTTGTAGCAAAAATCACCATATTTTGACTTTGAAAAATATGGTTGCGTATCCTGACAGCAGATTTAAGTTTTGATGCTAAAAAATTACCAGTTATGTCCGGAAAGACAGATGAAATGAAAAAAGATATTGAAGTATGTAATATAATAGAACAAGAATTTGAAGAATTATTTGCCGATAATGGTGGCTTAGGTGAAAATCAAATAGCTCTTATTAAACCTGCAGTGGGGGTTCATGATTTTACAGTAGTTGAAAACATCTTGTCGAACTTGCATTGTCTTATTTATTTAATGTAACACGACGTTTCGGTTGGTAAGTATCTCCAACCGTTATCAAGTGTAAACTGACAGCAAACTTTTTTTTCTTTTTATGGTAAACACAAGCACAAGAGGAAAGTCCTATGTCACTCTTGGAGTGGCGCTTGCGCGAAGATATTTGTGGGCATTTATCTTGAATGGCTGTAGGTTGTATGCGTCGGGAAATATGTGAGGTGGAAGCCCGTTCCACAAAGAAGATGTTCTCCAGATGAATGAGTCCCGATACAGCGACGTCCTTGGGGTAGGCAGGTGGACTCGATGTTGATGAGCCGCAACTGCTAGGCGCGTCCTTCTTGCCGGAACAGCCCTGGGTGGAATCAGGCCTGCCAGCTCAGAGGAGCACTTACCGTGATAATAACGGTAGAATAAACAGAGATCAGCCACCATTCTCCTGTGCTCCAGACTATCCAGACTCTTTGTCGGTTCTGGTTTGTCGATAAGATGAATAGCTCTCTTCTGTATAGAAGCCAGCAGGTTTAAACTATGCTTGGGTGCAGAGCTCCAGACATGCGAGCAATACTCGAGGGAAGGGCGTATTTGAGCCTTATAAAGAGTCAGCAGCTGTTCTGGTGTATACAGTTTTTTCGTTTTGAAAAGCACTCCGAGTTTTTTGGAAGCCGCCCTGGCGACCTCGGCAACGTGGTCATGCCAAGACAAACTGTTGGTGACCTCGACTCTTAGAAGATATAAAGATGATTTCATTGGCAATGTTTTCCCTGCCATAACCAGCTCCGGGCCACCAAGGTTAGTCTTCATCGTAAATACTGCAGCCTGCGTTTTTTTAGCGTTAAAATTCACCAAATTGTTATCGCTTCACTCCAAGATTGCTCTAATATCGTTGTTGGTTGAAGCTACTTGTTGCTGCCTAAGATTCTGAGAACTTGCGGTTGTCGTTGGTTTGGCGGACTTAAATGTGGAAATAAGTGTGCTATCGTCCGCAAAGCTGTAGATTGGATTGACAGTGGTTCCTAGCAAATCGTTGATATATATCAAGAAAAGGGTGGGGGATAGAATGCATCCTTGAGGGACTCCAGCGTTAATGTTAAATTTGTCGGAGAGGTGTCCATCGACGGCTACTTGGATTGTTCGTTGTTCAAGAAAACTTTTGACCCAATTGAATAATGAGTTTTGTATGTCGATTGAGGAGAGCTTGGTTAGTAGTCCCTCATGCCACACTCTGTCAAATGCCTTGGAAATGTCAAGAGAGACTGAGCGGGACTCGCCGTGCTTCTCCGTGGCCTCTGTCCACAAGTGTGTGACGTAGGCCAGAAGATCGCCGGTGGATCTAAGCTTTCGGAAGCCCTATTGATGATCGCTGATTAGTCCAGATGATTCCAGATATCTTAACAGTTGTTGGTTGACTGCTTTCTCCATAATCTTCGGTATTACTGAAACTAGCGCAATCGGGCGGTAATTGGAGGGCATCGTCTTCTTACCCTTTTTGGGTACAGCTTGCACTCGAGTAGTTTTCCAGCTTGTTGGAAATTGGCCCTGCTTACACGATGCCGTAAACAGTCTACATAAGGGAGGAGTCAATTCGTCTGCACAACGTTTTAGTATTAGGGCTGGAATTCCATCGGGTCCAGTAGCTTTGTTGGTGTCTACGCTTTTAAGAATTTTATTTATAATTCGTTAGGGAAACGAAATTTCTCCCATCGATGAATTCACTCTTGGCAAATATGGCGGTGTTTTGCCTTGCGAGTGCAAAGTAGAATTGGACGCGAAGAGTTTACCCAGTAAGTTGGCTTTTTCCCTTGCTGTTACCGCGATAGAACCATCATCTGCTGTTAGGGGTGGCAAGGCCGACTTAGTAAATCCTTGACTAACGGCTTTCGATACCGACCAGAAAGATCTTGTTCCATTTGGGCAGTTTAGCAGTTTGTTTTTGATCCTGTTGTTGTGACTCTCTTTGCATTCATCAATAATTCGCTTGCAGCTATTTCTGGAGGCTAAAAAGCGGCTAACTACTATTCTATAGGCTTATATACTAGATATGTGCAGCGATGTGGAAAGGAAAGTCATCCGTGAAAAGAGTTGGGGGGATTAGACCGATCCAGGGAAATGCAGCGTCTTTCGTGCGAAACTCTGCCCACTTTGTAGACCTTCTTGGAGGGATCGAAGTCGAGACCAATGACAAATTGGTCAGTTTTGATGTCGAAAGTCTCTACACCAATGTACCCATAGGAGAGTCTCTTAAGATCATCCGAGACAAACTAAGCAAAGATGCAGCTTTCTCAACTCGGACCACACTGCCTCTGGACGGGGTGATAGAACTTTTGGAGATCTGTCTTCGTAATTCTTACTTTCAGGTCAAGAATAGATTCTACGCCCAAGACGAAACACTTCCGATGGATTCATCTCTTTCCCCAGTAATAGCAAACATCTTCATGGAATGGTTCGAGGAACATGCAATAGATGCCTCCCATTGCAAACCCAAGCTTCGATATGTGGACGACACCTTCATCATCTGGGACAAAGAGGAAAAAGCACTTCAGGAGTTTCTGCTTCACCTTAACAACTTCAGACCAACAATCAAGTTCACGATGGAGACAGAGAAGGACTCAGCTCTACCTTTCCTAGATGTCCTCGTTAAAAAGGTCGATGGAAATCTACGAACTTTAGTTTATAGAAAACCAACACACACGGGCCAGTATTTTCACTATGAGTCCAACCATCCTGCAACCACCAAAGTAGGCATCAAAAGATTCCTCTAAAAAAGAGCTCGAACCATCTGTAGAAGCGACGAGGATCTTAAGACTGAAGTGGATACCATCTACAAAGACCTCCAACAGAATGGATATCCAAAGAAGCTAATAAGTAGGACCATCCAAAGGACGCATCCAAATCAAATCAGAAACGAGGCCACCACGACAACCAGACTTCTACCCATACCTTACATTAGGGGTACATCGGAACAAATCCGACGCATTGCCAGCAAGTACAATATTAGAACTGCCTTTAGATCTAGCACTACTATCAGAAGCGTGGTATCAAAGACCAAACCAGATGGCCTGTTGGATACCAAAAATTGCGTCTCCCAGATCCCATGTGAGTGCGGTGACTCATACATAGGTGAAACGAAGCGCCCCCTATAAGTCAGAGCGAACGAACATCGCAGCTGAACCCAAAGAGGAGAGGTTTCCAAATCCGGAATAGCAGAGCACGCGTGGCATAATGGACACAATATCCATTGGTCAGAAGCCAAGATTCTGCACAAGGAACAGCACTGGCGGAAGAGGAAGTTCGTAGAGGCAGTTTTCATTTCACAGAATCAAGGGATCTTCAGCCAGCCAAGCGTCGATATACCCAACATCTGGAAGCCTCTACTCTCAGGACAGTGTAGAATCTAGAAAAAGGCGTGTCCTTCCCCCAATTCTTTTCACGGATGACTTTCTTTTCCACATCGCTGCACACATCTAGTATATAAGCCTATAGAATAGTAGTTTGCTGTCAGTTTACACTTGATAGCGGTTGGAGATACTTACCAACCGAAACGTCGTGTTACATTAAATAAATGAGACAATGCAAGTTCGACAAGATGTTTTTACTGTACCATTGTCTACCCCCTTCAAAAATTTACAGTAGTTGATGAGACATTAGGAGAGAACTTGGAAAAGAAGAAAAATGTATATCTTACTCTACTGATCGATGGTCAAGGAGGTATTATCTGTGAAAGTCATTTAAATACAAATGAACATGACACAGGGGTAATCAAGGGTGAAACTAAAGAGAAAATCATTATAGAGGAAATTGAACACGAAACAGACATAGTAGCAAATCAGGATGAAATAAATGTAGAGAAACTTCAGAAAATCGCAGCGGAGATATGGAAAGATGAAAATCAAGCAAGCACAGAGGAAAACAAAGAAAACTCAGACATGGGGGAAAATCAAAATGAAAAAGATACGGGGCAAGACGAAGACAGAATTTTGTTGTACACAAAAAACGGAATTTTGCGTAAAAGAAAGAGATGCTTGGTGAATCAAGAGGTTCTAAAAAACAAAAAATGGAAGACAGGTTGCAAGACTCTCATCCCTTGTTGCCCCCATGTACAAATACGTGTAAGAAAAAATGCTTTACGAAATTAGACCAGGAACAGAAACATCAGGTGAATCAAGAATACTAGAACCTTACGTGGAAAGAAAGACATATGTTTGTGAATCAAAGTATTGAGCAGATTGCTGTTAAACGACGAACCACCACTATTGTTCCCTCTGAGGACAGCATATCAAAAAGGAACAATACACATAATTTTTTGCTTAAAGATAAAAAAGGAACATTGATTTCCGTGTGTTGCACATTTTTCCTAACGACCCTTGGTTACACCAAAAATAATAATACAATTATTAAATCATCAATATCCTCTAAAAATTCATCGACTTCCATAACAATAAATGATAATCAAGGTAAATATTCAAACAGAAAAAATGTTGACCGAGAATTGCTAGAAAGACATGTTAATTCGTTTCATCCGTGCGTTTCTCATTACCGTGGAGAGCATGCGCCACTTCGTAAATATCTGCCTTCTGATATCACTATAACAGAAATGCATAAAGATTTTATAGAAAAGCATAATAATGTTGATTGTTTTTATTATACCTACAGAGCTTTTGTTAGAGACCAAATGAAGATTTCGTTTGCAAAGCTGGGCCAGGAAGAATACGAGTAGTGTGAGGTGTTCGGACAACATAACTTAACTCATACCAAAAATAACCTAGACCTATAGATAAATGTGACATCTGCAAAAAGTGGAATGCTCACATCAAAAAGGCCACCGAAGCAAGAAAACAATATAGAGAAGATGTCGAGTCTACTACGGAATGGACGCCAATGAAAATATGTGTTTCCGCAGACCTCCAAAAAGGCATAATGCTTCCTCGCATCGATACATTTAAGCAGGTATTAATAAAAAATGTGTTTCTTTTTATTCTTGTTTTTGTTTTTCTTCTCTTTAGTAGTTGTATTTATATGTTCTTCCCATTTAATTAAACTAAAAGGAGGAACTACTAAATTTTAGTAGTTCTTTTCTGGTACTTTTAATAAATTTACCCAAATATCTATTTGTGAAAAAGATCGTTAAAAAGTTTTTAAAAATAATATTTTTGAGGTATTGTTCACCCAAAGAATTATTGCGTTTAATGAGAGTTTTGTCGCAGTAGGAAAGCATCAAAAAACATTGGGCCCATCAGCTGTAATATGGCATGAGGAATTAGCGGGACGCAAAAAGGAAGAGCTTTGCAGCGCCTTTCATAAATATTTGCTTAGCCAACGTGATGTTTTGTCCATTAAAATCTGGCTTGATAATTGTGCTGCACAGAATAAAAATTGGACTTTAGTTTTTTTTGCCACATATCATTAACTCATCGGATATTGCTGCAAATGTATTAGAAATTTACTATTTTGAACCAGGACATTCTTTTATGTCTGCTGACAGTTTCCACCATCAGCCGGAGCTGGAGGGAAGATTTACGACTTAAATGATTTTCAAGGTGCCATCGAGCAAGTCAAGATGAAAAATGTAAAAGTCCTATCAATGGAGCTAAGTGACCTTAGAGATTGGAAAGACCACAGCTCATTGATGAAAATTATAAGTATTCACCAAGACCATACCTTAGTGATATTGTCAAACTAAAATTTGAAAGAGGCAGCTTTAGTTTATGGTATTCAAACGAATACAATTCTCATTACACCGAAGCAAATGTTTTTTTACAGCAAAATATCTGAAAACTTTAACCGAAGCAAATGTGAGATCACAATCTCGAGGTGTCACTAAATCGAAAAAGGCAGATATTATAAAAAAGTTATGCCATTTGATGCCTGAGAATCGAAGACATTTTTGGGAGGAACTGCCGGTTTCCAATGAAGCTACATACTTGTCTCAGGATATTGACTGATAAATCATTCCAGTTGTTTTTCCTATTTTGTTATTATTTTATAATCACCCTGTTTAGATGTATTCAATTAAAGCAGCGTGTATAAAACAGTTTTTTGCATTATTAAATGAATTTTTAAAAACTTCCTCACGATAGGTAAGGTCTTTTTAAGCAACAAATGCAGGTCTAAAAACCTATTAATATGATATGAAAACCTCTCATGCGTACATAAGGCGTTTTAAGTCAATTAACACAAGTATTAAAAATGCCTCATCTACAATTATTAAAGGTATTTGCTAGCAAACACAGTAGAAAATAAAGGTTCCCTCTTCACCAGAAATTCCTTTTATTATGACGACCGGTTTCGCGATTACAATATCATCGCATCATCAGGTCGAGGACTAAAAGTAAAAGACACAATTTACATAGATACTACGCTTATCAAAAATTGGTAAAATGCTGAATAAAATCGAATTTTAAAGCGTACTTACATTGTTAAAAACGAGATTTGTCAAAACAAAACAAAAGCACATATAGAACGGTACAGTTAAAATTAAGCGAGTAAATCTTATCGTAAGATAACAAATAATACCAAGATCACACCAAGATGGCCGACGTGAGTAGTTGTTGTAAATGTCGTCGTGGGTTTTCATCAAACTCTAGTTCAGTTGAGTGTAGTTTGTATAATTCTTGGTTCCATAGGGGCTGCACGGGCCTTTCGGTTTCTAGTTTTAATAAAGTTGTCGCACAAGCTAGGAAGACTGGTTCACACAATTGGTGTTGTGAAAAATGTGCCGCCGTTAAGGTTAGGTGCCGTGCATCGTTGGCGCCATCCAATCTGTTAAGTGACCCGGATCAGGTTCAAGATCAGCAGGCATCTTTGTCGGGTCGAGTAATGTCTGGTCATCAGTCCGACTTGTTGCCGTCGCCTGCGATCGCCAACAGCGATTTCGTTACAGCCCGTAAACGTGTTTCGCAGCCGTATGCTTCGAACAGTGCACAGGATCAATTCGCTGAAACAGCTGACGACTTTTCGAGGTTAGGAGAGAAAATTCAAGATCGTCTAGTAAACAAACAGAATATTGAGATGTCGGATGTTGTTTTGATCATATTAAATATTTTTAATGCTATTAACGATCAGAACACTAAGCTGACATGTCTGTTGGATGAAATTAAGGCTATTCAGACAGGCGACCTTGGCTCAGTGATATCTGAGCTTAAATCTGAGGTCCAAGACCTTAAGTATGAGTTAGATCAATTAAAATCTCAGGGGGTAAGTAAGACTAACATGGCTGCTGAGCAGACCCCTGCAGAGATTTACGAGGAAATGCACGAAAGAGCTTCCAGATCCAAGAATGTTATTTTTTATGATGTCCCTGAGAGTAATGCCGAAGAATCTAAAGTTCATTTAGATCACGACAAGAAGTATGTAACTGAGTGCTTGCTAAGACTAAATATTACCTGTCCAAGTTTTAAAGCCTATCGTCTAGGCAAATTGAACAAAGACAAATTGAGACCTTTAAGAGTGGTTTTTTCTAATAGTGAGCTGGCATCCTCTGTTTTAAAAAATCGTAAATCACTTGATAACCTTCAAATTAAAATAAAAATAAAAGCTGACCTAACACCTATTCAACGTAAGCAAGTAAAAAATGCTTATGAAGAACTTACTTTGCGCTCACGTACAGAATAGAACTTATGCATACAATATTTTCATGGCATTCCTAAAGTGGTCCAACAAAAAAGGAATAATGTTATTAAGCAGACTCCAAAAAACTAAATGTATACTTTCATAATGCAGGTGGTTTGCGAACTAAAATAGCTGATCTGCGAAATGCTGTCAACAGTTGCATATATGATGTTGTGATTTTGGTGGAGTCTTGGCTTAATGAAGATTTTCTAGACTCGGAGTTAAGGTTCACTGACTTCAATATTTTCCGTCAGGATCGAAGTTACACAAATACAGGGAGGCAAAGGGGTGGTGGCACTTTGATTGCTGTTCGTAAATGTTTTAAAGCCAGGTTATTACAGACCAGTGATTCAACCCTGGAACACATCTTTGTGCTTGTATCATGCAGTGACAAGAATATCATTTTTGGTGCTGTCTACATCCCTCCTGCTTCTCCTTTATCAATTTATGAGGAATTTGCCTCTACATCCATGGATCTTGTGAGTGTTCATACTAGTTGTGATATTCTATTTTGTGGTGATTTTAATCTGCCACATGTGGTATGGAGGAACACTGTGAACGCACTGCATGTTGAGACGGCTGAGTCTATAACATCTGCAAATGTGCTATGTAGTTGTTGTAACTATCTTAATCTTAAGCAGGTGAATGGCTTGCCAAATTTGTTTGGTACATTTCTTGATCTGTTTTTCTCAAGTTTGTCAAATGTTAAAGTCATATATGCTACTGAAAATTTATCATCGGCATCAAACCACCATCCTGCTTATGAAATAAGTATTCCTATTAATTGTGATTTTAGTCTTAAGTATGATGTTTATTATTATGATTTTGTAAACTGTGATTTTGTTGCCATTAATAATTACCTTGCTTGTATGAATTGGGATACTGCTTTTAATCAGAAGGATATTAATAAATGCATTGATATTTTTTACAATGCTCTCTATTTTGCTATTGAGATGTTTGTTCCAATTAAACATTTTAAATCATCTAATTTTCCCACTTGGTTTAGTAGAAAATTACAGAATCTTGTTATTCAAAAAAAGATTGCTCACACAAAATTCAAAAATAGTAAGAATCCCATGGATTATGTTAATTTTTCAAATTTGAGGAATAAATGTAAAACTCTTTGTGATGAATGTTTTAGGTCATATATTGAAAGATTAAATACTGAAATTTCTCATGATCCTTCTTCATTTTGGAAACACATCAATAGATTACGTAGGTCTGATTCATACCCCAATAGCATGCATATGGAAGCCGAGGTTGCTGGTAATGGTCAAGATATTGTAGACTTATTTGCTAGGTATTTTGAAACTACATACAGGCAACCTGTCCGCAAGGCTCCTCACTATAAATTTGATTACAGTCTGAATTTAAATCGCATCTCTTCTTCTTTATTGGACATATTTGATGAAATCTTACGCCTTCCGAACAAACATTCTTTTGGCCCTGATGGTATCCCATCTATTTTTCTTAAAAACTGTGTGTGTACTTTGAGTAAGCCTCTGCATCACCTTTTTAATCTTGCTTGACATCAGGCAAATTTCCTGATTATTGGAAGGTAAGCTTTTTAACGCCAATTCATAAAAATCGGGATAGAACTGATATTTGTAACTATATAGGTGTGTGTGTATTCAGTCTGTAGTTCCTAAACTGTTTGACAGGTTGTTTTCTGTGCGATTTTCGTGACACTGTAGGCGATTGCTTAGTGATCATCAGCATGGTTTTTGTCAGGGTAGATCTACGGTGACTAACCTGTTGACTTACCAGTATGATTTGATTGGTGCTTTTGAGAGGTCTGTACAGGTCGATAGTGTGTACACAGACTTCTCGAAGGCCTTTGATAGGGTTGGTCATGAACATCTGGTTCAGAAGTTTGGGGCTATGGGCCTTGGTAGGACTTTGGTCGAGTTTTGTCACAGTTTTTTGACTGGTCGCACACAGTTGGTCAGGATAAGTAATTATATTTCTAATTGTATTGAAGTATCTTCAGGCGTGCCTCAAGGTTCGCATATTGGACCGGTTTTTTTTAACTTGTTCATAAGAGATTTGAGTGATGTAATTGTTCATTCAAAACATCTTGCTTTTGCTGATGATTTCAAACTGTATAAAGCCATTGAGTCATATCTTGATGCTGAGCTACTTCAATTGGATTTAAATAGTGTTGCTGAGTGGTGTAATAGCAATAGTCTGGAACCGAATGTAAAGAAGTGTGTATGTATTTCGTTTGGTCGTTCTAATAAAATTATTAATTATCAATACACAATCAACAATAACGAACTCAAGTCAGTTGATACAGTTAAAGATTTAGGTGTTCTTTTTGATACCAAGCTAACTTTTTTGCCGCATATTTGGATATTATTAACAGGAGTATGCGTAGTCTTGGTTTTATCACTAGAAATAGTGTACATCTTTCACCTTATTGTTTCAAATTACTTTATTACTCTTTGGTACGTTCCTTGCTTGAGTATGAGTCTGTAATTTGGTCCCCTTATTATGATTCTCATATTGAACACCTTGAGGCTGTACAAAGAAGATTCTTAAGATCCCTTGCTTATAGAGCTGAAGTTAATATTTTTCGTAATTATTACATCGACTATAATGCTATCAGTGTCCAATTTAATATCCCTAATCTTGAAGTCAGACGGCATTATTCTGATGCTTTAACGTTTTATAAGATCTTAAATGGTTTATATCATTGTCCTACCATCTTGGAAGCAATTCCTTTTAACATATGTCAAAGAAGGATCAACTCTTCTATGTTTCGTTTACCCTTTCATTCGGCCAACTATGGGTTTTTTCTCCACTGACTAGGACTTTGCGTTTCTTTAATGAAAATAGTTTGGATCCATTTTCCGGCGGCTTACGGTCATTCAAATCAAAAATAAATAATCTTACACTTTAACCTACGTTCCTTGGATAGTGCTAAGTTTTTAGCCCTGTTGATGACTGTTTTTTCAGAGGTTTTATCTTGGTATATATATATTTTTTTTGTAATTCTAGTATTGTATTTATATTGCTATATTGTTTAGTATTTTGTATTATCTATTTTGTTTTTGTAAACTGGCTCTGCCGTATATTGAAATAAATAAATAAATAAATAAATAAACTTAGGTTCAAAACAATAACATCTAAAAAGCACCGTGACAACACAATAGACAAAACGATCTAAAAACTGTGATAACCACCATTCAAACTAATCTGACCAACAGAGTCATCAATATCTAGTTTTAATAATTAAGAAAGAACGTTACAAAGAAATCTATATTTTATATCATATAACCGAATGGGTACTAGATAGCGGTACCCACAGTAACTTTAAAATATTTTTTTAAAAACTGTTAAACAGATGTCTCTACTAGTTTATATTAAGAAAACAACGGGGTTTTTATTAAAATAAATTAACCGGAAAGGGAAGGAAGAGTTATTCAAATAAAATATTAATTAAATTAGTTTCAGGAATGTTAATCTGAATATTAAGAGATTTATCATATTCTTTTTTGAGAGACCTTTTTATCTCGAGTAATTCAAGATTATTTAGATTTATGTTGTCCTGAACTCTATGTAAGATCTTGTAATTATTTAGTAGATTCGATGGGTGACCTACACAGATCACATTACAACTCAGGAGTTGGAGTTGTAATGTGATCTGTGTAGGTCTAGGCCTGATGATGCTCCGACAGGAGCGAAACACGTGTAGCTTTTAAGCTTTTTTTTTTTTTTTTTTTTTAAGAAATTATATAGATTGGATGAGACCGTGACTTTGTGTCCTTACCTTTGTTTTTGTTTTCGTTTGGTCTCTTAGATAAAAATGGATGATACGTTTCTATTCCTTTACAAGATAACGGATCCGTTTTTTCTTTATTATTAATCAATAAGTTACCTAATGAATTGCTCGATTTAAAGGCAACGTTAACATTTAAAGAAGTTAGAACTCGTTGGATTTTATAAAAAACTGCTCCATTGTATGTAAGTGAAATGAACTTATTTACTGGCTGATTACTTAATATTGTTTGATGTGGTATGTAGACATTTTGGAACGCATTACGTAATAGAAATTTATTTTTTATTTTGTCTACTAAATTGGGAGAAAAATTATGAGTTTGGGCAATTTGTTTGATAATATTCAACTCTCTATCCCTGCTTTCAGTTGTTTGAGGAATCTGTAGTGCTCTATTTACATAACTATTTAAAGCTGCTACTTTATGTGAAAAAGGATGGAATGACTCATTGTGTATGATTGTTCCAGTGTGGCTAGGTTTTCTATATATCTTAAAATCATGTTTATTATTTACGTTTTTAATAAGTAAGTCTAAAAAGGTTATGTAAAGGTATAATCTATAAAAAATAAATTACAAAATTCAAACTTAACCCTGACAAAAGCTGACAAAGGAAACTGTGTTGTTATCTTAAATAAAAATGACTATGACACTAAAGTGACAATTTATCCAAGAAAATAATTTTCGAAAACAGAGTGCAAGATTACCATCATTTATCAAAAAAGTGAATGACACCTTAAAATTTTGTACAAATTTAATCAATCCTCAATTAAGATATTTTCTTTCAGCTAACAACACAAATGTTCCTAAACTTTATGGCCTTCTTAAAGTTCATATATCAGATATACCTGCTTCAATGCCCATAAGACCGGTGGTAGCATACACTAACTCTCCAACATATAAATTAGCTAAATGGCTTAATAATCACTTAATTACTACAGTGTGGCAGACGGATCTGAAACACTTCTGAGAGGGGAATGCATTAGTGGAGACAACATGGCCGACTTCATTCATAAAATGGACAGTGGCGTGTGGTATTATGTAAAACTATTTAAATTCAATTTAAGGAAAATAATTTTAAAATTTATTAAAATAAATTTGCCTAATTAATTATTCATTTGTATGTTTTATGGTCTTAGAAATAAGTTCTTTTTTTTGGTATACAGGGTGTCCCACAATCAACGTCACAGGCTATAACTTTTTTATTTTTAACTATAAAAATTAAAAAAATAAATTAATAACTATAGGACCACTACCCAAAATTACTTAAAAAAACTACCTCCAAATATTCAATCAACAGTAGAACGAAGCGTAGTTTTAAAGCTCGGTTTAGCGAACATGACCGATGCATTAGACAAAACAATCCTGTGTCATTATTTGCTAAGCATATTATGGAGACCGGTCACCCATCCAATCTACTAAATAATTACAAGATCTTACATAGAGTTTAGGACAACATAAATCTAAATAATCTTGAATTACTCAAGATAAAAAGATCTCTCAAAAAAGAATATGATAAATCTCTTAATATTCAGATTAACATTCCTGAAACTAATTTAATTAATATTTTATTTGAATAACTCTTCCTTCCCTTTCCGGTTAATTTATTTTAATAAAAACCCCGTTGTTTTCTTAATATAAGCTGGTAGAGACATCTGTTTAACAGTTTAAAAAAAAAAATTATTTTAAAGTTACTGTGAATACCGCTATCTAGTACCGCTAACTAGTATTCGGTTATATGATATAAAATATAGATTTCTTTGTAACGTTCTTTCTTAATTATGAAAACTAGATATAGATGACTCGATTGGTCAGATTAGTTTGAATGGTGGTTATCATAGTTTTTAGATCGTTTTGTCTATTGTGTTGTAACGGTGCTTTTTAGAAGTGTATTATTTGTTATTTTACGATAAGATTTACTCGCTTAATTTTAACTGTACCGTTCTATATGTGCTTTTGTTTTGTTTTGACAAATCTCGTTTTTAACAATGTAAGTACGCTTTAAAATTCGTTTTTATTCAGCATTTTACCAATTTTTGATAAGCGTAGTATCTATGTAAATTGTGTCCTTTACTTTTAGTCCTCGACCTGATGATGCGATGATATTGTAATCGCGAAACCGGTCGTCATAATAAAAGGAATTTCTGGTGAAATAAGACCTGTATTTTCTACTGTGTTTGCTGGCAAATACCTATAAAAATACATCCCAGAACATGGACACCATTCTCCAAACTATACAATTATTAAACTTGGTAATTAAATAGGGTCTAAAACTGCCCAAATTAAGAAACATTCTCTTTAAACTATTTTTTTTTAAATTAGCCTCAAACTATTTTTGTTTAAAAATATGGATGCTACAACTCTATATATGTTTCACTCTCTCCTGGACATTTTCCTTTTCAACAGATAAGGCGTTTTTTCTTAACACGGCAGTATAATTAAATAATGTTCTTTTTTTGAGAAGCAAATCCGGCATACGTATTAAGACACCTTCTATAATATAAATGATCAGAAAGTAATTTTTTACTAGGAACAACTAATACGTGATCAATGTTGGCAATAATATTTATTACTTACGGACAATTGGGGAACCTGAAAAGTAAAAAGAATATATATAGCGTATATAATTTAAATGCGAATTTGTACAAATAGTTGTCATAAGGAAGGATTGGAGACATATTACTTGCTTAAATAAGTTTAATTTAGCACGCGAAAAAATTCGGTAACCTGTCCAAGTTGTAACTAATTAATAAATATTCCATAAAATCCTTTAGAAAAACGACAACTTTTGTGCAAATACGAGCGAATTGTGCTTTTCATATTTTTGGCTACTTACACGCAACCTGCCGAAAATCTGAAACTAAAAAAAAACGTTTTAATTAAAAAAAGAAAACGGAGATTTAACAAAAATTTTACATTTATAACTTCAATGGTTTTGTTTTATTTATACAGTTGTCAAGCATAATTTTAAGATTTGTCTTTTCATTTAAATGTAACGTCATTTATTATGGTAATAATATGATTAACCCTTTCGCGTCGACTTTATTAGACCCATAATACGGTATTTTTTCTAATTATAATTTAAAAATGAAACAAAAACTAACTTTGGGCACTAATGGGTTAAGTTCCGGTTGTCGTTAAACATACATTTTTACGTTTTGAAATCTACGATTTATTAATAATACAGGGTGTTTCAGAACTATGGGATCAAACTTCTAGGGGTTGTTCAGTGCAACAGTAGAATCCATTTGAGTGTAGGAGCCCATGTCCGGAAATGTGTCACTACGCCACTACGGCCCAAAGACGCATTTAAATTTAGAAAAAATATTAATTACCTAAATAAAAAATAAAATAAAAATAAAAAACGACTTTATTTTATAGTCGGCGAGATTCAGCACAGCTGTTGCTAGCCGAGTATTCATAGCAAAAACAAAGTATAAGATTTCAATAATTACAACAACGTCGAAACATACAGTAAGGTAAATTAAATATTCAAATAAATAAAAAATACAACTGAAAATTCTCCCTAAAAAATCTACAAAACAAAAAGTAAATCAAAATAAAAAATAGTCTCTAACAACACAAAATAGTCTCTAGTCTACCAGACAAAAGTAAATCAAAAGCAAAAAAAAAATAAGGTAAAATTCTCTCCAGAATCCACAAGACAAAAACAAGTGATTAATCAAAAAAAAAAATAAATAAATAAATAAAGTGATTAGTATTTAGAAAAAAGGTAACTTTTATACTTCTTTTTAAAAGTCGAAGTTGATTAATTAAACATTTTTATGTTTCCAGGCAAATGATTTAATAAATTAACAGAAGTATAGCTAAAGCAAGATTTAAAGAAGCTTCGCTTATGCCTTGGAATTTCATAATAGTCTCTATATCTAGTATCTCGGTTATGAAGGCTTGATCTAGGTGTAATTTTTGCAAATAGATAGTTTGGCGATTCAGTTTTGAGCATCCTATGAAGAAAAGAAGCAAAATGAAGCTGCTGTCTGTCCTCAATACTTAACCACCGAAGCTCCTTTAGTCTATGGCTGACGTGATCTTTTAAGCGTAGATTAAAAATAAGTCTTATGCAGGAGTTTTGTATTTTTGTAACTTGTACTTACTACTCATATTAAGACAAGGGCCATAGACAAAGTTGCAGTAGTTGCACTGGGACAAAACCAGGGTCTCACATAACTGCTTCTTTATACCGAAGTTGAGAAAGTGCCTGCTTTTATATAAATTACGCAATGAAAAATAGGATTTTTGTTTAACCCTTAAAATATGTGTCCTAAATCTTAATTTTTCATTGAACCAAACTCCTAAGTTCTTGTACTCTGCAACCACTGGTATATCAACACCACCCATTTGAATTTTTATATTCGATTTAGCCCACCCGGTATTTGGCCCAAAGAACATTACTGCGGATTTATTAAGATTTAACTTTAAACCGTTATTATTTGAATATGTTAATATACTATTTAGCGTTTCATTAAGTCTGTCTTCAGCCGCCTTAAAATTATTTTTTGAGAATTCTGCTCCTATTTGGGTGTCATCAGCATACTGACTGACAGACTTAGGTTGCAGCCTCTAACAGATTTCCACATGTCCGCTGTAAAAATAATAAATAGGATCTGATGCATTTATTTTTACCTTTTGTATGTGATACCATCACAACAATTGTTCAAAATGTCTTCCTCCACCCTCAATACACCGATTTAAACGCCGCACATGATTCCGGCGGACTAAAATTTTGATTCTCGTTTTGAATGATTTCAAATGCTGCTGTCATTCGTCCAATTAAGTCTAGTTCTAATTCTACTGGAGTTTCGTAGACTAAAGACTTTAGATGTCCCCACAAGAAAAAATCGAGCGAGGTTAAATCAAGTGACCTAGGAGGCCAAGAAACTGCTCCACCTCTGGCAATCCAACGGTGCCCAAACCGCTGAGCCAAATACTCGCGTACTTATATAGCAAAGTGAGCCGGCGCTCCATCATGCTGAAACCACATTTACTGTCTAACGTTTAGTGGAACATTTTCAAGGAGTTCTCGGAGAACTTCCTCCAAGAAACGCAGATAAATAGGTCCTGTTAACCATTCCGGTAGAAGGTATGGCCCAATTAAATAGTCATCAACAATGCCTGCCCATACGTTGACAGATCAACGATTCTGATGTTTTCTTGAAAAAATTGCATAAGGATTTGTAGCGCGTAACTCGGTTCAAACCAATTTATTTCCAACCCGTGTGAGTCATACCTACTATCCAACCACAAAAAAAAAATTACTTAAGTCCAGACAAGCAAATTTTGTTTTAAAAGATTCAGAGATTTGGTGGCCGCCTTTTAGACAGTGGAGAAGGTAGTGGGAGAAATTTTAATAAGAGCGCCACTTGATTTAAATATTTTACACCAAACCCTGATATATTATGATGGTAATATAAGCCCCCCTTAATCAAGAAAATGATGACCTATATTTATGCTTGTACCTAGATCCTAAACGAAAATAATTTGGGGAAAACTCAAATAACAATCCATAGGTCCACCAGATTGATATAATCATCCAAGAATTTACATAGTCACAAAAATTAAATTCCACTGAGATATTTACATTTAGATAATTATTTAAAATGTAATACTGTAGTAATTTTAAGTAAATAAAAAAAAATTAATAAAAGAATTAAGAGTTACTTGAGGTATGCTTAAGGCGAGGAATTAGAACAAAAAAACAAATCCGAGGGGAAAATCCAAATCGTGATCACGTGTTGTTTACAAGAAGTATATGTTTGGAGCCTAATTCACAATACCTCATTGGCCCTAAAATACCTTTTACAATCTCTAGTCAAGTCACATTAATCTAAATAAAACTTTTAAATAGTAAGGTTCGAATTTAAAAGCCTATTAATGGTATGTTGATGCAATACAACCTGTTAACCAACAACCAACATTATGACTAAATAGGTTATTTGTAGCAAAAGCCGATCCCTTACAAGGTGATCCAGGCTCAATGTCAAAATCAATTATGTCGATGCTCGACTCAAATGAAAACCCTTTTGAAGGTTAAAATTAATAGACTTAGCAAGAACCCCTTAACGTTTTTGTTTTACATAAAAGAAAATAAACCCATAAAATTCAAATTAATAAATCAACCCCCAACCCTAAATCAAACCGTTCAATAAGAGAAAAATAAAATAAAATGTGCAAAAACTTGCGTGTCCTCTAATCTCTTATGTATTTTGGCTAAGGTAGCTTAATTTGACAGCTCTGGAACCAGTCAGCTACAACCAGGGTAACGACCACATGGGCAAGTCGATTTCAGGCAAGTTCCAATCCAAAGTCGCAGAGCCACAGTACAATGCTCAGTCCAGGCTGTGTTGAGGCTCACTTCAGCCGATCTCCAACAGTGTTGGGATGACCAGAAGAAACCAGAAAATAGGAAGAGACCAGAGAATAGAGGACAGAATGAGAAAAAGGAGAGGCCTCTTGAGTAGAGGACAAAAAAAATCAGTAAAATAAACACACAGTCAAATCTATGGCAATTACCAAAGGTTGTGAGCGAGGCCTAGAGTCTCGTTTTGTGGTTAGAAAATTTCAAAATCCCATAAATGGTGTGGGAGCAGCCAACCAAATCCAAAAATATCAGGTCAATCCGAAATCCTCTCGGCTACAACTTCCCACTAGACGTTCATCAAATTAAAGCCCAAAACTTGGGAGGAATATTTTTCCATTCAACCGAATTCCCGGTAAGACGAACTTACATTTTCCTTAAAACCACAAAATGTCGACTGTTCTTTCTGATAACGGGATGGCTACAGGCTGGACAAGGAACTGACAACTGACCAGACAGTGATAGGTGACACTGGCAGTGAACTTGTCACTCTCTCTCTTCGACACGATCTGACCCTGCCTCTTGGTGCAAACTACGCGGAGCCTCACTCTATCAAAATAGAAATTCCGCAATACCACAGCAACAGGGACGGATGGGCTCTCTAAAACCGGCCCGAGAAATTTTCGGGCGAAGCGGCCCACTTAGCCCTGATGAATTATATTAAAAAAATTCGCTAGTGCCTACAAACACACATTTTTTTATTTAGTTTTAAAAAATCAACGTAAATTCAGTAAACAACGAAATAAAAAATTATAACACAAATAATATATGTATGTCCTAATATTATCCTAAATTATAACTTTTCTTTCTTTAAATTCAGTCTTCAGTCAACTATTAAAAAGAAAAAACAAACAAACTTAACAACCGAAAAGTTTTAAAAATAAGAAAATGAAAAAGGAACAACGAACTCTCAAACATAGAAAATGCAAAAAAACTTAGTACATTAAACTTTTTTTATACAAGGTACTGAACTCTGCCACCTCATTTATAATATCTTCATTAATGATTAAGTAGAGATCTTTATATATTCATAAGCATGAAAGATTCAAGCAAATTATCACTTAATCTATTTCTTAGTCTATTCTTAATGTATTTGAGAATGGAAAATGATCTCTCACATGACACCTGGGTTATTGGCAAACTCAAAATGGATTGATACACCGTTGCTAAGACTGAATACGTCTCCTGATACAAGTTATATTTTAAAATAGCAACGTAATAGCAATACACGCAATCCCTGCAAGAGCAAACTGTAATTGTATCTTTCCAATCTCCTTGCACATCGTCTCTATCATCCTCCCCTTCACTGTCATCGCTATCGCTACGATTGGAAATATCGATTTTAGCAAACGTTTCTTGAAGAGATAACTTGTAAAGGTCCCAGTTAGCAGCAAAGTTTATTAACTCTTCCTTAATTCTGTCAGGCGTCGCCTTGTTATTAAATTTTGCAACTATCAAATGCATACTTTTGTCAGGTAGCGAGCTGTTTGCCTTTATTTCTTTAAAATATCCTGGATTAAAAATAGCTAGTTCAGCACAGAGATCTATATTCTGGGCATACCTGTTCGACATTGACTTACATACCATATCCATAATCACATTGTATGTTTTAACCTGAAAACTTTTATGTTCGTCTTGAGGAGCTTCGTCAGACGTATTTTCGTCAAAAAACTTTTTAATGTCTTCGGAAAATCGTGTTCTAATTCAATGTCCAATTGACGGTCATCTAGTTCGTCATTAACTGAAGACATGAAATCACTAACAGATTTTATGATCCATTCCATATCCTTCTGAATGGCTTATAAATGTTGTATGGATTTCTTAATCATCGCGTTGGCTTTAATTAGGTCTAAACCTTTCGTTTGAAGGCATCGCGACAGTGGTCCTGTAATCTAGAATATTTTTAAGAATATATGGGCCATCATAATCGTTTCAAACTTTGTCAAATTAATTTTAAAGTTTTTTACCGTAGATCGGATATCTGGATTAAAATCTGTATCTTTTGAAATGATGTCTAGTGATTCTAGTAGATCTACATATAACGGGTAAGATTTTTTTTTACTAGAACATTTAAGCTGAAATATTTTAGTTAATGCTTGTTCTTTTGACCACCATCGGGTTTCTTCTATAGTTTGTAGTACTTTAAGTTTTGGATCTTGTGACGTTTTTTTCCAAATATCCATTCTCTTGTATGACTCTTTAAAGAAAACTGCAACTGAGTTCAGAAATACAAAAAAGGTTGCCGCTTTAATATGTCCTTTTAAAACATCTCCCAGGACTAAATTCAGTATATGACTATAACACCACACATGGACATGCTCGGAATTTTATTGTTTCATCTTACTAGTAAATCCGCTATATTTCCCTTGCATGTTAGCAGCACCATCTGTTGAATCAGCAATACATTTGTTTATGCTTAGTCCGTTTTTTTGTGCCACTTCTCTTATTAAATCTTGAAATCCTTGTCAAGATGTATCATGACAATTTATTACTGCTAGAAGCCTCTCGTGAATTATTCCTTTGTAGATATACCTGAAAGATTAAGTCTTTTGAAATTTAGATTATACTTAATATGATTTTAAAAGAAATTAGGCTAATAAATGTTAGAATCATAGACTAATTAATAATGTATTATAAATTTTAAAAACAATTTTTTTTATAAATAATGAATAAATGAATACTACTCACCTGATCACAACAGAACACTGGTCCTTATCCGAGATATCTTGTGTGGTATCTATTTCTAGAGAAAACATTCTAAACTCTTTTATTTCTTCACAAATAATTTTTTAAATTTTATTTGTTATTAAAGTTATAACTAAATTTATCGATGTTTTTGAAATAAATGTTAAAAAATTCCCTGATCTTTATTTAACACCAGCATTTTTAAGTTTCTTACTTTTTTCAATAATTTTGTCTAGATGTTGTTTTAGTATTATATCGTATTTGGCAAGAAGTAGGATAATTTCTAAAAAAATGCCATAATCCTTATCAGCATCATCTAGCGTGTATGCAGCTTCATCAGCGTTTCCTCTGTAAAAAATACGGAATTATAGTTTTTGATTTTTTTTCCATTTGGGCTAGACGTGACAAAAATTAAGTTTATTACCGGCGCTATGAAATGTTTATTCATATACTATAAGAAATAAAAAACTATAATATTAATATAAAATCGAGAATAAAATGAAATAAAATCTAAAAAGCAGAAATAAATAAGTGGGTACTTACCTATAGGATAAACCCCACTTTCCAATTAATTTAATAACATCTAACACTCTGTGAAGAATTTGTCTATTACGGAAAACTTCAGAATTTCTCTTTTTTATTACTTCGGGCCTTAATATATACTTGTCTATTGTTTTATTGGCTGCAAATCTTATATACGATTGTATATTCCTTGTATGGAGGTTCGACGATTCATGTTCGTTTAACCTCTGGTGTACATGTTTTCAGTCTCTCATACCTTCAATAAAACTGTTTGACTCATTGGTGCCACAAAATGCCAGGCAAATAGAGCAAAATAGCGCAGATTTGCCTGTGCTGTATGTTAGCCACTGCCATTGGGTGTCATTATCTGTATCAAATACTTTTTGAATGTTAAAAGGTATCTCTTTCTAGCTTTCAGGCCTCTGCGGATCATACTCAAAAAATCGGATTAATTCATCAAAAACTGGACGTTTAAAAAAAAATTCTCCCCTGTAACCATTGATTCGTCATTTGAATTAATATTCTCGGTGGAATCACTTTTTGGTGTACTTTCCTGACTAGTACTGGGAGAATCAGCGTTAATTATAGTATCACGTTCACGTTCATTTAAGTTTACCGGTTTTAAAAACGAATCCAAATTTTGGCATTTACTTGCTTGCTCCATCAATCGCTTTTTCTTCCTATCCCTTTGTTTTTCCGCCCCTCCTTTCTTTTTTCCTTTATCCATCCTCTTATCCCGGTTTATGAATTTTTTAGCAAGGCACGATAACTATAATAATATAGTACGTATAATATATAATAACCACTCACAAAAATCACAAAAAAACACCCAATTCAGTTCAGTCCGAAATTCGAAGAACTATTTCCTACGGCGGCGGCGCGGTTCGTGCAATCGTTAGCAAGACGGAATGACATCTAAGTTCGGAATTGGTGGATATAATGATTGTTATTGTTTTAACTTGTCGCGACATGATGTGACGCAACAGGATTTCCATTAAGCGGGCGGGAGTGATATGGTCAGTGAGGTACTTTTTCTTTTTGCCAACCGGCCCACCGGGAAATTGCCCGGTCTCCCGCCTGTCCCATCCGTCCCTGCACAGCAAAATGATACTGCTCGGATACTAAAACATGGAAAACTAACAAAATTTTTCCAACGGGGCTACGAAATCCCAATTTTCCTCTTACGTTGCTCTGCCTGATTTATGACGCTCCGTCATCCGCCAAATCGAAACCAAACTTTAATGGGAAACAGCAACGCTGCCAAACCTCTACAACAACAAGTGTGTCAATAGTCATTACTGTCAATCGCAATCACTGTCAATCGGCTAGTAGGGTTAGAAACCACATGTCAAGGCACGTTTATTTACTAAATATAAGTTAAAAAAAAAAATTCAAATATCTTTGATAGTATTATTATATAATGCTAGTATTATTGATATAATGCTTTTTATACCTATCATTTGAATTTATTCATACATTCGAATTTGAAGATGGGATGCCGCTAGGTTCTTTAGTCTACATGTCAGAAAAGTCAGCATATGTAAATAGTGAAATATTTTTTAAATAGCTTAGGGACCAATTTAAACCACAGAAACCTCAGGGAAAAGTACTATTGCTGCTTGATGGACATTCCTCCCATTGCAGCAATGTAGAAATGCTGGAGTATGCTACTGAAAATAATATTATTTTATTTTGTCTACCTAGCCCACCACGCAGTTCTTGCAACCATTTGTCTTTTAAAGCTTCCTATTATGATGCTTGCAATTTATTTTTACGAGCTAATCCCGAAAGACGCATTACTAGGCTCCAATTTGGACAACTACTTGCTTCTGCGTGGGAAAAGTCTGCAAACATAAAAAATGCAGTTTCATCGTTTAGAGCAACAGGTATCGCACCCTTTAATCCGGATGTTATTCCTGACTATGCCTACCTGACAGAGGAAAGTCTACAAGACGCTCCACAGGAAGTTTCCGATAATAACACGGACATTAACAAAATAAGCCATAATCCTCCGGAGCCACAGCCAGGTTGTTCTCATTGGTCTAACCCAGATACCATTACTCCCGAAAAAATGCTAGACCAAATATCTCCAGTACCAGTGGCACGTGCTGTAGAGACTGTAAGAAAACGAGTCAAACAACTGGCTAGCATTTTAACGTCTGTTGAAAATATCAAAGACAAAAAGGATAAGGCAGAAAGCAAAGCAAAAAAAGGCCAAAGTTCAATGTTAAAGGGAAAAAAGAAAGGTGCTAAGAAAAAATGCGTATCTGAGTCTGAATCTGACGACGATAATAATGAAGTTACCTACGACGATTCGACGAGTGGTGATGATGAATCTGATATCTGCGTTGGTTGTAAAGAGGAATACAGCAAAACCAAAAAAAAAACAAGACTGGATACAGTGTCAACTCACCTTAGGCAGTGCGTCATCTCTCCTATATACATAGGGTGAGATGACGCAGAGATAAGAAAAAAATTAATTTGGATTTTTGCCAACATTAAATCTTATTGTCAATTTCTTGCTTTCTAATAAAAAACTAATACTTTTCTTCTTTTAGTTTTTTTTTAAATTTTAAAATCCAGACTAGTTTAAAAAAAAGTGCGTCATCTCTCCTCTATTTACCCCAAATAAATATAAAGTTTTATTTTTAATAAATTCGTATATACCTTTTTTGTAAATGCATTTTTTTAGGCTGAATGTGAAAAAACAAATAAATTAGCAGTAATACCCAGTAATATCCTAATGGCGCTTTTTGATAAATCATACAGGAAAAATTCTTTTCAAGTTGGCCTTGGCTTACATTTATCTACACATATTCCAAGCAAACATTTTTTGAAAACCTTGTCACAACTTGGTCTTACTTGCTCATATAACGAGGTCCGTCAAGTAACCACTGCATTGGCAGAACAAGAGATCGATGACAAAGACATATACGTACCTAAATGTTTAGCTCAAATTTCGCCTCAGAAACAAAATTACATCCGAGCAAGTATCGACAATTTTGACCTTAAAGAAGAAACCATCGATGGGAAAGGAACAACACATTCTATGGCCATGGTCGTGTTTCAAGAAAATCAATCTGCAAAACCAGTTAGGGAACAAATTAAAGGAGGCAAATTCACTTTAAGCTTAGAAGGCGGTGACATCAGTTTTCAGCGACTGGAAAAATATAATAAACCTAAAACCCGTCCGGAACCTTCAAAATTACAGTTCCCACGAATATCTCGAGAACATTCAAATAATTCAAAAAACATTGATTTATTTTGGCGACTTTTAAAATTTCTCCAAAATGAGTATTCTTTCCTGGGGTGGAGTGGTGTTCAAAATAATATGTCTTAAAAGAATATCCCAGTTTCTTCAATTACGCACCGTCCATTCATAAATGCTCCTCCTACAGAATTTGATACAATTTTTACCGCCATGGTAAGGCTAGTACAATTAGCAGAAAAGTTAAATCAAGATCACATTGTAATAACAGCTGACTTGGCAATTAATGCCAAGGCGCGGAAAATACTATGGAATAAACCTCCTGAATTGTTTGGTAAAGTGACTCTGCAACTTGGTGAGATGCATTTAATAATGGCTTTTATTGTAAGTATAGATTACATATTTGCTGATGGCGGACTTAGATCAATTCTGGTGGAATCAGACATTTATGCAGAAAACTCTTGTCGTCTAATGCTTGATGGAAAGCAGTACTCACGAGCTATTCGAGGACTAACACTGGCAGCTGATGCCTTATCCGGACTATTGGCAATCCAACAAACACCGATAATCTTTTTCAAATTCTTAAAGACCAGAACCACGTTGTTAGTGAGTTTGTAAACTTGAAATGTGACACATCAAAAACATTAAAATATTGGTACTTTTTTTTGGAGACAATTGATTTACTTTGGAGAATGCTAAGTGCTGAGCGAAACGGAGATTTTGAAAGTCATTTGGCTGCAGTGTTTGATGTTCTACCATACTTATCAGCTGCTGGCAGAAATCTGTACTCAAAATGGCTTCCAATCTATTTAGCTGATATAGAAGACCTTAAGAAACAAGTTCCTGACATGTATAACTTTTTGGCAAATGGCAATTTTGTCGTTAAAATAACCAACGAAAAACGATTTAATTGCGTAGCTTCTGATATCTCTGGAACAACCAATAAATCGGAATTGTAAAAGTCTTTCAGGCATTATTGGATTTTCACTTCAGGCATATTTGGACTTTCTGCTCTACTTCGATGGATGGTTACTCGACATACATTAGAAGAATATTCTCAAAATTTCATAGGTGAGTAGGTATAACTTATAATTTTATTTCAATTTTCCATCACATATTAATACATCTATAATCTATACATATTATATTACTTATTATCCTAAACTAATTGAGTACAGGTGCTTTAAAATTAGAATTATAAATTTCTGAGAAATCATACTCTGGCTACAATTAGAAGAGAAAAAAAGAAACACCTTAATCTGTTGAGTAACGAAAAAAATAAACGTCAGCTTTGGTCGTCATTAAAAAAGTTTAACATTTGTAGAGATAAAAATAATACAAATATTCCGGAACACCTGTCTGATCCAAATCAAATTAACATCTTTTTTTCTCAATTTCTTCAAAATTCTGCGAATTGTAATGAACAAGTTCAGTGTTATAAGAATGGTGTATTTGATAATAGCCTGCATTTCACACTTAATCTTGCAACTGTTGAGGATCAGATTTCACCAAAAATGTTAAGGTATTGTAGCCCCTTTATTGATAAGTACATATGCCACATAATAAATTGTTGTATAGAAGCTCACTATTTCCCCGATCAATGAAAAATTTCGATTGATAAACCCTTATCAAAAGTTGCTAGCCCAGAAAATTATAACGACTTGCGCGTTATAAGTATACTTCCAGTACTTCCAAAATATTTGAAAAGGTACTTTACCATCAGATGGTTTGTTATTTTATTGATAATGACATTATTCCGGCTACGCAATGTGGCTTTAGGGAGAACTTTGGTACCTCTGTAGCTCTACTAAATGTACTGGATGATATAATGGACGCTATTGATAAGCAACAGATTGCTGTTCTGGTGCTTTTAGATTTCTCTAAGGCGTTCGATACAATAAATCATGCCCTTTTACTAGCTAAGCTTAAATATTATGGCTTTTCAATGGAGTCTATACAGTTAATTGAGTCTTATTTGAATAATAGATTTCAGACAATATTTACAAATAATTCTTATTCTAATCAGGCACATTTTGTCTGGAGTGCCCCAGGGTTCTGTCCTGGGACCTCTGCTTTTCCTTGTATATACAGCAGACATTCTTAAGTCCTTAAAAGTTTGTAAGGTGCAAGCGTTTGCTGATGATACGCAGATATATACAACTTTCAAACCTGATATTCTTAAAGAAGCGGAGATTGGTATAAACAATGACTTAAATATAATAAATCAATTATCTAAAAAACATAATTTAAAATTAAATTCCTCAAAGTCTTGTTTTATGGTTTTTGGAAATACAAATAAAATTACAAATATTAAAAGTGTAATAAATGTTCATGTGGAGGGCTCTAAGCTTTCGGTTGTTGAAACTGCCAAAAATGTAGGCATTGTGATGGACAGTAAGTTGAGATTCAGGGAGCATGTTAAAAAAATTGTTCAAAAATCGTTTGCAGCTTTAAAACTCTTATATAGTAATAGAGATATTCTTAATCTAAGTCTTAAATGCAGCCTATGTGAGGCCATGGTGCTCTCTAATTTTAACTACTGTGATTATGTTTATGTTTTTTGCTTAGATAATGATTGTAAAATGCGCATACAAAAAATTCAAAATGCCTGTATCAGATTGGTTTATGGCTTACGTAAGTATGATCATATTTCGCAATATTATAAAACAATTAACTGGCTTAAAATGGACAATTGTAGAATTCTTCATTTTTCCACTTTTTTGATAAAAAGTGGAAAAAGTGGAAAAGTGGTGCCCAAAGGCACCTGCGACTATAAGGAATAGATTGTTGTTTAGAGCAAATGTACACGGGGTAAATGTTAGAGCTAGAAATAAGTTAACCATGCCGGTCCATAGGAGTGCTATGTTTCAGCGATCGTTTTCTTACAATGCTGTTCAGTGCTACAATAAAATACCTGCAGAATTTGTTGACCTTCGTGCAGATAAATTTAGGAGGAAATATAAAATTGTTCTTATGAATATTTAAAACAATTCTCTTACTATTTAATATGTATCAAATTTGCTGTTTTTTATAGAAGAAGAAAACTTTTTTTGTGTTATATTATAATTGGGAATATTTCTTTACATATAACATGTTATAATGTTACTTCAAATATACCCTGATCTGGTTCAGTGGAGTAGCTATATAAAGCTAGACTGCGCCAGGTTCAGGTACTTTGTTTTTTTTTTGTATCAAGTTTGTAATGAATTTGAATAATAAAAGACATTTATTATTATTATTATTATTATTATTATTATTATTATTATTATTATTATTATTTAAAGCAATTTTTTAAAATTTCTTTTACAATCAATAACCCAAAGAGAATTAAAACGAATAAATACATGGAATTCATTGCAGAAAACCAATGAAGATAATGTAAAGACTATGATAAACATTATTGAGCGCGATTGGTGCAACCCATTTGACATTAACAACGTTCCTGCTTCACTAATAAATATCTGTACAGGAAAAGAGGTCCATCCTGATAATGAACAAAGTTTAAATAATTTTATTGATGATACTGAAAACAATACAGAATCATTTTGGGAAAAGGTTGATCATCTAAATTTCTGGTAAAATTTTGACATTTAAGGAAGCGAATGTGAAAGAAAATCTTAAAAAAGGAAAAATGATTATCGGTTCAGAATTAATGTTCAGAAGAATACTATGTGCAGCTCAAGTTAATGAAATTGAGCTTTCTACAATTTTATCACATGAATTGACATTAGTACCAACATCTTTATTTCATGACGATGGGTCTATAAGAAAAGTAAATAAGGCTGATCTGGCTAAAAAAATTGAGGATGAGACTAAATCAATTGTCGATTGTCCAATAGTACAATCGCTGATTATAGATGGAATGGTTGCGATTCAAGAATTGAATGAAAAAGAATTCACAACTTTTAACGATTTAGCTAGATTTTTTTTTAAATCTGTAATTAACGCTGATCGCAGATGTAAAGCGCTTCGAATATCGGTAGTCTTTGATACGTACAATAAAAATTCAATAAAATCTGGAGAACGCCTAAGACGATTTCCAGTAAGAATGCTTTTAATGCTTTACGAAATGCAAAAAAAGATGTGATGGATTTAATTTACAATGGCAGATGATTGTGCATTTTTTTTGCATTATATAATATGGAACTTTTGACCAACTCTGAATGTGGGGTAGGCAGGTATAGATCATGTTCCGTGTTTCTAAGTAGATAACTATGGGAAGGCCTATCAGATGCTGAACCGTGTTTGCGTATTAGACAAAGGAACTCAAATATGAATAAAGATGGAAAAGTTAATATTTGAAATGTTTTGAAGAAATGCTGGCAATGACTTCTGTATTTAAGTCTCAGTGTATAACGTAAAGCTCTCTTTTGTAGTCTAAAAATACGGTCAAATTGAGTTGCACTACATGTACCCCAGAATGGAAGGGCGTATCGAAGGTGCGATTCAAAAAGGGCAAAATAAACTGTTCTAGAAGTAGACAGGCTAAGCTCCTTAGAAATTGATCTTAACGCAAAACAAGCGGAACTTAATTTTCTTGATAAAAAGTCAATATGTGTGTCCCATTTTAACGAGTTGTCAACAGTTAGCCCTAAAAACTTTATAGAATCAACTTTGTCAATTGTTGCATTACCAAGTACAAAAGATTGCAAGGTATTTTTATAGGACAAAATTTTAGTTTTGGAAATGTTGAGACAAAGGAGATTAGAGTCGCACCATGATTTGATAGTAGTTAAATCACTTGATACGGTTCTATGAAGTGTAGAAATATCCGGATTACTCCAGGTAAAACTAGTATCATCAGCAAATAGACAGACTTTACCGTTAATATTTAGATTAGCAATGTCATTGATGAAGATAAGAAACAAAATAGGGCCAAGTACGGAACCTTGAGGCACTCCACTTTGTATTGGCTTGCAAGAAGACTTAACAAGATGTCATGATTAACACAATCAAAGGCTTTAGAAAAATCACAGAAAATTGTTGCTGTAGGGTGTTGGTTGTTTAAGCTAGAGTATACATTATTAAAAAGAGAAAACATAGCATCATTTGTGCATTTGTTATTTAAAAATCCAAATTGATGGGAAGTAAGTATTTTATATTTTAGCAAAAATGATTGAAGTCTTTTTTTAACCAATCTTTCAATAATTTTTGAAAGTGTGGGAAGAAGAGCGATAGGGCGATAGTTGGAAGACTGATCTTTGTCTCCTCCTTTATGTAGTGGAATTATTATCGCCAACTTAAGGCAGTTAGGAAAAACACCTTTTTGAAAAGACTGATTAATTAGAGTAATAAGATGGCATAATGTACATTCGGGCAGATTTGAAAACATTTTGAGAGTAAGTCCATCAATTCCAGAAGAGCCTTTGTTTTTGATTTCCTTAATTGAACTGCAAAGCTCTGGTAACACTACGGGCGTAAAGAAGAAGCTGTGGAAATTCTCATTTGCAATGGGAAGATATGAAAGTGGATCATGGGAAGGAGTTATGGTACTCATTAAATTATTTGCCACATTTACAAAATAATCATTAAGGTTCTCAGATGAAGTGAAGATAGTATTCGACAAAGAAGGCTTATTTCTCAAAGCATTAACAATCGACCATGTTTCCTTAGCCACATTTTTAGATTTAGCCAGTCTCCTATTATAGTAAATATCCTTGGCGGCTTTTAAAGTTCTCTGATAAATCTTTTTGTAAAGTCTTACGTACTCATGAAAAAAAGCGCTGTCTGAAAATTTCTTAAGATGAGATAATAAGCGCATGTTCTTAGCAGATGTACGCAAGCCTTGGGTAGACCAGGGGTTATGTTGCTTCTTTTTAAGAGGTCTCAAAGGAAAGGACTTGTGAGAAAGACTAGACAGCGTTTTTACAAATATAGAGAATTCTGAATCAACGTCGTCAGAGAGAATATTCCAGTCAGTTGATTGAGAAAGGTGCCTAAAATGTAAAAAATTTTTATCCGAGAAAATACGGCCTAATTTGCGTGGAACATTTTTACTTTTAGATTTAGTTATGGAAAACTTTGTTAACATTGCTTCATGGTCTGAGAAACCTGGGCTTAAGACAGTACAATCGACCAAATCTGGCTCAAAGAAAGATACGACATAATCTATTGTACTAGAGCTGGTTTTAGTTATTCTGGTAGGTGATTTAATGTGCATGATTAAGCCAAAAGAGTCGAAAATTGACTGGAGAGATTCTTGAGCAGCACACACACTGGAAAAATCAATGTTTAGGTCGCCACATAAAATGAGTTTGCTTTTTAACGGCAGAGACTCAAGCAAGCTTAGTAGATTTTGGAAAAAAACATTTACGTCAGAATCAGGTGTTCTGTAAATACAAACGTAAAAGTCAAAATCAAAAAAAGTAAAGTATAGATCAAAATTATTATTGTAGACAATGGAAAATTCAAATATTTTTTCAGAAACTAAATTATCGAACTTGGTTACCATTGAAAAGTCGTTGCTAGTAGATAATATCACAGTACCTCCATGAGATAGATTTGTTCTATCAAATCTGGTAACTGTAGTGTAATTATCCACCATCACAGGCTCACCAACATGCAACCAATGTTCAGTTATGGCAACGAGTTCTGGAAAATGAAGCTCTTCTAGTAAAAGAAATAAATCATTAGTTTTATGTCTTAAGGACCGAATATTTAGAGAAAAAATACTAAGCTTGCCATTGTCCAGTATTTCAGAGGGTGCTTGATCCTCTGTTCGCGTCAAGTCATTTAAAAATTTTTATTCCTGGCGGGAGATCCACCAGAATAATAATTGCTATGACTCTCTCTGATTTTTTGAAGGCGTAGCAGCTTTTCTGATGAGAAGAAGGACCTGAAGGCTGAGAGATCTGCTTCAACTTCAGTTGGACCAATACCATAGGCATCATGGTAGCGAAAGTAGAGCCTCCGCAAAGAGTCCACGTCACCAGGAAGTCCCTCTGATGCAAGTGCCAATCGGATGCTGGTGTTGGTATGTCCTTCAAAACACACACTGGAGGGTTGATCATACAGATAGGCAAGGAATAGCCTAAGAGGTTTTAAGATGGAAGGGTCTCTCAGTCTGGACAATAAATAGCGACCATCAGTCGCATCTGAGTGTCTTGATCGCCGCACTATTGGTGGAGTCAACGGGTCCATATTATTTGCTGCTTTATTCGCCACTGAATTATTATCGATGACAAAATCAACCTCTAATAATTCTGTTGCAAGGGACTTAGAGGCAGCAATGGCCTCCCTATCAGAACTAATTTTCAAAGATTGAACCTCTCTGGATATTGTAGCAGATGTTGATGAAACTGAGCGATGTGGCAGGTTATGGCTGTCTGGAGAGTGAGACTTAGACTGGGAAGGCTTAGATTTGGACGAGGTGATACTATTTAATTGGACTGGCGCTTTAGAGGTTTCCAAACATGAATTTATGAGAGTGCCCGGTGGCCATATACTAATATCCTTCAGCCGCTTTAAGTGAATTAAGTTCTGCACACCAATTTTGAAGTCGGAATGTGCAATGTCCTTGGTTTTTAGCATTGGGAAACATCGGATAAAGTCCGTCGTTCCCGATTGCCGGAGAATTTAAATTATCAACTAAAGTAGTTTCACTATATAAACATCATTCAGAATATATGAAAGATCTATTTAGTTGTCATGAAGAAGCAGACACAAGTATGATTTTGCATGCTACTTATGAGACAAAATTTAGTACGGAAATATTGGTAAAGTCAGTTGATACAGATGTCTTAATTTTACTAAATAATTTCTATTATTTTAATCGGGACTTGCATACAACTAGTGTATTTATGCAACTTGGGCACGGCAATGCCAGGCGATTTTTATCAATGAATAGAGTTGTGCAAAATTTAGAAACCAAAGTTTCCTCTTGCTTGTTGGCTCTTCATTGCCTTACAGGTTGTGACACTACTAGTGGATTTTTTAATAGGGAAAAAATCTGCATTCGAAATTTTAAAAAAAAAATAGAATCATTCTTGAAAAATTGTCTGATTTGCCATTGCTATCTAATGAAGAGACAATAAAGATTGTAACAAAACTCGTCCTGCTATTATATAGAAATAAAGATAAAGATGTCCAGAAATTAATCGATCTAAGGGTTAAGCTAGCGACATTAACAAATAAACCATCATCGGAACTTCCTCCAAATGAAGGCGCTTTTTACCAGCATTTTTTAAGGTAAACAAATTTTTAAGGAATAATAATATATGTTATAATTTAATATGCATAAATTTCCTGCAGCTGTATGTATCAACTTCAAATATGGTATAGCAGTGATATCCCAATGCCAAGTATAAATACAAACGCGTCAGGATGGAATTTAAGTGAAGATCGGATGATAAGCCAATTCCAGATTTTGTTCGAAAATCATTAAATATTTATTGTTCTGATAAAAACTGTAACAATAAAAAATGTACATGCCGTTTTTGTAGTAACGTTCTTGAAAATATCGAGATGGATGCGGATGATAACAGCGAATTAGAATATTATTAGTGTAGCGTTTATTAAACAACCACAACATAACCATTATATTTAGCTATATTTATTTATCCAAATAAGAGTTTTATTTCAGCAAAACTTGTTTATACTCATGGTTACTTCAATAATACATGTAAGTAGGTATGTACCTATGTGTGAGGCAATTAATCGATTTATTTATTTAGCAGTAAATTATCATTTTTAATTTACTTTAAAAATGATAACCCACTTATTTATTATAATATATAGATTGGTGCCTATGTATGCCAACTATGTATTTAAAATGAAACACATCAGTAGGTACTTATTATTACAAACTTTGCGCCATCATGCGTCAGTCACTTCGATACCCAATCGTTGCAGCGGACTCGACATGATAGCCGCGCTAAGCGCGCAAATTCAATTTTGCCCATTAAAAAAAATTCACTGATTTAATACTATCAAAGATATATGAAAAATATTTTTTTCATAAACTTTTATTAACTATTGGCTTCATTTTATACGCAGCATGTATACACAAATTTTCTTAAATAAACTTTATTGTCGATTGCTCAAAATTATGCTTCTGAAAATAACAAGTTTTAGTTTTCTATTATTTAACAATTAAAAAAAAACAAATTTGAATAAAAGTGAGATGTTGTTTAAAGCGCTGTTGTTATAGCTTTAATCTAAAAAAAAATATTTTCTTGATAGCTCAAGTACTTTCAGAGATAGAGCGATGGAAACACAAAAAAGCGTGGATTTCATAAAATCAGTTTTTTTGAATTTTTTCCGGATAAAAAACATCTCGACCACCGGAAAATGTCGTAAAACACGATTTCATATGCCATGTAACATACTTAATGAAACCCAACATGTTTCACCTGGTTGTACTTCCAAAAAAAAAATTACACCCTAGACCCCAGAATTTACTCCACTAGTACCCGCCAGACAGAAGCGTTACTCGTATTCATATTCTTACAGGTCAATCAAATAGTCGTGGCCTCTGAGAATCGGGTGCGCGGTAGCAAGACCCTCAGTCCAGCTGGAGAGCTCATTTTTACTTGTGCGTTCGGAGTGTTTAGAGAGTTTACATCGGCGTATTAAAGTTAGTTGTGAAAAATTTAAAATAGTGACCTTTCGTTCGTTTTTTTATTTTTAAAATGCCGTTTACAAGTAAAGTTACGAAAAAAGTGCTGAACGGTCAAAGTCGTGAGATAATTAGTAATGTATTGAAGTTCATGCAAGCAGAAGCAGTTGCTGGTGAAGTTAGTATTCCTCTACAAAAGGTATATTTTTAATTTTTTTTCATAAATTTACTTTTGATTTCAAATAATGATAAGCTTTTATTATTTTTTGGTAAACTTTAACAACTTGAAATTTCTAAACAAAGCTGTGGTTTAATTTATATTGATATTTTTGCAAAATTTGTATTATTTAACTCTTTTGCATAAACAAATTTCTATAGGATATTGCTCTTTTTTGCATTAAATTTGAAGTGCTGTTTTAAGTTCAGCCTGACGCTGTTTTAAACGTTGTTACTGTGTGAAAAACTGATTGTTATTATCTGATCTTTTATCATTGTAATTAAAAAAAAATGTTTCTATAAAATAATATAAAACATGTAAATACTCTATCGTCACCTAAAATAAAAAAAACTAATTTATCTCATAAAGGAATGATAGTGGCAAATTTTTAAAATATATGGAAACTTTAACACTGTTACAGCCGAAATTTATTTTTTATTAGCTTGCACCCTGTCTATTACTTATATGTTCTGCAAGTGTGATACATCTTTAAAAAGAAAATTAAAAGGGCTTTAATGGAAAATTATAATATGGCAGTCAGATTTTTAAATAATAATTCCTTTTGAAGGTTCAAGACCGTGTTGCAGCGGCAACGGGGGTTTCCCTAAGGAGTATTCGCAGAATTAAGCAGGAGGCAACCCGAATGGAAAGGCGAAGCAACAATGTTTTCAACACCCAAAAAAAGACGTAAAACGAGAAAAACAAACACTCTTCTTGACGACGCTGATTTAGGAGTTTTGCGTAGAACCGTAATAAAGCATCACATCACAGAAAAGACGGTCACCACGTTAAAAACAATACACAGCAAATTTGTAGAAGACACTGGCTATCATGGATGTAGAGAGTCTTTGCGTAAAAGTATCCACAAAACTGGTTTTCGCTGGAGAAAATTTAGTTATAATCGGAAAATATTAATGGAACGTCAACCTATAAGATTGCTTAGAATAGAATTTATGAGAGGGATGCGAAAGTATAGGGAGGAAAATCGCGACATAATTTACATGGACGAAACGTATATTCATGCCTCCCATACGCACTTAAAAGGATGGAGTGATGAAAGTTCAGAGGGGATCAAAAAACCTATTGGAAAAGGACCACGCCTTAACATAGTACACGCAGGTGGAGAGAACGGATTTATCCCTAACGCATATATAAGGTAGAAATCAAACAGCACAAGTGGCGACTACCATCACGAGATGAATTTTAATAATTATAAAGAATGGGTAACGCAAAATCTTATTCCTAATCTAAAACCAAAAACTGTAGTAGTAATTGACAACGCTCCATATCACAATAAAACATACCCACATCTTTAACGAAGAAAGCGGAAATGCAAGACTGGTTACGATTAAGGGGAATAGAATAAAAACCGTCCTAGTTTGGTACATCTACGTCACACGCAACAAAGAGAAAATATAGCGCGATGTTTGTTTAGTTGTGCTAAGCTGGATGCGAAATAACTCCACAGGCGTGCACTGCTGTTTTGTATTAATATTATCACGCAAATGAATGTCGAAATGAGCTGGCAACGCCGAGGCTCAAATATCATAATATTCAACGCTCTCCGCAGAACTGCGTGAGAAATCGTTCGGTCAACATTCATAAGGATATTGCTTCCGTTATTTTAAGCGTTGCCAGTTGTTTTGTTCATGAAAGATCGCCGGCGTTTTATCTGTTTGTTTTTTGGTAATAATTTGAAATTATTTGTGACATTCAGTGTGTGTTTATATTGATAATATTGATATGGCACCTAAAAAACTTGGACGGGGTTGTGTTTTACACAGCCAAAGCTGTGAAATTGTGAACAATATTATTCAGAGTATCAGTTTAGCAGTCACACGTGACGGTCGTGTTTAAGTTCGTAGGAGGCTACGCCGGTACTCAGTTTTGTTTGTTTTGTTTTGATTTGATTTGTTTTGATTTTTTTTTACAACCACATCGACGTGCTATATTTCCGTACAAGTGTTCCTAATTAACAGGTCAATATTTTTTTGTTTTATAAATATTTCCTGTTTTAACTAACTAGACTTGTTTTGCTGACTTTGACCTTAACTTGAAACCATAGAACTTTAACCTTAGGACGTGCTAGTGTGTTTGTTTTACGCGTGTTCCTGGTGACGCTCAGGCTCAAGTTCCTGTTTGGCTAGCAATTCCTGTCTAACCGTATTTATATATTCCTTAATTTATTAAAATGAATCGTAATTTCAAATGCTGTCAAAAAAAGGAGTTTTCAAATTATTGCTGCATCTTTTGTATGTCTATATTCCACCCAAGTTGTTTGGATAGAAATTCTGATGCCATAAAAATGGGAGGCTACAAAATTTTATGCTCAGAAAAATGTCAAATAAATTTTAATGAAAATGAGAATGAAAAGAAGTCTTACGAGCAGAAGATTCATGAATTATTGATTGAACTAAAAGAAAAGGATAGGCATATAGAAAGAATGAGACGAAACAGTTTGGTGTTTGAAGATGAAGTGTCAGAGGCCGAAAAGAAGTTTTCTTCCTCCCTAGATAATCTACACAAACTTAATGATGAACTTAAAATTTGAATTAACAAATTTAAAAACTAAAGAATGTGAGTTACTGTCACTATTAAAAGTATGTGATGAGGAAAAAATAAATTTCAATATAGAAATCAATGAGTTAAATACCTTAAATAAAAATTTAATTGTAACAATAAAAACATTAGAAAATGAATCTGCAACCTATAAGACGCAAATAAATATGTTACAAATGGAAGTTAATGATTTAACCAAGATGAATAAGAATATGATCTAGTCAATAAAGGTGTTGGAAGTTGAAAAAGATACTTGCTATTCCGATATTTGTGCATTAAAGGAACAGCAAAACATATCTAAATTCGTTAATATAAATTATCCAACACAGTTGCCATGTAGGCCAAATTCACCCGTTGATAATCGACCTAGGCTTCTTCTTGTGGGTGGAAACTGTAGTAGAGTGTTCCTGAAGAAATTGCGTCTGAAGTTTGAAGCTAACTACAAAGTCCAGTGTTTCCTGAAGCCAGGAAGTACAAACAATGAACTGATTTATACTGCATCATCTATGGTTAAGGAATTTACAGAAAATGATATGTTGATTTTAATGTTAAATGGTATTTGCTCATCATTCGATATTTAAAAAAAAATTATACATTTACACAGCAATAGTTTAGTGATGACAAGCCCTTACATGTATCCAAACCATAATGTAATTTATAATAGCAATAAGGCTCTTTATAGAATATTTCACGCAAATAATATTAATCTAAATAGAATTTTAGAGTCTAATCATGCCAGCAACTTTGGATCAGATTTGGCATCATTACTGTATACCCATATTTTAAAACATTTCAAAAGTAGCATTTCATCAAAAAATGTGTCCACAATAAAACCAAGTAACAATCTGGACTTCTAGATACTGACTGTGATAGGGATTCTTTTTTATAGATAAATACACAGAAGATGAAGCTCACTCACATTCTATAAATAACATTGAAAATAAGAATGCGAAAAGTTTCAGTAGTTTTATTTTAAATATACAGTCTCTAAGAAATAAAATGGACGAGCTTCATCTTTTACTTAATTCATGTGATTTTCCTGATATTGTATTACTAACTGAGCACTGGTTAAAGCCTAACGAATGTTTCTTAATATCTGATTATATTCCTATATCAATTTTTTGTCGGCAACACTCCATACATGGAGGAACAGCTATTTTAGTTAAACAAACAATTGAAGCTTTTTTCTGTAAAATTAATAAGTATGATAGCTTTCTGTTAGAGAAGGTTTTTGAATTCTCCCTTTGTTTTTGTAAGCGATTTAATTTATATGTTCTTTGTGTTTATAGACCACCCACAGGAGATATTGGTATGTTCCTGGACAAACTTGATTCTCTATTATCCCAATTGTCTCTACACTCCAAAGTTATATTGGCTGGTGACTTTAATATTAACTTCACTGATGTAAGCTTGCCATCATATCATACATCCCTTTTAATTATATTGGAATCTTATGACTTGAAGATGCATGTTCTTTCACCCACACGTATAATATAATAATATAACATCCTCATCTGCAACTACTACTGATTATTTGTGTACAAATTTAAATGATGTGTCATGTAGAGTACTCTCATCTGGTATTTCTGACCATTAAGCCATTCTCGCTAGGATTCCATGCAACACTGTATTTCCTTCATCTCATTATATAGGAAGAATTTTCAGCAGAGCAAATTTTAATGCTTTTTCTTCTACTGCAGCTTTGGTTAATTGGAATGCAGTTGAAATGGCTCCTGACCCGTTTACTTTGTTATTTCATGTGCTATGTGACAAGATCAATCAGTGTTTTCCTAAAAAGAGGCTTAAAATGAAAAATAGAAAACAATGGGTCACAGCAGACCTCAGAACTTCAGCTAAAAACCTCCGTTTTTTGGCTAAGCTGTGCAAGTTTACAACTAATGCAAACATTATTCTTTATCATCAGAAATATCGTAGTCTATATAGAAAGACGATAAAAGCAGCTAAGGTTAAATATTATAGTGACCGCTTGAATATGTCCTCAAATAGACAGAGAGAATGTTGGTCAATTATAAATGACTTCAGGCATTCTCACAAGAAAGTTTCAGAACCAGAAGTAAGACCAAATAGTTTAAATGATTATTACTGTAATATTCCTCATTTATTGCTCAAGGATGTGAATACTAATATTGATCCTTTGCATTATATTCAACAAGTGTCAGTTCAAAATTCTTTTTTCTTTTATTCTGTTAGCCTTACTGATGTTAGAGATGCAATTAAAAGCTTAAAAAACCATAAATCAGCTGGAGCTGATGGAATATCATCAAAATTACTACTCCTTTTGCCTGACTCAGCATTGAATGCCTTAGCTTCTGCCATAAACAATTCCTTTCATAATGGCATCTTTCCAGCATGTTTGAAGGAGGCAGTGGTTATCCCTCTTTATAAGGGTGGAGATGTGAGTGAGCCTTGTAATTTTCGTCCAATTTCTATATTATCTACCCTCTCCAAGATAGTTGAAAAACTTGCAAAAATCAGAATTTTATTTTTTTTGCAACATGATTGCATTTTATTTGCAAATCAGTTTGGATTTCAAACGGGAAAAGGGATTCATGACGCTGTTTTCGGCTTTTTGGAGAGTGTCTATGTGTCCTTAAATTCTGGAGAGTCCGCGGCGGCAGTGTTTTGCGATTTATCCAAGGCATTTGATTGTGTAGATCATGGAATACTGCTGTCTAAGCTCAATAATTATGGCTTTAGAGGTGTGGCATTGCAATGGCTGGAATCCTATCTGTCTAATCGTACCCAAAGAGTTACAGTATCTGGATGTTTATCCGATTCCAGATCCCTTAAAACTGGAGTACCTCAGGGTTCAGTGTTAGGACCACTATTATTTTTACTCTATGTAAATGATTTGGGTTCATTAAAACTGCAGGGCAAAGTGGTTCAGTTTGCTGATGATACCACCATTTTATGGAATCATAGAGATTCTGATAATGTTAGAGCCCAGGTTTTTAAGGATCTTAAGATTTTATCGGAGTGGTGTGCTGCAAACAGGCTTGTATTTAATGTGGGCAAAACCTTTATTATGGGATTTAAGTGTGACGTTCAGGGCCTTATGTTTAGTGAAAACTCCCCCTTGTAAAACAAAGAAATCTGTAAGTTCCTTGGTATTACCATTGATGGTCGCCTTTGCTTCGAAGATCATATCCTAAATCTTGCATCAAAATTATCCTCTGGATGCTTTGCAGTAAGAATGGCGGGGCATGAGCTGGGAGGGGTAGTTGCACGTTCAGTGTACTTTTCTCTTATTGAGTCCCACCTTCGTTATGGCTTGCCTTTTTGGGGTTTAAGCAACAAGGGATTATTAAACATAATTTTTGTGATTCAAAAAAAGGCAGTTAGATACCTATGTTCCGCTGGGTTAAGAGATTCTTGTAAACCTCTCTTTATATCTCAAAAAATCCTAACTCTTTTTATCTTAGAAACAGCTACTCTTATTCATAAATGTCCTAAACCTCCCTCTAACACTGGTCATATGACTCGCCAGGTTAACGATTTTCCCTTACCAATCCCTACATCCTCCCTCACGAAGAACTCACTTATATACCTCAGCAAAAAAATTTACAACCATGTTCCTCTATGTATCAGACAAATTTTAGAAGTTAAGAGATTCAAAAAGGAATTAGAAGTTATCTTTATGTCTGAATCTTGTAATCACATCTGTTGACTATCTATATAATAATTTATTTAAATAAAAAAGTATGTTTTTTTATTGGCGCCATGTTAAATACAAAATTAACAAAACCTATGGTGACTTTGTGACACATTGTTGGCACAATTTCACCCCGTATACCTTTTACCAAACCAGACGAGATGAAATTGTGACGCATTTTTTTTAAACTTTAGCAATGCCACGAAACTACAAACGAACTCCTGGGAGTCGTCAATACAAAAACTACACAAAAAACAGGGCCGAGCCTAGGGTATTATTATAATTAGACCCTCCTCCAAGGCATCAAATTTACATTTTTGTGCCTGTTCTTTCAAAGCAACAATGAACTGCTCTAGGGTTTGCCCTGCCTGTTGCCTCCTGGTAAAAAATATATAACGTTCATAGGATAAATTTACCTTAGGTTTCAAATGCATCTCAAATTTGCTGAGCAGAGGCTGTAATTTGTCTTTTTCTTCTTGGCCAAACGAAAAGGTACTAAAAATTTTAAATCCTTCTTTGCCCACATAGTGTAAAAGTTGAGCACACTGTATTTCTTCTGACTTTTTAGTGACTTCTGAAGCCTTTAAGTAATTCTCAAACCTGCTTTGCCATATTCTCCAATTTTCCGCAACATTCCCTTGCATCCGCATTGGGGAAATACCTCGGCTGTCACCCATATTAGCTTATTTTATTACGAACTTGGGGCCAACTGGGGTATGGCCATGCGGTTTCCCTAACCTCCAAACTTAATTTTGCTTTTTACCGGACTGCGCCATGGTAATTTATATTTATTTTTCTACTTGTCATTTAGGAGCACTTGATTGGGTACACTTGAATAATGAGATAGATTAATAACACATTATAATTATTTTATTACTTGCTTTATTCTCCATAAGTGCAAGTCATACAAACAACCCAACCTACAACTACTAAACATCAGTTGTCTTTTATTATCCAGGGCATATTATAGCCTTGACGATTTTTTTAATGATACCTTTTAACCTGTGCTCTGACATCATTTTAGTGTTTTAGTTTTGTTTCCTGTTAAATAATGTAATTTACTTCTTCTAAATTCTGTTTTATTGACAGCTTTACTTATTTTTTAATGAAATTTATCAAAAATATGCTTTTTCTTCTCAATCTGTTTTGTTATGATTAATTTTGGTAATGTGTGTGAATTTTATGGTAAAGTGTTTTAGAAGTTATGTTTGTTTGAAATTTAAAGTGAATTTGGAATTTTTTAGTTTTTAGGATGCTTGTACACAAGATTTTGTTGTCTTACGTAATAGAGCACATTTTCTTTCTTTCTTTCTTTCTTTCAGTTCATGAAAAGGGAGGCTGAAGAAGGGATTACCATTCCTTTAACAAATTACAGGTATCTACGGTAAATCAATAAGAACACACAACCAGTATTTTGAACATTTTCAAGAAAAAGAAGAAAACAAAAACCCGTTTAAAAAAAGAAGGGTTATAGGCTGAAATTGATTAAATTGATTCTCAAATCGATTTTCACATAAAATAAGTCAAAACGTTAAAAGTCTTTTCAACCAACTTTTGTTTTATTTCCTATTTTAATTTGGTGTATAAATTATACCATAAGGAAAACACACTGAACTTTCATATTATATTTCTTATTTTATTTTATATTAGGTATAGGTATGTTATTTAGAGCAGAAACCCACTTTAAATAAAACAAAATTATTGTATCTATTAAATTATCTTCATAGGTACGAATTACTTCGAAAACAATTTTTTAGAAGAATTATACGACGTAGAATTCTTTTATTTACATAAGACGTACAAGGTGTCCCAAATCTATGTGATTATTATTATTAACTTTTCTACCGAAAGTAAAGGTTGATGGTTAAAATTTTTTCTTCGTTCAAAATTAACCAGGCCAGAGTTATACAAAATAATTTCTAAAAATAAATTTCGTTTTCCCATAAAATATAGGTTAGATGAGCTTTTAGAAAAAGATGGTTATTGTGTGCTGCTTTTACCTCCGTACCATCCCGAATTAAACCCCATTGAAAAAATATGGGCTTTGGTAAAGAATTGGGTTGCAGCGCGGAATACCACGTTTAAATTGCCTGATACTGAGGCGCTGGTAAGACAAAAATTTGAGGAGGTGACAGAACAAGAGTGGTTCAATATTTGCCAACATGTAAAAAAGTTTGAGAATGAACTCATAGAAAAAGAACAAGTTTTAGATGAAGCAGTGGAAAATTTAGTGTTCACTCTGTTAATACAGGCTCATCTGAGGAGAGTGAAGAGGGTTGGGATGACGATGAGACGGCATCAGAGGATGAACTAGGGTGTTCAATCCTTGAATCGGACAGCTCTGAACAGAATGACGATGTGGTGTAAATATCTAATATTTTAATAAATATTTCACTATACTTTTTCCTACTTATGTAGATACTTTGTAAACTTGTTTATTTTTGTAAATATTTCACCTCGTATTTCACTAAACTTTTTTGTACTTATCTACCTACTTTGTAAATTGTAAATACAAATGCAAATGCAAAATTTAAGAAATTATTAGAATCTGCCTGAATATTATAAAAATATAACAATTAAATCTCACCATTTTATAGAATCAACTATACCACTGGAACACCCCGAATAAAACCCGTTCTCTCTCTTTTACCGCTTGATATGCGAAATACGTCTCGCTGCAGCGCTGACGTAGGCTGTGACGTAGGTGTACCAAACTAGATTGATTCGTACTCTACCTTATGATGATAATATGTTAAAGCCGCAACTATACAATTTAATAAAGCTGCATAAGCCAAAATATAAAAAATATTAAATAGATGAACTCTTTAACGCAAAAGGTCACGAGGTATTACGGCTCCCTCCATATCATCCCGATTTAAATCCGATCGAGTTGGTTTGGGCTGAACTCAAAACATATGTGGCCAAAAAAAAACATAAATTTTAACTTCAATGAAGTTATAAAATATTGTGATGCCTTTTTTGAAGAATTCTCTGCCAAAAATGGAAATCTAGGTGTGAACGGGCCAAACGTTTTAAACAGGAATATTTAGAAAAAGAACCAACCATAGACCTAGTTGTCGAGCAGCTGATAATTAACTTGGATTCAATGAATAGTAATACAGAAAGTGACACTGAAGATGACGAAGATAGCGAATTGTCTGGAATAGAGGAACTTGACGAAGATGATGGATCACAAAGTTTAACTGTTGAAGAGGATAGAACCTATGTTAATTTATAAATGTTTGTTGTGTATTCATAAATAATATTTTATTTCGTGAATTTGCATTTTATTTATCATCAACCACCCTGTATATAGTTTTAAATAGTTTTGTAACTGGAGAATAATAATGTAATAAAAAACGTGGTTTTAAGAAAAGAACATTTTTTTAAAATATAAACCAATATAGTAAACGGATGTTTAAAAAAACACCTACAGATAAACCCTTTCGATACTAACGGGTGATATGTGTCCCACCAAAAAAACTGTTTTTAATATGCGCATTTATTTTTAAATTAAATGTTTAAAAAATACTAGTGGGTCATATATGTCCCAGGCAATTCTTTTTACAAACGGGTGGGTCAAAAATGTATTATTTTTATATCGGCTGTTGTCCCAGTAGTATTATCCAGTTTTTGAAATTAAATATAACTCGTAGGCTTTATTTTGAGGTTAGATTGGATAGTAAATTTGAAATGTAAACAAGCGGTTAAGTGGCGCTCTTGTTTTTGTGGTTATTAAAGGTATTTTTTTGTCTTTAAAAGTGAATTAAAACTATGACAAGGTAAGTTTTAGTTAAGGTAAAATATTGTATGTTGTATTTGAATAAAATAAGACCCAGATATTTAGATTTAGGGACGTATATGTCCCAGTCGTAAAATTAAGATTAAAGTGGAAATTTAGGCATTAGCTGTATGTTTCTTATAACGTCAATTTATAAGGCAAAAAATCATTGAAAATTACAAAAAGTTAGTAAGCCTTTTGAATATGTGAATATTTTTTTGATATTTTTCGGTTGGAATTTATGCCTCTACACCTCGTAAAAATTTGAACATAATAATTTTATAAAAAGTTCCAATAGGTATTTAGAATTCAAATTAATATAATAAAAATAATACTGTATAATACGTTTATTACAGTTTACAGTACGTACGTTTAAAAAATAATAATTACAGCATTTATAGTCGTTATGTTTGGTGAAGACCTACATGATATATATTTTTAAAAACCCATCAGCTGATGCTTACTTTTTTGTGCTTGCAGTAGAAAACCGCTAAAACCTAAAGAATTACAAGAAATGGCTATGAGTATTGACCAGTATGGATTATCCGATGATTCAGATATGGAAGATCCTTTTCAAGATTCCGGCTCTGAGTACCAGCCCTCATCTGAAAGTGATATTGAAATGGATTCACCTAAAAAGAAGAAGCCAAAACGAGTCTCCCAGGATGAATTGGCAATTATTTGTAGTACCGACAATACTTCCAACATTGAAAACGAAAGCCCTGAAAGCCTTATTGAACCTTAAGTAATTGAAGAAAACCAGGAGAATTCTGAAAATGCAATTTGTGACATTACAAACATTCATTAGCAGCTTATGCCAGCCAGCAAAAACCATACCAAAAATAAAAATCCCTAGCATTTTGTATTCCGACATAACTCATAAATCGTCTGAACGGGAGTGTTTTTTCAAACTGTTTCCTAAAAGCCTGTTTATGTTTATTTCCCAATGCACCAACCAGAGATTACAAATTCTCGAAGTCAAAACAAAAAAAGCATATGCTCCAACTGATCATTATGAGATCATGATAGTTTTGGGGTGTTATATTGTTATGGCATATAACAAAGTACCGTGCATGGCAAACTACTGGTCCTCTAATAAGTCACTTGGAAATGAAGCTATAAAAGAAGCCATATCACGCGATCGTTTTCTTCTTCTTACATCTAAGATGTATTATAATAATCCAAGTCGTCCAGAAAATTCAGGAAAGCTTTATTACATTGAAGAAGTAATGTCCTGTTTGAAGCATACGTTTTCAAAAGCGCGTTCGGAGAGCACATTTCAAAGCATAGATGAGTCTATGGTAAAATTCAAAGGCCGTTCAGCTCTTAAACAGTATCTTCCTCTAAAACCAATAAAAAGGGGCATCAAGGTTTGGGAAAGGTGTGATTCACAGTCTGGTTACGTATATGATATGAACATATATTGCGGAAAAGAAGCTGATACTCCAGATAGCACTCTTGGCCAAGGATTAGGTGAACGGGTTGTAAAGACCTTATGTAAGTCTATTAGAGACCCGGAGGTCATGGTATGCTTTGATAGATTTTTTGCTTCTGTTTCATTGATATCTTCCATAAAATTTGCTGCAGTTAGTACATGTATGCCAAAACGAAAAAATCTTCCAAAATTTGAAGATTTTGTCGCTAAACAAAACATGAAGAAAGGCGATTCTTGCTCTTTATTTAGCAACGTAGGTGTTGCTGCATACTTATGGAAAGATTCAAAAGAAGTAATTGTTCTCTTAAACTGCCACAGTTCTGAGATGGAAACTGTAGAACGGCGACAGAAGGATGGAACTAAGGCTACAGTGCCGTGCCCCAAAGCAATCAAAGATTATAACTCCTATATGGGAGGAGTGGATCTCTCAGATCAACTCTCCGGCCTTTATGATATAGACCGGAAGTCACAGAAATGGTGGAGAAAGGTGTTCTATAAACTTTTTCTTACTTCAGCCACAAATGCGTGGATACTTTTCAAAGAAGCTCACAATCATGATGTTCCATTTATAGTTTTTTTAGTTAACTTAGCTGAATCGCTTATTAATTTGGGAAGAGAAAATGCAGGCATGGTAAGGAAACGTTGTACTGGCAGACCTTCAAGTTCGTCAAGAAATATGGTAAATGTTGGCGATCATTTACCTATTCAGGGAACCACTCGACGTAGATGCCATTCGTGCTCGTCAAAAAAAATCGAAAAACGTACAAAAACTATGTGTTCAGGTTGCAAAGTTCCGTTATGCGCGGACTGTTTTTCGATATACCATAAATAGTTTGCGCGTTTATGGTTTCTATAATTAAATTTTATGTATTATGTTTATCTGGTGGTACACATTTGTCCCGATGTTTACTTAGTTTTCATTACTAGTGGGACACCCGTGTCCCAGGTTGTATTTCTTTTATACGCTTATATAAATAGATAAAAAGCAATTTTTTGTTTTATTTCTAAGCTACCTTATCCTATAACAAGATTTTTTATTTAAAAAAATTAAAATTTAAAACTCGTATTTTGAATGCATCAGCTCGTGTGAGACATATATATCCCATTAGTAAAATCAAAACCATTTTTTTAAAAAATAAAGTCGTTGCGAAAGGGTTAATATTTAATATAACAAAGTTTTTTTAACCTGCGATGGCGTAGTATTGGACGCCATCTGAAATATTCATATAAAACGAATGTTATTGTAAATACTTAACCAGGTTTAAAAAAAATCACATTACAATTCTGATCACTACTACTATTCTATCTAAAACTTTTTCGATATACTTTTTTTTTGTGCCATGCAACATTGGTAAAAAAAATATACAATTGTAAATATTTAACTGTTCGTATGGTGTACATATAAATATACCATTATTTCATAATTATTAAATAGTAATATGTAATTAGTAATAAGTATTATTTCACGTAGTATATCAAATATTTATGTAACTAACATGAACAACATATGCAGGGTGTAAACACAGCACATCCTGCCTAAAGTATTAATTTTCTCTTCTTCGTCTCTGTTGCACACACTGGCTTTTTCACTCCTTCGTTTGCGCATCTCAGAGGCCACGTTTATTTGGTTGGCCTGTAGCGACGTCACGTGTGCTATTTGATGGTTCATCGGCAACTCGCTGAAGCACCTCTTCTTCAAATTCGACCGTTCTTACAGTTCGAGCAACACCAGTATCATGCATCTTGGTCTTAAACATGCCTGTCTCAGCGAGCCGCCGATAAACCGCAATAAACTCTTTGTATCCAGTATGCTGTCGTTCGGGATAACGTTCATGATACAACCGCGATGCTGCTCGTGCATTGCCATTTGTTGCTCCGTATGCCAAATGCATATCCGCCAATTCTTGATTGGTAAAGTTTTCCATTAGCAATAAATGTTTAAAAATTGTAAGCTATAAAATTTTTAAACATGACATTGATATGCGTTGATTTTAAACAATTGTTGTTATGGTATCATGTACAAAAGGTAAAAATAAATGCAGCAGATCCTATTTAGGTGATTAATGTTGTTTATAAATTTTAACGCGTCTTAGGGCCGTAGTGGCGTATTGACGCATTTCCGGACATGGGTTCCTATACTCACATAGAATCTTCTGTTACACTAAACAACCCCTAGAAGTTTGATCCCATAGTTCTGAAACACCCTGTATACTCGCATACGACTTAGTGCATGCTTGTTTATTGTAATGTATATCTTTAGATAGATATCTAGTTTTTTATGCATAGGTTTTTTTTATGTTAAATAAATTTATTTTTATTATTATTACTAGAAATCCAAAAATTAAAAAGCAAATTTCCTTTTTTTCTAACGAAATTTTTATCTTTCAATTGAAGCTATTCACATTAATGAATTGAAAAAGCTTTGATACGATCAAAAGCTTGACAAAAACTCTAAATGTATTATAAACACTTAGGTAACAAATTGACTTTCATGAAAGTCAAGAAGTTTTTCGAAACGTTTGAGGAGGATTTAACCAAGAAGAGACTGAAATAGTAATATATACTTTTTAAATATAACCTGTTTAAACCTTAACTAATTAACTTTTTGTTCTAATAATAAAGGTTTACACTTACCCGAATAACTTCTGGATAATCAGGGTTATCGGGTTGCTGATTTGTTTTATGGTGGCACCACCGGATCCACCTCCGCTGGAGCTATTCCCCCTGTATAGCGAATTTTTTTTATCAGTACTTATTATCCTATGTTTCTTATTTCTTACCCTGGTATTTGCCCCACAAGTTCCACCGCTTGGTTCACATCAACCTTTACCTGATTTACTTCAACGCTTACGGATTTCAAATCTCTTGAAGAAAATTTATATTCTTAACCGTAAATAATGTAATAAAAGAAAGACCTTACCTGGTCAACCTGTTAAGTTCTTGGCGTAGCCCTTGATTAATTAAAGTCCTAAAAAATAACATATTTGATTAAAGTGGCACCAAATAAAAATTTTAGGAACAGTGTTAAACTCTTGCAGACTCATGCTAAGTGCTGTCGCTTACTAGTTTTAATGGTGTACTTACAGTTTATTCAAAAGTGCCAAAACCCTGAAAACAAATATATATTTTTTTAATTTAACGTTGACGTATTCTCATATATTTATTTTATAATAGTGTAATAAGTGTTACTTACTTTGGACAAGACGGAGCACCTGAGCTAAAATTTAAAAAAATTAGTTAACCGCCTAAATAACTTTAATTGGATACTTACTGCGGTGAAGCTTTCGGACAATTGGGCATTATCTCATAGTGACTGGGATTCAAACCTAAATCACTAGGGATCCTATAACGATTTACAAAATAATTAAGTAATAGCTCTCCTATATTTGAAACTTACTTGCTGCAAGTACATAAAGTTTGTAGGTCACGAGTGTGGTTTTTGTCCGGATATTCGAATTTGACCTCTAAACGTTGTATAGGTCTATAAACAAAATATAACATATAATCAGGATAACCTCAAGTTGCATCATATATAAAAATAACTACGGGATTCTGGAATAATATATAGAGGCACGTCGTACTGTTAACGGCAGGGTCTTGAGTAACTTTTTTTTCAATTTTCTGGCAAACTCATATTTAAGGATGCACGGAAATATTAAAAAAACTATAAAATGCTATCAGAGCCATAAAAAACGTGAATCTATATTAAAATTACTATACGAGGAGCTTGCGTTCAAAACCGGCTATATCCATTTTTTTTGCCAATATGCTTTTTTCGAGATTTTCGGCTAAGTTCCATAAGATCTATGATTTGGCATGATCATTTGCGTTCAAAACGGGTTATTTCTATATTAAAATCGCATGCAAAGTTGGCCTTTTGCATCAAAACTGGCTATATCCACTTTTTGCGATGAAAAGTGGATATATCCAATAATTCGCTTTAATTTAAAAATACGACAATATAATACATCTGGCACGACTGTAGACCGTATCTAGGAATGCTGACGATCGCGTAAATTTGCCCCGATTGTTTCGCGACCCAGCTATTTTTGAATAGCAGTTGCTTTTGCTACTGCTACAAAAAAATAGCAGTTAATTAAAGCTGTATGTTCGTTGTCTTCACTTTGTTTAATAAATTACAACTCAAGCCTCAAACTCTCAAATGTTATTTATCGAAATAAGAAATTTTACCGCAAGTAATACAACAGGAACTTTTTAACCTCCAGAAATAGCTGCAAGCGAATTATTGATGAATGCAAAGAGAGTCACAACAACAGGATCAAAAACAAACTACTAAACTGCCCAAATGGAACAAGATCTTTCTGGTCAGTATTGAAAGCCGTTAGTCAAGGATTTGCCAAGTCCGCCTTGCCACCCCTAATAGCAGATGATGGTTCTATCGTGGTAACAGCAAGGGAAAAAGCCAACTTACTGGGTAAACTCTTCGCGTCCAATTCTACTCTGCACTCGCAAGGCAAAACACCGCCATATTTGCCAAGGGTGAATTCATCGATGGGAGAAATTTCGTTTCCCCAACGAATTATAAAAAAAAATCTTAAAAGCGTAGACACCAACAAAGCTTCTGGACCCGATGGAACTCCAGCCCTAATACTAAAACGTTCTGCAGACGAATTGACTCCTCCCTTATGTAGACTGTTCACGGCATCGTATAAACAGGGCCAATTTCCAACAAGCTGGAAAACTGCTCGAGTGCAAGGTGAACCCAAAAAGGGTAAGAAGACGATGCCCTCCAATTACCGCCCGATTGCACTAGTTCCAGTAATATCGAAGATTATGGAGAAAGCAGTCAACCAACAACTGTTAAGATATCTGGAATCATCTGGACTAATCAGCGATCATCAATACGGCTTCCGAAAGCTTAGATCCACCGGCGATCTTCTGGCCTACGTCACACACTTGTGGACGGAGGCCATGGAGAAGCACGGCGAGTCCCGCTTAGTCGCTCTTGACATTTCCAAGGCATTTGACAGAGTGTGGCATAAGGGACTACTAACCAAGCTCTCCTCAATAGGCATACAAAACTCATTATTGAATTGGATTAAAAGTTTTCTTGAACAACGAACAATCCAAGTAGCCGTCGATGGATACCTCTCCGACAAATTTAACATTAACGCTGGAGTCCCTCAAGGATGCATTCTATCCCCCACCCTTTTCTTGGTATATATCAACGATTTGCTAGGAACCACTGTCAATCCGATCTACAGCTTTGCGGACGATAGCACACTTATTTCCACATTTAAGTCCGCCAAACCAACGACAGCCGCAAGTTCTCAGAATCTTAGGCAGCAACAAGTAGCTTCAACCAACAACGATATTAGAGCAATCTTGGAGTGGGGCGGTAACAATCTGGTTAAATTTAACGCTAAAAAAACGCAGGCTGCAGTATTTACGATGAAGACTAACCTTGGTGGCCCAGAGCTGGTTATGGCAGGGAAAACATTGCCAATGAAATTATCTTTACATCTTCTAGGAGTTAAAGTCCCCAACAGTGTGTCCTGGTATGACCACGTTGCCGAGATCGCCCGGGCAGCTTCCGAAAAACTCGGAGTGCTTTTCAAAACGAAAAAACTGTATACACCAGAACAGCTGCTGACTCTTTATAAGGCTCAAATACGCCCTTCCCTCGAGTATTGCTCGCATGTCTGGAGCTCTGCACCCAAACATAGTTTAAAGCTGCTAGATTCTTTACAGAAGAGAGCTATTCGTCTTATCGACAAACCAGAACTGACAAAGAGTCTGGATATTCTGGAGCACAGGAGAAAGGTGGCAGATCTCTGTTTATTCTACCATTATTATCACGGTAAGTGCTCCTCTGAGCTGACAGGCCTGATTCCACCCAGGGCTGTTCCAGCAAGAAGGACGCGTCTAGCAGTTGCGGCTTATCAACATCGAGTCCACCTGCCTACCCCAAGGACGTCGCTGTATCGGGACTCATTCATCTGGAGAACATCTTCTTTGTAAAACGGGCTTCCACCTCACATATTTTCCGACGCATACAACCTACAGCGATTCAAGATAAATGCCCACAAATATCTTCGCGCAAGCACCACTCCAAGAGTGACATAGGACTTTCCTCTTGTGCTTGGGTTTACATTAAAAAAAAAAAACAAAATTGTTAGAACAGCATAGAAGTCCTGAAACTTTTAAAGCCTTCAAGCAGAGGTATGAAACAAAATACTGTGATCTTCTTCTTCTGCACTGATTTCTCCGGACTAGCATCGGGGCTCTTGCCGGTCTGTTGATGCTTTACTTGCTATTTAGGCTTCATCTTTTTATTCTGGGTCGCATCGATGTGCATCGGAGTTGATGTTGGCCCGGGTCGACAGGATTGACTACTCGGGATTTTGGTGTGCTTATATTTATAAGGTAGGATGTGGGCTGCCATTGGTCACTTGTCCAACAGCAGTCTCCGCCCCCCAGCACGATCTTGATTTGGCCGTATAAAAGCGGACGGATTGGGATGACCTTGAGAAAGTTTTTGATTTGTAAACGGAGCATTTATCGACGTTTGCTTGTTGTTTTTTTTTCGCCCGGTTATGTTTTCATGCCCCTGAGCGGCCCCTCAATGGGTTAGTACCTAGTTGGTACCTAGGAGCAATTTGAGAGCAGGATTTGTGTTTAGGGTGTTTAATTTTAAAATAAGATTTTCTATTTTTTTATTTATTTCTGCCTCAGGCAGACTTAAGAGATAAAGAATGTTGTTGTTTTTTAGAATGTTTATATTATTTATGCTTTTTATGCTATTCCTATTTGGCAGACCTGAGTTTCCCGCCCCCAATATGTCCGCCATAGTCTCCTCCCCCTTTCTATTCTGGTTCCTGTTGAGAGTTTTTTTGGTTATTTCTGCGAAAGTGCCCGTGTTGGTTTTAGTTTTATTATTATTAATAAAGTAAGGATTTTTGGGGCACCGCCAGAAGTTAGCCGGGTGCTCTCCATCGCAATTGCAACACCTCGCCGGTGTTGCTTTGTCTTTTTGACACTCTGTGTATAAATGGTCCCCTTTGCATTTATGACAATGCGGCTTGGCGTTGCAATTGCTCATGGAGTGCCCAAACTCTTGGCACCTATGGCACTGTCCCACTTGTCTTATATTATCGATGGTATACGATTTTAGTCTATCAACACAAACCCTGATATCAAGGAGAGTTTCGATCTTGAAAATGTCGTCCTGCTCTTTGGGTACGAGAAATCTTATTAAGTCGGTTTCTCTTTTTCGCCCCGTCCTAAACCAGGAGAGTTCTTCTGGAGTAAAACCCATTCGGACCAGTTCGTCGTTTATCTCGTCCAGGTCGAAGTTATGATCAAACCCTCTCAGGACCACATTTGGCTTCTTATCCTCCTCCAGGAAGTAGGAATGAAACTCAATTCCCCCCTCCCTGAGGAGTTTCGTCAGACTCCTGTGGTCCTGTGGGGTGACAGGAAAAACTGCTAACCCCAACCTTTCTTTTTGTATTTTGGTAAATTTTACGTTATTTTCAATTATTATTTTATACTTGTGTGCCCAGTTCTTTGTGTCCCTTATAACTACTTTGGGCACTTTAGAAAGGATGGGTTCAGCATTTTTTCCCTTCCCTGCGATTGAAAGCCCGCTCAGTGGCATAAAAAGTGGGTTTTTTGCGTTTTTATTTACATTATCGTTTTTTATTTGTTTCTCACCGACACACCCGAGGTAGATGGAATCTCGCTATTTCCTATGATTTGTTGAGTCCCCTCCAGATCGGAGACAGCCATTTCTTCACCCTTTGGGGGCGACGAAATACCTGCCTCCCCTCTGCGGCGTTTTCTGGTTTGTTAAGTGTTGTTTGAACTACGTTTTTCCATCGCCCTTAAGTGCGCGGTGAGATTTTTATTATTCTCTACTTCTTTTTCTCTCTCTTTGGTCACCCCTCAAGACAGCGATCTGGTTTTTAAGATATTGACCTTTTTCCATCACTGTTTTTAATAGTTCTTCAAAAGTTGTTATTTTATTTTTTAGTTCTATTATTTCATGATCTCTATCTTGAACCTCTTGCTCAAGTTCCCTGTTCCGCCTTTCTACTAGCCTCATCTTCTCATGCTGAAGAGGCAGGTCTACCACTAATACTGATCCCTTTGGCATGCCCGGATTAGGATTGGATTTCAGGGATGGTTTAGTGGTTTTTAAGCTTTTAGGGTCGAGTTTATCATGATGTGTGGGTTTTTTAAATTTCGTGGATAGGGATAAGGATGAGCCCTCCGACAATAGCCATCCGACGTATCCATCTTCTCCTTTTCTTGTGCCATCCTATTGTTTGGCCCCCCTCCGACTATGGGGGGCGATCTTATATGTTTCTCCACCGTGTACTGTTGTTTATACAATACAATAAAATACTGAGGACTTTATTCATTAATCTACTTTAGCTTAAGCTAAAAAACGCAATCAATGTGTGTGTTTACTCTCACCTCTTGAATGAATGAAAAACTGAGAATGAAACAAGAAAATACTGTGATTGGTAGCAGGCGCGAACGCCTGGGATTCACAGACAGGGCTTTATTCTCGATTTGTTATTGTTTTTCCGTCTCTATTTTAAACGATTGGCGGGCGCCTGGGATTCACCGTCGATAAACCAATGGGAATGCGGGTTATTTGCCTTTTTTGATGGCGATTGGCCACATCCAGTCCTATGTGTTAGTTATTGTGGAAAAAGTAGCATATATAACGTAGTATCATAGTAAGATAAAAGACTATAGAAAGGTGTGAAATATTACAAAATATTAATTCAAAGTTAGTGTGCTGTGTTCGAAGATTAGAATTTAAAAAGGTAAATTGCATTGAATATGTTTTGAAGTTGTTATTTATTTGTATATTTATTTAGCTTCTTTTATTCAACTAACAACATGAATAAAAAATCAGATATCTGGAACTTCTTCTCAGTCTCAGATGAAGATAAAAGCAAAGCCAAGTGTAATATATGTAAGTCAGTTTTTTCATATAAAACGTCTGTAACGAACCTTAAAGCACATCTTAGCAGAAAACATGCTTCTGTAAGACTGCATCAATTTGAACGTGTTCAGAACACTAGAGAAGCAAATACTGAACAGCATACCCAAAACGGTAGTACTTCTACTGTTAGTGAGCCCTGTAGTTCTAATACAAGTGTGTTGCCATCGACCTCGCCATCGACTTCTAAAGGAAGTTCATCAAATATAATTCCCTCGGCTCGATCTGAAGCTAAAAAGATGAAGCAACAGTTAATGCCTGAATATACGCATAAGAGAATTACAATGTCCCAACAAAAAAAATTGGACGAGCTTCTATTGAATCTTGTTATAAAAGATTTTCAGCCATTTTCCGTGGTTGAAGACTCCGGTTTTATTTCAGCTCTTAACCCTGTTGCCTAATTTGCCTACTAGAAAAACTTTAAGTAATGCTCTTCTTCCAGGACGATTTAAAAAAGTGCAGAACAAAGTTTCAGATGTTTTAAGAGAAGTCACATCTATGACAATTACAACAGACTACTGGACATCTCGAAATACAAATAGTGTAATGGCAATTACAGGACATTTCATAGATCTTGAATTTAATGTCAAATCTGTTCTTTTGAATTGCGTTGGGTATGAGGGAGGGCACAGCAGTAGGAATTTAGCAGATAATCTTTTAAATGTTGTTTCTTCTTGGAATACACCTGAAAAATCCATCTTGCTGTGCATTTCAGATAACGCTGCAAATATAAAGAAAGCGATTACTGTGGACTTAAAATTGAGGCATTTTGGTTGCTATGCACATACCTTAAATTTAATAGTAGCCGATGCTCTAAAGTTAATTCAGGAAGGGACCTTAAGCAAAATTAGTAAAATTGTGACATATTTTAAGCAAAGTGCAAACGCCAAACATAAATTCGATAATGTTCAACGACAACAAGGCAAAGAACCAAAAAAGCTCAAAATGGATGTAGCAACAAGATGGAACTCCACATATCTAATGCTAGAAAGATTTGTGGAGTTAGAAGAAGCAATACGAACAACTCTAGCATTAATGGATTTAGTTTCTCTGCCAGTCATTCCCACAGAGAACATTTATGACGAAATTAGTAATTATATTAAAACAATTTTTTGATGTAACTGAGTTAATGTCTGGGGAAAAATACGTCGAGATACGAAAATAGGGGTGGGGATCGGAAATCCCAAAAAAGTGAAGAAAAAAAAGAATGTGTTCGCAGTTTTCTCAAGAGATTAAACGGGCGCGAAAGTCATTACAAGCAAGCCTGTCAATAATTGCCAAGTTATGGAGAATGTTTAATCAGGAATACCCACAAACTCGAGTATCATATTTTATGTTCCATAAAATTTTTATACACGATTTTAATATTGGGTTTTCATCACCCGCCTCGGATGTGTAGTAAATGTACGCGACTAAAACAGCAGTACAAATTTGAAACAAAAGCTGAAATTATAAATCAGCTGCTAGTGGAATACCGCGTACATAGAAAACGTGCTTCTATGAGCTAGCTAAAGAGGCCCCAGAAAATAGTTTGAGTTTCTGCTTTGACCTTCAACAGGTACAGCCTCTTCCTCGGATGCCTTTTACTCACATCAAATAAGTTTATACGCTTTGTGTTGTGTCGAGCTGTTTTCGCGAAACCCAACATTCTATGTATGGACCGAAGATTATGCTGTGCGTGGCTCAACAGAAATTGCCTCAGCACTTTTTCACCATCTAGATTCACTTGACTACAATGGAATTAGAAAAATCAGACTTTTCTGTGATGGTTGTGCAGGCCAAAATAAAAATGCCTACATAGTTCATGCACTAGTGTATTGGCTGAAAAATAAGTCTCCAAAAAAATTGTCCGAAATCTCGATCACTTTTCCAGTCCGCGGACACAGCTTCATGGCTGCTGATCGTTGTTTTGGGAGAGTGGAGAAGTTGCTTAGGAGATAATTTTTAAAGAGGAATATATTAAATTTTATTCAGAAGTCGGGCAGGTGAAAATTTTAGGGACCGACTGGAAAATTTATAATGTAAAGGAACTAAAGAAAGTGTACAATAAAATTAAAGGCATTTCTGAAACAAAAAGAATTTTTATTACAAAAAGCAGCAAAAACCAAAATAATCCTAAGATTGAGGTGAATACTCATCTTTATTATCGGTTTGAACCTGCAAATTTTAATAAGCCGTGTCAGATGCTGAAGAAAGGAAAGGACGATAGCCACCTTGTCCTTAATATATTTATGAAAATGTAAATACGTTAATTATTCTCCTAGTTTTTGTACAATTTTTTAGTATTCTGTAGTTAAAGTTGATTCGTAGGGTTTCTTTAGGGTTGTACTTACTTTTGGTTTATTATTTTATAGTGTTTAGTTTTTAAGTAGTTCATCTTGTTCGAGAGCCCCATTTTGGTCCCAATTTAGGTTATTTAGGTTATATTATTGTAAATCGCTGTAGTTCTAATTTTCTAGAATTTGTATACTTGCTTGCTTTGACTGTCAGTATTCTCCTAAAATTATTGGTCTCTTTGAGCAAAAACAATGAAGATAATTCTAAATATTTCGAAACTGTTCCATTGGGTTTTAAAAAGGACGCGCTTCGTGACAATTCATTCAGTTTTAATTATTTAGTCAGTTTTTATATAAGTCAGAAATTGATGTAGCTGCTATTAAGGAAGTTTGACGAACAAAAAGTAGAACAAGAAGAACGAGACCGTAAACAGAAGGAAGAACAAGAAGAACGAAACCGTAAACAGAAAGAAGAACAGGAAGAATGAGACTGTAAACAGAAGGAAGAACAAGAAGAACGAGACCGCAAACAGAGGAAAGAACAAGAAGAGCAAGACAAGAAACAGGAATATTTACTAAAGACAATTAAATCTGACCTGAAGAAGGAAAATGAAGACCCGATAAGAACCATGAAAGATGACTTACTTAATTTAAAAGATAATCTTAAAAAAGAGCAAGAGGAACGAGACAGAAAACAAGAGGAACGAGTTTTACAACTTAAAGAAGATCTGGAGAAGAATCAGAAACAATTAATGACTAACTTTGAAGCAACGGTAGAAGAAGAATTGGGGCAAGTACAAAAAAAGATCCAAGAACTAGAGATGAAAGTAAAACGGACTCCTCTTCATCCGGATCCTGGAATGCAAACAATGATGAAAGTAAAGCCACCAAAATTCGACGGCAAAGAAGCATAGAGTACCTATTTGAATCAATTTGAGGCCGCTGCAAGGGGTAATCGCTGGCATAACGAAGAAAAGGTAATCAATCTTAAGCTAAGCCTTAGAGGAGAAGCTACAGAAATATTAAGAATGGTTCCGTCTGAGGATCAGTTCAATTTTGACGTACTGGTGCGTACCCTGGAGATGAGATACGGTGAAGCTCATCTACAACAAGTGTACCAGGCTCAATTGAAATCTAGAAGACAACAACCCGAGGAAGGACTCCAACAGGTTGAGGCCGATGTTGCTCGATTAGTAAATCTGGCTTACCCTTCAGCCCCAACAGATTTCCGAAAATAAATTTTTATAAATTCTTTTATTGACGGAGTTCGAGATCCAGATACTAACCACGCTCTAAGGATGGCTCATCATAAAAGTATTTCAGAAGCTTTGGCCCATGGACTAGAGTATGAGGCAGCTTTTCAAGCAACTAGAAGGCAGACACGAATAAGACAAATCAGAACTTCGAAAAGTGATCTCGAAGACCGCCTAAAGAAGATTGAATCATTATTAGCGAGGAAACCTAAAAAACCATTGCAATGCTGGAATTGCAGTGAGGAGGGGCACCTTAAACGTCAATGCCCCAAGTCTTTAAGAGATCCAAGGAACCAGGAAAACTTCAACTTCAAGCTGGCTGGGTGCTACCAAGCCCCATCTATAAGACTAAACCGGCTGCCACATCCTGGAGAGAGCTTGGTAGTACCGGGAAAAATATGCGGCCGTGAATGTGAGATGGTAGTGGATACAGGATCAAGTCATACTATCGTGCTGGACATCGTAGTACACTGAAGGCTTTCAGCACCACCCAATTTAATTCAGGAGTCTGCAAATGGAAAAAGGATCCCGATTCTTGGATTGCATGAAGCTACAGTCACCATTGGCTTAACAACATTCCAACAGCCAGTACTAGTGGCGGAAATCATGGATGATGTCATATTAGGATTAGATGTTATGAATGCTCAGCAGTTTAAAATGGATGTATATAACCAAATATTGACGACGAGAAATAAAGAGATTTTTATGCATCACCTATATGAAGATAAAGTAAATACCAGAGTCGTTAAGTTATTCAAGGATATTACCATACCAGCAAATTCAGAGATGGTGGTTAATGCTACAACTGGAGGAAAAGAGGGAGAAATTGTTTTAATTGAGTCCATGGAAAACTGCAAACTATATGGTCAAGGAATATTTCCAGCCAAGACGTTATCTACGCAGAAGAAATCTACTGTTTTGGTTCGAATGGTAAATTTAAAAGGATATGATCAACGATGTTAGAAGTCGTTATTCAAATAGACCTTTTCCTGTATGTTTACAAAAGCTATTTGAAGAATCTTCTGCCAATTTAACCATGGACCAGTGTAGTAAATGGCGACGTCTTCTTGAAGAAAATCAAGATGTGTTTTCCTTGCACGATAATGACCTGGGAAGCACTGATTTGGTGCAGCATCGAATTAACACTATGCTCCGATTAAACAAGCAGCTCGAAGAATTCCGATAGCTAAACAAAGAGAAGTTTCCTCAATGCTTCAGGAAATGAGGACACAAAGAGTGATAGAACCTTCTTAGAGTACTTGGACATCTTCAGTTGTGCTAGTGAAGAAAAAGAATGGATCCACTAGATTTTGTGTAGACTATCGGCGACTGAATGACATTACCAAGAAAGACAGTTATCACCTACCAAGAATTGACGACACCCTGGACACGCTATCAGGTTTACAATGGTTCTCAACGCTCGATCTAAAGAGTGGATACTGGCAGGTAAAGATGCACCCAGAAGATAAGGAAAAGACCGCATTCTCGACTGGAACAGGACTTTGGCAGTTTACAGTAATGCCCTTTGGACTCTGCAATGCTCCAGCTACCTTTGAGAGACTTATGGAAACATTTTTACGTGGAATGACTTGGGAATCATGTTTAGTTTATCTGGATGACGTCATCATAGTGGGAAAAACATTTAAAGATCATTTAAAGAATATTCAAAAGGTATTTGTTATACTACGAGAGGCCAACCTGAAGCTAAGTCCTAAAAAATGTTGCTTATTTCAAAAAGAAGTTCGATACCTTGGCCATGTAATATCAGAAAAAAGTGTCAAGACTCATCCAGATAAAGTAGAGGCAATCGAAAATTGGCCACGACCCACTAACAAACACCAGTTAAGAAGCTTTCTGGGCCTTTGTACCTATTACAGAAGATTTGTAAGAAATTTTGCTAATCTTGCAAAGCCTCTACATAAGCTCACGGAGGACAAAATGGTATTTAGTTGGTCAACAGACTGTGAAGAAGCATTTCAACGGTTAAAAAGAGTACTATGCACATCTCCAATTTTAACATATCCGATTCCTGGACAAACTTTTATTTTGGATACCGATGCAAGTAATGTTGGAATTGGGGCCGTTCTATCACAAAAATATGAAGATGGCGAGCAAGTGATAGCTTATTTCACTAAAACGTTATCAAAACTAGAAAGAAACTATTGTGTCACCAGACGAGAGCTATTGGTAGCAATAAAAGCTATTGAATATTTCCATAAATATTTGTATGGTCAACGATTTATCCTGAGAACTGACCATGTTTCGTTGAAATGGCTGTTTCAGTTTAAAAACCCCGAAGGACAAATAGCAAGGTGGCTTCAACGATTACAAGAGTATGACTTTACAATAGAACATAGAACATAGGAAAGGCGAATATCACCAAAATGCCGATGCTTTATCGAGAAGACCCTGTATTGAAACATGTCAACATTGTTTTAAAAAAGAATCAAAACAGCATCCAGAGATATTTACTTGTAATCGTATTGGCCTTCACAGTTCTAAAGAGTGGGATGTAGCTAGTTTAATCCAAGATCAAGATGATGACCCAGTATTTGGTCTTATTTACGAACTGAAATCTCGAGAAATTTCAAAACCAGAATGGAAAGATATTTCTGACAAATCTCCGGAACTAAAAGCTTATTGGCCTCAATGGAATTCATTGGTTATAAAAGATGGATTGTTAAAAAGAGTCTGGGAGAGCGTAGATGGAAAAGAAAAGACATATCTGACAGTCCTTCCTCGAAAACGGATTCCGGAAGTTCTTGAAGCTGTTTATGGCGGTGTCGGCGGAGGACATTTTGGAGTTAGTAAGACCTTGGCAAAAGTGAGAGAACGGTTTTACTGGCTGAATAGTCATCACGCTGGTGCCGATAGTGTAAGCAGTGTTCGTCAAGCAAGGGCCCAAGAACCCGGACAAGAGGAAAGATGATGCAGTATCTTGTTGGTGCACCCTTTGAACGAATTGCCATAGACGTAGCAGGACCCTTTCCTACTAGTAGCTCCGGAAACCGATATGCTCCTGTTGCTATGGATTACTTTAGTAAGTGGCCCGAGGTTTATCCGATTCCAAACCAAGAAGCAACGACAGTAGCTGAAGTGCTGTTTCAGAACTGGATTTGTCGATTTGGTGTACCCAGAGAGATACATTCAGACCAAGGAAGGAACTTGAGTCACAAATATTCCAACAAGTATGCCAGTTGCTGGGAATCAATAGGACCCGTACAACCCCACTACACCCTCAGTCTGATGGAATGGTTGAAAGATTTAACCGCACATTTAAAACCTATTTGAGGATGGTGGTAAACTCTAAGCAAACCGACTGGGATACCTGTATAGAACCATTCCTATTGGCATATCGTTCTTCTATCCACAAGTCAACTGGAAAAAGCCCGGTAAAAGTTGTCTACGGTGATGAACTTCGTTTACCTTTGGACATTATTACTGGAAGACCCCATAAGTCTGTAACCCTTGAGGAGTACGTCGATCATTTACAACAGCGTTTACAAATTGTTCACGAACAAGCACGGGATAAACTTCATCTAGAAAGTAACAGAATGAAATCACGTTATGATATAAAGGCAAATTCTACCGGTTTTAATCCCGGGGATAAAGTCTGGTTATACAATCCACGGAGGACGAAGGGCAAGTCAGCAAAGCTTCAGAAGGATTGGGAAGGTCCATTCAATTTGGTCACCAGAATCAACGACGTGGTGTACCGTATCCAGCGACATCCGACAACGAAGATGAAAATTGTAAACATCGTCCGGCTAGCGCCCTATCATGACTCAGATGGTCCCATGTTTGATCAAACTTGAGAGGGGAGCAGTATTATGAAAATGTAAATACGTTAATTATTCTCCTAGTTTTTGTACAATTTTTTAGTATTCTGTAGTTAAAGTTGATTCGTAGGGTTTCTTTAGGGTTCTACTTACGTTTGGTTTATTATTTTTATCTATTGTGTTTAGTTTTTAAGTAGTTCATCTTGTTCGAGAGCCTTATTTTGGCCCCAATTTAGGTTATATTATTGTAAATCCCTGTAGTTCAAATTTTCTAGAATTTGTATACTTTCTTGCTTTGACTGTCAGTATTCTCCTAAAATTATTGGTCTCTTTGGGCAAAAACAATGAAGATAATTCTTAATATTTCGAAACTGTTCCATCGGGTTTTAAAAAGAACGCGCTCCATGACAATTCATTCAGTTTTAATTGTTTAGTCAGCTTTTACCTTGGAAACAATTAAACGACAGTTAGGGCGAGTTAGGTTAGTATTTTTGACGTTGACAATAAAAGTGTGTTCCCGAATTTCGTTACAATATTATAGAGCCCAGAAACTGTTTGCCAGATAAAAAGAAACCTACTATTAAGAAGCTTTTGAAAGAGCTCTTTGGTGAAAATTGGATGTCACGAGCAGACCTAAAATGGTATAAAGATTTACTCATATCTGGTCCATATCCAGGTATAGAAACACACGACATGGAAGAAGATGAGGGTGAACAGGATCAGCCATGTGACCGTTTAGATGAAGAAGCTGCTCTTCACATTTAAATATTCTGTTTTTTCTGTTTTTTTTTTAATTTCTTATCTGTGTTGTATTTTTACAATAAAAATGTATTTTTTGTTTCAGTTTAAAAATTAAAAATAATGATTTCTTGCGTTTAATTTTTTTTAATTGCATCAAACAACTTCCCTAAAACATTCCAAATAAACTTTTTTCCCCATTTCTATGTATTAAGGCGAACCGATGAAAAGTTTTTTTTTTGATTTCTGAACATTTTTTTAAAATGGATATAGCCGCTTTTGAACGCAAGCTCCTCAATTACATATTTTGAGTTTGTGACTCATATGTATAGAAGAAAGTAATTCTAACAAGCAAAGTTTTCGTTAAAGACATACATGTGAATTTTAAGAGACTTTTTTGATTTATCAGCCTTTTGATTTTATTTATATTTAAATATAACAGATATATAAATAATTTCAAAAGTTTAGATATATGTTTTCAATCTTACGTGGGTTTAGTTGAAGGACGTTTTCTGAAAAAGAAGAAATATTTTAGAACAACAATTTAATGCCTTTAAGTAAGAACAAACATTTTTATTTGTCATTATTTCAATATGTTTTACTTAATTTTTACAACTTGTAAAGGCAGTATTTTTTTATTATATTTTGTTCTTTATAAAAAGAAAAATATTCATATTATCATAATAAGTAATTGAATTAGTATTTACATTTTTAAGCATAAGAGACAGATTCCAAAAACTTGTTTTTTTTACAATAACGTGCAAATTAATCAATAAATATAGGTTACAATTACACTTACGTTATTGCTTCCGCATAGCCAGCATAGAAACACAATACCGAAAGTAGTATTAACTTGGAGGAATACATGTTTTGGCTGTTGTGATATCAGACATAATTCAAATCAGAAACCCTCATGCTTTTAAAGGATTTTTTCTCGACGCTTGATGGATTTTAATACTTTTACGGTTATTGTTTTCTTTAATCATGTTATACAATATTTAAAAACTTTTTAATATTTAATTAATTTTTTTTATTGTGGTTACCCCAATTTAATTTCAAAAAAATTAATTGAAAAACATTTAATTACTTTTTGATAATGCAATTTTATTTTACGGTTTATTAATTTTTTTTCTTTTGTCTACCTAAGGCATGTGAGAATGTATTAACTTTTTACATAAATTGTTAATTAAGGTTAACTTCTTTCCTATAAAGATGGAAGACCTACGTGGCGTCCTTACCTATTACTTCTAAATATTTAAACGTAAATATATTATCAAAACTACCAGCAAATTTAAACCAAACATAATGAGTTCTTATTCTCTTGTGTTATTGAACATTCAGTCAACATGTAATGAAACATCTGAACTTTGAATAATTTTAAATAACTTATGAAATTCTGATATTGTTCTACTTACTGAATATTGGCTCAAATTAAATGAAAATGTGTATATTCCAATTTGTGTTGTACTATCTAGTTCCTGTACAACAGGACTTTACTATAAATACGACCGATACGATAAATTACGACCATCAACTTAATTTTTTGAAATGAATGCACCTTTTTTTATTTAATTTTTGAATTTCGCGTGGAATTCTACGTATGTTTCATGCATCATGTCCTATACCTAAAAAAGTCAACAGTTATCGAAAAAAAGACGACCAAACATTATTATTGAAGTTCACCTAAGGCGCAATTCACACAGAACGGGCGTATGGCGGTGGCGTGGGACTGGCATGGACCGGACGTACAACTCACATAGAAAGGCATTCAATGTGATTATTGTTATTTATTTGTTACATACATGACTGTGTAGTAAAGTTACAATGCTTTCGGATGACAAAGATGATCAAGATATGTTGAACCTTCTAAATTTAGCAAACATTCAAAGGCAAAGTAGTTACTGAATACATTCCTTGTGGTAATATAAAGAAAAAACTAGTGGTTCGTTTAATTTTATGCGAGAGCTCAGAATGTACCCTGAATGTTTTCAAAGTTTTTTATAGAAAGAAGGTCCAGAGTGGTTAAAGGAAGATGAAGTAAATTGGCCGAAGGATGAATTATTTGATGAAAGCGATAACGTTGCATGTTTGGTTCAGGTTCCAGAAAACATAAAGTTAGATATAAATCCTATTTTTGACCTGGGTGAACTAAGTAGCTTGGGAAAAATTTACAGGATCACAGCAGACGTAACAAGGTTTATTAATAACGTCAATAAAAATAAATAAACTTTATGCGGAGGCATTTCCGCAGGTGAAATAACGCGAACTGAAATGTATTGGAAAAGGATTTGTCAACTACGATGAGTTGCATACAATAGTGTGCGAGGTGGAAATTACCGTAAATTCAAGGCCATTAACATACATAGATGAAGATCCAAGTAATTTAATTATATTATCCCCTGCTAAGTTTTTAATAGGCCAAAAAACTTTAGGATTTACTATGGATTTTAAAAACTCAGATAAGCGAAATGATATATTAAAATCTTGGAAGATGAGGGAATCCATAATATCAAAGTTTTGGAAAGTATGGATGGAAGATTACATTTTAAATTTAGGATCGGCTCATCATGTAAGAAATGCAAAAGGGTCTTTGTATAAGGTCGGAGACGTAGTACTTTGGCATGATCAGCAACGTCCTAGATTAAGCTGGAAGCTTGCTCGAGTAACCGACTGTTTCATAGGACGCAATGGCAGAATTCGAGCTTGCGAAATTCAGGTTTCAGATGGTAAGCGTTTGCGGCGTCCAGTGTAGCTTCTTTACCCTTTAGAACTAGATGCAGTTGCCGCCGGGGAGGATGTTAAAAATTAACTCTTTTCGCGCCATAAAATCCGTAAAGACTCACAAAGACTTCATTGTGTGGACTTATCAGTGCGGCTTGTTTTAAAATAATATTCTTAGTAATAGCAGTAAGCATTTTTGTCAACGTTTAATTGTTGTAGTTTTTAGTTTTGAGAAAGGAAGTTAAAGCAGTATTAAGTAGAAGTTCGGTGAATAAACACTTAGTAACGACTCGGGTTGTTTTATTTACCGGTTTCAGCGGATCAGCGAAATATTTTCACAATTCTAGTAAAAAGTATAATGTTTTTAGCCCTCATCTGTTGCCTTATTCATTTTTTTCCTAATAAATATCGTAACAAAAAGTATTGGACATGCCAATAAAAATATGTCATGTTTTTAGCTATTGAAGAATTGAAACAGATCGGCTAATCAAAAAAGTTATTGATAAATAAATAATGTTTTCTTTACCTATTGCCTTCATTTCTTTCGCAATTTTTTCCCATGGCAGTTCTTGGACATTTCTGTTTGAATATTCCGGACTTGTGTTGTCATAGATGCCTGGAAATTTCTCAACTAATAAAACAAAACGAATATTAAATTCTGGACTGTCTTCCATATTTAAATTTGTCAACAAACACACATACAAAATGCAAGTAGCACGTGGCAAAAAGTAGAACAAGCTCTATTTTTAACGACGTGGCGTAGCAAGCTGCATGATGCCACTGCCACTGTCATTTTGGTGTGCTCTGAATCATTCGTTGTCATTGGTTTCATTTAAAGTAACATGCTAGATGCGCGCTACTTGCTACTTGTCACGCCATTTTGGTGGGCGCTCTCCCTAAGTGAAGGTCTCTCTCGCCTTGTGTGAATTGCGCAATTCACACACAACGGGCGTATGGGGGTGGCGTGGGACTGGCCTGGTAGACGCATGTGTCACTTGCATGTTCGCTTATGGGGCTATACAGATAGAAATGGCGTGGCACAGGCGTAATAAGTCACGCCACCGCCACGTCACTTCGACGCCACGAGTGGCCTACACTAGTGGTATATGCCAACAGCGTTTATATTGCAAATACCAAACAGCGGTTTATATTGCTTCTTTTTGTCTATTTGGTAAAATGCGAGATAAATATTTATTTAATACGAGTTCTGTGAAGACGTGCAACAGTATGCAGTTCTATACGACCATAAAAGGTCGGATTACTGCAAGAGAAGTACACAAGATCAAGCATGGGAAAAAATATCAAATAAATTCAGTGAAAATGGTAAGTATGTGTTTATTAACAAAAGATATTTAAACTCGTATTTACATTAGAAATTATACTTTTGTTTCAGTAACCGAGTGTAAAGACCGCTGGAAAAACATACGAAAAAGCTACTCAAAATATTAAACAAATTAAAAACAATATTAGGACAAGGAACAAAACGAGTCAAAGAATATTATTTGGCCCCACATCTCTCCTTGTTCGATCCTTTCTTGAAGTCTTGTAAAAGCAACGTGGATCAAGAGTCTGCCGACGCGTCATCGAGCCACCACGCAGCTGAAACGGGGTCACAATTTAATGAGTCTAAAAACAACTCCAATGCTAATGTACTCTTACCTTATAAGATTCTATCCAGTCGTTCCTCTCGGTCACCTGTACCATCTTCCAGTACGTCTATCGATGATCAACCGATAGCAATGAGAGCACCTAAAACACTACTACAGAAAGAAGATGATTTTAGAAAAAAAAGAAGTTAGCAGCCTCAACGGCTATTAATGAGGTCAACCAGCAAGCTTACCAGTACTTTGAAAAAAAGCAATAATTGCTGGAGATCCAAAACAGCAGGAAAAGGAATGCCACAATCGATCCTCCTGACCTAGAGCTGGCGTTTTTAAGTCCATGAATTCTGTTCAGAAGCGGCGTTTCAAAATTGGAATTTTGAATTTAGCCGAGCAAATACTATCCTCAACCATTCCTGAAGCCTCTACTATCCCAATGGATAGTTCAATAGAATATTCAATCCAAGATTGAATATTCGGTAAACAGAAAACTAGATTCAGTACCGCACAGGAACACGAATGAATTTCATTTGAGTAAATTTATACAATACAATAATTAATATTAGGGTAATATTATCGTTATTTTTTTGTTTCAGATTAAACAGAAATAAATTCACTTAAATATATTTTCTTCAACTAACCTCAGCGTTATTAACAACGTTTCCTCTGAACTGACAAGTCCTCTTCAATTTGTAGGTTTCTTCTCAATATTAACCCTTACTAGTATTTTATAAAAATATTGAATAGACAATCAATAGAAATTTTGAAAACATTCAGGGTACATATGAGCTCCCGCATAACAATAAACGAACCACCAGTTTTTTCTTTATCTAATCACAAGGGATATAATTAGTAACTCATTTGCCTTTGAATGTTAGCTAAACTTACAAGGTTCAACATATCTTGATCATCTTCGTCATCCAAAAGCATTGTAATTTTACTACACAGTCATGTGCGTAGCAAATAAATGACAATAATCACATTGAATCCTTTTCTATGTGAATTGTGCGCGCCTCGTCCGCTCCATTCCAGCTCCACGCCAGTCCCACGCCACCGCCATAAGCCCGTTCTGTGTGAATTGCATCTTACGAGTCACCTTATCTCTGAGAATTTTTATACAGAGCAAAATTCGATTCATTCGTTTTTTTTTATTGTTGGCTGGTGACCGTGTATTTTCATGGAAACTGTATGACAGTTGTACGCCAAACAGATATTGTCAAGTGTGAAGTGTACGAGCAAAGTTGCGGTTTTCACAATGAGAAAGTTAACGGAACGAGAAAAAATAGAAATTCTGTGCATGGTTGGGTTTGGTGATAGAACACGTACTCAAAGAGAAGCTGCTCAATTATTCCATGACATCCATCCTGATCGTCCTCCGATATGTCAAAAGGTGGTGAGTAGAACAAAGGCTAAATTTAGAGAAATCGGTCATGTTAGAGATCTGCCGAAATCTGGTCGTCCTCCTCTAGATGAAAATGAACAACCTGACGTTTTGCTTTCTTTGGAAGAAAATCCATGCACTTCTCTGTCGCAAATTGGGGCACATTTACACATGGCGAAATCTATAGTTCACCGAATAGGTAAAAAGCGCAAATATCACCCCTACTAAGTTATTCCTGTGCAAGAGTTATTTGATGACGATTTCGATAGGCGAAATGAGTTTTGTGAACGCTTACAAAACATGTGCAATCTAAATAATAATTTAGTAGCAAATATTATTTTTTCCGATGAAGCCACATTCTGTTCGAATGGTAGTGTAAACAGACAAAATTTTCGATATTGGGCAACAGAAAATCCGCATTGGATGATGGAGGTAAACACCCAGTACCCTCAAAAACTAAATGTGCGGTGTGGAATAGTGCGCGGAAGAGTAATAGGTCCCTTTTTTTTATGAACAGACTTTAACGGGACAAGTGTATCTCGATTTTCTCCAATTTCAATTAGTTCCAGTATTACTAGCTTTATTTCCAAATCCATTGGACCCAGACTATCTTGACGAAGAACTAATTTTCCAGCAAGATGGCGCTCCTCCGCACTATGCTGCCACTGTGCGTACATTTTTGGATGAAACCTTTCCCAATCGGTGGATAGGAAAGAGAGGACCCATCGAATGGCCTGCTAGGTCGCCAATGAACCAATGGACTTTTTTTTTGTGGGGATACCTCAAGTCGAAGGTATTTGTTAATAGGCCAAATAATCTAGTCGACTTGAAAGAGAGAATTCGCAGAGCAGTGCGCGCCATAACTCTGGAAATGATTAAAAATGTGCAACAAGACTTTATTGATCGCCTTGGATATTGTCAAGCCGTGAATGGCAACCATTTTGAACATCTAACTTAATTTTTGTTCTTTTTTTATTTGTTACATGAATCGTCTTTTTTTCGATAACTGACTTTAGGTATAGGACATGATGCATGAAACATACGTAGAATTCCACGCGAAATTCAAAGATGAAATAAAAAAAATGTGCTTTCATTTGAAAAAATTAAGTTGATGGTCGTAATTTATTTTTGAGCAACCCTGTATATACAAACTTCACGTACAAAAATACGCAACTTAAAATAAAAATCGATGGGTCCCAAAAAGTAGTAGCAACTTTGTTATTTTAAATAAAATACCCTGTATATTATTTTATTTTCTGATCCGCTATCGCTTTATGATTGCTTTTGTATAAGGTGTTTCTATACCTATTTTTAGTGGTTTTCGAGAAATTAATTATTTTCTTTATTTTTTGACCAAACATGTAAATAAATTTTTACTACGGCACTGGAACACGCAAAAAATTGATATTATGAGCGTAATTTACGGAAATATTGTAATAATAATAATAATAATAATAATAATAATAATAATAATGCCCGTGGGGGGCCGGGGTAGAATAGCCTCCTGGTACGTTCTGCCTGTCGTAAAAGGCGACTAAAAGAACAACCTGGACCACCAGGGTTAAATGGTGATACACCCATGGAAATGGAGACACGAAGCGGAAGATGCCTCGGAGAAAGGTCGCTGCCTGGGGATCGCCAGGGCATGTCTGGTGCTGGCGCTGGACATGACAGTATGCGGAGCGTCGGTGGCAGGGAGTTAAGGAAGCGGCAACCTGTCATTCAAGAAACTATACCTCCTCCTCTTCAACAACAAAACGACCAGGAGGGCCCAACACCATCACGAGCCCCCCTCGCTGAAGGTGCTGCGCAGGAAATTCATCCAGCGCTCACCCAGGCGGGACTACAAAGACAGCGCATGAAATGGACATCTGCGATGAATGAAACCGTCATGCGCAGCTTATATAAAGTGACCAACCTGGGACGAGAAATGATCGGCTACACACAACCTTTACATGCCGAACTTAGGAGAATCTATTCACATCTCCAAGTCACCGAACAGAGAGTAGCAGACCAGTATCGAGTAATAATGCGTAATCACCTAACTCCAGAGACAAGACTCAATACCATTAAAGAAGAAATACAAGCGCAAATTAACAACGAACAAGACCCCGCTAACAATGAACCAGCTGAGGAGCAACCTGTAATAGAAAACGTATTAAATAACACACAGCAACCTAACACTACCGAAAACACCCAAGAGGACAATTCTAAGCTATATCACGAACTATCTGCAGAAATGGCAAGTGCGATGCTAGAATTTGAAGGAACCAACCCACTGATAAGACCCAAACTTCCAAAAGTAAACTCTTCAAAAACACTAGGTCAAATTATGGAACTTTTAAACACCAAAATTCTTCCACCTTATCTTTTAAATATTAATAACATGCAATCTCTTCACCTTTTAGTATATAGCGTAGCAACTGCCGTTGCTAAAACCATGAAGATTAAGATAAGGACCCACAATGACTCTGCAAGAACCGAGACCAGACTTCAACAAAAAATTCAGAGGTTTCGGAAAGATATCGGCCAACTAATAGAATATCTGAGGGGTACACGAACAAACAGACTAAAACAGAAAGTTGATGAAATTTTTCAGAGAAACAACTTACACACTCGGCATGAACCAGAAAATAATACAGCTCAACAATGCCTGGATACTCTAAAACAGAAACTTTCCTTATTTTCAGGGTGCCTACGAAGATACAAGACCAGTAATAACCGAAAACGTGACAATATTCGTTTTAAAAAGGCCGAAAAACAATTTTATAGAGAGCTAAATTCAAAATCAGATCACCCAGATAAGCAATACCCCACGAAAGAACAAATTCAAGATTTTTGGGCCAAACAACTTGCAACTCAAACAACATGCAATATCAACGCAAGCTGGGTTACTGAAGAGAAACAAAAGAAGAGAGAAGAGAAAAAAAAGTAATAAATATAGCCAGATGGAACATCGACCATTCACTATCGAGGAAGTCAACCAGATTATCCAAAAACTGCATAATTGGAAATCACCTGGCCCAGATGGAGTTCATAACTTTTGGCTAAAGAAACTACGGAGTATGCATCCTAAACTCTCAGAATTAATTAACCACGTTATTCTTAACCCACAGGAAATGCCAGCGTTCCTAACACAAGGAGTAACCTATCTACTGCCTAAAGACCAGAACAACACACAAGATCCGTCTAAGTACCGACCGGTAACGTGCCTACCTACTTTGTATAAAATTATCACTTCATGTTTAACACAGCGCATTTATTAACACTGTGAGGAAAACAACATTATAGCCGCACAACAAAAAGGATGCGCTAAAGGTTCTATGGGCTGTAAAGAACAACTTATTATCGACTCTGTCATCAACAACCAGGCATATCACAACAAGAAAAATATTTTTACTGCCTACGTCGACTATAAGAAACCCTTCGACTAAGTACCACACGAATGGCTTATAAACATTTTAAAAATGTATAAAGTTGATGGTAATACTTTGTCTTTTCTAGAGAGCGCTATGACAAGTTGGAGAACAACGATCCAGCTCGAAGTACAGGGTAAAAGCGCAGTAAGTACAAACAACATTCCAATTCGAACAGGAATCTTCCAAGGGGACCATTATGGTTCTGCCTTGCTATAAACCCTCTTTCGAACCGTCTTAACTTTACCAACTATGGGTTTAGCATCCGAGATAATATTACCGAGATTGCAAAGTTAAATCACTTACTGTATATGGATGATTTAAAAATATAGCTGCAACTAGGAACCAGCTAAACCAAATGCTGCATATAGTAGAAGAGTTCTCGAACGAGATCGGCATGCAATTTGGACTAGATAAATCCCGTACTCTCAATATAATCCGAGGAAAAATTCAGCCAGGAGAATATCAGATGCAGAATTTCCAGACCATCGAGGCCATGGACGAACACGAAATATACAAATATTTGGGGATGAAACAATCACAAACGATTGAACAACAAACAATGAAATGCGAACTGACTAACGAGTTTGTGAAAAGGGTAAGACAAGTTCTGAGAACCAATCTCAACAGCAAAAATATGTTTAAGGCACTTAACTCCTACGCATGTTCAGCTCTTAGTTATTCTTTTGGGGTAATTAATTGAAGTAGGACAGACATAGAAAGGCTACAAAGAAAAGTGAGGACCCTACTTACTAAAACGCACAACCACCACCCTCGAAGTGCCACTGAAAGAACAATGCTTCCCCGCCACCTTGGAGGAAGAGGATTAATAGATCTGGGTAAACAACTTGAAAAACAAATCACTAACTTAAGATCCTGTTTTTACAGGCAAGGAGAAAATTTCACGCTGCATCGCGCAATAAATCAAATAGACGATTCTACTCCTCTACAACTTAAGAGCGAGGAAGCGCGCAGCTACCATCATACGGACCAGGAAAAACTCCGCATCTGGGTGGAGAAGCCCCTTCATGGGCGGCATCCTAATGAGATCAGCCAAAATCATGTCGGCACTGCTTCGTCGAACTATTGGTTGGTACCAGGCAAGATGTTTTCAGAAACCGAGGGCTTTCTACTCGCCATCCAAGATCAGGTTATACCAAGAAGAAAATTATCTCAAGCACATCGTCAGAGATCCGTCCGTACAAAACGACAAATGCCGGTATGGATGCCAAACATCAGAGACAATCCAACACATAACAGGAGGATGTCAGGCCTTTGCAGCGACAGAATACAAAGAACGGCACGACTCAGTTGGGAAAATTTTACATCAAGAGCTGGCAATGAAGTTGGAACTTATTACAACAGAGAAGGTTCCGTATTATAAATATACTCCAGAACCCTAATGGAAAATGACTGATATAAGTTATATTGGGATCGCAGTGTACTTACCGATCAACATGTAAGGCATAATAGACCAGATCTTATTTTAATAGATAAAATTTCCAGGAAAACAACTCTAATTGACGTAGCCATACCGAGCAACAATAATCTGCAAGAGAAACACACTGAGAAAATCGCCAAATACAGAGATCTAGAAATTCAAATCGGAAGGCAATGAAGAATGGATAATGTTCAGACCATCCCAATTGTTATATCGACAACGGGTGTAATACCAAAGAGTCTACTGGAATACCTTAAACAACTAGGAACTGGCGAACATCTATATAAGCACATGCAAAAGGCAGTACTACTGGCAGCTGCTCGCAGCACCCGAAAATTCCTAGGAGATAACTCTACATTTCAGGTCACTTAAGCGCACCGAAAAGGGCCCCCCCACAGACCACAGAGCTTAATCCTTTTGATATCGGAGGTATCTGGGATAAGTAAATGATCCCCCCCCCCCTTGGAGGGAGTGCGAGCCTTAACTGGCTGTAAATAATAATAATAATAATAATAATAATAATAATAATAATAATAATAATAATAAAGTATTTATCTTCGAGAAAACTAGACTATACTTTGGATTCAAACTATAAATTCAAACTATAATTAACCTTATAAAACAAAATGATCCTACACAGACATAATCATATCATACATTTAATCAAGTAATATAGTTAACTAAAAAGTGAAAAAAAGAAAAAAACATGATTTTGATACTATAAACTACTGTTATTAAAATGGAGTTTGGTAGATTTTTTGAAGGAAGCGAGTAAGTGCTTACACTTCAAATCATGAGGCAACACATTATAGATACCAAATTTCAAGCCTCATTGGGACTTTGAATCACAAAAATTTTTAGAATGACGAATGTCACGACCATGAATGCTACTGCAGCTTACCAGCTTCTCATATAAGTACCTGGGGACTCTACTATGGACAGTTTTATAAATGAGACTAGCCATATAAACTTTGAATCGTTCTTTACTTTTACTTTTGCAAACTATATTTATCTCTTTGAGCAAGGGTTGGCCAGAATAAAACGCTTCCATAACTGATCACTGAGAGGACTAATGATTGAGTTGACTTTAACTTAATGCTAGTTGATAAAATATCTTTAGACATGTACAAGACTTTTAGTTTATAGTAAGCTGACTGTTTATAGAAACATGATATTCAAAATTAAGTTTATTATCGATAAATATACGTAAGTTTTTTCGCAGCTAGTCGGCTGCAGATTAACTCCCTGGACGGAGACATTCACGCCCAAATCATTCCACACAGGAATCCCAAAAACCAATAGTTTTGACATAGCAGCATTAAGAGCCAGCTTATGTAAACTAGACACTTGCACAATAGCATCAAGATCAGAATTTATGTTTGTTTCCTATGACGGTATTAATTTGATTAATTGAAAATGAGTGATAAAGTTCAACATCATCCGCGTATTGATGCGACTTGCATGTTTTAAGAAACTCAAGAAAGTCAGACGTGTAGACTGAAAACAAAAGTGGTCCCAAAATACTACCCTGCGGAACTCCCTGACCAATAACTACATAGTGCGAAAATACTGAGCTGAGACGAACTCTTGGCACTCCATTAGCCAAATAATCACAAAGAAGATACAAAGCTGAATCGTGTAGGCCAAAATATTTTAAAGCTTAGTAGAGTATCAAATGCTTTACTATAGTCTAACAGCACCATTGCAGTAGCTTTTTTATTATCCATAGCGCGAAGAATATTATCGCATACATGGTGCTCATTTGAAAACTTCCAACCACGCATTTATCGAAAAGCACTGTTTAAAAAAAAACGCCGAAATACGTCAAAAGGTTTGTCAAGGCGGACAACTTTCTAACCTAAAATTACTTCACCCCCTTTTACCCTCTGCCCCCAGGGTCATACCTTAAACATTTTAAATGGCAAGGGGTATCGAGTAATAGCTTGTTTAAAAGGTCTTTTATTTTAACGTTTAATCTTTTTAAATCTGTCATTTCGTTTTCGAGAAAATTAGAAAAATCTTTGTTTATCTTAATTTGTTTAGATAGAAAACAAAAACATGAAAATATCAGTTTTTATTTCAATAAGTGTTCAAAATGTTGCCCGTTTTTGGCCAAACAAGGATATTATAGGCGATGTTCAAATTCCTGACGGACTTTCAAAAACATCTTGTGGGATATCATGGCAGCTGTCGATGATGCGTTGACGAAGTTCATTCAAACTTTCAGGTTGGGGAGTAAACACAATAGATTTCAAATGACCCCATAGAAAAAAGTCTAACGGCGTTATATCAGGAGACCTAGCAGGCCATTCTATAGGCTCCCTTCGCCCTATTCATTTATCTGGAAACTCGTCGTCGAGCCATTGGCGAACGGGAAGAACATAGTGAGGAGGAGCGCCGTCTTGCTGGAAATATATTTCACCCTCATCAAGTATAGGGTTTCCATCATCATCGATTTGGTTTTCAATGGATTCAGTGATAAGCGGATTGATGGTATTTTCCAACATATCCAAATAAATGTCTCCATTTAAATTTCCGTTAATAAATAATGGCCCAGTCACTTTATTTTCTAAAATGCCTGCCCATACATTAATTTTTTGAGGGTACTGGGTATGCCCTTCTACAAATGCATGAGGATTTTCATTGCTCGAATATCTACAGTTATGCTTATTAACAAATCCATTTAAATAAAATGTGCATTCATCGCTGAAGTAGATATTTTTACATGAATAGTATTATCATTAATAGCTTCAATAATTTTTTTCAAAAAACTCAACTCGCCTATCGAAATCGTCTTCGGTTAACTCTTGCAATATTTTCATTTTGAACGGATGAAATTTATGAAGTTTGGTAACTGTGTGAACAGAGCCTAATAAAATACCAGTGGCAGCAACAATTTTGCATAATTAGTATTAGGATTTATTCCAAAATGACCCAAAACTTCAACTTGAGCGGCTTCATCCAAAATTCGCCGATAATCACGTTATTTATTTGCAATAGATCCAGTTTCAGTAAACTCGAGCTTGAGTTCGAGTAGTCGTCGAGGTGCGAGACGGTTAACACATATGATAGGCGGTCTACCGTTTGTTGCGTGTTTACAATATCTTAAATAAACATATTAAGTGTACCGAGGTATGACCGTATTTTAAACTTTTGTTGTATAAAATTTTTGTTTTGGTAAAATTAGTGAAAAATGGCCGGTGGGGCTATGGTCTTCGATGGAGATCTCTTAGGTTTTTGCGTAATATGCAAACAACAGTTTGAGGATATAAAAAATATTATCCAATGTACAGGGTGTAAAAAGTACTATCATGGGAAATGTGGAAATGTTGATATGCGCGGCTTTCACATGAAAAAGGCCACTTGGAAATGTGAAGTATGTGAAGTAGGGTCAAGTGAGGGAAATAGCAAAAGTGAACGTCCAAGAAAAAGAAGCCATGTTGACGATATTCTGGATCAGGATTTTGCCAGTGAAATCAGCAATACCTTGCAGCTTTTGGTGGCAAAGACCAAGGAGCTACCGAAAAAGTAGACAATTTACTAGTGGAAAATAAGAGCCTTAATGATGAAATTGCATCAAGGGGATCAAAGTACCAACACCTGTTTTAACTAATGGGAAACCAGGTACATCGTATGCCAGTGCCTTAAATAACAGCAAGGTTTTGGTTGTAAAACAAAAAGAGGCAGAAAAAAATGTAAATAAAGTGAAGGAGGACATTAGAAGCAAGGTGAACCCAACGGATATAGGGGCGAGATTGTCATTAGGAAAAGCCACCAAGAACGGTGGAATTATAGTCAACTGTGGTAACGAAAAGAACCTTACCAGTATTAGGAGTGAAATGCAGCAGAAAATGGGCGACAAGTACACTGTAGATGTGCCAAAAAATCTGGAAAGGCGAATTAAAGTGGTCGGAATAAATGAAAGTGAACATTTTTTAGGCGATGAAGAAATAGTGTCCAAAATCGAAAAGCAGAATAATATCCAGAGGCGTCCTGATATAGAAATTAAAGTATTACGAAGAACAACAGTGGTAAATAAAAAGTTTAACTTAATCCTGGAAGTTGACCCAATTAACTATGGACTTTTCATTGAAAGGGAAAAAATGAATATTGGATGGAATCGTTGCGTGGTGTTTAATGACTACAATATTAAGAGGTATTTTAAATGCTGTCGGTATGGACATATGGCCAAAGGGTGTCAACAAAGTAAAGTATGTGGTAAATGTAGTGGCAATCATGACGTAAAAGTATGTAACGCTGAAAGGGTTAAGTGCGTAAATTGTGTCTTATCAAATCAGAAATTTGGCCTTAATTTGGATGTTGGTCACGTGACATGGGATGTAGCTAAATGTGAGTCATATAAGAGAATCGAAGAAATCCAGAGCAGAAGATATATAAAATAGCAATTAGACCTAAATATAGTTTTAAATTCTAATATAGTCTATTTTAACTGTCAAGGCTATCTTAACAACAAAGATGGTATTACCTTATTACTGAATGATTGGAGTCCTAAATTTTTTTTATTAAGTGAAACTCATGTGTCAGAAGAAGTAGGACCTTGTGAACTTAAGATAGAGAGGTACAAAATAGAGCAATGTACCACAGATAATAATAGAACTGGCGGTGTATTGGCGCTTGTAAGGAGTGATATTAAATACAGAGTTAAAACTGCACAATGCATTAACAATTATGTGTGGTTGTTGTCTTTGGAGATTTCTTCAGGCAGTAATAAACTGTTATGTGTTGTATATCACCCATCGCAAAAAAAAGACGTAGATTTCATTAAATTTTTTAATGAATACCTGGACCGGATTAGCGAATTTAATGGGACAATTATTATCACAGGTGACTTTAACTTTGATTTGCTTAAGTGCTCCTATTATGCAAATAAAATAAAAAACGACATATATTCCTACGGTTTTACACAAATTGTTAAAACACCCATCAGGATCACAAATAGAAGCCAGACACTAATTGACTACATCATCACAAATGACAAACATCTCCAGCATAAGGTACACTTAACTCCAAAAATTAGTGACCACTCGATTTTGACTGTAACGGATGGCCACCAAAGGCAGAGAATGTTGAAGAGAACCATGCGTAATTATAATAGTGCTATTTTACAACAAGATTTATTACAAACAATTTGGAACAACAATATTTCCAACGTAAATTTACTAGCAGAGTCTTTTGTCACGGATATTTGTACAATTCTAAATAATATGTGTCCCGTGGTAAAAAATGTCATTAAACAAAAATATGTAGATAAGAAGTGGATTACGCACGATATTAGAGTTATGATGTGCGAAAGAGACGTTTTATATAAAAGGGCTGTTTTTAGTAAAACCGAAGCTACTTGGAATGCATATAAAAGGAAACGAAATGACATAGTCAATAAAATCCGACAAGAGAAGGAAAAATATTTTGCAGAGGCCATTGACCAAAATAGAAATAACCTAAAGGAGCTATGGAAACATCTTAAAACTCTCCTATCAGGAAAAAGTCAATTATTACCCAGCGAAATTATTTTTGATACAGAAGTAGTAACCAATGAAAAAAATATAGCACAAAAATTTAACCATTATCTTGCTGACCTAATTGTTCAAAATATACTGCAGCCCAACATAACTCAGATAAACCCCGAGATTCCAACAGCTAATAATTTCTTTACAGATTTTAAAAGAATATCTATGTCCAAGATGAAGGAAATTCTTAAAAATATAAAAAACGTCGGGGGTGGTGAAAGTGGAATAACTAAACATGTTCTATCTGATGCATTTTATGTTATTGGTGACCGACTTTTGGACATTGTCAATACATCACTGAGTAGTGGTGTTTTCCCGGAGTCATGGAAAGTGTCAACTGTCATTCCAGTTCCCAAAGTGCAAAACACAAAAAAACATAGTGAATTTCGACCTATTAACACAGTTCCGATCTACGAAAAGCTACTAGAAGTGTGCGTTAAAGACCAATTAGTGCAGTTTTGTGACAAAAACCAAATAATAGTGCCCAACCAATCAGGTTTTCGTGAAAATCACTCTTGCGAATCTGCAGTTGAAAATATTTGTGATGAATTTCTTAAAGCTATAGAACAACTACGTTTTGGCTGTGTCACTGGACTTTAAAAGAACCTTCGAGACCATATATAGGGATATTTTAAAAAAAAAAATAAAAATTTAAATATAATAATTTTTTATCTGAATATCTAATAGTTAATTACGGCGTACCATAGGGAACAGTGTTGGGCCCATTACTGTTTTTGTTGTACCGGGTGTACAACTAAGACAGGTCGCCGGCCATATCTCAGTAACTAGTCATCCCACAGCATAGGGAAAAAAATATTTTTTATAAAAGCGGCAAAGAAAAATCGTTAGAAATTATTTAAAAGTTCGTATGATGACCGCTAGGGGGTGCAATACAACATTGAAATAGAAAAAATTGGATTTATTGAAAATATTCAAAGTGAATCCTAGAGAAGAATTATGCCATTTTAAAGCATGATAAATTCTAAACATTTTTTATTTCAAACTTTTTTTTCTAATCTGTCAAATAATAAGTGGGGGAAGAGTTGAATATTTATATCTAAAATTCTTGATAACTTTGGATTGGTCTAACGAATTTCAACGAGCTTACTTTTGTTTTCAAGAATAATTATAAGGCTTTTATGTGGTATAATTACTTAGCCGTTTTAGTATTTTTGTTGAGCGCTAGAGGGCGGCATGTGTTATTTTGGACTTTTTCAGCGATTTTCTGGCAAATATTAAATACAACGATATATTTTTTTTTTACTTAAGCTAAAAGAGCATAAAAACATAAAAACTGGCGCAAACCGCAACTCGATATCTTATTTTATTCCGAAATTATTAATTAAACTGTTTTTGAACAATAAAAATAAAACTCCAGAACTCAAATTTTTGTAATAAATAAATTGTTTTATATTTTTAATGGTGTCTTAGATGCTCAAACTGTTTTCCTTCATTTTCAATACACAGTCGAAGTCGTTGCGTCGTTGACAGAACCGCTGTCTGGATTTATGCTGTGGGTAAGGAATTTATTGCATTGCGTATTTGGTTCCGCATGTCGTTGTGTGTTTTGGGTGGGGTGACAAAAACTAAATCTTTAATCCTTCCCCACAGATAAAAATCTAGAACAGTCAGATCCGGGGATCGAGCAGGCCAAGGAAAAATACTTCCTCTTCCTATCCACAAACGATATTGTCTAGTTAAGTATTGACGAACTTGAACGGCAAAATGTGCAGGGCAACCATCATGTTGGAAAATTATTTGCCCTCTTGTTTCCAAATCAACATCTTCCAGTAACCGGGAGATCATTTTGCAAATAAATTAAATACACATTTCCAGAAAGTGTTTGATTGAAAAAGAAAGGACCAATAATTTTTCCGCCAATAATTCCGCACCACATATTTACAGTCCATTTGCCTTGGTGTTGAGTCTCGCAAATCCAACAGGGATTTTGTTCTGCCCAATAATGCAAATTATGCAGGTTTACACCACCATCACTGCTAAATGATGCCTCGTCCATCCATAATATCTTTGAGATAAGTCGGGTATCTTTTCTAACCATGTTCAACAGCCAATAATAGAAGTTGAGTCTGTTATCAGTCTTTTTCGAGAAGCGCCTGGTGCAGAACCACGTGATATGGATGAAGTTTAAGTAAAAAACAATAAATATAATATAATAGGATGCTTATTAGTGTTGTAACAAATAAAAATAGGTACCTGTGCTCTTTCAAAATATTTTCTACTGGGTCGAAGGACACTCCCAATTCCCTACAAATATTTCGGATGCTTAGTTGAGGGTTTATTTCAATATATCCCTAAATATTTATAACGTTTGCCTCTATGCGCCCTCGCCTTCGTCTTCGATGAATATTCCGCGAATAATTTCAGTATTTCTTAGCCTGGTAGCTAAACCGGTAAAGACTCTATGATTATTGTGTCTTTTGTCAGGATATCTTTGGGCATATAAACGGGCTGCAATGCGTGCATTTTGCATTAACTCAAAATACACTGCTAGTTACGTTTGGCATTTTTAAAAACTTAAATGATTTCAAAATCTGTCTTCGACGTTACATTTGACATCGATCATAAACGTTTTATCATGGCCCCGAAAATATTTATCAAATTTATTTGTTTCCAAAGCTTACTATTGACTATGTGACGCAATAATGTCAGCGCGGCGACAGATTTCATTGTTCAAAAGCATTTTAATTTATAATTTTGGAATAAAATAAGATATCGAGTTGCGGTTTGCACCAGTTTTTATGTTTTTTCATGCTCTTTTAGATCAAGTAAAAAAAAATTATATCGTTGTATTTATTGTATCGTACATATATTATATTATGAAAAAGGACAAATTAAAACAAACCGCCCTCTAGCGCTCAACAAAACAACTAAAACAGCTAAGTAATTATACCACATAAAAGCCTAATAATTATCCTTTAAAACAAAAGTAAGCTCGTTGAAATTCGTTAGACCAATCCAAAGTTATCAAGAATGTTAGATATAAATATTCAACCCTTCCCCCACCTATTATTTGACAGATTAGAAAAAAAAGTTTCAAATAAAAAATGTTTAGAATTCATAATACTTTTAAATGACAGCATTCTTTTCTAGGATTTACTTTGAATATTTTCAATAAAACCAATTTTTTCTATTTTAATGTTGTATTACGCTCCCTAGCGGTTATCGTACGAACTTGTAAATAATTTCCAGCAATTTCTCTTTGCCGCTTTTATTAAAAATATTTTTTTCCCTACGCTGTGCGATGAGTAGTTAGTTACTCAGATATGGCCGGCGACCTCTCTTAGTTGTACACCCGGTACATAAATGACGTAGTGAGACTAACAAAAAAATGTTCTATAGTTTTATTTGCAGACGATACCATGTTATATATTATTGGTAAAAACTTAAAACAAATTATAGAGGACATAAATGATGAACTTAAAAATCTATTTTGCTGGCTTTGTAAAAACAAATTAAGTTTAAATACCACTAAATCTAAGTTCTGCATATTTGCAAAAAAATCTAAAACAAGTTCACTAGATGTCCAAAGCATTGCTATAACAATAAACGGTGAAAGATTGATGTACGACGAAAATATTAAGTACTTGGGAACAATTCTGGACTCAAATTTAAATTTTCATTCACACGCTGATTACATTATGAGGAAGTTTTCAAAAAAGGTCGGATTTATAAACAGAGTAGGCCAAAATTTATCACTTTATGCTAAACTTTCTTTATACAATGCCATTGTACTTCCTCATTTACAATTTTTGTTGTACCATTGTTCTCAAAGTGAGTTTAATAAATTACCAAATGATATAAAAGTTTGTAATAGTGTTAACCTCTTCAAAAGGCTACTAAGGGAATACGTCTTAACAAAATATTAATGTTAGTATAACCACAAAAATGGCATTTTTCCCGATTATGACAGATTTTTATTTTATTTTTTGTTTTATTTTTTATTTTTTATTTTCTGTAAATAGGTAATATGTAAATGATTATTTTGTATTCTTAATTATACTGTAAAATTGTCTTTAATTTTAAATATTTAGTTGTGGGACCGCACTATTTTGGCTGAGTCAACAAGGCCGCAACCCGACCCGAGCGCAACCAAATCAAAACATCAAACATCGATTGTGGAATTACGTGTGTGTGTGTATGGATGTAAAATAAACTAAACAAGCTTTGTATTTTTATATTTAATTTTGATATGTCATGTAGCATTTTTGTGCTAAATAAAGATTATTATTATTATTTTAAAATTTTGTTTGTAGTTCCACTAATAACTAAAAAAAAACCTTAAAAGAATACTATTAAAAAAAATAATTCAATACTAAAAGTCTTAATATAAACAAAAATATTTTTCATTTTTTCGTATTTTTTTCTTGTGGAATATATAAAAAAAAAAATACTTTTATCGTCCTTTATAGGTATTTGCCTAATCGTAACGCTATGAAACTTTAAAAAAATCTATACTGTAAATTTTGAATTTTGTCCATTGTACAAAACACTATGCGCTGATGGCATCATTTAAAGTTAAATAGTTTCGAGCTTTAATAATGGTTCTTCATTCATGATTATTTAATCCATTTGCAAAATACTTAATTGCAATTTTTTCATTAACGGGTCTTAAAACTCGCATATTTTGTTCGTTACTATCAGCTTGTATTAAAGTAAAATCAACTAATAATTCCTCAAGTGACTTTCCAAATTCATCTATAGATTTTGATTTTTGCTTTTCGCTATTTAATTTAAAAGATAGTGTTGCAGCCAATTTTTTTGAATAAAATATTTTTTTTTCTGCGACTATATTATGCACGCGACCTCGGGTCCGAAAAATCGTGTTTTTTGGGAAATGAAAATTCATATCTTTGGCTATATGGCTAGCGAAACGATGAAATTTGGCATGGAACCTCTCAATACATTGAGAATGATGGATCCGTAAACCATTTTTTTTCCGGTACCCACAAAGAGAGCGGTTGAACGGCGTTTTAAAAATTAAAACATTTTTTTTTAAACCCAAGTATTAAAAAAACTTTATCAGTTTATCAGCCTTTTACTTTGTTGAACTTTTTTTACTTTTGTTTTTTATGTCACAATTTATTTATTTTTGTAAGCAATATTTTAATTTCTGGATCAAATTATCTTTGTTCTTGTCAGAGTCAACTTTTATCTAAATAATAAAATAAAAATCAGGCATTCGCCTTACCTATTTACTACGAATATAGCAGAAATAAGCATAAAAGTCGAATAATACTAAAAAATCACAAAAAATGTAATAACTCCTAAACTAAAAAAAATCGGATTATATACATGGGGGTGATTCGGATTCCCCTAGGGTTGCTCTATCTCAGGGCGCTCGCTTTACACTCTTTTTTGATACACCCTGTATATTCGAATATTTTTAATAAAATAATAGGGCAAATTTCATTTTGACTCACCCCAGTATAAACATACTGACATTTCAAAAAAAAGGCATTTTTCGAAGACGTCAAAATGTTTGCCGAATTTTCCTAGCCGCTATACACAATTTCCCCAATATGCCCATATTCGGAAAGCCCATTCATTTTCTGATTGGGTGCTTCCTTTCCCCGATCGTTTTCGGTTCATTTTCATTGATAATTGTACAAAAAACCGAACCAAGTCCCGGCCACCTGTCACGAGAAAAAAATTTTCTCACACCAGGCGTCAAAGTATTGTTCCCACTAGCCATTTCTTTAGAGTTTAGGTTGACACCTCCAATTACCTGCAAAAACGCAAAAAAATTGATTGTTTTTATAAAATCGAATTTTTCGGGTTCTTGTACTATCGCTGGAACCCTGAAATTTTAGTATGTGTTGTAAAACAAAATTTCGGATCTTTTAGATGTTGTTTGATCTTTCCACCATGTATAGGGACGCCGCAAATCAATTAAACGCAAAAATTCGAATTGCTCAGAACCTATTAAAGTTGCAAGATTGTAATTTTACACAAATAATGGGGTTATTAAAGTATTTAATACCTGAGAATATAAATAGTCCAGATGCCACCAACAAAAAGTTAGTAAATAAAATGTGATTTTTGGGTCGGACCTTCATGGGTTAAGTTCATTATTGCTCGCCATGTATGGTTTACAAAAATTTCGGTTATATGGCATATTATTATGAAAGATAAAGGATGACGTTATTTAAAAAAAAAAATCCCAAAATAAGTATCGTTTGGCAGATAATTCCAAAAAACTGAAAATGCCAGAACTCGTAAAATATTTTTTTTTACAAAAAAAAGCTCCAAGTATGTGAAATCTTTTATAAAACGAAGTCTTTTCGCGGAAACACTTTTTTTTAGCCTCAGGAGAAGTTTGAATTTTTTTTTAGTCACTTTTGTTCGCTTATAATAACTCACCCTGTATATCGATCAGGCCCAAAAAGCACACAGCTCTTAAGCTTCTAATAGCTCTTATGTCCTAATAATTTCAAGTCGTTTAAAAGTTTTTTATTTGAGTTCTCGCGTCCGGAAGGAGTTTGACCCGTTTTTTTACGAATTTTTGACTTTGACTCGGTACCGCTCCCTTTGTGGGTACCGAGAAAAAAATTGTTTATGGATCCATCATTCCCAATGTATTGCGAGGCTACATGCCAAATTTCATTGTTTCGCTAGCCATACAGCCAAAGATATGAATTATTATTTCCCAAAAAAACACGATTTTTCGGACCCGAGGTCGCGTGCATAATATAGTCGCAGACGCTCCGAAAATTTTACTTTTTTTTATTAAGTTAAAAATCTGCTGTATATTTTATAGTGGTACCACTAAATTGTTTAAATCTATCGTTAAGAATACTATCAACTGCATTAAAATACTTATCTATCTCATTTACATACAATTTGACTGAATTAAAAATATTTGGGTCATGCAGTTCACTATTAAAATTAACAGATCAAACGAACTTACCTAAGTGAAGTTCGATCTGGATTATATGAAGCCTGTCGAAGTAAATAAGTAGAATAGGTAGTATCTCCGATGGCATCGAGTCTCACACAAATTCAAAGCAAATAAAAAAACCCCCCCGGTCCTGCATACCTAAATCCATCCTCTGAGGTCCCAACCCGCATTGCATACCTTCAGTCTTCTTCAAAGCTACATTGTTACAACCAAGGGAAATAAATAATAGGGTAGGGAAGGGACTTATTTACTTCGACAAGGCTTCATATAGTCCAGATCGAAATTCACTTAGGTAAGTTCGTTTGATCTGTTAATTATATTTCAGCCTTGTCTCGTTAATAAGTAGAATAGGTAGCTATTTTATGAACATGTTATATTAATAATAATTAAACAACATAACGAACAGAATAACGAGAAAAATAATATTAGGCACACACTTAGAATTGGTATGTACATAAAACATTAATTCTAAGGATGGCAACCACATAATATGGTTATACATTTATTTTTCAAGATAACTTATATCTTAATAAAAATGTACCTACTTAATATGACAAATAAAAAATCTGGAAAATATTTTCCTATACTAACATTAGAAGCAAGAAACTTAAAGATAAAAACTCATCATAATACTAACAACTAAGAACAGTTGTTTTCTTTTTGAAGCAAAGGTCTGTTATAATGATTGGCAAAAACAGAGGATTTCTCCGACCAGCCAGCTGCAAGCCGAATAGAGTCATAAGATACTCCCTTTCGCGCAGCTGCAGACGTCGCAGCATGGCGAGTACTATGAGCTGTAAATTGGTTCGTATCCAACCCGCTCTTCTTTAGAATCACCTTTAACCATCTAGAAATTGTTTGAGAAGTGACATCTCTATGAGGTTTCTTAAAGATAATAAAAAGATTTTTTGACGTCTGTCTTAAATTTTTGATTTTATCTAAATACTCAATTAAGGTTCTAGCTGGACAAATATTCTTATCTTGATTAAAGAAAGGCAAAAGAAGAGTAGGTCGAATACGACCTTTGGCTGAAGTTTTTTAGGTATTTTAACCTCAACTTTGTTTTCATCTATAATAATATTTTCAACTTCTATGTTGGCTAAAGTCTGTACTCTTTGACCAGTAGCCAAGGCAATCAGGATTAATAATTTATATGTGAGGTCTTGAAGGCTTATTGTTTCATTAGACATAGATTTAACATATGTCAAAACAATAGAGGGATCCCATGTGTAATTGTATCTGGGAGCAGTAGGTCTTAAACTATGGACCCCTTTAAAAAACCTCTTAATTCTAAAATCCGAAGTTAATTCTAGCCCCAAAATGTGAGTAAGAGCTGCTCTAAATGAATTTAAAGACGTATAAGTAGCTCCATTTTTAAATTGAGTAGTTAGAAATTTGAAAATATCTGGGACAGAGGCTGAATAAACAGAGAATCGAGATTTTCTAAATTGCCACCACAGTTTAAGACCTGAATTATACTGTTGAATTGTAGAGGTAGTAATGGAGGCCAAGCAAATTTCTAAAGCTTCTTCAGGTACTGAACCAGCTTTCAGGGCTTGGAGGATAACACTCCTGCCACCAGGGAAATTTTTTGCCAAAGTGGATGAGGCACGTTCCTAAAAGAAAGTAAACGTTCGTCAGCCTCGAAAACTAAAGGTGTTGATTCTAATAATGATGTAAAAAGTGGGTAACCTCCCAACCATGATGAACTTTTTGCATTTAGCATTAATTTTTGAAGCAAAGAGATCAACTTCTGGTTTCCCAAAAGTGGATATTATATCTTTAAACACCAAGTTGCTTAATTCCCATTCGGTTTCTTTGGATAATTTAAGTCTGGATTGTGCATCTGCTTCAAAATTGTCTTTAGACTTTATATAACTGGCATATAAATAGATATTTTTACCCTCGCACCATTGCCAAATAATACGAGATAATTTATTAAGTGATTGGTGCTGTACACTTCCCATCTTATTAATATAAGCCATGGCAGTTGTATTGTCAACTCGGAATAATATATTGCAATCTGAAGCATTTTTAGCAAAATGTTTTAAAACCAAATAAACAGCTTTTAGCTCTAAATAATTTATATGATAAGTTTTTTCTCTTTCGGTCCAAAAACCATGTATTTTTTTCCCATTACAATATCCCCCCCCCAACCAGTATTCGAAGCATCGGAAAAAACTTCCATACAATAAGAATCTTCTTTAATCGCATTATTAGCTGTAGATAAATTTGTTAGCCACCAATTAAAATTTTCATTGAGTATAGAAGATATTTCCATTTTTGCATTAAAATTGCCTGCAGATTTTTTTAAAGCTAAGAATTTTTCACGCTCAAAAAGTTTGTTATAAACCCAACCATATTTAACTGCAGGACAAATGGAACAAAGAGTACCAAGAAATCTAGCAAATTCCCTTATTCGACAATTTCGAGAATTTGAAAATTTTCTTAGCAATTTTCAAATTTTTTCTTCAGGTAGCGAAACAGTCATTGTTGTAAAATTATATAAAAATCCTAAATATCGAACACAAGTTGAGGGCCATAATACACTTTTTTTGTAATTAACAATAAAACCCAAGTTTTGTAATAAAAACGACAATCGACTATCAACGACATGATAATATTATGGCACTCTTTTTGGGAATTACCAAATAGCAACAAATCGTCTAAAAATAGTACACATGTATGATTTCTGCTCCTTAAATAGGCTAGTATTGGTTTCATGATCTTGGTGAATACTAAAAGAGCAGAGTTTAAACCAAAGGGTAGACAATTATATTCATAGAGCTGACCATTGAAATAATATGTTGTTTAAAAATTGGAATTAAATCGTAGGCGTCCTTAAGGTCTAATGTTGCCATAAAAGAGCCTTTTTGAATAAGTTTAGTCACAGTCTTATGATCCTCCATTTTAAAATGTGTAGTTTTTAAAAATTTGTTTAAAGATTTTAGATTTAAAATTAACCTATGACTTTCATCTGGTTTCGGAACTAAAAATATTTTTGAAGCATACTGATTTTTACATGGTGTTACTTTACTAATAGCTCCAATTTTTAAAAGGTCTTCAATAGACGAATTAATGGAACTTTTTTCAGAAACAGACCATTTACCATTTTTTACAAAACCATATTTTTGAATAGGCTTTTTAATAAAAGGCAACCTATAACCTTCAATATATGATAAAATAAATTTGTCATTAGTAACTTCATGCCACTTATTTACAAAATATTTTAATCTAACGGCATATACACTACTAACCCCTTGCTTAACTGTCGACGTCGACGGAACCTCTCCATCTGTGTTTTGGGCAGTTCCCTCGGTTTCCTTTCCGTCCGTTGATCTGGATGGTTCTTCCGCTGTTGACGTTGGTAGAAATGAAGTCTCTTGTAATAATGTCCAGCTCGAGTGCTCCCCTGCAACTGAGCTGGACCCCTGGAGTTTAAATGAGTGTGACTGACAGGTTTCTTAGCAGTTTTCGGCTTAACCTGCTTAAGTTCTTCGCCTGATTTTTCCAGGTTTTTTGCAGCCTTCACTCGTTCTTCCAATGCTTGACCAAACAAAAAATTATCAGTAAGCGCAGCAGAGAGCGTATCTTTTAGATCATTATTCAAATTTATAGAAATAAGATCTTTGCGTGTCATGGTGTCAAGATGGTGTAGATGACACAATAGGCGGCTAGCATTACTTAGGTATTGCATATATACGTTGTTGCCCCCCCCCCTTCTTCAGCTAGCATCAAAGTTAAGGCTTGGGAAATTGTTGATATGCTTGCAGCCACAAGCTGCTGTTTTCGCACCAGGCGCTCATCTCTGCGGAGTATTTGAGCAGTTAAGGCTGCCTTAACCTCGGGATTTAACTGAGGTACTTCCAGAGACTTAAAATTTTTTGGTATTATATGTTTTTGGAGAAGAACTTGAATATTCTCCTCACTTAAACCATTCTGTAAAATATTACTCCAGAGAGACTACTGCCTCATAAATTGGAGGTCCTAAGACGGTCTTATTTATTGGCTCATCGCCAAGTATCTGCAAAACGTCAGAACTCAAAGATTTTTCTTTTGCTTCCTCTGATTGCACGATCGGGGGCTGAGGATTTTTTTTTGCTGTTCAGAATCACCTGAAGCAATAAAAGAGACATGTTAATTTCTAATTTGTATTAAAACAGAATCAAAACAATAAGCATATTAAAGTGTTATCAAAAACACATAATATCATGTCTCGAACAACAAATACATGTAGGTTGTACAAAAATATGTTGCCAAAAACATAATTTCAAAATTAAGTTTATTTTTTCACTAAAAATAAACAAAGGTACAGGCATGTACCTTTAAACACACTAAAATTAATATTCTGTTGCCACCAAAAACAACAAATATATATATGTACTTATATTACCAAAAACATAGGTACTTTAAACATTAAATTATGTTGTCACCCAAAACAACAAATTAATGTAGGTAAGTATGTTACCAAAAACATACTCAAAATATTATGTTGTCACCAAAAACAACAAGTATGTATGTTGCCAAAAACATACAATTTAAAATGTACGTCACCAAAAACGTACAGTTTGGTACTTACCTGTTTAACTGGTGGACATCCACCCTAACTGTTTCACGAACAGAGTGGCGAGGCGACAAATCACTATCATACGGTAAAGAATATGCACTCGGTTCTCCGGCATCACCGCCTCTAGAGCTCTCCATACTCTCCAAACGTCGCCTTTTTTCCCGACTATTAATTTCATCTAATTGTCTTTCGGCCAATCGTTTTTCTAAACGCCGATTTTTCCGGGTCCGTTACAGTAGCCCCCCCCCAGTTGCTTAAGAGCATTAATTTTTTAGCACCCTATAGCTCTCACCTAGCACTACCTAGCACCCAACTTACAGAGCTAGCACCACACCCCCCAGCGAATTATAAAATATTTTCACCGGGGGGGGGCTAATGTAACGCAACCCCCCCCCCCCCCGTTTGTGTTATTTCCCCAAAATGTTAGCACTCGATATTCCTTACCTAGCACTACCTAGCACCCAACTTAGAACGCTAGCACCACCTCCCCTAGCGAATTACAGAACATCTTTACCGGGGGGGCTAATGTAACGCGAGCCCCCCCCGTTTGTGTTATTGCCCCAAAATGTTAGCACCCGATAGCCCTCAGCTAGCACTACCTAGCACCCAACCTAGAAAGCTAGCACCACCTTCCCTAGGGAATTACAGAATATTTTTACCGGGGAGAGCTAATGTAATGCGAGCCCTCCGTTTCTATATTCCTCCAAAACTTTAACACGGTTTAACATACTACTAGCACTAATTAGCACCCAACTTACAAAGCTAGCCAACATCCCCTACCAAATTTTAGCGAACAAATTTACTGCATGGAGGGTGAGGGGTAGACAATGTAGGTAATGTAATGCTTGCGAAAAAAAAGGGATGAATTTTCGTGCTAAAAATGGAAAAAAATAACACGTTAATGCGTAAAAATATTTTATTTTTCAGAGTGAAATATAAATATTCTTATTTCACATTCAACTAAAGATAAAGTTTTAATATTACAAAAATGTGTTAAAATAACAAGTTGGTTTCAGTAGTTATTTAATGCACATTATGTTTGACAGAAAAATTATCACTTTTTAATTTCGTTTATTTAAGTTACTTTACTAGTAAAACATCAAAAAAAGTAGCCTTGTAATTGGCTAAAAATAAAAGAATTGAAATATTCTAACAAATAACAAATGTAGGTACAAAAAAAACTTAACATTCTTGGTAACTAAAATAAATGGTACAAATGGTGTAGTTATACAGGTTATTTTGAGAAAATATCCTTATTTAACAAAAATAAAACAGAAATAAGAACCATATTTACATTTTTTGTATTGTATCAAATTTTAATGAAGAATGCATTAATTTGAAATTAATCGAGTTCACTGCAACTGAAGCTACGAAGTATAAATTAAAACTCGAATATTAATGACAGTGGGGGGCGATATATCAATTTTCTTTTTTTGTAGGTCATCATAAAGTTCAAAACGCTTGTTATGACGGACACAGTAAGCTCTAAAATGCCCTACGTTTGAACCAATATGTGATACTATTCCACGAAGTTGATAAGTTTTGTTAAAAATATATAATGTTTGATTAATACTATTTAATGAACATTCTGCTGTTTTATTCGACATCAAATGGTTCCAAAATTAGAAGGTGTGGATTTATGGATATTTTATTACACATGGTATCAGTTTTGCACTGTATACAAATTTTTTCTTTAGGGATAGTATTCCTAATTTCCTGCTCTAAATCATTAAAGTTTAGACTACAAGGTATATAAGATTTTTTCGTTATTGACAGAAAGCTACAATTTTTGCAGTTTTTTATATATTCTGCCGAAAACATACTTCCACTAAAAAAATGATCTAGGACCTCAGAGATTGTAGCCTCGCCTTTTTTTTTAGTCAGACCTTGAGCAAGCTCTGTCATAAGCCATGTTAAAAAACACTCTGCTCTTTTGTTATACGTACTTCTGCATGCACCTTTTTTGATCATGTGTAGGACAAATGTAACAAACTTATTACCTACGATGCTCTCTAAGTAAGAAAATTTCATTACAAATTATGAAGACAATCAAATACTAAGTTTTAGTTCGTTAAATAGAGCATAAAAAGCTTAGTAACTCTACGAAATTTTATTTAAAAAATATTAAATATTAAAAATATTAAAACAAACACACAAAATGGTTCTACGTGACAAAATCGCCGCGGACCTTTCGATTGCTTAGCCTGAATTTCTTCTGGTCTCTTTACATTACATCGATAAAATAATAATTGAGTTAATAATTCGAACAAATAGCTAATATTATTGGTTAGTTTATAAAATAACCAAGTAAGCACAAGCACCATAATATGTACATAAGTGTTTTTAGCATTGACTTGACTATTTTATTTTCGAACTTGATTTGACTATTTCATTTTTGAATTTTTTAATAACCCCAACAAATCAATACCTACTGGCCCAGTCTTACTGCCTTTGACTACTTCACATGTTTATCCTATCAGCGGATACCAGCTAGTTTGGTATTAATATGCTTACCTCTTAGATAAACAGAATCAAAAGAAAAATGACCGACTCAACCAATGACTTAACTAAACACAACAAAAATTACGTAGGTATGTAAGTAAAACTTCACTTTTTCAGTTAATGCGTGTAAATTAAATAAAGTTTAATAAAGCAAGCCTAAAACAAATCAGAGGAGCACTGGGAATCCCAGCGTCTTGACTGACATTTAGGGAGACCGGTCACAGGGCTTCGGCATGTTGCGGGTTGCGTGTATTCCGTATATCGTATTTCTCTATCACTATAAAGTAAGGTGTTATACATATCGCTTTAACTGACTATTGGTTAGTTCAAATTGAGGATTGAGATTGAGAGATGATAAGATTGAAAAAGATAAATATAATAAAATTAGGCAATAATTTATAAGAATTAATAAAAATTAGCAAATTGGCGGCTTAAATACCAACGTATATACTTAATAATCAACAAATTATACTGTTAATTATATTTTTGATTCTGGATTTATTTTTTCCTTGATTTTTTCAGAGGAAACTATTTTAATTAATTTTTCTTTAAAGTGAAAATTCTGAACAATAATATAGGTAGTTTTGTTTGCAAGGTTATATTTTTAACAGATATTCCTTTTTGGTAGACCTGCCTATATCTGCGAATTAAAATGCTAATATATGTTTTTTTTAATTTCTTAGCGTCATTTTCTTAAGCATCAAATTAATATTAATTATAATTTGGGCCATCCTGTACATAATTTGTAAAATAATAAATTAACCAAGGTCATCGAGTAAGAAAAACAATATTGTCAAAAAAGTATTTAGGTTATAAATCAAATAATGAAGGCAAAATTTAAAAAAACCTCTGTTGATTTAAATTCAACTGAGTATAAGCCACCGCGTCAGCGGCAACGAGCTCGTTGATTCCCCATCTCGCTTTTACACCACCCAAGCTTTTTCCATCTCAAGAAATATAAACTTTTCTGACCTTTTTTTTATGACGCGCGTGCCTTCTTCTTAGTTGAATTTATCTTCTACAATAAATACACAAAATAAAACATACACGTCTCAATCATATCTCAAGATGAACAGCGTCGATCGATATAGCCAATTAACCCTACCCGAACCCCCTCCTGCTAAAAATGTTCAAATATTCTGTAATTCACTAAGGAAGGTGGTGCTAGCTTTCTAAGTTGGGTGCTAGGTAGTGCTAGCTGAGGGCTATCGGGTGCTAAAATTTTGGGGAAATAACACAAACGGGAGGGGCTCGCGTTACATTAGCCCCTCCCGGTAAAAATGTTCCGTAATTCGCTAGGGGAGGTGGTGCTAGCGTTCTAAGTTGCGTGCTAGGTAGTGCTAGGTAAGGGCTATCGGGTGCTAAAATTTTGGGGAAATAACACAAACGGGGGGGGGTTCGCGTTGCATTAGCCCCCTCCCCCGGTGAAAATATTCTATAATTCGCTGGGGGGTGTGGTGCTAGCTCTGTAAGTTGGGTGCTAGGTAGTGCTAGGTGAGAGCTATAGGGTGCTAAAAAATTAATGCGTTTAAGCAACTGGGGGGGGCTAGTGTAACGGACCCGATTTTTCCGTTCTCTAGATCGACTACGAGAATGTTGTCGTTTACGGCTGCGCTTAGGCATATTAACCTATTTATTTAATGAACAACACGGTAACACGGTACAAAATAAAAATCGATAATTTCGAAAAGCGGAGCGGTACATATGGTCGACTCGACACACAAACGAAGACTAAAGAATACTACTCCTAGTATTTATGCCTCGTCTCGTCTCTTCAAGCAAAATCTAAACGATTTCAGATAGAGACAAATGGTCTGCAATTTTACGTTCAAATTTTTTTTAAAGTTATCCACTATCAAAATTTTACATTTTGTCAACATTTTTGTAAGAAATATTTCTTACCAAAAACCACAAATTTTGAAAAGGGACAGGATTTTAATTTTATATTACTGGACAGCTTTTAAAAAGTTAAAGACAGACAAATGCAACCAAGAGAGAAAAAAACCACGCAACGTTTTTTTTCTCTCTCAAATCGTTTGGACTTTATTAGTATGTTAAAGATGCAAAAAGGTTAGCAATATATAGACTTTTTTTAACGCATCGCCTTATGTGCTGTCACTGCATAGCTTAGGTATAGTTCAAAAATTTCAGATCAGATAATTTGTGAAACACCTTTAATTTACCATTTATTTTCCTCTTTACACGATACTTAATTATATTGCTCTCATTTATTAATAAAAATTAGTCCAAAAGAATAGTTTTATTTCATCCAGAATTTGGGATCGGTTTTGGTGGAGGTGAAGCAACAGGTAAAAATGAATCACTAAGAAAATGTTATGTAATGGTCATAAAAAAATCTTACTCTCTAAAATCGGAGTTGATGGAAGTATAACCTTTATAGCACCAACCAAAAATTTACAAAGCAAAATCAACTTAACAAATAGCCATCCACTAAGGAAAGAACCTTTCGATTTAGACGTAATATTATTGTAAATAAAAGCTTCGTATATTATGCGATCACTATAATAACGCTGTTCTTGTTGTGAGTGTTTACTATATAAACTTTTTATCATTTTATATTCAATAACTGAATGTATAAATTTTGATGGACTCTTTTTAATGACCATACCATTTAGCATACATCCTTAGGTATATTGATATTGATAAAGTTATATACTTTAACCACTTTATACATATAATATACATCCTATATATAATATATGTATAAAGGGTAGGTATACCTACCTACAAAAGAAATTTAAAAGCATTTAATAATTCTATTAAAATTATGCGAACATAAAAACTCGTGTTAATAGCTATACAGATATGATCATTCTAACTTCGCCTATAGGAATTATATATCGTGGTAGGTCTCGCAACGTTATGACAATATACTCAAAGCAGCGTACCCTGCCGAAGCCCGAAACCGAAACTTTTCAGTCAGTATTCTTAAGGCGTTCAAGTGGGGATGCACTGCTCTGTGGCAAATTAAAAAAAAATTGTTTTTTTTGAGTCTTTGCTGCTGCCTGTCCTAACAGCAAAAAATAAACTAAAAACCGACTGCAATAATGTTGTAAACATAAATTAACTAAATATTGGACAGGAAATAAACAAATTAATTCAAAATAAAGCAAAAAATTAAGTTAATTTAATAATATTAAACAAAAATTAAAATTATCCTATGTCAGGTTCAAAAAGGCCACCCTGCTTAGCAGTGCAGTACGTCAGTCGATCATAAAACGACCTTCTCGTGTTCGACAACATTTCAATGGAGATACTATTAAATGCTCGCATAATTTTAACACAAAGCTCTTCTAAATTAGTAGCCCGTTCATTTTCGTGCCTATAAATTTGTTCTTTTAGGTATCCCCAAAGAAAAAAATCATTGGGGGCTAAATCGGGGCTTCTGGCGGGTCATTTAATAGTACCGTTTCCACTGATTGTTCGATCAGGGAAAGACGTTTCGAGAAATTGACGTACCACTAATGAGTTATGAGCGGGACAACCATCCTGTTGAAACCAAACTTGTTCTAAATTGATATTGAGCCCTTGAATAGCAGAACTTCATCCCTCAAAAGGTTTCCATCGATAAAAAAAGGGCCTATAATTGAATCACCTAAAATGCCAGCCCATACATTAACCTTTTGAGGGTATTGTGTACGTGTTGGTATGCTTATGTGCTTGTTTTCCCTCGAATAACCCACTGTAATGGACGGATTATGTTTACCACAAATAGAGAAAGAGGACTTATCTGAAAACAAAATGTTACTAATAAACATTTCGTCCCGATTTGCCCTTTCCAATACTTGATGGCAAAATTCCATCAGTCTCTCATGGTCCCGTGGGAAAATTTCTTGGGTTTTTTGCAACTATAGCACTTGTACTTATTTCTTTTTAAAATTCTTCTAACCCTTAAAGGCTCAATACCCGTTTCTTTGGCAATGGTTGTACTATTGCAAGGAAAGTTCATTTCAGCAACAGCACAAACATTAACCTCTCGAAGCTCCCTTTCTTCGCCTAGCGGTCTAACAACAGGTGGTTGCTCATTTGCGTAGCATTTCCTGCAATTTTGCAAGCACCCAGAGGTCTCAAACCTATGGATAATTGCAAAAATTGTGCTGCGTACAGGAATGGGCCGATTTTCGAACGTGAATGCAATTCTGCCTGATATTTCATCAACAGAACTGCCGGCATAATACCACTTAATAATTTGCTTTTTTTCCTCAAGAGAACACATTTTAACAAGAAAATAGTGAGCGGTTTTAAATTTAATCTTTGCTGATTAAGCAGGAAGCTAGGAATAAAAATAACGTTTAACGTTTAAAATGCAATCTCATATTGGCAGTGCAGTGTGGTGGGGATAAGAATTGTCTCGTTTTTCGATGAACGAGCGGAGAGCCGTGCGGCAGAAATATCAGTGTTGCCAAACGGATTAATGTGGAAACGGCATGTATTGTGCCCTCTGTCTGTCTCATGCGGACTCTATATGTCCCCTCTCGCTTACGCTCATAGACTATTTCCTATAGGCGAAGTTTGAATGATTACATCTGTATATTCAGACTCGTGTTAATGTCATATATTTTATAGATCTACCAATTAAATGCTTAATGCGGTTAAGAATAAAAAAACCTTATTTTTCAAACAAGAGGAAATACCGCAGTTCTGCCTTAATTGCAGTCAACTTAGCAACCGTACCCGCATAACCCCCTGTCAATCAAATTGTGACCGTTGCTCTTTAAGGTCTTGTCCTCAGAGGATGGATTTAGGTATGCTGGACCGGGGGGGTTTTTTATTTGCTTTGAATTTGTGTGAGACTCGATGCCATCGGAGATACTACCTATTCTACTTATTTACGAGACAAGGCTGAAATATAATTATTCCTAATAGTATCAATTTTCCTTTTCTTCTTATTTGTTACCTCGATATTGCTTCGTTGTTCTGTGTTATCCTTTTTTTTAATTTCGATACTCTACTTTTAGTTCCTTCAGCATATTTATAAATTCATCTCCTTCCTTAGACATTCCATATACAAGCTTATAATATTATTTTAGTACCATAATTATTACTACCATATTTCTTTCCGGATCTTTCTTTCTATTGACTTTTTACAACGGATAAATATGCACCATCCCAGAAAAGCAATCATCAAGATCAGCAAAATGATTTCACTATTGCCGACTTGTGCCATAATTATTTCTTCTTTTGATTGTTGACCGCCCATTTTATATTGGATATACAAATATAAAATGGGCGGTCAACAATTTCAAAACTTCCAAACAATACGTTAGTGGCAGGGTCGCCATGTGGTAACGGGAGGTTTAATTATATTTTATTAAGACAACTTGTTTCTCTCATGTCTAAAATAAGTCGTAAAATAAATTGCTTAGCTAAACTATTACAAATAAAACAATTATTAATAAACATATTTCTACAATATTTGAATAAGCTATTGACTAATATATGTAATTATAGTAACATAAAATATATATTACGTATGTAGGTACCTATTATATGCAAAATAACCCACTATATGAAAAACTTCATTCTAAATAATATTACATAACTTAAAGCCTCTATTATTATACTACAACCCTATATCCAATAAATTTTGCAAGATGCGTAAAAAAAATTGGGTCATGAAAACAACAAACCTAAATCTTGCCATTTTATATAATGTCATTTCTACACACTTTAATAAAAAAAAAATTAAAAAAAAATTAAAACATATTTTATTTGTATTTTAGATGTACCATCAGCTAAGAATCAAAATTCTTGGAGACTGCTACTACTGTATTAGCGGGGCTCCAATTGAAAGACCAGACCATGCCGTACTCTGCGTTCATATGGGACTTTCAATGGTTAAGGCCATTAAGTAAGTTTTTTTTATATAAACTGAGAATATGTGTTTTAAGAATTGGCTTTAAACATTACTGACTGATTTAACATTAAATCATAAGTTCTAGTCCTGTTCCAGGATTTTTATGTCTTCCACCAATTAGAATTAATTTTCTAAATATTTTATGTATTTAAAGTAATTTTTCGTCTTATTATAATTGGAAATAATGTTTTGTACGTGGATTTTCAGGCCTTTAAAATAACTTTCATTATGTCTTTCAGGTATTTGACTTAATTTTAACGTTCTCGAAAGCAATTTTTGTTTCAGGCTTTTAAATACATTTTTTATTGTGTTTCAAGCATTTCATGTCTTCCACGAATTTTCATATATTTTATACTTTTAAAGCAATTAATAAAAAAAAGTAAATTAATGCCACAAAATTGCCAAATATTTGTTCTTCTTTATTGGCGCGAAAAAAGTAAACAAAACATTAAAATTCTCTGCTCTTTAGTAAAACAAATTACTAAAACGACTTTTCTGCCGCCGTCTCTGACTTTTGCAACTTAAGCAGGGTCAATAAGAATCGGCGGTACTGTTCTCCAGCCAAAATTGAGACCGAAATATGTTTATGTTACTCTGGCAGTATTATGCTATTTCAGATATTTTAAAGGTTTGGGTCTGAAAGATGATAAAAAAAGAAAAATAAGTGAGTCTATCGGTTCGTTTGGAAGAAGATAGTTTTGGAGTCACCTTTTGTACGTTGAATTGAATAAATCATTTACTCGAACGGAATATTGATTTATCCTGAATAAATATATTATACGGGTCGTAACAGTGCAGCGGCGGGATAATACACGCTCTATCCGAAAAGACTGTTGTTTTATGTTATTTAGTTTTTTAAGTTTAGTTATTAAGTGCTGAGGCAACAACTTTAGATTTATTTTGTTCGATTGTTTTAGTTTATTTGTTTTGTTTTGTGTGATTTGTGGACAAGTGTATTAAGTGTAAATATGGGAAAAAGAAGGCGAGATAGCTCTACTAGTTCTACGGCTAGTAGATCGAGTTCCTCGTCATCTAGTAGTGACTGTGCTGGGCGGTATAAAAGAAAATATTGGAAGCACAGGAAATCGTCTGCAGCATACAAGGCGCAGATAAAAAGTCATACACCACCCATAGAGAACACAAGCAGATCGATAGCAATAAGCGAAGTAGTTTGTCAAATTCTGCTGAAATTGCGGGTACCTCAAGTTGTGCTGCTGCGGTACAAGAAACACAGATTGCACAGCAAAGAATTAAAGATTTGGAAGATCTGGTTAATCAGCTGTTAGAAAAAGATAGTAGAGTAACCAGAGTTTCGATAAGACCTGACTGTATTCCAGAGTTTTCATGCAAGGAAAATGAAAACTGCCGGAAGTGGCTAGACAAAATTGATCAGCTGGCTGAGATAAATAGGTGGGACGAAAAGACTACCATTTACTATATGCAATTTAGATTAGGGGGACTTGCGAAAACATGGTATAATAGTCTTGAAAATTACATCAGGATTATCCAACAGCTCTGAAAAAACTTATTCAGAGAATAAAGCGTCCCAACGAAACGTGGACTGAGTATTATTTTGCAAAAACCCAATTACTTCGTCAATGCGACATTACTGGCAGAAATGCAGTAGTGATGATAATCGATGGTATTCAAGATAGTACCATATAATCAGGCGCAAAAGTTGGGAGATACGCCACTCCAGAGAACTTGTTTTCCGATTATCTGTCTACTTTAACCGTGACTATATTGAATGACCCAAAGCCGCATTATTCTAGCCAAAGCTCTAGCCACAAAAGACCTGATAAAAGAGTTGATCAACGTCGACCTGAAATTAAATCTGAGATTAGACAAGTTTTGCCCAGAGGAAAATGTTTTAATTGCAGACAATTTGGACACATGTTAAAGCATTGCGCATCGCCTAAAATAGAATGTTCTGTTTGCAAAAAGTTAGGACATAACGCAGATACTTGTTATAAGAATAAAAATAAACCATCACACACACGCAGTGCTATGCTGTGCCATACGAAGTCACGTCCAGAATATAATGGATATTTTGTCAACTGTACAATAAATGCTCATGATATTCAAGGATTTATTGACTCAGGATGTGAAGTTGTTATAATCCGTCAAAGTGATGGCAAATACGTTGGAATCACTTGGAAAGATACTGATGTGTGCTTGAATGGTTATGGAGGATGTTTGACTAAAGCTTTGGTAACATCCCAGGTGAAAGTAAAGGTGGATTTATTTGAAGCTGAGGTTCCCATTTTTATAGTCATGGACCACCTTCAGACCATGCCATTATTGAGATCTGTACTGGACAAATCAGATGCGGTGACTGTTGTTCGGCATGGTAGTATACGACTATTTACCTCCGAAATGGCGCAATTACCTGAAGTAGACGAGTTACCTCCACAAAAATTATGTTTGAGAGCAAACGAAAATGTGGAAATACCACCAAACCATGTGGGCGTTATTCAGTGCAACTCCAATACCGACTATACTGGAGATATTTTTGTGAATATTCGCAAGTGGTATGAACCAACGAGAGAGTGCGTAGTACGAAGCTGCGTGACTTCCTCTTCTTAACTTGTCAGAAAATACTATAACTGTGAACCAAGGACAGATTGTAGCACGTGGTGTTCCATGCTCTGAAAAAAATGTAGGGGTAAGTGTCAATAAAATTGATAATGTAAGTTTGCCAAAATTTTCATTAGATAATATTAAATGTAACATATCTAAAAACATATCGCATGCTGATTTAAATAAGCTTTTGTGATTTGTCAATAAAGACAGAGTTTTGCACAAAATATTAATGAACTAAGTGAAATTAAAAGTTCTAAAATGACTATAAATCTTTCGGATGATAAACCTGTAACGTACAGGTCTTATCGTCTCTCTTTTAACAAAAGCGAAAAAGTACGCGATATTGTTAACGGACTGTTAAGTGCTAAAATTATTCAAAAATCGCAGTCACCTTATGCCAGTCTAATTGTCCTGGTTAAGAAGAAAAATGGTGAAATAAGGATGTGTGTGGATTATCGGGCATTAAATGTTAAGACGATTAGAGACTGTTATCCACTTCCCCGGATCGATGAACACTTAGAAAGGTTGAAGGAATGCAGGTACTTTAATACACTTGATATGGCTAATGGGTATCATCAGATCAAAATGACAGAGGAATCTAGACAGAAGACGGCTTTCGTAACACCTGATGGCCAATATGAATACTTAAGAATGCCATTTGGATTGGTAAATGCCCCAGCTGCTTTCCAAAGAACACTTAATCAAATGTTGGGTTCCATGAGGTTCACAACGGCCTTAGCTTATATGGACGACGTACTGGTACCATCTCCCAGTATATCCAGTGGACTAATTGCTTTGGCAGATGTACTTGAGACATTCCGAAATGCAGGAGTATCACTGCGCCTGGATAAGTGTCAATTTTTTCAGACAACTATTGACTTTCTTGGTCATGAAATTAGTGCAGAGGGTATAAGGCCCGGTACTACAAAAATTAATGCTGTTGGAAATTTCCCTGTACCAAAGAATGTACGTCAACTTGTAGGACTCTGTAGCTATTTTAGAAAGCATGTTAAGAATTTCGCCCAAATAGCACGACCATTAACTTCTTTAACGAAAAAAGATGTTCCTTTTGAGTGGCAAGTAGACCAGCAGGAGTCCTTTGAAAAACTAAAGTCAAAATTAATGGAAAGGCCATTTCTAGCAATATATGACCCAAAGTTTGAGACAGAGGTACATACAGATGCCTTAAAACATGGACTTGGTGGTATATTGCTTCAGAAACAAGAAGATGGACGATTAAAGCCTGTTTTATATTTTAGTCGTCAGACATCTAAAGAGGAGCAAAGGTTCTATTCTTATAAACTGGAGACCTTAGCTGTAATCAACAGTTTGCAACGATTTCGAGTATATCTGATTGGACTAAAATTCACCGTGGTCACTGACTGCAGTGCCTTACGAACAGCCATGACTAAACGTGACCTGATTCCTAGGATAGCAAGATGGTGGCTGATAACGCAAGAGTTTGGTTTTAGTGTGGAATACCGTCCAGGGAAGAGAATGGAACACATTGATGCATTGAGTCGGAATCCTGTCAACATGCCTGATGGGGAGAGCAAAAAGTATGACATTATAAATGTTTTACAAGTAGACATCAGTAAGGATGACTGGGTATTAGCTGTTCAAATGAAAAATGATCAGTGCAGAAAAATTCCTAACATACTAAAAGAAAAACCTAACGATACAGAGAAAAAGCAAGTTCATACCGATTATGAGCTTCAAAATAATAAATTGTATAGAAAAATAGTAAATGGACTAAGGTGGTATATTCCTAAAGCAGCTAGGCGAGTAGTTATCATGTATCACCATGACAATAATGGCCATTTTGCAACTGAGAGGACGATGAAGTTAATAAGTAACAAGTATTGGTTTCCACGAATGAAGAAGTACGTGAATCGATACATTTCATCATGTCTTGAATGTGCCTATAATAAAGCGTCAGTTGGCAGGAAAGAAGGATTTCTGCACCCAATTGAGAAGATTCCAGCACCAATGAACACTATACATATAGACCACATAGGGCCTTTTGTAAAAAGTACAAAAGGAAACTCTTACTTAATTGTGGCAGTCGACGCTTTTACTAAGTTTCTATGGATAAAAGCAGTAAATAGCACAAAAACTAAGCCCGTCATAAACTTTTTAGAAAATATGTTCGAAACGTTTGGGGTGTTAAAATGAATTATATGTGATAGAGGGTCTAGCTTTACGAGCAACGCCTTTATCAGGTTTACCAAGGACCTATCAATACAAGTCGTATACAACGCAACGGCTACACCCCGAGTAAATGGGCAAGTTAAACGATTCAATAGAACTTTATTAAATTCTATATCAACGAGTCATAACGATGAGAGAAAATGGGATCAATGTTTAGGTTCTATTGCATTTGCCATGAATTCAGCACCAAATGACACAACAGGGAAGAGTCCCTATCAATTACTTTTTGGCTAGACGCCTAGGGGAATGAAAGATTCATTTCTAAGTTTAGCTACAGTTCAAGACGAGGTAGATGCTGATATTACTAAAACCAGAAAAGATGCTGGAGTGAAGATACAACAAATGCAAGTGAAACAAAAGGCTCACTTTGATGCAAAACGAAAGCAATGTTATGAGTATAAAGTAGGTGATTTAGTTTTGTTATGCAAAACAAATTTGGCAAACGATGGTAAAAGCCAAAAGTTAGTGCCCAAATTTAACGGTCCCTACATAGTAAAGAAAGTCCTGGATCTTGACAGATACGTTGTCGAAGATCTGCCGGGTTCAAAGCGTGCACGTAAGAAATACCAGGTGCCAGCTCTGCTATGATAGAATGAAACCGTTTAAGGCTGCTTATGAAAGCGATAGCAAAACGGAATCGGAAAACGATGAAAGCTAAAAGTCAGCTTATTTATATTATTGTTATTTCGTTTATTTTTTTTTATTTTTTTGAAAAAGAGAGAAATTGTAGATGACAAAGACGTGTGCGCAGCATCCGATCCATCTCGATTTTCTAAAGAATATAAAATCGGCAATAAGAATCGGCGGCACTCTTCTCCAGCCAAAATCGAGGCCGAAATATGAATGTTTATGTTACTCTAGCAGTGTAATGCTATTTAAGATATTTTGAAAGTTTGGGTCTGAAAGATGATAAAAAAAGAAAAATAAGTGAGTCTATCGGTTCGTTTGGAAGAAGATAGTTTTGGAGTCATCTGTGGTGCCATCAAGGTTTGTTATGTTATATTATTATAACCTCGATTATAACCTTGTTTCGAGGTTGTGTTATTATTATAATGCGTCACAACCAAACTGTATTCAGAGGAATCAAGCATACAATAAATCAGTCTATTACCAAACCTTGTTATGGTCTTATTTCATACAACCTATGGTAACTACTTTTCCACATGGCGACCCTGGCTAAAGTTCCAAGGCAAATTCGGGAAGGTTTAAAACGTGCGTGAAGTAAAACCGTTGCAGACTGCAAAACCCAGTATAGTCTATGTATTAATGGCTAAGTACCAGTAATTATGGGAAAATCCATATCGAAAGAAAGTGAGGTAACCAGTTCGGGTGTGGTTAACTCAAACTTTATAGTCGAAGACGAAAAACTATCAGTTCCACATGATATACGTGCCGTTTTGTACATTATTGTGAGCTGTGTGTTTAATCTGACTGTACTAAGTGTCCGAAAGTTATACTGAAGGAGTTTGAAAAGATACATCAGTAGGAGCATTTACCTGAGAGCACCAGCAAGAGCCCACGAGGAAGGCGGCAGAGAATAAGATAATCGAGTAAACAGCTGCTGACCCTCTGGTATGTACATTTATGCCTATGCTGTGAATTTTTCCGGACACATCGTTTTCGACAACAACAATCAACCTATAAGCGTGGTAGCAAACGCTGATAATATACATTTTTGCAAAGGTCATTAGCCACGGGCAACAGGGTAACGACAGTGTCAACTTCGCAGAACAAATTAATTTTTAATTAATTATGCTGACATTGTATTATACTAGTAAAAGTAAATTTATAGGTCAGCTGTTATGCTTTATAAATATTAAATTTTTTTAGTTAGGTAATAATTTTGTACGATTTTAGTTAAACATTTAAAAAATAGACAAATAATAGGAAACCATTGTCTGAGCAAACAATCCTAAACTTCTATACGTAATGAATTTAAGCCTTATATTAGTATTTAATATTATAACATTATTTGTTAAATTGGTCACCTATGAGTAGCGTAAAAGTGATATTTGAGGACGTTTTAACCAAATTATCAAGTTTAAAAGACGAAATTTTCAGGAAATCAAAAAGAGTCTTAAAGAAAAAAGTACCTCAGTCAGAAAGTATAAAAATTCAAGTAAGAGATAATTTGATAAACTTATATAACGAGTTTATTTCGACAATAGCGCGTATTTATAAAAACTTAAGAGATAATCAGTATCAATCTATAAAAGTTTTATTTAGCACTTGTAGAGATAGAGTTATTAGATCGTTCGAGGTTCTTCGCGTCGATTATAAAGTCCCTATTTCGATTTTAAAGGAAATTGACCCTGAAATTAAGGACGAAATCACAGATTATTTAACCAGTAGTGACGACGACCACATTGACGAACCGATACCGATAATAAAAATCGAGACAGACATTTCGCTCACAATGCCTCTGTCTACGTTAGAATTTTTCAATTTTGCAAGCAAAATTTTACCAAATGAATTCGATGGTTCTGCCGATAAGCTGACGTCTTTTCTGGATGCGCTCACTCTTCTTAAGGCAAATGTTGAGACGCACGAAGTTAATGCCGTCGCTTACGTCAAAACCAGACTCATAGGTAGAGCTAGAAGTTTGGTAGGCAATAGCAACAGTCTCGACTTGATCCATGCAAAGCTGAAGGATGGCATCAAGCCCGAAAAGCTGAAGACAGCATACGTTAGCGAGGGCGTACCGGAACAACTGGCAGAGACATATACCACCAACATGACCATCAAAGCTCTGGTCACAAACGCAACTTCCGAAAAAGCAAAGATAATAATGGAAGCTGGAAATTTCCAGACTGTGCAGGAAGCGTTGACAAAATTCGCCAGTGTGAGTACTGAAGCCACCACCAGTACGGTATTCTACACACAAAGAAATAATTATCGGGAGGGACCTATAAGAAATAATGTTCGCAGAAGGGGTACTGAAAGATTTTCAAACCAACCCGATAATAATTATTATAACAACCGCTACAATGAAAATACGCAGAACAGCAACTACAATCAAAATGGGCGGCAAAATAACTACAATGACCGTCAATATAATAACCAAAGAAGAGGCAACCATAACAGCAGGCGATCAACTCACCGAGGAGGACAAACAAATCGCTATATAAGGGCATATAACACCGAGATCGGTCAGAAAAACCCACAGGAACTCCAAGAAGGTCCTTTGTGGCACTCCTAAAAATTTTTAATATGGACCTAACACTGTCTAACTTTGTATCCATCCAAACAGAGATGACAGGCTACCAGAATGTCACGGTACTGGTCGACACGGGAGCGGATATTTTACTGTTTAAAAGAAGAACGATAAATCCAGCACAGATCGTAGACAGTTCCAAGGTTAGCCAAATAAAGGGGTTGACAGAAGGACATACCAACTCTATAGGAACTACAACAACCAATATTTATATAGACAACTACAGTATCAGTCATAGCTTTCATATCGTGGGTAACGATTTTCCGATACCAGCAGATGGAATCTTGGGACGGGATTTTATCTCGAAATATCAATGTCGTCTAGACTATAGCAACTGGACTATGACAATAAAATCCAAAGAAGGATATATAACAATACCAATATATAATAGTCCAGAGGAAGACGTCTTGATAATTCCACCAAGATCTGAGGTTGTGAGGCAACTCAACTCACTTAAAAATTTAAAACAAGACTCTGTAGTTCAGAACGAGGAGATAGCCCTTGGAGTTTTTACCGCCAGTACCATAGCATCACCCTTTGTAAGGATACTGAATACAAATTTCAACAGTGTTACCATCAGAAACCCAAAAATTAAATGCAAAAACTTATGTAATTACAACATTTTTCACATGGATAGCAAAAACAACAGGAACAAACAAGATAGAAATAAGCTGTTACTAAAGGAATTAAACACAGCCGACGCTGCAGATTTTGTAAAGAATGACCTCATAAGCTTGTGTCAGGAATTTTCGGATATTTTTGCACGAGACACAGATACATTAACTACAAATAATTTTTATAAGCAAAAGCTAAGACTAGCAGATGATACCCCTGTGTACATAAAAAACTACAGAACACCACATACCCAGATAGGCGAAATCAATTCTCAAGTAGACAAAATATTAAAGGATAACATAATTGAGCCGTCTCAAGCAGAATACAATAGTCCAATACTGCTTGTCCCTAAAAAATCTAATGGCGAGAAGAAATGGCGACTTGTAATTGACTACAGGCAAATCAACAAAAAACTTTGTGCTGATAAGTTTCCCATAGCGAGAATCGATGATATCTTGGATCAACTAGGAAGAGCCAAATGGTTCTTAACACTCGACCTAAAATCAGGATTTCACCAGATCCCACTGGAAGAAAGCTCACGAGATATCACCACCTTCAGCACAAACACAGCTTTCTATCGCTTCACTCGTTTGCCATTTGGTCTTAAAGTCAGCCTAAACAGTTTCCAAAGGATGATGAGCATCGCTTTTGCCGGTATAACACCTGAAAAGGCTTTTCTCTACATGGACGACATAATTGTAATAGGATGCTCAGTAGGCCATCACCTTCAAAATTAAAGAAACGTTTTTGACACTTGTCGAAAATTCAATTTAAAACTAAATCCAACTAAATGTAAATTTTTCCAAAACAACTGCTATTTCCTAGATCACCAAATACGTACCGACGGCATTTTGCCGGATGAGTCAAAATATGACGCAATTCTTAAGTACTCTACACCACAAAAGTGATGACGTCAGAAGGTTTATCAGTTTTTGCAACTACTATCGACGGTTTATACAAAATTTCGCTGAAATAACGGAACCCTTAAGGAAGCTTACGAAAAAGAAAGCGCAGTTCCTATGGACTGAAGAATGCCAAAGGTCGTTCCAGAAACTGAAGCAAATGCTCATCGACCCACAAATCTTGAAATATCCAGATTTTGAGAAGCCCTTTATTCTTACAACGGACGCGTCAAAAGAAGCCTGCGAGGCAGTTCTTTCTCAAAACTCAAAGGGTCAAGATCTCCCAATAGCATACGCTTCACGAAGCTTCACTAAAGGCGAAATTAATAAATCCGTCATAGAAAAAGAACTAGCTGCAATACATTGGAGAATTATCCATTTTCGACCCTACTTATATGGAAAAACCTTCTTAGTTAAATCTGACCATAGGCCGTTAGTTTACCTATTCTCAATGAAAAATCCATCATCCAAACTTATGCGTATGAGGCTAGACTTGGAAGAATATAATTTCGCAATAGAATACATTAAGGGAAGTAATAACGTGGTACCAGACGCATTATCAAGAATTACAACTGAGGATCTCAAAAACATGACGTCAGACTGCCACAGAATTTTAGCAATCACCAGGTCGATGACACAGAAAAACAAGTAGTTCTAGCTGACAATGCAGAAACCTCGGCAAAAACTCATGCTACAACAATTCAAGAAAATTGCCATAAAATAAAATTCGCAAATGACAATTACAATTTATTTAAAATCCCATCAGTAAAATTCACGCTTAAGCCAGATTATCTAAAGATAATTGTCGAAAAGTGGGGAAAAAATAAAATCAGCGCTGAAAGCAAAATATGTTTCACCAATGGCAATTTTTCTTTAGGGAAAACATTGTCTCAGCTTCAAATTTTGGCTCGTGAAAACAATTTGCAAAAATTAAAATTAAAAACAAATGATAAAATATTTAGCACCAAATAAATAAAAGCAAAATCACCCATAACCCATGATCATTACACCAACTTTTTTTTTTCAAACCAAAAAATTGACCCGGTTTATAACATTGACGCTTACTACCAAGAAGTTCGACAACGCATGCAATTTTCCTTACAACGAACTAGGGAATTTTTAGGAAAACGGAAAAGAACTCTATATTTCATAAATCCTAACATTGTATAATTTAGATGGTAGTTTGAAAAAAAAATCAAAAAGGTAATTTAGATTCAGGCTTAAGGTGTTATTGTAACGCTACATCTTTTCAAATGGACAACGAATGTCTTCCATTATGTGCGGATGAAAGCCATTCTTTCGAAAGGGTGGTGCCATCAAGGTTTGTTATATTATGTTATATTATTATAACCTTGTTTCGAGGTTGTGTTATTGTTATAATGCGTCACAACCAAACTGTATTCAGAGGAATCAAGCATACAATAAATCAGTCTATTACCAAACCTTGTTATGGTCTTTTTTCATACACCCTATGGTAACTACTTTTCCACACATCTTTTGTACGTTGAATTGAATAAATCATTTACTCGAACGGAATATTGATTTATCCTGAATAAATATATAATACGGGTGGTAACATTAGTAAGTTTTTAAGGTAATTTAATACAGATCTAAATAAAAAGTAATTGAAATTGTGCAGTAAAGTGACCTGCATCTAAGCACGAATGGGAGATACCTGAAACAGCTGCAACTGGTTGATGTTAAAGTTTTACTAAGGTACAATTCTAAACCTTTTGTAAACATTTTGCATCAAGTGAGGTTACCTCTGATAATTGTCACACTGTCAGCTGACCAACGTATTTGGGCGCGTTTTTAAATTCAGCAGGATTTTTTAATGGATTCCATTAAATGGTTGACAGATTGACAGCTGCTTGACTGATGACGTAAAACAGCTGATTTGTGATGGAAGATCAACCGATGAAAAAAGAAACGCTTTTTTGTATTGTTGTGTGTTTTGTTTTCTTGTTTTGACATGACTTTTTTACTTTGTCAAACTGAATTTATTAAAAAAAAAATTATAAAATGTCAAAGTTGACGTCAACATTTCCATCACACCATTCCACCAAAATGAAAATACGATGAACCAGTGATTGCCATCAGCCAATCATTGATGGATCCATCATATAATAAAGAAACGTGATGTGATGGAAAGCAGATAATTTAGAAACGCAAATAGCAAATATTTTGACTGCTGAATTTAAAAACGCGCCCATTTTTGGCGAATTACCGAATGCGGCACCGTCACTAGTAGGGCTGTGTAAAATCGCTTACAACCTATCTGCGGGAAGATGGCCGCAGTTTGACGACCATATATCTACAAGCACGCCAGTCCTTTGGAGCCCATAAATAATGGCAGACGTTTGCAGTAAATGCAACTTAGTTTGCACTCTCAAGGAGCCCTCCAAAGGCAGAGATCAACTATTTGAAGGTGTTTGCGATCGATGCAAATCTATCACTTGTCGAAACTGTGGGAAATGGAGCACAACGGAGGTTCGATTTATTGCATTACAATCCAGAAAAATAAACAATTTTTGCAATGGATTTACATGTGTAAAAAATACTGATAAACTTCAACTAGAAAAAATTTATTGTGAAAATAGAAAATTAAGTGAAAAAATTTTGGAATTAGAAGAAAAGTCTGACCTGTCAAGTTTGAATTTTCAAGTTGTAAGGTTAAAAAAAAAGAACATAAATAATAAATATATGTCCAACCTATTATTAACCTATTACAGGCATTAATTCCATTTTTGACTTTAAAAATTAAATTCAATAAAAAAAACACTAGGTTACTGACCCTTATGTGCCAGGAAGAGAATAAAGGAAGAATGGCAAGATTATGGTGGCGCCAGCTACAGTCGGATAGGGTGGGTTACTAATAGTTAGAGAGAAAACGCGACGTAATTAAACACCATAATGCCAACAGAAAGATGTCAATACTATTCTTTTATTTCCCTGAGACCCAACCTTAATTACAAACAATAAACTCCCAAGTTGCACAATACTATTCAGCTAGTCAGTAAGCCTTGAGGCCTTTAAAAGGAAGAAAAAAAAAATTATAACTATTAAAAAAACTATTGAAGTCCTTATTAGTTGTCCTATAAATCTAGTTGACAGCCACACTCTGTATGCAGGTAATAAGATTACAAAAACCTTGGTTCAAACACTATACTGTATATTTAAACCTTAGTTAACAGTTGGATAAAGGTAAAAGTACAATGTAATAATAGTATTCTAAACAGAGGATGCTGCTACAATGTTAACTAAAAAAACAGGAGAAGCCAGTAGAGTCAAGCCATTCTACATACCCCCTTCATGAGTATGCTTCAAACCACAGCAAAGCAGCCACGTTAAATAGTATAGCCACAGCAGAGCAGAACTCTCCAAATAGTGGTCACCGGGTTGATTCTTGAAGTCGTACAGCAAGGAATGGACAGGACAATTAATGGTAGTAAGCCCCAAAGGTAAATTTTTAAATTAAAAAAAAAACCCTAGAATACAACCATCGTAAGTATTCCAGAATCATCCTTATAAGAACCAAACAAATTATAGATAATGACTCACCTCCACGAAGGGTTTTTCTTCCTCTAGTACAACAAAATTAGCCCCAGACAGATCACTCTGTATGGCCAAGTAATTTCAGCAATAGCAAAACCTCTAAAGTAACGGCAATTTCTTTCCCAGATAGCTGCCGATGAAGCTACAGAGAGCGAAAAGATAAATAACCTATGAGCATCAAGCTCCTGGCCTTTAAGCCATAAAACGAAAAAAAAAGAAATTACTAGAGGAGAGTAATAAAACTTACTTGGAAGCCCTCTCCCAAAGAATCTGAGTCCAGTGAGCCGATGTTAAGGCTGACAAATGAGATGAGTAGTGGGCCCGTACTTCGAATCCTTAAATGAGGATCAATGAACCCTTTCAACTATATCAAACATCAAATCAAATGGGAAATACCACTAGTGGCAGCGCCGGGGAGCCTGGGAGCCACAGCAACAACGAACCTAACTTAATTACCACACGCTGCTCAAGCACTTTCTGGCACCACTAACTAGACTGAACTAAGATGACCGAAAATCTGCCACAAGAGTGACGCGTAGAGACAACAGCTTCAGCTCGAGCCCGTTACCAAGCATCGCCGGCGAAAACACAACATACAGGTAGAAGACGTCATGAATTATATTTAAGGTTCGAAACTAACTTGGACTTAGCCCCAAATAAATCACTCTAATACTTGATTTTTAGAAGTTTTATTATAACTTAAAGAGACAATCAAGAACAGCAGGCGACTATCGAGAATCTAAGACACTACATGTTATAACCATGAATCTTATATACTAAAAATGCTTGATAAACTACGGGAATAATTAGTTCTTAGCAGATTCATAAAAAGATAAAATACGGTGTTTTACATACTCGGAAATTAAATATGATAATTAACGATAAAAATGTTGAGTTAGCTAAAATGTAGTTTGATAAAAGACGGTAGAATTCTTAATAAGTTAAATGTCGTTAATTATCATTTTCAAGATAAGAATCGGTATAAAAGATTATTTACGAAATTGATAATAGTTTCATTTAAACCCATCTTTATCAGTCAGTTACATTGCTTCCAGTGGCGTACCTGGGCATATTATGTACAGGATGTAACTCATGCCCGAATTAACACGAACAAGAGAACGTAAGACAAACTCCGAAGGCATCAGGAATACGGCATCAAAGACCTACCGGAAATGACGGTCACAGGCACCGCTGCCAATAATTTTCAGGGAGACCACGAAATTGTGTAATTATTGTATTTATTTACATGAATCCGAAAAATACAGACACCAAAAGATAGCTGAATCCCCGCACATTCCACTGAACCGACATCTCAGAAAAATCTATCGCGATCGGCCAAATATCCTGTGATAAAGAATCAGTTCCAAACGTGGTGTGACAAGAAATATCAATTTGTAAGACTTTAGGGTATTTCTTGGCAACGCTGTGAGTACTACAGCGCCCACATAATCCAGTCAGTAAAACCCAGTCACGTGAACTTAGCTAACAGGCGCCGAATGTCAAAACAAACGTCAAGATGAAATCAAAACATTGACCCCCAGAAGAAATCCTCGCCCCCAGATAAATCTTACAAAACAAGGCAAACGGGGAATGCCAAGAGGTAAGTAAATAGCTACCATAAAATTATACAAGCCGCCATCATAGTCCGAATGATTCGCTTATAAACGCTAGGACTCTCAACACTTCTACTCCACAAATTCTGTATAGGGGTTCTAGGACAAAAATGAAATTCCCCTTTTAGAAAATAGACGGGATATCGTGACCAATCAACTTTGAACAGATAACCAGTAAAAAATACGAAATACCGGCACAACAGAGTGGTACCAAACAGATCAATCACGTCACAGGGTGCAAAGCCACAGCGAAGGGACTCGTAAGGGACACGCTCAGGAAACGCATAGTCTCGGGGTAATGTTTTTCATTGCCACTTTATTGGCCCCTCAAAGAAAATGTATTAATAAGATACTGTACTTATTATAGTCAATAAATATTTAATTACTATTACAACAGTGTATTTTTGTGGTCTTAACCTAGCAGATACAACTTATTTGACAACTTCAATCCTTTATAACAAGGTGGAGGCACTTAGTAATCCTCGGTTTCTGAGGTCCCTAAATAGAATTGACCCGTTACAAAGTAAAGATAGATCGACTTAATAGCGAGATTATGGAAAGGGACGAACAAATCAAGAGAATAAAAAGACAAACATTGGATTTTCAAGACGACGTTTTTGTAACAGAAAATAATTTGGAAATATAGATAGAAGACCTGAGGAAGACCTTTAATATGCTAAATAAGGACAAGGCTCAACTTAGCGCGGAAAATGCTCAACTTAAGAAAGAAAAGGAAGAATTATTGAGCCAAATTAATAATTTTGAGTCCTCAGACCTTTTAATCACAGAAAATGTTAACCTTGAAAAGAAAATTTTCGAGCAAGAGAATACAACAAAAACTATAAAAAACCAAATAACAGATCTTTATAACAAACAAACTGAAGATGAGAGTAAATATACTGATATTCTTAATGAGAGTCAAGTATGCATTGAGAACCTAAGGACTAGACTTTCTACTTCAGAAGTAATAATCAAAGAGTACTCGGAGAATATTCAAATTAAAAATTAAAATATTGCTAACTTGAAACAAGAACTAAGCGAAATCGGAAATGAATGCGGTAATATGGTAGGGATACTTCCTCTATATGAGGAAGCAGTGGCGACGCCAGGGTTTTCTGTTAGGTGGGGCCAGACAGGGCCAGAAAAACTTAGGAGAGGCACTTACTTTTACATTTTGCTGTGGTACTTACCTAAGTTTAATTTAACTTACGTTGAAATAGCGTTGTATGGTAATATTTAAAATAATTAGAGAAATAATAAAGAAATAATAAAGAAAGGTTATAAACACAAACTTTATTTACAATTAAAAGATACAAAAAACGTGAAATGTCCAAACTTATAACGTATAGCAATTCGTTATTTAAAGCAGTAAGATTTTTCTGTTATTATGATTCTTCGTAAACGTATCCACAATATTATTGAGATCAATGTTTTTAATCCGATCTTTTTCAATGCTTAAAATAGAAATTGAGGAAAGTCTTTTATTCAGCATTGTAGTCCTTGAATAAGTTTTTACTCTACTTAAACAAGAGAATGATCTCTCTGAAGAAGCAGTTGATGCAGGTATTGTCATAGCTATTTTTGTTAAAACATAGATATTTTCAAAAGCTGGATAATATTCTTCCAGCAGTTTCAATAACTCTCTCAGTGTTTTGATTTCCCATTTTTTAGCCATTAATCTCTTTAAAAGGATGCATTCAGCTTTTAATGTTTCTTCGTCCCAATCTGAGCAGATATTGGTATAGGAACCAGCAATTAACAAAAGGTCTGATAGCTTTAAAAAGTTTTCGTGTCCTGGCTGCAATGAACTTAATCTATTAATAGCTTTTTATTATTTGAAAAGCGAGCTTGAAGTTCAGTTATTATTTTATCCAAAACTGGAAAAAAAAACGCCAATCTTTAGACCTTTTTTTGATGTATCCAATTCATTTTCGGCCTCAAGCTCTGTAAAAAACATTTTAAAACGAGCGGGTAGTTGTTTTTTTACGTTTGGGGATTGCTTCTGACGAATCGCCACCGCCAGTTAGCGACCATCCATAATATATTCACTCTTTCCCAAATGGCATCCCAATATGAGTTTTCAACTCTGACTCATTAATTGTAGTTGCTGAAGGGTCTCTTCTACCAAAATATTTGCTCGGGCATAGTCCATATCTTCTGATTGCAAATAGTCAGATAAGGAAGATATTATGTTGAGAACATCTTTAAAACATACTATGTAAGTGATAAATATTTTGGTTAAGGAATGCATTGGTCCTTTGGCCTCTAGCCCTCTGTCACTATTACGAGAAGATAGTAAATATAAAGTAACATATAGAAATTCAAATGTATCTTCAAGCACGCTACACATTTTGTACTGAATGGACCATCTTGTTTGTTGTAGGCGTTTTAGTTCTTTAGGTTGTTTGCCAGGATAAATTCTTTTTTGCACATTTAAAAATTCCGTGTGTATAGATGAATGACTCATGAAAAGATATAACTGTTCTGTCATATTAAAAAATTGTGAGAATTCTGGTATACCTTTACAACAATCTACGACTGCTAAGTTTAAGACGTGATTGTAGCAGTGTACGTAAACTGCACTGGAAACTTCTTTTTTAAATAACGCTTGAACACCATTCAGATGGCCACTCATTACACTAGCGCCATCGTATGCTTGTCCTACGCAGTTTTCCAACAAAATACAGTTTTTTAGTAGGGTATTTTTAATTGTTGCAAATAATGAGGTCGCATCTAACTTTTCACAGTGAATAAATCCTAAAAATATTTCTTTAATTTCTGATTTATAAATGTATCTAATAAGTATTGACATTTGTTCTTTTTTCGATAAATCTTTGGTCTCGTCGGCTAAGACGGAATAAAATTTAGCTTCGCTAATTTCATCTCTTGCAGATTGCAGAACTTCATTAGAAAGTATTTGCAGTAACTCATTTAGTATACTAGAATGAAGGTATTTTGCATTACCTGCAGCACCTGAGACTTTTTTTATAAACACAGGATCGTGATTAGCGACAAACTCCGTTAATTCCAAAAAGTTTCCTTTATTTGCACTCTCAGTGGATTCATTGTGGCCCCTTTGTGCAATTTCTAACTTACAAGTTAATAGAAGAACTTCGGCTAGTGTTTTAATGTAATACCGATTTTCTTCAATAAGTTCTTTGTTTTTATTTTTAATTAAATTTTCTACGCCACCGACGGAAGAAGATGTGATCTTTATGTGCCAATGAGTTGCTGTGTGCAGTAAATCCGCTATTAGTTTCCATAACCTTTTTCCACCTATTATACCCAGTAATAAATGATTTTTCCTTCACATCTGATTTGCAGAAGAATCTGCAGTAGAAACAAAAAGCTTTGTTTTCTATAACAGAATATTCCAGCCAAGGAAATGTTTTAACCAATTTTTGTTAAAAGCTCTTAAACGATCTTTTATTTTTGTTCCTGGGTATTCTCGTAAAGTGGTTGTGAGGGCTTTTCATAAGGACTTTTTGACAAATCTAGGGGGAAAGAAAATTGACTCCAATTATTTTCTTCTCGTTCCACATTGCAACTTGACGTTGGGGTCTCATTGATATCTTTATTCGATCTATCCGCGCTTTCTGGACTATTTTCATCTAGTTCAAGTTTCTCTCTTTCAATCTGCTCATTATTTTCATTTTTTCTTTTATTGGGGTCTGGTGATGGTGATTTGCTTCTTATTGAAAAGTAATCTTTTATTGAACCCTTACTGGCCATTTTCGTTTCTAAAAATAATACAGTTTTGTATGCATTTTTAGTTATTAAATAAAAAAAACTCACCTGTAGTTTAAAAATAAAACTGAATCAGGTGTTATACTATTAATTCTCAGAAAAATTATGGAAAACGAAATGCTAAAAAAAGCACACAAAAATTGTTTACTTGTCGTGGTATTAACGTACGCAACCAATTAGTAATAGCTGATGACTAAAACCTAAAACACACAAAAAACGTTTCTGTGAAGCGGCCGAAGCGCAAAGTGCACGTGTCCTTCAAGCCCGTTTCGAGTGATCGCCAAGACGCTAATCGCCATTGTTGTGCCAGTCCGGTGATTCCCCTAAAAATGCTTAGTAGACAATCTTATTTTCGCAAGAATTGACCATGTGATCGGCAGTCGAATTTTCGTATAATTTGTGATGTAGGCGTTTTTTTATGGCTTTCATTATCTTTAATTTTTTTATTTTTTCAAGAAGATCTAACTGGAAATTTAGTCAGGGGGGGCCGGCTGAAATTCAGAGGAAGCCCCGGTCCCCCCTGGCGTCGCCACTGTGAGGAAGAGAAAAAAGTTTTGAAAATCAATTCAAAGAACTAAAAGGAGAATATGCAAAACTAACTGTTCCAACTAAAGAAGAAGTACAGCACGAAAGTAAGTTGGCAAACCCTGAACATCAAAACAGCGAAAATAGTGGGGATAGTAAAAACAACAAGAATAACAATAAAATTACTTATGATAGGGATAAACATAGCAATAGAAATAATAATAACTGTAGGGATAACATAAATTACAACAACAATAATACATATACCGTAAAGTCGGGGGACTTTGACTCACGGGGGTGACTTTGTCTCAAAACAAGGCAAAAGATTAAAATTGTGTTTTTTTTTTGTAAGAATAAATATAACAAAGTTAACTTAAAAAATTCTTAAATGTATACATGAACCTACATATATGACGAAGTAACACATTCTTCTTTCATTTCACACATATTTAAAAAATATTTTATATGGCGAGCGAAATATTTAAATTTTGAAGGTCATATAATTTGTCCTGCAGCGTAAGTTCATAAATGTATTTCGGGTTGCCTATTGACTAAGTCTACTCTTTGCTCTATTTTTACGATCGAAAAGCATCAAAAAAAGCATTACTAACTACACGGGTATATACAATACAATAACACACGGGTTTTATTTTAGTCTTTCATTAGAGAGCGTGCCGTTTAGTACAATTTTCGGGTGACTTTGGCTCAATTTAAAGAATACCTGTTTATTGTGTTTAATATTAAATAGGTAAGTTTCTAATATTTTAAACTAAGTTAGTTGTAGGTAAAGCCTATCTAGAGCTTAAATTTTCTTTAAATACCTACCTATTTGATAGCAATATTTTACGTTTTCTTTCTAATGTTTTTATCAACGGTTTTGAAAATGGCTTTTTTTTAGTGAATTATGCCTTCGACCTACAAACTCACAGCCGGTGCTAGGAGTTATGTTAACTACACTCAAGAGACTTTAAATACAGCCGTAGAAGCAGTAAAAAACGGAGAGCTCTCTCAGAGAAGGGCTGCCCCACAATTTAAAGTTCCAGTTGGGACAATAAAAAACAAAATTAAAAATAGACACACAAAATCAATAGGTGGCCAGCCGGTTTTTACAAAAATTGAAGAAGATGCATTTACTTCACATATTTGCACTCTTTCTCATTATGGGTTCCCCATCGACCAAACCGACCTTAAATATTTAGTTAAAAACTACTTAGACCGCGAGGGCAGAACGGTGAAGTAGTTTCCAGAAAACATCCCTGGAAAAGATTGGATTAAATCTTTTCTTCTAAAAAACCCAACACTAACGCAACGGTTTGCGAGTAACATAAAAAGATCACGGGCCGAAATAAATAAAAAAATCATAACTAAATATTTTAATAATTTGGAGGAAGAACTTAAGGACGTTCCGTTAAATTGTATTTGGAACTATGACGGAACGAATCTAAGTGACGATCCGGGTCGTAAAAGAGTTATGACCAAACGCGGGACCAAATTTATAGAGAGGGTCTTAAATACTAGCAAATCTGCGGTGTCCATTATGTTTTGCGGTAACGCTGCTGGCGACGTGCTTCCTCCCTACGTTGTATATAAATCAGAGAAGCTATGGTCAACCTGGATAGAGAATGGTCCAGATAATTCGCGATATAACAGATCCAAGAGCGGTTGGTTTGATTCGTTGTGTTTTGAAGACTGGTTTATTTCTCTGGTTCTGCTCAAATTAAAAAAAAAAGATACCTGGGAAAAAAGTGATTATAGGCGACAACTTATCCTCCCATATTTCACTCACAGTTATTCAGAATTGCGAACGAGAAAATATCTCATTTTTGTGTCTTCCTGCCAACTCCACCTATTTAACGCAACCCCTAGCCTATTTTCATCCCATGAAGGTAACTTGGCGGAAAATTCTACTCGATTTCAAGACCCACAACATCAATACGGGCTCCATACCCAAAAGCATTTTTCCTCAACTCCTTAAAAAGCTAGTGGAGGCTGTTAGTAAACAGGGTGGAAAAAATCTTGAAAACGGCTTCCGAAAATGCGGAATTTTTCCACTCGACAAACAACAAGTGTTAGAGAGAATTCCAAGTTACAATAGAAATCAGCAGAATCCCGTCGAAATAGCAGCGGGGGTAAGTGATGTGGTTATTAATTTTTTGAAAAAAAATAGAGGAATAAACTCTGAACCAAAACAAAAACGCAGACGGAAAATTGAGGTAACTGCTGGAAAAAGTATCAGCTCGGATGATCTTCAAAATCGCAAGATAGCAGAAAGCCTTCATAAAACTGAAAAAAACTAAAAAAAAATGGTCACTGTTAGAGAAAATATATTATTTTTACAGGAGACGCACAACAACCGTTTCAAACAAGGCACGTACTCATTCTCTACCGATTACCGATCGCTGGTAAATATTTTTGTTATTTTTACCAACGCATCGCATCGCGTCGCGTTGCCCATATTATTATTAATATAATAATAAGCTTGTATATTTATCTCAATATTATAATAAATCAAATAATAACATAGAACTACAAGATTATTAACAAAAATATCGCTTGACGCTAACACGGCCAGCCTGACACTGGGACGCTCTCGGCCCAATGTTTTCCTTTTTTTTTTTTAATGCTCGGTTTCATCCTGACTGGATGTGCTCGTGTCAACATCAGTGTTGGCTTGATCCAGGTTCTAGACAACAGAAAACAGTTTCATAATCAAGTGTTCTTAAGAGCGCTTTATTTCAAAACACACATATATATTTAACCTGCTCAAACACCAATGCTTAAAATCTAACAAGTGAAGATATCCGCCAGAAAGCATTAAACCATGCCCAAGCATCTTCACTAAAAATAATTTAAGCCAGTGAGATATCAGCCAGACAGCATTATACCATGCCCAAGCATCTATCTAAAAATATTTAAACCTAGTGAGATATCCGCCAGACAGCATTATACCAACAATTACCGCTAACACGGTCATACAATTATAATAATATTAGTTACCTGGCAATCATCATTGTCAGTAAATACGTATGACTCAAGCAACTCTGAGCAGTCCTCAGGAGTCCATTCCTTTGGTCACAAACGCATCTAGTAAGACGCTGCTGCTGTAAGTCTAGTAGATTCAGCAACATCTCCCACTTTCCTTAATTCATATCTATTCGTAGATAGGATTTTTGTTACCTTATATGGCCCCAACCATCTAGACTCAAGTTTCTTTGGCTTAATAACCTCTCTGTTAATAAGTACATAATCACCAACTTTAAAGGTTTTTTGTACTTTTGCACGTTTATTCACGTACGTATCTTGAATAATTGCATTTTCATCAAGACGCTTCTTTACAAACTGCTTCCATTTCTCCGTCTGAATAGGCGAAGAAGGCAGTTTATCTTCCGACGCATTGTCAATGATACGCTTAATTTCGGATATCCTGTTATCACATCCAAATAACGTTTTAAGGGGTGTCCTTTTTGTGGTTTTATGAACAGTAGAATTGATAATCAGCTGAATACGCGAAACAAATGCGCTCCATTGAGATGAAATGTCTGCTTGAACACGTAATAAATTTGCAATGAAACTCATGTAGCGTTCAGCTTGACCATTAGCTTGGTGTACGTATGGGGTAATGAAATGCCACTCTATATCCCATTTACGTAAGAGTTCATGATTCTGGACTGCACGAAAAGAACTACCATTATCTGTTATTATTCGAGCTGGAGTTCCTACAAGATATATTATGTCTGTATACGCAACTTTTGAACATATTAAATTATTTTTCGTCTTTTAACTACGTAATTTCAAATTTACATTAACCATACAAAGTCAAGCTTGGCGCAGACGTCGAATGGTCTATCAAGAGTTTGCGTACAAAAAAGCAAACCGGCAACTTAAGCTTTTGCCGTTGCCATGATCGAGGCTCCAGACTTCGTCTAAAAAGTGCTTCTATAATTTCCCCAAAAATATGGGAAAAGTTTCTACAATATAATCTAATTTTCATTACACACCACTAATACCAAGTCTAATGTGTTTGTGCCGAATATAAGTGCGGGCCCGCCAGAAGAAACTCATTTATTCCATCCAAGTGCTCCAAGAGATCAAGGTAGGTGCCATTTTTAATCTTGGTGCTGTATGGTTCGGTTGAAAATTTTATTTTGGAAATTAATGTTAAATTTAGGAAAATGAACCCTTGCCTATATAAGTAATACAGTCCACTCAATCGCCGTAATATAACAACAACCGTACATTTTTTGGTCATTCTTCGCGGATAATAAATGTTAAGTTTCCAAAATTCATAGTAAATTATATTAAAAAATAAAATCCTTCGATTCTTCGCCATTTTCAGCCGCCATAGTACCGTGTATTTCAGCAAATCATAAGCGACATTACTTGGCGCATGCATATTAGCAGCAGCGCAGGATTCCCTGCCATACATCAGAGCGCAGCGATTCACCGAATTGCTATTTAAAAATAAACCAGTCCATCGACTGTCAACCTTGTTTACATTCTTCTATAACTACTTGATAATATAAAAGTTATATGTGTAATTTTGACGACCTGTATATTTAAATATGCTTATTAATTAATTATTTATCTTATGCTTTATATTCAATTTATTATGCTTTGTAATCACTTTAAGCTTATATATTCTCATATAACCTATTGTTAAACAACTCTTTGCTCGTATGTCTTGTAAGTCGGTCACACCCTGTCATAATAAAAGTTTTTTAAAACACCCTCGTGTTGGAAACTTATTTAACTGGCGCAGTCGGTAGGATCGGGGCAGTTTTGGCAATAAAAATTCACGTCATCGAGACGATTATTGCTTCAGAACGTGAGTTTCAACTCTTCAGCACCGAGACGAACTCCTGGCAGCTGTGGTTGGCAAGCAAGCAGCAGAGTGTTCACCCGATAGGAAGAAGACCGAAAAGTACCAAACGGTAAGTGCCCAATTCCTATCAACCCTTTTCATTTTCTCCGTTCGAGCAGGTGAAAAGTTCTGTTAATTTCTCCGATTGAGCAATTAATAGTCTAGTATTAAGTTTTATTTTATTTTAATTGATTTTATAAATTGGAAAAGATATATTCCAAATCGATATTGAATTGCACATTTTATTTAGCATATTTAAACTTTGACGATTTTAATTTGAAATTTTAGATTTAAGATATAATAGTTAAAGAAAATATTTCTAGTCAAAATAATATTTTATGAATACTAATTTTGAAGATATTGATAGTTTAATCAATACATTTTCACAAACATTAAGATTAAATCAAGAAACTATAAGTGAAAGTATTGAAACATCAAATCAATTCACAATGCCTGAAACAAATGCTTCAAGTAATGTTAATTATACTTTATTAAAAATGTATGTAGACACTATTCTACCATACAACGGAAATCCAAATACCTTAAATAGCTTTATTTCCGCCGCTGATTTCTTATTTGCAACTTATGGAAATGAAAATGACGTAGTATTAAAAAATTATTTGATACGCACGATTCGCATGAAGTTAATTGAAAGAGCTCAAATTCTAGTAGGTTGTAGATTAGAACTAGTAACATGGCTTCAAATTAAAAACGCTTTATTTGATTGTTTTGGCGACAAAAGAAACTTAGAGTGTTTAGAACAGGATCTTTTTATGGCAACCCCTTATAAAAATGAACCTTCTTTACAATTTGGAAAACGTTTACAAGTTTTAAGAAGTTTATTAGCACAAAAAATCAATGGTTACCCATCTACTCAAATGGATGAAGGTACCAAATTAATTCATTTAAGACAATATGATAACGTATGCTTAAGAACCTTTATACGCGGATTACCAAATCCTTTACAAAGTATAATTCGACTCAAAAGTCCAGACTGTATTGAAAATGCTATGACAATGATTGTAGAAGAAGAAAATTTCCAATATACCCAAAATTTAATTAGACCGACACCTATTCATAACAAACAACAACCCCAACAAAAACCAAATCATAATCATACTAGACAACAGTACCAACCCAATAATATTAATTATCATAGATCAAATAATCAAAACTATAATCCAAATTATAACCCTAATTATAACAATTACAATCCAAACCCAAATAATTATAGTAACCAACAATATCTAAACCAAATACACAATAATCAAAGATTTAATACTAATCCTGAATTTCCTAGAGGCCCAGTAGATATTAGACCTCGACAATTACCTCAAAGACCATTACCAACAAATAGACAAGTTTTTGGCCCTCCTCAAAATGTATTTAAACCTACGGGAGCAATTCCTAAAAATCAACCAGAACCTATGTCCACAAGGACAAGTTATACTATGCCTTCTCAAAAGAGTTTTCAAAATAAAAATAATAACAATAACAATCAAAATCATTTCAGACAAACAGGTCCAAGAAACTTTATATCTGAAGAACTATACCAATTTGAAAATAAACGAGAAATTAATCCTAACGAAGAAGAATATTATGCCGATAATATTCAAAATGACTATTATTCTGATAATATGTCTAATCAAGATCAATATTATTCTGGTAATAATGATCAAGAACATAATAACCACTATGAAACATATAACTGTAACGATAATCCCGAATACGACCCCAATTATGATTATTCATCATTTAATGATTTAACATTAAATGAAAATCATAATGAGAATGAAAATTTTCAGATAACCAGTCCTTCAGAAATTCACAAATGATTTTCGATATGAATGTAGAAACAATTAATAGCCTACCATATTTACAAATAAAACAACCCCCTATTAAACTTTTAATTGATACAGGATGTTCTCATTCTCTACTAAGACCATCAATCGCAGAAAAACACTATCCAGACAAAATATATCAATTTTCCTCTACCTTAAAAACTGGCGTAGGAGAGAAAGAAATTTTATTTAAAGCCGATATTCCAGCTTTTCCCGAATTTAAAACAAATAAAAATATTTCATTTATCTTATACGACTTTCATAATTATTTCGATGGCATATTAGGATTAAATGACTTAAAGAACTTTGGGTTTAATATAGATTTAATTAACGAAAGACTAATCAGCAAAAATAATTCATTAACCTTATTTTATCGACAACCCGAGCGTGAGAAATATAAAATTACTGTTAATGCATACGAAGTATTAAGTGCCAAGATTCCAGTAGCACATGATGACATGGATATAATTTTACCAGAGACAACAATAGGTAACTTATACCTTCCTGAGACACTAACAACAGCACGACATGGATTCGCACGCGTTGACATTTTTAATTATACTGATAAGAATATTCAAATTGAGTTTAATGAACCACTTAGAGGTCATATTTTACCTAATTTCCATAAAGAAAATTTTGAATTTTTTCATATAGAAGATTTGAAAAATAAACCTTATAATGTAAATAAATCGATACCTAATTTTGATATAAATAATTTAATCCGACATGAACATCTTAACCCTGAAGAAAAAAGTAAACTTTTTAAAATAATAAAAGAATTTTCAGATATTTTTCACAAAGAAAATGACAAATTAACCTTTACTAATAAAATAAAGCACGAGATTAAAACCACCGACGAAATCCCCATACATACAAAGTCTTATAGATACCCCTTTATACATAAACAAGAAGTACAAAGACAAATAAATAAAATGTTAGACGACGGTATTATTAGACCAAGCTCAAGCCCGTGGAGTAGTCCAATTTGGATTGTTAGTAAAAAATTAGACTCCAGTGGAAAACAAAAATGGAGAATAGTAAACGACTACCGAAATGTAAATTCCAAAACTATAGACGATCGTTACCCTTTACCCAATATTAATGATATCTTAGATAAATTAGGACGGTGTACTTATTTCTCAACAATTGATCTATCATCCGGCTTTCATCAAATAGAAATGTCTCCTAATTCAATTGAAAAAACCGCTTTTACAGTAGAAAATGGACACTACGAATATGTTCGAATGCCATTTGGTTTAAAAAACGCGCCGGCAACCTTCCAAAGAATAATGGATAATATTCTAAGAGATATACAAGGAAAGTTTTGCTTAGTTTATATGGACGACATTATCGTGTTCTCTACAAGCCTTGAAGAACACATAAAACACCTAAAATACGTTTTCGAAAAACTTAGAGACGCAAAATTAAAAATTCAAATAGACAAATCCGAATTCCTTAGAATCGAAGTAGAATTTTTAGGACACGTAATAACTAGAAATGGCATAAAACCAAACCCCAAGAAAATTGACGCAATACAAAAATTTCCAATTCCAAAAACAGCAAAAGAAATAAAATCTTTTCTAGGATTGCTAGGTTATTACCGAAGATTTATAAAAGGATTCGCTAAATTAACTAAACCATTTACAAAATGTCTAAAAAAGGGAGCTACAATAAATTTGACACCAGAATACGTTGAAGCTTTTAATATATGTAAAAACATACTATGCAACGACCCAATACTTCAATATCCCAACTTTGAGAAACCATTCTTACTTACGACAGATGCTTCCAATGTTGCTATAGGAGCTGTACTTAGCCAAGGAACAATAGGCTCAGATCTACCTATTGCTTACGCATCTAGGACACTAAACCCCGCAGAACTTAATTATTCAACAATAGAAAAGGAACTCCTTGCTATTGTTTGGGCAACTAAATACTTTCGACCATATCTTTTTGGAAGAAAATTTACTATCATCACTGATCACAAACCTTTACAATATTTATTTAATATGAAAGAACCAAATTCACGTCTCGTAAGATGGAGACTTAAATTAGAGGAATTTGACTATGATGTAAAATATAAAAAGGGAACCCAAAATACTAACGCAGACGCACTATCCCGCATAGAGATTAATGTAATAGAAAATCAATCACTTTCAGGAAACCCTGGCGATATCTCAGATGATATAAATCAATACCTATCTAATGAATTAGAAGATGTAACAATTGAAGAACTAGATCAATTAGAAAATATATTTGACCCAACCAAAAAGAAAATCCACATAATATCAGACATTCAAATTAGACCCCCATTTAACCTTCAAAATATTCAAAATACTCAAAATATTCAAAATCAACAATCTGATGGAAATACAGTCCATTCAGCAAATGAAGATCCAATACTAAATATACCCACAACAGAGAACTGTTTGAACACTTACACAAATCAAATCATTATTACACAAAAATCCAATGAAAAATTTAACGTTTTAAAAACTATTCATTTTAATAATAAAAATAGATATCACTTAACATTAACAAATAATTATGAACAAGAAATTATAAAATTCTTTAAAGAATATGTAAATCCAAAAGTAGTACATTGTATCTACATTATGAAATCAGAAATTAATGATTTAGATTATAAAATAAGTGTAATACTACCCAATACGTTTAGACATAATTCTTATAAACTCATCATGACAAAATTATTTTTAAATGATATAATAGATAAAGATATGCAATTAAAACTAATAACTAACCACCATGAGAAAACTTGTCATAGAGGAATAAACGAATGCTTGATGTCCCTAAAAACATTATATTACTGGCCAAATATGAAGAATGATTTGACAGAATATATTAATAATTGCGAAATCTGTCAGCAAGCTAAATACGATCGACATCCACCTAAAATTAAATTTGCTTTGACACCTACACCCTCTGAACCTTTAGAATCTATTCACATAGACACCTTTCAAATTTGTAACACAAAATTTCTTACAATAATAGATGTATTTTCTAGATATACTCAAGCATACCCATTAGAACCAAGTTGCACAGCGACTATTGTGCTAGATAATTTATGTACTTTTATTAGTCATCACGGTTTACCACAACAAATTACTTGCGATAATGGTACCGAATTCAAAACATCACTAATGATTGATTTTTGCAAATTACATAATATAAAAATACACTTTACCACCCCCGGTAATTCAAACAGTAATAGCCCTGTTGAAAGAGTCCATTCAACCCTTATAGATTTATTTAGAGTTTTAAAACTAAAAGAACCCAATGCCTCTACCAAGCAACTTATGTTATACGCAGTAATAGGCTATAATCTTGCATATCATAGTGTTACAAAACAGAGACCATTTGACATCATCAATGGCCGTGTAAAATCTTTAGACCCCTTCGATTTAACTGATGAAATAATTCTCAATAAATACATTACTGATCGAAGAGAACGCCTAAAAATAATATATGACAATATATTTAAAACATCCCTAAATACTAAAATAAAACAAAACCAAAAACAAAATGAAAAACGTGAAAACCCCGTTGACATTCCTTCTGGTAGTAAAATTTATGTAAATGACAAACAAGCTCATAGATCAAAAGATAAACCTAGAAAGAAAATAGAAATTGTAAATAAAGATATCGGAACTAAAGTAATTTCAAATAAAAAGAAAGTCATACATAAATCACAAATTCAAAAACCTAAAAGACTTTCTTTTCCGCAGGAAAATGAACCCCCTGATGATGACATATATCGCACTACTGATAACTGCACCGACACAACAGATGACGGATCAGACTAAGAACGACTTATCAGTCACCCCTATAAATACGCCCTTACTCCCATTCCACCTTGGTAATGCACGAGTAATAGAAAATAAGCATACATTTATAAATTTTATAGACTTAGAACCCTTATTGTTAGAACTTAGTAATTTAGAAAACGCTTATAATATTTTAGATGCTTCTTGCAATAATACCAATATAATCAATTTAATGTTAATGCATCATATAAATACTTTTAATTTGCTTACGCACGCAAAATATTTAATTAATGAAATAAAAATTAAATTAAATAATATCAAACCGCATAGAACGAAACGCGGACTATTAAACGTTGTAGGAAAAACCTCAAAATGGTTATTTGGTACTCTGGACTCAGATGATGGAGAGCGCTACGAAAAAGCTATTCAAGAATTACGTAATAATCAAAATACTTATAAAAAGGAATTAAATTTACAAATGTCTTTAACTAAAGAATTAATCAATAATTACAACAATACTATAAGCATATTAAATAAAAATCAAAAATCTTTACAGGCACATGTTAATCAATTTGAAAATCAAATGAATAAAACAATAACAGATATTTCAATACTCCTAAAATTACAAAATACTATAAACCATATAGTTATTAACTGTCAAAGTTTTATAACAATTTTAGATAACATTGAAGATGCAATCTCATTTGCAAAATTAAATACTCTGCACAGCACAATACTGTCAGCTTCTCAACTAGAACTAATAGTTTCAAATTTATCTACCCTTTATGGTACAGATAAAATATTAATGTTAGAGGACCTTAATTACTATTATCAATTAGCAGGACTACAAGTCAGCTTTTCAAAAAATAAAATAATTTTTGCAATTCATTTTCCAATATTCGTAAAAGAATCATTTGAATTGTTTCACCTGTTCTCAGTTCCTATAAATCAATCCTTAATTGTACCCAAATCACCCTACCTTTTGATGGGCACTTATTCACAACAATACCAAGATGAAGCTTGTCCCAAGATTGAAAACCTCTACATATGCCGAGATGCTTTAAATCCAGAACTCAATGATTGTGTTACTACCCTCATCAAGAAAGCTGAGATGACGAAATGCCAACTACTCAATGTAAATGTAACCACACCAATTATACGCCCTATTACCAATCAACATATTTTGGTAATACCTACTTCTACCAAGATTAAAATCCAGAAGCTGTGCCAGAATAAAGAAATCCTCTTCGTGACAGAACCAAGCCTAATTTCTATACCTTATAATTGTGGTATTAGTCTACTTGGATCCAAATTAATGAACAAGGAAGACACTGTGGAAAGCAGCCCTTTCTATCTACCAAAAATTAATTTCGACAATATTGAATTTAAACTTCACTCCGATGCTATTCAACTAGATTCCATTGATTTCAACCATGTCCAAAGACTACAGGAACAAGCTAAACTACTGAAGACCATTCCGGAAGATGACGACCCAGTCCACCCTATTACTTGGAGTTTCGCTACTACCCTTGGTTTATTGCTAATTGTTTTTACTATTGCCTTTGCAGTATACGAACTCCTAATTAAGAAGAAGGAAGAAAAAGAAGAAGAAGCTAACAACCCTACCAATGGTAAATCCGAAAACAGCCCTTCATCCCTGTTGTTTTCGTCTTAGGCGGGAGGAGTTATATGTGTAATTTTGACGACCTGTATATTTAAATATGCTTATTAATTAATTATTTATCTTATGCTTTATATTCAATTTATTATGCTTTGTAATCACTTTAAGCTTATATATTCTCATATAACCTATTGTTAAACAACTCTTTGCTCGTATGTCTTGTAAGTCGGTCACACCCTGTCATAATAAAAGTTTTTTAAAACACCCTCGTGTTGGAAACTTATTTAACTTAAACTACTTATAATTTTTTCTTAAGTTGAGATTCTTCTAAAACTACAAGCAATACGAAAGATTGTTATAGTGCGGTGAACAATGCGGTGTAGTTTTTTCCTTATTTATATCGAAATTTCTACTTTTTTTGCAAATTTACAGGGTGGTTTGTGTCTTTAAGAATATTGCAGTGTTAGTAATTATAGTAGTACTAGTGCAATTTAGTTTTGATGGTTATTCAGGAATAAACGAATGAAAAAGGTAAATTTAATTCATTTTGCCAATAAAAACAATACTTAAATAAATTCAGGTATTTTAAACATTTTCTCATTTAAATATCTGCAAAAATTAAAACAAAGTAACTGCTTATTTAAATGGTTATTGGACTTAAATCAATAATGTGTTTTGAAAAAATTTAAAAGGAAAATAGTTAATATTTTGGTTTTCTTAGAAACCAGTGGATAGATTATTTTTTTTTAACAATGAATAAATTAAGCCAACAACGAAAAGTAGCTACAGCTAGAATTACCGAAATATACACTCTTGCAAAAAAGGCAGTGGAGAGATCGGAGCATAAGTCGCCTTTTAAAGTTAAATATGAAACATTGGAAGAATGTTATAATGATTTTAAGTATCTTCATAATGAAATTATCGGCCTAACTACTACAGATGAGGAATTTGGACGCGAGGATGCTATTAGAAAGGGATGTGAAGAATTTTATTTTGCTTCAAAAGATATTTATTTTCAACTTTTTCCAGAACCCAATAGTATTCAGTGGCCTTTAAATTATGTAACGCCTCATGTAAATCAATTCTCAGATATTCCAAAACCAAATGTTCCTATTCCGCCTTTCAAAATTTAGTAAAAAGGTATCAAAATAAAAGATTATTAGCCACAACTTATTGGAATTTAATAGTCCAGGTTCCAAGTATGAAATCAAACCATAATTTAAAAGATTTAAGATGTATTCTGGACACTTTTAATGAAAACCTTGATGCATTAGATGCTCTAGGATTTAATACTACTGATTGGTCGTTTCCCTTGTTTAATATATTGTTGCAAAAAATTGATATGTCTACCAGATCAGCCTCTGAAATTAAACATACTGAGAAGGAAATACCCTTATTTTCAGACCTAGTAGCATTCCTAGAGAATCAATGCAGAGGCCTGGAATCAATGCAATTAATGCCAACACAAAGTTTAAATTTAAACAAATCTTCAAAAAATTCTGGAGCAGGATTTAATGCTACTACCAGACCAAATAATTATTCAAATAGCGGCTCTAAATCCCTTCACACAAATTCTTTTATGGCTAATACTTCAATTCAAACAAAAAACAACAATAAAACTTTTAAAACTTTTTCTCCGCAACCTACAAATTTAAATTCAAGACATTGCAAACTATGTAATTTTTCACTACATCCCCTTTCACAATGTAACATTTTTCTTCAAAAGTCATCCTCTGAACGCCTTGCATACGTCAAGCAAAATTGTGTTTGTATCAATTGCTTACGCACCAATCATTATCTGCTAAAGGACTGTTTATCCCCTCATAACTGCCGATCCTGCGGTAATCGACACCACACACTGCTGTGTGACGTCATCAGTTCTCACACACAGTTACAAACATCTTCATCAAATCTTCAACAACACTCATTGCAAACTAATTTAATCCAGAATAGCGCATCATTGCCGCTACAAACCAATCAGCAAAATCCCTCTATTTTAGTTTCCTCCAACCCTACCACTTCCTTGAACACTAGCGTTCATCAAAACCTTATAAATGAAAATCCAGGGCTAAATTGTTGTACGTCCTTTTCAACTGAACATTCTTTTCAACTTCAGTCCACAGTTCTATTGTCTACGGCGAAGGTGGAGATCTTAGATTCAAGAGGGAATTTCCAAACTGTCAGAGCACTTTTGGACTCTGCAAGTGAAGCCTGCTTGATCAGTCAATCTTGCTTACAGAGATTGGGCTTAGCACGTAAACATTATTCAATTCCAATCTTTGGGGTTAATCAGTCTTCTTCCTATACCAAGGGCATAACCAGTTGTGTTATACGACCCGTGGGAAAAATACAACCTACATTTTCATTTAATGGGTTAGTTGTGAAAAACCTTTGTTCGAATATGCCCTCTATACAAATTAATCCCAGTACTTGGAGCCATATTTCAAATTTGCTCCTTAGCGATCCACAATTTGATAAACCTGCTCCCGTAGAATTGCTTCTTGGCGCAGAAATCTATGCACAGGTTTTGAAATCGGGTCGAATTTACGGAGATCCAGGTCAACCAGTTGCATTAGATACAGAATTTGGCTGGGTCTTATTAGGAAGAATTCATCAAAATTCGACTTTTTCAATGTCATCTCCGAAACTCGGAAGCTACCTTACTGCCTTTGATAACCCATTAGATGTAACCTTGCAGAAATTCTGGGAACTAGAATCCGTACCTCAAAGGAAATTCTTGTCTCTTGATGAGAAGCGGGCTGAAGAAATTTATCAAAACACAGTATCTCGTGATTGCACAGGGCGCTTTACGGTTGCTCTACCGTTTAAACAAAATTCGCCTATATTTGGTGCCACCTTTTCATTGGCTTATCGTTGTTTTATGTCTTTAGAAGCTAGACTTCTTAAAAATCCTGAACTTTATAAACTTTATTCCGATTTCATGCGCGAATATATTTCCAATAAACATATGAGCCTTGTATTAAGCACTAAACCCAGGCCAGAGAGTGTTTGCTATCTTCCCCATCACGGAGTCATTTAACCAGACAGCAGCACTACCAAGGTGAGAGTTGTGTTCAATGCTTCTGCAAAGGATTCAAAAAACCACAGTCTCAACTCCACTCTTCTACCTGGTCCAAAACTTCATGCTGACATAGTCACTATTCTACTGCGATTTCGTTTCCACGCCATCGCAATGATTAGTGATATACAAAAGATGTTTTTACAAATAAATCTAATTCATGAGCATAGAGATTACCAACGTTTATTATGGCGTTTCAGCCCAGAGGAGCCTCTTCAGGAATATCGCTTGAATACAGTCATTTTTGGGGTAACTTCCAGTCCATACTTGGCTATCAGAATATTAAGGGAATTAGCTGTACCGGGTGTCCAAATAAGAAAGGACGCCGGCTGTATCTCGGAAACTATTCATCGCACAGCGCTGAAAAAAAAATTTTCTTAAGAAAAGTGGCCAAAAAAAATGGCTGGAAAATATTTACAAGATCCTAAGACTACCACAAGAGGGCGTAACTGTACAGTAATTTCAAAAAATTTAAATTTCGTCTAAAATACCCAGTATTAGGTACCATTTTGAAAACATCAGAATAATCTTCATTAATTTTGCCTTAATTTGGCTAAAGAATTTTCTTCATATCTCCAATGAGAAGGGTGGGGGAAGATCATATATAATGCAACTTTTTAATCGCCCTGTACTCAGATTCTTTATTAAAAGTAATTCAAGTGGGTACTCGTTTAAAAGGAAATTAAAAGGGCTTTCAAAATATGCACCTGTCAATGTCACTTTGTTTTCAGTGAAGTCGTCAGAGGGCGTTGTTTAACAGAGACTGGGTTGTTAGAGATTTTCTCTAAAAAGTTAAATGTAATGATATGATTTTTTCACTGCGGTTTCGAAGACTTAAAACATACTAACAAACCAGTGAAAACCGCGTTTCGATATCTCCATTTGTTTTCGAGTAATTATAAAATAACCTATTTTTCAAATTTTAAATATAAGTACCTATAATTAATTTAACAAATGATTAAGAATTAGCAGGAATTGACAGATTAGATAAGTCGGAATAAGTTTGTCTTAGCGTTTTTACATATATTGAGTCGCATTAATATACAGGGTGATTCACGGTAGATCGCCTATTAAACGTTTTAGGCGAATGGCAACGCCGATCAATCTGAAAAAAAAAACGTTACAAAAATTAAACTCCCCTGACTTGATAACAGTTTATTTCAAATGCAATCAGAACTCAACGGATGCCTCTAGAATAATATATATGCTATGCGGTATCCAGAACAGAGACATTATACGAAAAGGACATTTGCAAGATTAGCTACTCGGTTAGCAGAAAATAGCAGTATCCGTTTACCTCTTATTCAATCTTCAAAATCCTTCTGACTAAACAATTATAACAAATAGCGCAAATTAATACTAAATATAAAATAAATAAAAATAAAACATATAACTAAATCAATTTCTTTCAAGATGTTCGAAGTGTCCACCATCGTTACTAATACAGTCGCGTACTTTTCGATAAGTAACGTGAACTGCAGCCTCCACTTCGGCAACTGATACGCTTGTTACCGCATTTCTGATCCTAGCTATCATATTATCTCGTGTTGTAGTTCTGGTTTGGTAAACGATATCCTTTAGTTTCCCTTACAAATAAAAATCTAGGCAAGTCAGATCAGGAGATCGCGGGGGCCAAGGAAATATACTTCCTTGACCAATCAACCTATGAGAAAACCTTAAATTAAAAAAATTTCTCACATTTATCGCAAAATGCGCGGGACATTCATCGTGCTGTAAAAACATCCTTGCACGGGTTTGAATTGGGATGCCTTCAAGCAGTACAGGTAAGTGATATATGTAATGGCAAGGCAAGTGATGTAAAAAATCTAAATAGGTGTGTCCGTCGAGGACCTCTTCAAAAATGTATGGACCAATAATTCTTCCCCCTATTATCCCACACCAGACATTAACAGACCACCGACCCTGATACTGCACTTCTCTCATCCAGTGGGGATTTGTCGGAGCCCAATAGTGCATATTATCTAAATTTACACTACTAACACTGATGAAAGTTGCCTCGTCTGTCCATAGAATGTTTGAGACAAACTGGGGATCTTCTTCCATCATATTGCTAAACCAGATACAATAATCAAGTCTATCAAAATCGGTTCCTGTTAATTCCTGATGCAGCACCATATGATATGGATGCAACCTAAAATAACATTCAAATTAGGTAAAAAATAAAAATAATATATATTTTTTAATATTCGATTCTAGTAATAGTCAAATTTAGTTATCAACTTTTTAACAAAGAAATTGTGGTCTCTTAAAATGTTATGCACAGTTGATTTCGTAATGCCCAAATCCAATGAAATTTGCCTTATTCCTATGTGAGGGTATAATCCAATATAAGCAAGCACATTAACAATATTTTCTTCAGATCGTCCAGAGCGACGTCTTCTGTTAAGAGGTAAATGGATACTGCCATTTTCTCGCAACCGAGTAGCTAATCTTACAAATGTCCTTTTCGTATGTCTCTGTTCTGGATACCACATAGCATATATTCGAGAGGCAACCGTTGAGTTATGATTGCATTCGAAATAAACTGCTAGCATATTATAGGCTACTTCATTTGGAATTTTCATTTTTAAACTTATTAATTTGTAGTAAAAAAACACTTACACATAAGAAATAACTTAAAACTGACAACTGTCAATTTAAGTAACTTTAAATGACATTTTCCAATCCTTTGTTTCTGTTTATATTTCCATAGGCCTCTTGATATAATAGTAATATTCAAATAGAATTAAAAAATAATGCTCTAATAAATCATATTCGGAGATTCTCGATTGCCAATTATATTTTCAAGTGGAAATAGGATTATGAGCTTTCAAATAATTTTCAGTAATTTTTGATAATATTCTGTCACAAAGACCGCCCTAATATTGCTAATAATATTTAAAATTTGAAAAATAGGTTATTTTAAAATTACTCGAAAACAAATGGAGATATCGAAACGCGGTTTTCACTGGTTTGTTAGTATGTTTTAAGTCTTCGAAACCGCAGTGAAAAAATCATATTATTGCATTTAACTTTTTAGAGAAAATCTCTAAAAACCCAGTCTCTGTTAAACAACGCCCTCTGACGACTTCACTGAAAACAAAGTGACATTGACAGGTGCATATTTTGAAAGCCCTTTTAATTTCCTTTTAAACGAGTACCCACTTTAATTACTTTTAATAAAGAATCTGAGTACAGGGCGATTAAAAAGGTTGCAGTATTCATGATCTTCCCCCACCCTTCTCATTGGAGATATGAAGAAAATTCTTTAGCCAAATTAAGGCAAAATTAATGAAGATTATTCTGATGTTTTCAAAATGGTACCTAATACTGGCTATTTTAGACGAAATTTTAATTTTTTGAAATTACTGTGCAGTTACTCCCTCTTGTGGTAGTCTTAGGAACTTGTAAATATTTTCCAGGCATTTTTTTTGGCCACTTTTCTTAAGAATTTTTTTTATCAGCGCTGTGCGATGAATAGTTTCCGAGATACAGCCGGCGTTCTTTCTTATTTGGACACCCGGTAAAAGAGAAAAAAAGTTTCCCAGAGCTGCACAGGTTATTTTGGAAGATTCCTTTATGGATGATATCTGCTCGGGAAGTTGCGATTTAGAGTCAGCACTAGCTCTTCAAAAGGAACTGATCTTACTGCTAAAATCAGGCGGGTTTGAACTTCGGAAGTAGGCAAGCAATGACCCCGCACTTCTTTCCACGTTATCTCCAGAAGACTGTCAGATTCCTATATCCTTCGATAAAGAAACTCCCGCTAGTATTAAAATTTTGGGCTTGCAGTGGTTTCCTTTATCAGATACTTTTTCATATTGTTGCAACCCTGATGAAAATTGTAAATTTACCAAACGAAAAATACTTTCAATGATTGCCAAAATATGGGACCCATGTGGGTTTTTATCTCCGGTAACTCTAAAGGCAAAATCTCTTATGCAGGATTTATGGAAGGAAAAGTTAGATTGGGATTCAGAGCCTCCTCAACATATTTGTGAGAAGTGGTTTTATTTTAAATCTAGTTTCTCAGAGCTCTCTAAGCTATCTCTTCCGAGATGCATTTTTGCTCCCAATATACAACGTTGTCAAATTCTTGCATTCTGTGACGCTTCTGAGCGTTGTTATGCATGTGCCATATATTTACGAATTGAGTTGCCGGACGCAATTAAATCTTCACTTAATATTGCAAAAGAAAAGGTGGCACCCTTAAAAACCGTCTCAATACCTCGAATGGAGTTACTTGGTGCTACACTTCTTGCAGATTTATTGAAATTTGTTCTCGATACTTATTCGCCATTAATCATTATTGATGAAGTTTTGGCCTTTTCTGATTCAAAGGTGGTTCTAAGTTGGATTGCTGACTCTCCACACCGATGGAAAACGTTCGTGGCAAATCGGGTGAGTCACATTCAAGAAACCATTCCACAAGTTTTATGGTACTATATACCTTCACTAGAAAATCCAGCAGATTGTGCCAGCCGAGGTCTCACTCCTGAGAATCTGGTAAATCATCCCCTATGGTTTACAGGTCCTCCATGGATTTATTTGCCTCGTTCTGACTGGGCATTGTCGACTGTTTCAGATACCGATATAAAAAGCCAAGATGTTTTTCGAGAGCAAAAAGTTGAAACTCTAGCTGCTACCATTTCACCAAATGTCTTAGACCAAATTCTGAACCATTATTCCTTCCTCCCAAAAATTCAAAGGATAATTGCCTACCTATTTCGATTTTCAAATAACACTCAAACGAAACATGTACAACGAGTCGGCCCAATAATGAATTTTGAACTACAAAAATCTTTGCTAATTCTTGTGAAACACATTTAGCAATTTTATTTTTCAGAGATAATTGCTCAAATAAAGTCAAATGAACTTTTACCTAAACCATTTCGTAAACTAGCTCCATTTCTGGACGAACAGGGTTTTGTCAGAGTGGGCGGACGACTAAGAAATTCGTCACTTCTGTATGATGTGAAACACCCTCTTCTGTTTCCAAAAGATAACAGACTAACCGAACTTATTATTGACCATATACACAAAATTAACTTGCATCCTGGTTTAAATACAGTTTTATATCTTGTTCGCCAACAATTTTGGATACTTTCCGCTCGTAGAGTGATACAAAGGGTCCTTTCAAAATGCCTAAAATGCTTTCGCGTGAATCCAAAACCCTATACCCCGTATATGGGAGACTTACCGTCATTTCGCATCTCGCAACTTAAGCGCTTTTCGCATGTTTGCATCGACTATGCAGGACCTTTAAACATCGCAATGGGTAAATATCGCGGTGCAAAAATATTCAAGGCATATATTTTAATTATAGTGTGTGTTGTTTCTCGAGCTATTCACATAGAACTAGTCTCCGACCTAAATTCTGAAAGTTTCATAGCCGCTTTTCGGCGTTTTGTATCCAGACGCAGAAGCTGTCTCAATATTTACTCTGATTCGGCCACCACTTATGTGGGTGCCTACAAACAAATTCGTGAACTCTCGAAGCATGCAGCGGAGCATTTAAAAATATGGTGGTTTTTTAACGTACCTGCTGGGCCTCACCTTAATGGTCTAGCAGAGGCTGGCGTCAAATCTGTCAAGACGCACTTAGTTCGAGTGGTAGGAGACCAAGTTTTAACTTATGAGGAGCTCTACACTTTACTTACCCAAATTGAAGCTCTGCTGAATAGCAGGCCTATGTGGGCACAAAGTTCCGATCCGAATGATTTAGCCCCACTTACTCCTGGTCATTTTTTGACACTAGAACCGCTAAATACGGTTCCTGATCCTGATCTGTCCCATTTAAAGCTCAATACTTTGTCCCGCTGGCAATTGATACAAAGATTAAATGTTGATTTTTGGAAAAGATAGCAATTAGAGTATCTTAATACCTTGCAACAAAGGTCAAAGTGGACTAATCCCACCACTAAGATTGAGCTAAATACGTTAGTCATAATTAAAAATGAAAATCATCCTCCTATTCATTGGTTATTGGGACGAATTGTAATGTTACACCCTGGCCCAGACGGCCATGTAAGGGTTGTCACAGTAAAAACTGCAAATGGGCTCTATAAGAGACCAATTGTTAAACTATGTCCTCTACCGATACGGAGTTCATAGCATTATTAGTACGTAGCAGAATTAAGCTTGTTTGCGTCTTAAGGGAACTGGAAAATAATTAGGATTACATTTGCGAGAATCGAATAGTTTTGTTTAAGTTTTTTTTGCTCCGCTAGTACATTTTTTCCTTTCAAGTATATATTTTTTTTCTATCACACTTATTTTCTGTGAATTTTGGAAATTTCCGTAGGAATAGTATTTCTTCTTAAAACATGCGTTTTAGTGGGCGGAAAATGTATACGCAACTTTTGAACATATTAAATTATTTTTCGTCTTTTAACTACGTAATTTCAAATTTACATTAACCATACAAAGTCAAGCTTGGCGCCGACGTCGAATGGTCTATCAAGAGTTTGCGTACAAAAAAGCAAACCGGCAACTTAAGCTTTTGCCGTTGCCATGATCGAGGCTCCAGACTTCGTCTAAAAAGTGCTTCTATAATTTCCCCAAACATATGGGAAAAGTTTCTAAAATATAATCTAATTTTCATTACACACCACTAATACCAAGTCTAATGTGTTTGTGCCGAATATAAGTGCGGGCCCGCCAGAAGAAACTCATTTATTTCATCCAAGTGCTCCAAGAGATCAAGGTAGGTGCCATTTTTAATCTTGGTGCTGTATGGTTCGGTTGAAAATTTTATTTTGGAAATTAATGTTAAATTTAGGAAAATGAACCCTTGCCTATATAAGTAATAAGTCCACTCAATCGCCGTAATATAACAACAACCGTACAATGTCCATTATGCAATCAGCAATTTCATCCGTTTTGAGACTCTTCAAGGCGTACAAGAAACAGTATTTAGAAAAACTGTCCACAGCTACGAAAATATGAGCAAAATCGTCTTCAGTCTTAGGTAAAGGTCCAAAACAATCAATGTGAAGAGTGTTGAATGGAATGTCAACTTTGTTTATTGAATGGATTTCATAGCTGGATGGTTTAGGGATACGTTTTCGGGTGAGGTAGGTTAAGCACGCGTCAATATACTTTTTAATGAATGTCCTCATTCTTGGGAACCAAAAGTGAGAGTTTATACTTAATAATATCTTATCTAAACCAACATAAGCTTTACCGTCATGATATTCCTTTAATAATGCATAACGTGCATTTTTAGGCACAAAGTATTGTGTTACTCTTTCCGAATTTATCTCACTTAAATGGCACAGAGTACTACCAATCATACAAAACTGAGTTTTATCAAGCTCGCCATTGTTTAATTTTTCTTTAAGTTCCTGAGTTTCGCTGTCTGTACTTTGTTGTACAAACAACCAACCGTCAGGCATTAGGCTAAACTCTGCTTCGCTTGCACTATCAACAATCTCAGAAATCCGATTAATGCATACTGATTTTGGTGGATTGCGACTTAAATAATCCACATACGACATCTGATTACCCGCCCTATGCTCAATAATAAAATTAAAGTCCTGTAGGTAAATCCACCAACGACTTACTTATACTGAGAGCTTTTTAACGAGTTGCAATCTGTGACCAATTTGAATGGAATACCTACAAAATAGTGTCTAAACTGTTTCAGTGCGTAAACCACGGCTAACGTTTCCAACTCGTATGAGTGGTAACGTGACTCGGCATCAGATGTGGCTTTACTGAAATATGCAATAACACGCTTAATCCCATCATGGATTTGTAAGATAATGTCTCCAAAACCATGACTACTGGCATCCGTATGCAGCTCTATAGGAAGATTGGGATCAAATATGGCTAAAACCGGTTCATTTGACAAAATATTAATGGCATATTCAAAAGCCTTAAATTTTTATCACCCCAGCACCAAGGTTCATCTTTCTTTAGTAAATGTGATATTGGTCTGGTTTTAACTGAAAATTCGGGGACTTGCGGAAATATCCCGCGAGACCTAAAAACTGGCACACTTCTTTAACATTTGTCGGGGGTGACAGTCTTTAGAGCCAATGTTTTTGAAGGGCTGGGTTTCACATCACCTTTGCAAATTAATCTGCCTAAATACTCAATTTCTTCTTTTAAGAAACTACATTTATTCATCTTTATGGAAAATCCGTGAGATCTTAAAGTCACAAAAACTTTTCGTAGATTTGTTAAGCCTTCTTCAAGGGTAGTAGACGGAATCAAAATATCGTCTAAATACACCAAAACTAGACCTTTTGTAATTTCATCCTGTAAAGCAAGATTTATCGCCCTTTGAAAAATGGAAGGGGCATTCGCGAGGCCAAATGGCATACGCAAATACTCGTACTGGCCGTCGGGTGTAATAAATGCTAATTTTTCTACTGATTCAGGATGAACTTTAATTTGATGGAAGCCATATCTAAGGTAGTAAAATACCTACAGCCACTTAAACGATCAATTTGATCGTCGATGCGGGGAAGGGGAAATCGATCTTTCACAGTGATACGATTTAAAGCCCTAAAATCATAAACTAGGCGTGGCTCACCATTTTTTTTCTTCACCAAAAGTACGGGACTGGCATATGGTGAGTGAGATGCTTGAATTATGGAATTATTCAAAAGATCTTGAACTATATTTTGCACTGTCTCTCTTTCAGTGACTGATAGACGGTAAGGTCGATATTTAATTTCCTTATCTGATGTAAGGCGTATTTTGAATTCCCCAGTGGTAATTAATGAAGGGACCTTATTTCCACTAGTAAAAATATCTTGTGTCAGGCCAAAAATGTTAAATTCAAATCCGGTGGCGGTAAATAAATATTTTAATTTTAATATATGGGGCGTTTACCAATTTTTATTATAAAAACAATATTAATCAAATAAATCAAAAACCACGATACTTAAATTACTTGTTGATTATGTTGATAAATATGTTGATACATGTAGTCAAGTGTAAGATGACATAACGTACGTACCTGGAAAAAATAAATGTGTTGAGCAACCAATTTCCTAATTATGTTATTTCATTTAGTATTTAGATATTTTGATTATTAAAAGATTTAAACATTTGTAACTAATTAAATTATTATTTAACAGCTATTTATTATATTTGAAATATTATTACGCATTATGTTTGTCACCCACTAGCGCAATATAAATGTGCTATTAACTGCTTAAACAGATAGTAAAATAGGATATTTGGAAAGGTACAGTTTCATACTATAAATAGTACAGGAAAACGTAGTTTGCAACATACAAATCTGTAAGTGGCTCAAACACTCCACAATACAGAAAGATGGCTCTGTGGCTCAATCACTCCACAATAAGCAACTGAAAATATTTTATGTAGTTTAAACAGGTCTTAAATGTTTTATGTAAAATATTACTTTTATCTTGTAAAACACATATATTTAAAATAAAATGTTGAAATGTAAATAGCAACAACAATAAAAATAGGAAATAAAAAAATAATGGAAATTGGATATGCTCCGTGAGAAAACTCACCAGTATAAAAATAATCCAAAATAAGGCACAAGCACTTAAAACAAATAATATTCACGCACGCTACTTTCACTTTAAAAGTCGAGTATGTTTTAAAAAGATCTTTTAAGCAAAGTTTTGATCTCAGGGCTCTTAGACTGGATGTTTATAAGATCAAACCTCAAGTATCGAATTACTCTTGTATGGCTTGTCCATAAATTCTTTCTTTTTCTTAATAGTTATTGCGGCGTTAAAAGAAATGGGACGAAGTGTTTAGTCTAGTTTAATATTTTTTAAAGGAGAAAAAAACTACATCTTACACTTGAAATTCATCAAATAAAAAATCAAGTTGATTTTAACTAAATCCAAACCCAATTCAGGGGACTGAAAATGTAAAGACGGTACACACTGATTGTACGTAAATATTATGCCTAGAATGCTCAAAAAATCTAACCCTATTATAATATTACAACATATTACGTCATTCGGAACAACAAATATTTTTAGCACAAAAACTTCTTTATTTAAAAATATTTTAGTTTCGATAGCATATTTAGAATAAAAGGAATTATCATTGCCTACTCCCTTGATTAATTTTTGTTTCAAAATATGCAACGAAGATATTTCCTTAGTTTTATCTTCGCGAATAAGCGAAACCTGAGCGCCTGTATCTAATAATACTTCATACAAAGTCCCGCCGATATTAAGAGAATATAAACAAAACTTATCAGTATTTTTATATTCACAAACATTAATGTGTTTGGATTTGTCACTTTTTTTATCCTGGCGCAATCTTTTAAAACAATTTTTAAAAGAATGTCCAGTTTTCTAGCAGAAACTACAACTATTTATTAGATCATTAATAGTGGAGTAAAAACGGTGGAAAAATGTTTTTTTTTAAGGTATAACCACATGAAACCTATACAGGATCATTGATTGGGCCCCTGTGCATGAGAAATAACCAATTACGACATATTTTGTGGGGTCAGAAATTTTTTATCCCGAAAAATGTCAATAAATTGTCAAAATGTTATATTTATGTTTTTTTACACATACCACGCGATAACTTCGAAACTAATTAGCTTATAAACATGAAATTTTTTTTAATCGATTGGAGACATACAGGCGGTTCTAACAGTACTAATTCGTGTCCCCTGGTGAGCTTATTTTTTCTTGGAGAATAGAGTAAACTCAAAATTTTACTTTTATTGCTGCATGATTTTCGGTAAGCGGGAAACTTTTTTGTTTTAAGGAATTTTACCATAGTATCTGCATATAAATTAAATAAAAGATATTCAAAAAGTTTTTAAAGTAAAAACCAACCTTCGATGACAAATACTTTTAGAGCTATCGTCACTTAAAATATTAACACGGACGCGCGGCGATGCGCAATATACTTACTTGGAGATGCCCACAAAATGTTGCACGGTACCGCGCTCTCGATGTGTTTTGAAGGCCCGTTTGGGTAATCTCCTGACAAATTTGGCGAATCGATAATTTTTTTTATTAGGAACGCAGACTGCACTGGAATTACACTTATATTTTTAATATTAAGTTAAAACAGGAATTGCAAAAACAAACATTTCTTTGACATGAGAATTATACCATAATTTTAATTGGTATATACATCTAAAAAAATGGATCATTAATATCTAACATATGTAATAAATTCATTCTATCATTTAGTACCTTCTTAAATGTTGCTTAAACGCATCATTTGTAGGAGGCAATTCTGAGGCTGATCGATTTGACTCTTTTGTTAAATGCACCTCTGCAATATGCAATCAAATGTTTTTATTTTTATATAGATACAATAAATACATTTGGCTCAAATTTATTGCTTCATCTTCAAGCAAAAATGGCAGATTTTCGAGCCCCTTTAAATTATCGATGTTTTTGTATAAAATGTCGAATGCTGATTTTTTACCTATTTTAAATAGTGCACAAGTAGTATTACATCCAGTTAAACAATGAATACTTAATAATTTTTTACAAACATCTTCTCCCAAATTAGTAACAATATTGTTTATAGTTAAAAAATGTTTGTTCTTACTTTGGCCAAATTAAAAAAAAACATTACTTTTGGCCATTTCTGGTGTTACAGAATAATAATAAATTAACAGAAGCAAAACATCTGTGTCACCGGATTTTACAAAAATAGTATTGCCAATATTTTTTTCTGCCAAAACATGAAGGATTATTCTTGTGTCAGCTTCCTCTTGGTTGCTAGTTAAATAATCAATTTTTCTTGGTATTTCACTTTTATTAAGCTGATAACAAAGTTCTGGATTTTCAAACCCTCCTGCTATGATTACAGTTTCGTCTTCGCTAAGTTTAAATTTCCTACTTCGTTTATAAAGTAGTTGGTAAGAAATAGTAACAATGATTTTTTGTTTGACGAGGATCGAATAAATTCCCTGAATTGGGACACTTTTCTAGTACCAGCAACTTTAAACTTTGCACTGAAATTTCCACGTTTAAGTCTTTCGGCATTTTTCAGAGAATTACTTTTATACGTATCAAAAACAACAGTAATTCGTTTTGAGTTATATTTTCTTCCATCCCTTAAAATTTTGTTCATAAAAACATTTCCTAATTCATTAAATGTAACAAATGTTGTGGCTTGTAATTCTTGAATTGCAACCATACCGTCAATAATATACTGCCGTGCTAAGAAAGAAGAGCATAAGTCGATTTTTTTCAAATTTCTGTTTTTTGCATTTTTGGAATCTTTTGGGATTGACTGATCATATAAAAAAAAAAATTGCCAAAAAAAAATTTTTTAAACGATTTTTTTTAATTAAAAAAAGCACAAGTGCATACTCCATTAAATATTTTTATTCAAAAACATAAAAAGAAAAGCATAAAGACCAACTTTGTTCCTAATACATAAAAAGAATGGCATAAGTAACCATGAACATGGGCACTTATGCTGTTCTTTTTATGGAATTAGCTCAAACCATTTGAACGTGTGTGCTTCTTGTGCCAGCTATAGCCGCATATGCTTTTCTTTATATGTATTTACAGGCCCACATAATTTGTTGAATAAGCGTTAGTCGCAAATTAATAATTGGTAAGAGACGACGGACGTTCGTGTAGGTGGCTTTAATTTGTTTTGCTCTGGTTTCTCATTTTGTTGGTGTTTTTTTGTTGTTTATGCAATTGTGATGGAACGTAAAATGGTAAGTAGTATTAATGTTTTTATTATTTTTTTTTAAGTGATTACAAATCAAATGATTGCAATTAAAAATATTTCATGCTTTTATCATAATTATGGGACTAAAAGTTGGTATTAAGACATAGGTTCTTATCATGTTTTACCGAAAAATTTTTAGTGCAGCTACTAATTTTAACTATACAGGGTGTCTCAAATTCGGGGAGGGTGTTTACATACGGGATCTCGAAAACCGCAAGAGTTACAGGGCCGATTAAATGGAGGCAAAATTGTGCGTTTTGGACTTTTGGAAGAAAATACCTAACGTTTTAAAAAGTAATAAAATCCCGAATACCTAAAATATATCCTGGATTTATAAGTATTCGAAACTAATATCCGAGATTTCCGGGAAAAACACGACATTTGACTAAATGGATTTTATTTTGTATAGACTTTATTCTAAGAGATACCTACTTGAATTTCGTAACTCCTTGTTATGTAAAACATGTACTATAGGAGACTTAAAAGTCATGTCCCTATGCTGTGTCTTACAGTTGGCATTCTTGCTAAGCATGCCTTAATACTATCAACAGGAATGGTCCTTTCCATATTGACATTTTCATTTGACAATTTTCCTAAGCGCTAAGTTGTCGTGTTGTGCAGTTATCCATATAACCTGTAAGGTGATGTGTAGGGACATGACTTAAGTCCGATAGTACGTAAGTACCACATATTATCATTTGTGAAAATTTTGTTGCAGAATATTCCATCAACATGAGTTCTTGACATCGGATGTACTGAATGTGAGTGTACAAGACATTAATTTATCTGTTTTTGAAAGATCAGACTTAAACGAAAATATCGAAAACGCCGATCCCAATATTATAAGTAATAAAGACAATGTTAGAACCCCAGAGGAAAATGTCGAGAATAATATCGATTTATCTGAAAGTGAGGTATCGTCAGAAGAAGATTACTTTGCTGTGGTTGCTGGTATGAGAAAAAGAAAAAGATATGTTCATTCCAAAGAAGAACGTAACAAGATTAGAAAAGCGAAAAAAATTCAATCTTACGTTGTACGGCCACCTTGCAATTGCCAAAACAAGTGTAAGGAAAAAATTATAAGCGAAAGAAGATTGGAAATAAATAAAAAATTTTGGGCTTTAAATTATGAGTCAAGAAAAACATTTATATCAAATATGTGCGAATAAAGTTTAGTTAAAATACGTAAAACAAAAAACCACAGTACCTTTAAAAGAAATAAAACCATTTATTACTTTTTAAAGACATCAAATAATGAACGAGTTAAAGTATGTAAAGAATTTTTTGCTGGTACACTTGGCTATAAAAAAAATAATGGTTCTCTATTAAAAAATATAACACCTCCAAAAGACAAAAGGGGAAAACATAATAACCAATTAAAAAAAGTAAATACAGAGAATATAAATTTACATGTAATGTCATTTTGCCCTACAATATCGCATTATCGAAGAGAGCATGCCCCCAAAAAGCTATATTTGCCTAGTGATTTGACAATAACAGGTATGCATACAAACTTTTTACAAACTTATGGTCATTCGTCCTGCAGCTATGAATCTGACCGTAAAGTAGTTGTGAATGACCTTAATATAGCATTCACAAAACTAGGGCATGAAGAATGTGAGAAGTGTGAAGCTCACAAACTTCATGAAGTCTCTCATTCGGAAAATGAGACCGATGAATGTGGTGAATGTTCTAACCATAAAATCCATTTAAAAAGGGCTAATGATGCTCGACAAAAATACAGGGCCGGCGAAAAACTTAATTCATCTAATGACTTACATGTAAGTGTGGACTTACAAAAAGTTATTATGTTGCCTCGTTTGGAGGCGTTTAAAGAGGTTATATTCACTCTCCGAATAATTGCATTCAATGAAAGTTTCGTTCCTTTGGGGAAATTTAACAAAAAAAGACCGCCATTTGCTGCAATTTGGCATGAGGGAGTGACTGGAAGAAAAAAAGAAGATATCACTAGCACATACCACAATTTTTTAACCACTTATGCGAGGGACTATGAAAATATAGTGTTTTGGGCGGACAACTGCACCACACAAAACAAAAACTATTGCTTGTTCAGCTTTTTAATTTACATTATAAACTCAAATGAAATATGTGCAAATACTATAACATTTTGTTATTTTGAACCTGGACACACGTTTATGGCAGCTGATTCCTTTCATCACCTTGTGGAAAAGCAGCTTCGAAAGCAAGGTCGAGTTTATGATTTTCAAGATTTTTGCGATGTAGTTCAAAACTGCAGTTCTGTTAAACCAATCGTAAAAGAGATGAAGAAAGACGATTTCTGTCACTGGCCATCGCTAAGCTCTACTTACCAAATTAAGTCCAAGTCGGTATCGATACGAGATTTTAAAGAAATATCAGTTAAACGTGGATCAAAAAGCTTATATTTTAAAAAAGAAATAAATGGGACAGAAGACATTTTTGAGTTTTTACCAAAAAAATTTTTAAAAGGAAATTCTCAACTAAAAAAACCAGAACCTTTGGATCAAAATAAAGGCATATCTGTTGATAGAAAAAATACTATTAATAATAAATTACTTAAATTAATGCCAGAACATAAACAAAATTTTTGGAAGGAACTGCCAGTTAACCAAAATAATCAAAATATTCCTGTTGATAATGACGAAAATGATGAATAAAAGCTGTTCCAAATAAAACCCAAATTTTAACATTTAATTAGACTCTAAGGCATTTTAATTTAAAATTAAGTTAAGCAAATATTTTAAGAGAATAAATCTTATGTTTTTAAGTAATAAATTTACTGTACTAATCTCTATATGTATTTTTCCTTATAAATTAGTAAAAAAATATACTTTTTTATTATTTAGGCTTCTTTCAAATCATACAATGCAATTAAAATCAAATAGAGCTTAAGCCTATTTTACTTTGTACGTTGTAATCTGTATGGGTTTATAATACTTACCAAGAAAAGCATATGTACCGATTAGGCGATATATGCTTTTCTTTCTAGGGATGTTGGCATAAAATAAAAATTAGATACCCTTATGCTTTTGTTTTTTCTTATTTTTGAAAGAACTTTTACATATTTAGAGATAATATTTTAAAGATATAGTTAAACACATGCAAGGAATTCAGTAGGCAAAAAAAAACCGTAGAATTTGCCATAAAACGAAAGACTTTTAATAAAATACAAAAATAAAACTTTAAATGCGTTTTTCGCAAAAGTAGCAAAATGGTACTTATGCTCTTCTTTATTAGCACGGCAGTATAGCAATCTACATTGGGACATTTATCCATAGGAGTGGTAAACGATTCAATTTTTTTGGCTAAATCAGATTTTGTTGATTTCCGCATTGATTCGTCTTCATGAAATAAGGATAATGGAACCGATGTTAGTTCATAAGATAAAATATTTTCAAGATCCATATCTTTAAATTTAGTGGCAAAAACAATTCTGCGAAACATACATTCTGAACCAATGATTTTTTTATTTGAGTTAGTTTTTGTTTTTTCAGAAGTAAATTTAAAATTTTGTACTTTTTCTCTCTTAAGGGAATGCAATCTCTGAAATTGCAATATTTGAAAGTGCTTGAGTTTAGTGAGCCAGTAGTTATAAGATCTAAAATAATTAGTTCCAGAGTTTTAATTTCTTCTAAAAAATTTTCATAATACTGTCTGCTTAATTTATTGGTTTGACATTTTTTTATCAAATTCTGAACGTCTTCTTTCAATAAAGATGATATTACTTGGGTTCCCGGATTTTCCTCTTTATACCACTTACATAAAGATTGCCATGCAATTTTTCAGGATTATTCCATAATATCTCTCGAGCTTTGAATAAATGGCCAAATCTGCTGTTATACAAATGTGATTTTGCTTTAAAGTGTCAGCTATTTCTACTAATCGTACCATCGATGTATGTATATATCGTGTCATATTCGGTAGGAGGGTTATTAATAAATGGCAAGTAAAATATAGTGGAAACAGAAATTTGGTTATCAGCCAAAATGTTATTAAAGTCGGTCCAATTTAAAAATATTTTGTTGCACTTAATGCTACGAATAAGTTGCCATGCAATTCGAATCGAGTCGTTTGTTCTATCCAGAGTTACAGCTTTGATAGAGGGAGGCTCTAGACGCTTTACAGGTTTTACGTATTTTAACATATTTTGAAAATTGAAACCATGTTCTTCGGGTATTTCTAGTGAATATGCCCCTCCTCTAAAAACATTTTTTTCTACAAAGGTGATGACGCTGGATTTTTTTTGAAACAAAACCATTGCCATGCTGTGGGTGGTGTTTTTTCCACTTAAAGTATCTTCATTCAAATCGAAGTTATCGATACTGATATATAATTACCCTTAACGTCATCTACAACTTTAACTCCAGAGGGAACGTATAACTTGGGTTATTATTTATTTTTTGATTCGCCAAAGCAGTTGTTAATTGCCTTATGTCATTATAGGAACAGCTGAGTCCAATTTCGGATAGAGAGTCTAAGATTTGTTTACTTCTTACTACGTGGTGAATGTAAAGTCCTAACCCAATTTGAAAATAATTTCTTTTATATTTTTTGTTATAAAGCCCCATAACGATGTTACACGGTACTACTGCTTTGGTGTCAATTTCGACATTATCTGGAGTATTGTAAAAATCATCATTTATCAACCATGATACAAATTTTAGAAGCATATTGGGAACTTTTCTGAAATTCGGCTTGATTTATATCATCTGGACTGGGAAAATAATTATGTGAAAATTTAAAGTCATGCATGTATTTTTTTAAAATACCGGCTGCTTTATGAAGAATTAATATTTCGTTTTCTATATTACCGGTATTAGTTTCTATTGGCCTCGCAGAATAATTTTCTTCAGAACCACTCGTTTCCGAGCTAGCAGATTCATTATTTATGTTGGACAATCCACCAGAGACCTTATCTTTGTTTTGAGAAGCCCTAATATTTCTATCTGCAATATAGCCACAATAACAGACTTTGTGGTATTTTGCATCGTATGCAAATAGATCATCATAACCAGAAAGCTTAGAAATCATGTTGATATCATTCCTTTTTTTTGCAGCAGCTAATATTTTTGTGTAGGTGGACTTTCCTGTACCTGTAAAAAAAGTTAACCAAAATAAATACCCCCGCATATAATAATATAATAATAAGCAGTCTTGTTGCAGTAGCATAATAAATCGTGACTAAAAAAATGTGAGGAGCTCAACCATTAATATTTCAAGCATACACCCTTCTTGCGCAGAATTTTCAATACAATAATAGATTTATATTAAAGAAAAGAATAAGTTAAAGTGCAAAAAAATACCTGTTTGTAATAGCTATCAGTTGCTGATTTTTGCCCTTTTTGCCGGTTTTATCAGGCATATTTTTCGAATATCGAAGCCTCTGTTGTGGATTCTGCTTTGAGATGAACAAGCTTCGTTGCCTTCATTTTCGACAATTTGGGACGTATACTCAAGATTTTGTAGGCTAGATTTTCTACAAAGTAAATAATATTTAACAAGTTTTTTCTTTGTTAAAATATCATCCTTTTTGCCCAATATATTCTCTTGTCTTTTTTCTGCAGCACTTATTAATGTTTTTAAGCCCTGGATTGTAGGATTTTGAACTACCAGTTTGTCACTGTCGCTTACAGTTTCTCCACAAATTAAACACTCCATAATCAAACAATGTATAATTATTTAAATATTAAATAAATTAAACACAATTTAAAGAACTTGAGGCGCGTAATGAACTGAACGCATGAACCAACAGAAAAATCATAGAAAGAATCAATAGTATCATAAATCAATGTAATCATAGAATCATTCTATTACACGCAAAACAACAGTATTCCACGTAACCGACTTATATTAGCAACGCATACGTAACGGCCAAAAAGTGCACTACACGGGCGCGCGAATAATTACAATTTTAAATGCCGATATCTTGAAAACTGTATGTCACAGACGGTTGGTTTTTATTTTAAAAACTTTTCTAGTATCTCTTCTTTAATTCATATGCAGATACTATGGTAAAATTCCTAGATACAAAAAAGTTTCTCGCTTACCGAAAATCATGCAGCAATAAAAGTAAAATTTAGGGTTTACTCCATTCTCCAAGAAAAAATACGCTAATCAGGGGACTTGAATTAGCACTATTATGACCGCCTATATATCTCCAATTGATTAAAAAAAACCTCATGTGTATATGTTTATTAGTTTCGAAGTTATCGCGTGGTATGTGTAAAAAAAAACATAAATATAACATTTTGAGAATTTATTGACATTTTTCGGGATAAAAAATGTCTGACCCCTCAAAAGATGTCGTAACTAGTTATTTTACATGCACAGGGACCTAACTTATAATTCTGTAAAGGTTTCATGTGGTTATACCTTAAAAAAAAATGTTTCGAGAAGGAAGCGACTTCTTTTCTTGTTTTTACTCCACTATAAAGGATTTCGAAGTACCGGGAGTTGGAGTGACATCCCGTTCACGTTTTACACCTCGCTCTGGACAAGATATTTTTCGGTGGCCTAATTTTCCACATTTAAAGCATTTCATATTATTTATATTACCAGATGAGACATTATTGTTAATATGAGCAATATTAACAATAATATCTCATCCTTATCTTTGTTTTAGTTGTCACGTCGATTATTTGGTTTAGACTGAATACGTGATAAATGAGCAATCAAAAAGTCGTATTTTTATGACCTGACTGTGTTAACTGTGCCTGCAAAACAGAATCTTTTACCCCAAAACAAATTAAACTTATCAGCTGTTCTTGAGAAAAAGTTACACGCAATAAAATTATTTTCTGTAGTTTCATGCCATAAGATGGACATTCATCAGAAGTAAACATGGTTGCGTCATGTGCTAATTTTCCAAAATTAGTACAACCCGCAAAACTTTCACATAAATCTCGCTTTAGATTAACCCAAGAACGGCGATCTATAGGAGCCCAATTAGAACCACTCACCTGCCGCCCCTTTGAAACAGTTTGCAATTCTGCCCTACTGAATTAGTAAGGATGGTCCAAAATATAAGATCCCTTAGACATAAAACTGACGAATTATTCTCTTTTCTGGAACTGCAAAATTCTCCTGACCTTGTTTTGATAACAGAATATTGGCTTCACTCAGAGGAGTGTTTTCATGTATGTATTTCATGTATTTCACTCCATGGAAGCAATCTAATTCTATCAAAACAATCATTTTATTTTACAGACTTCAATAAATTTAATCAAATGTGGAAAGAAGGTTGTTTTGAATTTTCAATTTCCTTTTGTAGAAATTTTAATTTTTAAGTCATATGTTTATATTGTCCTCCATCTTCCAAAATAAATAACTTTTTAAATAAACTTGACACTACACTGTGCGAAACTTATTGCCAATGACTTTAATAATGATTTTTATAATGAAAACCAGATACACTCTATAATGCTCAAGAATATGCTTATGGGTTAGTAATGCATGTGGATTCACCTACAAGAAGTACTGATAGTACTGAGTCAACCATTGACTACATTTGGTCAAACATTGAGAAAGTTGCGTGTACGGTATTCTGTTCTGGATATCACGAGACCGTGGTCTTTCGTTTTATTCTTAAGTCTTCTCATAAAAAATCTCTGTGTCAGTCAGGAAGAACCTGCAATAAAAAATCGTTTAATGAATTTAAGAAGTTGTGATGTAAATTGATCTCCTGATCCTATTGCAGCTTTTCATAGAGTTCTGGTAGATACCTTTAGGCATCCGTTTCCATTAAGATGGATAAAAAGTAAAAATAAAAATATGAAACTCTGGCTTTCATTGGGTCTAAGAAAATCGGAAGTAAATTAACGAGGCCTTAATTATATGCGATAGTTTTTTAAAGTTGAGTGGTTCGTTGCATGCTGCAGTAAGTTTAGAAATTTATACACAAAATTCATTAAACTTACAAAACAGAGTTACTACAAAACTAGATTGCATACATCGAAAAACTTACAAAAAGAGAGCTGGAGTAACATAAATGAGTTTCGACATAATACAGGGTGCGGCATAATTGTCTCCTTGTTTTTAAGGCTTGATAAAAGAAATGTTATTTGAAATACAGAGATTTTATTTTTTTATTTTAACATTTTTGTCCTATGTGGTTTTGAAGAGAATATCTGGCAAGTAGAGATGGGTTGCTTTATTCGTAAGCTGCTTCTTAACAGTAGCAGCTTCACCCTGCTTTTTAATAATTAAAAAAGCTGCTTCTCGAAAAAGCAGTTTTGTACTAAACGTGAAATCACGTCACAAAAGTTGGCATTGGCAACCGCGACAGAGGCCGTGTGAAGCCGAAAGCAGTCGACTATTGAGTCGACCGAAGCACCGAAGCAGTATGAACTAGTGTGAAGGTGAACTTGTCAGCGTCGGCTGGCTGTCGGGTTTATCTTACCCACAGAGCACAGACGCCGAAAGAAGCTACTTCGAACTATGAAAAAGTTTTTCTTACACCAAAATACCCCTTATTTTGGTGTAAGAAAAAATTTATATGAGATATGCGATGCAATGAGGAATGAGGGCATGAGGGCAAAGCTGTTAGATAGAATATAAAATATATACTCCAAAGAGTTTAATTACTTAAAAAAATTATTTTGTACATGCTTTTTTTTAAATTAAAAAATAATTACACAGTGCTTACTGCTTATTTTGACTGACCGATATAAAAAAAACGTGTTTCTTGTTTAAATATATTATATTATAATACCTTGATTAATATACAAAAATAAAGATTACATTCTACAAAAGCAGAAAAAGACAACGTACTAATATAATAAACAAGTATTTAAAAAATCATATATCTTAAAAATATATATATATATTTAATATAAGAGAACACCATATGAGAGAAGTCGTTTATTTCTCAAAAAAATTTTGTTGAATAAACATTATTTCCCTCACTTTTTGGGATGATAATCTACTCCTCCTTTCTGAGTTCCCCAGTTTTTGAAAACAGGCGTTCACATGGAACCGATGTGGAGACTGATCCAAATTTTTGTCGAACTAGCTTTACCAAATTTGGAAAATTATGCTCATTTTCCTTCCACCATTTCAATGGGTCAAGTTTTCTATTAAGATAAGGTTCTTCAAAATATCTCTGAATTTCAATAATGGCTTTTGCCCAACTATTTTGATAAGAAGGTTTTACTAGGGAAACCTGCTTATCAAAATCGCCCTATATTGATAGTTCCGATTCTTGCTCATTTACAGTCTTATCATTTATTGGTTATTTTGTAGAATCTCCTTTAGATTCTTCAATTTGATTGCTTAATAAATTAGTAAATAAGTTACGTGCTCTTTCACTAGAACTTTCATTAAGAAATCCAATATTTTTATATCTAGGGTCAAGAAATGTAGAGACCAATAAAGTATTGATCTGCTCTTGGTTTCTTAATCTATGCTTAATGCTCTCGTTAATATCTTTTATAATAGCACACAAGACATCAGAATATTGATTTTCACTTAAACTGTCCTAATACGGCCAATGTTGGCCTTATTTCATCTTTCAGCTCCAAGAATCTAGAAAGCATGTAAAAAATAGAATTCCAACGCGTTGGCACAAATTGAATTAATTTTTTTAAATTTTAGCTTAACTTCTTCTATTAAATGATTTATAGATTTGAAACCGTCCTGAGCAATTAAATTAATTGTGTGTGCCAAACAGCCAAAATGCCTCCACTTTAAATCTTCTACAGCTTTTTTTACATTATTAGCATTATCAGTTACAGCTAATAAAACCTTATCCTGTAATTCCCATTCTTGAACTAGACGATTTAGCTCCGACGCTATATTAATGCTAGTATGGGATCCTTCAAAGAGACATACATCCAAAAGTATGGATTTAATTTCGAAAGTTTCATCTATAAAATGAGCAGTAACGCCCATAAAGCTATCGCTATTTCGCGAGGTCCACAAATCTGTTGTTAAGGTAACTAAAATGGCCGACTTGGCCACCATTTGCTTTGTATTATTTAAAACCTCTAAATATTTTGCAGGCAACAAAGTCTTGGACAAAGTTTTTCGGCTAGGTAAACTATATGAAGGGTTTAGAGAGTCACAGAATCTTCGAAAACCAGGATTCTCTACAATAGAAAATGGTTGGACATCTATCACTATCATTTCCAAGAGTTTGTTATCTAAATTTTTTTTCTGATGAACTCCTACTTTTTTTGGAATGGCAAGCTGTTGCTGGCAATACCTTTTTGGCTTTGGGATTGTTCCTAAATAACTTTTAATTTCTTGCATACCTGTGATGGTTGTAGCGTTGGGTTAGGTTGCAGTGCTAATGGTCGATAAATCCGATGATTGAGAAGTCGACGCCGATGACAAAGAAGATGAACGTGGTGCTAGTGCAAGCTCTGCTTGCTCAGCTTGCTGTTGCTCCGTCGGCTCACTAAGCTCACTTGAACTTTTAGTTTGTTCTGCGGTTGTGTTACCAAGATTTACTGATGGGTGCTTTCGCAGAACGTGTTGTCTCAAATTTGTAATGGAAGTTTTGTGTGAAATTAATTGATTATAAAAATAACATTTTGCCATATGATTTTCTTTAGGCGTGAAAAAGTTCTAAATAATGGATGATTTTCTTTTGGAGTTCATTTCCGCTGGGTCTGAAAAAAATCGATAACATAATTTAAAAAAAAAAACTGGACTCAAGGACTTTTTGAGATTTGTTGACTTACGGTTTGCACCGACTTTTTTTTAAGAGAAGATTATATAAGCTAACGGTCCCTTATACTACCTTTAGCCAATCAACAACAAGAAGACCTTATCCATTTTTTTCAGTCCAAACAAATATTTATGACAACAGATAAAAACACAAAGTCACGGTCTCACAACATTTATTAACGGCTACACGTGTTTCACTCTACTTAGAGCATTATCAGGCCTTTGAAACACCTATTGTTGTGAGACCGTGACTTTGTGTTTTTGTCTGTTTGTCATAAATTTAACCAATCAAATCGTTGCATGCAATAAACAAAAGTCGCTGAAGGCAGTTTAAGAGACCATCAGCCTAAATCTCCCACAAAAAAAGTCAGTGCAACTAGCCGTTAATATTATTTACTAATAAAATGTATAAATTAAATATGATATAATTACAATAATATACTGTATGTCCACGAATAGAGTGTTCGTAAGGTGTTATTATTTTTATAAAATTAGCTCCAAATTACCCTGTATATTATTGATTGTCTGAGAATTATAAGAGCTTGTAATAACTTTTAATTTTAAACAACTTTTCTTAATATACGTTTTCGAAAAGAAAAGAAACTCTAGTCTTAACAAATTTCATTAAATCATCTAAAAACCATCAACCGTATCAAACGATTTTATTTATTTTTTCAACATATTCGCTTAAGACTATAAGCAGGAGCAATTGTAGCAATATATATTTCTTATACAGTGTGTAGCAAAGCAACACACTGTATAAGAAATATATATTAAGTACTTACCTAAATCGTTTTTTAAAACAAAAAAGTAATGTAAATAATAAAACTGTTAATCAAAATATTTGTTAACTGACTTAACAAACACTAACAACTTTAAAAAACACTTATTAACACAAAAGTGTATCGAAATTTAAAAAAAGCGCAATTAGACTCTAGGAATCGCCGACAAAAAAGCTGAATGCGAAATCAAGAAACAGTAAAAGTAAAACAATACAATGCCAGGGATTTCCCAGACGGCTTACAAATCTCGCTAGTTTGGCGGCCGGTGATTCCCCGCTTTGCTTTGCGATTATTATGGCGCGTCCACATTATGCCGAAAGAGGCCGATCGGCCTGTGCCGCTCAGCACGTTCGGTTCGGCATAATCGAGTCGGCATTGCATCTATATTGCTTTGTAGTGTGGACGTCCCGATCGGTGCCGGCTGCCGAATCATCATTAGTGCACTGCGTTTGGAATGTAGTAGTGTCGCTTTCCCATCTGCGTATGTTAAAAGTGTTTTAAAATCATTAGTGATGACGAAGACGTTGTTTTAGCTGCTGCTGCAGCAATCATAATTGGAGTAGTCGCTAGTAAACGTCGTTGCTTTCGCCCTCAGAGATTTTGGATTCGCCCCAGTATCCTCAATGGTAGAAAGAAGTATAGAGCTAGTGAATTTATGAAAGATTTACTACTTGATGAGGTAGATGAGTTAAATTTTGAGTACAGAAACGACGTGGGGTTCAGCAACTTTTTCAGAATGAAAATTTCTGATTTTGAGGTTTTATTGAATATGATTGGACCAAAAATCTTTAAAAAAACTACATCCTTCAGGGAAGCTATTCCTGCAAGTGAACGCCTTGCAGCCACACTGTGTTTTATTGCGACTGGAGATTCGTACCATTCATTGATGTACACTATGAAGATATCCAAGCAAGCTATTTCTCGTTTCGTGCCAGAAGTTTGTAACGCCCTTGTCGAAGCTCTTCAAAATTACGTCAAGGTAAGAAAAGTAAAAAAATAGAATAAAAAACTTTTGATTTATTTATGACACTGGAGAAAAAGGCATCAAAATAAGACTACATTATGTATTATTAAACAAACACTGTCCGGCATCAGACCTTTAAATCTAAAAACAATGTGGTTACAGATTTCTTCTTTTAAAATTGTCTTAAGAAACCATACGTATTAGTAGAAAAAGAGTACTGAAAAACAGTTTTACAAATTCAAAAAGAAAAGTAAATAATTCAAAATTAGAAAAAGAAAAATGATGTTTGAAAAGATAATCCAAAATAGTAGAGATCTTCATGTGCTAGAAAGAAGCGTTAAGTGTGTAGAGTCATCCTCATGGCTGGATCGTTCTTGAGAGTGCTGCTGGGAGTAGTTGTCCATAAAGCCATCAGAGAAAATAGATCCAGATGACGGCGCTTGAGAACATGCAGACGACGGCGACTGGGAATATGCAGATGATGGCGACTGGGAACATGCAGGTGATTCCATCATTGTATGAGTCTGATTGAGCACCATACTAGATGATAAGTGGTACGTCATGGGGAAAAATGACTTGGAATGTTTAAGATAGAAAGTTCCATGTTACTGTATGCAGCCCTAGTTGGTGCACTGTATTGTTCATACATCCCCATTTCTGCGTCAAACAGTATGACATTTTGCACCAAAAATCTGGTTCGCGGTGTAGCAAGTCTGCGTATCTTCATCACTACCTGTTCACCAAACAATGAATATTCATCTTTGTTGTCCCCTCTTTTTGACTGAATGGATCTCATGAGATTCACCGCTTCATCAAAGATAGGTGCCTTAGCAGAATTACTTAATGAAAGTTTTGCGGATTTGCTTTTGGGGGTTTTCGGAGATGTATAAAACTTTGGGTTTGAGTATTTTTGTAGGAGTCTCCGCTGCTGCCTGTTTCTCTTGAGAAGTTGATGGTTGAGTTGAAACTTGGCCTTGAACTTCTCCTCCATTTCCAGTGTCTTCCTCTTGTAAATCTTTAAAGTCCATAGTTTTGAAGAAAAAAATTCGTGAAAAATAATATTTTTTTTGTTTCGGCTGTTTAAATTGATATCACAAAGTTATTTTAGGTTGACCTACTAACAGACAAACTTAAATTTTCAAATCGACAAATTTAAAAAATAAAAATATGAACTTACCTCAACATTATCTACTGTTTTTCGTGGTTTATTCTTGTCGGTTAAGAACAACATAGCTTGCGTACCAAGCTATGTTGTTTTTGCTTACCATTGAACCATGAACCATTTGCTTACGTACGCTTCGTCAGTAACACTTCTAGTTTTTTTGCTTTCGAGTTCTTTCTTTCTTTCCCTCGAAAAATGGCTTTATAAATTTTTGATTTTTCGCTCAACCTCCTGCTTCTCTATACCAAATGAAACAGCAATTTCCGTGAGAGCGTCATGTCTTCGGTTTTTATTTTTGTAATCGGAATTTTAACTGTTCCATAATGAAGAACGAACACGATACATATCAATAAAGGCCAACGTTTCTTCGTCAGTCCACGTCATAATTCTGAACTAAAAACAAAAATTCCGAACTCAATGCAAAAAATAACGCACTGTCACCAAGTCTAAACATTTAAAAAACAAATAAAATAAATTTGCACGCATGCGACTTTCCTTCGACTGAGACTAAAGCCGCCCGGCATGTACACACTTGTGGATTTTGATTTCATTCGGTTCGGTTTTCTTTGAAGGAGACCGACTTTAGTCGGGTTAAATTCGGCATGATTCGGGCCGGCTTTCGGCAAGTCGGCAAGGCCGACCGGTACGTCTACACTAATTCGGTTTTGTCGATCGGCATAAGCCGAATGATGCCGATTGGCATAGTGTGGACGCGCCTTTACACCAGAGTATACCTGTAGACCAGCACCAGCCAATCATTAATGGGAATTTTCGCCCTGAGGCCCTGATACACATTTACACTTCATATATTATTATTTTGTGCAGATAACTCAAATTATTTTATTTAAGTTAATTACAAAAAAAATATTATTTATATATATGCATATACATATATAATTTTAAGAAATAGGTATACATAATTTATTATTGTAATAACTACATAGCAGTCCCAGCGGAAGCAATGCCATATCATTAACGCATTTCGCAGGCTACACCGCTTTAAAATAGCTTATTTTCCCATGACTATTTTAAACTGCTTATACAAAGCTGCTTTTTCGAAGCAGCTTTTCAAAAAAAGCAGTAGCTGCTTTAGCTGCTTCTTAAAAAAAGCAGTTTTGCCCATCTCTACTGGCAAGTGCCGTCCACCATTATCGAAGCACTGGTGCAGGCGACTTCTGAAGTTTCGTATAATTCTTGCAAGCATTTCATGGAGTCGCTGGACGATGTTTGAAGACTTCAGCTTTTAGGTTACCCCACAAAAAGAAGTCGCAGGGCATTAGGTCGGGCGAGCGTGCAGGCCAAGAAATATCGCCTCTTAGAGAGAGGAAACGTCCGAGGAACATTTCTCTCAATACTTGCATTGAAGCTCGAGATGTGTGAGCTGTTGCCCCATCTTGCTGAAACCAGGCATCTTGCACATTGAGTCCTGCCAAGGCTGAGGCGAAAAAATTGTGAATCATCGCTATATAGCGTTCCGAATTAATAGTAACAGCGTGATTTTCTTCTTCAAAGAAGTAAGGGCCGATTATCCCCATTTCAGATACGGCGCACCAAACTGTCACTTTCTCACTATGTAGAGGCTTCTCGTGTATCTCTCTCGGATTATCAGCAGCCCAATACCGAAAGTTTTGCTTGTTTACCCAGCCAGACAAGTAAAAATGTGCCTCGTCACTAAAAAAACTGCGCGCTGAGGTAAATTTTGAAGCATAATTTCACATGCAGCACGTCAATTGTTCCAATCATGTTCTGATAATTCCTGTGCCAGAACCATCTTGTGTGGATGAAAACGAAGATCCTTGTGAAGAATTCTTCGCACAGTGCGGTCAGATAAACGAAGGGCAGCTGCGTGTCTCCGTGCAGAACGTCTAGGTGACCGTAAAAATGAGCGTCTCAGAGTCTCGATGTTTTTGGGTGTCCGAGCTGTCCGTCGCTGTCCACCTCCTTTTTTAATAACAGATCCAGTTTCTCTGAAGTACTTGACCCACAGCACAATAGATTTTCTAGATTTGATTTCTAGGCCAGAAATAATCGTTTTTTACCCTTCGGGGGAAAAACGTGTATATATATATATGAGGAAAGGAAAATATTTAATCATCTTCCTGAGAATATTAGACGTGCTGTCTCTGTCAGGCAGTTTAGATAAAAATATCAAATAATACATAATAATAACAATACATAATAACATAATGTAACCAGCCATCCTGGGAAAAAAATAAAATTCTTTGGTCGTAAGATTCTTTATTTCGGTGCCTTTCCACTGCGAAACTTTACACGACAACTTAAAATTAAACTTATGATTAATAGACAAATTTTAATTGAGTTTTTCTCTCGAGACGAATGTTTACAAAAATTAATTATTCACACACGGTAAAAGCCGGTTGACCAGAATGACAGTCGATCGATTGAACGGTTAAGCTGACTTCAGCGATCACTTGACGGAGAGCGGATGTATTTGCATAGTTAAAATGTCTGTGGAAGAGAGCGCCACAATCGGTAAAGTGTCGGTGGTAGAGAGTGTTACAATAATAATAATAATTAATAGTTTGATTGTTATGATTTAGTCATTAGCCTACTTTTGTTGATAGAAAACTTTGTATTTCTTAACAATAAAGTATATTCTTGTCTATCTTATTACCCAAAGCATGCAAAATTATTAAGCAAAATTTTTTTCACAGCGTTTTCTTATTTATTTTACAGATACGTACAGCAAACAGCAAATTCTCCTGTCGACATGAGGGTGGGAATCCATACAGGGGCTGTATTGGCTGGAGTTATAGGACAAAGACAGTGGCAGTTTGACGTGTATTCTAAAGACGTGGAACTTGCCAATAAAATGGAAAGCAGCGGTAAGGCTGGGTAAGTCCTAGTTCATTTTTATTATATCGTTTATGACCCTAATAGCATTTTAAACCAGTATAACCATTTCAACAAGCTTGGATATGGTAAGAAAACTAGAACACACAAAGAAACAGTTCTAATATTCTTCAACACAGTGGCGGCGCAAGATCAAAATTTTACTTTTACTCTGTTCGTACATAAATATAAATTTTTTTTAATAAAAAGAATTTGGTTAATAAATTTTTTTCATGGAAAATTTAGCCAAACTCACAACTTTCATATAAATATTTAAGATATTTAAAACCTACCAACATTAAAAAAACATTTTAAATAAATAAACAGAAATGTTCTACTTTTTACACTGCTAAGTTGTTTAATTACGTGCTCGTAATCTAGCTTGGATGCTATATCAGCCTCGATAGACAGAACCGCGACCGCACAAAGTATTTCCTGTAACATTGTACTGCGAATATTTTGTTGATAAACATGCTTAGTATTCTATGTTGCCAGTGATGGCATGGCATTCCTTGTTACTTAATTTTAACAGAAGAAAATAAAGTCATTCAATAAATTGTCATAATAAGCAGAAACTGAGTTGCATTCTTTATTATAAAGCAAAAGAAAAAGTGAAACTCGTTTAATAACCAAAACTATTTTGTACTATAATTACACTAAATACTTATAATTAATATTTTTAATTTGGATTCTTTAAATCACCAAATTTCCACACACAGCGGCAACGCTGCAGATTTTTCCCAGAAATATTCTCGCAATAAAAGTATTTGGCAACTGCGCTCGTTGTTTTTTTTTGGATGGTGCACTTTTCGTACAGTATTTATATTAAAAGAATGTTTTGAGTGGTTTCACTGCGTTTTTTTAAATTAATATTAAGACTAAAAACTCCCTTTTTGCTGAAAAATCATAAAGATGTCTGAAGTGGGTCACATACATTGGAAAAAATGAAATTCAAATCGTTGCTTTTACAGGCGAGTTAGGTGTCAATGGTGTCATCCTTCTAGATTATAATATTATAAAAGACGGCATATTTGTGAAGTATCTATTAAGTATTGGATGTCAAAAAATTAATAAAAATATGTAATTAAGTATATTATTATAATCTAGCAAATTTATTGCTTATTCGAACCCAAAATGCCGCAAAAATAGTACAGTAGAATTCGTCTTAACCGGTCACCTGGGGACTGCATACCTGGCCGATTGCCGTTTTGGCCGGTTAATCCGAAGTGTACATAATACATATTATATTATGTTCATTATCTATGTTATCTACATATGTACTCGTATATGTATTAAAGAGAGTATTACACATATATATGAACATAATAAATATAAAATAATGGAGAAATATTCTTTATATAGTTATGTATGTATGTTTAATATGTAATTATTTTTTTTAAAAGTCTGTGATTTTCTTCTGTTTTTTAACCTTCAGTGAATTTCTGAATGCGATATCCCTCCATTTTCTAATCACCAAAACGTCTAATGCTGTTGACTCATGTTGGTGCTCAATGTATTTTAATGCAAGTTCCATTACATTTTTGGCTTCTTCATGAGAAATCGTTTTTTCCCCTTCAATGTCACTATTCTCATCATATTCCTCTTATTGCCTCGATTGGTTCTTCGGTAGCTATATCTATCATTTCTTCATCATTCAAAAATTCATTTTCAAGGTGATCGTCACAACTTATCATCTAATTTTCCACATCTTCTGGTTGCAATGCTTCGTTACCCGTTAACTTTTGAAGATCTTGTAGAGTGGATTTGTTTTCTTCTTCTTCAGTCTCTGCAATATTCGAGATCGCAACTAGATTCTCAACATCTGGCCAAAGTTTTCTCAAAGATTTAATAAACGTTGAAGAGGGCATTTCTTGAAATGCTGTAGCTAACATATAGATAACGTCCTTGATATTGATCTTTTTGATGACTTCTAAAAGACCTTTGTCTTCACTCTCCGAGTGTTGCAGAATTTCAGAAACAAGTTTACGCCTGTATCGTCTTTTTAAACTTTCGATCACTCCTTGGTCTATTGGTTGCACTAAGCTTGTCACATTAGGAGGACGATAAACTAATTTTATGTCATCTACATCGCAGTCATGAGGATGGGTTGGAGCATTATCTAACACTAGAACTGCTTTGATAGGCAAGTTAACACTTTTTAAATATTTTTTAACTCTTGGAACAAACTCTAAATTAAACCACTCTTTAAACAGGTCTGAATTCATCCACGCTGATTTTTGTGACTTATAATTGACCGGAAGGGACGATGGATTCAAATTTTTGAATGCCCGTGGTTTAGCAGACTTGCCAATAACGAAAAGAGGAATTTTATGAGTTCCCGCTGCCTTCGAACAAACGGCCACTGTAATACGTTCTTTGTTCTTTCTAAAGCCAGAGGCAAACTGTTCATGACTGCCTAGAAAAGTTTTTTCTGGTAACATTTTAATGTTTAGCCCGGTCTCGTCCATACTATAAACTTGTTCTGGAGATAATTCCTCTGTTTTAACCATTTTACCAAACTTAGTCTTGAATTCTGTCGCACCTGAAGTATCAGAAGACAGTTTTTCTCCACTTACATGTGCGAAATGAATTCCGTGTCGCTTTTTCCATCGATTAAGCCAACCATCACTTGCCACAAATTCGCCTCCATTGTTAATCTTCAGGTGGATAGCCAGAGGTTTTTCTTTCAAAATTGGGTCGCCAATCGGTGTACCTCTTCGACGTTCCTGAAGAAACCAGATCCACAAAGCTTCGTCGACGACCTCGCAAATCGGTTTTTTTCTCGTACAACGGCTGCCTAGATTCTTATCAGATTCCATTTTCGAACAAAACTCCTCAATCGAATGCCATTCTCTTCGCCAGTCATTTATAGTGCTTTTTCCAACATTAAATTCTGCACAGATTTTCGCCACAGATTCACCATTATCAATCCGCTCTAACACTTTTAAACGTGTATCCATCGAAACCACAATTCTTTTGCGCTTTACACTCATTGTTAAGGAAATAGTTATGTTTTGTACGTACCCACAGCAAGAACAAACCAAACTGATCAAAACGACAAAATAATCCTATCCAACATCGTTTATAGTTCAGTTCACAGAGATCTCTCCGTAATAACGGGGAAATCCCAGCCGAGTCGCCTCGCCGTTGAATTTCTTGGAAAATATTGCGTTGCGTTCGGCTGTTGTAAACAGGACGGTTAATGGTCGGGACACACATGCCCGCAACGAGTCCGCACTGAGCACGCACCGTAGCACGGCCGTGTCTCGGTTGTGAATTGTCGTTCGTAATCATATGAAGTAGCCTTAACATGACCGCACCGTGCCCGTGCGCCGACTCCGCAATGAGCTAGAATAGTTTTGTTTTAAAAATCGACGGTGACGGACGACGGTGCGTTCCCGTAGTGATCATACAGCTGGAAATTAAAATGAAAATTGAGAAGCTTATCGAAAAAGTGAGGAAATATCCAGCACTTTACGAACAACGCGATGAAAAATACAGAAATGTAGATTATAAGGAAAGAGTGTGGAAGAAAATTGCCATGGAATTAAACGTAAAAGGTAGGACAAACAAAATTCATATAATATAATATAATGTATTAATGGTAATAATAGTAATAATAATAATAATAATTTTAATAATAGTAGTAAGAGTAATAACGGTTTAACATTATTTATTAGTTAGATAATATATTCTAAATCATAAATAATAACAAAGCAATATTTCCAAGATTTTTAGTCTATTCATTTGCTTTTGATCTGCGCATTAAGTTAATAGAAAGTGTCGATTTTTCCTAAATTAGTTCTTTTCTATATTTACAATTTTTTTGTTATTTATGTTGAGAAAAATAGGATATTATTTAAGTAAGGAAAGAATAATTACCTAAATTTGTATGACTAATTTAAATGAATAAATATAATGTACACCACCCACAGAAAATAAGAGAAAACCCTATTCAACCTATTCCATTTTTCAAATATTTAAACGGCCAGGGCTGCTCTCTCCTGCCAGTCTACGCTACCTTCTGCTGAAGTAAAGAAAGTTTTTAACTGTTCTCGCACAGCAAATGCTGCATTTGCTGATCTTCCACGAATGCGAGCTATATTATTTAAGTTCGACGACCTCCCAGATATGTCATTACTTTCATTTTGCAAGAGTTCAGGTAGCATAAAGCCTTCATTTTTCCGAATAAAATTGTACAAGACGCATGTGGCCGTAACAGCAACTGTTAAGTTTTCAGGTTTTCCTTGAAGTCTTCTACTAAATGTTCGAAACTTTTGTTGCAAAATGCTAAAAACATTTTCGGAAATTCTCCTTGCCCGACTTAAACGATAGTTGTATATTCTTTTGTCATCAGTCAAATCTCTCCCTAGATATGGTCTCATCATATATGTTTTAAGAGGGAAAGCCTCATCAGCCACAATAACCATAGGTAGTTCAGTATTAGTTCCAGGTAACATTTTTGTCTTTGGTATGTTGAGACTGTTATTTTCTAATGACTTCCCTAAATTAGAATTTAACAAAATACCACCGTCAGAATTTTTTCCATAAGCTCCAACATCTACTGCGATAAAGTTATACAAAGGATCTACTAAAGCCAACAAAACAATAGGGAAGTTTTTTTTATAGTTTCAATACAGACTCCCTGACATTTTTGGAGCTTCTATTGTTACGTCCTTTCCGTCCAAAGCGCCAATACAATTTGGAAACTGCTACCTCGTCCAAAACTCATCAGCAATAATGTTCCATTCTTCTTCTGTTGGCATCGCCATCACCTCATTTAAAAGAACATCCACTAATGTTCTACAAGTGTCATGAACTATAGCTGCCACAGTCGATCTTCCCAATCTATAACTGAAGGAAATGGTTTTGAAAGAGTCACCAGTGGCCAGAAACCTAAAATAAAAAGTGTCATCAATATTTTTAACATTCCCTATTCCCTAATGATTAGTTTTTTCAACTTTGCGATGTTTATTTTTTTTTCTTTCGATATGCTATATAAAAGACAAAATTCTATTAAGGTTTTATATGAAAGATTGGCTTTTCTACGTTTTTTAATAATTATTGTAGGTAGGCGTCAAAATATAAATGAAAACTTTGTATTGTAATTATTTTGTAATGATATAATATTTATTTACAGGCGGTGCTGAAGAATGTAAAAAAAGGTGGACGTCCATTCGGGACCAATTACGAAGGACTCTGCAAAAATGAAAGACAGCTCTTAAAGGAGGTCTTAAAAGCTCAACTAACAGAACGAAACACACTTTCGAACGTCTCCGGTTCAGGAAATAGTGAGTTGGGGATCGACAATGATACTGAGGATGACTGGAACCGACTCAATAAAATGCAGAAGAGAACTCTGAAATTATAAGTCAGAATAACCAGGGAGAAATGGAAGAAGACGGTGCGCAAAATTCCCAGGTCAATGCTACTTCGAACACGTCAGCCAAAAGTAACACATGTGTTAAACCTGGGCTATTAAAACGAAAAAGGCGTCAAGTTAGGCCCGAGCAGTCAGCCACTTCTCAGCTCATGACGTACATTTTGACCGAGAAGGAGGCGGAAAAAAAATCAAAGAGACCAACAATTGAAGAAACCGAAAAACATCCCGTTGATGCGTTTCTGGCTGGCATAGCACCCTCTTTGAAGTCTCTCAATCCATTTTTTTTAAACCAAGCTAAAAGCCGTATTTTTAGCACAGTTCAGGAGTTTAAAATGAAACAACTTCTAGCGCCTCAAGGACAAAATATGGGCCGCTTCTCTCCTAACCCGGCTTTATTTTCATCAACATCATCAAGTTGTGTCCAGACGCCATATACATCACCCAATGAATATGATACCAATTATCGTCCTGTATACACTGAATTGGAAAACTCGTTTCAAAGTTCTGATCAACCAAATTTCCTGAATTTTGGGTAGCTATATAATATTGTTTTGAACGTTAAGTTACATTATGTTTTAGTTTATACCGTTATTTATTTTTTAAGAAAGGCTGTATTCTTAAAAATATATATTACATTTAGTTTATATGGTTATTTTAATGTATCCTAACGAAATTGAAAAGAAAATACTGTTTATTATCCATAAATATACGATAGATTGTAATCAGTTCTCGATAATCCATAATGTGCAATTAATCGAAACATACTCTAAACAAAATTAATTTTAATTAAGAAAAAACGTAGAAATAATGCAGTACAATCTCGTGCTCTATTCTAATAGTTCCACAATTTTAGCTAGTAAAAATAAATGACTTACCTTAAACATACCGCCAGTCGTTCTTTTGGTGTAATTGGTACCCTCCAAAAAGTATCTTTCCTTTTTAGTTTCTTCTGCACCTTTAACAAAAGCTTATTGAATGTGGATTGTGTCATTCTAAAATATTGGTAGAATTTCGTTTCATCGTCCATTAGATGAGGAAATAATGTGCGAAACTCCCCTTCAATATTCCTTGTTTTCCAAGTACTATGTATCCATTTACTTCTCAACCGTTTCTGTTTTTTGCTTACTTTTTTCTCCTCTTCTTCATCCAGTGCAATAGCTAAGATTGCCAATTCGCTGTTCCGAAAGTTAGAAAACATTCCTACAGGGTGATTTTTCATGCATCCGTCATACGATCATACGACGGTACGAAATCGTTTCTATTAGTGGAAATACTAGCTTCTTATTGGTCAGAAAATGATAATATTTTTAAATTTATTTGGTTTTCAGGCATCCGATATCCGATCGACGTCAGTACGAAATTATTTGTCATCTGTCACTATTTTTGCCTTATTTACTGTCAATATCAGAATTGGCGTCTATTCATTTAGCTTGTCTAAATGAGATTCGAGCTTTTCAAAGTGTTTTTGTTTGTATTTGTGCTGGTTGGAATACAATCTGGTTGTGGCCTTACGAATATCAAATTTACTATTTAGTATTTATCAATACCAAATTCAATAAATTAAGATGGCAGAGAGATATCCAGATCAGTCCGTGGAGGATGAACCAGTACTAGAGGTACGAAAAGAATCTTTAGATAGATAAGCTCCCAGGATTCCCTAAACCTGCCGCTGTCCCTTACTACAGTGATATATTGTTGCTGTGCATTTTAAAGTTGAGTGACTGAAGACTTGTAATATATACATTTGTGATTTTCAGATGTCATCCGAAGTTATTGAGTACACTGTAGAGGAACTCCTCATTTCATGTGTTCAGGCAAGAACACCGCTGTGGGACTCAAGGTTGGACCTAAAGGAAAGGAGAAAAACGATTAGGGATAATATGTGGCTAGAGATTTATAAGGAATTTGGGGAAAATCCAAATTTTTCTCTAGAATTTCTCCAAAAAAAGTGGAGAAATCTAAGAGACACATATGTGCGAATTAAAGGGGAGTATCTTCCAAGTGGGTCAGGAGCAAAAAGGAAGAGAAGGTGGGAATATTTTGATAATATGTCATTCCTCAATGACACATTGAGTTTCCGGCCCACTGTATCAAATGTCACACTACCAAGGGAGTCACCCTCGACTTCAGCTGTTCCATCACCACTGACATCTCCCATTAGTGGTGATGAGGGGAGACATAGGCAAAAGGGTAGTCAAAAGGCTAGTCAAAATGTGGTTAAAGGAGCTATTTTAAAAGCCCTTGAAAAAATCAATGAACCTGTACAGATACCCGCCCCAACAATGCCGGATATTAATCCAATCTGTCAGAGAATATCTGATATGTGAGCATTAATGCTTCCAAAGGAGAGAACTCTTCTTGAAATCAAGCTGCTGCAAGTGGCATATGAGGGCAGCAAAGAATACTTGTAAATTATATTTATTTGTATATGTATTATTTATATTTACAAGATTCCAATTTAGTTTAATTGAATGTATGTTATACGTTAATATTACAATTAAATTAAATTGTAATCTTATTTCCTAATTAAACACATTGATTCAGTTTTTCACCTTAGTTTTACTACTATAAAACTACCTATCTGTAATAAAAAAATGTCTAGTGCAATAAACTATATATTTTTAGTGTAGTATTGCTCATAGTTATAACTTAAGTCTATAAGAAAAACAATATAACTTATATTAGTACAAGTATATTGAATATAATATATACTCTCGAGTTTAATGAAAAAGTTTACATTATGTTCATGTCAATTAAATTAAAGAACTAAATATAAGCTATATAACTCCAGAATAAGGCAATGTAGACCATCTTCTCAATAAATGCAAGAACACCTACTGAAACAATTTACACAATGTGAGATTTACTTAATTTAAAAAAAACAAAACGGTTGAATAAGTCAATCTTATATATAAAATAAAAAATAACTTTAAAAAAAATATTTTATAAGGCTCATAAAGAACCTAAGATTAAATGAAACCAAAAAAATATCTATATACTATATTAAATGATTAACATACATAATAGTTTTTATAAGGGAAATGTACATTTAGAATATTAAATGTAGAACCAAATAAATTTAATATAAACAACTAAATAATGTTCTCCATATAGGTACAAACTGATAATATTAGAAATGGATTACAGTCTTTCTTAAGATTAAGATGAAAAAGTTACTAAAAGTAATTAGGCCTTTATTCCAGTTATTTTGTAACTGTTAAGCTATTTATTCCATTGGAAAGTGACTGCTCCATCTTCCATAAAATATTTTTTTAATCTGTTCCTCATATTTTCTGCTGCTCTGCCATACATATTAGTAATTGTCCTGTTTACAGGCAGGAGGTTTAGCCGAGGTTCACGTCTCCAGTCTCCTTCAATAATATTTTCTTTTTCATCTTCCCTATCAATAATTGTGGCACTACAATACTGCTTTTCTTTATTTTGCTCATTATCAATTATGAAATTGTGTAAGAATTGTAGCTTTCACTATGGCAATTATGGTTGGTTTACTAGATATAATAACATTTCTATATATTCTCCAATGAGCAGCTAGTATCCCAAATGCGTTTTCAATCACTCTGCGCCCTCTAGAAAGCCTAACAAACTATTTTAGTTATTTTTCAAATCTAATAGTAAAATAAATTGGTTCTACCTGTAATTAAAAATTCTTTTATCTTGTGGCAAAATTTTTCCAGGATATGGACGCATAATATAAGTGGATAGGGGAAAAGCTTCATCAGCAACGATATAATAATTTAAAGGATCTTTATTATCTATCAAAATAGAGGGTTCTGGAACATTAAGTGCGTTTTCTAAAAGCCTTTTTCCCATGTTGGAGTTTTTAAAAATCCCTCCATCACTGTGTCTCCCTTCACTGCCAATGTCAACCATTATGAATTTATATTTAGCATCACATAATGCTAAGAGAACAATGCTATGAGATCCTTTATAATTATAAAATGTTGATCCTGAATTTGGTGGAGCCTGTAAGTATTTAAAAGACATATAACTTTAATATCAATTATTACTGTTAAGGGAAATACAATACCTACTTGAATTACAACATGTTTCCCATCAACTGCTCCAATGCAATGAGGTAATTGCCACCTTTCTGCAAAATTACCAGCAATATTTAGCCAGGTTTGTTCATTTGGAATACAGAGCACTTTGTCACTTAATAAATCCCACAAAACATTGCAAGTTTCAAGTATAATACTTGATACTGTACTCTGAGCAATTCTAAATGCATATGAAAGAGAGACCATACTATCGCCACTAGCAAGGTACCTGTAAATAAAATAGTACAATTTAAGTTTTCCTTAAATGTATATTAGAAGTATTTACACAGTGAATGCATAAAGAATAAGTTGTATAGAAAATTAAATAATGAAGCAATTCGTTATTTAATTTTCGTCGTTCACCACTAGATATTGGCTCTCTTACACAATAGAGTTTTGTTAATTTAGGTCCCACAATATGTAATAGAGTATTAAAAGTCTCACATGTCATTCTCAAATAATGAAAATATTTTTCTGTGTCTGAAAGTCTCATTTCATTAAGTAATTGATGGTAGACACCTTGTTCCTTTCGTTTCCTGAAAATATCTCTGATCCAAAATCGTTTTGGGGTATATTTTATTTTCTAGAATCCTTTTTGGTATACAATAAAAAAAGAGATAAAAGCAATACATTTTTTCGGCGTCGCTGCGTCTCTATAGCCAAAATCCTTTCATTTTGTACCTAATAATGTAATAATTATTTGTGGTCCATAGTAACATTTTTTTTCTACCTTTCTATAACGATCCATATTATATTATCCTACTGATTTATGAAAAAACACCAACAAAAAATCCTTTGAAAAATAATAAAAACTAGAAGAAATTTACCAATTTTATAATATATAACGACAACCAACAAAAAACGTAAACAAAATGTTCTGTCATAGTTGTCAAATAAGCCCGATATCGTATAAAAAGTTAAATTTATTTCAACTTCATCCGATGACGGAAGATTTCTTAAATTTTTCGTATGGAAGATGATGCGAAAATTGTCTAACCAATCAGAGTTCCGTCGGATCATCGGACCATCGTATGACGGATGCATGAAAAATAACCTTGCGAAGCCGGTTAAGAGGATTTATACCGTATGTGCAAAAATTAAGGTAGGGTCTGGTCGATAACCAGCAACCAAAATCGAGAACGCAGCATATGTCGTTTGCCAGCAACATATTTATAGTCGGCGCCCTTTATTATATAATCAATATAACTATTAAAATATATAAAAAATATTAGATACGGGCATTATATCGATTAAATAACAGCGGGCGCGGACTATAAATAGGTTGCTGGCAAACGACATATGCTGCGTTCTCGATTTTTGGTTGCTGGATATCGATAGGGCGCTAGCTGCACAGATATGAAAAAATATCTAGAAAACAACACAAAGTGGCAACTTCGAAAATGTGCAGTATAAACATAAGGTATTCTACTCGAAAAATTCATCTATTATCCAGTGGCGGATCTGGAGAGTTTTGGTAGGTGAGGCGAACCCCAAAAATTAATTATAATATATTTTCAAGTTATATAATTTAAAAACAATGGACTGTAACAGGTATTATAAGACGACCAAAAATTTAATACACCCACATTCAAATTATTTCAATATTTATAACTCGTTTTAGCAGAATAAGGCTATAAGAAACCGCGATTTTTCAGATAATTTATTTCCAACAAAACTTGCATTATCAATTTGTTAGTTTTTTGAAAAAAAAAAGTTGTACTACTTACCTTGATTTAAGTTGAAATAAAGCATTTTAAAAAATTAAAGCTTCGAACAATACAACGTTTATAACAGTTATTTATTATTGTAATGTATTTAATAAATGCGAAAACAAATAAAAAAATAACCTCTATACCAGACCTAATTAACAAATTTTAAAAGAAAAATAAGCTAACAAATTAAACTTTATAAACTAATCAAGGGCTCGATTTTTAGTTACTAAAAAAGTTTTTATAATTTTTTCATAAAAGTCCTCTTCGTCTGTTTTGGAACTAGTCATATCATTAATAAGCGACTTTTCGATTAACAAGAGTGCAAGGTCATATAACCGGTCTTGATTCATAGTCTTAAGGCAAGAAAAATGTCTTTCCACACTTGCACTTGCAATAGGTAAAGTTAATATGAGCATAATAAGTTTAGTTGTATACGGACAAACATCTTTTAGGTCGTTTGTGAGAATATTAAATATTTGTTATGGACTACAGCCTGAAAACTGTTCATCGCCAAATATTATGTTCAGTTCAGTTTTTAACGCAAGTCTTTCCTTTTCAAAAATTTTGTAATTTTTAACTAGGTTTGCCAACAAATCTTTAGGAAATATCTTTCTAAATGTTATAAAGTTATTGCATTCAATTAGCGCTAAAAATTGTATGTCTGTAAAGTTCTTAAATCTTTCTGTTAATTGTACAACTATTGTATCAAGAATTTCAAAATAAAGACCTTTCATATTTTCGTTAGACTTATCTTTAAGATTATATGAAAAACTGATGGTTTGTTTGGCATTATTAACTAAATTAGCTGATTTTGTTTTTAAATTATACAAAATATCATCCGTCCTTAATTCGCCTAGTTGCGCAATATATGTATCAACATATTTTTTGCATAGGACAACATCTAATGTTTTTTTTTGTAAATTGTCATAATGAAAATCTGTTTTTAAGAAAATTTCGCTAAACACATTTAAAAGAAATACAAATTCAAATTCTAAAAAAGATTTTAGAAATCCTTTAGCACTATTAATAGAGACCGCACCTGAAGATCGATCATTCATAATATTTTCAAACATGGAGATAACGTTGATGTATTCATTTGTTAGTAGCAAAACAATCTTGGATCTGGATGCCTATCTGGTTTCGCAAAAGGACGGGATTCGTTTACCAATCAGGTTGTCTGCAACCACTGTTCGTTTGGCCGACTGATGAAAGAAATTAGGGATTCAGTGAACAGTGAACAGTGAATAAAAGTTGCTTCAGGAGCATCATTTTTAATTTTCATTTGCAAACCGTTAATGTGACCAGCCATGACACTTGCTGCATCATAGCACTGTGCCACCAGCTTTTCTCTGTAATTAAATGGAGATAAAACGCTGGCAACTAATGTGTATAAGGCTTTTGAAGTTCGGTCATCACTCACATCGTAAAAACCCAAAAATCGTTCATAAATATTCAGAGATTTTTTCTCGACATATCTTAGTGACACTGCACACTGAGATTTTTCAGTAATGTCCTTGTCTTTAAGTTGCTGATTAATCTCTTCTTTAATTACTTCACTTATGCAAAAAATTAAATAATTTTGAATGGTTTTGGAACAAAATGATTTTCCAAGCTTTTTAATATGATTTCGTAGTTTTTCATTATATTTTATTTTGGGATTAAAAAATTCATTAAAGTTTCCCCTATTTTCCGAACCTTCACCCTCTCGATGACCACGAAATGACAGTTCTTGTTTTGCTAGGAGTATAGTGGTATCAATTAAGTTACTAAGTAACATTCTGTTTTTTCTAACTTTCTCATTGTATATGATTTTACAATGTGAGACATTTTCCTGTAGCAAATCTTTTATTGTTGACATGTTTTTTTCTAGTCTTTTTAAATTCATAAATGATGTTAAATGATTGCCTGATTCCGCATGCTTTTTTGCTGACCGTTACAAATTTTTAAGGTCCTAGTATCCTTCTTTGACCCAGACGGACTTTACATGTGAAAGAAGAACACATGGACAACAAAATATAATGTTTGAGCATGTATACTCCCACACAACCAAGGATAGGTATTGTACCAAGATGATTGAAAGGAACGAAAATACTTTGAGCCTGAAACGTAATTAGTACTTGTGGTTGATCGACCTATATTTTTACAATGTTTAAGATTTAAAAAAAAATGGTTTAAGGAAAATTTGAAATAAATAAATATAATATAATCATTATTTTCTAATATTTAGGTCGATCAACATTTAAAAGAGGATGAATAATGAAGAAAGGTATAGTCAGCCCAATTCTATATATTTAGTCATTTAAAAAAATTATAAAAAAACATTATTTAGCATAAGTAGGTTTACTTTAAATCGGTTGAGTATATGTGGTTTGGAACATCATGTATGGCAGGAAACAAGAATAAAATTGTATATGTATAAATATTAAAATAGATTAGATTTTAAAACAACATATTATTTTATTCTTAAAAATAATAAGTATTATTAAATAAAAAATAATAATAACATAAATATTATATATTATGATAATTTTTTATATTACATGATTAGTAGAAGTTTACTACATACTAATATTTCAAAGATGAAATGTAAAAAAATATATTGCCATACATGAAATTTAAACTACTCCTTTCCAAATTATTATCATCGCCCTTTCTTTTCCTGATCTTTTATCTTCTTTTAAATTGCATAAAGATGGCTGAGGTCTACCAATAGTAAGAATCTCTCTTTTTTCATTTTCCGTTCTTCTGGAAAACGGAATTTCCAGCAAACAAAGTAATGGGTCATATTCAGGGCCAAACACAGCCATGACTTTTTATAATTAATTAAAAATGTTTTGTAAAGTCTAAATCACAAACACTACAAACAGTACAAAAACAAATAATTCATGTTTATTAAAAAAAAAACAACAATATTCAATAACAAAACAACATAGAAATTTTCTATTTTCTAGGCTGCTAATAACGTGCTGTTCTCCGCCCGCCACTTGACTGCCAGCGGGCTTTTCCAAATTTGAAATCGTTCCGTACCGGCAAAGTTTACTGAATAAAATACGTATATATGTGTAAAATACATACGTCTATATACGTATGTATTTTATTCAGTAAACTTTGGTACCGGGTATCTTTCGGTTTTTCATGCGGCGACAGCGAAGATCGCCTCAATCGGACCATTCGGTGGCGATATTTTGTGATTGCGCGGGCGGGTATAGCTGAAAGAGCACGTTCATAAAGTTAAATGTTGAGGCGACGGGAAGGTCTGGTACCGCTGACCAATAGGTTTTACCGGATTTATATACTACTATTTTACCGAAATCATTTTTAAAAGGTTTTAAATATTAATTGATTTTCATTTTTTAAACGAATCCTACTATATAATATCGTATTTTTTTAAATATTTATGCAAGGTGAGGCGTCGCCTCCCTTGCCTCACCGGCAAATCCGCCACTGCTATTATCCCAAAGATGCTGGTCATACTTTTATAAAAGGTAAAAACACAAAATGTACAGCATCACAATTTGTGATACGTTACCAAGTTGCTTTTTTTTCATTAACTTTTTTGTCAGGAATCTTTTTTTTATTCTGAAAAAATTGTTGATTACTCTCCAAGTATACAGTGTGTTCCAGGATGAGCGGGTTTATACGTAAAAATTACAAAAAATGTTGTAGTTGAAATTTGACCGTTTGGCATCCAGACTTTAGCAAATTTAGTATATTTTTATTTTTTTTAAATCAAACATGCCTTGTTTTTGACGAGCATTTTTTAAATTAATTTTTTTAAATTTTAGCCAAGATATAAAAAAAGTTTACGAGAGAAAATTGTTTAGAATGCAAAATTATGCCCGATTACTGAATTTCATAACCATAGGCCGGCCTACTTTGATTTTTACGTTTTGTGTACCAATTAATTTTCTGACTCATATTTAATTATTATAGAAAAACTAATTAATTTATTTATCTAATATAGTTAAATCACTGATCCAAGAGTTAGATTTTGTCTAGCTAAGGAAAGGTACAGCACGTGTTGTTCGGCTCGGTTGCGCAGTAAATTTGTTTACGCCGCTGCCAAAGCAACGGTATCGATCACCCCGATATGCATATAAACAGTGCCGTTGCGTTAATTCTTATATTTGTGTTCTGTGCTCTAAAATTAAAATTAAAAAAAGGCGCGCTACTGTCGCTAATCGCGCGTTATTAGGGGACAAAACTTGGCGAAGCTTTGAAACAGATGGTGTACCTTTCCTTAGCTAGACAAACTCTACAAACTCTTGCAAACCCTTAAGTCATAGGTATCACTGACTCATGTATGAAATATTCGAATGTAACCGTTAATCTAAACCTGCTGACTCCTAAACGTAAAGAGAGAGTAACTTAGTAAATAAAGTAACTTCCCCTGGATATTTTGGGGATGGGTGTAGTAGGTCACGTACCGCAAAATACGGGCGTAAAACAGTGCTGACACTTATCGATCAATCCGGTCTTCGGTCAATTCAATGCCAGAATTCCTGCTACTCAATTCACAGCTTAGCACGACCTTCTCCTTTTCTCCCACTCTTTGTGCATTTGTATTTAATATAAGGACAGATATTTAAAGTTCAGGAATGTATAAAAGGTGGGAAAAGGAAAAGATTTAAGGCAAATTATGTAAAGTTAAATAAATTATTAGCAAAACGCGTATATTTGAATGCATAATTATTAAATACAAGTAAAAAATTAAATTAAAGTTAAAGTATTACTAAGTATTGATTAAGAGAAAATTAAAGTTATTAATTATAATTACTATAAGCATGTGATGACGAAACAATATGGTTATAATAAAATGTACATAGTACGTCTAATTTAACAAGCAAATTTATTTTATTTACTTATTTTAAATTTATTCAATGTAGCTACCTCCATTATCGAAAATTTTTTTAATATCTTTCCTAAGCGTTTTAAAAGAATTTCTAATTTCTTCAATGGAAATTGAATTACAAGCATTTCTATTTCGTTTGCAATTTGCTTGAGCCGGCCGGCCCAATAAATAGTAATCAGAACTGGTTAAATCAGGTGACCTTGGCGGCCACTCAATTGGGCCACGTCATCCAATCCTTAGATTCGGCAAAGTTATTTTCAACCATTCTGCTACTTGAATAAAGATTTATTCTTCGATCAACTGGTAAAAATTCTAAGTATTCTTTAGAAAAATTTTAAAAATTTAAAAAAATGCTCGTATATCAAGACATGCTTGAATTTAAAAAGGTTAAATTATGCTAAATTTTTTTTCAGGTCAAATTTCAACCCCAAAATTTTTTGGCTTTTTCTCTGGGACACACTGTATATTATTAGTCAGCAAATAAATGAAACTTTTATATAATAGCACACTTTTTACCTATTACAAAATACAACACATTAAAAAAATATGTAGTGGATTAAGAAAATTATATATTTTTAATATATGTTGATGTTCTCCCAGTTATCAGCCAGATGGGCAGATGCCTCTTATTTGCAGAGGACACCTTGATATCTGGGAGTGAGTTTACAATTGAGAAAACTATGGTCAGAGCATATAGTACACAATTGGAAATTGAGCAATGGTTCTAATAAAATAGCCCTATTCTTAACCAAGATAAGCCAAAAAAAAAAAATTTTCAATTTCGTGTTTGTGACCCAATATCTTCAATATTGCGGAGGGTTGTTGGGTGGGGTCAGAAATAAAACAGAAACCTGTTTAGCTAAATGTCGACGTTTCGACTTATATTAAGTCATCCTCAGGACACTGAAATGGATTCAAGTAATTACAGAGATAAAACAAAGTAATTTCAAGTACATAAAAAACACTATTTTAAAACTTAACAAAAAAATTAATAAAATAACTAATAATTTAACAAAGTACACCTTTCCAAAAAATGTAGAAGTAACTTTAGCTTTGGGCAATAAATTTAATCTACCTTATGATAATCATAACTTTCTTCTTGAGCAGATTATAATCGATATAGAGTATGCCATTGGCCTTTCCAATAATGAAGAGTTAAAAATACAAAAATGAAACCAATCTATTAACATAATTACTAATTTTATAAACTCATCTATTCTAGATAAATTAAATAAATCTGAAAAAACCCTCCTAAAATACAGTAACGAAACGAAAGAATTCTTAAAAAAACATAATAATATCTTAATAACTAGGGCTGATAAAGGCAATGTCACCGTCGCGTTAGATAAGGAAGAATACCTACAAAAATCAAACCTTCTTCTTTCAAATACAGATACCTATCAAATTTTAAACAAAGACCCCACTACATCTATTCAGAACAAACTTAATAAACTATTAGAAAACTTGTGTAAATCAAACTTCTTTTCAAAAGATCAAATAAAAAAACTAAAATGCAATAACGGAGTGCCTCCAAAAATGTATTTTTTACCAAAAATACACAAAGAAAATACTCCTCTAAGACCAACTGTAAGTTTTGTAGGTTCTCCAATATATAATCTCAGTAAATATTTAGCAAATTTACTTAACTTAGCATTTGAAAAATATCAATTCTACACAAAAGACTCCTTTGAAGTAGTCAGGCAATTGCAAAATTTTAAAATTCTAAATAACTTTATTCTAATATCATTAGATGTAATATCTTTATTTACCAACATAATAACTGATTTAATTAAAAATATAGTCCAAAATAAATGGCACCTTATCAGAGACCACTGTAACATCCCTTTAGAAGAATTTTTAAGCCTTTTAGAGTTTGTATTTGAAAATAGTTATTTTACTTTCAATAATATATATTACAAACAAATCTATGGTCTTGGAATGGGTAACTGTCTATCACCTATATGTTCTGATCTGATTATGTCAGAATTACAGAAATATTGTATGGGGAAAATAAAATTTAGGTTACCATTTTTTAAAAGATTCGTTGACGACATTGCCACGTGTATTCCAAAAACTGAAATAGAAAACATAAAAAGTACATTTAACAGTGTCCACCCTAAATTACAGTTCACTATAGAGTGTTAAACAAATAACAAACTTCCATTTCTAGACATTCTATTAATCAGAACAGAAGATAATACAATCATCACTGATTGGTATCACAAACCCACTTTCTCTGAGAGATTTCTTAACTACCAATCAAATCACTCATTTAAACAAAAATTAAACATAATTACCAACCTAAAATCCCGCGCAATAGCCTTATCTCACTCCAGTTTTCATAAAAAAAATGTTAACAAAATTAAAGATATTTTACTAAAAAACAATTTTCCTCATAAACTATTAAACAAAATCCTAAACAACAACCCTACACCTATTAAAGTCAAAGAAAACCAAAACCATAAATTTGCAAAAATTCCTTATGTCAAAGGTTTGTCTGAAAGGCTATCAGGAGTTGTTTCTGATGATGAAGTCAGAATAGCGTTCAAAAATGACAATACCATCAACAAATACTTCTCAAAATTCAAAGATAAAACACCAAATGAGTTACAAAGTGGCGTGGTTTATAAAATACCCTGTTCTGATTGTCAAGGTCTGTATGTGGGTCAAACGGGCAGGTACTTAAAAACCAGAATTAGCGATTACGAAAGAAGCGTAAAACCAACGAACTACGCAGCATCTGGGAAGACTGCTCTAGCAGAACACTCCTTCAATCAACAACACCAATTTGATTTTAACAGCACTCGGATCATTGGCAGAGAATCAAATTATAAAAAAAGAATTTTACTAGAAATGGTTAATATAAAAAAGTATAAAGAAAGCATAAATAAAAAACAAGACACCGATGATCTAAATGCAAGTTACTATAATTTAATTAATTTACTTCCAAAAAGATAAAACTAAAACATAAAATTTATTTTTTAAAGAGTGTATGTCCCAAATTTAGATCACACAGTGTATAAACAAATTAAGTTTCTGGTTTTGAACGTATAGATACATACATCTTCCTTATCTACTAATCCTTAACTTATCAACATAACATTGAATCATAAAAATTAAATAAATAAACGCTCGGAAGAATAAAAACATTTGTTTCTTGGCTTATTGTTGATTCTAGTTTGCCCACAATAACACCTACAATTTAACCCATGTTAAAAATAATTCTGCGCTCCTATTTTAATTATAACTTAAGAAACCTAGACTTAGGTAAGAGGTGTAATGTATATAAAAAAAAAATTAATTTTATACTGTTTTTTTTTATAAAAAATTTTTTTTTAACGGATTGTACCTGAATGTAATTTTAACTGTGTCGTGGTTTTTGTTTTTTGTTGTTTTAATTTTTGTAACTTAAAGAACATTTATTTTAATAGTGTTTTTTATGTACTTGAAATTACTTTGTTTTATCTCTGTAATTACTTGAATCCATTTCAGTGTCCTGAGGATGACTTAATAGAAGTCGAAACGTCGACATTTAGGTAAACAGGTTTCTGTTTTATTTCTAACCCCACCCAACAACCCTCCGCATTATTAAAAAAAAAATACAATGTATAGTTATCTTAAATGGAACACCCTGTATATTTATAGACCCTTAAATTAGTCATATATTACCCTTTTTAAAAATATATAATACTATGCACTTAATAAGCAAATAAATAACGATTTTAGAAATTTAAATACAAGTTTTGATATAGTAGGCCATAAATTAATAATAAAATTTTTTTAAATTAGGTGCTTATAATCGTAATTACACCGATTTGTATTAAATATATCTAATTCTACATAAAAAAGAAACAAATTTATAATTTTGAGTCTTGCGGCCGAAAGTTTAAATTATTGATTGAAGTGTCAATCATCTCCATGGTTACCAATTATTAAAAACTAATATTTTGTTTTGCCCTTTGCAACAGCCAACTACAAAAATATTTAAAATTATTATTAATTCATGGCCTACTACTCGCATATCAAAATTTGTATTTAAATTTCTAAAATCGTTATTTCTTTGCTTATTTAACTAAAAAAAGTACATAGTGTTATATATTTTTGAAAAGGGTAAAATACGACCAATTTAAGGGTCTATAAGTGTACAGTGTGTTTCATTTAAGAAAACTATATTTAATTTTTTTTCTTGAAAATAAAAAACCTTACAATAAAATGGATGCCGGAATCAAATTCTACGGAAAAACTCCAATCAAAATCATTTTTTTCCTTTTTCAATATGTTATAGAGTAACAAAGATACAAGAAGTGTTCGAAAATCTAAAATTTTTAAAAAGACCCTGTAGATTAAAAACTATGACAGCTGTCAAAGTTTTGACAACGGCATATTAAGTTTCCCAAAAAAGTAGCAAACTGTCGCGAGAACCGCAAATATTTATCACCACGCATAAGCGAGATCCCATAAAACGCATGAAAATGGGACACCCTGTACAGTTAAAATTGTAGGGATAATGTTAAAATATTTATATTATATTTTATTATTATGTACCGGGTGTACAACTAAGAGAGGTCGCCGGCCATATCTCAGTAACTAGTTATCCCACAGCAGAGGGAAAAAAATATTTCGTATAAAAGCGGCAAAGAGAAATCGTTGGAAATTATTCACAAGTTCGTACGATAACCGCTAGGGGGCGAAATACAGCATTGAAATAGAAAAAATTGGTTTTATTGAAAATATTCAAAGTGAATCCTAGAGAAGAATGATGCCATTTTAAAGTATGATAAATTCTAAAAATTTTTTGTTTCAAATTTATTTTTTTAATCTGTCAAAGAATAGGTGGGGGAAGGGTTGAATATTTATATCTAAAATTGTTGATAACTTTTGATTGGCCTTACCAATTTTAACGAGCTTACTTTTGTTTTCAAGAATATTTATCAGGCTCTTATGTGGTATAATTACTTAGCCAACTTAGTTGTTTTGTGGAGCGCTAGAGAACGGTTTGTGTTATTTTGGACTTTTTTAGGGATTTACTGGTAAATAATAAATAAAAGGATATAATTTTTTTAACTTAGGCTAAAAGAGCATGAAAAAACATAAAAACTGGCGCAAACCGCAACTTGATATCTTATTTTATTCCGAAATTATTAATTAAAATATTTTTGAACAATAAAAATAAAACAATAAAACTCCAGAACTCAAATTTTTGTAATAAATAAATTGTTTTATATTTTTAATAGTGTCTTAGATGCTCAAACTGTTTTCCTTCATTTTCAATACACAGTTGAAGTTGTTGCGTCGTTGACAGAACCGCTGTCTTCCTCCAGCAGAAATCCGCTGTGGGTAAGGAATTTATTGCATTGTGTATTTAGTCCTGCATGTCGTTCTGTGTTTTGGGTGGAGTGACAAAAACTATATTTTTAATCCTTCCCCACAGATAAAAATCTAGAATAGTCAGATCTGGGAATCGAGCAGGCCAAGGAAAAATACTTCCTCTTTCTATCCACAAACGATACTGTCTGGTTAAGTATTGACGAACTTGTACTGCAAAATGTGCAGGGCAACCATCATGTTGGAAAATTATTTGCCCTCTTGTTTACAAATCAACATCTTCCAGGAACCCCGGAAAATCATTTTGCAAATAAATTAAATACACATTACCAGAAAGTGTTTGATTGAAAAAGAAAGGACAAATAATTTTTCCGCCAATAATTCCGCACCACACATTTACAGTCCATCTGCCTTGGTGTTGAGTCTCGCAAATCCAACAGGGATTTTGTTCTGCCCAATAATGCAGATTATGCAGGTTTATACCACCATCACTGCTAAATGATCCCTTGTCCGTTCATAATATCTTCGAGATAAATCGGGTATCTTCTCTAACCATGTTCAACAGCCAATAACAGAAATTGAGTCTGTTATCAAAGTCTTTTTCGAGAAGCGCCTGGTGCAGAACCACGTGATATGGATGAAGTCTAAATAAAAAACAATAAATATAAGATAATAGGATGCTTATTAGTGTTGTAACAAATAAATATAGGTACCTGTGCTCCTTCAGAATATTTTCTACTGTATCGAGAGACACTCCCAATTCCCTAAAAATATTTCGGATGCTTATGTGAGGGTTTATTTCAATATATGCCTGTTAAGGACTAATCGTTCCACGGATATATATAAACACAACGCCGGCGTCAGTGGCATCGCGCATCTCACCGCGCTTGCGTTCATAGGAATATAAGTAAAACGACCAGTCGACGGTCGAGTCAGTCCCCGTACGATCGATGAAAGGCGAGGTTCTCGCGCGTCACCAAGATCAAACATGTGACGTCATTTTGTACTTCACCTAATTAATAACGTTTTTTGTACGTATTGTTAAAATGTCATGTTTCTTTTGATGTGTAATAAAAATACAGTCCATATCTTTAAATTGTGTTATTAAATAAAGTCCACTATTATCGAAGGTGATAACAATGCCAAAATATTTATAACGATTGCCTTTATGCACCCTCGCCTTCGTCTTCGATGAATATTGCCGCGAATAATTTCAGTATTTCTTAGCCTGGTAGCTAAACCGGTAAAGACTCTATGATTATGGTGTCTTGTATGTGATATAATGCATTTTGCATTAACTCAAAATACACTGCTAGCATATCAAAAGTTATGTCATTTGGAATTACGTTTGGCATTTTTAAAAACTTCAATGATTTCAAAATCTGTCTTCGACGTTACATTTGACATCTATCATAAACGTTTTATCATGGCCCCGAAAATATTTATCAAATTCATGTTGTTTCCACAGCTTACTATTGACTATGTAAAGCAATAATGCCAGCGCGGCGACAGATTTCATTGTTCAAAAATATTTTAAATTATAATTTCGGAATAAAATAAGAAATCGAGTTGCGGTTTGCACCAATTTTTATGTTTTTTTATGCTCTTTTAGCCTTAATAAAAAAAATTACATCGTTGTATTTAATATTTGCCAGAAAATCGCTGAAAAAGTACAAATTAAAACAAACCGCCCTCTAGCGATCAACAATATAACTAAAACGGCTAAGTAATTATACCACATAAAAGCCTAATAATTATCCTTTAAAACAAAACTAAGCTCGTTAAAATTCGTTAGGCCAATCCAAAGTTATCAAGAATTTTAGATATAAATAATCAACCCCTCCCCCACCTATTATTTGACAGATTAGAAAAAAAAGTTTTAAATAAAAAATGTTTAGAATTTATAATACTTTTAAATAGCAGCATTCTTTTCTAGGATTTACTTTGAATATTTTTAATAAAACCTATTTATTCTATTTCAATGTTGTATTACGCCCTCTAGCGGTCATCGTACGAACTTCGTAAATAATTTCCAGCAATTTCTCTTTGCCGCTTTTATCAGAAATATTTTTTCCCTACGCTGTGCGATGAGTACTTACTCAGATATAGCCGGCGACCTCTCTTAGTTGTACACCCGGTACATATATTTATACAGGGTGTTCCAAAATTAGTGGACGAACCGCGAACCCTGTATTCTTTGGTCAAAAATAACCTCACTTTTTCCTATAAACATATATCGGCAAACGCCCCCCAAGGGAGCTATGCCCCTTTTAAAAGGGGCACCTGAAGATGGTTTTTTCCACTTATTTTCGAAACGGGTAAATATACAAATTTTAAATTTTGGTATTCTCCCAATTTTGATATGCTGAATTTAGTTGTCATTTCATAACTTTCATTATTAAGTCAGGTGCGTATCATTTAGGGGGTGAGCCTAAAAAAATACTTAAAAAAAAATTGTTTGCAAAGTTTTTGTTTTTTTTTCTTTAAATTTTAAAAGTTTGAAGCTTTTTACGTAAAAAAATATCTCTTGGTCAATAACTCTACGAGTTACCATTTTCGAGAAAAACGCATTTAAAAATAACGCTGCATAGTATTATTAATAACAATTTTTATTAAAACTCAATAGCACGCTTCAAAAGAAAATTGACAAATAAAATTGCAAACAGATAAAAATACTAATTTATTTGACGCAAATGTTCAAACAAGTTTCTGTTTTCCTGAATGCATAACCTGGATCTTTTTTGAATGTTTTGGGTTGATCTAAGAATTTCAAATCGGTGGCATAAATAATATTGCACATATTACCCCAAAGATAATAATCCAGAGGATTAAGGTCGGGCGATCGTGCAGGCCAGTTTATTGGATCACCTCGGCCTGTAAAATTATTGTCCAGCCAGTTTTTCACCTGTCGGCTGTAGTGAGCTGGTGCCCCATCGGGCTATAAAATCATTTCCAGCCGAGTTTCTATGGGAACATCGTCCAGTAAATCTCTGAGATTGTTTTGAAGAAAATTTAAATAATGACGACCAGTTAACCTGTGTGGCAAAATAATTGGGCCTATCAATTTATCTCCTATCAAACCCGCCCATACGTTAAAGGAAAATCTATTCTGAAAGTTAGTTCGTCGAACTACTCTCGGATTCTCGATGCTCCAAAAATGAGTATTGCGGCTGTTAAAGCCCTTACTCCTAGAAAAAGTTGCCTCATCTGGCTACAAAATTTTTTGACGAAGATTTGGGTGATTTAAAATCCAATGACAAAAGTCTACTCGAGCTGAAAAATCTTCTTCTTCTAACTTCTGAACCATTTTATAATGGAAAGGATGGTATCCTAACATCTTAGTCATTCTTCCAATCTGAAATTATTTTTAAACATTTTAAATTGCATAGGAAATAAGCCTAAACCTTAGTAAGTCACTAAACATTCCAGTTAGTCGTCAAAAGGATTTGTTTTGGGGTGTTTGATGTTTGTAATAAGACTTATCCAAGTAAATAAAGTAAATAATAATAATAATAGTAATTAGAGTATTTTAAAATGAATTTAATGCGATCCGACGATAATAATTAATAACAACACTGTTTATACCAATCTCAATTTTTAGTTACAAGTACTTTAAATTTAGTTTTTTGGATAACAAATTAGATACTTAATTATTTATTTATCATATTTAATTTTACTTACATTTGACTTTGGGATATCGGTAATCTCTTTTAAGGTTCTCAATGATATTTGAGGTTTTTCTTCATTAAATTCAGTACTTCCCCATAACCATCATTTGCAATTAGTCTTCCTTGCCCTCGAGCACGTTCAAAGGATCCATATTCAAGTAAATTTTTATGAATTCTAACAAAAACTTTCCAATGTGGAAGCCTTCTTGCAGGAAGCCTCCGCCGATACTCTCGTGCAGCGGCATGTGCGTTTCCATTGCAAAACCCATACATAAAATGAATATCTACTTTTTCGCAGGTCGAAAAGTCTTCCATAGTTAAAAAGATATTAACAATTTAAATGCAAAATGACAACTAATCAATTACAACAAATGTTAATGTCATTATGCAGTGTGTCAATTTTTTCCAAAGCCTGCTACTAAGTTTTCATAAAAATTGGTAGTGAAAATAATACTATGCAGCGTTATTTTTAAATGCGTTTTTCTCGAAAATGGTAACTCGTAGAGTTATTGACCAAGAGGTACTTTTTTACGTAGAAAGCTTCAAACTTTTAAAATTTAAAGAAAAAAAAACAAAAACTTTGTACACAATTTTTTTTTAGGTATTTTTTATCTCACCCCCTAAATGATACGCACCTGACGAAATAATGAAAATTATGAAATGACAACTAAATTCAGCATATAAAAATTGGGAGAATACCAAAATTTAAAATTTTTATATTTACCCGTTTCGAAAATAAGTGGAAAAAACTATCTTCAGGTGCCCCCTTTAAAAGGGGCGTAGCTCCCTTGGGGGGCGTTTGCCGATATATGTTTATAGGAAAAAGTGAGATTATTTTTTACCAAAGAATACAGGGTTCGCGTTTCGTCCACTAATTTTGGGACACCCTGTATTTGTTAAATAAATTGAAATCGTGTCCCATGACTACCATTTATCATCGACATTCACGTAAGTGCAATAGCCATGGTTTAGGTATAATGCGGTTAAAACTTTAAATGCTCTCTCTATTGAATTAGCCTCTCTATCCAACATTAAATATAAAATTAAAGTGTATTATTTCAAAATTTTTATAACAGTCGATTAATGTTTACGCTATATCGGCTATAGTTCTGGATATCCTACTCAATTATTAATTTTTGTAGCTTTTAGCTTGACATACAAACACGACAAATCTTTAAAATCCTTAAAAAAATATATTTATGTACGAAGTTCATAAATATAAAAAATATATTTATCCACAGGAGGGTGAGCTAGATACTATACTTTATGATATGAAGTAGCTGTGCTAGACCTTGGCATTTGTTAGAATTAGTCATTCTATGTAAATTAAAAAAAAAAAAGACCCAACGTTCATAAAAAATGAAATGCTTGATGCGTTTTTAAGGGTTATTTAATATCTTAAATTAAAATTTAATAATTATTGGTCGTTAAACTAATTTAAAAAAAAACAATAAAAGCTTACATCATACTTGCTAAATTGCTTTATTGTTTTTTTTAATTGACTTAAGTATTAAATTTATAATAATTTTAGATATTAATTAGCCCTTGAAAATGGTATTATGGTAAATCCGTCATGCAATAAATTAACGTTTTTTTTTATGAAAAATGGTAATTTTATTTCCTTATTATGACCCGACTTTATCCTGGAACCGAACTCGATAAATGAAATATACACTGAGAAAAATGCAATCTTTAGATACCTCATTTAAAAATATCTCAATAAAGGTCAACGAATATCTAATTACCAACACGAATTACGCAATCTTAGAAGATCTAAATATCACAACAAATCAAATTAATAAGTCACTATTTCATAAATTATTTTAAGGCGAGCTGTAGATATGTTAATTGTGATTAATATACAATCTTATTAAATTTCTTTTTAATAATCAGTAATAAATATGCATTTAGTGATCTTAACAAATTGGTCGATCTCTCGGATTTCAGGCATTCGGGTTACCGAACTGATACAAAATTCGCAGTTATCTGTTAATTTTTGATCATAAATGCGATCATTATAGTAATGTGCAACGATTACTTTGATCAGTATCGAGTAGATACTGATACTTTATATCTACAAAGTAGTCATTACTTGTATACTTTTACTTAGTGAATACACGGGCGAACATTAAGATTTTATATGAATACGTATATTAAATTTAGGGCTTGTTTTGGCGTTTGCTATATTTTTTGAGTCTAATAGAGGGTTATCAAGTTTTAGTAAGATATGACAAAATACACATTACCCAAAACAAAAGACAGTTATGCATGTATAAAATGGGGTTAATTGAAAACGAAGACTTTTATAATGGTATTAAAATATTTATCGAAAAATTAAATAAACTAGAAAAACATTTGTATCAAAATAATATATTAAATGTAATAATTGTAATCAACACAAAACAAAATAATGAAGAATATCTAACTCTAATGGATATAGGAAAATATATAGTCAAAAATTTGGCAAATTAATTATGAGAAGTCAAAACAAATGTGAATTGACGTTAAAAAATATCACCTTTTCTACATTTTTCGGTTTAATTCTGCTCCTGCGATCTGATACTAATTGGCCCGCCTTAGAAAATACCCGTTCACTTGGAACAAAAATTGCCGTTATGCTTAAGTATTTTCGTGCCACCTCTGCTAATTTTGGATGCGTCCCTTGTTTTCCACCATTTTAACGGATCATCATTCCTTTCAATGTTTTGCTCTTCGGTATACCGCTTGCCCTCAATAATTAAAGTAGCTTCCGTAGATGTATTTTTAGATATTTTCGCATCGAAACATTTCCAGATTGTGAAAGACCCAGACGGGTCTCGGTTGTGAATTGTCGTTCGTAATCATATGAAGCAGTCTTAACATGACCGCACCGTGCCCGTGCGCCGACTCCGCACCGAGTCCGCAACGAGCTAGAATAGTTTTGTTTAATTTTCAACGGTGACGGTGCGTTGTACGGTCTCGAACGAGCAATAAAATTTAGCTATTCAAAATGGAAATTGAAAGGTTAATAGAGGAAGTAAGGAAGTTTCTATCACTGTATGATTAAAAAAATGAAAAATATAGGAATACAGATTATAAAGACAGAGTGTGGAAGAAAATTTCTTTGGAATTGAACAAAAAAAGTGGGTCCAAATTTATAAACCATATTTTTAATAAATTTAATTTGAAAAATTGTTAAATAATTTGTAGTATATTAGGTAGATTTTGGCAACATCCGGTTGTCTAGATGAGCGAATTTGTTTTAGTAAGCGGCTATTATAATTTGTTCCAGTTGTAATTATTTTATACACCGTGAAATTGATTCTTTTTTCTAAAATGCATTTTAGCCCATTTTACAAAAATCAAACGAAGATTGAGCTTGATCAATGTATGTATGTACATACAGGGTGACAATTTCAAGAGTAGCCATGGCTTATAATTTTTAAACCGTAAAAGATATAAAAAAATGCTTAAAACCATTTCTATAGTAACAAGGGGGAACCAAAATGATGAATTTTTTAGGGATATACTATCATCCCCTTAACCCCCAGAGCCACCCCCTTAAAAATTTTAAATTGGAAGGGTAGTCGAGTGATACCTTGTTTGAAAGGTCTATTAATTCCCTATATTATGCGACCCTACTTATAATAATCAATGCATTTATTTTAGAGTTATGCCTATTCAAATATTTTATTAAAGGTTATTTAAGTGTTTTTTAATTTCTTATAAAATTAACATATTTTGAAAATGTCATAAAATATTTAACATTTGAACATTAGTACAAATGGTTAAGAACTAGGAAAACACTCTGCAATATTGCGTTTATTCTATTTTTAAAACAATAAAAATCTGCATTGAACTTTAATTATTTTATTAAATGCTCAAAGTGGCTTCCATTATTTTGCAAGCAAAAGTACAATCTGTTTTCAAACTCTTGACGAACATTTCTAAAAACGTCAGTTGTTAATAATCGGCACTCTTGTGTAATTCTTTGTTTGAGCTCCTCAATGGTGGCAGGCTGCGTTTTGAAGACGACCGATTTTAGGTGACCCCAAAGAAAAAAATCGAGAGGGGTGAGATCTGGCGATCTTGGCGGCCACTCAATAGGTCCTCTTCTACCAATCCATTGGTCTGGATAATGATTATCTAGCCACTCTCTAACAGGCAATACATAATGTGGTGGGGCCCCATCTTGTTGAAAATGCAATAAATTTTCATCAAGAACAAGATCTCCATTTTCATCCCTTTGGTTTTCCAATTCCGTTATTACTAAAGGCTCAACAGTTGTTTCTAACATTTCAGCATAAATTTCTCCATTTAGATTATCATCAATAAACAATGGCCCAATTATATTATTCCCTAGAATTCCGGCCCACACATTTATTTTTTGGGGATATTGGGTGTGCCCTTCCCTAAAAATATGGGGATTCTCATCACTCCAGTAACGGCAGTTTTGCTGATTAACGTTACCGTTTAAATAAAAAGTGCACTCGTCACTGAAACAAATGTTTTTTATAAAACGTGGCTCATTTATTATTTTTTGGGTCATTAATTCACAAAATTCGATCCGCCTGTCTGGATCGTCATCACCAAGTTCTTGAACAATCTGTAGCTTGTAAGGATGGAATTTATTAATTTTTAATATCTTTCGTACTGATTCACGAGACACTCCTGTGGCAGCTGCTGCTTGACGAGTCGACATACCAGGATCCATAGCAAAATGCCCAAGAACCTCAATCTGAGTTGCTTCATCCAGTATTCTTGGCTGATTTTTCTTTATATTACCTACAAACCCAGTTTCTTCAAATTTTCTTACCAACTTCTGGATGTAATAATGCCCAACCTGCTTATCTGGGTGCCTCTCATTAAATATTGTGGCACTTCTACGAAAACAGCGATTTTGAAAACCATATATAAATATAAACCATTGTAAAAATAAAACTAGAGCAGTAAGAGAACTTTAAATCACAAAAAGAACCACGATATTACTAACCAAACCAAAAATTGAACATTTTAAGGCAAAATTTAAATAAACAAAAAACAACAAATATTTCGAGAATGGCAGGCATCGAAAATTTTCCTTTTTTTTACATCGCCAAATACCATTCCGACAATTCAATAATTTCAGTATAAGTGTACTATTTATTGGAGTTTTGTTTTGGCTTTTAACAATTCATTTTAGTATCAGAATAAATATTTTTATTCTGATAGTAAAATGAATTGACTGACATTTAAAAGGACATACATATCTCGGAAATGGTTGCATTGATTTTAATGAGTAAGACGGCAAAATATAGGGAATTAATAGACCTTTAAAACAAGGTATCACTCGACTACCCTTCCAATTTAAAATTTTTAAGGGGGTGGCTCTGGGGGTTAGGGGGATGATAGTATATCCCTAAAAAATTCATCATTTTGGTTCCCCCTTGTTACTATAGAAACGGTTTTAAGCATTTTTTTATATCTTTTACGGTTTAAAAATTATAAGCCATGGCTACTCTTGAAATTGTCACCCATGTAACTAACTATGTATGTTCGGTGCAAATCTTGAAACTCAAATTTGACCAACTTCTAGTTGTCCGATTTTGGTGAAATTTGAAACATATACGGTTTTTGGTGAAATTTGATACATTTGCGGTTAGATAGAGTAGCCCCAGGCTAGATCTCGCCGCATTTTTGGATAATAACTTTTGTAACTATTTTCGTAATATAAAGGCATTTATTATTATTATTATTATTATTATTATTATTATTATTATTATTATTATTATTATTATATACGTAATTCCGGAGACAATGAAATTTAGTACTATTTAGTACTAAAATTAACTAAGGTTGGTACTTCTATATCCATAAAAAAATATTAATTAATTTTTCGAAATAAAACTTCTTCAAGTTAACGTTTTTATTCAAAAATTTTAATTTGATTTTAACTTAATTAACTGGTAACGATAGTTGTATACGCAAATTCCAATTACTCAATATACTAGGTTTTTATTTAGTTTTTAAATTTACATAAAAAAAGGTTACAAAGTTTAATTACCAATATTTTTACCACTAGATTCTACATTAGTTGTTTGGGATTTTCGTCTTAGAAAAATTTTTTTTTCGGCGAAGAAACCAAATAACTACTAAAAAACATGAATTTGAGACGATCTAGATTTTATTTACTACATTTTAGCGAAAAAGATGCAACATCTAAAAAAACTGGCAAATATGATTCATAAATTAAATTATTTAAATTGCCAGGGCTGTATTTTCCTGCCAATCTACGCTGCCCTCTATAGAACTAAAGAAATCATTTAGTTGTTCTCGTATTGCGAATGCTGCATTTGTTGATTATTACCAAATTTCGAAAACATTTTTCTTTGAAATAAATTTAATGTACCAACCCAATTAAGTTTCGATCCAAACTGAATACTTTAAAGTGCGTCATGACCGTCCAATGCGATGCGGAATGCGGCCGTGTGTCGGAGATGTGTGTTTTGGGAAATAACGCACCGAGACACGGCCGAGCTACGCTGCGGGCCAATAACACCTCTACAAAAGGACAAAGCGCTCCAAAAAATTTTGCTCGTGACGTCACACGTTTGGGCCATGCACTTCGGGTTGATTTTCGCGTGAATTCAGCTGTTGACGCTGCCGGTGTTCGTCCACGGAAGGCTGCCTGCAACGCTGCCAGACTTTGCAGATTGCCGTGAACGTTAGGATGATCTATTACTATCTTAAAATAATTAAATCTATATCTTTAACTGCTCTTACTTTACAATTTAGTTAAAAAAAAAAGAGTGCATCCTTATTTCTCTTTTTATAATTTAAACTTTTTTTCAAATTTTATCATTTATCTAATACCTTGTTACTTGCCAATAGGAGTTCTTTCTATATAAATCTGACAACGGCGCATCTACTAGTTGTCCAACCTGATGAAACGAGAGGTTAGGTTGTTTATATTTATGACTGTGGTTGCCGGTATTTCTGACGAGATCCGCAGTAAACATTAGCCCAGTTTTGTGTTTTTTTCTAAAATCGGAACTGTTTATTTCCGCGAAACGTGTATGTTATATTTATGTAAACTCTTCGCGTACTTTTAAATCGTAATTTCGGACTAGAAAAACCGGTTCTCGGTCGCGGTTTTATTTGTTTATATCAGACATTAATACTTTAGTTCGTGTTTAATTTAATGATTTTCTTCTAGTTCGGCTTGTAGTTTATACCAGAGTGTAAATATGCCTCTAAAGTGTTGTGTTCCGGGTTGTAACGGAAACTATAAAAACGGACCTAAAGTGCATGTCTTCGGTTTTCCTAAGGATATACCTAAATCTAAGGGGAAAATGGGTAAAAGCCATACACAGAGATGACTTTGAACCCACAAACAACACCAAAGTATGTGAAGCTCATTTTCCTGAACGTAGTATAATAAAGAGTACTTTATTATACGTTTTATTATACATATTAAGTTCAAGATTCCAACACAAGTAAAATTTTTACAATAGAATTACTAAAACCATGACTGAAACTTTTGAAACTTTTTTATATAGCGAGCCAGTTTGTGTTTTAACATCAAAATTTAAAACTCCATATACTTTCCATAGTTTAGATGATTTATATGCAATACTTGAAGCAATAGACCTTACTATTATTACCCTGCCTTTGGAGGAAAATGTTACCAATAATGACAACCCCGACTGTGACTTAAATCTGCCACCTACAAATACTGCTACCGAGACTGCTACCAATACCCTTGGCAAAACTATTCTCGATCATTCCAAACCATCAAATGACATAAATAAAATTAAATGTGTGTTCGATTTTGTGTCAAACATACTAAAAAGTTTTAAAAACATTGAAGACAACAAAATAGTGCATTCTTTAGATTTTATTTGTGAACAAATAGCTTTGCTTACAACTGCAAAGGAAAGGTACAGATATTCAAGTAGTACAATAATTTTGACTTCTATAATCTATACTATTAGTCCTCATGCATACAAGTATTTAAGAGATTATGGATCCCTAATTTTATCACATCCTCAAACTATAGGGTATTTGTAACAAACACATGACCGATCCCCACATAGATGAAAAAAAAATGTTTTTAACTTATGCCCGAAATGTGTTTAGTTTACCAAAGGATCATGGGAGATTTGTGACACTACTTTTTGATGAAATTCATATTGACCCTTACATGGACTATAAAGGGGGTAATATCACTCGAACATCAGTCAATAATAAGTCTCTAGCTTCCTCGGCATTTACTTTTATGATTACAAGTGTGTGTTCCAGCTTTAAGGAAGTAGTTCACATAGCTCCAATCTCCAAAATTACATCAGACATACTTTATAATTTTATTAAGACAATTATTGAAACCTTAGAGAAGATTGGGTACATAGTTTTTTAATAGTGTGATAATAATGCCATTAGTCATTTTTCAACTGCAGACCAACTTAGCATTGTTTATCCTTATCCCATAGATAATCAGAGACCATTATTTTACCTATTTGACACAGTTCACTTACTTAAATGTGTATTTAATAATTAGCTTAATTCTAAACCAGACCAAAAATTTTATTTTCCTGATTTTGACACCTCGAAGAAAAAATGTGCTTCTTTTTCTGCAATTAAAAAATTACATGAACTGGAGTATACCTAAGCTTTTTAAGCTTTTAAAGTCAATATATGTATTTATGTGTATATAGTAACATTTTTTACTACTTGATGGTATAAAAAAAATAAAAAAATACCTAAATACTTATGTTGAATTTTGGTGCAGATGTAGGGGAGTTGGGAGTCTGCATTTAATATTACACCATAATATTTAACCTGACATTCAGCCAGAACTAAAACATACCTTTGAATGTTTCCTGAACTCTATTCTATTCCTAGCATTTTTTAAAATAAGCCAAATATTGAGATATTAGCATATGAAATCCCTTGGTTATTAGAAATCGGTGGCCCACATCAATGACGTCACGCGCCAAGCACTAAGGCCTTGTCTTTGAGTGGGTGTTGTGCGGGCAAGGTGCGGTCTCGGTACGGATATGTGTGCCCCGACCTTTACTCGGTTTAGCCAGCAATTTTAAAGTTGAGAGGTGGCGACGCTCCGCGGCGAAATTAAAAATCTTGTGTTTTTACGCTCGGGACCGAACGGTTGTGAAGCAAAATAACACATGAATGGGAGTTTTAGCATTACGATCGTTATTTCGTTTATAATATTTTATTTAGTAGGTATATGGGGACTTACATAGATATGCTACTGCTACTAATTTATGACTAGTTTAAGTATAAGACCAAATTTAATTATATAATTTGTGTATTACACATTATTATCTATGTATGTATCTATATGATATACAGGATGATCACTTTAAGCGGGCTCGCTTTTGAATTTTCGCAAACTATATACCTAATATGTCGTTCTTAAAGTTACCATCATTTAATTATAAAATATTATAAACAATTAATATAAGAAAAATCAATATAGAGATAAATAAGACGAGTTAATTTTTAATAAGTATAGGTACATTTTATTTATTTATTTAACCTTTACAAATACTAGGAAAGTAAGTAATCATATATCAATATACAGTAGGATTGGGTATATGTAAAGTAAAAAGTATCACAAAAAATGGAAAATTATAACAAAAGCCATAAATTATAAAATACAAGCTAAACCTAAAACTTAAAATCTACAACATATATTCATAATTTAAAAGTAAAAATTAAAAGGTAACACCTGCTTTATGTTTTTGACTGTTTACATCTTTTCTGTCAATTTTAGAACTGCTAATAAATTAATCCAAAAATATTGAATTCATATAATAATATCGCCTTGCAGCTTGACAGAATCGTCGTTATTATACATTAATATTTCACTTAAAATCGTCTGTATAAATTAGATTTTCAGAGTAAGTGACAGAACCAGGTTGTGTTTAAGTGAGAAATTATAGTTTGTGTGAAGTTATCCATAAAATGCCAGCCATAAAGATACCGCTCCGGGCGACCGGCCTACTTTTTTACACCGGTCGGATATTTCTAAGAAACTAATGTAAAATGCAGATCATATTTTTTTTGCAATAATTTTTTGGTATTTTTAGTCTCCTTTTTATTTTCTCATGGACTAAAAAATATACATAACTTAAACTATACTTAACTTAAAAAATTAAATTTCGATGAAATCTTAATTTTTTAATGATTTTTTTACTTGGTGCCCTCCTACTTTTATGCAAATCAGCGTGTACGAGTTTAATTACAAATTTATTTTTATTTAAAGACTATGTAACGACAAGAGAAATAAAACCAACCGATCCTCTCAAAGGATATTTTTATTCTCCCCAACACAAAATATTTTACCATGGTCACAAAGAATTTATCTGGCCGGCCCCTTTTCTTATCGCACAACAAACAAAGTAGGTAAAAATACCCAAGAAACGACGAACATGTGGCTCGACCCTTTTCTAAGGAAAACTAAATAAACGTATTTACAAGAAATATTTAATATAATACAAGTGGTATGATTATTTTAAATTAGGTAGGTACTTAAATATTAATTACTAATTAAACTTAAGCTGGAGGATGAATTGTGAAACTTCATCACAACTATGTAGGGGTGGCAACTATCTATCTAAACTAGTGTTACTATGTACCCAAAGGAATCCCAAAAACACATGTTTTATCAAAACTCGTGCACGCTGATTTGCATAAAAGTAGGAGGGCACCAAGTAAAGAAAATTCATAGAAAAATCGAGACTTTGTCCAAATTAATTTTTTTTTAAAGACTATGACGAAAACTTTCTAACTAAAAAACGTCTAAACCAGTGTTACTATGGATTTAGTAGGCAAGACTCTGGAGTTTTCAAAAAAATCCACGTAAAAATTTCTTAAAACCAAAAACGGCCAATTTTGGGAAGAAGCTCTGCAGCAAAATTTATTTAAGATGTAGATGTATAGAATTTAGCTGTCATATATTTCATTTCATTATATTTCATTTCTTTGAAAGAATGCGAACCTTTCTGTGCTGTTTTTTAATTTTTTGTTGTTGTTTTTTTCTTGATTTAACTTAAAGTATATTTCAGTTCCCCATTTTAATTGTTTATACACCATTGTTTTTAAAAATAACTTAATGAACTGCTCAATGTGCTGTGGACATAAATGAATGGAATGTCGCCGGAGAGATGGTGGCGCTGGCGATTAACCGTACATGCAGCGGTGACGGGGGTCACTCGGCATCGAGAGCCTGATGAGCGAGGGTGATGCGCTAAAAGTTTTTAATTTTGGTTGTACGAATAAAAAGTTTGAGTTTGACCGGTGTGTTTTTGTAATTGTGATTCCTCTGACGACCCAGAACGAGATAAAGCTCAGCTTGAGCTGTTTCAATCTATTTCATTTAAAAAAAAATTAAACATTAACTTAAAAATACTGTTCGCTAGCTTTACGTTTTCAAAAAGAGAGTTAAATTTAACCATAAAGTTTTTTGTCAAAGCAAAAAATTCATCAGAAGGCTTTTTTAAGCTAGAGATGTAACTTAGACACGCATAATCTTTATTAAGTAGAAATATTTCTCTATCATCGCTTATTTCCATATCTCTTTTTAGTAGAAATTCTTCACCGTTATTATTGCATTTAAATTTTTCCAAGATAAAATATCCCGCCACATATGCATTAGAGCAAGTCTCTAAACTTATATTTTCACTAATATTTTCACTACTGTTATTTGTAGAATTAATAATACCAGAATCTTTAATAGTTTCAGAGCCTTTGGTTCGTTCGCAGTTAGAGGAAGAAGCTGTATTAACCTCTTCATCTAACTTAAATTTTTCATCCAAAGCTTTTTTAGATGAAGGTGCTTTAATAAAGTTCAAACAATCTTGCAGATCTTCTTCGCAATTTCCTGTTTCTATTGCATTTTGTAACCTAATGTAGATGTTATATTGCAAAGAAACTCTAAATTGTTAGACAGAGGGAGTTGGATTGTATCCACACATATTTCTTATAACAGAAAATAAATTTTCGAGACGATCCTGATTAAGATGACTTGTCGAAATAAATGTACACTGAAATATTTCAGATAAATATTCCCATAGCTGCAAGCTGCAAAACCGATGTAAGGGTCCAAATAAATCCATTAATACAATGGATATTATTTATTTTTTTCTCATTTTAAAAAACAGCAATAGTTTTAAAGTATTCAAGACCAAATTTAAGATTACTTAATGCAATTGGATTTTTAAGAGACAATGCTTTTTTATCAGGGTTGGTATCTGATAATGTGTTGCTATTTAACAAATCAAAAATCTTATTTATGGTTTTTAAAAACATAGGCGTATCGTAAGCAGTTTCGCTTTTCAAAATGCCTAATTGAGCAGCTGATTTAACAGCAGCAGCAACTGAGTTTGAAAAAACTTGAGCTGCGTATTTAACTCTCATTTTTTGAAATGTGCTAGGTTTAATATGTGCGTCGGTTATTTTTGTTAAAGTTCTGGTGGTAGAACTCCTTTTATCAATATTATAAGTTTATGTAATATCAAACCAAGAAACAAAATTTTCATTGATTTTAAATTTTAATTTGGGGTTCATCAAATTATTTCGTAATGACTTTAACAAGTGAGGTACATCAAAAATCGTAAAAATTTTTGAATTATCAATATCTATGCAAGGATTGAATTTTGATGCACCTAAAATATTAAAGGCATATCTGTTGCTTGTACCTTGATCGCATACCAAAGCAATTGGTATTAGAGTTAATTTTTTTAATGTCCTTATAACATATTTTATTATTTTTAATAAATCTTCACCCTTAACTGGTCCGTTCGATGTAAAGTAACATAGGGGAATTTTCCAGTTCCCAAATATGCCTCTTAAATAAAAGACCAGTGCAGTATTGGCTAACGAATTTTTGCGACCAAGCAAATCTAAATCTTCGTAGCCTTCGATATAATCATGCACTTTATTATAGTCCAGTTTGGGTTTTAATGAAATTTCGTCAAATAGTACAGCACAAACGCGCTCTGCTTTATCCATTGTTTTTACTTTTAGAAAAAGTTTTTTTGTCAACTCATTTTTTAAACCTGTTTTTAAATTATTTATTTTTAACCATGACTGAATCGTGCGGACTGATGGAAGAGAAAAAAATAAATTATTTCTTAAATATTTATAGCAGCCAGGAGATTTATAATAGATGGAAAGAGCTAAATGCTTCTCATCTAACTTCCCAACGTTTCTTTTCCAAGTTGCTAACTGCATACCAAGAAACGTGTTTAAGCTAGGGCTTTTATTTTTAAACATATCCAAAATATTTGTATTTACATTTCTTTTTCTTTTTAAACGGATATGTTGCATTCTTTTAGTCCTAATTTGGTTTTTTAAAACATCTATTTTAAAATGTACAGCACCCAACTGTTTTTTTATATCGGATTTTGTGGATGAGGGACTTGATATTTGACATAGTTCATTTGCCTGTCGTTCTGGACTTGTTATTTTACATAATTCTTTTTTTTCAGTTACGGGTTTTCGGGGGTGGTACATAAACGCTTAACACTATAAATAAATAAATTTATATCTGCCTCATCATTATCATCGTCAACTGCTCGATTTCTCTTTTTGGAATAAGTTTTGATGGTGTCCGCTAAAACAAAAACATTACATGGATAGAGTATTGCAAATAGCTTATATTTATTTGTGTACAATTAATGTATTGTTTCCCTCTAACATTTCTGTAATTTGCTTTTACTCTAAAAAATCTTTAAAAAAGTTTCAAACCAAAAAATAATTAGCGGACCCTAGGTATAAATAAAAAAATATGAAATTCCTAATTTTCATAAAAAGCTTCTTTATCCCGCCCAAAAATGTTTGTGGTACGTCTTTAACATCTTCTAGTTAGCAAATTAAGTGGCCTGTTAAATTTAAAATATTTGTTTGCTGTAGAACTTTTTTTGAAAAGCGGAGCTTTTTTAAAATAAATAGGCATTTCCAAATTTTGCTAAAAAACAAACAAACTTTTTATCCTAAAATGATGAGATCTATCGTCCATTTACATTTGTGCATTAAAAGAATTATCCTGTCTATATGTAAGTAATATAATAATTATTGTCATAATAGGTAAGGTTTGTCACCAACTTGTAAAAGGGTTTGAAAATATGCAAAAGGGCAAATAAGAATATTTTCAGTAATGCGAGCACGAGAATGAGCATTAAAAGTATACCCACTCATGTACTTTTAATACAACAGTAGTTAAAAAAATCTGCCTATAAAAAATAAAGTGTCAAGTTTAAGTAATATTATAATAATCTTTATTTACCATTTTCCCAATTTATTGATGAAACTTTTGCATCTAAACTCTCAAGGCTTTGAGCATTACATGAGGTATCAGGCAAAGAAATTGTGTTTCTAGAGGCCGGTTCTAAAATTTAGAGTAAATTTATAACACTAATTTGGAAGGAAACAGTAAATATTTTTAGTTATAATATCAAAAATAATATCTTTCCATGAAATTGGTACAGCTGATTTTAAAAGTCTCTTTCGCTTATTACTTACTGCTATATATATTTTGTCAAAATGTTTCTCGCAAACCACTTTGTTTTTTAATAAATTTTCATCCATAACATATATTTCCGCATTGCCTATATTTTCTATCCACTGGTTAAGCAACACTGGTTTTAAAATCGAAAATTTGAAAAAACTGAGAACATTGTTTTTATATTTTCTTACATTATTTCACCCACGATAAGCACACTGATTAATTTTGCCTAAAGGAGCCATTGTCTCACAAATTAAACACATTTAGATATATCTATCTATTTGTGATTATGATATCCAAAAAAATTTTACTACCAAATTGCAATACGACAAACACGAACCTCCGACTCAGGGATGATCGGCCGATTACTAATGAGAAGCGACGGACGAAATTGTTTTCGCGCATACTGGAGAGAATCGCCATCTATTTTACACGCATATTTGCGGTCACGCTTTAGCCCATAAGGTTGCGTATCTTCCCAAATATTCAATCAACGATGTAACTGTGACGTATTAATAACACGCGTCGCCGTCCGTCGTCCACCCCAAATCAATCATTGAGTAGGCAGCATACCCTGCGATCTCGGATTACCAAAATGAATTCATATAAAGCTTTCTTCAATCTCCCTAGATGGCGGTAGTATGAAGGTAGAAGTCAGGCAACCCTCGCGTACCTTTACTACCTGATGAATATAAAACTCCGATCGATATGGTTCTATGGTTGTGATTCACATACATTACATTTTGTTTATTTTGCTACGCTACGTTCGAGTTCGCCGCTACTTTTGTGCCTCATTTTGTGTTTGTTTAGCTTATTTAGTGACAATTTTGCTCAGTGTTTCTCAAGAACTTTATAAGACTTATAGTACTGTTATTTGCCACTGCAATTGGAGATTTAAATGTAAGTAGAATGTTTATCCTTTTTCCTTATTTATTATTTTTATATAATATCCATTCCATAAATGTATTAATTAATATATTTTAACATTTATGAATTTGCCTATATAAAATACAGGGTGTTTGTTAAACATGGGGCAAAATTACAAAGGGGTTATTCTCTGCACTGCTCTGAAAATATTTTGTCATTTAATGCTTTTTGATTTTGGGTGCTTCGTTTCTAAGATACAATGGCAAAAAGAATTTCGGTAATAAAGACAATTTATGACCCAAAATGTTGACTCTATGCCGCCTGCTCGAATGCAAAAATCCAAATCTTCTCATACATACATAAATTCATAAGTACATAAAAATTATGAAAAAATTTCTTCAGCCATTATACCAGAACCTACTTATTTATTTTCGTTTTTTTATTTTATTACAGTTTAACATATAATATTTAAAAAAAAACCATTATTTTAATATTTTTTTCTAGATGCTAGAAGATAGTATATACACTCACAGACAAAAATATTGCCTATCACTATTTTCATCACAATCACTATTTTGTATTTATCTTTTTTTCTTTGAAATGTTGTGTTTTTTATTGTTATGCTAAAACGTTTTACGTATATTACAATTTATTAGAAATAAAAAAAATGGAACAAATAATTTCGAAATGGAAAAAAAAAAACCTATCTTTAAAAAAAATCTCAAAATAAAAAATGTAATATTTTTATCTGTGAGTGCATTTTATATATGTATATGTAGGTAATAGAAATTTATCACCAAATTTCAGTCTAAAAGTAGAAAAAGAATCCAATAATTTCCTAGGTACCTTGAATGCAAATTATTTCATAATTATTCCTATAATCCTATAAGGATTATAGATGGCCTGGGTTACTGGGAATTCTCTTATTTCAGTTATAAATAATCAGGTACAAACAAAAATTTGGGTAAATTAGATAGGTACCTCTTAAATTCTTAGGATCAATTTCTTTTATGAATTAATTTTCTTTTATTATAATAATTTTCTTATATTATAATACCTAGAGTAGTATCATATTATTTTTAAAGGTATAATAATTATAGCAAAATGAAATAAAATTTATTGTAATTCTCAATTATGTACTTTTTATTTTTCTTTCACAATACATATATAAAAATATTGATTTTCATGAATATTTTATTACCTATCTACAGTGTGTCCACCCTAAAGTATCCCCATCCCTGTAAAATTTTTGTTTGTTAACCGATTTTCATTTATTTATTTTTTTGGTTGATATGTCGCGACGAATTTCTTTTCGTACATATAATAAGCAAACCTTGTTTCAGGGTCATACTTTTGGGTAATTAGGGGGGTCAAATTTCAAAAATTCTAAAAATTAGGGCAATTTTTAGAATTTTTGTGGCAATGGAATCTTAATTAGAATCACTGAAACCCCCCTATACGAATTTTTAGCTCTTTACTATACAGGGGTGTTTTAATAAAATTTTCATACATTTTTATAAAAATCGATAATTAGACCCCTATATCGAATCACCCTGTAACAATATAATAATTTTAAGTTCAAAAATATCAATACCTTATACAGGGTGGTCCGATATATGGATCAAATCAACAACTTTTTATTAAATTTATGGAAATTTCATTAAAACACCGTGTACATTAGAGAGCTCAAAATTTGCATACAGGGGGTTTGTGATGATGCTGATTAAGATTCCAATGTCAAAAAAATTTAAAAATTGCACTAATATGATTTAAAAGACTAGTTTCGCAGGTGAGTAAAAAATATGTGTCATAAAAAATACCAATAAAATATTTGACCATAAATCTAATATGAAAAAGGAGTTACTATAGAAATTTACATAATTAATTTTACATAAATCGTAATAATTTACTTTTTTTTCTTTATATTAGGGGCTGCCAGAGGACGAAGCTGATCAAAAGGATGAGGCCCGAACCGAATTTTGTAGCGTACCAGATAAGTTGCCATCGAACAACATACGGCCCATTGAGGTACAGGCACTTAGATATGTTTCTGGGTATTTGGTGAAAAAAATAGGCAGTGCAAAAATGAAATGCACATGTAAATCAATTTTCCTAAAACATAACTCTGATGACGCAGAAAGCGAAATTTTTTTAAAAGCAAAAGAGTATATTAAAGGACAAAAACATTTAAAGTATGTTCATTCTGAATTTTTGGATAAAATAAAAAATGCTATAGCTTTAATAAAATATATTTTTAATAGAGATTTTCATAGAAAAAAACAAGTACCTTACACATTGAAAACTTTAAATAGTAGGATCTGTCTGACTGACTGTTTATATGATGAAGAAATTAAAAATAAAATTTTTAAGTATTTGATAAAATTTAAATTATTCAATTATTCTAAACAATTAAATAGGATAATTAAAGGTGTAGACTAAAAGGAAAGTCCCAAAAACTGCTTCAAAAATTTTTAAAATTAAAAATATCACGAAGGAAAGCCATTGGGTCACGTAAATAAAGACAAGCTAATGCTTTTACTATCCCTGATAGCACAAAAATATTTATTTAATATTAAAAACAAAGGTTTATTTTACATTGCGAGACAGATTGTTAAATATTATAAAAATATCTTTTTAAAAAATTTATTTAATATTTTTTAAAAAAATGCCTAAAAAATTAAACATACAAAATAAAAAAGTGGCAGAAAGTAAAAAAATAAGAAAGTCCCTACCTCTGCCATGGAGGCTTTGATTTAGTGAACGTTTTTTTTTTCATTTTAATTGTAATGACGCTATTATAATCTAACATATTTGTAAAAAATTAAAGTAAAATAGGAAAAGAAAAGGCATGAGAAAAACTCTTAAAAAATATTACAAATTTAAATTAATAATTAAAAAACCGATTTCAAGGGGCCCCATCTTCGTAGGGAGGGCCTATGGGAATTTTTTTTATAAGAAAGTTCATTTTTCTTTTTGGTTTTTTTTTACCTGAATTCGAGAGATGTGCCACATTTTCCGAGACACTCTGTATATTTATGTACATAATATCTGTTTTATTTGTAACTTGTCTATTTTGTAAGTATGTACTAGTTTTTTTTATCTCTATCAATCCATGTAGACTTCTCTGGTTTTGCCTAATCTAAAAACTAATATGTATAGTTGCCGCCATCGATATTTTATTTTGGTCACCTGTCAAAAAACCAGTTTTCCACTTGTCAAACAATGTTATAGTAGATAATTCGCATTGTTTTACAAGTTTTTTAACAGGTGACCAAAATAAAATATCGATGGAGGCAACTATACTTATTATAATATATGGTTTTGATTTTTGCTTTTAAAAAAATTTTAGTTGCTTGCAGTATCTAATTTTGCAAAATTTTGTTCATACATAATATTACATGTATTTTACTTGCTAGGAACATAATTATTATTTTTTATAAAAATGTTTTGCAAAAAAATTAAAATGGCTCTTAATTTTTCTGGCATATTATGTTGTATTTTTTAAGCAATAAAGTATGTATTCGGGAAAATATAATTTTCGTTTTATTTATGTAATGTAATATCATTTTTGTAAAAGATATCAATCTATTAAAAATCCCGCCAATATGGGTGTCGTGCGCCATCTAGTATCGAAAAATTGAAATAGTAGTTAAACAGTTGAAGCTTTAATTTTAAGGAGGTTTCTACTGTTCACACGCGTTCATATGCTTTTACTTTTTTCACTCTCGAGAGATGCCGCTAGTCTCGTCTTAATTTTGTTGGCACGTTCGTTTATATGGAAGTTTCCATTCTATTAACCCCTATAAACTGTTTATCTATGGTAGGCAGTATGAAGTCGTCGATCGACCAAGTAAAAAGTAGGTCGCGATCGCCCATCGCACGGTCGGTCTCCGTCTTGAACTTTGCTCCCGATTTTGGCGCGCAATAGCCGATCGGTATCTTTTATGTGCTATTTATAGCTCGCGGCGGTACTTCCCCGGTATGTTTCAACTAAGCTTTTAGATGTTTTGTTAAGTTTTTTAGTAGTGATTTGTACAACGTATAGTTTTGTAGACTATATTTTGGACCATTTTATAAATTAATCGGGTTAATAATAATAAAGTTGTGTTAAACCAAAAGGTGCTTGATTTATTTCCCGAAGTGAGGCGAACCCTTGGGCAAACCAGTGATTGGAAATACAATAAAATCCCTCAAGAAATTAGGAGGGTCTCTGCTCCGTGCAATAGAGCGCTAAAATTATTGTGGAATGTAACCGCCACAGTATCCTCTTTATCTATTGACATATTTTGCACTTTATCCACGTCCATAGCTTCATTACCTTTTTTAATAAGCATTGATATTTCAAAAACTAAAAGTTCTCTGACTTGAACTACTGCATTATCGTCACTGAAACCTTTTTTTTTAAAACGGGGATCCAAATAGGTTGCTTTTGCAAGTATAATATTGTATTTCATTCGATTAAATCTCGTTTTTAAGAGGGAGGTCTACCTGCGTAAAACGGGGTTAGCTCCTGTACCAAGACAAAAAAAGTTAGAAAGCTCAAATTTTGTGTAGGGATTGTTTATTGGATTATCTAGACGGGATGCTATTTAAAATTTTGAAAATCAAAAAAAACAATGTTGAAAATTTTTATTTTTTATTAAAACAATGTAAAATTGACCATCCCCTGTTCCTTAAATCTAATAAAACATAACACACGAAATATATATGTTGTAAAAATTTTAGGTGTCTTTTAAAACCTAACCCAACAAATAATAATAATTTTGGCTAAAAATTGGGTCTCCATAGGATATTTAGGCAGATCTGGCAACACCGTTCTTGTTTCTTAGGACGCACAATATTTGCCGGTCAGCTTTCATTGGTCGAAACGGTTTTGATAAACGGGTAGTGCTAAGTAGTCTTGATTTTATTCTAAGTGATATTCGCAATTATTATTTTCCTTTATTTTATTAGTGCATTGTGTTTTGTTCTTTCGTGATTGTGTACTTTCGTCGTTGTTTAAAAATTTTCGTTATGGGTCGTAATAAACGAAACGTTGTGGATAAAAAACATTTAGGTTTAGCTACTTTTCGTAAAAGTAAAAAACGTATTTCAAAAAACGTCTGGTATAGTTTAGGTGAAGTGACTTGGTCAAGCTCCAAAATTGAGTATGTACAAAATACAATCAACATACTACATATATGCATTAAAATAAACTGCAAAATATATTACGATATTTAGTGATCGATTCCCGTATATATTTACGGTGGATTCGAGTCTTTCCAGCACAGCCTCCGGCGCGGCGGCCCGTTCAACAATCAATATTTGTCAGATAAAGATAGGCAAGTTCGGCGCGGATAACGTGAAACAGACGAAGATACGAGATTCTCTCGATGCTGCTGGGATTGAATTGTGGACGGGCCGGAAATAGGAAACACAGTCGCGCGCTCAAAAATAGGAAATGCAATTATTTTATACGTTTCATTATTTTTATTTTACAGTTTTCTTCAACTAAACAAATATAAGCAAAATATTAACTTTTATTGTGTTCCATTATTTATAAACGTAATTTTTTATTAGATATTATATATTATACGACGTGTTACAAATTCCTAGCTCACTATTGGGATCTCGGTAAATATAAGAGTTACGAAGATGGTTAAATTTAGGACGAAGTTTCGCATTTTTGAGCCTAAAAATGTGCCATTTGAAAATTTGTTTAAAAAATATTTAAATTTATATTTCTTGTTGGGGCGCTATTGGACCACCCCTTTTGTACGTGGAAATAATGTTGCGAAGAATCAACCATTTCTTAAGATGCCTGCCATAATATATAGGTCTGTATATGGTAATAATTAAAAAAACTTTGAATTTTGTGAGTGTGTTAAAATTAGCATGGTGAAGACTTGGCTCACCCTAAAATCGGTTTCGCGTTTATATTATACTGTAGTTCTTGTTGTTATTCTATTTGTTATATACTGTTGATGTTTTCTTTTATTTACTTTCGTCTCAACTTTTGAACAATAAAAATGAAATTTTTGCGGCCTTTTAATACTAGTGATAATGAATCGAATAGTTGTGGTAAATAGGTATTTTTAGGCATTTCATAATCTGTTAGTTTATGATCGCTTTACCGATCAAATTTTAAGAGAGCATCAATTTTTTAACACGTGTCATATTTGACCTGAATATATTTTAAACCTGAATTATAATTTTTAAACATAATGTACTTTCAAAAATATCATTAATATTTGCTTGACAAAAAAAATACAGTACTGTTTTTTTAAGATAAAAATTCAAGGTTAAATTAAATTTTTGACATTAAAATTAACGAGTCACTTATTTTGGGTATTATGTCACTTATATTAAATATCAATTTAGAAAATACTATCTTATACGCTCAAATATTGAGAAAGAAGAAGAAAATAGACTTATTCACATATTTAAAATATATTTAAATTTAAATTTTTAACAAAACCTTTCGTTATATTTACTTTAATGTAAGTTCAATAAGTCTTAAATACAATAATTTAAATAGATATAATAGATACCGCGAATGAATCCAATTATAATTCATGCCAATGACGAATCCAGTTCTGAAGAGATGGATAGTGATGCTAAATAGATAAGCATTTTTGGATGTAAAAAAATGTGGGTGCAAAATTATGAATACATAGTTAACTTCACTTATATTTGATTTCGATAAGCCCAAAAATTTCATTTTCAATTTCATTTCAATGAAAATTCATTGTTTAGCGGAAATTTTTGGGCTTATCGAAACAAATATCAGCGGAGGCAAGTATAACAATATTCTATTGCAGCACGGCCACGACATTATTTTATACCTATGTAACAACAAACCACCCAACTTTTTGACAATTTTTTTAATAATTAAAAAAAAAACGCGTTAGTTTTTACTTTTTTAGAACATAATCGCACTTTTAGGTTTTCATAATATGTGAATGACTTAAATTTACTAGATTTTTAGCAATGCAATCCTAAATAAAATAAAATTAATACCTAAGATTATTTTTAAAAAAATATTACGACTTTTGTTAATTCTTATATCTGCCGTATTTTAAAAAGAAGATCCTCATTATTTTTAACATATTTACAGATTTTACAATTTTTATATTTAGTTCATTTAGATTATTAATTATAGGACTATCATAAACAATTGATTTCAAATATCCCCAAATACAGGAGTCCATGGGGTTTAAGTCTGGACCACGCGCAGGCCAAAGCAAAGGTCCTCCACGGCCAATCCAACGTTCGGGATATTATTCGTCAAGATAATTGCGTACCTGTCGAGAAAAATGCGCGAACATGTATCTTACATAAAATACATGTTCTGCTTAACATTTAATGGTTTATCTCTAAGTACGAGTCTCCGTTCAAATTATTAAAATTAAATGCCCATTTGTAATTTCAAAAATTAGTACTGAAATGGGAATTAGAAAAAAAAACTTACATTTGCTATCATTGAAAATGGTTCCTTACATCTAAAAAGGAACCACAACTATAACTATCAAATCCAGGGACAGTTGCAAGTTACAAAAAGAAAATTCTGTTTCTTTGTAGTATAAAGCCCTCTTGGATTAATTGTATGTAAGGTAAATCATTGTATTAATAAGTTCTCATTCAACCGATAATCCGTAATTTTAACACTATTAAAATTTTAACTTTCGTTGAGGACATTTCAAAAAAATGTTATAAGATCAATAATATTGCGATAAAGGTATAATTTTAACTCTTACTTTAACTACATACTACATAATGTATTTCTTTTTTGAAAAATGTATTATGACTTTTAAAATATGAAACATCACCATTATTCATTATAGCTATGCCTTATAATTTTTAATAGTCGTTTTTCTTGAAGATTCCTCGTAATGAAGCATTTTGGATAGTTAAAATGTTGCCCAAACTAAAATATTTTTATGAACATTACCTTTTACCGGAAGTTGATCCACTTTATCCAAAAGGAATACCACTTAGAGACAAAGCAGAAGAATCAAACATATTATTATAATACAATATAATCATTAGGTTTGTTCTAGCACAATATTTGGAATGGTTTGAAACTAGTTTAGTGTATATCCCAGTTGCGCGTGATTAGCCTGAAACCTCGTTGCAAACGGTTCCATTATGTAATGTCTCACACATTCACCCATAGGGAGTATTATTCGTGTATGGTTTCTGTAATGGTAGCGCATTACGTTCTGTTGATGAATACCGACGTGGTTTTCCAAATCGAAGAATTCCTAATCGAAAAGTTTTTCAGACAGTTTTTGCAAACGCTCAGGAAACAGGAATGTTTCCAAGCATAAGAATTAATTCTGAACGAGAGGCCGATATGGCTGAAGAGAACCCGAGTGTTAGTACGAGGCGGATTACAAAAGAACTTCGATTAGTATCACATGTAGACGTTTGGAAGACACTTAGGAAAAACGGTTTTAAGCCTATCCATATTCAACCGGTTCAACATCTTCAAGAAGGTGATTTTGGCTTAGGGGTTCAATTTTGTGAATGGATCCCACAAAATCGAGACCTACATAATTACATTTTATTTAGCGATGAAGCTTATTTTACCCGCAATGGAATTAATAACCGACACAATGAACATCGGTAGTCAGATGAAAATCCTCATGCCATGTTTGAACAAAACGGCCAACAATCTTACAAATAAACTTCAGAACCGATTATTTCTGAAACGGTCGAGGATCGGATTAGAACATATGAGTTAATTTATCTTATTTTGACCTTCTGAACATGTTCCCAAAATATTTCCTTTTCCTCCCGAAACACCCTGTATGTACATAATGTAAGACTTTATAACATAAAAAGTAGTTAATAAACATAACGAGAAGTAAGACCAGTTGACTTGCGTCCCTGGTAATCGAGATTCGATATATCATGGAGAAGGGAACGGTGGAGTAGGTAATTATGGCAGCCAGTGTTGCTACTTTCAGCGAAAACTGCACCGGCCACGAAACTACTGTCGCGCTTCGAAACCGATTTTGTCACGTGGTGGACCGCACTCTTAGGCCTTGTATTAAATTGTTTTTTAAATCTAAGGCGGCATTGTCATCTGTCTGGATCCCGCCCAATAATTATTTTAAGCTTTTAATTAAGAATATTTTTTTAGATTAACACTTTTTTCAGCACTAAGTTTTCATGTCACCTCCTCAAAAGGTTGTAAAAGATCATAAAATTGTTTTAAGAGCGACCATTCATGCGCAGTTAATGCCTTCACCGGATTACGTAAAATGCCAATAGCCGCTTCAAGTGGTATCTGAATTTCACAAATCCTTTTAAACACAAAATAAGTTGAATTCCAACGAGTTACAACATCATTCATTAATTTTAGATTTATACTGATCATCTGTATTTGAAGTTCATTAAGTTTTCCTGCTGCTGTGGTACTGCGATGAAAATATTCTACAATTTTTTACACTTTTTTTTTACAATGTCTGTAGCTGTTTTAGAGCATCTTGAACGACAAGGTTTAAAGTATGACCCGGGCATGGTAGATTTGGCCAACCAGTTAACTTTAGTGCATCTGTAATGTTTCTTGCATTGTCGGTTACAGCAGCTTCTATTTTATTGCAAATGTTCCATTCGTTTAGAATATGTAATAGCTTGTTTCTGATGTTTTCGGCAGTATGATTTTCTTCAAAATTAAAACCCAACCCAACCCAACAACAATGACTTTTGTGTCCACTCTTTATTTACATAATGAGCAGTTACCCCCATATAGTTTTCAACAGAACGTGACGTCCAAGTATTAGTAGTAACCGTGATAAACTCTGTTTCATTTAATAAAGATTTTACTTTTAAAACAACGTCATCATTTTGGCTTAGTAAATCTCGACTAAAAGTTGTTCTTGATTATAATTGATAAGAGGGATCAAGAGCAGCTACTAGAGATTTAAATCCATTATCTTCGACCACAGAAAATGGTTGCAGGTCTTGCAAAATCATGTTTAAGATCATTTCATTTAAAAATTTTGTTCTAGAAACGGATGCTCGGCGTACAGAAAAAGTAGAAATTTTGGCTTGGGAATAAACCTTGCGTGCAGGAACTTTTCTAGCAAATTTGATGTTTTATGGCATTTGTATTATTATTATCACCAACCTGTGCAATATCTAAACTAGTTAAAGATCAGATCAGATAAAGTATTCACTTTACTTAGTTTCCAGAGTTTATAAAGTTTCACTTTTTATGCACTAGTACCTAAAAATGTATTTTCACGCCCTAGTGCGTAAAACATCGTCTTAATTGAAATTGAGTGAAATTAGTGCAGTAGATAATATACAATGTTTAAAAAATTTTAAAAATATATAAGGTGTTCTATGTGTTAAGGGCATTGATTTCTATTTCCGATATCAGCGGAAATGGGGAAACTATCAAAGTATTTTTGTGATGGGTGTGTGTGCCCCAACGACTACGCTATGACATAGATGCATTCATTTAGAAGAATTTTTCAGCTTTACATATTAAAAACCAGTGGAGAATATAGGAAAAGCAGCACGGTCGGCAATTTTCTGAGATGGCCCAATGGTTTAATATACAGGATGTCCCAAAAGTATGGACACACCCAAAAAGCTTGGGAAATTGGGGCGCTAGAAAAAATCTTTAAATACAAAAGTTTTGGAAAATCAATCGGTGCATCTGATGGTGACCTTAAACTTGACCTTGAGCTTGACCTTTAGGGTTATTTTAAGGTCAAAGCGATTTTTTTAAATGGGAACTTCTATTTTTGACACCGGATTCTGAAAGAGCGGCAAATTTAACGTCCGGGTATGTATTGAGGTATGAGGTTGAAGTAATCCCGAGAGGTCAAATAATGACATCTTAAAAATCTCGCGAGTTCAGTGGTAAAAGAAACCAAATAAAGGTCATACCCTAGGTAAGTCTTAACGAGGAACCCAACGGTGACCTTGGATTTGACGTTGAACCTCATTTTCAAGGTCATTTCAAGGTCGACCTCATTTCTTCAAATGGAAATCCTTATTTTTGTTACCGGGTTCGAAAGAAGCGAGAAATTTCACGTATGTGTAAGGTGTATTGAATAAGGGATGTAATTGTGACCTTCAATTTGGCCTTGAACTTGACCTTGAAGGTTATTTGATGGTCAACTTTTTTTTTTAAATAGGAACCCCTATTTTTTACACCAGCAATCAATAGAGCGGGAAATTTTAAGTTCAGATATGTAGTAGTTAGGTCGCAGAAAAACTTTGATCTTGAGAGTTACTCCAAGGTCATTTACCCTCAACAAGGTATTGAGATACCTTTAAATATTTGTTCGATCGGTAAAGTTTTTATTTTTTTAGTTTTCAACGAGGGATGTGGTAGCCACCTTCAACTTCACCTCCAACTCGACCTCCACTTGACCGTCAAGGTCATTTCAAGATCAACTGGTTTTTTTAATCGGGAATCCCAATTTTTACACCGGAAACCATTTTACATTCAGATAGTATTTTTTTAAATGACCTGAATATCGTCCTTATTCTTACTTTTAGCGTTACCCAGAAACAACGACGTGGACGTAGTAAGATCTGTTTCCTTTGGGGTGCTTGATTAACGTGAGTCCGCTTGCCTCTCACGATTGAGGTACTGTCCAGTCGGTGAAGGCAAAACAGTTTGGTGTCCAGCCGGTGAAGGCAAGACAGTCTGATGTCCGACCGGTGAAGGCAAGACAGTCTGATGTCCGACTGGTGAAAACAACACAGTCTAATGTCCAGCCGGTGAAAGCAAGACAGTCTAGTGTCCGGCTGGTAAAAGCAAGACAGTCTAGTGTCCTGCCGGTGAAGGCAAGACAGTCTGATGTCCGACCGATGAAAACAACACAGTCTGATGTCCAGCCGGTGAAGGCAAGACAGTCTAGTGTCCGGCCGGTAAAGGCAAGACAGTCTAGTGTCTTGCCTTCGGTGAAGGCAAGATGAAAAATCTTTCAAAAATCGTGAGTTACCATGTAAAGTTCTTGCTCGAAATGTCCTCCATTTTTTAGTTGACAATGCCCCATGCAATCATAAAATGCTGAAACTTCCCTTTGAATCATATCATTTGGGATTACCTGCATCGTGTCAATAATATGTTGTCGTAAATCCTCCAAATTTGCAGGTTTTGTATCATACACTTTGTTTTTGACGTAGCCCCATAAAAAATAATTTAGTGGCGACATGTCAGGGGAACGAGAAGGCCATTCAATAGTTCCTCTGCGTCCAATCACTCGTCCTGGGAATGTCCCGTCTAAATAATTACGCACTTTTATTGCATAATGAGGGGCAGCCCCATCTTGTTGGAAGTAAGTGGTGTTAAAATTGTCACCGGCAATCTCATTTATCGCAGGTACGATTTTATTCCTCAACATGGTTAGGTACTTTTCTCCTGTCAAATTTCCTTCTATAAAAAACGGCCCTACTATTCTATCGTTTAGTATACCTGCCCAAACATTTAGTTTTTGTGGATGTTGCGTATGTGATGTCCAAAGACCGATGTGGATTCTCTGATGTTCAGAACCTACAATTGTGACGATTAACGGTGCCATCTAACTGAAAAATACATTCATCGGAAAATACTATTTCGTTTAAAAAATTTTGTCGCGCATCTATACGGTTCATCATTAATTCGACAAACTCCAGTCTTTGATCGAAATCATCCTCATTCAATTCTTGTACCAATTTGATCTTATATGGATGAAATTTCAACAGTTTCATAATTCTATGAACAGAAGTCCTAGTTTCCCGAGATACATGTCTGATGGAGGTTCCAGGAGTTTCAATGAATGATAATGCCACATTCAAAGAGGTTTGTTCATCAGTCGCTATCTTAGGCCTTTCACTTTTGGGGCGATCCTTGATACTACTAGTTTGCTCAAAACGAGAAATAGTTTTGCCTACTGTTTTTTGTGAAATTCTTGGTTGCAACGGTAAACGATATTCTGCGTTAAATAAAGTCGCAACTCGCCGATATGAGTTGACCATATTACCCCATCCTCTCATCATGAGAATGGTTATTCGTTAACGGTCTGTAAGATGATTCATATTCAAATGAAAATACGAAATTAAGAATAAGTTGAGAATTTAAAAGCAAAAGTAATAATAGAAAACATAATGAATGCTTTGATAGATCAAATTCAAAATAAAGAAGATGGGAAAACTTCAAAATCGAAAATTATACAATAGGAATATTCACTAAAGTTTTTAAATGTCAAATAGTACCAACTAACATTTGACTAAGCATTGAAAATGTGACATCGATGAAAAAGCGATGAAAACACTATATGTGCACATTTTTGCATATTTAAACATTTTTACAAATTTGCAAACTTGCTATGTTTTGCAAACGTGCAGGTTTGCAGATGTTTAAAGAATTTAAGTTTTTCGCAAATTTTCCATTTATTGTAAATTTGCTAGAATCAGTAGTGTTTGCCTATTAAGGCTGTCACGGCCGCAAAGGTAAGCTCCAAGCTTGTACTAGAGTGTATAAAAGTCCTGAAAAAACTGGTACAGGTTGGATGCAGGGTCCAGCTCGTCTGGATACCTGGCCACAAAGCGGACGCTCTTGCCAGACTGGGATCCGCGAATGTGCCGATGGGGCTAGAACCCATAATTGGTATCGCCAAATGCGTTGCGGTCGCGTCAATGAAGGGTCTGCTGGACAAGTGGACCCACCGAAGATGGACTGAGTCCCCTGGTATGAGACAGGCCAAAGCGCACATAGGTAAAATGCTGCCTGTCTCACCAAAAATCTACTACGCCTAAAAAGACGCGAAATTCGGCTAGTGACAGGTCTTTTAACCGGTCACTGGCACTTAAGAAGCCATCTCCATACTATCGGTATTGCGGACAACCAGGAATGCCAATGGTGCTGTGAGGAGGATGAAACCGTTAACCATGTAGTCGGGGAGTGCCCAGCACTCACGCGCGCCAGGTTCAAATACTTGGGTAACACTTTCAGTGTACCGAGCGACTTTAAGTGCTTCAGACCAGAGAGCCTTATCGATTTCTCTAAGGCCGTTGGGCTCTGGTAACCCCCGGTGGGGCATGACGGGTCCATCAGGAGACCTATATGCACAACTGCCTTGGCAGCCCACTGCTTTGATAATTCAAGGACGATATTCAGGTCATCATTTTAAAAAATACTGTCTGAATGTAAAATGGTTTCCGGTACAAAAACTGGGATTCTCGATTAAAAAAATCAGTTGACCTTGAAATGACCTTGACGGTCAAGTGGAGGTCGAGTTGGAGGTAAAGTTGAAGGTGGCTACCGCATTCCTCGTTATAAACTAAAAAAATAAAAACTTTACTGAGCGAAAAAATATTTAAAGGTATCTCAATACCTTGTTGAGGTTAAATGACCTTGGAGTAACTCTCAAGATCAAAGTTTTTCTCCGACCTAACTACTACATATCTGAACGTAAAATTTTCCGCTCTATCGATTACCGGTGTCAAAAATAGGGGTTGCTATTTTAAAAAAAAGTTGACCATCAAATAAACTTCAAGGTCAAGTTCAAGACCAAATTGAAGGTCACAATTACATCCCTTGTTTAACACACCTTATACATACGTGAAATTTCTCGCTTCTTTCGAACCCGGTAACAAAAATAAGGATTTCCATTTGAAGAAATGAGGTCGACCTTCAAATGACCTTGAAAATGAGGTTCAACATCAAATCCAAGGTCACCGTTGGGTTCCTCGTTAAGACTTACCTAGGGTATGACCTTTATTTGTTTTCTTTTACCACTGAACTCGCGAGATTTTTAAGATGTCATTATTTGACCTCTATTTGACCTCTCGGAATTACTTCAACCTCATACCTCAATACACACTCGGACGTAAAATTTTTCGCTCTTTCAGAATCCGGTGTCAAAAATAACGGTTCCCATTTAAAAAAATCCCTTTGACCTTCAAATAACCTTGAAGGTCAAGCTCAAGGTCAAGTTTAAGGTCACCATCAGATGCACCGATTAACTTCCCAAAACTTTTGTATTTAAAGATTTTTTCTAGCGCCCATATTTCCCAAGATTTCTGGGTGTGTCCATACTTTTGGGACACCCTGTATTATATACATTAAGTCATTAGGTAATAAGTTGATAATTTTTTATTAAATGCAAGAAAACCGGATTAGGTCAATTTGAATTTACGTCTTACTTTTTGGTTTGCAAAAAATCTTCGGGAGAATCTCAATCGAGTGTGTAAAACCTAATTTTTCGAAGTAGAAGATACAAACATAGCTTTAGCCAAAGAGAATATCTCTTCAGACAAACGACAACATTCCTTAATAAGTTTTAAAGAGGTCATGGCATGTTCAGCACTAGCTAAACATATAGGTAAAGTTAAAAACAATCTAAATAAACTGCAGCTTTCGGAAAAACTATCCATTATATGAGCTCTTAAGATATATACAAGCCAGACAACAAAATGTTGCCAACTGTTGGCAACAAGTTGACGGGTGTTGGCAACATATTTGTTGGACACAATAACTTGTGTCTGGCTACATGTTGTGAACAGTATTGTGCGTTCAAACCAAAACCAATTGAACGTTGAAACTAAACGCAGGGTTGGCGAAAATGGACCCCTTTACCCTACCCCCCTGCTGGTGTTAGTGCTGCTTTATCATAATAGCTTCCCACGCCCGGAGATAAAAAGAAGATGGTGGCAGCGACAGTTCTTACAAAATGGGACAACCTATGGTCACAACCTAATAACCGGCGGAGTTACTCCTGAACAATGGTAGTTCGTTCTGCAATTTTGTCAGATTTACAAAATCTGATTTTGAAGAAGTCCTCTGTTTGCTTGCCCATATGAAAAAAATGTGATGATGGGTTCGGTAATGGATGGACTAGATAATGGGATTGAAACTAAATACAATGTAGGCGACGCATGCCAAGAATAGTAAGTGATTGATATGTTGATGTGTAACATCCCTATTATGAGTAAATTTTCCTATCTCTAGTTCAAAAAGTATGTTGTTTATGGAATTTTTTGCTATAGATATGGCTTGGCTACTTTCATTTGCGCTGCGTATTCTACTGACTAATTTTGCGCGATATACCGCAAAGTCATCTTTTAATTTCACATCATCTTGGACACTTCACATAAACTAATAAGCCTCGTTAAACCTGGCATCACATTTTAATGTTTTGAATCGCTTCTTGGATGCTAAAGCGTCCGTGTTCGGCGGAGGTCTTATTACCTAAGAATTCTGGAAATGCGGCTTTGCCTTGGAAGTTGATGGTTCCGATATAGCTCTTATTGGTTCAAAGTTCGATGACTTCGTTGCTGTAACAGGATCACCGTCATCTTCAGTGTCATTTTCCTCTGAATGTTCTGGGGATGCTCTATTCAGGTCGTCGTTATCATTATTGCTATTCTCTTCTTCGTCGCTTACCTAAAACAAATTTAAATGGTAAAAAAAATTTTCGGTTTAATTAAACCATTCATCATTTAGTTTTTGGAAGAATGGGAATATTTTTCGTTTTATATAAACCACATAGTGTAGCGGACTACCTTTACCTTTGCTATAGTTTGTTCTATTCTATCTATAAGACGCCCGATAAGAATATCGGGCGTCTTAAATATTTTCTTTAATTGTGGAAATGTATGACATTCTTTAATCCCTACATTTCTGCTCCGAGTATTCTTATGATTATTATTTCGTTTATCACACACAAGAAGTGTGGCGCCTTTGACTCCATGATTCCGTTAAAAGGGTTTAATCCGGATCCGTGCTTTTATGATTGAAAGGTAAGGTTACAACTGTCCTGTTTGGAGAGAGAGACTGAGATTTAGACATTAGTAGTTTCTTTGACCTATGAACCCCCGGGGCTAAGAATCCCATTACAATAGTTTTGCCTTGGAGCGATTTAAATTGATTTGTCCTCTTTGATACTTCAATTAGAAGACGAGTGGCGTCAAATTGCAAGCGGTTTTCTATCAAAATGGAATTTTTCACACTGTATTGGCGCAGTTGATGGAAAGCATGTGCAGATCGAAGCGCCAAAACACAGTGGAAGTATATATTTTAACTATCATGGCACATTTAGTATCGTATGGATGGCTGTTGCTGATGGGGACTACCGTATTCAGTATGTCGATGTCAGAAGAAGAATCTCCCATCTGAAGAATCTCAGATGGCGGTGTTTTTGCCAATACAACATTTTATAAGAAGCTTACAAGGAAGGAATTTAAACTCCCAAATCCAACACCCTTTTTTAAGGAATCCAACACACAGGCTATACCGTATGTATTAGTGGCAGATGACGCATTTGCACTAAACCTAAACCTTATGAAGCCCTTTCCAGGTGCACATTCAAGAGGTTCCCAAGAACGCGTATTTAATTATCGATTGAGCAAAGCTCGACGGATTATTGAGAATGTGTTTGGTTTGCTGGCCACTGTTTTCCAATATTTAGAAGGCCTATTGCATTAAATACAAAAAAAGCTGACAGTGTAGTACTTGCTTGCATTTCCTTACACAACTTTCTAAGACGAAATACAAAGTCGGTACAAACCTACGACATTCTACTTCTTTTTTATGGATAAACGGGTATCTATAGGACTTGGTATAAATGGGAATTTCATCTGTTGTTTTTATTGAGTGTTTTATTTTTGTTGTAAAAGTTATGGTCTTCCTGATAAAAAACGTCAGCGTATTTTTTACAGAGTTTAAGAATAGCTTCCTTTTCTTCAGGATTTAAGTGATCTACTCTAATTTTTGAAGAATCTAATGTAGGATTATCGCAATGCGCGTCATTAAAGTTGTTGAGGTTAATGTCCGTAAAAATTTTTCTACTTCTAATGGTTCAGAAAAATCTAAAATAACTTCGTCACAAGAATTATTTAAAATCGTGGTTAGCGCATGACCGTTTTTTGCTAAAGTTAAACATTCGGGGATTTCGCAATTATGTATTTTCGTATGCGGTATTATAACTTCTCCATTTTGAATATTAGTTTTAATTTTTATGACTTGCTCGGTTCTAGAAGAAACAGTTAAACAATTAAGTTCTAGAAAGTTTATTAGTTACTAGAAAGCCTTTTTTAAAATCGATATTAGCTTCTAGCAGTTTCAGATTATCTAATCCTATTAAACCGTCAAAAACATTATGAAACTTAAATAAATAAAACTTTAAGTCTTTATTTTTTTGCAATTTAAAAATTTTTGAAGCCGGTACTGTGGTACTAAATTTGTGAGAGGATTTTTGAAAAACTGTGCTAACGATAAAAGGGTCATTGATAATTCGGTCAGGAAAAAAATTGAAAAGCAATTTCCGGATTTAAAAATGATTTTGTTGATCCTGAATCGATTAAAAGTTTTATACCGTATTCCGGGAAAATTATATATGATAATTCGCTGGAATTCGAATTAGTAGAGTTCAAGGATATTTTTTTTAATATTTTTTTTTTAAGATATTTTTCGTTGCTGAGATGACTTCGCTTGCGAAAATTTGATTCCTGTGATGGTGATGATTTTCAGTATTCCCATCATCAGCTGTGGTTTCGTTGGCCGTCTCATATGAACTTGTCGCCTCATCGGTAACTTGGTATTCTTGATAAGGATTGTCGTACACGTGATCTTGGTCGTAGTACGTAGGTGCATTATAATAACACATCGGAGAATAATACGGGTCAACATAGTGAGCGTTTTCGTTATCATCATACATTTCTGTGGAATATAATTCCTCAAAAATGAAATTGGGTTGCAGGCAGTGGTTTATTTTGGTTGGGTCCAAATACATTGACCTGATTTGGTCTGGGATAAATTTTAGACGATGGGAAAGGGAATCGTTGAAAATTATTTCCAGGGTTTCGTTGGAAATTATTCCCAAAATAATTTTGCCTAAAAAGGTTAAGATTTCCAGATGGAGGTCTAAAAATATTTGGCCTTGGCATTGGGGCTTGATGATTATTAAAATAAGAAAAAGATTGGGGTCTATTTTGACTATAAATTAAGTGGCAGGTAAAGTAAGTGGCAACGGTGTGCAACTGCTTGCTTTCAGCGTGCATAATAATTGTTACTTTATCAAGTTTTTATAGCCCGGGAGCCAGTGACAGATTTTTGTCAACCATCGCAACCCTAGCCAAACTTTGTGGAGTGTTAGATTTAGTTGTCCTCTAAAGCAAAATGACCGTCAGCTGGTCCACTAGCGGTGGGTGGGCCAATGGGAGGGCCGAAAACACGTAAAAAAAATTTCAACTTTCAGTCATTTCAACCCTGCCGAAATTTTTGTAGATGGTAGTTTATATAATTATTTAAATAAAAAAAATCGTCAGCCGGCTGTATGTTGGTGGAAAGCCCGTCAGCTGACCATGAAAACATGTAAAAATTTTTTTTAATTTCAGTCATTTCAACCCTGCTGAAATTTATAGAGATGATAGTTTATATAATTATTTAAATAAAAAAAATCGTCAGCCGATTGTATGTCGGTGGAAAAGGCGTCAGCTAGCGCTGTGAAAGGTGTAGCGCGTAAATCACATATGCCACCCACCCGCGTTGTTAAGTGTATCAGCTGACGGGCTTTCCACCGACATGCAGCCGGCTGACGATTTTTTTTATTTAAATAATTACATAAACTACCATCTATAAAAATTTCAGCAGGGTTAAAATGACTTACATTATTATTATAATATTATTTGACGTGAATTTTACATGATACGTAAAAATGCGATAATATGTATTTCTATTTAAGAATGAAATTATTACATTGTTAAATAAAAATTGAATTTTCAATAAAAAAAATTGAAAATTTAACACACTAAACCTCAAATTTAAACTTTTTCATATTTTGGCTCGTTGTTTGGTTGAAAATTCAACCAGTTGTTGAAAAAAAAAATTAAATCAAAAAAGTTCTTTCAATCGTACTTTTTTAACGGTGTATAAATCAATTTAAAACAACATTATTAATATTATTTTTGTTAAAATCAAACGACTTGTAAAATATACACGATCTTGTATATACGACGCACAAGGTGAAAAGTAATATTCTATATAAGTATAATATTGTCAGCTGTTCATTGAAGGACAACAACCTTTTGTTTGCTTTATACGGGGAGATTCGGACTAGCGTCTAGCCGGCCCGGTAGCATCGGTCCCGAACCGAAATCCGAATCGATCGAATGGCGAACATTCTCGGATTTTGACAGTTCAGGTTTCAGGTTAAGTTTCGACTCGACGTTCTATTTACATAATGATATTCAATGGTGTATATCATGTTATTATTTAAAAACTATCTAACCACTCAATAAACATAAAATTAGTGATTACAATATTAAATCGCCTGTTTGAATTTGCCGCTAAAAGCAACCGAGTACATCGGCCACGTTCGGGATCAATGCTACCGGGCCGGCTAGACGCAAGTGCGATTCGGACCTATAGAAATCCAAAAGTTTAGGTACACATTTAGCCTTGAGGTCGTTTGAGCCAGTAGTCGTACTTTTCAATTTGTACGCAGTTCAGTTCTTTTTCGTCTCTTCACATAGAAGCAACGTAAAAGTAATTTCGGAGCAAATTCGAAAATGTCTAACGTTAAACCGTTTTGCGTTATTTGCAAAAGAAAAAGTGATAAATTGAAGTGCTTTGAAGAAAAAATATTGTGCAAATGTCGTGAAACATTGAAAATTCGCCAGGATAATAAATTAACTTATTGTGATGTTGTGGTTCCAAAAGAAGTCAATGAATTCCAGAAATATCACACAGATTGTTATAGACGTTTTACCGCCTTGCCGCAAAAGTACAGAGTGTCTGCATCTAAACCAGAAGTTGCATCAACTTCAACATCACAGTATGTATATAGTTAATTTTTTCATTTGCATGTGATTTGAGTAATTAATGTATATAAAAATTTTTATAATGTATATAAAAATAAAAGTTTGAAAAGAGTATAGAAAACGAAATTAAGAACGCATTATTGAAGTTGTATTCCTTTTTCAGACAACATGCTGAAAATCAGAGCGATAATACTGATGAAGTTGCGGCAACTGAACCTACCGTACATACTCATTCTGACTCTTGTACAACACAATCAGCAGCTGGTTCAGCCGAGCAGTATGTATATCAATATCAGTTATTTAACATATATATATTTAAAGAAAGTGATACTGCATAATTTAAAATTAAAATTAAAGTTACAAGTTGTATGAAATTTTGCATTACAAAAATTCTATTCCTTTTTCAGACACCATGCTGAAAATCAAAGTGATGACATTGAGATGGAAAGACTTACAGTTTCTACAGCACAATCAGCAGCTAATTCAACAGAGCAGTATGTATATCAATATCGATGAATGTTTTCGTATAAGTTTATAAATAATTAAGTTATTCATAAATGAAAGTATTTACGTTATAAATATATTTTTCAGGCAATGTGCTGCTGAAATAAGCAATGCTGATGATACTACTGTGAGTCATAGTTGTTTTTTTTGTGGTAAAAGCAGAAAAAAAGTAAAAGGCCGCGAGGAACAGTTATTTGTACTTACGAAGTCAGGACGCGACACGGTGAAAAATATCGCACAGTCAAGCGATGATATTGACGAAGAAAATGGTGAAGAAAGTAGACGATTTTCCATCTGATATCGATAGTTTTTATCACAAGAGGTGCAAAGTAGCCTATTATAATACTCGCCAATCAGTTGTAAGAGGTAATAAAGAACAGTCACAGTGGCATTTGACAAGAGACGCTCGTGCAGAGGCGTATGCAGCTGTTGAAAACTTTGTTCTTCAAAATATTATCAATCAAGAACAAACATTTTTTCTGACATTTTTAAATGATTTATTTATTGATCATTTAAAAGAGCTTACTGGAGACATTTGTGCATATACCTTTAAACCTTACCACTTAAAGGAAAGATTACTTAAAAAATTTCCAAAAAGAATTACCATTATAACTTTTGAAAATAAAACCCTTGTGAAACCATACAGGGGCATTGTCGTAAATAGTGAGGTTGAAAAACGTAATATTTTAGAGGCTGCTGCTGATATTTTAAATGAGAAAATTCGTAATCTTCAAGGTCGTAATTTGCCACAAAACTTAACAGTAAAAGACATAATACAGGGCGAGTGCGACGTTCCTGACTTTTTGATGGACTTTTATGAAAAAATTTTAGCCGAAAATAATTATCGTCGCAGACATAATTCAAGAACTAAAAGATTAGCTAAATCGTATGGAGAAGATCTTATTTATGGTGTATTAAATGGCCGATTAAAATGTTCAAAACATATGACCCTTGGCTTGACTGTAAAAAGTCTTACTAATAGTAAAAAGATTGTCAACATTCTCAATAGATATGGGCATACTTGTAGTTATAGTGTTCTAGAAGGCCTTGAGACTGAAGCTACATTTTCGTCTTGCGAGACTTCAGATATTTGTCCTGATGGAATCGAACGACTACCAGGATTACATACAGGTATCGCTTTTGATAACTATGATCGGTTTGTTGATACAACATCAGGTAAAGATACACTTCACGATACCGTGGGAATAATTTTTCAAGATGTGAGTACTTGTGAAAGTGAGGAAGCTGTTGAGAGAGAGGAAGCTGTTGAGAGAGAGGAAGCTGTTGAGAGAGAGGAAGCTGTTGCAAGTACGAGCAACATTAACGTCGACGTAACGGTACCGAAAAAAACTAAACATAGACGAAGTTTCGACGTAATCAGCCACGATTTGCAACCGTATCCGAAACGACCGCGAATTGTTGAGTGTTTGCTGCCTCTCGAATCGCCATTACCTTCAATAACAGTAAATCTCACATCCCAACGTCACATTCTTTTTCCGTGGATACTTTCACACTATTATCAGTTGTCAATGACACCAATGTTGGTAGGCTACAATAGTGTAGTGCATGAAGACACATCTCCACAACAACTCGTTCGTTATTTAACTACAATAAATTCTTCGCCAACAAACAAATCTGTTGTATTAGAGACCATGCAGCAAAGTAAAAAAGTGGCTGATGAATGCGGAGAAGAGTATATGCAGGTAACATACGATCTTGCTATCGCGAAAATCGCCCTCCAAATCCAAAGTACCGAAAAAGGAGTATTTGATAATTTATTTATACACTTGGGATCTTTCCATATAAAACTGGGTTATTTTAAAGCATTGGGCAAATTTATCGATAATTGTGGTATTACAAATATTATGGTGGATGCTCTCATGCTTGCCAGTGGATCAGTCAACGGTGTGATTGCTGGAAAGCATTTTTACAGGTGTAAACGGTTACACCCCATGGTTGCCTTAGCATTAAGAATATTGCATTTTGAAAGCTTCATTCTTGAAAATAATGTTACGATTGATGATGAATGCAAATCTAGATTAATATTAGCTTTAATTCAATTTTCAAAGAAAAAAGCATCTTCGCCGTTCATAGAAAATGAAGAAATATTAGATTTGGTAAAACAATACGAAGAATACAGTGAAAAAACATTGCAAGGCGATCATGGAAAGATCCCACAATACTATATGCTATACATACGTTTCGTCGACTATTATTTGTTGCTAAATGCAAGTATTCGCAAAGGCGACTTCCAGTTATTCAAATATATGTTATCAAAAATGGTTTACTTATTTTTCACATTTAATCAGCCAAATTATTCGAGATATTTAGTTAAATATCTCGATAATTTGCTGAAAATTGACGACACACATCCTGGCCTGCGTTCGCAGCTAGAGGAGGGATCATTCGGCGTTAAAAGGACAAAGAAACCATTTTCAAGGCAATCAGTTGACCTCACTCTTGAGCAAACTATTAATGCAGATGCTGCTAATAAGCTGACTGGAATTTCTCATATCACAAGTTCGATAGCAGCTAGACAGCGATGGTGCCGCAGCCACACCATTCGATCTGCGATTATTAGTCATACGTTAGATGATGCACATTTAACTAAAAAACAAGACGTGACACAAGATTTGTCAAAGGGTGTGATTAAAAAAAAACAGCAGTCAACTAGCTCGATTAATTAGTGGAATAAAACGAAATATCAACCCGTTTGATAAAGTTTTAAACAAAAATAATTTATACAACATTTCTACTGGCCAAGCTGCACCAGAAAATGTCGCTGACTTTTTGTTGAGTGTTGAAGAAACTGGAAATCAGCAGAGACAAAAATTTATACAATTGTGTGTAGACGATCCAAGTAAGTTTGATCAGGCTATTTCACAAAATAAACTTCATACTTTTGCCAGTATCATCAGTAAAAAAAAATTGTCAATTGCTGGAAAGGAAGTGGAGCTGAGAATGCAGCGTGATATTTTTGGCAAGCTTCTTTACATTTCCATGCAAAAAGAAGTTGATATTGCAAAGGTTCTTGCGTACCCATTGCGTACCCCAACGCCAGTACCTTTGTCAATGTGCCATCTTGATGGTTCTATTTGCAAGACTGAAAAATCGGCTCTAATGAAATTGTTGGAGAAAGAAGTTCAATCACAAGCACCTACAAACACAGATGTGATTATCTACGATGGATTTTTCATTCTTCACTTGATGAAAGAAGTACCAAATACTTTTGGAAACATTTCTCTACAACTTCTGCAGTGGATTTGTGCAACTCCAGCAAAAGTTATTATAGTCACATTCGACAGATACATTTTCCCGTCCATAAAAGATACGGAGCGTAAAATGAGGGGTATGGAAATATCTGATTATCGGATTGATGTTCCCGATCAGTTGCGAACGAAAGATTTGGCTACGGAGTTGAAAAATCCGAATTTCAAAGAAGCAATCGTCAATTTCTTCATTCAACACTGGGCTGAAAATCACATGGCACCTTATATGAATAATAAAGAGATTTATATCAACTGTGAATCATGTTATAAATATCAAGTGAACGATGGAAAAATTGTCAAAACGTTGGAGCCGTCATTGACGTGCCCCGCGCACGAGGAGGCGGACACCAAAATGATTTTTCACGTTTCGCAGTTGAAGTTCGATGCGAATATTACAATTCGTTGCTCTGATACAGATGTGTTAATCATCATGCTCGGTAATATGTCTCAAATACGTTACAACCATCACATTCATATGGAAGTTGGTACCGGCAATCACCATCGCTTTATTGACGTTACGAAATTATTCGACACTCTTGGAAAAGATATGAGCGAAGCGCTGCCTGCCTTTCATGCTTTCACCGGGTGCGACTTCAATCCATCATTTTTCCGCAAAGGAAAAAAGCGACCGCTGGCAATAATGAGAGAAAGTTCTCGCTTCATTGAAGCATTCACACAAATGTCGATGCCATCGCATGAGAAGAGTGAACCTTTTAAAGTGATTGAAGAGTATATCTATGCTGTGTACGGATTTAAAAAATTACAAAAAGTTAACCAGGCAAGAGAAGCAACTTTTCATAAAAATTACAAAATTGGTAGAAATGACGTCTTTGAGTTGCCGAAAACAAATATTGATGGGTCAAGTCTACCGCCGTGCCAAGCTGAATTAGTCAATCAATTTTCAAGAGCATGTTACATATCCGAAACATGGGCACATGCACACCTAAAAGTGCCCAATGGAAATGATCCATCGGAATATGGATGGACATAAGTCAATGATACTTTTAGGCACATCTGGTTTACTGGAAGACAGTTACCAGTTTCTGTCGATGACATCACTATGCAGCCTGAAGAAGGTGAAAATTTTTTAATTTACTCTATACTTTTATTATATTTCGTTTGATACGGTGCGTAAATGCTTACATATTATTTTTTTTTATAGATAACATTAGTAATGATGATGACCTAATATCACAGGCAAGCTCTGATAGTGAGTCTGAATGCGATGATCAAGATAACGATAGTTGTACCAGTCACAGTGAAGATGAAATTGATGATGAACAGTGAATAGCCTTTATTTTGACAAAAACTTGCCTTTTTCACTACAAAATGTATTTTTTAATAATTTTTTTTTTAAACTGTAAATTATATATAAATTTCATTAATTTCATAAAAAAAATTCAATTAATTAAAATTTATAACAATTTATAATGAGAAATATCTGCTACAATGCATGAAATATATGTATCACTAACAGGTTTGTACGTATCATGTAAAATTCACGTCAAATAATATTATAATAATAATGTAAATCATTTTAACCCTGCTGAAATTTTTATAAATGGTAGTTTATGTAATTATTTAAATAAAAAAAATCGTCAGCCGGCTGCATGTCGGTGGAAAGCCCGTCAGCTGATACACTTAACAACGCGGGTGGGTGGCATATGTGATTTACGCGCTACACCTTTCACAGCGCTAGCTGACGCCTTTTCCACCGACATACATTCGGCTGACGATTTTTTTTATTTAAATAATTATATAAACTATCATCTCTATAAATTTCAGCAGGGTTGAAATGACTGAAATTAAAAAAATTTTTTACATGTTTTCATGGTCAGCTGACGGGCTTTCCACCAACATACAGCCGGCTGACGATTTTTTTTATTTAAATAATTACATAAACTACCATCTACAAAAATTTCGGCAGGGTTGAAATGACTGAAAGTTGAATTTTTTTTTACGTGTTTTCGGCCCTCCCATTGGCCCACCCACCGCTGGTGCGCTAGCTGATGGTCATTTTGCCTTAAAGCACAACGAAATTTAGTATTCCACAAAGTTTGGTCAGGGTTGAAATTGGTCAAAAAAATCTGTCACTGGCTCCCGGGCTATTACGGCGAATTAAATCTAGAAAACTTATAGGCAATATCGTTACAGCATACATGTGTGAGTTTAGATATAAAAGATCCTTTATAACGTGATTTTTGTGATAGCCAACGTGTGTTTGTTTACATTCTGCGATTGTTCTGTTCCTGCGAGGTTGCCAAACGTCGTGCTAAATTTCTAACATTATGCCTGAAATAGAAGTTTGTGATATATGTAACAAAAATGTGGCTGATAATGCAGAAAGTTTACTATGTGATAAATGTCTTGTTTGGAAACATAAGCTGTGCCTCTCTATGAATCAAAAACATTTCCAGAAGCTAAGCAAATCAACAGAAGAATGGATTTGTAGCAAGTGTGTGAAAAGAACTAAGAAGCCGGAGTCTCAGACTTCTAATTACACAATTAATGATGTCATGAATGCCTTAAAAAACATGGAAAAGAAGTACGATGTTCTTTTCCAGAAATATGAAGAGCAGGTCAAAATAAATGAAGAGCTGAAACTGGAACTTAGTGGTATAAAAAACCAGTTAAATAAGAAGGAACAAAGGGAGCTCACGAATAATGTTATTGTTTATGGGGTCCCTTATAAAACCACAGAAAATCTGCAGCAGCTGGTTTGTAATATTGGAAAGGAGCTTCAAGTAGATCTAGAGAGTAATTTTACAGCCCTTAGAGTAGGAGCCAAAGAAGAAAGAAAGAAGACACCCATCAAGATTAACATAAAAACTGAGGACATTAAGAAAAAACTTATGAAATCTCCTAAAAGGTATAATTTAAATACTTTGGTGTTAGGGTTTACTGAAAATCATAATGTGTATCTAAATCATGATCTAACTAAACATAACCTAGACTTATTTAAAAAGACACAAACATTTAGAAAGGAGAATAATTATAAATACCTTTGGTTTAGTAATGGGTCTATTTTATTAAAGAAACATGAAAATAGCAGGGTTTTAGTGATTAGTACAGAATCTGATTTAAAAAACTAGATAAAAAAAATCTAAATATTGTTTATTTAGAAATTATTAGAATATTTAGGATAGAATAATTATTTATTATTTAGAAACTATTATTAGAAATAAATTCAACGAGATTGAATGTTATGCAAAGGACCGTAATGTAGATATTTTTATGTTTGTTGAAACTTGGCTATCTTCTGAGGAAACGCATCTATTTGAGTTGGACGGGTATCAATCAATCCATTCTTGTAGAGAAAAAAGAGGGGGTGGAGCTTCTATTTATTTAAAGATTGGCTTAAATTTTAAGATACTACAAATATCAGAAAAAAATGATAATTTTAGTTGGGCATGTATTCAGATAGGTCATAAAAATTTAATTGTTAGTTTAGTGTATAGACCACCATCTTATTCATATGGTGAAACCTTAAATATGTTAGAAAGTATTATGAGTTCCTATCCAATTAATCATATTATTGTTGGTGATATTAATTTAGATTTATTAGATATTAGTAATATAGAAATAATTAATTATAAAAACACCCTAGCCCTTAATAACTTTCATATTAAAAATAAAATAAATATTTTAAATGCTACAAGAATTACGCAAAACACCAATAAACTTTTAGATCATGTATTAACTGATTTTAAATGTAAGGAAAAATGTTCAGTAAAAGTCGAATCTAATGCGCTATCAGATCATGAAAAACTAACTATACATTTGGATGAGATAGTTAGGCCGGCTAACGTAAAAACGACACATACTTTGAAAGGGATTAACAATGGAAAGTTTAAAAGATTATTTGAACAACAAATAAAAGAGACAGAAATTACCTCATTCAAGTATCTTATTAATATAATACAATCTAGCAAGGCTGCAGCTAAATACGAGCGAAAAATAAAATGCATAAATAATAATATCTGGATAACAGAGGAGCTTGTAAACTTAATAAGAGAGCGAGATCGACTATTTGAAGACATGCGTAATAACGATAAAAACAGAGAAATAAAAAACCAATTTCGTAACATAAAAAATAAAATTACTAATAAAATTAAAACACTTAAAAATACTCATTTTAGAAAAAAATGGGCAGAAGCAGGTTCCGATACCAAAAAACAGTGGTCAGTGATAAATAATTTATTAAGCAGAAAAAACCTTAATTTAAATAAAATTAAGGAGATAAATGTAAATAATAGTATAGTTTCGGACACTTACGAAATTGCAAACTGCTTGAATCGCCACTTTGCTAAAATAGGTAAACAAATTACTGAAGAGGTTCAAACTGAAATACTAGGCATTCCCTTTAATATTCGTGACACCTTTGGTTTCAATGAAATCATTTATGCAAATAGTTTTTATTTAGAAGAAGTCACTGATAAAGAAATATTAGATACAGTTAATAGTTTGAAACGTAACTCTGCTCCTGGAGATGATCAAGTTACAGTTAATAATGTTTGCGTATTGGGTCCCAGTCTAATAAAAATTCTTACAAAACTGGTTAACGATATTTTTACTTCTGGTCTTTTTCCTGACGAACTCAAATTCGCTAAAATTACGCTGATCTTTAAGTCGGGATCTCAAGATTCTATGGGTAATTACAGACCAATTAGTTTAATAAGTACTTTTTCGAAAATAATAGAACGGGTTTTAAAAGGCCGAATGTTGGACTTTATAAATAAATACTTGCACATGGACAAGTTTCAGTATGGCTTTTTAAAAAATTCTAACACGCTAAGTGCTACGATGGATTTCTTAAATGAAATAATTACTCAACTAGAAAGTAAAAAAATGGTAGTGGCTGTCTTTATCGACCTGAAAAAGGCTTTTGATGTCGTTAGCTGGGATGTGCTTTTAGCTAAATCTTTTTTTTTTTAGCTAATGCTTTTAGCCCGTTTATAACATTTTAAAATCCTATCTATATAATCGACAACAAGCTGTGAATATTAATCAAATAGTTAGCGAAATTGAACTAAGTGAGTGTGGGGTTCCACAGGGCTCTGTTCTTGGGCCACTAATCTACGCTCTTTACGTGCTCAGTCTTAGGAGTGCTGGCTTGACTGGTCGATATTTTACGTTTGCGGATGACACAGCTATGTTGTACAGTGATAGTGATCTTGAGAGCCTGGAGCGTGTTGTTAACACAGATCTTGAAAAATATTCAAAATGGTTACTGTGCAATAAATTAAAAATTAATATTCTTAAAACTAATTATATATTTTTTAAACAAAAAAACAAAGTTTCTAAAAATCCGGTAGTAAAAATAAAAAATATTTTAAGTGTCACACATTAAATATTTAGGGCTAATCATAGATGATAACTTGAACTGGAAAGAGCACTTAATGCATGTAACTAATAAAATTATACCAATGCTAGGAGCTATATACAGGGTTAGAGACTATTTAACGTTTAAAAGCAAGATGTATATTTACAATTCCTTTTTCTTGTCGCATTTTAGATACCTTCTCCCTTTGTGGGGCTCTTATGGTCAGGTGGATTTTAATAAAATGCTGGTATTGCAAAATAAAATATTAAAGGGATTATTTAAAATTGATTGGCGTACAAGCACTGTGGACCTACATAGGGGGTTGGGTGTATTAATGCTGAGAGAGTTACTTATATTTGAACAGGGCAAATATATGTTTAAAGTAACTAATAACATCCAAAAGACTAATGTGAGAATGGTCTCTACTGAAAATATTCACGATCATTATACCAGGGCTCAACGTGACATCTATTGGGACAATAATATCAGGACTAATGTAGATTTACGTAATCCAGTTTATTAGGCTATAATAGTATATAATAGTCTTCCAGTAGTCACAGAAAAATTCACAGCGAAACTTTTAAGTCATATATTAGAATAGTTTTTCTTTTTTTTTATTCGTTTTGCTTGGTTGCTATAAATATACTTAAAGAAAAATATCTAAAATTACACTTATTGTAGGTATTTAATTGGATTTATAAGGGTAGTGATGTAATTGACATCGTCAGGGATTTTGATTTGTTTTGTTTTCTTTTTTTTTTGAAAGGTTTATAGTATATTTAATATATCTGTATATATGGTAAAGGTTGTTGTACACTCTGAACGTTACATATCCTTGGTACCAGTGCATTGGCACTGTTTTAAGGATTTGGGTTTTGTAAAGATATGATTGTAATATGTTTGAAAATAAAGAAATTTGTAAAAAAAAAATTGGTTGCGTTCTATTTTGTTGGGGTTGAGATGTATTATTTGATTTAATTTGAGGATTTTGTCTTATGTTGTTTTGAAAATAATGAGTATTATTTTCTTGAGTCACGAATTGTAAGGCTTGAGCTAAATTCAAGGGTCTCATGCATCGAATAGTTGTCCCTAAGGGTTCTTTTAGGCCAGAGAGAAAAGTTTTTAAAGCTAGTTCATTATATAACTGTTTTTTGGTATTTTTTCCTTCAATGCTGTTTTCGTTTATATCTATATGAGAGCATAAAAGATTTAAAATATGAAGAACTCTATCGTAAAATTGGCTAGGTTGTTCATTATTGTTTTGTCTCAACATGGCGAGATCCCTATTAAGACATGTTTCGTCTCGTTGGTCCGCAAAGTTACGCCTTAAAGTATCTTTCAAATCGTCCCAAGTTGTAACATTTTAAATATTTATGATAACTTTTGCTTGTCCGGTTAGTTTTCCAATTAAGCAATTTAACAAAAAGATATTTTGAAAATCAGCTGGGTTTGATGCCCTATAAAAATTAGTTATAAGACTTTCACAAGTTGATAGATAGCGATGTAAATCGTTAGGATTTCCATCAAATGTCGGAACGCAATTAAGATATTCCGGTTTGAATTGACTCATTATTGATGCTTTTGTATTACCGTTATTGGAAAGAAATTTATTTTCTTGAGAAGTCAATGCAGAATTGTTATCACTAATTACTACTAAATTATCGATTTCCAATTTAAAATTACTTTACTTTGTTATTCATCTCGAACTGAGTTTAGAGGAGGAGGAACTGCCATCCTTGCAAAAACAAATACAGTTTTCCATCCTTTAATTGTTAAAACAACTTGTGTTGAAAAACAGTGTGAATTTTGCGTTTATCAGTGTCTTATTTTAAATAGGTCTTATTATTTTGTTTGTCTGTACAGATCACCCTCGGGTAATGTTAGTACTTTCTTGTCCATTTTAGATGAGTTGCTACACACTATATACATGGCCAACAGGTATCTGGTAGTCTGTGGAGATTTTAACATTAACTTTTTAGTAAACGATCAGAACTCCTCTCTTACCAAACAATTATTAGCTAGCTATGGTTTAGCACCACACATAAAGGGTAAAACTAGGGTGGTAGGACAATTTGGCTCTCAAATTGATAATATTTTCAGCAATTTGGCTAAATGTCAGGTAACAAGTAATACATTATTCTCAGATATATCAGATCATTATGGTCAGAAACTCCATATAGAAATGCCTAAAGAGAGTAAAAAGCCAGTATTTATAAAGAAACGTTCATACACAGAAAACAACATTAAGAAGTTTAATGATCTTTTAACACATGAATCTGGGAAGATGTATATAACTGCACTGAAGTCGATCTAAAATATGATTGCTTTTATAATATTTTCTATTACTATTTTAATGTAACATTTCCTCTAAGTAGCCACAGAATAAAGGATCCTGATAAAAAATGGGTAAACTCTGAAATTAAAAATTATTCTAGTCATATTAAAGATCTGTATGTATGGTAGAAGGAAACAAATAGCGAGGCAGCTTATAATAAATATAAAAAAGAAAAAAAAGAATATAAAAAATTTATTTCTAACTATAAAACTTCTTTAAATGAAAACAAGATTATCTGTTCAAATAACAAAACTAAAACTGCTTGGACTATTTTCAATCAATGCTCAAATAAGTCAAAGTCATCTAAACCTGTCACCCTAAATTCTAGCAATAATGAAATTATTGAAAATTTGGATGAGATAGCCAACATATTTTTGAAGAAATTTAATGCTTCATCTCTTACTCCTTCAATTTCTGGTCAATTGCCTAAAGGAAGCCACATCCCCACTATTTTCCTCTTTCCCACAGATTCAAAGGAAGTTCAGCATATTCTATCAGCCTTGCCAAATAAATACTCTGCTGGTCTTGATGAAATACCAATAAACATACTCAAAAAAGTTAGTCACCATATAGATGTGCCTCTAGCTCACATAATAAATGCCTGTCTGCACATGGGAATCTTTCCATCTAAACTAAAAAAGGCGAAAGTTCTTCCAATTTTTAAAAATAAGGGTAATGAGCAGGATGTAGAAAACTATCGACCAATATCTCTCCTTTCTTCAATATCAAAAATCTTTGAGCGAGTCATTTATATCCGTATTATGAACTTTTTAAAAAGGCAAACTATTCTTTCAGATAGCCAGTTTGGTTTTAGGCCCAATCATTCAACCCAGTTGGCAGTTTACAAGCTTATATCCTTTGTGATTGAAAATGTTGACAAAAAAGAAAAAGTTGCCGGACTCTTTTTCGATTTATCGAAAGCATTCGACACAATCAACCATGGTCTACTGCTGTCAATCCTTGAAAATTGTGGACTGAGGGGAAACTGTGCCAGACTTATAGCCTCTTATTTAGATCAGAGGGAACAAACAGTTTGCCTTGGCTCTGGTAATGGTACATATGTTTACTCAGCGTCATCCTTGGTGGTACAGGGAGTGCCTCAGGGTTCAATCCTAGGCCCAGTACTATTCATATTATATGTAAATGGTCTCAGTGAGTGTTTTCCAGGGTGTTTTATCAACCAATATGCTGATGACACTTCCATAATCTTGTCAGAACATCTGATTGAAGAACTATCTGTCAGAGCTTCTCAGGTGGTAGAGAGGATGCAGGAGTGGTGTGACAATCATGCTCTGAAGCTAAATGCTGATAAAACCGGGCTAGTGACATTCTCCAAAACTTTACCTCAAAATTCCCTACTTGTAAAGTTTGAAAAAAAGTCTCTTCAAGAGGTAGCTTCCTTAAAATTCCTTGGTATACAAATTGACTCCTGTCTCACATGGGTCCCACACATAGACACTCTTGGCAAAAAACTAAATAGTTTCTGCGCGTTAATAAGGCGTCTACGAGAAGAGCTTTCCCTAAATTGTCTGAAGCAAATTTACTATGCTTCGGTCCAATCTCTAATCACTTATAGTGTGATGTTTTGGGGATCTTCAACTGACGCCGTGTCAGTCTTTATAGCACAAAAACGGATCATAAGATGCATGCTCAGACTCACACCACAAACGTATTGTAGGACTTATTTTACTAAGCTTGGTCTACTCACTGTTCCAGCTCTGTACATTCTTATGTTAGCTATTTTTGCAAAGAAACACCTGCATCTTTTTCAAACTAATGAAGATCATTATGCTGAGGGTATGTCTATTGTGACAAGGGGGAGAGCTGAACTGAGTGTCCCAACTCATCACTCTGCCTTTTTTCAAAGATCTCCTGCCTTTGCTGCTATTAAAACATATAATAGATTACCTCTCGCCCTAAGGCAAGAGAAAAATATCATGAAGTTTAGGAAAGACACTGCAAGGTATCTGTTGGGCAAGTGTATCTATAGTTTCGATTTACAATTTTAAATGTGTATTATGATTAATATTAAGGCTTTGTTTATTAATTTATTTATTTTCATAATGTATCATACTTGAGATATATGTGGTAACGTAATGCACCCAATATTATGTCCAACATTATCTTTTTGTTCTTACTATTTTTATTAGCAGTATGTACTGTGTAGATGTTATCAAATTTTAATTTTGTTCGTTTTGTGACGTTGCTATTGTCTATTTAAATTAGATCTTGAAAGCAATAAAGAAATTATTATTATTATTATTATTTCAATAGGATTGAATAATTGATTTTTAGTACTTGAGTCAGCTGAAGGTTCACTTATTTTTAAAACATTTAATTCTTCGATAATATCATCAAGCTCTGACATTAAAACAAGTTTCCAATTCAAATTGCACTTACATTAATATTCCTAGGCTTATTGTTCTGGTCATATCCGGTCCTATAAGGATGATCCTTTCAGAGTCAATGTAGTCCTACTCGAAGCAGCAATCCTTGCGAAATTGCCCTATGTAGTGGCAGTTTTCCAGCAATCCAAAAAGCACTTAACGATTAACCACTTTCCAGATCACAGTTTATACAGCTCACAATGTTCTTAAAAGTCCGATGTACCGTCGAACTTAGCGAACCGTAGATTCGAATCCGTGATTTTAAAAGACTTCTACGATAGAACGACTTTACACGAATACTACCGACTGCGTCAGTTAACTATTCGAATATGCCAAACTCCTTTTTAAAAAATACAATATTTATTTTGTACAAACTTAGCGTAGCTACAATTTCAACTGACTAACTAAAAACTACAAATGGTGGATATTTGTATGAGTAAAAAAGCAAGTTAAGCATAAGCAATGATCAGCATTCTCCATAAGAGACTGCGACATAACTAGCGTCGTTGAAAACCTGACTTAAAGAGGCCAAAAGCGAAGTCCACGCAGCTAAAATAAATCGTTCCTAGATTTGACGCTTCGCGGCAGCACCACACGGCGCACGAAACTGAACGGCAATCCGATAGTCGACCGGGTACACTTTTTAACACAGGATTGCGTATCTTCGCAAATATTCATTCAATGGTATTAGTGTGGATTCAGGCTCAGGTATGCGTGATAGGGATGGGCTCATTTTTTTATTTTTCTTTGAATTTGTGGCGGTTGGCAAAGGAATGGGGAACTACATTCTGTTCTTATTTACTTCGACGTGGCACAACATAATTAAGATCACACTTCACTTAGGTAAGTTCATATAATCTTTAAATTTTCGCTCCTTGAGCGTTTTTGATATTTGTGAGTAACAAACAGCTCCATGAATTTGATGTAAACTATACTTATGTAACTCAATTTTTTTCCTTAATGTTTGAGTCCAGTAAGCCGTAATAAAAGATTGGTGTAGTTTTTCATAATTGTGTAGCTTTATTAAAGCTATTAACCAAATAATATTACTACTAACTACGTAAAATAAAGTGGACTGTATTGTATTTAGAGCGATAAACGCTCTCCCTAATGCTTATTGTCGACTAAGAAGAGAAGACGCGCGCAGTCAATAAAACGAATGGGTAGTGTCGCGGTCTTGTGTAATTTCTCGGTATTAAGGTGGTGGGGAAGTCACGTAGATGGCGCGATGCATTCGGCGTAATCCATCAGGACCGGCGTTAAACAAATATGTTTCGCAACTCTAACATTCTCCCCCCTTTGAGGACTCGTCCTCAACAATAGAACCACCCAACTGTAGAGGCAATGGACTTAATTTTGTTATAGGTCTCGTGAATATTCCATTACTCGTCTTAATCTTGACCACACGAACCCTATTGTCACGACCAGGCATTACATCTAAAATTCTTGCGAGACACCACTCTAGAGGAGGCACGTTATCCTCTCTTACAATTACTAAATCAACAATCTGCAAATTGGATTCTGAAACCTTCCATTTCGGACGATGTTGAAGTAAGTTTAAGTAGTCTGTCGACCATAGTTTCCAAAAATCTTGTCACAATTTAGAACAGTGCCAAATATTCAAACGATTAACTGATAATTTAGACACATCTTTTTCTGGAAATGAAGTTAACTGTTGCCCTATCAAAAAATGTCCTGGTATCAAACATGTTAAATTGGAAATTGAGTCCGATATTGGCTGTAACGGTCTCGAATTGAGAATTGCCTCAATTTGAGTCAATGCAGTATATAAACATTCATATGATAAGATCGATTTCCCAATTACCCTTTTTAAGTGGTACTTTTAATTCCAGCCTCCCACAGACCACCCCAGTGTGGACTGTTAGGAGGGATGAACTTCCATTCAATCTCCCTAGTAGATAAAAAGTCTTGAATTTCACAAACGTGCTCTTTGAAAAATTTATAAACTTCGTTCAAAGAATTGTTTGCTCCCTTGAAATTAGTAGCATTGTCATTACTGATTGAAATAGGATTCCCACGACGAGCCACAAATCTTTTTAATGCAAGAATGAAGTCCTCGGTCCCCAAACTCGTAACCAATTCTATATGAATGGCCTTTGTTGCCATGCACACAAAGAGTGCAATATATGCCTTAGTTACACGTGCTTTGCGCAACCTTGACTCCTTTATCATTATTGGTCCTCCAAAATCTAGACCTGTATGCAAGAATGCACGAATTAGTTGTGTTCTCTCAACTGGCAAACTTCCCATAAGTTGCTTTGACCAAACCGTCTTAAACCTGTGGCATTTCACACACTTAATTAAAATAGATTTTATTCGCCTCAAAGATTGTATAAGCCAAACACGTTGCCGTAAGCTATTGAGAACTGTTCCAGGACCAGCATGACCTAACCTTAAATGCTCACTTTTAATTATTACATCAGTAACATGTGATTTGCTAGGAAGAATAACTGGGTGTTTAGCATTGAATGATAGAGGAGCATTTTCTAACCGTCCTCCTACTCTTAACAAACCACTAGAATTTAAAAAAGGAACCAGAGATAAAAGCACGCTATTTCGTGGCAGAGGCTCCCCGTTCCGTAGAAGTGTGATGTCTTCCATGAAATATTCTTCCTGAACTATCCTAAAGATACAAGTACGAGCCTTAGAAATCTCGTCTATAGAAATATGACCGTAAACCTTTAAATTATCCTTTTTTGGATTGGCTATAAACCGCAACACATAAGCTATACATCGTAACATTCTATTATAAGAAGAGAACCTTGACAATATTCCTTCATTAACAGTTGTTGCCTGAAAATAAGAAACTTGCCTTTCTTCAGGCAATGCGAATATCTCTAAATTTATTTGTTCTGGATGCAAAAAACTTGGATCTGCCAAAAAGTCTGGACCATGAAACCAAACCTTACATTCCAACAAGACCTCAGGTCCGATCCCACGAGATATGTAGTCTGCTGGATTTGAATCTGATGAGATATGTCTTAGCTCAGCATCCAAAGTTAAATCCTGAATTTCCGATACCCTGTTGGCGACAAATGTCGCCCAACGTGATGGAGATGATTGCATCTAAGCAAGCACGATTTTTGAGTCGCTATACAGAATGACCTTATTAAACTTAAACTTCATACATGAATTAAACTTGTCATACATCCGAGCTAAAAGCAATAATCGACAAAGTTCCAGCCTAGGCAGAAAAACTATTTTGAGGGGTGCGACCCTTGATTTTGAACAAACTAGACTGCAAGAAACTCTATTATCATCGTATAAGACCCTAACGTACAAGCAAGCGCCATAGGCCACCATGCTTGCATCCGCAAACCCTATTAATTCTATAGTACTTACTTCCCCAGATTCAAATATCCATCGCTTTATGCTTAACGCTTCTAACCGCGGCAATTGTTTATAAAAATTTAACCACTCGATTAATAAATCTGGCGGTAAGATGTCATCCCACTGAAGCCTTTGAACCCACAGTTTCTGCATAAAGATTTTAGCTACGATTACTACAACACCCACAAATCCCATTGGATCAAATATCTGTCCTATAAGGGCCAAAACTTCACGTTTGGTAAATTTATCCTTTTGAATTACTCTTGGTACTGATACCCGAAATGAATCCGAAACTGGGTCCCATAAAACACCTAACACCTTAGAGGAATCTTCTGCTTTGAATTTGACCAAAAACTCGTTATTTGAGTTCCATTTATGCAATAAGAATCCTGCTGACTTTAATAGTGTGTTCAGCTCATTTTGAAGTTTAAATAAAAGCTCTAATGTATTCGCTCCTCCTAATATGTCGTCAACGTATGTCTGTTCCAATAAAATCTCTGCAGCCAATGGATATAATCCTTTACTTTGTTTAGCCAAATCCACTAATGAGCAAGTTGCTAGAAATGAACTGCACTTGGTTCCGTAAGTAACTGTCTGTAGCTCCAAATGACGTATGGGAAGTGATGGATCGTCTCTCCAAACAATATTTTGTAAAAGTCTGTCTTCCGGATGAACTTTCACACACCTAAACATTTTTTGAATATCACTTGATAGAACGTGTTTAAATGTTCGAAATCTGGCAACAATATCAAATAAATCAGGTTGCACCGTGCTTCCCTTTAACAAGATGTCATTTAAACTTAACCCGGAATTAGTTTTCATTGCCCCATCAAATACTACTCTATATTTTGTAGTCAACTTGTCCTCTCGAACTACACAATGATGAGGAAAATAATACCTATGTTTTTCCAAAAGCCTAGCATCATCACTAATATCCTTTGCGTGACCCATTTCTAAATATTTCTGAATGAAAGCAATGTATTCCCTTTTTAAATTTGGATCCTTCTGGAATTTCTTCTCCAAGGACAAAAACCTTTGTGTAGCCATAGGCAGAGAGTCACCCAATGAAAGAGCAGTATATTCAGCTTTAATAGGTAACCTAACTTCGAAAACACCAGACTCTAACCTTTTAGTAGTTGTGAAATAAATATTTTCACATGCCTTATCCTCAGGGGACATATGTCTTTTACCCGTGACCTCTTCCAACCTCCAAAATTGTGGAATCAATACATCTAGATCTGGACCTTGTGAAAATAAGGAAACCATAACATTTGAACAAATGTTGTTTGAATTTTTAGAAATGCTTCCCCCTATTACCCATCCAAATAATGGGAAGTATTTTGGAGAATTGGCAACACATCGCCTAATTTTAAAATACCACCATCAATTATATCAAAATAAATATCAGCTGCAAGTAGCAGATCTATTTTACCTGGGACACCAAATGTAGGATCAGCCAAATCCAAACCACGAGGTATGTTCAACGAACCATTATCAATATAAGTCTGAGGCAAAGGACAAGTAATTTCCCTTGGCATTATACCACAAACTGTAGAAATCTTTTTCATGGAATTAGATGAAGATTCGATCTCAATCTTGACAGCACTTGTGATCTGAATACTTTTCCCAATCCCAGAGATATGAATATTAATAGAATTTTGTGGCAACCCTAGTTTATTTGCCATGCGTGCTGTAACGACTGAACACATAGATGCCGAATCCAAAAGAGCTCTAGCTTGTACTCTTGAACCGTCATGACAAACCAAATTGACTATTGCTGTAGCTAAGAGAACCCGCCTATCTACCTTGGATACTAAACATGGAGGAAAACTTATCTCCCCCGAAGTGGATACCAACGCTGTTGATGCGGATGGTGCTATATTATTCTCTTGAGCCCTAATATTACTACTACCGCCATTGTCTTGTTGTCGTCCCTTCAATTTATTCGAATCTGTATTTGACCCTGGATAATCTTCCCGTTTACGTTTTCATCGTGCAACGAAGAATGGTGCCTTCCTTTACATATCCTACAACCATCTGATTTGCAATTAGCCGCGGTGTGTTTATACCCTAAACAATTAAAACAAAGTCGATTTTTAGTTATAAATTCCCGCTTATGTGCTATATCAAACCTTTGAAACTTGGAACATTTATACATGGGATATGTATCAAAATTACAACATATACATTTATTTTTTGTGACTTCTGTTGATTCAGTCAAGGCATAACAACTAGCCTTTATTAGCCTTTGCTTATACTCTGGTTTTGCCAAAGATTCCAGAGCTAAACACCGTTTATCTAGAAAGCATAAGAAGTCTGAAAAACTTGGCAAATGTGTGTAATCGCGCTCGAGTTCATAAGCTCGATGTGTGTTAAAATCTAATTTTGACGCCATTACGTAAACCAAAATTAAGTCCGATGACTCCACAGGTACCCCAAGAGCTGCAAGAGCATTATAGTTTTGCTTAACCTTTGTTATAAAATCCCGTAAGGATGATGGATCACCTTTTAAAACCTGTGCTTCCATTAAAGTTCTAATATGACAGTTAATCGTTATTAATTTATTATCGTATCTTTTTCTCAAAATGTCTAGCGCTACTTCATAATTCGCTTCTGTAATTTGTAGATCCTTAATCATTAATAGTGGTTCATCCTTTAAAACTGATTTGAGGTAAATGATTTTTTGCGCCTTATTAAGGTATTGATCACAATTAATTAGAGAATCAAATAACTCAATGAAAGATCTGTAGTCTTCATATCTACCTGTAAAAATTGGAATATTAATGCTTGGCAGTTTGACCTGAGAAGAGGGTAATGTTGAGTGCGAAACTCCCAAAGATCCTGTATCTAAATTATTCGCTGACCCACTTGACACCCCACCAGTTACATTTTGTAATCGTTTAAAAATTGTTGTCTTAAGCTTACTATGTAATGATGTGTACTGTACTTCAACTTCTACCCTATCGTTTTCCTGACTGCCCTCAATTTCCTCTAATTGTTCCTGAACATGTTCATAGTCTTGATAAGTTTTTACAAGCATAGATTCCCTAATTGCAAATTCGTTAACATCTATAGATAAATCATTTTCATGTAAATTTACATAATTTTCCAACCTGGTTATTTTTGCTTTAATCCTACCTCTTTTTTGTACCAATAATGTTTTATCTTCCTCACCCATTTTATTTAACAAATTAGGGGACAATCAAATACCAAAATTACATACGTATTTTCCCAAACTTGGGTTCTATCTATTCCCCAAATGTAAATATTTTTACTAAAAATATAACCAGCACGCAAACATATGTACGATGTAGTATGGAACGTAAAGTACAAATTAATATAAAACTAAAATTGACAGAGACAATTCAATTTCTTTACATAAATTTAAAAAAATCTATTTAAACTTAAGTCGTTTTTAGCACACAGATATTAGTTAAAACACCATTTCAATTTCAGAAAAAAGTCAAAACACAAACACAAAAAATATTGTTCTAGGAAAGTGTATAATGTCCAAATAAATCGTATTCCCTACGTTGTAACTTTGTTAAAATAAATTTAAAAAGATCTGACCTTATTTCGGGCGTTCCTATGTAGTATTATCCAGTTCTCAGCATTCAGTAACAGCTGCACCAGCACTCAGCCCTGTATTGTGTTATGGAATCGTTCTCGTATTTAACCCTGCATTAATTGGCTTCACGTTCGTAAAAAACTTCTTGCATAAAATGCTAACGCTGCTCCAATTATCCCAATGAATTAAATCCAGTCTTCGTGTAAAAAGCCACAATATAATCCGCTCGAAGACGACCAATGTTTGAGTCCAATAAGCCGAAATAAAAGATTGGTGTAGTTTTTCATAATTGTGTAGCTTTATTAAAGCTATTAACCAAATAATATTACCACAGCATAAGGAAGACCAGCAGGCGCACTTGGCCAGATTCTTAACAAAAGAAATTTGACCTCGCTCGGTTTAAAACTCGGGGTCGGACTAGGAATATTTACGTATTTTTTTAGTTGGGTCAGGAACGTAGTAGGACGAATGCGTAAAGTATAAAATATACATTTTAGTTTGATGATGGTATATCATGATGAAATAATTAGAAATAATCTAACTATTAATAAAACAATCTAATAATAATTGATAATATTAATTATTATAATGAAAAATTAGAAATTGTGCAAATTCATGATTTAGTTGGATTTTTTTTTTCGATTTAGTTTGGATCAGGGACGTATATCACGTATAGTAGAATGAATTTTTAAAACACAAAATTGTAAATATATATTTATTATTTAATTTATGAAAGCATTATAGATAGATAAATATGTATAATGTTTTCTTTTAGTTTCAAATTTTTATTGAAGTAGGTATGGGTATAGGTATGGTTAAAATTAATATTCAAGTGTTGTATATAAGTAGGATTTAATTAACAAAATACAATAGTAACCTTAATTCTAAAAATACATTAGTGTAATTTATATATAATACATACATATCTATTATCTATTATTATACATATATTTACATTATTATTACAAATTAAAAATCATCGTTTAAATTATTGTATTAATCATGGCGCCATATTATTAATTTGTTCTTATTTATTTGCCTAAAATTTTTATTTATACGTTTAAAGGTATAATATAAACGCACTCTCAAATATAAATGAATCACAAATTGTAGTGGAAAATATGGACAGGGGTGTCGGTACCAAATTTTTTTGCAAATGCTCAAATATCTTTCACAAATTTTTGGCCTGATTATAAAATTTTCAAAATTACTTTGAAAGATTCTTTCAATGACGCTCAATAAATCCACAAAATCATCATGCCGATTTTTAAGACTTCCGAATAAGGGGTCGTTTTTATAGGCCTTAAAGAAAATAAATGAACTAGAATCATCCAGTTTTTTGTGTGCATTTGAATAGACGTTACAAATGTCGCAGCAATGAATTTCAAGAGCTTTTCTTTATAAATACCCACATACATATCTTACAAAATTAGTTTGCAATATATCATCCCTTTGGTAGTCAGTGTCTATTTTAAATTGTAGAGTATATTTTATGACTTGTAGCACATTGCCAGACTGTATTTCCAAAGGTATTTTACTAAGCCTTAAAAGAATCGGTTCAATATCTGCTTCACAATTTTCGTTTCCGGAATGAAAAAGGTTTAAAGCAATTAATTTCTTAAAACTTCGCATGAATTGAATTGTCGTTGGATTAATACAATTGCCGTTCTGCTGTCTAATTTTGGAAAAAGTATTCTCCAAGCAATCTTGGTTAAGTCTCCTCGTAAGCAAAAATTTGAAATGTCCTGTAGAGCTTAGGCGATTCCATAAAGAGAACAGACTTTTTATTGTTATTTTTAAATATTTAATTGATTTAATTCTATTAGTTATAACAACATTGTCTTTATCTACCACTTTTAGTTTATTTAAAAAATATAAACAATCATTTAAAAAGTCAACCTGCATTGGCGTACCCTTAAAAGCCATATTAAAATGTTTGGAAGATGTTATATTTGATGAGTTAAACAAATCAAATAATTGATCCATTCGTTCAATAAAAGCAGAAGTAGCAGCTGCTTCTGCGGGAAGGTAACCAAATCTAATATATAAATTTATTCCTGCACTCACTGTGGCGCTAAATACTTGTGTGGCATACTTCACCTTCATTTTCTCAAAATTTGTAGGGTTTATATGGGAGTTACTTAATTTGGGTGCTGCACAAACAGAATATTTTTTATCAACTTCATAAAACATTTTAATATATTTCCATGATATAATATTTCCATCAATAAAAAAATTGTATTTTAGTAACATATTTCGAATAGCCTTAAATATATGAGGTATGTCAAAAAAATACGATATTTGATTTTCAGCAATAAAAAAGTCACAATTATTGCGTTTAATGCCTAATTTGCTTGCTAATTGCAAATTATTTGGCCCCATATCAGTAGTAAAAACAGGTATTTTTAGTCCAATATCGGATAACTTTCTAATCGCTTCAGTAACAATTATTTTTTGTGATTGAGATGGATAAGAAGAGTGACTAAAATAGTAAGCGATTGGCTGCTTCCACTTAGTGCATAAACCTCTTATCTTCAAAACAGTAGCATGCAAAGCAGGTTTAAATTCTTGAACACCCTGTTCATTTGCGGCTAAGCCTATAGCGGAATCTGATGATCTGTCATAGAATAAATTACCCTTAATACTCATTTCATCTAAGCATAACATACAATATTTGTCCTGCTCACGAAACCCATTGATTTTTTGCTGCAACATTGTAAATAAACGATCATTTTGTAGGCCAGGACGTATGGATATGCCACGAATCATTTTAAAAAGTGTTTGGGGATGGGGAAAGCAACATTTTTTCTTTGGAAAATCATCTAAAAAATATTTAAAGTGATTGATGTATATTTTAATGTTAGTCCCATAATCACATACTTGCTGGACGAATCGTAATATCCTGGAGAATTCGTATTTTTTTAGTTGGAGGGGGGCACGTATTTGCTTCTACTGATTCTAATGGTCTTTTAACGCCGATGTTCAACATTAAGTTTTGGAGAGGTAGGCGGCTATAGCTATGATCCGATGCTGAAAATCTTGAAGAACCTTCCATTGCTGAGAAAATAGTTGGAACAGCCTCAGGAATTAAACTGCTTTCAACTTTGTTCGTAAACATTTTAGTTTCAAAATGTTCACTGCAAAGTCGGTAGCTTTTATTCAGGCTATCTAACTTGGACATCAGATCGCCTTTTCCGCTGGCCATAACCCATAATATAGACCTTAAAGAGAAAAAAAAAACCATGAAATCATATACATCTAATAATTTGTATGCCTATAATATATACCTACTCAATATTATTAATATTGTTAAATAATATTATAAGAGGATCGTGAGCGGAAAACAGTGCCACTTTCCTATATTATACTCTATTTCAGAAATGTATATAGAGCAATAAAACCTTATTAATTTAGCCAAACAGAGCGGAATTCCCCAGTTTATTACTCTATACATTTCTGAAATAGAGTATAAATACATTCTTAATAATACTCCGTATACTGGTTATAGACAGTGATTAATTTTAACGCGAAATTACCTACCTATACCTATTAATTATCTAAATCATAACCAACTTAAACCACAACCCCAGTAAACCCAACCTTAAAAGTAACTTAAAAGCTTGATAGCGTATTTTTGTAAAATTGGTATAAGGGTTTTGGATTGGGTTGAGATGGGATAGGTTGGTACCTAATATCAATAAAAAATTCCTAAAATGCATGGTTTAATGCATGTAAGTCATTATTTTTTGTTAAAATTTCTCATATAAGATTAATTACATTGTCCATAACCCATAACATACCTATTTTAAAAAAATGTCGCATCTATACCTACTATATAATTTAGAAACAAAAACTACATACCTGGTAGGATCAGTAGGAAATCTAAAAAAACTTTTATTGCAGTTATAACTTTTATTTGGACAGTTTTTAGCCGCACAAGTTAGGCCTCCGGGCTTTCGGTTTGATTCCATAATGTCCATTACACAAAACACAAAAGTATATAATAGTTATTAATACAAATAATGTAATCCCAAAAAAAAAAACTAAATTATACTCCGTCACTGGCAACTGAACGTAAGAACACATAAATATCGCTTTGCCGCATACACGCTAACCAAGTTCGCCTGCTGCACTGCACTGACGGGTGTCGGGTTTTGAGAGGTTTTAAACCGAGAACTGTCTTGCGCGCCAACCTGCCCAAATACGTAAAAATGAGGGAGTGCTCCAGCTGTGTAATTATTTAAACTGTGATATTACTACTAACTACGTAAAATAAAGTGGACTGTATTGTATTTAGAGCGATAAACGCTTTCCCTAATGCTTATTGTCGACTAAGAAGAGAAGACGCGCGCAGTCAATAAAACGAATGGGTAGTGTCGCGGTCTTGTGTAATTTCTCGGTATTAAGGTGGTGGGGAAGTCACGTAGACGGCGCGATGCATTCGGCGTAATCCATCAGTACCGGCGTTAAACAAATATGTTTCGCAACTCTAACACTTAATATTGCTGTTATATGGATAAAAGGTCATATTTATGTATTTTATTTATCGGATAATCCTTAAGTCTGGATATCTTGAGGGCCAGGCGACTTTTTTAATTATTGCATGTTAAATATTATTTATTAAAGCAATTTTTCTTATTAAACATTATTTGACCACATTGAAAGTTCCTTTTATGTAATTTTTTTTAATATTCAATGATAGAATACAATTATCCCGAATGCATTTTATCTCGCTTTTCCCATCGACCTTTTCGAGTGCACACGTGCGCCTCGGCTTTTCAAAAACAAATTCCAACTCGCTTGCACAGAGTTTCGACGCAAAAAAAACCCGCTTCACGATAAAATGTTTACCAGTTCGTCCCGATTGCAGCATGAAGTTTTTCTCGCTTTTATGTACGTACGAGAGGGCATTATTATAAAAACGGACTCTGGAGAGTTTTTTTTTACTGCGAATGCAATGGGTGATTCTTTGATGTTAAAAATTAATTAGAAAATAAGCTACGTTAATTAAAAGGGCTTTAAAAGGTATTAAAGGGTTACAATAAAAATTGAAATGGGAGCAAGATGTATACCAATTTTGTATGATTATTACCTCCAAAGCCAATTTTTAATTAAATATTTTAGAAATTCAATTATTTTTTAAATCTATGAGTGAATTAAAATTTTCGATAATAGAAAAAGGTAATTAAACACAATGCATTATTATTGTTTCTAATTATTCTTCGATGCAAAGAGTTAATTATAAAATAAGTTAATTAAATGAATTTAGGAAAAATTGAATTGAAAAAAGATTTACTCCGATTCACTTGGCAGTTAAGGAGAGACAAAGATATTAAGTGATACGTAGTACGCAGCACAGAACACAAATATAGAAAAATGCGTGTTGTCTAATGAACAGAGAAAAATTCTGTTGACAGCTTATTGACGTTGAGAAAAAAATAAATATTGCATCTCAGACATCCCTCATTACTTTATTCAAGAACTCAACTTAAATATTATTTGATTTAAATTTATTTAACATAAGACTTAGGCGGCGTGAAGTGGTTCCATGGAACTTACGTTTCGCCGCCATGTCGATGTGTCCGGTTTCCAAAGGGGAAATGGAGAAGAAAAATAAATGTATGATGGCGCCCTCACGACCAAAACTTTCCGGAGGTAAACTCGCCTCCCATTCGGATCTCCGGGCTAAACACCAATATTAATGCAATACACCAACACCTGCAATCAAATAAGCCTCACATTCTGGCATTGGCAGAAACAAAGGTGAAACCTTCAACAACAAATGTTCACCTCATTTATCCTGGATACGATCTACACACCCGATTTCGACTAAACTTTGGATTGGCAGTATTTGTCAAGAACGATTTGAGTTGCCAGCGGGAGGAAACGCTTGAACCTGCGGACTTCGACATCATGTGGTTCAAAATAATAGCCAGTGATGCCACGAAATTTATCTGCTGTATTTACAAACCACCAAGCGACACCCAATATAGACGGCTCTTTTTGAACCTGGTTGATTGCATTAACCATCTGCAAATTGACTACCCAAGCGCAGAAATCATCGTCATGGGTGATTTTAACGTTCACAATATCAACTGGCTGCGCTTCTGCAACAAGAACGACGATGAAGGACGAGAAGCTGAGCTATTTGCCACCATATGCGGGCTTACGCAGCTTGTGGAGGAACCTACCAGAATCCCCGATCGAGACGGCGAGTTCGCGAGTCTCCTAGATCTGGTCTTGGCTTCAGACCCTGACTCGTACACTGTATCACTACATGCTGTTATATAATTTTTTTTTTCTCTAAAGTGCAATAAAATGGAATTATGGTGATGCGATGAATGCCAAGTTAATCAAAAGCAAAGAAGTACTAAAAATACTGAAAGTTTATAGCCTTAAGAGGGTCTCCAAAAGTTGTTGATGCCCGGAGGAACTTAACCCCTCTTACCTGAAACGCCCAGAGAAGGAATCCTTCACAATGCTGCTAGCTCAAGCCGATGTGGGTTCTAGCTTCTTTCTCAACCAAATGAACCAAAATTTCTTAGGTAGTAACTACCCAAGAGTTACCCAACTAAATGTCAAAATCAGTATGGCGCCACCAAGTTTTGGATTTTATATAATCCCAAAGGACGCCCAATATTTATCAAAATTTATTTAGGCAAGTTCAAAACGAAACTTGGAAAACAAAATCAAAGTCAAATCAGTATACACTATTGTTTCCAAATTACCTATGATATTCCAACCTACTCAACTCAAGTGAAAAACAAATTAACAACAGAAAATAACAATTTATTTAAGTCTTGATTATCACAGAGAATTATGTTATGTTATTTATTGTTAAGAGGAATAATTATTTAAGTTGGTAATAAGGAACCACAACATCACACAAAAAAATACACAATCAAAGTGTGGTTGTCGAAATAAAACAAATTATGTTACACCCAAACTTTGGGGAATGAAGCTTCAATTCAATTAAACTAATAACTTACATGGCCCGGTATATCCCGCCACGGACATTGACCTAAGCAAAAAAAAAATAACAACCCTAACTGTTGAAGCTTCCCCACTTAAAATTACCCTTTTATTAGTTTACTCTAATATTTACTAGCTAATCTGAGAAAATTTGACATCTTAGGAGTAGTCTGAAAATAAATAATATAACCCAAGTATATACTCGTAGTACTACGAAGCCGGCTGCGTCTTACCTCACAGGAGTCACTTGTCACATATATATGTACTCTTATCAGTAATATTCAATAATAAAATAGCATCGATTAAATAATGTCAATAAAATTTTAAATAAGCTTATGTATGTATCTCAACTCAAAAGATAAAAGTTGTAATAATAAAAATAAAATAAGTGAATAAAAAAATGTTATGTTGTGTCACCTAGCTCCACACACAGCAGACTACTTCAGATTCGAGACTCTCCCAGACATCCAATTCCCAGTCAAGAAAACTGCAGGCTTCCAAGCTTCACCTCTTCCACTTCACAAGCTCTGGTAGTGGTCTAGGTTAGACGTTAGCTCACAGTTGCTTAAAATCTCCTTCTAGATTAGAGCCAGTAGAGTACATAACCCCAAAACGAAAGCACCATGTGGCATGAAAAAAATCAGGTCCGTACAAAAAAAATCCGTCCAAAATCCATGTTATGTGGCTTTGCTAATTAAATTGTCCCCTGCCAATGCCAATCAGAACCGCTATTTTGCCGATGTTCGAGGGCACGTGAAAAATTATTAGGTTTTAAATCGCCATAAAGGCCAGTAAATTCAACAAAACAACAAATTATAGCATTACGCCCAAAAAGTTGATTTACTATCACCACATTTAGTCAATTATATCCCCATATGGGTAAAATTCACACGAATTTCAAAAAGAACTAAAGCACTCTTCACTTCATGACGGCGGTCTGGGAAAAGGAACGACCGCAGAGGTCAAACCCGTATTTAAGCAATCACGCACAAAGTGTATTGCCAATCGAAATATATAACAAAATAACTTAACTTTTTTTATAAGTACCATAAAACCTTTTATAAAAAATAAATAACAAAATTTGTGGCCCAAGGAAGTTGGCAATGAAACTATGTGTCACTATGACAATCAATTTCGATTTTGCGTAGACCAGCAACTTCTTGCTATCTTCCAAGAAAACTAATATTTACATTAGATAAAAAGAGACAAAAATTAGATAGGTCAGTCCGAGTAAAATCAACCAGCATATCTGGTATGGTCAAGCCAAAATCAGATATTGTACTATGAACAGTACAACATACACAATAATTGTACATGCCCAATTAGTCATTATTCGTTATAAAATAATTAAATAATCAATATGGGATATAATTTAAATTCTAAAATATTTCTTTAGTCCAGAACCGGGTTTTATAAGAGTATAAATAAAATTTCATTAACAACCAGTACAATATGAAGCTGAAATGTACAAAACTAAATGTGTCCTTAAAAAAAAGAATACTGTAATTTGAAATGGCTAAAGAACAGAACTATGAGTTACTTGGGAGGCTATTACAGAGAGGGCATTACTAGTATCAATCATTAATATTTGTAAAATATTTATTTTGAAAATATAACTGTAATCAGTGCTTTTAATAAAGAGTATAAAATGCCAATTTTAACCTGTAACAATGCCTCCCTAGGAACATCGGACCACAAATTGATTAGTGAGTCTCTTGCCAGTTGGAGGTTAAAACGCAGGATCCTCCGATGCCGCGGAAGGTATAGCACTATAAATCAGCAGAGTGGACCCATCTTCGGGAATTTTATCGCTCATTCGCTTGGAAAGAAGTCTGCTTTAGAATCAATAGCATCTCAGAATGTACAAACCAAATTACAGAGACGATCTTGGCAGGAATAGAAGCTTATATCCCTTTTTCTACTAAATGCGGATCAAATAACAAGCAATGGTTCAACCTGAATTGCAAAAAGGCAGTAAACACTAAAAATGCAACATGTCGCAAATGGCGTCAACATCCTTCCATCGAAAATCGGAGGAACTTTTTAGCCTCCAGAAATAGCTGCAAGCGAATTATTGATGAATGCAAAGAGAGTCACAACAACAGGATCAAAAACAAACTGCTAAGCTGCCCAAATGGAACAAGATCTTTCTGGTCGGTATTGAAAGCCGTTAGTCAAGGATTTGCTAAGTCAGCCTTGCCACCTCTAACAGCAGAGCAGCAGTTCTATCGCGGTAACAGCAAGGGAAAAAGCTAACTTACTGGGTAAACTCTTCGCGTCCAATTCTGCGCTCGCAAGGCAAAACACCGCCATATTTGCCAAGGGTGAATTCATCGATGGGTGAAATTTCGTTTCCCCAACGAATTATAAATAAAATTCTTAAAAGCGTAGACACCAACAAAGCTTCTGGACCCGATGGAATTCCAGCCCTAATACTAAAACGTTGTGCAGACGAATTGACTCCTCCTTTATGTAGACTGTTCACGGCATCGTATAAGCAGGTCCAATTTCCAACAAGCTGGAAAACTGCTCGAGTGCAAGCTGTACCCAAAAAGGGTAGGAAGACGATGCCCTCCAATTACCGCCCGATTGCACTAGTTCCAGTAATATCGAAAATTATGGAGAAAGCAGTCAACCAACAACTGTTAAGATATCTGAAATCATCTGGACTAATCAGCGATCATCAATATGGCTTCCGAAAGCTTACATCCACCAGCGATCTTCTGGCTTACGTCACACACTTATGGACGGAGGCCATGGAGAAGCACGGCGAGTCCCGCTTAGTCGCTCTTGACATTTCCAAGGCATTTGACAGAGTGTGGCATGAGGGACTACTAATCAAGCTCTCCTCAATCGGCATACAAAACTCATTATTGAATTGGATCAAAAGTTTTCTTGAACAACGAACAATCCAAGTAGCCGTCGATGGATACCTCTCCGACAAATTTGACATTAACGCTGGAGTCCCTCAAGGATGCATTCTATCCCCACCCTTTTCTTGATATATATCAACGATTTGCTAGGAACCTAGGAAAGTCCTATGTCGCTCTTGGAGTGGTGCTTGCGCGAAGATATTTGTGGGCATTTATCTTGAATCGCTGTAGGTTGTATGCGTCGGGAAATATGTGAGGTGGAAGCCCGTTCCACAAAGAAGATGTTCTCCAGATGAATGAGTCCCGATACAGCGACGTCCTTGGGGTAGGCAGGTGGACTCGATGTTGATGAGCCGCAACTGCTAGACGCGTCCTTCTTGTCGGAACAGCCCTGGGTGGAATCAGGCCTGCCAGCTCAGAGGAGCACTTACCGTGATAATAACGGTAGAATAAACAGAGATCAGCAACCTTTCTCCTGTGCTCCAGACTATCCAGACTCTGTCAGTTCTGGTTTGTCGATAAGACGAATAGCTCTCTTCTGTATAGAATCCAGCAGGTTTAAACTATGCTTGGGTGCAGAGCTCCAGACATGCGAGCAATACTCGAGGGAAGGGCGTATTTGAGCCTTATAAAGAGTCAGCAGCTGTTCTGGTGTATACAGTTTTTTCGTTTTGAAAAGCACTCCGAGTTTTTTGGAAGCCGCCCTGGCGACCTCGGCAATGTGGTCATGCCAGGACATGTTGGTGACCTCGACTCCTAGAAGATGTAAAGATGATTTCATTGGCAATGTTTTCCCTGCCATAACCAGCTCCGAGCCACCGAGGTTAGTCTTCATCGTAAATACTGCAGCCTGCGTTTTTTTAGCGTTAAAATTGACCAGATTGTTACCACCCCACTTCAAGATTGCTCTAATATCGTTGTTTGTTGAAGCTACTTGTTGCTGCCTAAGATTCTGAGAACTTGCGGCTGTCGTTGGTTTGGGGTACTTAAATGTGGAAATAAGGGTGCTATCGTCCGCAAAGCTGTAGATTGGATTGACAGTGGTTCCTAGCAAATCGTTGATATATATCAAGAAAAGGGTGGGGGATAGAATGCACCCTTGAGGGACTCCAGCGTTAATGTTAACTTTGTCGGAGAGGTATCCATCGACGGCTACTTGGATTGTTCGTTGTTCAAGAAAACTTTTGATCCAATTCAATAATGAGTTTTGTATGCCGATTGAGGAGAACTTGGTTAGTAGTCCCTCATGCCACACTCTGTCAAATGCCTTGGAAATGTCAAGAGCGACTGAGCGGGACTCGCCGTGCTTCTCCATGGCCTCCGTCCACAAGTGTGTGACAAGTCAGAAGAAGTCAGAAGATCGCTGGTGGATCTAAGCTTTCGGAAGCCGTATTGATGATCGCTGATTAGTCCAGATGATTCCAGATATCTTAACAGTTGTTGGTTGACTGCTTTCTCCATAATCTTCGATATTACTGGAACTAGTGCAATCAGGCGGTAATTGGAGGGCATCGTCTTCTTACCCTTTTTGGGTACAGCTTGCACTCGAGCAGTTTTCCAGCTTGTTGGAAATTGGCCCTGGTTATACGATACCGTGAACAGTCTACATAAGGGAGGAGTCAATTCGTCTGCACAACGTTTTAGTATTAGGGCTGGAATTCCATCGGATCCAGAAGCTTTGTTGGTGTCTACGCTTTTAAGAATTTTATTTATAATTCGTTGGGGAAACGAAATTTCACCCATCGATGAATTCACCCTTGGCAAATATAGCGGTGTTTTGCCTTGCGAGCGCAGAATTGGACGCGAAGAGTTTACCCAGTAAGTTGGTTTTTTCCCTTGCTGTTACCGCGATAGAACTGCTGCTCTGCTGTTAGAAGTGGCAAGGCTGACTTAGCAAATCCTTGACCAACGGCTTTCAATACCGACCAGAAAGATCTTGTTCCATTTGGGCAGTTTAGCAGTTTGTTTTTGATCCTGTTGTTGTGACTCTCTTTGTATTCATCAATAATTCGCTTGCAGCTATTTCTGGAGGCTAAAAAGTTCCTCCGATTTTCGATGGAAGGATTTTGACGCCATTTGCGATATGCTGCGTTTTTAGTGTTTACTGCCTTTTTGCAATCCAGGTTGAACCATTGCTTGTTGTTTGATCCGCATTTAGTAGAAAAAGGGATATAAGCTTCCATTCCTGCCAAGATCGTCTCTGTAATTTGGTTTGCACATTCTGAGATGTTATTATTATACGTGTCGGTGGAATCAACGATGCGGTTGAGCGGCGTTGCAATGTTGTTGCCTTTTTCTCTAGTAAAGTGACGTTATCTATATTCATTTAACATTAAATGTTAACTTCTTTATAGAGTATCTTCCTATTCTATTAACCCTTAACCGGTATACCTATATTTTGTTACGTATCTGGTATTCCTCTGTCTGATAGACAGCTTAACAAAATTCAATCTTATTTAGACTGACAATTTTTTTTTCGAGTGATATTTATTATTTTAAATTAAACTTATTTTACAGAATAGAAAAATATTTATTATCTATACATGTAAGCCATATACCAGCGAAAATAATAAAAACAAAAATTTGATTTAATCGGCGCGACGCGATACGCACAAGTCTCTTACCTGATAAGGCTTCTAAATCGGACTTGGGTACTGGAATGGCGATTACTCAATTCATCACCCACACACGATTAATCAAGTATTTAGGTTGAATCCAGAAATGAGTGTCGTATCGTCACTTATCACACCGGAGTCCGTTCTCGTTCTTTTTCCCCATTCAAATTGGGCTTGCCAAATTTATCACATATGGGCATTCTTGATGCGAAAAAAGACGATCTGTGCATATATTTAAAAGAAATTATACAGAGCGATACTGTATATTAGATGCGATAAAAAAGTAAGATTATTTTGCATTATTATTTTGAATATAGATATGTGCTGAAATTAATATTTATTATAAGGTGAACTGCATTTATTTTCAATGTTCTACCCATTCAATAGTCTCCAATCATTTATCAAGAAAAAATAAAATAAAATAAAGATTTCTAAACACACCGAAAAGAATACATTGTGGTATCATATTATTTTTTGACACACTCTTTGCAGATTTTTTAACTGCATGTCAAACAAATGGGTTTTTTACAACAACAACAAAACAAATACTTGGTTTTTTTTTTAAGTTTCCAGTTGCAGAAAATAGAATTTTTCTCGCTTTTCGAGAATATCCTCTGCATCTTCTTTGGTTTCGACGGTGTGATTTATTCTGTTATTCTACTAATTGTCATACGTAGCTCCTTTTGTAAAAATTTTCCAGTCAATCTTGCTTTCATATCTGGATGCGTTAATGATTTGGCTAATAATTTAAGGAAATCTAGCCTTATCTTAGTGGGTGTATCGCTGAAACTTTTATATAGTATATATGTTCGCAGTACTAATATTTAATATTGCAAAAAACACAGCCATAGGCCAACGCCTAGTTCGTTTGCTAGAAAAATAGTTGGCGCACTTCTGACCTAGACCATCTAATCCTCCTTTCGTAGAATGCTAAAAAAAATATAATTTTTGGCTTGCCTGTAGCTTCATCTGTTGCTATTCCGTGGTGCATAGATGATACTAATTAAACGGACTTTAATGTTTTTGGCACATATGATACAAGAGTCATATTACTGCCCTTACAGTACCGAGATAAAAAAATTGAGTTTGGGGTTTATATTTATTTTACGCCGATAAAGTTGGGTCAAAAGGTACGAAAAATTATTTAAAAAAATATTCAAAAGGGTTAAGGGAGGAATTTAGGGAGTACACAATTGTGTGTCTAGGGAGCCAACATTAGAAAAGCACAATTATGAAACAAAATTTATTACTTTGTATGGAATGAAATAAAACAGTTTTTATCTTTGGTTAAACAAAGAAAAACATTACATTTTAGGCAACGCATTCTGGTTCTTCATTTCTTCATTCTTTGGCCAGTGTTCAAAATCATCAAAGCGTTTGTCTGCACAGGGCAAACTGGAAGGCATTCTTCTCTTTTTTATTTCATTTCCTTCAACGCCAGTCTCTTCCTCTATATTTTCTTGGCATTCTGTTTCCTCAAATACACCCTTCTTAGTACCGGCAATCAGATATTCCCCAAGATTAAGTCTAAATTCCAAAAGATCCATAATATCTTTGCTTCGAAGGTTTTGACTATAACAATCCCTTCGATACTCCATTCAGCTATTTACTATTGCTACGTCGAACAAATGTAGGATGGCTTTAAGAGTCTATTTCCGGGTTCGAAAAAAAGATCGATAGTATTCCATCATTTGGTCGCAAACATCTACACCACCCATGTTTTCGTTGTATGATTTAACAACAGCTGGGCATGCTATGCCTGAACGTTTTTTTTCTGTTTTATTTCATCTTTGCACCTCAGTTTCCGGCTGTCTTCCAAAAGCTGTGAATATCATTAAAACAGATTTATTATCTTTCCACTTTGTAATGCAAAGTTTATTATCGGTTCTAACAACTTCTTCTAACTCTCCCCTATTCATTAAACTGTCTTTTTTAAAATCAAACCCTTTCACTCTGTTGGACATAATTGTAGCAGTTGCATCTATATTCAAACTCGTCAATTGGTTCATTAAAGCAATAGTGTTAAAAAGTATCTGTCAAAATACAGGTAACTATTTTGAGGTAATGTTACTGCTAGATGCAATATTATTGAGGGTCCCAAGCCTAAATCCCTATCTTTTAGTGGGGTAGTATTGCCCTGATAGATTTCAAAATCCAATACCAGTCCGTCGGATGTCGTAAGAACGAAATTCTTCAGTCCCACTGGTCTTGGTTTATTTTTAACAAATTGTCGAACTGGACATCTTTCCAAAAAAGGAATCATTTGTTTGTCAATAGAAAAAGCTGTCTTTTTTTTTCTTTCAATGGCTTTACATCTATTGCGAACCAAATCAATTACCGGCTGTATTCTCCACAATCTATTCTTTTTTTGTTCCTCTTCTGATACGCTAAGATTGTCAACGACATGCAAACTTACACGTATTACGTAAAACCTTTGTCGGGTCATGACTGTTGAAAAACGGGCTCGTGGATCGAAATAAAACGACACGCTTGCTAAGTATTCAGAACAGAACTGACAACTTTTATTCTAAGTAGTAATCGTTAACCGCACACAGCAAATAAACAACAGAGATGGAAACAGTGTAACATGTGTTACATTGTACATATTATCTAGATGGCGTTACTTACATTAGACTATTTAATAAACTGAATAGCATGGATTTATTTTAACACTCCCTCTAATCCATAGAGATGGGCAAAACTGCTTTTTTTAAGAAGCAGCTAAAGCAGCTACTGCTTTTTTTGAAAAGCTGCTTCGAAAAAGCAGCTTCGTATAAGCAGTTTAAAAATAGGCATGGGAAAATAAGCTATCGAGCATTTTAAAGCGGTGTAGCCTGCGAAATGTATTAAAAATATGGCATTGCTTCCGCTGTGACTGCTATGGAGTTATTGTAATAAATTATGTATACCTATTTCTTTAAATTATATATATATATATATATATATATATATATATATATATATAATTTAACAATATATATATATATATATATATATATATATATATTGTTATATTTTTTTTTCTAAAGTGCAATAAAATGGAATGATGGTGGTGAAGCGATGAATGCCAAGTTAATCAAAGAAAAGAAGTACTAAAAATAGTGAAAGGTTTATGGCCTTAAGAGGGTCTCCAAAAGTTGTTTGATGCCCGGAGGAACTTAACCCCTCTTACCTGAAACGCCCAGAGACGGAATCCTTCACAATGCTGCTAGCTCAAGCCTATGTGGGTTCTAGCTTCTTTCTCAACCAAATGAACCAAAATTTCTTAGGTAGTGACTACCCAAGAGTTACCCAACTAAATGTCAAAATCAGTATGGCGCCACCAAGTTTTGGATTTTATATAATCCCAAAGGACGCCCAATATTTATCAAAATTTATTTAGGCAAGTTCAAAACGAAACTTGGAAAACAAAATCAAAGTCAAATCAGTATACACTATTGTTTCCAAATTACCTATGATATTCCAACCTACTCAACTCAAGTGAAAAACAAATTAACAACAGAAAATAACAATTTATTTAAGTCTTGATTATCACAGAGAATTATGTTATGTTATTTATCGTTAAGAGGAATAATTATTTAAGTTGGTAATAAGGAACCACAACATCACACAAAAAATACACAATCAAAGTGTGGTTGTCGAAATAAAATAAATTACGTTACACCCAAACCTTTTGGGGAATGAAGCTTCAATTCAATTAAACTAATAATTTACATGGCCCGGTATATCCCGCCACGGACATTGACCTAAGCAAAAAAAAAATAACAACCCTAACTGTTAAAGCTTCCCCACTTAAAATTACCCTTTTATTAGTTTACTCTAATATTTACTAGCTAATCTGAGAAAATTTGACATCTTAGGAGTAGTCTGAAAATAAATAATATAACCCAAGTATATACTCGCAGTACTACGAAGCCGGCTGCGTCTTACCTCACAGGAGTCACTTGTCACATATATATGTACTCTTATCAGTAATATTCAATAATAAAATAGCATCGATTAAATAATGTCAATAAAATTTTAAATAAGCTTATGTATGTATCTCAACTCAAAAGATAAAAGTTGTAATAATAAAAATAAAATAAGTGAATAAAAAAATGTTATGTTGTGTCACCTAGCTCCACACACAGCAGACTACTTCAGATTCGAGACTCTCCCAGACATCCAATTCCCAGTCAAGAAAACTGCAGGCTTCCAAGCTTCACCTCTTCCACTTCACAAGCTCTGGTAGTGGTCTAGGTTAGACGTTAGCTCACAGTTGCTTAAAATCTCCTTCTAGATTAGAGCCAGTAGAGTACATAACCCCAAAACGAAAGCACCATGTGGCATGAAAAAAATCAGGTCCGTACAAAAAAAAATCCATTCAAAATCCATGTTATGTAGCTTTGCTAATTAAATTGTCCCCTGCCAATGCCAATCAGAACCGCTATTTTGCCGATGTTCGAGGGCACGTGAAAAATTATTAGGTTTTAAATCGCCATAAAGGCCAGTAAATTCAACAAAACAACAAATTATAGCATTACACCCAAAAAGTTGATTTACTATCACCACATTTAGTCAATTATATCCCCATATGGGTAAAATTCACACGAATTTCCAAAAAGAACTAAAGCACTCTTCACTTCATGACGGCGGTCTGGGAAAAGGGACGACCGCAGAGGTCAAACCCGTATTTAAGCAATCACGCACAAAGTGTATTGCCAATCGAAATATATAACAAAATAACTTAACTTTTTTTATAAGTACCATAAAACCTTTTATAAAAAATAAATAACAAAATTTGTGGCCCAAGGAAGTTGGCAATGAAAATATGTGTCACTATGACAATCAATTTCGATTTTGCCTAGACCAGCAATTTCTTGCTATCTTCCAAGAAAACTAATATTTACATTAGATAAAAAGAGACAAAAATTAGATAGGTCAGTCCGAGTAAAATCAACCAGCATATCTGGTATGGTCAAGCCAAAATCAGATATTGTACTATGAACAGTACAACATACACAATAATTGTACATGCCCAATTAATCATTATTCGTTATAAAATAATTAAATAATCAATATGGGATATAATTTAAATTCTAAAATATTTCTTTAGTCCAGAACCGGGTTTTATAAGAGTATAAATAAAATTTCATTAACAACCAGTACAATATGAAGCTGAAATGTACAAAACTAAATGTGTCCTTAAAAAAAAGAATACTGTAATTTAAAATGGCTAGAGAACAGAACTATGGGTTACTTGGGAGGCTATTACAGAGAGGGCATTACTAGTACCAATCATTAATATTTGTAAAATATCTATTTTGAAAATATAACTATAATCAGTGCTTTTAATAAAGAGTATAAAATGCCAATTTTAACCTGTAACAATATATATATATATATATAAATATATATATATATATATATATATATATATATATATATATACACTTCTTTCTATCAAGTCGAGATCCGATCATATCGTGGACTACCTGAGATCCACCTGAAGCCTTTAATACAGGGTGTCTCACGACGAATAGACGCGATCGATATCTCGGAAACTAATTTTTCAAAAATTGTGAAAATTTGGCAACATGGCAAATTCAATGGGGGCTACACAACTAAAATATTTTGACAGTTGTGACATTTCCGGTTATACCGGAAGTAGGTGTCAACTTCGTTATTTTAAATGGAACACCCTGTATATTTTTACATTTTTTGCTTTTACGTGAAATTCTAAGTGTATTTTGTGTATAATGTCCTATACCTAAGTGTAACCGTTTTTGACATATGTTTAATTTCATGTGAAAAACTATGTTTATAAGCCCTAACATAATTACCGATTACTCCCTTTTAGTAGCCTTTATTTATTGCTTAGTTTTGGTTTTATTTTAGAGGAAGGACCACTTTAAAAGACTATTTTAATATTTGGCTAAAAAAAAGATACAGGGTGGTCAAAAAGTAGCATTAAAAATTAAAATGAAAAAATCATTAAAAGTCAATTTTTTTAAATGGAAACCCCCTATTTATATAATTTTTTCATAAAGATAATTAAAAATAAGGATAACTTTGTATAAGGTTATCTAGTCCAAAAATTGATAGTTTCCGAAGTATTGGCAGTTTAAATTTGGCCTAATATTAAAAGCCGTATAGTAACACGACTCAAGGATTGTTGATTAGTTGGGCATGACGGTTGTCATAGTAACCGCTAGAAGCGGCAGTAAGACAATGGATTATATGCATTAAATTTATAAGTTACTTGCTATTTAAGTTTTCTTCGTAAAAGTGTAATTTAATTAAAAAGTGTACATTTCTGTTATAATCCATTATCTTACTGCCGCTTCTAGCGGTTACTATGATAACCGTCATGCCCAACTAATCAACAATCCTTGAGTCGTGTTACTATACGGCTTTTAATATTAGGCCAAATTTAAACTGCCAATACTTCGGAAACTATCAATTTTTGGACTAGATAACCTTATACAAAGTTATCCTTATTTTTAATTATCTTTATGAAAAAATTATAAAAATAGGGGGTTTCCATTTAAAAAAATTGACTTTTAATCATTTTTTCATTTTAATTTTTAATGCTAGTTTTTGACCATCCTGTATCTTTTTTTTAGCCAAATATTAAAATAGTTTTTGAAAGTGGTCCTTCCTCTAAAATAAAACCAAAAGTAACTAATAAATAAAGGCTACTAAAAGGGAGTAATCGGTAATTATGTTAGGGCTTATAAACATAGTTTTTCACATGAAATTAAAAATATATCAAAAACGGTTACACTTAGGTATAGGACATTATACACAAAATATACTTAGAATTTCACGTAAAAGCCAAAAATGTAAAAATATACAAGGTGTTCCATTTAAAATAACGAAGTTGACACCTACTTCCGGTATAACCGGAAATGTCACAACTGTCAAAATATTTTAGTTGTGTAGCCCCCATCGACTGTGCCATGCTGCCAAATTTTCAAAATTTTTGAAAAACTAGTTTCCGAGATATCGATCGCGTCTATTCGTCGTGAGACACCCTGTATATGTAAACAATAATTTGTTAATATATTTAACAAAGTGGTTCAATTAATGGGATTATGAGAGGGGTAGATTTTTTCAACCCCTTTATATATACCATGTATATATCAACCCGAGATCCACTAAATATATAGTGAAACTCGAGATCCGACCTTGTATATCATTAAAGTCACCGCATAACGCGAGATCCAACGATGTTGCCAGATCAAATATTGCCATTTTGAAAAAACAAAATTAGGTTTTGTTAATCTTTTATGTTTACCTATAAAGTATTTCGGTAATAATATAAATAAAAACTATAGAAGAACGTAGAGTAACAACGAAAAACTAAGAAGTAATCAAAGAGGTCTACACTGTGACGATAATGTAGCTTTGAACAAGTAATTTAAACAGAAAATTGGATTATATTTTAAAAAGCTTCCGCTAATATTTTATATTTCATTACGGCTATAGGTAATATGAATTAGATAGGTGTACCACAATATTAAGGGAAGAGGTCGGATCCCATAAAAGTCTATGTGTTCGGATTGATGGTTTTTTTTCTTAATGAAGGCAAAACTAATGTAGATGAAATGGAAAAATCAATGAAAACAGGTTTTTTCCACCATATATATATAAATTTCTTTTTTTTTAATTAGTTAAATATATAAATCTCATAAATCTGTTATATTTTGGGTATTGGTTTATTTCTTTCATAGAATATTAGGTATAATTCTTTATGTTCTACCGTCGAAATAAGGAAAGTTATTGGCTTAAATATGAAGTAAATTTATATGGCGAGTCATTTATTGGCGTAGCTTGATTTTTCAATTTATTACTCGTAAATTGACTTCTTCAGAATTTTCTTCTGGTAATAAGTTATTTGCATAATTTTAGATTAAATTTTCTTCAGTTAAATTTTTTTTCAATTATACTATAAAAATAATATTTTTCTCACAAAAAAATTGGTCAATCAGAATAAAAGAGATATCGAATCATGACTACTCTTGTTTTAGAAATTTTATGTATTGGAAATTACGTACTGAAAGTTAAAATAATTTAATTATTGCTAATATTAGTTATTAAATGTTATGATAATTACATGTGTAAAATATAAAAATACCTGAAAAGCTTCCGAAAACCTATTTTCATCTTAAAGTAATAGAAAAAAAAATTGTCACAATCGTTTAAAATATTTGCATTTTACATAATATAGCCGGGATTTAGGGCGATCAATTTTCTACTCTAACAATACTTTTTTATACGTTTTCGAATTATCGAAGTAAAATTGAAGTTGGTCTTTTATTATCCCACCGTCTTCGAGAAAATATATACTTTTCTGAGTAATTCAAAACATTATAATAATAGGCGTTAATAACTAATAGGCGTTATTGAGCATTTGAGTCAATTGAAGAAGTATTTCTTCACAATTTTGATGACGTCACAGAATGCAATTTGAGATTATCGACTTAGGTGTATTTCCAGTCCGGTCGAGTCGAGATTATTATACGGCATAAGGTTTTGGGGTTTGTGTAGTCAGCACTCTCTTCTTGGTTTTTCAAAAGTGTGTTAGTTAGTTTTACGGAGAAGATTTTGTATAGTGCTGCTAATTTAGTATTGCAAATGTCCCATTCTACCTTAATTAAGAAATCAAAATTAAAATCTATAATCATTTGCTATTGAACAGCGCTTTTCTCTTTTCTTTAAGCTATTTCGGAAGAGAGTCTGTAATTTTCTTCTTGGTAGTTTTTACAATAATCTGTATGCGTTTTATTGTGATAACGTTTAAATATGATTGATTCCTTTCAAATGTTTGTATTTTTATTATTTTAATAAATTTTAACACTCTTAAGCAAGTTTCATTTCAAAACTTCAGTCTACTTATTTACAATGGATTTATACTATGTATGCTTTTTTTTGTAGCTTGTAGATATGTTTCGATTTTGCCATGGCTAAGTTTTTTAATAGGCAAGAGAGGATACCTTCTGCTGGCCGAGCAAAATCGAGGTTGTTATTTTTAATTAGATTACAAAATACAAGAAAGATATTCATATTAATTACATTGCTACTGACTTACAGGCTCTATTCAAATATTTAGACTTCAAGATTATTCGAACTTATTAAATTAAATTATTGTTTCGATTCTCTAAGTCTGAGTTTAGTGTATTGTAAATATTTCCAATTAACAATTCAATTGAAACTTTTAAATAATTAACACTTATTTAAAGATTATATATACAAATATTTACAGGTAATTGAAATGATTGGTTATATAGTGCATTGACGATGAAAGGAGCAATTTTGAATAAATAAATGAAATTTTATACAAGGTGCCAAGTAGAAACTAAGGCGTCACCCTTCATTTTTCTAAATGGAATATCATGATATTTTACAATTCTATGATATATTTTGAATACTTTTTGTATAGAAAACCATATGTCTAAAGAAAAATAAGACATTAAAAAATAAAAATTAATTCTAGATTTATTGCGATCAATATTTAATTTGTTGTCCATTTGATTCAATATGTCCTTTGCAATGAAAATTTTGATTACAGGGTGTCTCAAGTAGAATATATATAACATTAATTTTTTATGTGATTTCTTAGAAAGTAAGAAGACCTTATTATTTTCGAACAATTTTCAATTTTAGAACCTACTTGATTACAGTTTCTCATGCATTTGTGATTAAAATGTTCATATTAGTTGTTATTTCACGCATAATTTTTTAATAAAATGCATTTTTCTAAGAGTGAACGAATTGAAAGACCCATGATGATTGGTTTTGGAGACCGGGTGCGTAGACAACAAGAAGTCTGTAATCTATTTAATACAACTCTTGATTATCGTTCTACAATTACTAGATCCGCCGTTAGCAAAATTGAATCAAAATTTAGGGAACACGGCCATGTAAGAAATTTATCTAAAGCAAAACCCTCAAAATTATGTGAAGATGCTACGCTAAATGTTCTATTAGAAATAAAGAATAATCCCCAGCGATTAGTACAATTTCCAGACTGGAATTTAGCAGTAGAATTAGTGGCAAGAATACTTCGGGTAAATAAATATCATCCTTAATCAGTAGCTCACTTGAAACGGCCAGTAAACATTGCTCCTCCCTCTCTTGCTGGATATTCAGCTTATAAACACCGCCTATAAGAGTTGCTACGGCAATCAGTTTATTACTTTGATTAAAAATCTTACAGCATCCTGTTTCAAAACGTACCTTATTACCATTTTCTATCAATCTACTTACGGATAATAAGTTTGTAGAAACATCTGGTACATACAACGCATCCTTTACTCTCACATTAAAAGTCTCGCTCTCAACAACAGTATTTACACTGGCATCTCCAATATGTGTAACCTTTACCAGGGATTTATTAGCCACCATCATTTCCTGGACACTACTCGAAGATAAAGATGTAAACAACGATTTTTCCACAACATTGTGACTGCTAGCGCCCGAGTCTACATACCAGTCCCTTTTACTGTAGTCTCCTTTAAGAAATACTGCACTAAATGCATTTGCCAAAGTATTTTGCTGGTTGCTGTTCAGTAACGGACACTTATTGCGAAAATGTCCTATTTTCTTGCACCTAAAACACCTTACTTCGCCTTTGTTGTTGTTTACATTATTTTGACGTTTCCCACTGGGATCCTCGACACTTCCCGCACGATACCACTCCCGCGATCAGCTGTGCGGTATTGCAGCGCGCATTTTCGCCGATCCTAATGGGTTCAGAGGATTATTCACCCATAAATTTCTGTTTCCTGGATAACTTTTTTATTTTACAATATTTTTTAATGCGGTTTTCACTAATGAAATGTACATATTTTTGTCAAGAGTTGATAGGTGCCAGTTTTTCAAATTTCTAAAATTTTGATTTTTTATTTAAAAACCAAAAAGATAAATAAAAAAACCTTTCCATATGTCTCTAGATACATCGATTTTAGAAACATTATATTAAAAAATCATTTAAAAAAAAATAATAATAAACCTTTGAGAATGGAAATACAAAATTCAGGCATTTTTCTTATAATTTCTTGAACCGCCGATAAGTTTAGTATCATATGACAACAACGCACGGCCCGTGAATCAAATCAAAAAACGCGCGACGCTTGTTCGGCCCGATCTGTGCAAGCGACGGTATCGGCTACTGTTCAACAGCAATAGTTCAATACTATGCAAAATTGAAATGTTGATTGGCATTTCACTTAGAAGTATTTTATTGGGAAGGTGTTCCAATTTTCTGCACGTTGTTCTTTATACTATTAGGTTTTTTATGTTTATTTTTAAGAAATGGGAAAAAGAAAAGAAGGAAAGTCAAAAATTTATTATTCTAAACGAAAAAGTAGGAAGCCAAAAAAGGATCAGTTTAGGCCTAGAATGGCTGCAAATATGGAATAAGAATGCTCTTACTATTGCTGCATTGCTTTTACTATTTATATTGGATTCATTTTGGAAAGAAAAAATTATAGAAAAATAAAGATTTTTTGTTTTAAATGTCTACTGCCTGTAGCATCATAGATCCTAGGCATAATAGAGGCATGGAAATTCGAAACCCATCTAGAACTTGAGCTGTAAATGACAATTTTTGTATTACATTTGTTTGGTTTTTCTATTTTCATTTGAATATACCACTTCGTTGTATTATAATTTTCATTTTTGTATACTTACTTATATAACTGTTTAATATTGTCTTATATTTTATACAGCTTGTTCTAAAACATGTACCTACGTCATTATAAGTACACACAACATCCATAAACACAAAAAAAATAAGTGTAATCTAATGTAACGAGTTCAAAATTGAGACACACATTTTTTTAAAATTAATTGAACTTGGGGTTTATTTTATGCCCCTTTGATGAAGCTCACGCGTATGTCATAATTTATTTTTTGTATTCTGATTACTAAGAACTGTTTAAGACGGCATATTTAAAGGTGATTAATATTAAAAGAAATTAATATTTAGTTATTTTTTTATTTCTCTTTGACGAGAGCTGTATATACAGGCTGGGTAAACGTAAACGAAACGGCTATGTCGGGCTCGTAAAGATTTTAAAAAGAAAACGCTCGGACCCGTCAACTTAGATTACCACGAGGACACATTTTCAGAGTATAATACCACCCCTATCTGTCATCCCTTAGCCAGGGTCGAACTAACCTCAAAAATTTTAAATGGAATAGTGGCTCGAGTTATACCTTGTTTGAGAGGTCGTTTGATTTTCTTTACGGCTACACCTAATTTAAAGAATTTTACTTCAGCGGTTCTCAAACTATTGACTATTTTAACATTTAATATAGTTTTTTGGAAAACCTGTAGTAAATGTTGGGTGTTTGGAAAAACTGTATTAAATCGCAATTCTTTATCGACCTATTAATTTATAACAATCATACATAAACACTAGTCCAACAAATACTGAAAATGGCCATCGTTATAAGCCATGCAATAATACAGATTTATATATACTGGGTGGTGCGTCGCCGAGCGGAACATAGGAAAACCCATATAAATTTTAAGGGGGTCAATTATTGGCTTCCCTGTACATTATATAGAAAAAATTTAAAATAACTTTTTGAAGAGACCAATCTGGCAAAGCCTTGTGCAAAGTTTCAAAAAATTTTAATAAGCTAATCTTGAATTATTCAATGTAATGTAATTGCAAAATTAGCAAATTTTCAGTTCAGGTAAAACCATACGAGCACCAGTAAAGTGAATATTGTCACTGACGTGAGGAAAAGTGTCGATAAATCAGTGACGATATTTGAAAACAAGTATGAATTATTCAATAGACGAAAAAATATTCATAATTAAGTGGCATTATGCGGGAAACAGTTTTAGAGCAGTATCTGAAAAGTTTTCAGTTTATTTCCCCACCAAGCCCATTCCGTCCATTTCAACTATTAAACGTGTTGTCAATGAGTCCAAAGGTACCGTAATAAATAATTGTAAATGTTCAACTCAGGATATCGAAAATAGAGCCGAAGAAAGAGAGAACAGAGATCTTAATATTCTACTGAATGTGGAGGAAAGCAAGATGGTTAGTACGAGGGTTCTTGGGCAAGAGGTAAATAAACAACATACAACGGTATTGCGCACTTAAAAAAAACACAAATATTATTCGTATAAATTCGAAAAACATCAAGAGTTGCAGGAAGGAGATGAAGAGCGAAGAATGTCATTTTGTTTTGAAATGATGGAAAGAGCAAATAATGATAGGAATTTTTTTTTAATATTTGTTTTACCGATGAATGTACATTTACCCTCAACAATGAACCAAATGTTCAGAATTGCCGGTATTGGAGCCAAAAAAATGAACATCGCTTTGTTCATACTCGGACACAATATCCCCAAAAAACAAATGTATTCTTGGGAATTATCGGACACCATATCATTGGACCCAATTTTATGGACTATAACCTAACAGCTGAAACCTATTTGAACTTATTTCAAAATCAAATTGGACCCGCCTTGGAAGAAGTTGTTCAGGAAGATCAAATGATCTGGTACCAAATGGATGGTTGCCCGGCTCATAATGCCCGTATGGTTAGAGAGTGTTTGGAAAATGCTTTTAACGGCAATATTATTGGTCCACGGTACCGGATACTTTGGCCAGCCAGGTCACCTGATCTTTCACCGAATGACTTCTTTTTGTGGGGTCATTTAAAACGTGTCATTTATAAAAGTGTAAAATTTGAGAATCTAAACCAGTTACAAAACGCTATTTCGTTAGAATGTAATAAAATTTTCCAATATCAACTTAGTAACGTTAGAAATGAATTTTATGATCGGTTAGGATATTGTTTAGCTGTTCATGGGGGGTTGTTTAAACATTTGATGTTTTTACGTAATTCTCTATTATTTTTGCACTCCCTCAATGGGTAATAGCTGTCCGCAATTATTTAAATGCGAACTATCCTGGTCGCTGGATTGGACTGAGAGGCTCTGTTTAATGGGCCGTGCGGTTGCCTGACCTCTGAATTTTTTTCTGTGGGGTCACCTAAAGAGTAAAATCAATGCTACCCAACCAGCTTCAATAGAAGAATTGCGCGAAAGGATTACATTTGAATGCCAACAGATAACTCCTGATATGCTACGAAATGTGCGACGTCGATTTGAACAAAATCTGTTATATTGCATAGAAGTTAACGGTGGCCATTTTCAGCATTTGTTGGACTAGTGTTTATGTATGATTGTTATTAATTAATTGTTTGACAAAGAGTTGCCATTATTTTCTAAAAAACTGCATTAAATGTTAAAATAGTCAATAGTTTGAGAACCGCTAAAGTAAAGTCCTTTAAACTAAGTATAGCCGTAAAGAGAATCAAAAGACCTTCCAAAAGAAGCTATAACTCGACCCACTATTCCATTTATAACAAATTTAAAGGATAGTAATACATTTTTGAGGATAGTTCCACCCTAGCTAAGGAATGACAGATGGGGGTGGTATTATACTTTGAAAATGTTTCCTCCTGGTAATTGACGTGTCCGAGCGTTTGTTGAGCTCGACATGGCCGCCGTTTCGGTTAGCCCCCCTGTAATATATACAGTGTATCCCAAAATGTCTAAATTCATTTAAAATTCAGGGGTGTGTTCGAAAACGCTCGGACCCGTCAATTTTTATTTCAAGTTGCGCATTTTTGTACGTGAAGTTTGTATGTACAGGGTTGCTCAAAAATAAATTACGACCATCAACTTAATTTTTTCAAATGAAAGCACCTTTTTTTATTTCATTTTTGAATTTCGCGTGGAATTTTCCGTATGTTTCATGCATCATGTACTATACCTAAAGTCAACAGTTATAAAAAAACAATTCAAACTTCACGTACAAAAATGCGCAGCTTAAAATAAAAATCGACGGGTCACACCCCTGAATTTTAAATGAATTATAAAATTATAGACATAACTTTTGGGATGCACTGTATATATATAATAGTGTTAGACATATTTGGAAATGAGATAATTTCTTTTTTCGATCTATAGGGTTGCTTTTACCCTTTTTTGACGGAAGTCTCTAATTTATTATTTATATCTTAATTACTAAAACCTGTTTTAGGTACATATATTTGAAAGTGAGACAAAATTATAAACATTTTTATATCTCATTCCTTCTCTCCCTAAATTTGTGATACTAATACCCTCCAATATAAAAGCATTTTTTATGAATAAATTAAATCCGTTAATTTGAATAGTGAATAAACTGTATTACCAGAGGAACATGAGGATATTTTGATTGAACTTATACAAAAATGTTATTTTCTTTACTGAGACAAAAGTCGTGAAATACCAAAATACGCGTGCGACTTCTTTGTTAGTAAACGCAAAAAAGTCCAACCGCATGCAAACTAAAAAATACACGAATCGGTTCCACCCGATGAACCTCTCTGGTAACATTGACCCGTCTGCTGCGAGACGAACAGTGTTCTGCTTTGCTCATAGAGAAATGAATATTAAAAGAGTGTTTGAAAGGTAGCCTAAATTGATCATCAAGTTTTAAACCTTAACCTAAGATATTTAGTTCGGTTAGACGGCATCGAGGGCCAACTTCTGTCATAATTGTCATTATTATTATCGATTTTCTTTCCTTCCTTGCCATCACCCACCTTCGCATCATTGATCGTCGCCATTGCTTATTCCTTTTTATTTGGGCGTCCATTGGGTGTGTTCTTTTGTTTTTTTTCTCAACAAAAAATAGTTAAAAATGTAGCTTAAAGTCATTAAAGTGTAATTTCATCATATAGGCAGAAGCTTTTTTGTTGTTTTATTGTGTGGTTTCAGATCCCTAGGATGGGGTAAGTGCAATTTTTTTTATCAAATAGTTTCCACCATGTTGTAGGTCACCTAAAATTGTTGTTTACCATTTTAAAACTGCCCTAATAATGTCATCACCAGGAAAATTAATTTTTAAATGCAAGGAACCCACTTGTTCTAATACATACTATTGTCCTATTGAAGATTCATACAAAAATAAAATTTTCTTTAAATTTCCTGAAAGTGACATTATTAGGAGGTCCCAATGGTTTAAAATACTTGGTTTAAACCCAACCTCAACAAGGTGTTATTTATGTCAAGACCATTTTGAGGATATTTCATTTACTAGTACTATACATACTCATTTAAGAAAATGTGCTCTCCCAATTGCTGGCCCAAGTATTATTCAAAATGCCCCAGTACTGGTTGAGGCACAAGTACCTTGGGAAGATACATTGACTTTATTACCTGCTATCATAATCCAGCAATCTCAATATAATGTTCAGAATGAACATAATTATGCTAGACCACTTTTTACTAGGTCTGACGAAAGGTATCATCAGTGCTTTGCTGCTAGGAAGTACCAAAAGCACAATAAGTGAAACAACTTCCATTCTACCAGGTCACTACTCAAGGAGGTACCTCACCTCGATAAGGTGGGAGTAAGATCCAGGGATGCTCTTTGAATATTTAAGAAAAAGGACCGATGACATCTAGAATTAAGGGTATACATCAGTGTCAACTAATTTTTAATATCATACTCTCCATAAAGAATATTTTAATTACAGGATTAGTTTTTATATATTACCACTCCCCTAACATTTTTGGGTACCCTCTGTACAAAAAAGTAGGTAGTAAACGTAAAATTTTTAGGGCATATTTTTGAGAAATATAGGTCTTATGTCTGTAAATAATTAATTTATAAATTTGATAAATTGTAATTTTTGTATCATATCCTCAAAATGTAAAATGTAAAAAGCAAAATACATACCATGGAGTGTTGTGCTAAAGCAGCACAAAAACAAATTGTATCAGGATCCCTTTTAAGACAATAAATTATAAACTTACTTTACAATACTTAAATTCTACCCCTACCCTTGTTAATTTGTTGATAACAGTGAAATTAACATTGTTAGTATCGAGCATTTAATTCTCAAAATAGGACTAAATATATTATACTTAATCTCTAAAATATTGTCTTACATAATTGACCCATTAAATCTTTTTTTGATAGCGTATTGGGCTGTAAAATCTCTTTCACATTCTCTAAAAATCAGTGAAAAAGTGCAATTAACGATTTATTTTTTTGAAGGGCCTAAATGCATTAACTTAACAGCTTAAAAGTAGATTTGATGAATTCAATGTCAAAACACTAACGTATTCAATTAAAAAATGTATAAAATAAACTTAAATTACAAACATTATCACTCTTAGCCTCTTCAAAAATTAAATTAATACACTTGCACTATTTCATAATTTTTTAGAGTTTGTGATCGAGATTCACAGCCTTTACGCTGTTAAAAATTGATTTAATGGGTCAATAATTTTAAATTTCGCGCCATTCTAAAATTTTGAATAGCCGAACTAAAATAATTGACATTTGTCACAGTCGGTAAAATAGTCTGCTGTAATACCGATCCATCATAGAAATGACAGGCAGATTTCTATGACGGATCGGTATTACAGTAGACTATTTTACCGACTGTGACAAATGTCAATTATTTTAGTTCGGTTAGACCGCAACCGCACGCTGCAATCGAGTTTAGGGTAAAGATGATGCCTACTTGTCACTATGGGATTGAACCCTCTCATACTTTTAATTACTCTATGGCTTTGCTTTAGCGATGCGTTGTTGCCAAATGCTCACCTTCCCGATAAAGCGCGTTAAATCCATTTCAGGCAAAGTCACGTGCTGATGATTGCTCTTCAGTAATGGAAAACGTGTAGGCAAATTTGATTGGTTAAAAGCGATCACGTGATACTTTGTTTTGTTTTTGTTTTGTACTTACTTTGCCGTGCAGGTTATTAGTGTTATTAAAGTGGTTATTGGTTATTAGGTCAGAGTTAAAATTGAAATCGAAACTCATATATATTATATATATATATATATATATATATATATATATATATATATAAATATATATATATATATAATATATATATATATATATATATATATATATATATATATATATATATATATATATATAAATATATATATATATATAATATATATATATATATATATATATATATATAAACATATATTGCTGAATTTACCATTAGGCTATACATATTTAGTAGTGCATACTAAAGGCAATATCGAAAACAATGAGGAAGTGATAAGAATAAAAGAAGTGAAGGATAAGTCTTCTGCTGAGGCAAGTAAACAAATACACTTTTTTTTTAAACTAATATTGTTATTAAATATTTATTTATAATACTGTAAAGGCTCTGGTTCACTAGCAAATCAGTTCAGTAGCAAATAGTGCATTGGACTTAATTAAACACTTTTATTAATTTTTGAATTTTTAAAATATTATACTTTCAATAGGTTTGGCTTAAGAATTATGAGCAACACACGAAAACCAGCTGGAGAAAAGCTGCTACATATCCAAATTGTGGAAAAATTAATATTTACAAGGTTGATCTACGTTGCATTCATCTTACAGATAAAAGAGTCAAGGGAATAAGATCTACACGAAATACAGATTGTCGAGCAAAGCTTAATATTGTCATTAAAAGGTTTGTAATATTTTATAGCTAAAATCTTAACTCTATAAAAGTGTGGATGCTTTTACCTATGTTTTTACTATTTTTAGGTATATAGCTAAATCTAGAGCTAAAAATGTAGACCATCTTGTTGCTGAATGGCCAGCTATTGTAACATTTAAGGCTACGCATAATCATTGCATTATTAGTGCAGCAGTTTTAAAATATCGTGACATGTCAGATGAGACCAGGGCAAAACTTCAGAGCCTTTTTCGACAAGGTCATAACCCTTCATCGGCCTTGCATTGTTTAAAAACAGATTTGTTGCTGGAAAATCCAGAAAATTATTATGAAATTGCAGCAGATTCTCAATATGTCCCGACAATTTCTGTAGCACATAAATTGTTTGAAAAGGAGTTTTCAAAAGAGTATGGATGTTTTACAGGTAATTTTATTTAACATTTTGCTGTTACTTTAAAGTACAGAGTGGTAGATCCAGGGTTCATTTTAGGGGGGTACAACATATACATATATAAACATACAGGGTTGTACAAAAAGACATAAGGTTGTATCGTAATGAAAAAAAATATTACCGTGAGGCTGCGAGAGCTACAACTAACTAATTAACTAAAACATAAACAAATAATCAGACTGAAAAACCTGGATCTACCTATGCAGTGGTGGGCTTTAACGATAAACCTATTTTATTTTAGGAAATTTGATGTTAGAAAATTTAAAAGCAAAATTGGATGAATACACTAAAACATATAATCAAGGAAGAGCAAAGCTTTGTAAAACCAAAGATGATAATCACTATTTTGTAGTTTTGTGTACTCCAATTATATCTCGAGCTCATCAAAACAGAAGTCAAAGTCGAGAGTTGGTAATGGTTGATGCTTCTGGTGGAATGGACAAACAGAGACATCAAGTATATTTCTTTATAACACCAACAGTGGCAGGTGGCTTGCCACTTGGAGTCATCATAACTGATACTGAAAAGGAGTATGTTTTTGATGAAGCATTACAGGAAATGAAAAATATATTACCGCCTGACTCATTTTATAAACAAAGATACCCTACAGTATTTTTAACTGACAATGACCTAAAGGAAAGAAATCCCTTAAAAAAAATTTTGCTGGTTCTGTGCTTTTGTTGTGCCAATTTCTTTTTTTAAAAGCATGTTGGACTTGGTTATGTGACACCAAGCATGGCATTTTGCAATCTAATCGACAAGAGCTATATTTCATGATAAAAAACATTGTTTATGCTTTAAATGTAGAAGAAGCTTTAAAGCACCATACAGTAATTCTCAACAGTAATGTCTCAAAAAAGTATCCTCTTTTCATAAACCATTATTTAAAATTATGGAATTACAAAGAGGACTGGGCTACCTGTTATCGACAAAAATATATGTTAAGAGGTAGTAACACAAAAAATTATGTAGAGGTGGTTTTCCGAATTCTAAAGGACTGTATCCTAAACAGAGTTATGGCCTTTAGTATCATTCAGCTGGTTGACTATATTCTTACTCGCTATGAAATGTATATGGAAAAAAGACTCATAGATTTCACGAATGGTCGATACCCAAAAGCTATGTTAAAAAGGATGTTACCCAAACAAAGAGGCAATGTGTCCTATGAGATTCAGAGATATATTGATATGCAGGGTGTTTTTAACCTAATTTCTAGTGAAAATAAGAACCAATATTGGGTAGACATTATTAATGGTACCTGCTCTTGTGCTAAAGGCACAACAGGCAGTTTATGTTCACATGCATCCGCTGTGATTCTTCATATGGAAGACAAGCTTGAGAGTGGTTTTAATTTAGTTTCTGAGAATGCCAAAAAACAATGTATTACATAGCCACAGGAAAAAAGTGCCCTAGTAATTGGTTAAAGCCGCTGAAAGAAATTCCTGTCTCCGTAAGCAATACAGAAATATTTGAAAGTAATAACGTCCTTAGTAACCCAAGTAGTAACGTACTGAAGCCTTTGGAAATTCCCGAGGAAACTTATAAAAAACCCTTGAGTACTTTAATTCAAAGAAGGATGAAAACAATATTTTTGAGCTATTGGATAAAGAAAAAATGGAACTTGAAAATTTGTTTGATAGAATAACAAAAGGTGTACAAAACCAACCAAATATTTTTGTCCCAGCAGTGCAAAAAATGCTGAGTAATACGAAAAAATTTGCAAAAACAGAAACTGGTCTTATTAGTGCATTACATACATTTGGTAAATATAGTGGACTTGAACCTTTTAAAAATGGAAAGAAAACAGCACAAAATAAACAATTAAGAAGAAAACATTCCTCATTTATAGGTGTTCAACCTACAGCAATTGGTCGACGTAAAAAGTGTTTAAGCGGAAAAAAGGTAATATCAGCTGGTCGTCCTAGGCAAGGTATAAAACTTAATGTCAATTTACAAGATCACCATTACACTAAATTTAATTCTTTACCTATTAACAAAAAAACTCCACACAATTTACAAACTGCAGTTTATTTAAACAAAAGTATTGGTATTACGAAATGTAAAAAAAATTAAAATATATTCGGGTTTTAAAACAACGTCTGTATTGCTGATATATTTTAAACATTGTAACTTTTAATAGAAAAATGTGTAAATTCCTAATAATTAAAGTTTAAGTACACCGGACAAATATATTTGTATTTTAATTTGACTAAAAGTTCCTGGTCTAAAATTTTTTTTATTTGTTTACTTATTTTCGAGAGAATTTTACCCCAAATTTATATGTAACTATCTAGGAAGGTAGCTGAGTAGGTATAGTAGATATAACTACCGAGGTAGCTAGTTATATCTGTGATTTTACATTAAGTAGCCATATTTTTAATTTCTCTCACTAAAATAATAATTATTAAATAATAAAATAGTTCCTAAATATCATGTCAGTACTATATATATATATATTATTTTTTAATACGCATGTATAATATGTATCCTTACTTGCGATATTTTAGGATTATGAATAGATTTCAGTTTCTTTTTGCTATAAACAACTTAAAATGTACTAAAACGTCGAAAATTCGATTCGCAACAAACATTTTCCTAATTTCGTTTTTCTTCGTGCGGTGAATATGCATTTACTTTTTACCAATTTATTATCATCTTCGAATTTGGACATACACTTACACGAAATTCTTAACCAATCAAATTTGCTTAAATGCCGCCCATTACTGAACCCATTAGGATCGGCGAAAATGCTTGCAGCGCGTAAAAAGCGCTCCCTGCTTTACCAGCACGGACGTCACTCTCCAAGTCAATGAGTTTCGACTTTATAGAGTCGGTAGTTATTGCGATCCCCGAATGTTCAATCGCCATTATCATGGGCATATACTTCTCAGGAAGCCCTGCAAGCAAAAGCGATCCAATCCATTCATCGTCAATATTAAATCCTGTGCCCCGAAGCCACTGACTGGTCTCAATAATCTGATTTACATAATGCACCATTGAACCGCAACTATCCAACCTCGTTGATATCAAGTTTCTGAGTAAACTTATCCGCCGGGCAAAACCAGAATCGTCAAACATGGATTTCAACTTACTCCATAAAACATTGGTTGAAGTTGCTTCCTTGACGTGAACATAAAGCGATGGGTCTATCGTTAAAATTAATTTTGCCTTTGTTTTTTCATCGGCCTCAACTTGATCTGACGCTGTCCTATCTGGTTCATTCTCCACGTATTTCTTCAGCCCCTCGAGCACTAAAAAATTCTCGGCTGCAAACGCTCAATCGTCGTAATTTTCACGACCTTTTAACTTTGGAACGTTTACCAAATAACTGGACGACATTGTCTATTCACTTAACTGCAACTGCCTACGATATTAACCACAAGCACACACGGCATGGCCTGGGCCCATAACCTGTTGAAAAACGGGTTCGCGGATCGAAATAAAACGACACGCTTGCTAAGTATTCAGAACAGAACTGACAACTTTTATTCTAAGTAGTAATCGTTAATCGCACACAGCAAATAAACAACAGAGATGGAAACAGTGTAACATGTGTTACATTGTACATATTATCTAGATGGCGTTACTTACATTAGACTATTTAATAAACTGAATAGCATGGATTTATTTTAACAATGACCCCATCAATTATTGGGAACTTATATTTTCCATTCCAATACATATGTATCCTTGGAAGATGAATACATCCCATCAACGCATTCATTCCGAAAAATTTCTTTATTCGTTGAGAAGTAAAGTTGTTTTCTTTTGCATTTTGTTGCAAGAAATACTGGGAAGTGAAATTTGCGGCTGACTCAAAAAAATCATCATCCAAATATTTAGCAAAATATTCGTTTGGAGTTTTTACGATGGATGGAGTATAGTCCTCTTTTACAGGAAATTCCTTACTTCTAAAGTTTTCATGCTTCCACTGGAGAGTCTGGACATGTATGAGGAGTAAATCATCTTCTGAATCTGAAGAGCTATCAGCTTCATTTGATGCTACAATTGGGATCTTTTCGTGAATTTCAAACCCATCTCTTCATCCTCGGACTCTAAATCCAACCCAACTTCGTCTAGAAGTTGGAACAATGCCTCCTCGTCATCCCTTAGATAGTCCAAATCAATAATTTCTTTACTTTTTCCTGTAACAAAGAATTAATTGTATCCAACTTAATTAAAACCAAACTACATTAACTGCCGTGGCTCACAATTGTGATATACATAACAAAACCATTCTTGGAATCAACAATTTTAAAGATATTTTCAATCTCTAAAAACAATACACTTAATTAAAGTTTATTATACCTATTTAATATTAAGCACTTCTTTTTTCCTCTAAATTCGATAAATAAATAATAACTTACCTGCACGAGCCATTGTTGAAAATAATCTGAAACTTTTCAGGTTATGACAAGAATGCACTCCCGGCAAAATAAACGATTTGCGCATGCACACCTAAAAAATGCACTATTCACAATCATGTCGCACAGTTCTCTACCCAGATTAAACATTTTTTGATCCTTATAACACTAGTAAATAAGGAAGTCACAATTGTGACATCGGGTAGCGTAAGGGATAAGTAAGTCCTCCGCTTCTAAGTTCTCTTACAATCTTTATTAAACCAAACCAATTATCGGCGACGTTTCTATTAGATTTGGTAACAAATTTTGTAAGCTTAAGAATTACTTTTCCTTATCGGACCTAAAAATTATGATTCCTTGCATCTGTCATACACATAATTTTTATTCCGTATTTGGCAAGTTTTAGCGCCATATACATTCGAAATTTGCAACGTTCTCTAAAAGCTACGCGCATCTCGTCTATACAAACTGATTGCCTAACAGTATAATTTTTTTGGGAGTTCTTTATCAACTTATTAATTTTTTTTTAAATAGTCGCTACAGGATCGCTTTGTTTTCTTTCTTCTCTGTCAGTAGCATTGTCAAATCGCAAGCATGCTAATAAAAAAGGAATCTCTTCTGGCTCATAAAAGCTCTAAATATATTCCTGCCATTTCCTAAGTTGCAAATAAACTCTTACAACATTTTCATGATTAGACTTGAAGATCTCTGAATAAGTAAAAGACCTAAAAAGGCTTTCATCTCGATAAGATTTGTCGGGGCTAGATGACGCATTAGGTTCCGAATAATTTGGTATAATTTTATTCATTTTTTCATTTGTCCATTGATTAATTTCCTGTACCATGACCTCGGACAAAATCAAGTTCCAAATATCTTCAATTTGAGGATTATTACCAAGCTACTTCGCAGGATTTCGTAAACCGAGCAAACGCATTTATAATCGCATACGGCCATTGCTTATTCGGACTCAAAATGCCGCAAAAGTAGTGTCGGGTTGATATCCAGCGACCAAAATCGAGAACGCAGCATATGTCGTTTGCCAGCAATATATTTATAGTTGGCGCCCATTATTATTTAATCAATATAATGCCCGTATCTCCTGGAATTCTAAAGGAGTTTTAATAATTTTTTGTTTAGATATTAACAATGATTACCTAAATCAGTTTTTAGTGGGTATAAACCGCGACAAATTAAGGAAATTAATTAGAAGGAACTTCCAAAGGATTTGAATTAAACTTTTTTTCTGTAATACATAATAAATATCTAAACGGATTCGAGATCGTTGCAAGCCTCTACAAACGAAAGTTTTTTGATTAAAAATTATTGAGTAAGATGTTAGAAATGGCTATAACTGCCAAAGGATGTGGATTAAACTTTTTCTTAAAGCCGTTAGGAGTTACATAGTCCTGTATATTTTTTAACAGCTAACAATTCAATAATTTTTTACCAAAAAACTTTTGTTTATAGAGGTTTGCAAACATCTCAAATGCGTTTAGATACTTATTGTAGAAAAAAGATTTATTCAAATTCTTTGGGAGCCTTTGTCATTTCTTTAACATTCGACTTTTTAAGTAATTTTTACAAAAAAGCTTTAGTTTGTAGAGTTTATAACCACTATAAATCGATTTAGTTATTGATTGTTAATATCTGGACAAAAAAATATTTTAAAATTGGGAATTTCAGGAGATACCGGCAATATATCGATTAAATAAGTGGGCGCGGACTATAAATAGGTTGCTGGCAAACGACACATGCTCCGTTCTAGATTTTTTGTTGCTGGATATCGATCGAGCGCTAGCTCCACAGATATGAAAAAATATCTAGAAAAACAACACAAAATGGCAACTTCGGATACGTGCATTGTAAACATAGAGGTATTCTACGTTGTCAAGTTGCTTTTTTTTCATTAACTTTTTCATAAGGAATCTTTTTTTTATTTTGAAAAAATTGTTGATTACTCTAATAGTATACAGTGTGGCCCAAATTGGGTGTACATGTATGGGTATCTTGGAAACTATAAGAGATAGAAAATTGGTTAAATGGAGAAAGTTGTAGGGCATTTAGTTAGTGCCGCTTTCAGAACGATTTTATCTTTTTTCGACTTTGAAATATTTGGAAAAAATTAAAAGGTTGCATTTTTGAAAAAAGGCTGTATTTTTTTTATTTCAACGTATTTTTAAAATCTGTAAAAACATTATTAGGACAACTTTTTAAGGACGATGCATACCTGAATTCAGTTTTTGTTCTCGCCGTGTCGGTTCTGAGATTTCATCCTCAACTTCTTTTTTTCTTATGGCGGCCATTTTGTTTTTTTGCTAAATTAAAAAGATCTTTTTTTTCCCTTTAAAATGATGTATAACACTTTATGAAAATATTTCATTCTTATGTCAAAAAGTTACAAAGTTCATTTTTTGCGGAGTTGGCCATGAATGCGGAGGCCATGACTACGGAGGCGATTTGTCATATAAATGCTTTATATAAATGCTTTTTTTTTTTTTATTATTGCTTAATGATTTAGCGTCATTTACTGACAGTTTTGCAAAATATTATTTATTTGATTTAACTTTTTATCTTCTTTAGTAGTTCTTATCTTGTTAATTTTTTGTTCTTGTTCTTGTTAGTGTTAAATAGTTTTTTCGTATCTAGTTGTTTTCGTTTGTCTTTAGTGAGTTTTGTTTAAATTTTTAATTTCCGAAAATAGCCATGCGATATACCAGTGAAGACAAATTTGACATATTGGAATGTTATATTACATGTAATAGAAATGCAAATCTTGCAATCGCTAGATATTTGGAACTGTATCCTGAGAGACAACAGCCAGGTCCAAGACTATTCGCTAGGCTTGTCATGAACCTTAGATTTCATGGAAGTTTTGAAATACCGACGCCAGAAAATTATCAAAGGGACAATGAAGCTCGCGATGAAAACATTTTAGATCATTTTAATGCTAACCCGAAAACATCGACCCGAAAAGCTGCAGCTGATATGAATATACCAAGGACTACCATTCAAAGATTCTTAAAAAAAAATAAATATCATCCATATAAGCCTACTATTGTTCAAGGTTTAAGGGATACAGACTACCCAAGACGATTAGAATTTTCAAACTGGTTTGTAAGGCAATGTCAAGAAATACCTAATTTCAGCAGGAAAATTATTTGGACCGACGAAACGTTTTTTAGCAACTGCGGAGTATTTAACAGGCATTATCGTCACTTTTGGGCTACTGAGAATCCTCATGAAGTAGCTGAACGTAGACTACAAGTGAGATTTGGATTTAATGTATGGTGTGGTATGTACGGTAAGTTAATTACCCACTCCACAAAATAATTTTTAAGTAAAATGCTATAATTGTTTTTAGATAATCACCTTATTGGGCCCTTTATTTATAACCAAACACTGACGGGTCAAAGATATTTAAATCTTTTGGAAAAGCAGATATTACCTGCCGTGAGAGCTATAATACCTGAAGAACAAATATGGAGTGATGTGTGGTTTCAACAGGACGGGTGTCCCGCACATAATACTGGGGACGTTCAAAACTTGTTAACGCAAGCATTTAATAATAAACTTATCGCGAACCGCGGTGCTGTAAATTGGCCAGCTAGGTCTCCAGATATTACACCCCTGGATTTTTATCTTTGGGGATATGTTAAAAATGAAGTTTACGAATTTGAACCTCCTGCGACACTCGAACAACTAGAGGATAGGGTTCGGAATGCAGTGGCGGCTTTTGGGGTAGAGCCACAGTGCCATCGGCACGGCTCTACCTAATAAACGTTGAAAATAAAAAAAATAATTTATTTTTTAAATTTTACTTCAGTCCAAAAAAATATCTGTATATTAATATTTAATACCAATTATAAAATTAAAATACTGGAACGCAGCCAGTGCAAGATTCCGCAAATTTCGCTAATGCGAAATCGAAGAAGTAGTTGTCGTGCCAGGCCCCGTATCGATGCGTGTTACATCGAATAATCACAGCAAATGTCCTTGAAACAATGTGGTAAAGCTATGGCAAATTAAATAATTTTGGGCCGGGCTCCAAACCAATAGAATCGTTTCTAGCGAAGCGTGCGTGATATTGTTTGTTTTGATTATTCATCGGGCGTTCGCGGTTCCGTTAAAAACAATGAATAAAATTAGTTTTTTAAAAGCAAATCCATTTTCCACTTTATCATTGGAACAAAAAGTAGAAATAAAGGAGTTAGGGCGACCGTTGCCCGATTTAAATATAGAAAAAACTCAAGGTGGACAAAAAGTGCGTTCGCGTAAATTTAGTAGGAATATTTATGCCAAAAATATTTGGGTGTGCGGGTGTGATTCGTCTAATAAGCTATTTTGCTTTATGTGTGTTTTATTTGGAGGAGAGGAATTCTGGTCTCGAAGAGGAACAGATGATCTTGTTCACGTATGGGAGAAAATGAAAACACATGAAAAATCCAAGGTACACATGAACAATATTTTCAATTTTTCTATGCTTGGTAAATTTAACATAAAAACTCAGTTAAACTCGGCATACCGGAGCCAACTTATTGAAAAAAATAAACAAATTGAAAAAAATAGATATGTGTTAAATCAAATTATAAATTGCATTCGTTTTTGTGGTGCATTTGAGTTGGCTCTCAGAGGCCACAATGAAAAAGAGACATCCGAAAATAAAGGAATATTTCGGGAATTAATTAATTTTAGCTCAGAATTAGACAAAACGCCTAAGGATCATATTCAAAAATCAACAGTTTTTAAAGGGACATCCAAAATAATACAAAATGAGCTTCTAGAGTGTATGTTTGATGTATATCATGAAGAGGTGACAGAAGAAATAGGGAACTCTCCATTTGTGGCTGTTATCGCCGACGAAACCACTGACGTTGCTTGTGAGTTTCAACTCGTAATTGTTTTTAGATACTTGCATGCTGGTAAGCCTGTTGAAAGATTCTGGAATTTTTACAATCCAAAAGACCATGATGCTGAATCAATCTCCCAGTGCATACTTCAAGTTTTGGACCCTTTACTTAAAGATCACCACAATAAATTAATTGCGCAAAGTTATGATGGAGCATCGGTTATGAGTGGAGGTTTGAATGGAGTACAAGCAAAAATTAAAGTAAAATTCCCTTTGGCTAATTATATTCACTGCTATGCACATCAAGTAAATTTAGTAATGGCCAGTGCGACTTCCATTAATTCCGAGACTCGAATTTTTTTTGCAAACTTGACTAGGTTATGTTCCTTTTTTTCTGTTTCTCCTCAAAGAACCAAAATATTGGATGAAGTTTTTGAGAAAAGATTACCGCGCTCATCTCAAACTCGCTGGAATTTCCAATCAAGGGGAATAAATACTGTTTATGAAAATAGACAAGATTTAATTACTGTAATGGAAACTATCGAAAGAACATCACGCGATAACACGTCAGTTAATCAAGCCAGTGGAAATAAGTTGAAATTGCAAAGTAAAAATTTTGTTTTCTGGCTATCAATTTTCCATAAAATTATGCCTTATGTAGAAATAATTTTTAATCAGTTACAAAAAGAATGTACGGATTCGGTAAAAATAAAACAAGACTTACACAACTTTGAAAGAGCAATACAACTTATTAGGGATAATATGGACCAAATTATTCAGGAAATTGAAATAAATACAACATCACAAGGTGAAGGAGAACTACAATCAAAGAGATTGCGTACCTCTGTAGTAGAAAATACTAAAAAGCAAACAGCTTTAGAAATCTGTGATGCAATTTTGATGCAAATAAAATTAAGATTTAATTTCACTGGACACTTAGTGGCTACAAATTTATTTGCCCATGAACAATTTTCCGTGTATAGAGAATGTTTTCCAGAAAAGTACCTAGAAGAAACATGTAGAGAATTTTCTTTTTTAAATAAAAAGTTTTATATGAAAGAGAGGAACTAAACTCAATCTCAGGATCTAGAGCTGTGCCACTCTTGGTGTTATTAAACGAAGACTGCTTAAAATATGCCTTTGAGGAGACCATACAATTATTAAGTGCCCTGGCAATCATGCCTATGACGACATCGGAAGCAGAAAGGTGTTTTTCAATGTTAAAAAGAATTAAAGATCTTCTTAGGAACACAATGAAAGAGGAAAGACTCAGTGCGCTAGGTATGTTATCCGCAGAGAAGCAATTTGTTAATTCAATTAAGGACTTTTATAATAAAGTAATCGACAAATTTGCTAACAAAAAAGAATGAAGAATGGACTTTATATATCGTGTACTTTAAGTAAAACAATTCAGTTTAATTGACTATTATATTATATACTTTTTTTTAAGTTATTAAAAACAATAAAATTATTTATTTGTGTACCTTACTGTAAATATGAAAAACTGCATGTTGCCTCCCAACTAGCAATAATAGTCCCTGATTCTTGTTAAAAAGTATTCGCTACTAAAATATAGTTCCTGAATCCACTTTGCTACTTAAAATGTTACTTTATAGAACATAGTTACTTTAAAGTATAATTTAGAAGTCGCTGTCTGGTTCCTGCCACTAATATTTGTGGAAGATAAGCACCCATATATTAAGTGGCAACGGTTCACTTTCATGTAGTATCTTGGAACTACCCGAATCTTTACAAATGCCACGATAAAAGACCAGAAACTTTATAGTCACTTTTTATGGTTACAGTTACTTATAAATGTTACTGTAATGCCTCGAAATAGTTTTTGTTACTTTGTGGTAGCAATTTAAATTCCAGGGTGGTTCCGGCTACGACAATTAGGATCTTTAAAAACATAGTCGCACATATAGTTCCAAGATAGTTATTGTCACTATGGTAGGATACTATGAAGTGGCTGCCCCATACGCCTTGCCACTAAAAAGTCGCCGGGATTAAAAATCGGTACTTTAAAGCGGCCGTTACTTAATACACCCCACTCACTAAAAGAGCAAAATAATAGATCAGAACCACAAAAATATCAAAATTTTCTAATAGTGTTACACTTGTTATAAAATTTTATTATTTTAGAGTACAGTAAAATGCCAAAGGTAAATAAAAAAAAGTTTAGACATTCCAGTACCTTTTGCCGGAGAGTTAAACAAAAACGGAATATGCCAGAAAGCGAATTTCAAGAACCCGAAAATCAATTTTTGCATGATCCTGTAATGCTGTTAGATCAACATAATCCCGTTGATGAAATTTTAGAATTTCCTTCAGGTGACTCTACCTGTGAAGATCAAATTAATTTAAAACCTGGAAGTAACATTTAATCAGAATTAATTCAATGGGCTTTAAAATACTCAATTCCCCACGTAGCCTTAACGGATTTGTTAATTTTATTAAAAAATGAACTTAAGCTTGAAGAACTACCTAGAGACAGTAGAACTTCAATTGGAACACCAAGCTCCTGTTCCATAGTACCAATGGGAGATGGTCATTTCTGGTATAATGAGATCCAAAAAAACTTGTATCAGCAATCATTTTTAACTGACTTAAATAAGGATAAAGATATTTCTTCTATTTCTCTTATTCTTAATATTGATCCGCCTGCCGCACTGCCTCCGTTTAATAGTTCTCCTTTACAATTTTGGCCAATATTACTCAATATTTGCCAATATACTCAAAGTACATACATGAATACTCTAAATTAAAGCCAATGGCTATTGCTATTTATTGTGGACCAACGAAACCCCCTATTCAAGAATATTTTATTTGATTCACTACATTTATTTGACTTAGGGAGAGATATTGAATATCTCTCAGAAATGTTAATATCATATAACATCAGAAGGCCAACTGAACTTCACAGAGCAATAAGACCACTAAGGAATTTAAAATTTTGGAAAAAAATCTGAATATCGGACGTGTTTACTTTACTTGGGACCAGTACTCCTTAAAGATATTTTAGCTGGTCCAGTATATCAACATTATATTTACTTATTTTGTGCTACTACTATTTTGAGTTGTTCAGCTTATTTAAAACACATTAATGTAGCTGAGAAATTGTTATTTCAGTTTACAACAATATTTAGTATATGGCAAGGATGCTATTGGGAGCAACGTGCACAATCTGTGCCATGTTGTGAATGACGTTAAAAAATTTGGTTCTCTAACTAATATAAGTGCATATCTTTTTGAAAATTTTTTATTTAGTTTAAAATCATTAATTCGTACTGGTAAAAGGCCATTAGCACAAATTGCCAAACGGCTGACAGAAATGCAAAGCTTAAAAATAGATGCTTTTCCTGGTTTAGTAACTCCTTATGCGACAAATGAAATTTTAAAGAAAAAACCAGAGTCTTTAGCACTTGCAGGATACAGGTTATACAAAACCATTTATGAAATAGAAAATATTATGTTATCTAGTAATATTAAAAATAAATGGTTTATGACGAGTGATAATATTATTATTGAGTTAATGTATGTAATGAAAGATGAAGAAGGATACTACGTTTACGGTGCTGATATAAAAAATTATGCAGATTTTTTTATTTTGCCATTTAAATCGTCTAACATAAATATTTATGAATGTAAGCATAAAAGTAAAAACGATTTTAGTTTGCCTAAATCATACCGTTTAGACCAAATAAAATGTAAATTATTTGCAATCGAATGGAAAGACAAGCTTGTATTTTTTCCTTTGCATCATACTTTAACAACTAATGAAAACTCTGTTTTTGGGTACATAAAAATATATATTTATTTATTATTGTGATTACCCTAAATAAACACTTAACACTAAACAGGAACTAAAACAATAATTATTAAAAAAAAAAATAAAATAAATTCTTGCTCTTTGGCATATAAATCAATTAAAAAAAATCACAAAGAACATTTAAAGCATTTTAAATAAATAATAAAAACTAGCTGGGTAGCTAGGTGCATAATATTATATAATAAGAATGTTATAGTGGCCAAGGTATTACGCGGCGCGGCGCGACTCCACGATATCGAGGCGAGCGCTTCTGAAAGGTGGCGTTTTGGTTGAACGGGGAACTTATAGAAGAGTGTTACTTTATAGTTACTTTATACCTAATTATTCATAATTTTTACCACTTTATAGTAGCGTATAGAACTTTTTAGTAATTTTCATGGTATCGGCCATATTTTTTGAAAGCTTACGACGTAGTCTCCAAGATTAACTAAAAAATTATGCGTTTTTTCTCAAAATATGCATTAAAACCTTATATTTTTCATTTTTGACCATAAAATACTTTTGCAAGATACCAGGCAATGATTAAAAAAATTTGAAAAAAATTTCGTAATATTATATAATTTTTTAACATAAATAAAAAGGTTAATTCAGATAGTTAGTGCGGCGCTTCAAATTATTTTCATATAAACCTATAGTTTTAACCAGTAAACTCAATTGCGTCGATAAATTTACTTTCATATTCCTAAGAAAAACTCAAATCAATATTATGAAAAATCATAATATAATAAGTAAAATGGCTGTTTATAATTCGTTTGTCATCATGCCATTTTAAAACAATCTTACAATTTCATAAAGGTGGCGCTGGTGAAGACGTTCGAAAATGCATTAGTTTGCCACGAACTTGTGACCACGCACTAACTAGGCAGCCTCGTGGCATCTACGTATCTGGGACGAAATCATCTACTTTATAGTAGCACAACAGAGTAAATGCCTTAGTGGCAAAAACTACCCAAAACACTACCCAGCTACCCAAAATCATTCCCCATTTTAGTCGCAGCCTCGTAGCATCTTACAAATATGGGATGTGGCCGCCTTCAAATATAAATGCTAAGCAACTAGCATTTATACGGCGCCTAAGGTCGCCGTATAAATGCTAGTTGGGCTGTGACCTGAAGTATTGACATTTCCACGTAGTTTTGGTAAGTTCATTTCCTTAAATTTCAAATTTTATGTTTTTTTTTTAAATGTATATTTTTATCTACAAAAAAAAATAGAAAACTTATTGCGTTATAATTTTGATAATAAAATGTAATAATTTCGATCACTCGTTCGGTGATGATAAAATTAGATTAAGGTTTGGCCCTACCTCTCTGAACTGTCACGAGCCGCCACTGGTTGAATAACGCCAAACACTCCTGGGAAATTGTCACACGGTTGCGTTTGTGGTCGATTGTGAGCAAACGCGGCACCCATCTTGCGGAAAGCTTTCTCATACCCAAATGATCATTTAAAATTGAAACTACTAAACCATGTGAGATGCCTATGGCTTCCACAATCTCTCTCACTTTCAATCTCCGATCGGCTAAAACCATATCGTGAATTTTTTCGATTGTTTTGGATGTAGAGACCTCGACTGGGCGTCCAGAATGTTCGGCATCTTCCATGCTTGTACGGCCACATCGAAATTCAGTAAACCACTTCTTTACCATGGAAATGGATGGTGCAGAGTCCCCATAGTATTTATCAAGCTTAGCCTTGGTTTGAGTGATGGTTTTTTTCCGTAAAAAATAATGCTTAATGAGCACACGAAATTCACTTTTTTCCATTTTTTTCTCAAAACGAGTGGTAGTCTGCTATCAACAGCTATCAAACACAAGCTAAATGACGCAGCTTGTTCAAATTTTGACAGGCGTCAACTGACAGTCCTCTGTTGAGAGGAGCAGAGTTGCCATTTTCATTAAAGGGCGGGAAATTTAAAAAGTCACGAACCAATTGACCAGCCCTTGTATATCACAACAGAATTAGCAGATAAATTGGATCTTAAAAAAAAAGCGTCAATATTCCAATTCGCGGAATTAGCAGAAATTTAGTTTATGTTAAATTCTCAACTAAAACGAGAATACATTCCTCTCATGGAAAATATTTTACGGATTTGAATTTTTTAATTTTGGACAAAATTACTGAGAACTTGCCAACTATGACTATTAATCGCGAGAATGTCGACTTTCCCCAGGGTATTAAATTAGCCGATGATAATTTCAATATATCAAAACCCATTGATATGTTACTTGGAGCTGCAGTTTTTTGGTCATTGCTCTGTATAGGGAAATTAATTTAGGAAATGGCATGCCTATAGTTCAAAAAACCCATTTGGGATGGATCATTTCGGGTCCTATAAACTTAAACTTGAATTTGTCAAAGCAAGTTGTTTGTAATATAAATACTTTAGTTAGCAATTTTAATCTTGATCAGAAGGTAGAGCGATTTTGGAAAAGTGAAGAGGTTTTGCTGAGAGTAACTCAATCGAAAGAGGAACGGGAATATGTGAACTATTTTTTAAAAACAGCTAAACGCGATCAGAAGGGCAGATTTATTGTTAGTTTGCCTAAACGACAATTTTTTCAAATTGGGCAAATCCAGAGAGATAGCTTTAAAACAATTTTGCAATCTTGAGAAAAGATTGCATAAGAATCCTTCGCTTAAGAATGAATATTATAAATTCATTTATGAATATATCGAATTAGGTCACATGTCTCTGGTTTCTTCACAATTTGATGATTTTAATGAGTCAAGTAAAATTTATTATATGCCTCACCACCCTGTCCTTAAAGAGTCGAGTCTAACCACAAAATGCCGAGTTGTGTTTAATGCTTCGTGCAAAACTTCTAGCGGTCTTTCTTTAAATAATGTCTTAAAAGTCAGCCCAGTCATACAGGACGAACTTTTTTCTATAATTTGCAGATTTGGTTGTCATAATTGCGTAATTGTTGCCGAAGTAGAAAAGATGTATAGAATGGTGCAGGTTGAAGATTCAGATCGCGATTTGCAAAGAATCTTTTGGCGGTTTACACTGATTCTGATAAAATTCAGGAATATAGGCTGAATACCGTTACCTACGGTACAGCACCTGCTTCATTTTTGGCAATTCGCTCGCTTCATCAGATAGCTTATAACAATATAAAAATTTATCCTAATGAATAAGTGGCGCGTCAACAATTGAAGAGGCTCAAATTTTAAAAAACTTTATTATGAAACTTTTTAGATACCGCACATTTTAAATTACGTAAATGGGCGTCGAACAAAAGGGAGATTTTAGAGATTGCAGAAGACGGTAGTAGCTTACCTCAATATTTTATAACTGATAATAAGGCTGTTAAAACGTTGGGTCTTTTATGGAACCCCAACGAGGATTTGTTAAGTTACTCTGTTAATTTTGATCATAACTTGCGTAATCGTGTTACTAAAAGAATTATTCTTTCTACAGTGTCTCAGATATTTGACCCTCTTGGTCTGATAGGCCCTGTTGTTGTCCGAGCTAAGTTAATTTTGCAACAGTTATGGAGGAAAAAAATTGATTGGGATGAAACTGTGCTAATAAGTATTTACACTACTTTTATAAAGTTTGTTAAAGAAACTTTCGACTTAAATAGTTAAAAAATTCCGCGTCATATCATCTTACCCAATTCTATGGACATTACGTTACAGGGGTTTTGCGATGCTTCAATATCTGCTTACGGAGCATGTATTTATGCTGTATCCAGAAATCAAAACGGTGATGCCTTGGTTGAATTATTTTGTGCTAAATCCCGCATAGCACCATTAAAAACGATAACACTTCCTAGGCTTGAGCTCTGTGGAGCTGTTTTGTTGACCAATTTGATGACAAGGGTTGCTGATTCACTGTCCACAAATGTTTCTAGCTTTTACTATTGGACAGATTCGACCATAGTTTTAGCATGGTTAGCTTCCGAGCCGAGCAATTTAAAAACTTTTGTTTCCAATCGTGTCGCGACTATTTAGGATAAATCTAATATTAAAAATTGGAGATATGTAAAGTGAAATGACAACCCGGCTGATATTATATCTCGTGGTTCAAGTCCTGTAGATCTAAATTATTCTAAATTATGGTGGTCCGGTCGTGCATGATTACCTGTGGAGCCATGTATGTGGCCTATTATAGAAAAAATAAATTTAGAGAACATTCCCGATTCTCGACCTGCTAGAACTTTGAATTTTTTGGTAAAGGCTCCTGAAATATTTTTGATTAACAAATATTCTTCATTTTCAAAATTACAGCGCATATTTGCCTATATGTTAAGATTTATAAATAACTGCGAAAACAAACAATTAAAAATATTTGTTTCTTTATCTATAACTGAGTTGGACAATTCATTTACTGGTTTGATACAACTTGCTCAGTCTCAAGATTTCTATCATGAAATATCAGTTTTAAAGGACGCAAAACCTATATCTAAGAAATCCAAAATTTTGTCTTTAGACCCCTTTCTTCATGACAATATCTTAAGAGTAGGCGGTCGATTAAAAAACTGAAAATTGAGGAATGAACAAAAACATCCAGCTATAGTTTTAAATAAAAATGTGCTGTCTTTATTATTAATAGAGTTTGAACATAAAAGGCTTTTACATGCTACGCCTAAGATTGCATTGTAGTTTGCGAGATAGAGTTTGGATTATACACGGTAAAAGTACTATCAGGGATGTTATTCGTAAATGCCTTCGATGTTTTAAAATTAATCCTAGTATTGCAACTCCGAAGATGGGAAATCTGCCTGAGTATCGTGTTTGTCAAGCCTTTCCTTTTCAAAGAGTAGGTATAGATTTTGCCGGTCCGTATTTCTTAAAGGATGGGAAATCGCGAAATCGTATATTGGTCAAGGCCTATTTATGCATATTTATTTGCGTTGCTACAAAGGCTGTGCATTTGGAGCTTGTAGGCGATCTTCCTACCGAAGGCTTTCTAAATGCACTAAAAAGGTTTGTGTCAAGGAGGGGATTGCCTTCTGATATTTTTACGGACAATGGCACTAATTTCGTAGGGGCCGCCAAATTTGTAGCGGGGGTACTTACGTACTTGCCGTATGTCCACCCTCTAACCTTTGACGTCGCAGGGTATCCGTCAACCCCCCCTCACTATTTCTTTGTACAGTTATAGGAGAAAAGTCGACAAAATGCCTCGGGCACCACTCTAAGTAATTAAAGGAGCTTAGAGTCCCCTCTAGCCTCTCGGGTAAGCCTTTAGACAGTGGAGAAACCAGGTAAAGATTGAAAGTAGACTGTCCGGTTATAATGAGATCTTATTGCTCTTAATGTTTAATAATACAAATACTAATAAGTAAGTAACAGGTTTGGTTGCTTAAAACTAAATGAACAAAAGTGTCTTTAAAATCTATCAATCCCCATTATCAATTTCTATGATTAAGCACAGGTAGTTATTTGAGAAAATTTACCGGAAAATTCGGCACTCTATTAATGACGCAAAATACGATTTAAGGGACGGGGTTATGATGTTTTGTACAAGCGGTTACGGATGACATTCGTTAAGCAAAGCCGGAAACTCAACACCAATCAAGCCAAGCAATCTTAATCAATCGGTCAACATTTACCCCTGCTCTGTTGCTATACGGATAGTAATTATGACCTCACGGACTCGGTAATTACTTGTCTCTCACCAGTTTGAGAAGCTAAGTAATAATTAATAAACGCGGCTACTGCCTGCCCTAAAAAACACGAAGAAAGATAGTGTCCAAGCAGTAGTTTTCATCAATCAAACAATTAAACGGAACGGTACGGCCGCGGACAGAGCAGAAAATAAAAAGTCAATAATAAAAATTATCAATTAAATACAAAATAAATCCGCAGTGAGTGTTTCTCTGGTTGCAAACAAGAATGTAACTTTTCGCTAACGGAATTAATGAAACGTTGGTTTAATCACCCGTTTACTACCTGCCCTACAAAACACGAAGAAAGATAGTGTCCAGGTAATAATTTAACAAAACTGCGCTGCTGCCTGCCCTACAAAACACGAAGAAAGATGGGCCCAAACAACAGTTTCAAAATTAAATAAAGCGGAACGGGACGGAACGATATCAATATCAACGGATTCGATAGAGATCTTAATACGCGAGCTTGGAAGCGGCCGGTCAACTGTCAACAGGTGGCTCTTACCTAACCCAATTCACACTGTCAACGTCAAGACAAAATTAAACGTAAATATTGAAAATTTAATGGTATTGAAATATGGGAAAATTACGGGTACTTCTCTCGAAAGGTATGGTACGACCTTACTGCGACGAATGTGTATCCTTCGTGGACCTGGAACCTTTTTATACCCATCGCAGGAATTTGGATGCCGACGACTCAGGAACATCCTCGGAACCAATCGTTGGATAAAAATGCAATTGGGAAAACTTAATGAAAATAGAGTTTTTCCTCATGAAAACGGTACGGATTTATAGGCTATGACCTTATATGGTAAACAAACTTAGTTTCAGCTCTCAAAACCGGGTATTTCTAGGTGAAAACAGCGGGAAAAAAGCTGGCCACATGTGTACAAGAAAACCGGCTTTTCAGGAAAACCGCGGGAAACTGGAACATGATTTATATTACATTTTGCAACACTTGGCATGCCCCTTCATTTAACAGGGCTTCCCAAGGTGATACAAGTATAGGTGATTATTTGACAAAAACTTAAATTTATTGGCATTTTATTCCGCCAAGAGCATCTCATTTTAGTGGACTATGGGAGGCGGCAATAAAATCCTGTAAATACCATTTAATTTGCATAATGAGCCAGGCTCATCTAAATTTTAAGCAATTCAGTACTGTACTCGTGCAGGTGGAAGCGATTCTTAATTCTCGCCCTTTGCTACCCTTATCCGATGATCCTGATGACCTTGAATCCCTGACACCATCCCACTTCCTGATAGGACGAAAACTTACTTCCTTGCCACAAAGAGATGTCGAGAATATGCCAGCTAACCGACTGACACAATTTGACCGGCTTCAACAATTGGTGCAACATTTTTGGAGAAGGTGGCATCGGGAATATTTGGGAAGTCTTCAGACCAGAGCTAAGTGGAAACTTGATGGGAAACTAAGCTTGAAACCTGAAATGTTGGTTTTGTTGAAGGACGATGTGGTTACACCATTGCAATGGCCTATGGGACGAGTTATGGAAATCCATCCTGGATACGACGATGTCGTCCGAGTCGTCACGGTTAAGACTTCTAGTGGCACTTATAAGCGAGCATTTTCCAAAGTGTGTCCACTGCCTATTAAAGATGATTTTGAAAGTCGTTCCCAGCACGATGTTTCAACAGGGGCGGCTTATGCTGAGTCCGAGATCGAGCAAGTGGCAACGGCGGAATGGCCGCCCGATGACGCGATGGAGGGGAGTGACTGACCGAACACGTCAGCGGAGAATAAACAGATCAAAAAAAAAAAAAACGTCGAGATGGCGTCTCGTTTTTTAAGACGTTTTTATATTTAGTTTAATAATTTTCATTTGTTATTATATTTGAATAAATAAGATCACAGATATAACTAGCTAACGCAACAGATAAATACTCCAATAGTAAAAATGCGGGCCCCGAAATGTCAGCCGGCTTTTTGAGCGGGCTGACGATCGAGGAAATACGCAGCCCTTGTTGTCAAGTTTAGGTGAGGCAGGCAGCAGACCGCGGTCAGCCGAGTAAAAGTTTAAATAAATAGGGCGCTTTTTGGGACTTAAAGGTAGTTTGACTTTGCCGTTGTGGTTAAGTGTTTTGCGCTGATCGAATGAGTTTCTTATTTGTCTTAATGCGTTGTTTTTTAATATTTAAGACTTTTATTATTTACGAAATTCCATGTTTTTCGACTCTTCCAAAAAAACGACCTGGTGGTTCTAGATGTGAATATTTTAATTGTCGAAATTCACGAAGAAACTCTTCAATTAGAATGTTTAGGTTTCCAGTGAAAATAAAGGATTTATGCGATAAATGGATAATAAATTCTGGTAAGTAAATTTTATAATTACTCCCGACATTACTTTATTAAGTTCTTTTTTGCACTAAACTAAATTGAATTAACTCCTTTACCATTTTACTTAACTTAATTTTTTTCTATTAAACTTTTATTTTTTAATTTACCTTTACTTACGTTTTACTAAACTAAATAATAGTTAAGAAAAAAATATGATGGTTAAGCAATAATAACAACTCAATTAACTCATGAGTACTTATACAGCCAAAAAATGTATTTTTTGACATTTCAAATTGTTCAACAGTTACCCCAATATTTTTTTAAATTTTAAATAGATCATTTTAGTATATTTTTAAAGAAGGTATACCATTCCATAATTATTATGACATGCATGTCAATAGTTGACAGATTATTATTTAAAATAATTTAAAACTGATTTAAAACGATAAATATAGTGGTGGCATGGATAAGCACGTTAACGCATCTATCAATATACGATTAAATAACCATATAAAAATAGCTTTGATGCTGTTTTATTTTGTTTTGTTTGAAAACCTCTTCCAAAATCTATTGAACCACTTTTTGGCAATTACTTAATTTTTTTAGTAGCAACCAAATAAGAACAAAGATTTTTTAAAAGCAGCAATTCTGTCCCAATATTTTGATATATTTTTTCTCAAAAATCGGTCTAGAACTACCGTCCCAATACAAATTTTGTAATACTAAATGAATAAAAAAAAAGGTAATTAGGATGAAGATTTGAAGATCTTGTTTTCACGCGACGCTTCGTGTTTTGGCCACTACAATCAAATTCATATTGGCCCCATATTTATTTTTTGCATTTTTAAAACTGCTTTCATAATTTAACGTAATTTTTTTCTTAATATTAACAATCGAACAAAAAATTGAAAACAATAAAAAAAAAGCAACAAGTTAGCTTTTACTTGTTTTTTGACTACCATGAATCCCAAAAGTAAACAAATAATTTACTTTAGCAATATAAGGATTTATAAATACAAAAATATTTTTTTTTTTGCTTTAGATAGGAAACGCTAAATTGGCTACATTTTCCGAAGAAACCCTACGCAATAAATACCTTTGTATGGATCACTTCACGAGTGAGGACTTTCGTACATCCAAGCAGTTTTACCTGAAAAAAGATGCCGTTCCCAGAAACTATGCGCTTAATGAAACCAGTCCTTTTGCTACTGACTGCCCAGATAGTCTAAAAGTGTTGACTCCAAAAAGAACATATGCAAAACTGGAAACATCACTATTCGATTTTAGTCCAAAAAGTTCTTCAACAAAACGAAGAAAACATAATAACAGTGTAGAATCCGAGTTTCTCAGCAATTTATGTTCGTTACCAGACAAAATTGTGAGTCCAAGAAAATTAAAATTAAAAAAAAAAATTACACGTGTTACTAAAAAGAATAAGAATTAAAAAAAAAATATTTTTAAATTACACAGAGAAATACAAAAATCCAAACTTGCAATGTCGTCGCCCTTACCGCTTTTAAGTTTGTTATCTCCAGTGGCAAAAACTTTTGTTGAAATGCAATTAAGAGGTAAGAAACGTGTGATTTGGAATTAAAAAGAAAGAGAATTTTGTTCATGTTTTTATTATAAATCTCCGTCCGCTTATTTATTTCTGAAAAAAAAGGCATCATCTTACCAGCTATTTCAACAACTCAAAAGTGGATCGCGAAAAATGATTTTAAAACAGGCATTGATGAAGATATTCAAGTTTTTTTACAGGAAAAGGCCCAGGCAATGACAAAAAATGAAAAAAAATGTCATGTAGTATCTGATGAAATAAGTTTGAAAGAAAATTTGGAATTTAATAAAAAATTAGATTTAATAGAGGGGTTTGAGGACTTGGGCCCTTTTGGTAGGACTCAAAATTAAGCCAACCACGCTCTCGTTTTTTTATGAGAGGAATATATTCTTCCTGGAAATTTCCACTAGGATATTTTTTTTTCAAAAAATACAGTCTGTAAAGAAAACTTAAAAAATATTATTTTGTACGTTCTAACTGTTCTAGACAAAATGAGCTTTTTACCACTGGCCACGCTTTGTGATCAGGGTACCAAGAATAGAGGCGCAATGAAACTATTGGGTGTTACGGCAGAAAAGCGTTACTTTTATTTAAAAGAAAAAAAGATTATTTCTTTATATGATGTCCCTCATCTTTTCAAAAGCGTCAGGAATAACTGGCAGGCTTCAATAAGGTTTGAACTTTTAAATGAAAGTATTTGCTTTGATGTTATTAAAAAAATATACGAAATTGACAAAGCATCTCAATCAGCCAGAATGCTTCCAAAAATAACAGATAAGCATATAAATCCTCACGCCTTTGAAAAGATGTCCTGCAAATTGGCACTACAATTATTCTCAAATACTATGGCTGCAGCTGTAAAGACATCCGTTCAAAAATCTATAGTTGATGAAAAAATTGGTACTAATACCTCAAATTTTATAACCATCATGAACAATTTATTTGATGCTCTTAATAGCAAACGATTATATACTAAAAATCCTTATAACTGTGGAGTGAGTTTTAAAAACTCATTAGTTATAGATGTTTTGCAAAAAGGTAAACAGGTTTTTGAATCCATAATAAAAGTTAAAAGGTTTTAAATGAAAAAACACAGGTAAAAGAAATATCCAAAAGTAAGCCACCATGTTTTAAAGGGTTAGTTCAAACTATAAACGCCATAGAAATCCTTTATGCAGACTAAAAAAAAGATAATAATATTTTTTTATTAACTAACAGATTAAACCAAGATATTTTGGACAATTTCTTTTCCTTAGCTCGACAAAGCGGTGGTTGGAATCTTAACCCAACGGCCAGATCTTTTCGATTATTTTTTAGAATTAAAAGTGTAACAGATTTACTAACTCCTTCAAAATTATCTAATTGTGAGAATGATGTCGACAAATAATTAATTTTAAATAATATCTCTAAAAAAGAGGCACACCAAACGACATCGAAAAATAATATTGAAATTTTAGATTCCGAAACAATTAATGACATTCCAACAGTTAAAAGCAAAGAGCCCATTATCAAACACCATGCTTTGGAAGAGTGTGCAAATTCATATTATGCCGGATACTTAGTTAAGAAAGTGTTGGAAAAATTTAATTGCAAAAATTGTGCCTCTATTTTAAAATCTGATTCTTATTTAACCGATCCATCCGAAATATTTATACTAAATAAGAATTACGGTGGCCACGAAAACAACTATCTGATAAGTCCTTCTGCAGATGTTACCAATGTTGTAGAAAAATGTTGTATGTACATTTTTGCAAACGAGTTTGAAAAAATTAAGCAACAGGAATTTGTGGGCACCAAAATAAAAAACAAAATTTTAACTAAAAATATGAAGAGGTTGGGACCATTTGATCATAATTGTTACGAGCATAAGGTATTTTTGTTAACAAAACTTGTATATACTAGTTTATATAAATTTTGTAAATGGAACCGAAAAAATGTGCACAATAAAACCCAAAAAATTAATTTATTAATTATAATGTGCCTTTAACATTTCAGGTTAAAGGCACAAACTCTAACGGCAACTATTAGGTCTTGCAAAAAGAAAAGAAATTTACATTAACCTAGGCTCAGAGATGGTTCGATTTAAAAGTACAGAAGTGTTAAAAGGGAAAACAATTTTAATTGGACAAAAAAAAAACGATACACTGATTTTTTTTCTAATTAAAAATTATTTCCGTAATCTCCAGTTATTTTCTAACAAAAATTCCATTCTGGCTTTATTCTGCCAGCCAAACTGTTTTTGACTAGCCAATTTGTGTAATATTATACTTTCTTTAGTATAATATTACACAAATCTTGTTTATTTGTTAAGTTATTATTCGATTTTAAGTTTTAAGTTAAAACCTTAATATATTTTTGATTATTTTTACACTATAATTTTGCAAGGGTTTTAAGTGTAGTTCTTAGCTAAAAATATTTTCGTAACGCATGCCAAATTAATAGTAAATAAAATGTTAGGTTGGTTAATAAATATAAAACAAAATTCGCTTTCTTTGATTCAGCATATCGTCCTTACGTCTTTACTTAATATAAAATAATCACTTACTTAAATTTTGAACACTTACTAAACCACCATGCTAAAAGATTTATTGTGCCTCTTCTGTAATTTTGCCCATAAGTTTGTAATAAATAGGTAGTAACACAGATAAAACTAGCTAACGCAAGTTTTTTGAACTGCGTTAGCAAGTTATATCTGTGGTGGTAATTTATAGTTTTGTATGTATTATAATGTGCTTTTATATACCTCCTATTCTAAGAAACTATACACGATATATAATTTTGCTTGTCTTTTGTAAATACCCCATATACTTTATTGAAATATATACAAATGTTTTTCTTATACAGGCTTTTTGTATTAAATGCGGATTTATTATAACATACGGCAACGCTGCGCCGCATTTCAGTATATTTTATTAGGCGCTCGAGTCTCGGTCAGGTGCGACCGTCGATTTTACGGGGGACAAGCTTTGCTATTCGAATATTTATCTGTTGCGTTAGCTAGTTATATCTGTGATAAGATTTACGAGATAAGAATTCGATTAGTTTATTAATCGCACAATTTAAATTAAACTTTTTTCTGTAATACATAATAAATATCTAAACGGATTTGAGATGGTTGGTTGCAAGCCTCTACAAACGAAAGTTTTTTGATTAAAAATTATTGAGTAAGATGTTAGAAATGGCTATAACTGCCAAAGGATGTGGATTAAATTTTTTCTTAAAGCCGTTAGAAGTTACATAGTCCTGTATATTTTCTAACATCTAATAATTCAATAATTTTTTACCAAAAAACTTTGTTTATAGAAGTTTGCAAACATCTCAAATGCGTTTAGATACTAAAAGATTTATTCAAAACCTTTGGGAGCCTTTCGAGTTTTTATGTAATTTTTACAAAAAAGCTTTAGTTTGTAGAGGTTCATAACCACTATAAATCGATTTAGTTATTGATTGTTAATATCTGGACAAAAAAAAATTAAAATTGGGAATTTCAGGAGATACCGGCATTATATCGATTAAATAAGTGAGCGCGGACTATAAATAGGTTGCTGGCAAACGACACATGCTCCGTTCTAGATTTTGGTTGCTGGATATCGATCGAGCGCTAGCTCCACAGATATGAAATAATATCTAGAAAAACAACACAAAGTGGCAACTTCGGATACGTGCATTGTAAACATAGAGGTATTCTAAGTTGTCAAGTTGCTTTTTTTCATTAACTTTTTTATCAGGAATCTTTTTTTTATTACTCTAAAAGTATATATTATTAGTCAGCAAATAAACGACACTTTTAAAGAGTAAACTTTTTACCTGTTACAAAATACAATACATATATTGAATGAAAAATTGGAAAGTCGATTTGACATAATTGTCTGAGAGATGGTGAACTCAAACAACCTCGAATATGGTTTGCAGCTAAGCTTATTCTAGATATTCATTGTTCTAAGGGAAGAACCTATATCACCTGTTGCAGACAATATACCCAAGCGTCGGTTACAAATCGACAAAAACTAGGCAATTCGCTATACTCACAATTGAGAATGTTATTAAGAATCTGTCAAATCGAGTGATCGTATCGAGTCGTGATTTTAGAATCCCAATGATGGTTTAAAAATAATGTCAATGAAAAAAATTAATTTAGTTCGTGACAGGTCACACGTCAAACGTCAGCGTCGTCAATTTCATTACCGTTATTTAATATATTTTTTGTTAGCAACACTAAAAATATCCAAAGTAACCAACATCAAAACGACATAAGCACTATAAAAATGTCGGCCACGCCTGGTGGTCATTTTTGGGTATCGTGGGCATATGCATTAGCAGTCCAGGTATATTTATTAGGTTCGTGGGAATAGCAGATGAGAAATTATTATAAGGAATTCTCTAACCAGATTTACTCCGTTGCCCCTAGCAAATATCCATCCCATCGACTGACGATCGGCGCGTCAAAGAACGGCGCAGGTTTAATGGCGGCACTTCTTATGGACTTGAATTCGATTTATTATTTTGATATATATACGGCTGCTTAAAGGAACACTTTATGTATAATAACCTATGTTAGGATTAATAGCAAAAGTAATTTCGGCTTTTTTATAATAAATTAAATTTATTGTAACTTGTAGACAAAAAAAAAATTCAAAGAAATTAAGAATACTGTTTTTGCTACAGTCTACTGCAGTCTAGTAGTAATATGTTTTCTGCGGCTGCGTCGCCTGGCGGTATACACGAAATTTTCGTTCAGACTACTGTGGTCTCACACAAGAAATAAATGTCAAAAATATTATTTTAAAATTATATAAGTGTTATTAAACAACGGTACCTTAAGGAAAGCATCCTGCTCAAAAACCCACTGCATGTGCACCAATACGCCTATCAGGCGGGCAAATCCACGGGCCTGGCTCTACACCACCTCGTGAGGAAGGCGGAGGGTGTTCTGGGTAGTGGCAAGGCCCGCCTGGGTGCGCTTCTAGACATTGAAGGGGCATTTGACAACACCACTTTCGCAATAATCTGCCAAGCACTCAAGAGCCGCGACTCAGAACCCTGTTTGGTTGGATGGATAGAGACCATGCTCTCGCAACATTATGTGTCTGCCCAGCTTAACCGCAGGGAGGAGTATTGTCCCCTACCTTGTAGTCGACAGCGCTGTCGACCTTGTAGTCGACAGCGTGATAAATCTTTTAAACATTGCTGGTCTGTACACACAGGTCTACACTGACGATCTGGTAATCCTTTGCCCGGGGAAAGACGTCGTCTCAATGCGGGAAGGGTCCCGCATTGAGACGGCGTATATCATATGTATGTGATATCATATGTGACGATGTATATCATAGGGATGATGAGAGCCCTGCATATGGTGGACATATGGTGCCTCTCGGGAGGTCTCAGGATTAACCCCAAAAAAACAGAGCCCCTACTATTCATGAGGAGACATAACTTTGGCACGCCCTCTGTTATATGTCTAGGTCGCATGCAGCTGCATTACTCCAGAACAGTTCGATTTCTGGGAATCAAGTTAGATTCCAAACTCTCCTGGTACGATCACGCAGACACCAGAATCAAGGCGAAAGGCCACCTGCGCGCTATGGGCCTGCAGGCGGGTTTTTGGCAATACCCGGGGTCTGTCTCCTAAGATCCTCCACTGGATCTACTCGGGCATTGTTCGATCCCTTCTCACAAACGGGGCGTCGTTTGGTGGCCATGTACGGAGAAAGCGAAAATTCGTGCTCAACTGGATAAAGTCCAACGCCTTGCATATCTTAGCATAACGGGTGCCATGCGAACGGCGCCAACTAGAGCGCTTGAGACTCTGCTGAGCCTTCCACTTATGGACCTCGTTGTGTAATTCGAGGCAATAAGGACTGCGTACAGGCTATACGTCCTCGGCGAACTACGTGCTGGCGAGACCGGTCACGCAAAAATTTGGTCACGGGCCATACAGGAATGTCCTCTCCTTCTGATGGGCAGTGACTGCATGGCTCCAGTGATAGTGGACTGCGAAAGATTCGTGAAGCACATTGCAGGCAGAGAGGAGTAGCAGCATTCAACAGACCTGCATTGCTTAATAGGGAACTATCTGGTACACAGATGGGTCCAGAATGAATAACAGAGCTGGATCAGGGTTTTGTGGTGGGATCCCACATACCAGTAGGGCATACTCGCTGGGGGAGCACGCTTCTTTCTTCCAGGCCGAAGTATTCGCTGTATTAAAATGCGGACAGAAAATCCTAAGCTGCGGATACCGCAATACAGTCGTATTAATATGCTCGGACAGCAGAGCTGCTATTAAGGCTATCACGGTCGTAAAGGTAAGCTCTAAACTTGTACTAGAGTGCATAAAAGTACTGAAAAAACTGGTGCAGGTTGGCTGCAGGGACCAGCTCGTCTGGGTACCTAGCCACGCAGGTCATGTAGGTAATGAGGAAGCGGAATCTCTTGCCATACTGGGATTCGCGAATTTGCCGATGGGGCCGGAACCCATAATTGGTATCGCGAAATGCGTAGCGGTCACGTCAATGAAGGATCTGCTGGACAAGTGGACCCACCGAAGATGAAGTCCCCTGTTATGAGACAGGCCAAAGCGCACATAGGTGGGCCCTCTACCTCTCTCACCAAAAAGCTACTACACCTAAAAAGACGCAAAATTCGGCTACTAGCAAGTCACTTAAGAAGCCATCTCCATACAATCGGTATTACGGAGAACCCGGAATGCCGGTGGTGCTGGGTGGAGGATGAAACCGTTGACCATGTGGTCGGGGAGTGCTCAGCACTCACGCGCGCCAGGTTGAAATACTTGGGTAATCCTAAAACCTTCAGTGCACCGAGTGACTTTAAATCCTTCGGACCAGAGAGCCTTGTTGGTTTTTCTAAGGCCGTTAGGCTCTGGTAACCCCTGGTGGGGCATGACGGGTCCATCAGGAGACCTATATGCACAACTGCCTCTGGCAGCCCAATGTTTTGGCAATTTCAGGATTTTAATTTTTGTTTCTTGTTTTTTTGTAAATTTTTATTTAATTTTTCTAGTGATAACTGTACATACTGTAATAATTTGGTTATATATTTATATCACATTTTTCTAGCTTTAATATCTTCCCCTTTTTGTATTTCATTCCTATTTGCTACTAATTATTACTTTTAAGATTAAGGTACTTTTAATCACTTACTTGCGTTTAAGTGCTAAATATTTTATCTAGTAGATTTTTTCTTTTAGGAAGCTGTTTTAACAAATACTAAATGAGTACTGCTATACTAGTGGATTTCTTTTTTCTCTTTCTTAATAGAGCTTGTCTTTATATAGATAATAGACAGTTAACATAAAAATTACCTTTAATATTCACTCAAGCATTAGAATTTTACAATTTCGTAAGCAAACCACAGTTGATAATCTTTATTAAAGTCAACACTGTAATTTGTCACCTAAATCGAAATTTAAAACAAAACTGTACTTTTTATGGCGAAAATTCCAAAGTTTGGAAACCTACTTTTAATCCGAATCATCGAACATTTTCAATAAGTTGAAAGTTTCATTCCTTTCTCCCGGACTAAAGCAGTATTTATTGTTCTTTGCAGGAGAGTCCACATTTCGGCGACCACTTTATCATTTTTAAGTGGCGAGTTCGAGGTGGAGCCAGCATATGGCGAAAAACGTGAGGAGGCGCTAAGGATTGCAGGATTAAAAACTTATTTTATTGTTAAGGTCCTAAAGCCGGTAAGTATTTTGTGATTTATAAAGGACTTTAAATCGGGTGGGTTAAATTAGAAAAAAATTGTCGATATTATTATATAAACTTATTTTTGTTATAATTGCCAGTTTGAACCCCAAAATGATGTACAGAATGGTGATACGACTGTGGCTTCTACCGATGTTACTTCAATAAGTCTTACAGTAACGGATGAGAAGAATGTAAGTATTATTCAATTTTATGCTCACTTTAAAAATTACATTTTCTTTTTTTAACTGTTTGGACCTTATGGAAATAAAGAATAACGTCACTTTATTGCTAAGCTTGATGATCTAGATATCTTTTCCTATTTCTTTCGTCTTCAATTTTCATTTGTATTTGTTCCAGTCGCATTATCCTAGTCGATAGTCGTTCATTTTTAGTCCTATACCATCTGCAAATCTAATGTTCGGTCTAGATTAATTTATTCCCTTATCTAACAAGTTCAAGCCTTTAAAAACATGCTCAATTTCATAACGTGATCAATTTCATCTTTCTGGAGCATTTTGATTGGTATTCTTGAGGTATTTATTTCCTCGAGAAAAAAAACTGTGTCTCAGTAATGTTTTTTCCTTCTCATTGTCAAGGACGCACCATTCAAGAGCCATCTGCATAAAAACGTTTGCTGTTAGTCAGAGAATTGATTTCTTGCTGTTAAAACTTGTACGTTAATAAGTTTATTTCTTTTAAAATGATAAAGTAGTTTATAATAAATTGAAGTTTATTATTTCACATCAGAAGTGGGATTTAGTACTTTTAAGTGTTAGTGAACCGTTACTTGCCGTTGTTTGTTTGATTATTTTGTGACAATATGGGTAAAAGAAAACATCGTCATTGTGCAAGACACATTAGCTCGAGTTCTTCAAGTGACAGTGACACGAGACGTGTTAAAAGAAGCGCTAAACGTTCTTATACCCCAGAAAGTTTGCCTCCAATCCAACCTCAAGTGGACACAGGTTTGATAGATTTAGTTAAGATGATAAGTACTGAAAAACGTATGGCCATGTCAATAAAAGGCGTTGATATTAGCGAGTTTAATCCTATCGTTAGTAACATTAATTTAACGATCAAATGAACTTACCTGAAGTTCGATCGAAATTATATTAGTCAGCCAGTCCAAAGATGTTAATTATTTTACCATGTAGTCCACCTTTTCGCGCTACTATCCACAAGATTTTAAAGTACAATTTCGCTCCGTATTCCCCCATCATCGCACCAGGCTCTAGGCACTCTTTCAAATAATCCTCATTCTGTTAAAAGTAGCCCTATAGTTTTTGATTCATAACCTTCGGGTGTCGTTGGGAGGGAGATTAACATCTTTGGAATGGCTGACTAATATAATTCAGGTAAGTTCATTTGATCGTTAAATTATATGTCGTCAGCCAGTCCAAAGATGTTAATTATTTTACCATGTAGGATGTTTAAAGATCAATCAAAGTTATGAATTAAAACATCATAATCATATCAAATCCAAAATTATGTATATAGAAGACCCATTTTATTTGACAAAACTTCCATATATATAGATTAAATGCTTACAGCTTAAATCCAGTCCGCAACTTAATTTTAAATTAAAATATTCGCATTTATGCATATGTTAAATAAAAATATACATTTACCTGTGCAACAAAAAATATTTAAGTGTAGACGGAAAACAAAAACAAAATATAAACAAAATAACAAATTAACTGTTAAAAATGCTAAAAGCAAATTGGTCTCTTTCTATTAGAGGCCGATCATAAAACTTCGCAAAGGTACTCGAACTTTTGCTCCATCCAGCATCGATAGATCTTTAATAAGATCTATCGATACGCCAGCTCTTCGAACTGTAGATGTCGAAGCATGCCTTTCTAAGTGCGATGTAAATATATTCGTATCAATACCAGCTAGATCTAAGGTACATTTTACCCAACGACTGAGGGTTGGTTTTGAAGCAGTCTTATGTGGCTTTTGAATGGTTATAAATAGAGAGTCACTATCTTTATTCCTCAGATTCTCTGTAAGTTTCAAGTATTGATGTAAGCAAGAGAGATTTGGCAATTCTTCAAATTTTGGTAGATGAAGGTAAGGTTGCTTTATATTTACACCGGACGTTTTAATTCTATATTCAATTAAAATTTGAAGTCCTCCTTTGTAAGGTCTAATATTTGGAACTCTAATAAGGCTAATGGTTTGTAGCCTTTGACCGGTAGCCAGTATTAAAAGAGTGACCAACTTATAAGATAACTGTTTTAAATTCTTGGCAGGTTTTTTGTCGAAATAATCAAAAATAATTTTTGGATCCCAAATAGAATTATAACGAAGTGTTTGGGGCCTCATCCTCAAAACACCCTTCATAAACCGTTTAATTATTGGGTTTTCTTCTATTTTATTAGGCAAAATTAAAGATAGTGCTGCTCTGTGAGAGTTAAATGTAAAATTAATAATGAATGTATAATTAAAAAAGTTAAATGCTGTTAAGTCTCTGGAAGCACAGTCAGCTGATGGAATATAGTACTAAGATAAAGAGGGGATTATTTTTTGTATATGATTTACCCTGTTTCCCACAAACAAAACTCGCCAGATTGCTTAAAAGAACCGCACCTAGTAATTCTAATCGAGCTAGAGTTTGACGATTTGAAATTGGTGCTACTCGAGACCTTGCGCAAACCAAAGATACAGAAATTTGATTACCTTCTTCTACCCGAAAATAAACTACTGCGGCGTAACCTTTGTTAGACGCATCACATATGGCTATGATGTCACAAGATCTGTTTGCAAGACTAATTTGCCTTGGAAGTTTAAACTCTGATAACAGCGGAAGTTCAGATTTTAACTCGCTCCATCACTCTACTAGAGGTTCTGGAGGGGTATCATCCCAACCTATTTTTAAGAGCCATAGTTGTTGCATAATGTATTTAGCTACTAATAAAATAGGACAAAGAAAACCTAAAGGATCAAATATTCTTCCTATGACCTGCAAGATGGTACATTTTGTACATTCAGATTCATGTGGTTTGTATTGATAAATAAATATGTCACTTTTTGGGTGCTATTGAAGGCCTAAAACCTTGATAAAATTTGGTTGTTCTTTACCAAAGGAAAGAGACATTTGGCGGTCAGATTCAGGGACTGTAGCTAATAATTCTGGACAGTTTGAGGCCCATTTGGCCAACTGAAATCCACCAGATTTCAATAAGTCGATTAGCTCCCTTTGAAGATCAAGGGCTGAAGAAATAGAAGGGCTAAATCCGAGAACATCGTCAAAAACATATATAAATTTTTTTTTAAATACGTCTTGCATCGGGAAAGTTTTCCTTTTCACGTTCCGCGAGTTCATTAAGGGTCCTTATGGCATGAAAAAGTAAGCTAGTCACTCCAAAAGTAACAACCAAAAATTGAGGTTGTAAATTGATGCCTTGGAAGACCAAGACGGCGAAGACAGATTTCTGCGACAAAGCAGTTTTGACTGCCATTGTCAATTAGAATTCTTATGAGTTGATAATTCCCTTTACCATCCATTATCTCTATGACAGCTTTAGCTAGAAGAACAGTACCTTGAATAGCAAAGGTATTACCACAATGGGTATTTAGATTATCGTTAGTTTGGTGGGTTGTCTCAGAATTAGTAGTAGAACAAGAGGGTAGGTTTGAAGCATTAGGTTCGGAAATATTTTTAGACATATGAATTAATGTATGGTGTTTACAATTGCATGTCTTACAACGATATGTTGAAGAACAATTTTGAACAGAATGAGATAGGTGTAAGGAGTTTAAACAAAGTTTCGTCTGCTTAACAAATGAAAGGCGATTTTGCGAATATTGTTCTGCGAATTTTGTGCATTTTGTAAGTACATGTAAGGCATTACAAAGAAAACACTTAATGTTAGGATTAGGTAAAGCATTGTTATTAGATACGTAGGCTGAAAAGGCAGTAGCAGGTTTATTATTGGATTTGAAATTCGGGTATAGTCGCCTTCGCTCTTATCGTGCGGGTTCAAAGGTCACCACGTAAAATGAATCAAATTGAAAAATCAGTGGCTGCCAAAATGTTATTTCCTTGAGAGTTTGACAATACATTGAACGCCGTCATGTGACATATTAAAGCCGCGTATACACCTTAGATCATAATTATTAACTGACGTGATGCCTTTAACGCCGTAAAAATGTCTACGTATCCGAGATTCGACATGTAAAACATACGTTGGTTATTTCCTTTCATGACGTAAAAAAGCCCATAAGTATAAAGCCCGTTGGGTATACGCCTTATCGGTATATGCCTAGAATCCCCGATATTCTGCAAAGTTGCCAGACATTTCATTTAAAAATGGTTGTTACCTAAATTTTTGAGAAATTAGTATACGATTTAGCATGACCCTATGTATGTGCATAACATACTAATTTGTCGATTTCAGGGCACAGCGTCTAATTTTTAACGATTATTTGATCTTGTCTTCTTCTTTGTTTATGCGTGATTGTGTTTTTTTGTAATAATTATTGGGAAACTATACATTTTGGTATAATGACAAACAATTAATTTGTCTTGTGTGTGATGCAGTGCAGTCAGAGACCAGAAAACTACTTTCTTTGTTTAAAGGCAAGTTCATGTTACAATCTCACTTTTAAAATGACATTTTAATTTTATGATTTATTATTTGTCGTTCGACCTTTCTTTCTTCGTTCTCGTTCTTTAAAATGTCGTTTTCTTATGAATATTTATTTATTTACACATTACAAGGCAAAAAAAGATTGAAACTTTAAAAAAAAATGGAGAATGCTATACGTTGATGCACAGAAAATTAAAAAAGTTGTGTTATCTTTTCTTTTATATCAGTTAAAAGTTAAAAAAAGATAAAAAATAACTAAAAAAAAAACTGGTGAATGCGGCGGGCATTTCTATCTCCCAGGGCATTCACCAATTTATTTACTTAGCTTTTTTTTAAAAAGATAAATACGAGGAGAGCCACGACAGTTCTTTAAAATGTCGTTTTCTTATGAATATTTATTTATTTAGACATTACAAGGCAAAAAAAGATTGAAACTTTTAAAAAAAATGGAGAATGCGCCGGGCATATCTATCTCCCAGCGGATTCAACAATTTATTTACTTAGCTTTGTTTAAAAAAATTTTTTTTTGTACTTTTTAATCATACCTAAATAATAAACGAAATGCAAAAAGAAAACTAATTATTTTAATAACGAAAAAGAAAATAAGGGATTGCTTAGAATGTACAAGAAGAAGTAACTAAAGCGCTTGGAATTAGTTTAAGAATGGTGCAAAAGGTTGTATATCGTCGGCTGAATGCAAAAACTAGGCAACTATTTTTTGATAGTTTCGAGAAAATGGGCAAAACATTATAAGCGATATAATTAGAACTGCTCTGCAGTAAATGTATTTAATAAAATAGCTTAATTTTTTTGTAAGTTCTTTATTATGATGAAAACATTACATTTAGTACAAAATTAAATATATATATATGTATTATGCAAGGAAAAATAAATATATTTAAAAATAAAACTAAAGATATCTACTTTTTGCACTAATTTTTTTCCCTCTTTGTATGTACCTGTACGTGAAAGAGAGGCACAATACATAATTAAAATAACGTAAATTAAAAGTTTTATCCTTTTATGGTTGCTTAAAGTAAACAAAATTGCTGTGATTAATCATCTTCTTCTTGTTCCCTCCTACCGTGGGGTAAGTTATGGTAAAAATCAAAATAATCACGACTTAATGCTAGTGGGTTTGTAGAAAACAATGACATTAGGTCATTATATTTTTGCTCAGTTATGGGATGGCCCTGTGGATAACAAGGTAGAATATTGATTGACTGCCTACGTAAAGTTTTTTTTTACAATCCACCTCTCTAAAGTTTGTTCTGTCAGGCTTAATACTGTACATTTATTCTAATTACGACAACCCTGAATATCCCTACGCCAAGGGCGACTCGCTATTGGTCAGCGGCAGGTGGCCTGATCGGGCTGGGGATAGGAGATTTGGGAGGGGAGTTTTTGACCGTCCTCGGTGCTTTATGTATTCTCTTTCGAGGTTAATAAAATATCATAAACTAACAACTATCGAGTTTTATTAAAAGAACCCAACAGAACATGATGGCAGCGGTGATAGTGTTGGTGGTTTGTGGTGTTTACGTAAGTTATGTAAAAGTTACGTAAAAGGTGGCGAGCGTTTTGTTGCTAACCGTGGATCTTTCCTGGCGATATCTCTATCCACGACGCTAAAATGGCTACTACAGCAGAGGATGCAGCGACAACCACAACAGTTGTGAGTTCTCAAGCACTTTCCGTGCCGGTGTCTCCACCACAACAGTTTGATTTTTCAATGCCTCAAGCATGGCCCCAGTGGCGAAAACGTTTTGAGCGCTTCATGTCAGTGTCTGGACAAAATGCAAAGCCTGATGAAGAAAAAATTAATATTTTAATGTATATTCTTGGCGAGGAAGCCGAAGAAGTTATGCTGCAATTTGTGCAAGTTCCTGAAATCTATGCAGCGACAATGCAGGCCTTTGAAAATCATTTTATTCCCCGCAGAAATCTAATTTTTTAACGCTATACATTTAATAGTCGATGCCAACAGCCAGGTGAGCCCATAGAGTTATTTATAACCAGCTTACATTCACTTGCAGAGCACTGCCAATATGGCCAATTGAAAGATGAATTGATACGTGATCGTATCGTCGTGGGCATGCTGGACCGCAAAACCAGCGAAAGACTGCAATTACAGTCAAATTTGAGTCTTCCGGACTGCATCATAGCAGTAAAGCAGGCAGAGTTGCAAGAGAAACAGAGTAAGGAGCTGCGAGGAGGTGTGGTGGCCGCAGTCACAAGGAGCCAGGTGGCTCACAAGCAGAATTATCTGCGAGAGCACCATGATGACGTCAGTGATCCTGTTGCGGTACAAGGGTGCAATTCTCGAGGAGCAAATGCTAAATCTTTCCGTTTTTCTGACAAAAACGGGAGAGAAGAGGAAAATAGGAAGAATGGTGCCAGGAACTGTCAATTTTGTGGGTTAGCAGAGCATTCCAGGGAAAAGTGTCCTGCCAAGCAATCAACATGCCGTTCGTGGCAAAAAAGGGCACTGGGCTACTGTTTGTCGAGGGAAAAAGGTTAGATCTATCCAATATGTTGTAGAAAGTAGTGATTGTAATACAAACTCTACTAATTTATGTTGTGAAAATTGTTCTAACAATATTAGCCCTTCAGGCCAGTTTCTAGGTTCAATTAAAATAAATTTAATATCGCAGAATCAGAAAGAATGGTTGATTTCTTTAAAATTGTTAGAGTTAAATAAAGAATTTAAATTCATGATTGACACTGGTGCTGACATAACTTGTTGACCTGTTTCTTTATTAGATGAAAATGTATTTCAAAGATTACATAAGACTTCTAGAGTCGTGACAGGCCCTTTAGGAAAAAGATTAAATATTCTGGGCGTTATGCATGGTACATTAAGTAATTGCAAAAATAAATGTTTCACTGATATCTATGTCATTGAAGAGCTATGTAAACCCATTTTGGGTCGATCGGCAATTATTGATTTAAATATATTGCAATTTGGTGATGGATTTAGTACTGTGAATTTTTGTAAAATCAGAACAAATTGAGCAAAAGTTTCCTACAATTTTTGATCAATTGGGCACTTTCAAAACCGAATTTAATATTAAAATTGATAAAAATATTCCATCATTCATACAATCAGTTCCAAGAGTTGTACCCATTCCATTACTTAAACCTTTAAAAGATGAACTCGAACGTTTACAAAAATTGGATATTATAGAAAATGTCGAGTATCATACACCATGGGTCAGTCCTATTGTTATTGTTTGAAAAGATAATAATAAAATCCGTCTTTGTGTTGATTACACTAAATTAAATAAAGCCGTGATGCGCATGTATTTTCCTATAGGGAAAGTTGAAAGAATTCTTGCTCAAGTTCAGGGATCTAAGTACTTTAGTCGTTTAGATACGACCTCTGGATTTTATCAAATTAAATTGGGTAAAGAATGTCAGGATTTAACGTGTTTCATAACACCATTTGGACGTTTTAAATTTAAAAGGTTGCCATTCGGTATAACCTGTGCTCCTGAATATTTTTCTATGTTAATAAATAAAATTCTCAAGGGACTTGATAACGTAGTATCCCATATCGACGATATTCTTATACACGCACCGACTATTGAGGAGCATAATAAAATTTTAAATGACGTTTTAACGCGAATTTATAATGAAGGTATAACCTTAAATAAAGAAAAATGTCTTTTTGGTGTACAGTCCTTAGAATTTTTAGGTCATTCCATATCAGGTAAAGGAATTTCTATTGACCCCGAGCGTATAAGCGCGATTGTCAAATTTCCCGAGCCTTCGGATAAAAATGAACTTTTGCGTTTTTTAGGTATGGTTAATTTTCCATGTCGATTCATTCCTAATCGATCTGATGTCTTAGAACCTCTTACTTCCTTATTAAAGAAGAATTTTTTTTTTCTTGGAATCTCGCTCAAATACAGGCGTTCGAGAAAATTAAAAAATTATTACAAGAGAGTCCTTGTCTTGAATATTTTGACCCCAGCCAGAAGATTATCATCTCTGCTGATGCTTCTTCCTTTAGTATAGGATCATGTCTTATTCAAGAAAATAAAGAGGGAAACAAAAAAGTTGTCTGTTATGCTTCTAGATTGCTGTCTAAAACAGAGCGGCGTTATGCTCAAATCGAGCGAGAAGCGTTAGCTTTAACATTGTCATGTGAGAAATTTTCCGAATATGTCTATGGTTTAAAAGTTCTCATTGAGACCGATCACAAACCGTTAGTTCAAGTTTTACAAACTAAAAATATTGATGAATTGACTCCGCGTCTTCAGAGGTTTAGATTAAGACTTTTAAGATATGATTACGAAATTTATTATGTTCCAGGCAAAGATTTAGTCATTGCGGACGCTCTGTCCCGAAAATTTGAGAAAAACTCTAAATTTCCTGAAAATGACGAGCTAGCCTTAGAGACAGACACTTTTATAAACTTAATTACTACAAATTTCGAAATTAAACCGTATTTCTTGGAAGAAATTAAATCTGAGCAAAATATAGATCCAACTTGTTTAAAACTAAAAGAATACATTTACTCAGGTTGGCCCCAAAAAAATAAAATCGACCCAGAACTTTCTAATTATTTCCAATATAGACATGACATTTCAGAATGTGATGGTTATTTATTACGTGGTTCACGATTAATAATTCCTCAGTCTCTTCAATCGAAAACTTTAGGTTTCATTCATCAGGGTCACCAAGGTATAGTAAAGTGTAGAGCTAGAGCCAAGTCTTCAGTTTGGTGGCCAGGACTATCTACTAAAATAGAAAATTTAGTTCGCAATTGTCCACGTTGCATTGAGTTCAGATCTAACATAAAAGAATCTTTCTGTAAAGACGATTTTCCAGATCGTGCATTGCAAAAAATTGCACTTGACTTATTTAAATATGAGGGAACGTGGTACCTCATTGTAACTGATTATTTTTCTAGATTTTTCGAAATTTTCAAACTTCAGAGACTTCAAAACTTTCAAACAGAGATTGTAATTATCACCAAGTTAAAAGAGTTATTTGCTAGATATGGTTTACCAGAAGTAGTACGTTCAGATAATGGACCTCAGTTCCAAACTGAATTTCAAAATTTTGCTAAAAGTTTTGACTTTGCGCATGTAACAAGCAGTCCTAAATATCCGCAGTCTAATGGGTGTATCGAAGCTGCGGTTAAAGTTGCTAAAAATCTTATAAAAAAAGGTGATGATTTGTTTATATCTTTGTTAGCTTATCGGTCCACCCCTCTGGAAAATGGCTTCTCTCCAGCAAGTTAAATGTAGTCAACACGAAAATAACTTTTTTTAAAAATTATTTATTTGAGAGCGAAATTTACAACTTAAAATCTAGCTTAACATGAACAGTAACTTAATAGTAATGTAATTAGTTTTTTAATGGCAAGGCAATATATATATTTATAGTGTTGGTTTGCTTAGTAATCAAATAAGTAAATCAATAGGTAATTGGTTAGCTGAATAGGCAGATTGGTAGCGTGTAACTCCTCCCTTCGTAGCGGTGAGCCTGGGGATGCAGGGGAACTTAGATGACGATTTGAGGCTGACTGGTTGTGGCTTCGGGTGAAGGAGAGCGGTTGGCATCTTCTAGAAATTTGGGCACCATCTTGAAGTATTTCGCGTAGACTTGGTACCCAATGAAGCTGAGAATAATAATATATATTAACAGGGTCCAAATGCTGATGGGCTGTATATGAAGAGGTCCGTTGAAGAGTAGGGCTTCCTTCAGTTGTTCCTTTTCTTGGGCAATAATACTGGGTATATTTTCAATGTCCTCAAGGTTTAGTTTTATCCATTTTAAAGGGCGGGATTTCTATATAATTAGGATTCAGATTGGCTTCAAAGATGAGTTTAGGCAGCTGAATGTTCTGGAATTTTGTTTGTTCTTTCAGGTGGTAGTTCCTAAGGAGGTGACCTTCTATTTGGATGGTACAGTTAGGCGGGAATTCTAATACATAGGTTCCTTTTAACGGTATGTTTTCTTTGTTAGTTCCACATTGTTGGTTTGCGATTGTTTCGTTAGGTGTTATCAGCATCCATTTTTCTTCTTCTAACTTTTGGATTTTTAGGTTATTGATTTTTGTCTCGACAATTTGGCAATTTATGGTTTTTTTTGCATACGATAGAGGTTTACTTCGCATGGAGGATCAGTTCCTATGCTCATAGGGCTGCTTTCTTTGCATATAAAGTGTTGTGGCGTTATCTCTTGGCACTTTGTGTCAAATGCAATATAGCTAACTTCATTTAAAAGGAGGTATTTGTTAGGTGAAATGATGATTTGAAAGGTATTTTTAAAGGGAACTGGGAGGGGATATAGACGATACAATACATAGTTTTTTATTTCGACTATAGGTACTTGTAATGTGATTTTGTTTTCTTTTATGTAACTTTTAATTTCAATAATTTTTTCAAAAAGCAATAAATTTTCTAATGTGGCAGTGAAAGGAAGTTTATTGTATGTTAAGTGTGGTGTTATAGACATGATTTCATTTAAAAGGTCATTAGGGTTTACTATGGAAGGATGAAATATATTTAATTTTGAAAATGTGATGGCTATACCGACATTTTCTAGAATATCGTAGATGTTTTGAAAAGCATTGATTACTTGAGATAAAATTATTTGGCTTGTAAAGTAACCATAAGAAATGGTGTTATTGTTTTGAATTTGTTTAATAATCGTGTCTATCTGCCTAATGTGTTTTTCTAAAATTTGTTGGTTGTATGTTAAATTCTTGCTAATATTTATAAAATTTATTGATGATTTTTCTATGATAGTAATTTGCTCTTTGAGAAGTGTTTTAACTTTATTCTCATTATTTGTTATAGTATTAATAACGTTGTCATATCTTTCAGCATCGTTTTGATCTAAGTTTCCAGTCAAGGATTTGACTATAGATCCTAAACCATTAATGAGACCTCTCTTGGTAAAATGAATAGAAAGGGTTGATTTGTGTTATCTGTATATTGATTTTGTTTTTTAGAGACGCGATCAAATTAAAAGAGTTTAGAAAATGATTATAATTAGTGGATGTGTTTTTTATGGAAGATTGTAATTGGAAATAATGGTTTTCAAGGGACTTAAATTCTTTAATGATGTCACTTACGTCTAATATTTCAACAAAGGACCAATAGTCAGCTATGTTTTGAGCATTACCAATTTTTAGGGGAAGGAGTCCTGGATTTTCATTAATTTTATGGAAGTTAGGGGTTGCTAGTTCTGCGCCTGCGAGCTGGAAGATTCTGTAACAACAGGGGGTAGTTTCAATTCTTTTATGTGAATTGTTATTATTTTGTTGTTAATAGGGTTTTTAATCTTAGCTTTATTTCTGTTAAGGAGCTCTACAATCTGATAGGGGCCTTTAAATTTGTTATCTTTTTTATTTCTAGAATTGTTAACTTTGTAAACTTTGTCTCCTTTTTTGAATTGAGTTTGATTGGGACCTAGTTTATTGTTTTTTTCTATTACTTTTTGTTTTTTATCTAATAAGTTTTGTGTTATATTTTCGTAAAGATGTTTAACTCTATCTTTATGATTTATAACATACTCGTTATAAAATGTCGATTCTAAAAGATTACTTGGATCTCTGGAATTTGTATGGCCAAAAGTTAATTCGAACGGGGTAAATTTAGTGGAAGAGTGTATAGAATTGTTGTATGCTATTATGGCATAATTCATAAGGGAGATGGTACTATCTGACGGATGTTTCTGTCGAAGGATTCTTAGATGTTCGATAAGGGTTGAATGTAGCCTTTCGACGAGTGAGTTTGATTCGTGGTGGAGTGGAGTGCTAAAATGTACATTAATTTTATGAGCACGCAGAAGCTCTTTAACAGTATCGTTTTTAAATTCTGTGCCATTGTCCATGGTAATTTTGTCAGGAATACCATAAAAGGAAAAGTACTGAATAAGGGCATTAGCGATTTCAATAGCTGTTTTTCCTTGAATAGGGAAAGCCTGTCCTAATTTTGTAAAAGCGTCTATATTAGTTAAAAAATCTTGGTTATCATATTTAAAAATGTCAATATTAATTAGTTGAAAAGGTTTTCCGACAGTTTCTGTTAATACCAGAGGAACGTATGGATTTTTTCTTGCATATTTGCTGGTTTGGCAAATATCACAATCGTTTATATATTTTGTTACATCTGCTTTCATTGACGGCCAGTAATAATTACGTTTAAGTTTTTCTAATGTCTCATTAATGCCACGATGGTTGCATTTACCTTCGTGTTGATATTTGATTAGCATGATTCGTTCATCGAGTTCAGAGACGGAGTTTACTAATTTTGTGCATTTTATTAATTTAAGTCCGGAGGAATAAAAATGTTTCATGTAAACTTTGTTAAAATTTAAGTACATCGAATCATCGTAGAAGTAAAGATAAAATATTTTGTTTTCCTTAGTGTAATTTTTTAATAAATCAATGATAAGAGAATCATTAGAGTTAGAGTTAGGAATTTTTACATGAAGTATTTTATTATTTCCAAATTGTTCTTGTTTAATGTTTAATTTATTATAGGGATTTTTAGAAATTATTATTTGGTGGGGTTTGTTGTTAATTATGTCTTCCAAAATTGTAATGCCTTCGTTTATTATGTAGGGATCGCTAGAAGAGTGTGGTGTGGCTAAGGTGTTTTGTGCTTCTTCAAGTCTTTTACGAAGCCTGGTTTGGGGTGGTCTGGTTTGAATATTTTCTATTATATTTATTTTGGGTATTACTGTATTAGAACTTTGTGAGGATATGATGTTATGGTGGGTAGAGGGTTCAAGATTCATGTTTTTTAATGCTTCGTTGCAAAGGTCATTTAAGAATTCATCTATGTCTATATCTTGTTCACCAGGGTTGTTTACAATACTTTCGTTTTCAAAAGCATTGATTTGAATGCGAGAGAGGGCATCAGCATTTGTATTTTGGAGGCCTTTTTTATAGATAATTTCATAATCGAACTCTTCTAAACGAAGACGCCATCTAACTAATTTACTGTTAGGTTCTTTTAGACTGAATAACCAGACAAGGGGTCTGTGGTCGCTATATATTTTAAACTTTTTCCCAAAAAGATATGGGCGAAAATATTTACATGCCCAGACGATCGCTAGGAGTTCCTTCTCAATAGTGGAGTATTTGCATTCGCTATCGTTAAGGGTTCGGCTTGCATAAGCAACAGGCTTATCGTTAGGGACGTTACCTTGTGATAATACGGCACCTATGGCAAAATTACTAGCGTCGGTAGTTAGAATGAATGGCTTTTCGAAATCAGGATATTGTAAGATAGGGGCATTCATTAGAAGATGTTTGCAGTGTTCGAAAGATTTTATGAATTCGGGACTATGGATGACTTTACAATCCTTTTTGAGGCATGAGGTCATAGGTTTGGTTATTTTAGCAAAGTCTTTAATAAACCGTCTATAATATCCAAGGAGACCTAAAAATGATTTAATATCTTTTGAATTTTTGGGGATTGGAAATTCTTGAATTGCTCGGATTTTTTCAGGGTTTGGTTTTACGCCATTAAATGTTACAAGATGACCTAAATATTGGACTTCTTTTCTAAGAAACTCGCTTTTATCCATTTGTACTTTGAAGTTGGATTCTCGGAGTCGTGAGAAAACTTGACGTAGGCGAGAAATGTGTTCTTCCAAGGAAGTACTGAAAATGATGATGTCATCGAGATATACGACACAAATTTCATTGTGGAGGCCACGGAGGATATTATCCATAACTCTTTGGAAAGTTGATGGGGCATTTTTCAACCCAAATGGCATTCGGCGGAATTCATAGTGACCTGATTCTGTTGAAAAGGCGGTCTTCTGAGTATCATTGGGATCCATCTCAATTTGATGAAATCCATTAGCAAGATCCAGTATGGAAAAATACTGGCTTCTACCTAATTTATCAAGTATATCTGCGATGTTGGGAAGAGGATACTTATCGCCTATGGTTTTTTCATTCAGCTTACGATAATCGATGACGACTCTCCATTTTTTTTTTCCGGATGCATCAACTTTTTTTGGGACAACCCAAATTGGACTAGACCAAGGGGAGACTGAGTTTTGAATAATTCCTTGATCTAACATTTTTGATATTTGATTTTTAACTTCCTTCTTGTGTATCTCAGGATAGCGATATGTTTTAGTGAATAAAGGGGTGTCATTTGTCAAATTGATTTTATGCTGAATCTGGTTAGTAAATGTTAAGGGTATTTTGTCGCAGTAAAATATGTCGCGATATTCAAAGCATAATCTTCTAATAAAGTCTTTCTCTTCTTTATTGCAATGGTCCAAACGCAGGTTTTTAAGATTTTCTTTAAGTATATTATCATGTTCATTAGTTAGGGTTTGGTTTGTTTCGATTTTGTTGCAAAAGTTTACTTCTAAAATATCTATTAATTCAACATTAAAGGGTCTATTAATATTAATGGTAACGGGATATTCATTGGCATTCGTTATTGTTGTATAGGCAAAAAAATTTGAAATGTTTACAAGTGCTTTAGGCATTTCTGTATTATTTTCAAAATTTTGATATTCTAATATGCCTAAGCCTTCTTTTAGATTTACTGGGATTTTTACAATTTGTTGACATCTTGACGGAATTTTTATAGAAAAATTTTGAAGATCATTAAAGGTATTTTGAGTTTCTATTGGTTTTTTTATTTCATAAATAATTGGAATAGTAGAATTTTGTGTTATTAATTTACAATTTTTTAAGTCAATATTAGCGTTAAGTTGTTTTAATAAATCACTACCAATAAGTCCATCGTATTTTTGCGAAAAATCGAACAAATAAAATTTATGGTAACCATTAAATTTAAAGATTTTAAAAACTGGAATATTAGCGACTTCATTGTGATAGGACATAGCGTGTGCCGTTTGGATATTAAATTTCTCATTTGTAATAAATTTATGATAAAACGTGTAAGCAAGTTTAGGGTTCATTAAACTTCGACTACTACCGGTGTCTATTAAAAAATATGCGTTTAGGTCAGCAATATAAATACAGGGTGTCCCAAAATTAGTGGACGAAACGCGAACCCTGTATTCTTTGGTCAAAAATAACCTCACTTTTTCCTATAAACATATATCGGCAAACGCCCCCCAAGGGAGCTACGTCCCTTTTAAAGGGGGCACCTGAAGATGGTTTTTCCACTTATTTTCGAAACGGGTAAATATAAAAATTTTAAATTTTGGTATTCTCCCAATTTTGATATGCTGAATTTAGTTGTCATTTCATAATTTTCATTATTTAGTCAGGTGCGTATCATTTAGGGGGTGAGCCTAAAAAAATACCTAAACAAAAATTGTGTGCAAAGTTTTTGTTTTTTTTTCTTTAAATTTTAAAAATTTGAAGCTTTTTACGTAAAAAAGTACCTCTTGATCAATAACTCCACGAGTTACCATTTTCGAGAAAAACGCATTTAAAAATAACGCTGCATAGTATTATTTTCACTGCCAATTTTTATGAAAACTTAGTAGCAGGCTTTGGAAAAATTGACACACTGCATAATGACATTCACATTTGTTGTAATTGATTAGTTGTCATTTTGCATTTAAATTGTTAATATCTTTTTAACTATGGAAGATTTTTCGACCCGTGAAAAAGTAGATATTCATTTTATGTATGGGTTTTGCAATGGAAACGCACATGCCGCTGAACGAGAGTATCGGCGGAGGTTTCCTGCAAAAAGGCTTCCACATTGGAAAGTTTTTGTTAGAATTCATAGAAATTTACTTAAATATGGATCCTTCGAACGTGCTCGAGGGCAAGGAAGACCAATTGCAAATGATGGTTATGGGGAAGTAATAAATTTAATTGAAGAAAACCCTCAAATATCATTGAGAACCTTAGAAGAGATTACCAATATCCCAAAGTCAAATGTAAGTAAAATTAAATATGATAAATAAATAATTAAGTACCTAATTTGTTATCCAAAAAATTAAATTCAAAGTACTTATAACTGAAAATTGAGATTGGAATAAATAGTGTTGTTATTAATTATTATCGTCGGATCGCATTAAATTCATTTCAAAATACTCTAAAAACTATTATTATTATTATGTACTTTATTTACTTGGATAAGTCTTATCACAAACATCAAACACCCCAAAACAAATTCTTTTGACGACTAACTGGAATGTTTAGTGGCTTACTAAGGTTTAGACTTATTTCCAATGCAATTTAAAATATTTAAAAATAATTTCAGATTGGAAGAATGACTAAGATGTTAGGATACCATCCTTTCCATTATAACAGGGATCAGGAGTTAGAAGATGAAGATTTTCCAGCTCGAGTAGACTTTTGTCATTGGATTTTAAATCATCCAAATCTTCGTCAAAGAATTTTGTGGTCAGATGAGGCAACTTTTTCTAGGAGTAAGGGCTTTAACAGCCGTAATACTCATTTTTGGAGCATCCAGAATCCGAGAGTAGTTCGACGAACTAACTTTCAGCATAAATTTTTCTTTAACGTATGGGGGGGTTTGATAGGAGATAAATTGATAGGCCCAATTATTTTGCCACACAGGTTAACTGGTCGTCATTATTTAAATTTTCTTCAAAACAATCTCAGAGATTTACTGGACGATATTCCCATAGAAACTCGACTGGAAATGATTTTTCAGCACGATGGGGCACCAGCTCACTACAGCCGACAGGTGAGAAACTGGCTGGACAATAATTTTACAGGCAGATGGATAGGCCGAGGTGGTCCAATAAACTGGCCTGCACGATCGCCCGACCTTAATCCTCTAGATTATTATCTTTGGGGCAATATGTGCAATATTATTTATGCCACCGAAATTGATACTCCAGAAGAGCTTCAGAGGCTGCAGGCCAAATAAGAGAAAACCGATTTGAAATTCTTAGATCGACCCAAAACATTCAAAAAAGGTCCAGGTTATGCATTCAGGAAAACGGAAACTTATTTGAACATTTGCCTCAAATAAATTAGTATTTTTATCTGTTTGCAATTTTATTTGTCAATTTACTTTTGAAGCGTGCTATTGAGTCTTAATAAAAATTGTTATTAATAATACTATGCAGCGTTATTTTTAAATGCGTTTTTCTCAAAAATGGTAATTCCTAGCGTTATTGACCAAGAGGTACTTTTTTACGTAAAAAGCTTTAAATTTTTAAAATTTAAAGAAAAAAACAAAAACTTTGCAAACAATTTTTTTTTAAGTATTTTTTTAGGCTCACCCCCTAAATGATACGCACCTGACTAAATAATGAAAATTATGAAATGACAACTAAATTCAGCATATCAAAATTGGGAGAATACCAAAATTTAAAATTTTTATATTTACCCGTTTAGAAAATAAGTGGAAAAAACCATCTTCAGGTGCCCCCTTTAAAAGGGGCGTAGCTCCCTTGGGGGGCGTTTGCCGATATATGTTTATAGAAAAAAGTGAGGTTATTTTTGACCAAAGAATACAGGGTTTGCGTTTCGTCCACTAATTTTGGGACACCCTGTATATGGTAAATCCGATCTAATGTTATTTAAATGGATTATGTTGGGTGTGTGTTGATATCGGGGTTTTGAAAATTTTGTTGTTCGTTAGAAATGGTTATGTCGTCACTTTTATAAGTGTCATCTTCGATCGAGTTGGAAAATGAATTATCAGGAATATGATTATACGGATCGTAATAATTATTATCGTCATAATAATATTGATCATTCTGATAAGGGTTATAATAGTCGGAGTAGGTATTATCGGAATCGAGATTATAGTCAATACTTTCTGGAGAAATTTGATGGGCATATAGTTCTGAAACGCGGGGCCTTTTGTTTCTAGGAACAAAGGTATGTCGACTATTTCCTGAACTTGTGTCCATTGGTTCGACTTGATTTCGACGAATGACTGAACTGGGTAAACTATTATTTGGGTTGAAATTAGGGGGTCTTAGATTCAATTGAGGTCTATTAAAAGTGTTATTTGAAAAATTGGGTCTAACAAAATTATGAAAACTTGAATTTGGAATATTTGGCCTAGAAATCGATATGGGATTTGGATTAGAATTTTGAAAGTTTGTTGGTCCTATAGGTTTTTGAAATTGGGGTCTGGCGTAATTAAAAGTGTTTGGTATAAATGATGGAAAATTGCTGAGGGTTGGTGGTAATGGGGATCTTGGTTGGGGTTTTGATTGTTTGTAATGAGTGCGAAATGGTGGTGGGTAGGTTTGTAAGTTATAATTTTTTCCTTGACTAAAGTATATAAAGTTTTCTTCTTCGACTACTAACGATAAAGCTTTTTCAATATTTTCTGGCTGACGTAATCTAACAACTAACTGAATTTGAGGGGGCAAGTTACTAATAAAAGTTTTCAGAGCAAATTCTTCATAGTGTTGAATTTTAATTTTCCTTTCATTATCATTAGCAACAGAGGTGTTTAATTTTGAAAATAAATTACTTCTGGCATCCTGCACTCGCATGCCAAATTGTGTAGGACTTTCGAACCTTTGAATTTTTAGAGAAATTAAATCTTGGATAAGACATTCGATGCTTCTTTGATCTGAAAAGGCTTCTATTAGGGCGTCTTTAATTACGGCCCAATTATTTAAATCTGAGTTGGAGCAAATTATATCAGCGGCTCGACCTTTAAGTTTCATTAAAATGGTATCTATTAGGCAAATATTTATGGGATTAGCTATATTTGTTGTATCTTGGAAGTTACTTAAAAAGTGTTCACAAGCTGTGAGAAACCTATTTAATTGCCTAGGGTTGCCATCATACGGAGGTATGTTATCAGCTTGGTACCTTAAGAGACCAATATCTTTATTGTTAGACTGCATGTCTGATTGATTTGTGAGTTGAGAACCTTCTTGAGTGGATAAACTTAAAAATGATTGAGCTAAATTTTCAATTTCTTCAGCCAAAGAGTTTGGCATTAAAGTTTATTGTTATGATAAAAAAGGAATAATACTAAAATATGCAGAAACTAAAGAAATATGAAAGAAAAATTAGCAAAAGAGAAAAAAATTTACCTATAATAATATGTCAAAATATTTTACTAAATATTATACGTCTATGGTAAAAATAAAGGAAAAATGGAAAAATAGGAAAAAGTTGCTTACGCCAAAACTGCGAAAATTTCCATTGGTTTATTTCTTGCCTTAAGCCTAGTGGTCCTAAAGGAATCGATGCTAGTATTCCCAGGAAAATGCTCTCGGTGTTGTTGACTTCCTTGGTGGGTGCAACTTCCTGACGATGTGTGTTCTGAAGGCTGCTTCCAAGGGTAGGTTCTTCGTGCTTGAACTGTCAAAACAAATCGGTTTTGGCGATTTTTGTCCGACCGTAACACGAAACTTCCGACTGCGCCAGTTAAATGTAGTCAACACGAAAATAACTTTTTTTAAAAATTATTTATTTGAGAGCGAAATTTACAACTTAAAATCTAGCTTAACATGAACAGTAACTTAATAGTAATGTAATTAGTTTTTTAATGGCAAGGCAATATATATATTTATAGTGTTGGTTTGCTTAGTAATCAAATAAGTAAATCAATAGGTAATTGGTTAGCTGAATAGGCAGATTGGTAGCGTGTAACTAGCAGAGTCATTGTTTAACAGAAAAATTCGTTCTACTTTGCCAATTTTACCAAAACTTCTTAATGAAATCATTGACACAAGCCCAGTTTTCCAAAGGGAGGGAAAATACAAAGAAAAAATGGAAAGAAACTATAATAGGCGTCATCGCACAAGAGATCTTTCACAAATACATGTTAATGAGAATGTATGGGTGACAGATCTTAAAATGTATGGGAAAGTCATTCAAAAGCTTAAAGAACCAAAGTCATATCTTATCGAGACCAATGATGGTACTTTTAGAATAAACAGATGGTTCTTAATTCCAGCTAAATATCACGCATTTGTTTCGAATGAAAGTACTTCTAAGTTTAATAACGATTCGTGTAGTCATAGCTCTACTGTCACGCATACACCATCATCTCCCAAAACTTTCAATACTACTAACACTAGATTAGACACTTGCCCCACGCAAAATGTAGAAATTCAGTCTGCTGTACCAGTAGATATAAGTCTTAGTGAATGTGCCGCAGAATCTGAAGTGCAATCTCAACATCAGGGTGAATCTGACAATAATCAAAGTGCTAGTGTTAGAAGTAGGCACGTGCGTAACCTTAAGAGACCTTCTTATTTAAAGGATTATGTTAAGTACTTACGGTACTTAAGGCGTCTTATTATAAAAGGGGGCATGTTCTGTCAGGCTTAATACTGTACATTTATTCTAATTACGACAACCCTGAATATCCCTACGTCAAGGGCGACTCGCTATTGGTCAGCGGCAGGTGGCCTGATCGGGCTGGGGATAGGAGATAGTTTTTGACCATCCTCGGTGCTTTATGTATTCTCTCTCGAGGTTAATAAAATATCATAAACTAACAACTATCGAGTTTTATTAAAAGAACCCAACAGCACAAAGTTAGCTTCACCAAAAAAATTTTTGCACTCATATTGGTAAGCATTTTGCTTTCTAAAGCGAAACCAGCATAGTTTATATTGGCAAATGCCTTCCAATCAAAAAAATCATTGCCCTGAATGTCATGAATTGCATAGGGCTGATCTCCCCTTTTCCTTGCACTTCTGGCAATAGTCTTCCAATCGCCTGGCCACAGTGCTTTACCAACCCTTTTAAATTCAGTGCCTATAGCGGAATGCATTGAGTCGCACTCCATTTCGCTGTGACCAGGTGTCAAAAATTTTAGATGGATTGTTTTTAAATTGCCTATTACTTGTACTGCATGCATGCACATTGCAACAAAGTACTTGTTAAAGTTTTGTCCACCACATCTATCACTAAAACACCTTATTTCTTCTACAGAATTTGGCAGGGATTTAAAATATCTAAATAAAAGACTCGCTATTTCACAACTACCTCTACCTCCTTGGCCCTCGTGCCACATAAAACAGTCTCCTTTTCTGTTACCAACGTTATAAATTGTAAAGTTATAAGTGGCTAATCGACGTTTGTAAAATAAGGCATTGTTCGTGGGGTCACTAGGACTAAGTAAAACTTGTTGCAAGTCAAAATTGCAACTGACAATTTGATCATTGGTAACGGCAATTTCTTTGTCCGTGCGTTTTTGCTCTCTGGCGGATTCTTTTAATTGTTGATGTACTTTAAAATCATTTGCTTCCTCGTCAGTTATATTTTTTTTATTATTAAAAGCCACACAGATTCGACACTGGTCTTTTCTTGGCCGATGAAATCCTAAATTATAGTTATCCTTAAAAATATTTCGATAGGTCGATAACTTTGCTTCTGGCCTTCCATTTTCTCGACACCACTGGACATACATCCTATACATTGTAGGCAAATTAAAAAAAGAAACCAAATATTTTTGTTCAATATCAGCTCTGCAATAATGAGAGGGAACACATGGAAAACTTTCTATGTGTGACTTTAAGTCTTGAACTAAAGTAGGATTCAAGGTTTTACCCTTTCCCTTTCCTTGGCCATCAGAAGCTGAAATATTTTCGTTGGATCGCTTTGCCATAGCAATGTCAACAACGCCTTTTTTTATACCTAAAGTACTCAGAAATATGGACATGCATACTTTTCTTCTTTTTCCATCAATGGGAAGAAAATAGCTGATTGAATACTTCCTTTTAGATTCGTGCTGAGTTGTTCTCGGTTTTTTCGGAATTAGAGAGAATAAAATCTCGTTGGCGCGAGTAGTTGCCCAGCCCATAGTATGCGTTAAAGATTTGAAGCCGTTGAGCCTCAGGGACATCAACACATTTGAGCCGACAAGATTTTTTGCAGGGACCACCCATTTTAGCAGCAGGTTTTATAACGTCTTTAACTGATTCATTTTTTTTTCCTCATCTCTGTTTTTTTTATAATATTTCTTTTTCACAATTCTGGCCTTTTTCTTTTCCTCCGAGGTTTACTAGTTACTTCTGGATGTTCCTCCATTCCAATTAAATTATTTTCACTAATACCTTCTCCTTCATTAGATGCTGTATCTTCCTCCGAATCTGAAGAACTGGTGCTAGGAAGATATTCAGAATTGTCTGGGGAAAAATCGCTAAAGCTTTCATCTTTTTTCTTTTCATAATCAGAGTTCCCTGCTAACGTGCAGTTATCTAAAACACAGAATTTTTAATAGTGCATGATAGTTGCTATTACTAGTATAATATTATACCCAATGGCTCCTCCTCAACGGTTTCTTCATTCACATTATCATGATTTAATTCAAGCTGGTCTACATTAAACGTTTCTTCAGTTATCTCATGATCCGATCCGTGCGTGGAATTATTCAGTAGGGCTGTTAACGCAATTAATTTCGCCAAAATCTTGCAGATATTGTTCATCTTGATTGGTTATAAAATCTACAATAAAAAAAAATTAGAATACTAACACTAGAAAAAATGTGCATCTACCTAATAATATTACTTCCTCAGCAGATGCTTGTACTAATGAATCATGACGCGGGCCAGCTATTAATGTATCTTTGATTTGACACTCGTCTCCATTTGAAGAAAGTCTATTTAGTAAGTTGCCTTCAGTACCAAAATTAGTATTAAAATCCAAGTTTTCTTTAGATTCACATTGGTTTCCCATAGTCGTTAAAGATCGGTTCATCGAATCTAGAATTTAAAATACTTGCATATTAAATCGGTACTTATTTTTTCATTAATTTGATAAAAAAAGCATGAGGCCTTACCATTTATTTAGTTATGTCCAATATCTTTACATATTATCATATAAGTACTAATTTCAGTCACTTAAAAAAATTAAAGCAATTAAGAGTTTTTTAAATAATAAAATCTCACAAATTTTTCCTCTATAAGGTGGCTTTCACATTAAGGCACACCAATAAGCAATTGGAAAATGTCAATAGGCAATACGCAATATTATTTAAGTTCCCTGTCACATTAAAACAATAACAGTATTGCCAGAATTCTCTGACCGTTATGTCATTCGACGACTCCAAAGACACAAGAATTTTCACTATTTCTACAAAAAATTTTATAAAAACGTGGTAAAAACGGCGCAAATATTTTACGCCTTTTTAATAAAATAAATAAATAAAAAAAAATAAAATAAGTACTATCAATATCAGTACTAACAGTCTAATGCGCAAACTTCTCACAGCACTATTTGCAAAGCCGCAATATTTAACGCTTTTCACGGTGCATGTATCGCTATAGCAATAATATCGCTGCAACAAGCAATATTTTTGGTTCAACCCAAGTTTAATGTAAAATTGCGTGTTGCCTATTGCCAGATTGCTTATAGCTGGTTGCCTTAGCGTGAGAGCCGACTAAATCCCCAAAAATAACACGCAAGCAAACTACGTAAAAACCGTTGAAAAGAAAACATAATTCTAACCTAACTTATTTTTAAATACAAGTTTTAGAGTTAAAAATTGGGAAATATAAATCGCCTATATAACATTCAATTACTTTCATCTTTCGGATTTGCCTTAAGCACTAAATTCACCATTTTAACACCCCTAGACATCATTTTGGACTGTATATTCACTAAAAACGGTCTACATTGGCAAACAAAAACAACGGAAATAATTACAAATATTTACTGCAATAACATGATAACTTTAGATACCTACTGTACTTGTCGTAAATTAAGCCGTCAAAGTACGATAAAAAGTGTATATCTTAAGTTATCCACAAATACCGTAAACAAAAGTTTTAAATATTTTGGGCAATAAATAGGTATACGAAGTTGCCTAGTTTTAACAATTAATTTAGCCGTGAAAGTTTATGTAAAAACTAGATATCTTCAGTTACCCATTATTTGCTTTAAAATAGGGACCTATTATTTATGTACAAAAAAAAGGAGACTTAAGATGTCTACATTTGTTTCTGAAAAAGATATTTTATTTAGAAATTTGTAAGGGTATCTTAAGCTATCTGATTTTAGCATTAAAAAGAAGAAACATATTTATTTTATCTACTTTTTACAGTATCTAATAGATGTCGCTAATTGAAAGTTAGGAGTTACCCAATTTTTGCATAAATTTCTTCTCAATTTAAGCATATTAAAACATAGATAACCCAATAAACACGAAATTTTGAGTTACCTAGTTTTTGCATTCAGCCGACGATATGAAAACAAGAACAATCCTATTTCCAAGCAGGAAACAAAGTGTAAAAGGAAGAAGCCGAAGACTGAAGATTTAAGTGAATGTGTAAAAATGAAGTAACAAATTTGACTAAAAAAGAAAGTAATTATAACTATCATTATCACTAACAGAGTCGGAAAACTCTTCGTCATTTTCCGAATCTTCTCCAAATGAAGCAATGATCAATGGTTCAACTTGGATATCGAGTACTTTTTCTCTCTTCCACCAGGTTCTAATAATGTTTTCTGAGTGATCCACTGATTTCCGCCAATACTCCTTTGTGATGTGATTCAATGCCTCATTCCAAACAGCTTCAACCTGGTCAGATCTAAGCCCAGCACCCACATGCTTCTCATAATAAGATTTTGACCCTGCCCATATAAGCTCAATGGCATGAAACTGACAATACCATGGTGGCAATCTTAAAACTTCATGGCCATATTCACGTACTATTTCGTCAACAGCATATATTTTTGGTCTTTTCGGCGATTTTGCAATTGAAAGAAGTTCGGATTTTAGCATATATGGCAAGGGATTCTGATTTTCTTTTACTGTTCTTTTAACCATTTTTAAAACATTTCGCATTTCATATTGTCATGATAATCCATACTTTTATACTTAGAAGAAAAAATAAAACTTGCACCTGGAATGAATCCCATTAAAGACCCGGCATGTAAAATAATAAATCGTTTTCCCTGACCACATCCTTTTTTTCTTTTCACGCTTTTCACAGATTCATCTTGCCAAGATTTTATTCCACTTCCGTTTGAAAATACCCAAGTTTCATCTAAGAATACCACTTTCCTTAACTTTGATTTTTCATTTTGTGTATATTGTCTTAAAAATCCTATTCGTTGGCTCACAATATTTGGTAGTTCACACAAATATCTTCTATTGCAGTCTTTTTTATAGCGAAAACCTATGCTTTTAATTAATTTTGATGAAGCAGAAAGTCCAATTTCCAAAGTGCCGCGTTGCTTTAAAACATCCCTCAGAAATGGCAGCGTTATATTTGGTTTTAGCCTATATAGTTCATAAATCCTATCCCTTACATCCATTTTTACACATTCACTTAAATCTTCAGTCTTCGGCTTCTTCCTTTTATACTTTTTTTCCTTCTTGGAAATAAGATTGTTCTTGTTTTCATATACAACCTTTTGCACCATTCTTAAACTAAGCGCTTTAGCTACTTCTTCTTGTACATTCTTAGGCAACTCTTTATTTTCTTTTTCGTTCTCGAAGTAATTATTAACATTAAGTACCATTTTTTTGGCTTGAGGATTTAGAAATTCACAAAAAGGCTTTTTCTTTTCCATAATTTGAAATTTAAATTATCTTGTGACAAATAATGTCATCCGTCAATCAAAACGAGACAGGTATGTTTGTTATGAAAGTAATTGTTTTAGAACCACTGACATTTATCATTTTATCTTCTTTTGATACATTAACGCTGCATACATCTGTTTCGTTTATCTGACGCGTTGTAGTTAAAACGTTGTTGCGCAAATTGAAATGAAACGTAACTACAAAAGTTTGTCGTTGATAATCCGATACACCCGCACGATAAGAGCGATTTTGACTATATATATTTTGTTTGGTATTTGGCTGAAAATAAGATTTGTTAGATTTATTAGATATAGAATGTTGCAAAGACTCTAAAGCTTTAAATTTATTTTCCAAAAATAAATATAAATTCTCATCTTTTGGAATTTCAACTTGACTAAAATTCTATTTCAAAACTTGTTCTTGTAGGTATATCTATTTTCTCTAGTAGAATAAAAAACAGTAGTCCCAGTTTTTTGTTTGAAATCCGAGGGCATTCAAAACTGCTAAAGACTCTGAAAATGTATCAATCAAATTTTTTAGTTTCTTCGAGCTGTCACTTCTTAGTGTAATTGATATTATTGCATGAGTTGCATTAGAAGCCATAAGCCGTTTATTTTGATAACGACTGATTAATTTATTGTATGCGATATTATAGTTATCATCTGTGATAGCAATGCCTGTTAGCAGTTCCAAAGGCTCTCCTTCAAGAAAAGAAAATAAATACTGTAGTTTTTGAACATTGCCTATGTTATCATTTTCGTAAACAATTTGGTTATACAAATCAAAAAATGTTGGCCAAAATTTTGGATCATCCTTAAAGGTAGGCACACTTAATTTATGCAATTTAGCATTTGATTCAATTCGAACAACATTGGAAGACGATTGATCGGTTTGCAAGCAAAGTTTGTTGTAAATCATTTTACATTCGTAATAATTCTTCACAACATCTTTCTGAATTTTGTCTTGAGTTTTATAATCCTCGTCAGAATGTTCTGGGATTGCTATAATGATAGAATTATGGTACTCTCCAAATTTTTCATAAATTTCATTCAAATCGGTATACCTAACTTTAAAGTGCTCCATGTATTGCGGACTTTTTTCAGACTCTTTAGCGAAACGATGACGTTCAGATATGCTATTAGTAAGCACATCTCGTTTTTGAATTGCCTTTTTTAAAGACATTTTTTTTTTCTTTAATAAAATTTTTTTATTTTAATTTTTCCCTAGTTTTCTTTTTGATAGCTATACCTACTTAAATTACAATAAAAAACAATAATCTAAGGTGATAACAAAAATAGGCCACTTGAAAAGTACGCGAAAAGAAAATAAATAAGTTTTGAGATCAAATCTGCTACACTATACTAAAGCTTAAAATCAGAGCTATTTACATCTGTGCCTCACGGTGCGAATTGACCGGAGCCGAGACTGTAAAATGCAGTAAAACGCGGGACAATTTCTGCCGCGGGAGGGTAATTTACTCGTCTAAAATAGATTTCAATGTCACTGACGAGCGGTGATCGGTTTTTTGAGAGCTCTCTTTGAGAGTAAATAGCTCCGCACTAGCGGTGCGGAGCTATTTACATCTGTGGTTCAGGGCTGGGATTCTAAAATCACAACTCGATCTCGATACGATGAGAAGACGGAATAGTCCATACGCTAGGTAAAATCCTGTGTTTTTGAGAGCTCCCCGCAATGTTTTTGCAGAATATTGTTATGATATGAGTACTTATTACGAATCGGTTTGTTACCACGCAGTGTTGCTAGATGTACGATAATTATCGATTTCGTACGATAAAACCAATGCTTGTACGATGTACGATAGTACTTATGCGATAATGCCACTTTGTACGATAATTTTGACTAATTTTTTTTTTTTATTCAAGAAAATAATTAAACCCTACTTCATACAATAGTAATATTTTGTTACCAATAATATTTTATTTAGTCACTAACATACTATAGTATTAAGTAGGAATTTATAAGTGTTCTGTGTATTAATAAGTGTTTGTGGTTGCCTATTTAATGAATGGCACAAATTACGAAATATATGAACGGCTATGGGCGGCGCGGCGCCGTACACAACTAGAGTAAATCGAATCGCGTATCGGGGATTCCCCGTTCTTATTTTTCGTCGTAAATTACTTACAGCTTACAGTTTACCTGCATCTTTCACACGTGATTGTGGTAATTTATGAGCGGTGTTGATTTTGTGTTTGTCGTCGATTTTATCTAAAACTAGTGTAAGAACTAGACTAAAAAAAAAGAAGTAACCATGTCTGATTCCGAATCCGAACGTGAAAGTAGGAGTTGAACTCCTGAATATAAAAAGTTGAAACGCGGTGAATGTTCCCAAAAGTTTAGTGTCGTCCTTGTAATCTTTAGAGCTTACTGCAGAACTAACCGTTATTAAAAATCATGCTAAATCATCAAAGCATGTTCAGAACGTAAAAGCTTTTCCAAAGACGACATTCTTTGCTCAGAGCAAAGCGGCCGAAATTAAAATAACAGGATTTTTGACAGAGCACAATATCAATTTCAATTCTTTTAATTCAGCTGATCATAACAAATCTAATTAAAAGTTGTTTTCTTGACTCGAAAATTGCCCAGGGAATGTCACTAGGAAGATTTAAAGCGACTCAAGTTTCTAAAAATGTTATTGGTGCCTGTGCCGAACAAGAAATAATCTCTTATTTAAAGGGCTCCAAATTCAGTCTGATTATTGATGAATCTACTGACATTTTATCAGTTAAAACTTTATGTATATGCGTAAGATTTTTCCATCCTAAAATCTGTAAAGTTTATACTCTTTTCTGGAAACTTGCAAATTTTCTCTGGGGATGAACCTGAGAAAGCGGATCAAGGTGTTACTAGCCAGAGGCTATATGAGGAAATAATAACACTCCTATCGCAAAATGGTATTCTTAAAAATATGATTGGTTTTGCATCGGACGGCTGTAATACCATGTTTGGTAGTAAAAACTCCGTGGCGAGCAAATTAGCTAACGATATCCCGGGATTAATGCTTCAGAAATGTGTATGCCATTCTTTGCATTTATGCGCAAGTGAAGCGTGTAAAAATTTACCCCAAATGTGTGAAGACTTGGCCAGAAATATTTACGGTTTTTTTAAAAACAGCGCTAAGCGACAGGCAGGACCTTTGTAAAACTGAACCACACAAGATACTTAGACCAGCCCAAAATCGTTGGTTGTCATTACTGCAGGTGGTTAAGCGGATCCTAGAATAGTGGAAACCTTTAAAATTGTTTTTTACTTCAAATTTCCTGGAACATCGTCTTATATCCAGCGAGAAAATAAATATTGCTCTTAATAAATTCGAGATAAAAATATTTTATATTTTTTTTGAAATGGGTTCTACCTAAGTTTGTCGCCCTTAACAAATATTTTCAGAGTGAAAAAGTAGTAATTTTAAATTTATACGGTAAGATGGTTAAGATTTTTTATCAGCTTTTATGGAACAAAACTATATCAATAAAACAGACATTGGTAAAATTGACCCAACTGATGATGCACATTTCCTTCGAATAACAAATATGTATTTGGGTATTGGGGTTCTTCAGAATATAGATTCTTTAAAGGAACCTGCTAAAATTGATTTTCTTAAACGCTGTCGTAATTTTTTAATTACTGCTTGTCTAGAAATAAAAAAACGGTATAATTTCGAAGATCCTGTGCTAAGTAAGTTGCCCATCTTAACTTTAGATAGTATCAAAAAGGGCAATGAGACCACACTTTTACCGCTGATAAAATCTTTACCTCAATTTGTGAACTTCAAAACACACATTAACTACAAAAAATTGATGACCAGTGGAGAAAATTACAAATTTACGAAGATCTGCCAGAATCCACGGAAGTTGATGAGTTTTTTTTAAACTAAGTCAGGTAAAAGACTTTAGTGGAGAATTCATATTTCCTGATTTGTCCAAGTTTACACTAAATGTGCTGTCAATACCGCATTCAAGTGCCAGTTATGAAAGGCAATTTTTAAAGGTGAATTTAATAAAAATTAACGCAAGGAATAGAATAATAACGGATACGTTAAATGGTCATATGTTATCTTCTCAGAAAGTTCATCTAGAACAAAACCGTTTTAGATTTAATCCTAGTGAAAAAATGTTAAGAAGTATGACGTCAGCCACACTTTATCAGAATAAAGCTGCGACAAGAGAAAGAAACTAACGCAGAATCTGAAGACGATGACATAATTTTTGATGAATGTTAATCATATTTTAATTCAAATCTTGTAATATTTAGGAAATAAATACATTTAAGAATATTTTCAGAATTCTTAAACTTTCGAAGGCATAAATATCGACGTTCAGTACGATAATGTACGATAATTTTAAACAGGCTATGCGATTATTCTCTTTATGACATCTAGCAACACTGTTACCACGCCCAAATTTGGCATATTAAGTTTTTATACAGGGTGGTCCCCTAATTACAGTCTAAAATTTTGCAAATAATATGGTTTGGCATATATAAAGTTTTTAGTTGCGATATAACTTTTAATGTGTTTTATAATTGTGAAATAGAGTGGACAATAATATATAGCAACACAAATTTAATGATACAGGGTGGCCGAAATTTTAGAAAAATAATTGCAGTTTAAATAATTTGAATACAATAAACTTTTTACCTTTATTTATGGTTTATTCCTCCTTTACAATAACAAAATAAACAACACTCTAACCCAGCAGCCTTACAACGGCAACTATTTTGCCGCGAACATTTCGTGCAATTGCAGCTTGGTAAAAGATCGTCACTCGGGGGAAAAAGATTAGTTACTGATTTTGGTAAGAGGCAACCATTCTTGATCTTGTATCCAAAACAAAGTGGATCAAGCAGAGTGGTATGTTCCAATGTATTTAAACAAAAGTTTTGATTATAAACAATAAAAAAAGCTCTTAAAATATGAAATCTAATATTTGCACTAGTTGGGGGTAACTTTTCTAAAGAAACATTTTTTTGGTGATGGTAAATCCAATATCTCAGTTCATTAAAATTTTTACATGAACTGTCCTTGCGGTTACTTTTACCAAAAACTCTTCTGCAAGCCGAACAGAGCTTCCAATTTCACTTTTGGTTAATCCAAAAAACAAAATAAATAAGTGGTATAATTTTATGGATTATAGTGGTTATATATTATATAATAATAATAATAATAATAATAATAAACGACTTTTATTTGCAAAAATTCATTACATAATATTTGTATTATAATATGTTTCTTAACCTATCAGTTGGCGAAGTCTAGCCTAGGGCTATTCAAACTCAACCCTCTAACAGATTTCAATAAATGCTAAATAACACACATGTGCCAAATAATTATGCACTTGAAACGCACTTTAAATAATGTAGTCTTAACTTATAGTTAACAGTAATTAAAGAAAAAAAATGCACAAAAAAGCAAATATAAAGGAACCTGAAAATGTTTCCGTAATACAGCCAACAAAAAATAAATGAATAAACAAAAACATCAAAAAGAAATGGTCACTTTACTGAGAAAATTTTACGCTTCGGGCACCAGGCGACAGACTAGCGGTGGGTCAAATTATAGTCCTGTATTTGCTTACTCATTATTATAGATTTTAACACAGATTTAAATTTTTTTGTTGTAAATACTTTCATATAATCGGGCAAAGAATTATAAAGATGAACAGAGATATACAAAGAACTTTTTTGAAAAAATGGTGTTTTATCTTTAGGAATCACGAACTTTGTTTTATTTCTAGTATTTCTAGAGTGTACACTGTCATTGGTCTTGATTTTTTCTATGAAGCACGTTGAAATATATTTGCGTTTATTTATAAGTTCATGAAAAAAGATTCCAAGATGTAATAGCCTTTGATTTGTCATATTTAACCATTTAGTTTCATTAATTTTATAAGATATGCTATCATATTTTCCAATATTGAATATTAAACGGCAACACATATTTTGGATTTTTTGTATTCGAAACTTGTCACAATGTCTGAGGCACGGGCCATAAACTATGTCTGCATAATTAAAGTGAGACAAAACAAGGGTTTCACATAGCTTTCTTTTTAATTCGACGCTTAAAATTTGACGACTATTATATAATTGTTTTAATGATATATATGCTTTTTGAATAAGGTTTTTAATATGGCTTTCAAAATTTAATTCAGTATCTATTACTACCCCTAAATTACGTGCTTCTTCACAGAATTCAAGCTTTTCACCATTTATTTTTATATTACTAACAACTGAAAATATATTTTTACTTTTTTTTCGGCCAAAAAACATAAGCTTAGACTTTGATGAATTAAGTTTTAATGAATGTCCCTCTGAAATGTTTGTTATTAATTGCAGATCCCTGTTTATGTTTTCTATTGTTTGGTTATGATTTTTAATATTAAAATGACAATAAAGCTAAGTGTCGTCAGCGAACGCTTGAACTTTGCAACACTGAGGAGATCTTAAGACGTCAGCAGTGTAAATGATAAATAAAAGTGGACCCAATATTGATCCCTGTGGCACTCCGGATGACACTCTACACTCTTCTGAATACTCTTCACCCACTTTAACTCGCTGTGTTCTGTTTGAAATGTATGCTGTCATAAGAGCCAGAGCATCAGCACTGAATCCATAATATTTAAGCTTGGCGATTAGAAGTTCGTGATTAATCGTATCGAATGCCTTTGAGTAGTCCAAAAGTATTAAAACGCTCTCTAAACCTTCATCATAAGCTTGAATAATATCATGTGTAACAACTGCCAAAGCTCCAACCGTCGAGTGTGCTTTTCGAAAACCATTTTGGAAGTCTGGGATAATCGCATTTAAATTAAAGTAATTATACATTTGTTGATGTAATATTTTTTCCAAAATCTTTGACATAGCCAGTAATATAGATATAATTCTTAAATCATTATATGTAGTAGGATTTTTATTTTTTGGTAAAGGCAAACCTACACTATTTTTCCAAGAAGTTGGAAAATAACTCTGTTCAATACAACAATTTACAATATTTGTAATAAAAGGATCTATGAAAGGGCTACACTGTTTAATCATATTGGCTGTTACACCATCAGTCCCACAGGCATTCGTTTTAATGCTTTGAAGTGCTTTACTTATGTCATCAACTGTGCATAACTGGAAAGCAAAATCGCTAAAATTAAATTTATTATTATTATAAAAAAATATTTTATTATCACAATTTGAGACATTTTGTATAGACTGCGCAAAGTGTTGAATAATTGTTTCTGGATTTGAAAGTTCTTCTGGTAGCTCCATATTTTGTTTTTTTTCTACTATAGACACTTAAATCTTTTAGTGCGGTCCATAAATCCTTGTCCGATTTCCTATTAGAAATGAAGTTAATATAAGCCCTCTTTTCAGCTCTGACCATTGAAAGTGTATAGTTACGTAATTCTTTATATCGAGACCAGTCAACAGGTGATTTTGATAGCTTATATTTCTGCAGGGATTTATCTCTTTCTTTCATGAGGTATTTTAAATTTGGCGTCAGCCAAGGAGCCCTAGGCTTTGTAACCCTTACAGTTCTTATTGGTGTATGAATATTAAACATTGTTAATAAAAATTCATTAAATAATTCTAGCTTTTTCTCTATAACCTTTTCGTATAATATATTATGCCACGGTAATGACTGTAAGTCAGAAAGAAAAGCGTTATTATCAAAGTTTTTATAGCACCTATATGTAACAAATTTTGTTTGTGCTTTTTCTATCTTTAGCCTCAAATTTGTATACACCAATCTATGGTCAGAAAACTCATCCGCCGATTGTGTACCACAAGTTAGAACAATCTGCCTATCTGAGACAAAAATAGGATCTATTAATTTACCACCATGAGCTGTAATATGTGTGGGTTCATCCAAAATCTGAAATAAGTTATATGATTCAAAGCAATGCAATACTGGATTATCCAAATTAAAAAAATCCACGTTAAAGTCCCCCAGACATATTACAGTGTCATATTGTACAGCCAATTCCGACAAAACATTATCAAAATCTGGAATAAGCGAATGTGCATTTATATGGGGTGGCTTATAAAAATTTGCAAAAGCCATTACTTTAGTTCCCACTTGAAGTTTAAAACATATATTCTCTAAAGAATGTGATATAGGAAAGTTGAATTTAATCGTTTCAACCTTCAAATGGTTTTTAAAATAAGCACCTACACCGCCTCCTCTACCAAACTCCCTATTAGAGTTAAAAAATCTGTAGCCTGGTATTTCAAATACCTGTGCATCCTGGTTATTATTTAGCCAAGTCTCGGTTACAAAGATTGCATCAAAATTATTATTATCAGTGACCAAAGTTTTAAAATTATTAAATCCGGTGTTAATTGATTGTAAGTTTATGTGTGCAATCTGCATCGTTATGTGGGTAAGAAAGTAACAAGATAATCTTAAAAGAACAATATGCCCAGCACCAATTCATCGCAAATCTTATAATAATGATTATTATCAATATTTCCCTTTCAAATATATAAAAAAATCAAGATACACAAATAAAATTGTAATTGATATGTAAATTTTATTACTACTTTTCTGCGAGCACTCCCCAAAGCGTAAAAAAAATATAGGTATATACAGGTAACCTAAACTCCACGAATTACTATTTTAAAAATTTAACCACCTTCTAAAAACAAAAGAAACGTCCACCGTACTAGAATAGCTGCGTACACATTAATATCAATTAAAATAGACTTATTATATTATCATGATATGAAAAGTTAAAAATATTGATCAATATGCGAAAACAACCAACAAAAATGTATGTATATTGTATTTAATACAACAAAAAAAAATTAAAGGATAATACAGCTAAGTGCTTGATTGTTAATTCCCAAGAACAAAAAAACAAAAACAAAGTTTAGAAATGGTCCGTTAACCATGATTCTTAAAAGAAATAAATCAGAAGAAGTTATATCTTCAAAATTTTACAAAGAGAAAAAAATAAGAATAAGCTAGTTTACCCAAAGCTTATTACTTTAAAACTATTATGTACATATAAAATATTATTAATAAAAATAACAGATAGAACAATATATTTATTTATGTAAAGGTATTATAAATGAGTAATACTGTTTCATAATATTTACAGGGCACTACGAATGTGTAGATAAATAATAATAAATCTGCCCAAACAATCACACCACCCGCCAATTATTGACTGATTAATATTAGTAATCACTAATTAAGGCCATAAGAAAATAAGAAAATTAAGTACCTGAAATTCTATAGTCTCCGATTTAAATCTGTTCTAGATCCATCATTGATTTTAAGTATTTTATGGTATTTTCTTTTCTAACACATATTACACCATTGTAGCACCACACGGATTTATACGAAAATTTCTGAATCGCGGCCGTTAGAAGTTCACGTCCAGACTGCGTTAGGTCCTCCTTGATTTGTATAGTTGTTGTTTTTAGGTTTTTTTTGTTTTTAAGTACGGTCAACCGTGCGCTGTCGCTTCCAAATTTTACCAACACAGCTGGAGGCTTATTATTGTTAGGGAATTTCGATGCGATCCTAAAGGTGGGTCCAGACTACTCGTGCTCGTGCTCGTACTCCGGCTTTTACTTGCGACTTGCCTATATGTGGACGTGGCGACAAGTCGGAGTGGGAGCAGCGCAAGCCAGGCAAGTACGTTACTCGTGAGGTTCCGACCGGTGTCGGTACATCAAAGGAAGCTCGCACGGACTTGTAAGTTTATTGGACGGACATTTTTCGAATTTCGTATACTTGTGACTTGTGTTGTGTTGTTTACGGTCAAACGTATTTTAAACGTTTAATTTTTATCATAATGGAGTGGACGAACGATCGCGTTATTGCTTTAATTAAATTATACGAAAAGCATGTAGTTTTGTGGGACAGTACAAATAAATTTTACAAAATTAATAATAAAAAGAACGATGCTTGGAAAGAAATATCACAAGAATTAAATTTAGATGTACAGGAGATAAAACGCAAAATTACGTCACTACTGGCAACATACAGAAAAGCTAGGCAAAAAGTTGCACAAAATAACAGATCTGGAATGGGTACAGATGAATTATATTCTCCTTGGTTTGCCTTTAAACATTTTCATTTCTTGCACACGAAATATCAACCCAAGGAAACAATAAATACAGAGGTACGTACCTATATTTTTTTATCTAATTATAAGTGCCATTTAAATAAACTGCTCTTCAAAATATTATCCTCATTTAAACACTGATTAAAAAAATTAAAAATCTTTTAAGAAAAAATTGTAATTACACTTTCAAAAAATTCTGACAAAATTATTTTTAATTTATTGATAATTATCTTGCCATGGTACTTTTCCTTGATTGACGAAATAATCTGCAAATTCATTTCTTATGCTTTGGGAATTCTGAGAAGATTTACGAGGTATGTTTCTTAAAGCCCGGAATGTAGAGTTCGGCTCTGGTTCATTTCTCCAATTTCCTGGAACAATTTCTCCTTTTTGCTCACAGTCAAATGTTAAGGTTGGTGTATATGTATTCCTTGCATTATGTCTTAAATAATTGTGTAAATAAACACAAGCCATAACAATTACTTGAGCTTTTTGGGGCTCCAAAAGTAAGGGTTTCCTAAGAACCCGAAATACTGCTGAGACTATACCAAAAACATTCTCTACTATTCATCTGGCTCTACTCATCCTGTAATTAAAAACCCCTTTGCTTGATCCCTTTTCTTGCTGTCCTCACTATGGTTTCATTATATTATTATGCAACGGAAATGCATCATCCGCAACAAAAACATACGGGACCAACATTTCCCTACCAGGAAGTTTTCTACTACTTGGAAGATTTAAAGAGCCATCCTACAGTTTTTTGTAAAAGGTTGTATTGCGAAAAACACCGCCGTCTGATATTCGACCTTGACAGCCCACGTCAGCGTAGAGAAAACAATAATCGGCATCAACAACAGCAAAAAGAACAATACTAAAAGTTCCTTTGTAATTAAAATAGTCACTGCCTGTATTTACTGGACACTGAAGAACAACGTATTTGCCATCCATTGCCCCCATGCAATGTGGGAAGTTCCATAGTCTTTCATATTGAGCTGCTACTTGAAGCCACTCATTCTCTGTTTGAGGCATCTGAAAAAAAGAAACATTTATTAATAATATTTAAATATTGTAGATTTTCTTGGATAGATTTTATTAATTTAATAAGTCATTTTTTTAGGAAACTTCAACACAAAACCTAGAAGAGGAAGAAGTAGAAAGTGAAGAAGGACATACACAAGAAGCACCTAATAACAACACTATTGAAGAGACTGTACCACAAGAAAATAGTTTGGCCCAAACTAGGCAAATCACTGGACGCAAAAGAATACGTAGTAATGAAGATCCACGCATAAAAGAATCGTTTGAAATATTAAAGAAGATAAACAATAAAGAGAGAGATGAGTATGACGCATATGGTGAATTCATCGCTCGTAAGTTAAGATCATTGGATAAACGAACAGCTGTTTACGTCCAGAAAGGTTTTAATGACATCCTGTTTAAGGCAGAGTTAGGGGAATACCCTATGCAAAGACCCAATCTAGGAAATTATAGGGCCCAAACACTACAGGCGTACTGGAGTACGGCTTCCCCTTCAACCACTGAATCAGCTTCTACGGTTCAAAGTCCTTTTCCCTCGCCTCATGCAATAAACACGGAACATCAACCACTATTACAACCGTCACAACTAACACCTACACCTACAACCTCTCAGCCTGAACAAACCAACGATAACAACTATTCATTAACGCCATGGATTAACACTCTCAACACTAATCAATATTAAAATTTGTGAATTATTATTAATAAAGTTTTGAACGAATTATTGTTTACCTACCTTTATAAAATCTTGAAAAACTTCACATAAAGCACTGCATACCTCTGGCACAATCAGCGAAATTGACTGCTTGGAAAACTTAAACAAAAAGCTTAAGCTAGTGTACGAATCACCCGATGCTAAATATCTTAGTGTTACAGCTAATCGTTCTTTTACAGGAATTGCTTTTCGAAATGTTGTGTTTTTCTTCATAATTTTTGGGCCGATTAAAATTATGATTTCCTCAAAATTAGTAGGCGACATTCTACAGAATGTATGAAAGTGGAGGTTTTCAATATTAAGGTCGCTAAGTAAATTGCTTCCACTGCATTTGCTTCGACTTTTAAATAACGACGTAACCCACCACCGTCTCTTCTTTCTCATTTTTGTTTTTTGTTTATTTAATAAACAATAAATTACACTAAAAGCCGCACTAGCCGCCACAAGCTCGTCGTCGCTCATTAGAACAGCCGGAGTACAAGCAATTTAGCAAATAAATAAGTCTATGTGGACGGTCTAAGTAAATGGTGGCACAAGTAGATCAAGTTCAAAAAGTACAAGTAAAAGCCGAAGTGCGAGCGCGAGCACGAGTAGTCTGGACCCACCTTAAAACAGCTTACTATTTTGGAGTCGGGTATGGGGGAGTCCATTTTTTTAAACAAATCGTTTACTTTGGAACGGATATTTTCATTTTCAGTTTTTGGGATCCCAAAAATTCTAATATTTAGGCTTCTTGATGACTGTTCGTGGTCATCGAGTGTTTGTTTACATTTTTGATACGAACTTTTTAACTCATTTAATTCCGTTTGAAGACCATTGATGGTTTCCTCCTGCTTTTTCAACCTTTCGATAAATTTATGTTCAAGTAATTTTGCTACCTTTGCAGCGATGGTGTCCAAAAATTCATCAGAAAATGTACCTTTAATGCTATCCAAATCACTCCTTGATAACACCATTTTCGCGCGCACTGTTATAACCTTACTTGTTTCTAACAGCTAATTTTACAGAAACCTAAGGATTTTACTGAAGAAGACTGAACTTAATTTAGTGTATTTTAATTGTAATAATAATTAGATAAAGCCAAATTAGTACGACAGCTACTGCAAAGCGTGCTCACGCGTTAAGCGCCATCTCACATGATTTTCTTAAAATTTTTTTAAATTCTTAAAATTTTTTTAAAATCTTCACTGTAGGGAGCACTGTAGACCATTTTTCATAGAATTAAAAATATTAACCCTTTCTTGTATACATTCCTAACTGTTTTGTTGAAAATCATAAAAACAAAGGTAGTTATAAAAAAAATATAAATTTTCATGCTTATAACACACGAGATCAACAACAAATACGTCCCATTTATTTAAAACTACAAAAATGAAAGAATAATTCACTGCCCCTTAGTATTTACAACAAATTACAATGTTCTACTTGGACAGCCATCTTTTAAAAAATTCAAAGTACTTATCACAGATAATCTTCCAGAACACAACTTTTATTCTGTTAATAATGCCTCTGAATGAATGACAAATGTGCTCAGATGTTGACGGATTTTTTGTTAAATTTTACTGTACTTTATTACTATTACTATTATAACTTTGTTCAGCAATAGTATTTATGTTCTTGTCGAGATTTCATAACTTTGTACTTGTTTATATTTTTGCCTAAATTTATATATTTTTGTTTGTATTTGATTTTAAATTTGTGTAATGACTTGTAGGTATATAATATTTTTTTCAATCTCTCAATCATTGTTGAACTGTATTTTTAACTTCTACATACACTGTTTTTCTTTTGCCATTAAGCCATGGTGTGCCCAGGGATTCATTTTAGGCCCAGTGTTATTCTCCTACATTGCAATATGCAGATGATACATCCTTTACTCTCAAATGTTTAAGAGGGCAACATTTGAATGATACTTTCAGTAGGATCTTGGAAAGGATATGTATGTGTATAGTTTACAGCCAATAAGCAGCTTTTAAACGAATCAAAGACAACTGAGCTAGGTTTTTAATTGTGGGCAGCTCATAGAACCAGTTCTGACTTTGGTAACCTTATGAGTGTTCTTTGAGTCCTCTTTGGCATGGCAGCATTAAATAATTAACCTAAATCAACATTTGTCATCATCACTTTTAGCCATTAGAAGGATTCGCTTTACGGTTGGCAAGAGGGCAACAATAAGTGCTTACCATGCACTATTTTTTTCCACGATGTTATATTGAATTCTTGCATGGAAGAGTCCTGCTTTAACTGACCTGAATACGGTTTTTCTGAAGCTAAAAAACCGATATATTCGATTCGACCGATAAATTAAAGCAAAGTATCTTGAATTAATCCGAGCGTTGTCCAATGCTTTGAGAAATTCCCATGAGTCCATAGAATTAAATACCTTCTGGTGATTAATAAATTCCAAATGTAGATGTATAGTATATTCCGTGATTTTTCCGATAAGCATAATATGAATTACCTTAATGTAGATGGTCTATTCTGCTGTAATTCCTGCGAAATATGGATTGATCTAAAGGCTGATGTACTTCAGTCTTTTGCGTCAATCTGTTAGGTATTATTTCTGTTAATTAATGAATATTTTAGCTAGTCTTTAAAAAATGATCCTAAACTTGAATTATTTTTCCATTAGAACACTGAGCCAGTAACATTAAAGGAAGATGCAGAATTCAAATCAAGATTACGAAAAGAGTTAGTGAGCAGGGATGGACACATGTAAGTATCTCTATTAAAAATATTCAATGTATACTAATTTATCCAATTTTTTTTTTAATTTATTTATAGGGAGCTCGCCAAAAACACCAAATACATCACCTTATCATTTATTGACCCCCAAAAAGAAAAATCATATCACCACCACATAGAAAGTTCGTCGAGTTATATCTTGATGATGTTCATAGTTATAAGGGTAGCGATAGCGGCTTGTATATTTTTAGCATTTCCAAAGTAATAATTTGTTACTAATTTAAAACCAAAACTAATAAAACTCTTTTTTAGTGACCTAACGATAGATGCTAACTACATTTTAGAAAATGGACTATTTTTTACTTTAGTGGTAATGGCGATAATCGAGGAGATTCCTGGAGTGGTAAGATATATAGTTAAATAGATTTAAAAGGTAATTCTTTGAGTGAAGTATTTGAAATAACTCAAAGAATGACCTCTTAAAAAAACTGTTGTTTACTGTATATTATTTTTAGTCCAACTGTTGTAAGGCCTATAAGGAATCAATGGTTGTTAGGATGATTCTGGCAACATTGTGCATATTAGTCTTAGGAGCGATGAATAGCGTAGATCCTGTAAGTATTATTTTTTAAACTTTTATGACATTCTGTATGTTAATCTTGGACTCAATCTTCCTATAGAAATATTGAATTTTTAACGCACAAACAAATTTTAAATGCCGAAAGGTTTGCTCATTGAATTTTATTTGTTAAGTAGATTTTTTCTAAAGGATTCAAGTATATAGGAGGTGAAAGAAAGGATTAAACATAGAATTCTGATGACAAATTCCAGAAGTCTTTCTCATGTCCTTATCTGTGAAAAGTTTATAGAGAAAACTATCTGCTAAGTAAGATTCATACAAATCCAATCATTTTCTTCCAAAAGTACTTGCGTAAAGGTTGGCTATGAGGGGACTTAACATAGAATATTAAGGAACTCCAAAGGTAATTCCTAAGTAGTCAAATGTTCTCTATTAACCCATTAAGGCCCAACTTTTTTTTTGAATTTCTATTTGAATTTTGGTTAACATGTTTGTTTTGGCTCAAAAAAATTAATTCAATGTATTCAATTTTTTTTTTTTGGTTTTTGGGTCATTTTTTTGATCATTGCGTCAAAAAATAGACCGTCCTCATTTGAGGACGCTGGGCTTATATAATATATGTAATATCATATTGAAATATATAACAAAAAAAACAAATAAGTAAATACAAAAACTTCATATATTACAAGATAAAACTAATGTACTGATAAAAAAATCAGAGGTGTTTATGAAACATGAATCAAAAAACTAATTTTTTTTATGAAAATTGTTAAAACAATAAGGTACACAGAGAGTGACATGACATTTCGAACAAAATGTGCGGCGTTTACTTTGGCATGTGTTAAATTGACATCTTTGGTTTTCTCTCTTGGCTACCAAGTTATTCTTGCCGTCATATTTTACGTTTTTTGTAACATTACTCCGAGACGTATTTGACAAACTCAAGGGACGACCAAAGGCTACTTTTCTTCCATGACCAATCTTTAGCTATTTACGGTCGACACGTCTATCACTCGAGTAAAAAAGGCACCAATACCATTTTTTGCCCCGTACTGAGATGTGACGTTTTTCAAGCAACCAATCATGGTGGTTCACCCTTCCCATATGCTTATTGTAGTCGGCAATCAAAAGAGGTTGTGAAACTGGAAGACGACCACCTTCTTTTTTGTTCCACCTTCGTACAATAGTGGTTGGTAAAAGTATATCAAAGTTGGTTGCCACCGAAACGCACCTGCTATCATTCTATTTGACTACAAGAATTTTTTGGCTATTGTCAAAATGCCAGTCATAGGCCCCTCTCGGTTCCTTCTCGAGTTCTTTGGATGACTTGGTGGGACACTTGAATGATCGATTTTGCCTTATGGTTCCTGTGGAAAGGAAGCCTTTTTCTTTTAGGCTACACAAGAGGTTGTAACTCGTAAAAAAGTTGTTAAAGAAAATAATGTGTCTTTTAGGATTTTTTACAATTTCCAGCATACTTGTTACGACTCTTGTCCCTAGAGGAATCTTGGGCTCCGTTGTTGATTTATTATCCTTGCCACAGTACAAAGCAAAGTTGTAGCGATACCCATTATCACTACAAAGCGCCTATAATTTGTATCCAAACCGTATAAGCTTTTCTTTGATAAATTGCTTTAGGCCATGGTGTCCAAAATATTTTACAATCAGCTCATCAATCGATAGAAATGTATGAAAAACTCCCCATTGCTAAAATGTAGTATTTATTGCCCCAAATAATGGCCCTATTTTGAATGACTTATCGTCTTTTTTATCATTTGCAAGGGAATTGTCAGCAAAGTGAAGACAAGATTCTATTTCTTTGTAGGCCTTTCTGGAAAACGCATTTTTCACTAGAGGAATACCCAAATCTTCTCTTTCAGACCAATATTTCAAGTGTTTACAAAAGTGGTGGGATAATTGTTTTTTCTAAGTAGTAATTTAATCTTGTTAATATTTTCATTATAAAATGATTCATGACTTAAATTAAACGATCTATGGAGTAGTCCCATCACAGTTCCCAATTTATTACCCAAGGGATCGCTAGAGTAAAAATTTATAATTCCTCCACTACTGGTTGATTTAACGTACCAGTTGGTGTTTATCATGCCATTCATACCTCTAGTCACCATAATGTCGAGAAAAGGGATGGAGTCATACTCCTTCATCTAAAAGGTAAATTATATTTTATTATGATAGCTGTTAACCCTAGAACGGTATCGATATTTTTGCATACGTTATTGGTATCGATACGTAAATTTTACGTATTATGTTTTTAAATCTACTTATCACCATTTAAAAGTAAATTTACTTAATTTTAAATAAAACTATGTTATATTTATTTAAACTGAAATATAATATTCAAATAAAGACAACTTAAATAAATGTATTTTTATAATAATAAAAATAATCAACTTTAAAAACTTAAAACTCAAAGTTTTTTTTCTTATAATCAGATGCACTTAGTGCACACTTTCTTTTGGTGTCGTCCGCATATGGCTTTTTTGCATTTTAAACAGTACGTTGTGGTCATACTCCTTTTTGAAGACGGACACATATGGCAATACGTTTGGCGTCCTTTTTGAGTAACTTCAAGTCCCTCATCTTGTTGCTGTTCTGGATGTTCTTCTTTTAATAGTGTTTCGATTATAGACCGTAGACCTCGACTAGAACGTGGGTTTTGTATCAAACGAGACTGTTGCCAGGGCCGTGTTAATCCTATATGTAAATCCTTCATGTACTGATTCCTTTGCACTGGTTTACCACCATGTACTATAACATTGTGGTTATAAATAACAAATGAATTTATACAGGCCATGTTTAGGATATTATAAAAAATACACATAGGCCATCTTTTGGTCTTGCGATTGCAATTCATATTTTGACACATTTGATCAAAGGTGTCTACAGCTCCTTTTGTTGAGTTGTATGCGTGAATTATTTCTGGTTTACCTGTTGTTGAATTGATAGCTCCTGTTTCGTGCATAGTTGATAGCAGTAAAACGTGTTTATTGCTTTTAGACTTATACGAGACTATTGTTGCTTTTTTAGAATATCCAAACATTGACGTGAGTACTTTCCTGTCTTTGGTATTTTCTATAAGTTCTGCTGGAACTTCCCGCTTATTTTTCCTCAAAGTGCCCACTACAGTCAGTTTGTATTGATTTTTTAGCAACTTTTCGGCAAGAGGCATACTGGTAAACCAGTTATCCATCGTCACATTTCTGTTTGATCCATGGATGGATTTTGTCAAGGTTTCTACAAAATATTCCGCTAATGGAAGACCATTAGTTTGGGTAGACTTTTTGATGTAGGGAGATGCGTCGATCAAATATTTTGTCGAAACGTCACATAACAAAACAAGCTTTATACCATATTTGGCAGGTTTGTTAGGTATATACATTCTGAACGAACAGTTGCCACGAAATCCAACTAACTGTTCGTCAATGGTGACGTAAGACCCTGGTTTATATGAACTTCTTACACGTAGTTATAAATTCGTTCCAAATATTTTAAATGTGTCAAACATGGTAGTTGAACTAAGGTGATTATCTTTTAAATTTGCAGCAAGAATATATAAACCGATTAGTGCCTTTATTTCCTCCAAATTGGTTTCGGAAAAAGTTGCATCATTAGCACTGTATTTCTGCTTCGCTAAATTGATTTGCTGATTAGTAAATTCTACTATCTGATTAAGAATATTGTCGGAAATAAATGTTTGAAAAGCTTGCAAAGGATCCAGAATACTCCGTAATTCAGGTGATGGGCCGGGTTTAACGTATACTATGTTTTTTGATGCTGTCTTACCGTTATCATTTTTTAGTGGTTTAGAATGCCAAGTGTAGCCATTTTTTCCGATCAAAACATCTGTGTTAGCAATCACCACAAGGTTTTTGTTATTACTTCCATCTTCTTTAAAAACCTAAACAGACAGATAAAATGGGTTATAGTTAAATGATATACCTATTTAGTAACATATTACCTAGAAAAAATCATTGTTTTCTTTATTTGTAACGCTTCGCTTTCTTTTGCTTTTTTTCCTGGTTCCACCTGAAGTTGAAGGGCAATCTTTGCATTCTGTACTATCACTCCAAACATTTGACAATGTTTGCACGAGATTAGACTCTACTTCTATTGGTAACCATTATGTGTCACTAGCATCATCTATTGACTCGGTACCGTCATCGGACTCATCGCGGTTAATTTCATCCTCAACTTCACTATCACTACTTTCGTAAAGAAGATTTTCTAGTTCTTTATCAGTTAAAACCCGTTTAGACATTTTACCCGACCTAATTTTACCCGTTATTGGTATCGACACGTAAAAATGTCGGCTAATAATATTCGCGTAATAGTATCGACACGTAAATTTTACGTATTGCGTTTCCTAAAACAGCATATACCACAATCCCTGTGCACAAACATTAACTGGCGACTAAATACTTCGCGAGGTACGATATTCACGCAAGCACTGGTGGGGGATGAGAAATATCGATCAAGAGGTAGGCGCTACACAGAAGAAAGATATGGATGCGCACGTAAATTTTACGTACGCTACCGTTCTAGGAGGAATTATAAGAAAAGTGTCATCAACACAACATTTAATTAAAGGTATTTTGTTGTGTAATTTTTCTATTATGCTTAGAACAAGATCATTCAGTAAAAGATTTGCTAAACGACATTATTATAACTGAAATAGCTGGACTCAAAACCAAAATTAATTATTTCAATTAGTACTTATGCAAGCACTTCTTCGAATCTTCGAAACACTTCTGAAACTCGATGTTTGTGATTACCTTTAGCTTTTTTAGCGATACACTTTTCGTCACCTATAATAACTAATACTCACAAATACGTTTTTGAACCTACCAGCGAGTCAAATTATTGAAACGATAAAGAACAACTTTTTAGCAACACGCAGAAATGAACTAGGAGAGAGTCAATAGAGAAAGGAGAGAACTAGACAAATGACCAGAAATCTAATGGAGCAGGAAAAATAAGTCCAGAATCTAAAAGACTTATCAGCGAGAAAATAGGAGAGGCCAAATAACTATCTTCTGAAGTTAAGTGAAAAAAGGTTGAATACCCTTCAAAACAAATACGATTTGTTTAACCTTTGAAGGAATTGAAAAGACAGATCCAGAAGTTATATCATAGAGGAAGAGGCATCACAAGCACTAAAGACCACACCAAACTGAAAAAGCTCCAACACGATTCCTTACTACTTTTTTTTAAATAATAGTAAATAAACAATTTATCACTTTGATGCGGCCCCTAAAAAATGTGTTAATTTGAATTGTTATTTGCCTCTGTAAAGGCAAATATAACAAAAGCTGTAGTGTATAGTGTGTATTGACCATCGAACCTTTAGTTTATATTGCGGTATGCCATTAAAATTGAAGAACACGGTTAATATAGCCTTTACGTTCAACCGGACTTGTCGAGCCTTTTTCGGTCTAGGCAATCTAGGATACCTGTATTGGGACTTAGTATTATTCATCATTCGTATCGTACATTTCATCTTATACCCCATGAGAGTATAAGGTGAAATGTACCGCCATGTCATTTGGGATATTAGTAAATAACGATTTTACATCAAGAGATACTAAGACATGATCTTTCGGCACTCCATAAGCTCATAGGAGTTCCTAACACTATAGTTGAAAGTCATTGTCATAGATGACAAAATTTCGTGTAAGAATTTCGCTAAATTATAACCAGGGGAAACCTATACAACTTACAACCGGTCTTAAACTAAAGTCATTTGTATGTGTTTTTCGTAAGCCATACATTTTAGGAGAAACTGAATTATAAATTTTTGCTGGTTTTTCACTGAACTCACTAATATAACGACGTTACCTCAGAGTTGTAAAGAAAGAATTCGCCTTAGTTTGGAACCTGTTGGTTGGATCAAAAGTCAACTCTCTGTACGTAGACACATCCGACAACATTTTGGTAATTTTTGTCTGATAATCTTCCTTGTACATATTTACGGTCATATTTACCTATGAATAAATTAGTTTTTTGTGAAAGGAATTCCCTAGTGTACTACTTAGGTACTACTTACTGTAGTTACTTTTTTTGATATTGTTCAGTTTTCTTAAATTTTACAATAATTTTAATCAAGTAGTTCATTCTTCATTCTATTTCAAATTTTCATTAAACTTTAACTCAATTTCGCTTGGCTCACAGTGTAGAAACAGTTAGTCAAAGTATTTCTATTCAAATGCATCCAAAGAATGTTTTGAGGCCTTATAAAAAGGTGCGCGTCCAACATACTGAGCCAGTTCGTTGAAACCCATTATCAGAAGAAGTAAATTCGCTAAACCGCATCGCTCACGCATCTAGTACCACCCGATACAATCCCGTGTTTATGGGATAAACCGCATTTCGTACTGAGAAAAAGCTGGCCAGCTAACGCGAGTGAAAAACTGTAATCGAGAGAAAACCAGCTAAGGTCTCACAACCATTAATTGTCAAAAAAAAACAATAAATACAGTCCACTTTTCTCAACAGTGAGCTTTCGATACAGTACTTTCTTAATAGAAATAAAAATCAAATAGACATTTTGGTCCTTCGAGCCGGATTACCATTTTTATTATTATTATATTTTTCTTAAATCGCAGTTATTTGTTAATCACAAATAATTTAAATAAAGTTTTGTAGCCTTCATGGTTACAGGTCGTTTTACGCTCAGGTTTTGCTGGAATTTGAACATAAATAGTTAAAAAACATAAATTGATAAAAAACATAAACACCGCAAATATTTTTACCTGTTGAACGTTTCTTGGTGCTTGGTCGTATTTTGATTTATATTTATAGGGTGACTTAAAGATAAATTAATACTTCGAATTCACTATCGTCACTTTATTAAAGAGTAACGAGTGGTCATTTCTCTATACAGTGTGGTGACTTTAACTGGAATAAATTCAGTTAAAACTAATCAAATTTTATCTCGCAAAATTCCTGAGACCCGTCGATTTTTGTTTATTTTTTTTTCACATTTCAAGATAGTTTTTGTATTTTTTCACCTACAGGGGGAGGTCTAAATTAACCCCAACATTTTTTTTTCAAATGAAAAGCCGCTTTTTTTAAACTCTCTTATTAATTATTATTAATTAATTAAATTACCCTAAGTTGCGTTTAATGTATAAGATGCTCAAAATGAGCACCATTTACTTGTTGGCAAAGCCCAAGACGATAATAAAATTCGTTTCTGACATTTTCTAATACTTCTGAAGATATTTGTCGGATTTCTTGCCTAATACCTTCTTTCAGAGCGTCTAGGTTTCCTGTTTGCTCATATGAATTTGACTTTTCAAATGTCCCCACAGAAAAAAATCAAGTGGGGTGAGATGGGGATAACGTGCAGACCACTCGATGGCACCCCTTCCACCAATCCATCTGTTTGGAAAATTGTCATCTAAATACTGGCGTACATTACGGGCATAATGTGGGGGAGCACCATCTTGTTGCATCCATATTCTTTCATCATACAAATCTGGATCGAACTGACTCGGATATAAGGCACGTAAGACTGGTACTAGTTCATGTTCAAGAAATTCTAGATATCTTTCCCCAGTTAAAGTATCATTGAAGAATATGGGCCCTTTAACTTGCCTGCCAATTATGCCAGCCCAAACATTAGTTTTCTGGGGATATTGTGTATTAGTTTCCCTTACCCAGTGTGGGTTCTCGTCAGACCAGTAGCGACAGTTCTGCTTATTAACATGGCCATTTAGGGTGAATGTAGCCTCATCAGAAAAAAGGATCCACTCCGAAGATATGCGATTTTCGTCAATGGCGTTCATCAATAATTCACAGAACTGAACTCTGCGATCTGGATCGTCTTCCAATAACTCTTGAATGGGTTGCATTTTATAAGGTCATTTGTTTGCACTTTTTAAAATTTTTAGCACAGATTTATGATGAATAGAGTTTTCGCGAGCTACTCTTCTGGCTGCAGTTACCGGAATTTCTTCCGTCGCTAACAATACATTTAATTGGGTGTTTTCATCGATTTTAGAAGACCTTTGTCTTGAAACATCCCTCACGTGCCCAACTTCTCGAAATCTGCTTTCGATTTTACTAATCGTACCTTGGTTAATAGGTGGCAAATCTGGATATTTCTGCCTGAATAAGTGGACAATTCCTAGCTGAGTACGACTTCTGTCCCCATAACCAATCATCATTAAGATTTAAATCTTGTGGGATTCGGATAAATAAGGCATTTTTTCAATATAAGTTAACTTATTTAACAACTTGTTGAAATTCACTTTAACAGTGACACTACAACAATGTCAGGAAATGTCTCGATACCAATAAAATAAACAAAAACGCCAAAAATTTACCAACACAAAATATTTCGAGACTTTTAATAATTTAATGTTTTTTTTTTCGTATTTCTTTTTTTTCGTTTTTTTTTAGATAATCACAAAAGTAAATAGGGCAATTTAATCAGGAAAAAGGGCTCTTTTCAATGAGAGTTTAAAAAAAGCGGCTTTCCATTTGAAAAAAAAAACTTGGGGTTAATTTGGACCCCCTCTGTAGGTGAAAAAATACAAAAACTATCTTGAAATGTGAAAAAAAAATAAACAAAAATCGACAGGTCTCAGGAATTTTGCGAGATAAAATTTGATTAGTTTTAACTGAATTTATTCCAGTTAAAGTCACCACACTGTATATTCCTTACTTGTAGTTACTTTAGTTTCTAAAGAATTTTTGCGCATTTGGTATTTTTTTATATATATATAGTCTAAACTATTTAAAATGTCTGATAAATTAAAAAAGGCCAAACTTCTTAGCCAAAGTGAAGCGAACCGACTTTCGGACTTGCTTGATATCTCTAAAAATGCAGAAAATGATAACTCTAATCATACAGTTTTTAAGCTGCGTTATGGGTCTTTAGAGTCCATTAAATTAGAATTCTTTAAACAGCACAATATTGTGATTGGTTGCATCTTAGATGATGAGGAATTTATTATACAGGATCGCCTTAGAAGTTCATTTGAACGAGATTTTTGGTGCATTAAATCAACATATTTGGACTTATTCGGTGAGCAACTTGGCTCTGAACCTTCCTCCTCGTCTTCAGTTTCTCGTAATCAATCTCATGTAACTTTACCAAAAATTGAAATTCCTATCTTTTCCGGGAACCTCACACAATTTGCAACTTTTAAAGATATGTTTGATGCGCTGATACATAACAATGCCAGTTTGAGCAATATAGAGAAATTTAATTATCTTTTGAGTGTTTTGCGTGGCCAACCGTTAATATTAATTCAAAAGATACCCATGACCAACCTTAATTATTCAACCGCTTATGAAACACTGGTAAAACGTTACCAAAACACTCGTTTAGTTGCAGCTCTGCATTGGGCAGCTATCGAAAATGCTCCAAAGATTACCACAGAAAATTCCAGTGATTTACGGCAGCTTTTGGATACATTTTCGGATAATCTTTCTGTCTTACGTAATCTTCATTTCCCTGTAGACTCTTGGGATTTCATTCTAGTTCAGATGTTACGTAAACGCATTCATGTTTCTGTGGCTACTAAATTTGAACTTCAGTACGATCTAAGTGTTACCCCTTCCTTTGCTCAACTCACTACTTATTTGCATAAGCACTGTGCGGCTCTTGATAATGTTTGTTCGACGCAAGTTCATGGAAAGGAGAAAAAACTTGCGAAGAGAGAGGAGCATTTTCCAATTCAAAAAAGTTCCCCTTTTCAGCCATGATCAATCCAAATCAAGTATTTGTAGTCTTATGTATGTCCCAGCTTTCTAGCAAAAGGTCCACATGACAGATATCAACTCGCAAAATCTTTAAAAATGTGCATAAATTACTTAAGCATAAATACTCATTCTGTTAAGGACTGTAAATCTACTCACACTTGTCATAAATGTAAACAGAAGCATCACACTTTGTTGCATTTCGAAAGAAACACTGGCTCTGGTAACAGCAATCATGTTATCTCCACTCCCCACTCTACTGCTTCTCCTATAGATAATGATGCGCGGTCATACTTGCTGGCTGATCTTTCAAATTCTTCGCCTTTAGTCGCAAGTAGTATTAATGATAATGCTTCAATTAATGTTTTACTATCCACAGCTCTGGTGGATACGTTAGACAGATCTGGAAACTTTCAAAAAGTTCAAATATTATTGGATTCGGGTACTCAACTTTATTTTATTTCGCAAGATTGTGTTAGACGCCTTGGGCTTTCTCCTTATAATATGCCTTGCTTCGTTCAGGGTCTGGGAGAAACCCATGTACCTAATTGTTCAAAAAGTATTTTCACAAAAATTCGCCCTTGTAACAAACTTACCCCTATTGTTGATTTGGAATCAGCAGTTCTTCCAAAAATTTGTGGTAGTTTACCTAAATCCCCTTTGCCTAAAGGAACATGGCCTCACTTGCGCAATGCTGTGCTGGCTGACCCTACTTATAACTTCCCCGGTCCTATTGACATGCTAATAGGTGCTTCTTTGTTGCCTTATATTTTGGAGGAGGGTCGTCTTAATGGTCGGCTCAATGAGCCTGTCGCTATTAACACCATCTTTGGCTTTATTTTGATGGGTATCGTCAGGGTTTTTGCCTCATGCTTCACAGTCTCTCGTTTGCTTTAATACGTTTATTAATGATACAATGCAAAAGTTTTGGGAAGTTGAGGACGTACCTCACGTCAAGACTTTATCTCCAGAGGATCGAAAATGCGAGGAAATCTTTGCTAATTCTACCTATCGCAACGAAAATGGGAGATTCGTAGTTTCCTTGCCATTTCAAAGCCAGGACCCTGAGCTTACTAGCAGTGGAGAATTAGCTGTGCGAAACTTTTTATCGTTAGAGCGCAGACTCGAAAGGAATCCGAAGCTCTACTGTGATTATTCTGCTTTTATGCAGGAATACGAATACCTAAATCAGATGGAATTACTACCTTCAGGGGACATACCACAACGGTAATTTTATATCCCACATCATTGTGTGTTAAAGGATTCCAGTCCCACCACTAAACTTCGCGTAGTATTTAATGCTTCAGCAAAATCTCCCGGAGACATGTCGCTTAATGTGTGTCTTCTCCCTGGACCCAAATTACAAACTGATATTTTCGAGTTACTTCTTGGCTTTAGAATTCATCGTTTTGTTTTCACAGCCGATGTTCGTCAAATGTTTAGGCAAATTTTAATAAACCCCGCATACGCCGATTATCAAAAAATCGTGTGGCGCTTCTCCAAAGATCAACCTATCGCTGATTATCGCCTTCTTACAGTTACTTATGGGCTAACTTGTGCACCTTATCTTGCCATTAGGTCGTTATTAGCTTTAGCAGAAGAGAAAAAGATTAATTTTCCTAAAGCTTCCCAAATTATTTTGAGGTCATCTTATATTGACGACATCAACGGTGGCTCAGAAAACATTAAGGGAGCGAAAAATCTTCAAAGGGATTTAATATCTCATCTTCAGAAAGGTGGTTTTGAACTTCGAAAATGGTGTAGTAATGATCCTCGTTTGTTAGCTGATTTTCAACCATCTTTTCTTTATAATGAAAGTCTTTCACTTAATTTCGATTTAAATAGCCCCTTGAAAGTTTTAGGTCTTCGATGGAATCATTCTCTTGATGTTTTCCAGTTTTCAGTTAGTTCAATTGATAAAGGATGCACAAAACGAATACTTTTGTCTAATTTAACAAAGATTTTTGATCATTTGGGATTAATTTCTCCGTTAACTTTTCTTGTTAAGCACTTAATTCAGCGGTTTTCCAAAGCCATAGTGGCAATCTGGACATGCCGCAAACTCGTTGGCAAGACATGGGGGCTAAAACTGAAAATGGTATACTGGATCTACCAAACAGTCATTAAGCCCATCATCACATACGCTTCGCTGGTATGGTGGCCGAAGACCAAACAAACAACCGCACAGACCAAATTAAACAAAGTCCAAAGGCTGATATGTCTAGGAATAACCGGGGTAATGTCTACTTGTCCTACCACAGCCTTAGAGACACTGCTAAACATGCCTCCACTTCACATAAGCGTGAAAAAAGAGGCAATTAACAGTGCTCACAGGCTTTTCCAAACCGGCAAATTCAAGCCTGGGGATTTAAGTGGTCACCTGCGCATCCTCAAAGAAATTAAACTGGAAAATGCCAGCAAACCACGTGACCACATAACGGCCATGCTGGATCTAGAAATTCCATTCGAAGTGATCATAGATGATCGCCAATCATGGGAGAAAAAAGAAGTACCAAAAGCCGACAATGCATCGCTATGGTACACAGACGGTTCTAAACTAACAGAAGGAGCAAGACTGGGCGTGTCAGGCCCTAACATTAAGATCTCAAAGTCACTGAGCAAATACCCTAACATCTTTCAAGCTAAAGTGCTTGCCATAGACATATGTGCAGAAGAGTGCATCAACCAAGGCCTCCAAAGAAAACACATATTTATACTATCAGACAGCCAAACTGCTCTAAAGGCCCTGAAAGCTTTTAAATGTGATTCAAAGCTAGTCTGGGAGTGCAAACAAACCCTAAAGCACCTTACAACAAAAAATCAAGTAACACTAATATGGCTACCTGGCCACCGGGGTATAGAGGGGAACGAAGAAGCCGATCGCCTTGCAAAAAAAGGGGCTCAAACACCGTACTATGGTCCAGAGCCATACTGTGGTTTAATGAAGACCCACATCACCAAAGACCTAAACAGGTGGGAAAAAGAACAATTGCTGTCGCACTGGAGAAGAGCACCAGGACTAAGACAGGCAAAAAAGTTTATAACCACTTCTAGAAAAAGAGCTGAACAGCTCCTAGACATGAACAGATCAGACATCAGAACAGCAGTCGGACTCCTAACCGGTCATTGCCCAGTGAAATATCACCTAAAGGCAATAGGTATAACAGAGGACGACCAATGTAGATTCTGCAGCAATGCCACAGAAACAGCAGAACACCTGCTCTGTGAATGCCCGACCCAACTCTGCAAGAGGCTCAAGTACCTGTAAGGGGTACAACCAACACCTCAAGAAGTGGGACAACTACCTCCCAAAAATATAGCTTTGTACGGCAGAAGTCTAAGACTTTTTGAGACAAACTAAGACAAGTAGAGTTATGCACAAAATATCTCACAGGTAGCAGTGCTGAGCGGCGGATCAGCCGAAACGACTCCCTTCTCAATCTACAATCTACAATCTAATTCAGCGGTTATGGTACTTAAAGCTAGGTTGGGATGAAATGCCTCCAAATGAGATCGTTTTTCTTTGGAATAAATATTATTCGGAGATATCTTCTATATCGGAATGTAAAATTCCTCGTTGTTTGTTCCCTCTCAGTTATAAGACCATAGAAATTCACGGGTTTTGCGATAGCTCCGCAAAGGGCTATTGCGCTGTAATTTACCTATGCTGTTTAACTCCTGATGGAGAAGTAGCCACTCAATTTGTATGTGCTAAGTCGAAAGTTGCACCGCTAAAAACTCTTTCGATTCCACGCTTAGAACTATGCGCAGCCGTGCTTTTGTATCGTTTGCTGTCACATGTTTACAAAATTTATACCTCATCTTTCGGAATTCATAAGAGTTTCGCCTGGAGTGACTCAACAATTGCTCTTTCATGGATCAAAGCGTCTCCACATCGTTGGAGTACTTTTATTAGTAGATGGATCCCTTTTGTAAATGTTTCTTCAAATGTCGCTTCTTTACCTGAAGAAAATAAAACCTGCTTATTGGTTCCCACTTCAGAAGATTTTTTTGAAAGCCTCATTTTAAAGTTTTCATCATTTGATAAATTAACGCGCATTGTTGCTTATATCTTTCGCTACAAAAATAACATTTGTTTCCCACTTAAAAAACTTACAGGCGCTCTTACGTCTTCCTAACTTCATGCCGCCACAATGGTTTTGGTTAAGCATGTTCAGTCACGGGCCTTTGCTTCAGACATAAGGCTAATTCAAAGCAATCAATTGCCTTCGAAGCCGCTTAGACGGTTAAGCGTTTTTATGGATAGTGACAATATCTTGCGCGTGGGTAGTCGCTTAAAACACTCATTGAGTTTTAATCACAATTATCCTGCCCTCTTACCTGGTACTCACGAGTTTACAAAACTTGTAGTAACTTATTTTCATCTAAAATATTTTCATGCAGGTGTCCAAAGCAATCAGTTTCTTATCATGCAACAATTCTGGATAGTATCTTCCAAAAGGGTCATTCGTCAAATTATTTCAAAATGTATACGCTGCTTTAGGTGTAGACCCCAGTCTATTCAGCCCCCAATGGGTGATTTGCCTGCTGCGCGCGCCTCCCAAGTAAAGCCTTTTCTTCACACCGAAGTGGACTATGCCGGGCCTTTTAATGTAATGATGTCACGCTACCGTGGCAGTCGCACCACTAAGGCTTACTTGTGCCTATTCGTTTGCTTTGCCACCAAGGCTTTACATCTTGAACCTCTCTACCGAGGCCTTTTTATTTGCTTTACGTAGGTTTATCGCTCGCCGTGGCCGTTGTCAGCACTTATATAGCGATTGCGGTACCAATTTTATCATGGCACTTCAATCCATCCTCCGCTCCTCATTTTGGAGAGCTGTGGGAGGCGGGGGTAAAATCTGTTAAAATCCATTTATATCGCGTGATTGGTAATCAGTATTTAATTTATGAAGAATTAAACACAGTTTTAATTCAAATTGAAGTCTTTTTGAATTCACGTCCTCTCAAATGACCTGACCGCCTTGACACCCGGGCATTTTTTAGTACTGGAGCCTCTGACTGCTCTCCCCGGAACTGATGTGACCTCGTTACCTGTAAATCGTTAAAATCGCTAGCAGATGCTCCAAAAAATGCATCAAGATTTCTGGCGCCGTTGGTCTAGTGAGTATTTGCACACGCTACATCAACGTGCCAAATGGCATAAGCCTATTGTTAACCTCTCTCGTGGAACTCTAGTGCTAATTGGCACCGCCCCTGCAGTGGCAAATGGGTCGAGTTAGGGAGGTACATCCGAGTAGTCAGAGTCGCTACTGTTCAAACCAGTAATGGCACCTTAAAACGACCTGTAGTCAAGCTATGTCCTTTGCCGCTTTCAAGCCACTGAAAAATGCAATGCATTTTTGGTGGGCGGTATGTTCAGTTTTCTTAAATTTTACAATAATTTTAATCAATTAGTTCATTCTTCATTCTATTTCAAATTTTCATTAAACTTTAAACTTTAACTCAATTTCGCTTGGCTCACTGTGTAGAAACAGTTAGTTAAAGTATTTCTATTCAAATGCATCCAAAGAATGTTTTGAGGCCTTATAAAAAGGTGCGCGTCCAACAAGTTATGTTTCTTATCGTGCGAAGCACGGTTTAAAAAACAGTTTTTATTTGACAATAAGTACAAGCAGCAAGTATGGTACAACGAAGATTGAGGCATAAGGCCGTTACATGATATTATATAGACTTAAACTAGCAAATACAGTGAAATATAATACAAAGCAACGTTAACATAAAAGTAAGCAAATAAATATATAGAGTGGTCAATATTGTGGCCATAACTCCTCCCTACTAAGATTGAAACAACAGGGATGTCATGTTTGTTTCAACATTTTTGGTGGCGTCTTCTTTCTGTTCTGGATCTTCTGGAACTGTTCTTTTCTTGAAGAATAATTCGTATACTGCAAAGGCTATGCAGCACAGGATCAGTATGACTCCAAGGGTTGTGGCAAAACTCCATGTGGCTGGATGGATTTGGTCCTCTTCTTCTGGAAGGGTTTTGATAACTCTTGCCTGGTCTTGAAGTGCTTTTATTAAGATCGGATCGATAGAGTCGAGCTTGATCGTTTCCATGGGTAATTGGAATTCAATGTTGGTAAAGGATATTTCTGGTAATTGGAAGGGTACATAATCCAGGATTGTTTCTTCATTCCAAAATTGGGATCCGAGGATTTCGATTCCACATTAGTATGGTATTTGGACCAAACTGGGTCTAGTTGCGAAGAAAATTCTTCTTGAATCGCAGAGCATTTGGATTTTTACTTTTGAGGAAGTTGGGATTATCAATACAAACTCATTGGTAATAGTTTGTATAATAGGGGTAGACACATTGACTTTGAAGAGCTTGCAAGGTGAGTTCTCAGCTTTCTGGATCAGAGCTGTTGAGCAATCAGCTTTTGGTGGTCCTAAATTGTTCTGGCAAACGTATTGATCTTGGACGACAGGACAGGCTTCTTCTTGATATTGGTGCGAGTATGGCCCAAGTATAAGGTAAGGTAATTCCGGAACAATAATTGAATTGTTTATAGGGATGGTGAACAAGTGGTAAATATTAAAATTTTCTTTTATAAATAAAGGAAAATGTATGGCAAATATAATCTTGTCTTTTGAGAAATTTACTTGTAATCCGGCAATTTAATAGTAATAATTTAGATCTATAAATTTTATAACTTTTTCTTCACCATAAAGAGTTATTAAATTAGAAATTATCTGTTCTAATTCGCTAGCTGAAATTACTGCACTATGAAGCGTATTGAGCTTTGCAAACATTATTGCGTCTTCTAGGTTGTCTAAAAATGTTATGAAACTTTGGCAATTTATTATTAATTGATTTATGGTATTTTGAAGTTTTAATAAAATTGAGAGATCATTAATAGTTTTATTCATATGTTTTTCGAATAAAGCAACATGCTTGTTTAAAGAGTTTTGATTTTTGCTTAGAATAGTGATAGTGCTATTGTAATTATTAATTAAGTCTTTTGTTATTGATATTTGCAAGTTAAGCTCCTTTTTATAAGAGTTTTGAGAAAGTTTAAGCTCATTTATTGCTTGTTCATATCTTTCTCCATCGTCTGCATCTAAGGTACCAAAAAGCCATTTTGATGCTTTTCCTAATATGTTAATTAAGCCACGTTTAGCTCTATTATGAGGTTTAATATTGTTAAGCTTAATTCTAACTTCGTTAATGAAATATTTAGCATGCGTAAGCAGGTCAATAGTGTTAATATGGTGCATAAGCAGAGAGTTAATTATGTTAGTTTTATTGCATGCAGCTTCTAAAATTCTAAAAGCGTTTTCTATGTTTTCTAATTCTAATTGTAGAGGTTTTAATTCTATATAATGTATAAAGGTATGTTTATTTTCTATAACTCTGGCATTTCCTAAGTGAAATGGGAGTAGTGGAGTTTCGATAGGATTTATTAAAAGGTTACGGTCATTCGCTATCGCTGCTGTCATCTGTAGGATGATGGCGAGGCTCGTCAGGAGGTTCATTTTTCCTGGGGAGAAGAAAGTCTTTTTTAGGAAAGGTTTTAGGCTTTTGAATTAAAGCTTTATGAATGACTTTTTCTTTTTGTGTTATTATTTTGTTACCTATATCTTGTTTTACGTATTCAATTCTTTTACGGGGTTTGTCCTTGGTTCTTAAGGCTGTTTTGTCCATTATATATATTTTCTTTCCAGGGTTTAGTTCGGGTGGTATTTCACGATTTTTATTTTGCTTTTCATTTAATCTGATTTTTGTATTGACTGACTGGATTATAAATTTGTTCATAAATTATTTTTAATCTTTCTTTTCGATCGTTAACATATTTATTGATAATAATTTCGTCTGTCAAATCAAAGGGATCTAAAGCATTTAAACGTCCGTTTATTATGTCAAAGGGTTTTTGTTTTGTTACGCTGTGTACAGAACAATTGTATCTCATAATGGCATAAAGCATGAGTTGTTTTGTTGTCGCATTTGGGTGTTTTAACTTTAAGACTCGAATGGAATCAATAAGGGTCGAATGTAAACGTTCTACAGGGCTATTACTATTAGAGTTGCCTGGTGTGGTATAGTGGATTTTGATATTATGGAGTTTACAAAAATCTATCATAGGGATGTTTTAAACTCAGTACGATTGTCACAAGTGATTAGTTGGGGTATTCCATGATGACTAATAAATATCGATAGATTATCTAAAACAGTTATTGCATTATTGGTAGGCTCTAGTGGGTATGCCTGTGCATATCGTGAAAATACATCGATTATTGTTAAGAATTTAATATTAGATATCTAATAAGGATCTATGTGGATTGATTCTAAAGGTTCTTTTGGAGTTGGAGTTAATGAAAACTTTAATTTTAAGGGATGGCGATCGTATTTTGCCTGTTGACAAATGTCACAATTATTAATATATTCACTTAGATCATTTTTCATGTTAGGTCAATAATACATTTTCTTTAGAGACATTAAGCATTCATTAATACCTTTATGACATGATTTTTCATGGTGGTTTTCTATTAAGCTTCTTTGATGTTGAGTATCGACTATATCATTTAAAAAGGTGTTAGATATCACTAATTTATAAGAATCGTGTCTGAATGTATTCGATAAGATAGTAGCTATTTTATTTTCTAGATTATTGATTTCAGTTTGTTTAATAAATAAACAATGTACAACTTTGGGGTTTATGTATTCTTTAAAGAAGTAAATTATTTCATTTTCATAGTTTTCAGTTAAGGTTAAATGATATCGATTTTTATTTCTAAAATGAGTAGTTTTAAAAGCATGATATTTTTTTTTAAAGCCGTGAGTTATTAGGATTTGATTTGTATAGGTGTTAAAACAATTTTCTGTAAAAGGTATATTTAGAATTGGGTCTTCTGTTGCAGAGTGTGTGGTTTTTCCACTTGTTAATGGACCAGGGGGTCTTATTTGGATATTTTGTAAAATTTTGATTTTACTTTCTTTTTCTGGAGGATTAGGTTGTGTTAAAGATGAATCAAATACTTCAGTTAGTTGGTTTAACTCTTTTAATGTAACATTTTCGTTAGAACGGTATTGATCTATGTCGTTAGAAATATCTCCAGGGCTGCCAATTATTGAGTCATTTTCTATCATATGGATTTCTTTTGCATGCTGTAGTTTGTTATTTAGATGAGATTGTTTTATTTGGGGTTTCATGTTGAAATTTTTTTTATAACGATTATTGCAAAAATGGGATTTTTCTTTTTTATTTAAATGTAAAAAATCATAATTTTCTTTTATTCTTTCGGGGAAAAGATAACAATTAAAAGGTTTGTTTAAATTAACGTATATGTTTTCATCGGTATTGTTGTAAATGTCTACGCGGGCAAAACCGTTTTTTGCGGTACATATCGTTTCGGGCACGTATAATTTATCAAGAGTACCTTCAGGAATGACAACATCGACAAATTCTTGTGTGGTAACAGGAATTTTTGCACTAAGGATTTCGTGTGCATTTACCGTTATCTTGAAACTTGACTCAGGTTCACGATATTTAAAGGGTAATATAAGGTTTCGAGTTAGATTAATGAGTTGTTTATTAGTCAGGTCGATATTGAGATGAAATCGAGTTAATTCTTTTAATCCTAAAATTCCATCATAAAATTCATGAAAATCATACAAAATAAATGAAATTGGTTCATTTGTTTTGAATTCGTTAAATGCTGGTAAATCTGCTTTAAAGAGAGTTTCTTTTTCTCCTACACCTGTTTTTAATTTTGAGGAAAATTGATAAATTCTGTCTGGGAAATATTTTTCAGCAATTGAGGGTCTTAAAATGGAAGGATAACATCCAGTATCAATTAGTAATTTCATAGGGGGATTTTTTATTTCTATATAAGGTAAACTATTATTGGTTGTTTGAGTGTTTATTTCATAGGTCATTGAAGGTCATAGGTTGTATGAAAATTTTCATTTTCACAAGATATTTGATTTTCTTCTAAATCGCAATTGGGTCATTATAACCTAGACAAGTAGCATTTTCATGAGGGTAATCTGACTGATAATCTGATGGATCGTATTGAAGATCATCATATTTATGATTTTGGAAGTCTTTATGATTCGAGTTATCTATTTGGAAGATTTCTTGAGACCTAAAGTTTCTATGAGAAGGGTCTCTGGGTATCGTATAACTTGTACGAGTTGACATGGGCTCAGGTTTATTTTTTGGAACTTGGCCTGTTGGTTTAAACACGTTTTTGGGTTTTCCAAATACTTGTTCGTTTGTTGGAAGGGGTCTTTGAGGTATGTATCTTGGTTGAATAGGTACAGGGCCTCTAGGAAATGTTGAAGAAGAATTTTGTTGGAAATTTTGATTATTTTGAGGGTTATTTTGTCTATAATTTTGTTGTTGATTATAAGAATGGTTTTGTTGTTTATGCGAATTTGTTAATTGATTTGAATGATTATTTTGATTTTGATTATGTTTATGTTGTGGTTGTTTTTGTATTTGTGAGAATTGTTGTGAATAAATTTTATATAAATTCTGTGTATATTGAAAGTTTTCTTCTTCGGTGATCATGGTCATGGCTGTTTCAATACAGTCAGGGTTTTTCAGTCTTATAATACTTTGCAAAGGGTTTGCTAAACCTCTAATGAATGTTCTTAAGCAAATGGTATCATATTGACGTAAATGTATTAATTTTGTAGCTGCATCCATTTCGCGGGATTCAAAGTTATTAATTTTTTGAGCTAAGATACTCCTTATAACTTGTAGTCTTTTAGCAAATTCGAGTGGATGTTCATTTTGTATGGGCGAAGCCACAAAAAGATCTTGTTCTAAGCATTCTAAATTTCTTTTATCGCTAAAGCAAGTAATTAGTGCGTTCCTAATGGATAACCAATCTGTTAATTCCATGCGACTACCTACTAAAATTTGAGCACGTTCTTTGAGCTTCATTCTTATGGTCCTAAATAAATAATGCTTTAAAATAGGATCACTATCATTACTGTAAGTTTCAAAAAGAAAATCAGCTGCACTGATAAAGCTGTTTAAAGTATTAATATCACCATTGTATGGTAGAATGGTGTCTACATACATTTTTAAAAGGTTGTAATTTACAGTGATGTTCGGCATTGTGCTAGAATTATTCGTTATTGGTGTTGACTCTTCTTGAATAGTTTCTAAATTTAAAGTTTCAGCCAACCTAGCCGCTAATACGTCTATAATGTGTGGTCCACTCATCAATTTTAAAGTTTTGCGCCTGTTAAAACTGATTTGTGCTAGTTATTAATTTATACTTTTAACTGAATAAAAGTAAAAAGTATTTTTTATACTTTTAACGGAATAAAAGTATCTTATACTAAAACTAATAAAAGACTAGATATATAAAATCTGATAATATTATTATTTTAATATTAAATCTTTCAAATTAAAAATCATAAATTGTCATACACTTTGTATTCAAGACAATTAAATAAATCAAAAATAGATTTTTCAAATTCAAAAATCATAAATTGTCATACATTTTGTATTTGCATTTGACAATTAAATAAATAAAATATAAACTTAAAACTACTTTCCACTTGCTCAACCGGAGAAAGGGAAAGGATCCGAGAGGATTGGGCACTTACCCCTCGACGGAGAGATGTCAACCTTTTCCTACTCAAGGTGAATCTCCGTGTCAGCCACCTCTTCTCTGTGCCTTGATTGCCAAATGGTGTCTCGACTGTTCTTCTTCCCGTGGTAGACCACTTCAGGGTTGATTTACAGCTTCGACGTTTGTTTAGAGCTGAAGAGTTGAAACTCACGATTGCAGTGACCACGGCGTCCCGATGACGTGAAAACTGGATCGCAAAAACTGCTCCAATCCTACCGACTGCGCCAGTTATGTTTCTTATCGTGCGAAGCACGTTTTAAAAAACAGTTTTTATTTGACAATAAGTACAAGCAGCAAGTATGGTACAACGAAGATTAAGGCATAAGGCCGTTACATGATATTATATAGACTTAAAGTAGCAAATACAGTGAAATATAATACAAAGCAACGTTAACATAAAAGTAAGCAAATATATATATAGAGTGGTCAATTTTGTGGCCATAACTAAGGTGACTCGTAAGGTGAACTTCAATAATAATGTTTAGTCGTCTTTTTTTCGATAATTGTTGACTTTAGGTATCGAATATGATGCATGAAACATACGTAGAATTCCACGCGAAATTCAAAAATGAAATAAAAAAAGGTGCTTTTATTTGAAAAAATTAATTTGATGGTCGTAATTTATTTTTAACACGTTGACTGCCGGGCGTATAACAGAACTTGGGTCACATGCGCCGGGAGTCTTTTATTAATTTTGTTTTTTATTAAGTAGATTATAGATCCAAATATAGTAGCAAAAGCCACTTTTCTTGTATTTGACCTTGTTTAGAAGCATGTATAATATGTATACACGCGGCGCAGTATTATTTTATATCAATCTGCGCCGTGTGTGTAAATACTATACACAACCGCTAAATTTAAACATATGCCTGTCCAGGTAAACCACCAATATGTGTTGAATGTTTTTTTGTAATTCATAAAGCCAAATTAAAGTAATAAAGGGGGTTTCCATATTTTAATCAATTATGCCACTTTTTCCACAATGTTTTAAATATTTGGAGTATTTTTCCATTAGTTTGGAAGTAATTTTTAGTTATCACCTTCTATTTTTTTTTCTTGATAAAACGTTTTCCAATTTATTTTATATTACATTTCCTAACCTAAAATGCAGTATTTTCTTACTAAAAAACAAAGAAAATCCTATCCAACTTAGACCCGCATTATTGGACACTTTTTTGCAATACAAATTTTAAAACAGCTATATTTTCAAAAAATAGAAAAATATTTTCACATCAATCACATTATATAATAGTCCTACGCCGGATAAATAGAGAACCCATAAGAAATACACGACATGTGTGTGTAAATCATATACACGCGGCCTTCAGACATAAATTTTGGGATGCACTGTATGTTATTCCAAGATCCTGAGAAATCTAAAAAAATTACAAGAATACTAGAAAACTACCCCAGAATTACAGAAAACGATTGAAAAATAGTGTCAAATGCCTTAAACAAGTCTACAATAATAATTTTTTTCCACTTATTATTAGTTATGAGAAATTCCACTTAATTAATAAGTTAAACTTTAATTTAATGAATAAACCCAACGAAAATTTCCTTTTAAATTATGCACGGAATTTAATATTTTACCATTAAATTCTTTTGATTATATTCTGCAAAATACTTTAAATTATGCATAACTTAAATGGATACGATTAACATTTGCATAGAATGAATTATTACAGCAATTTAACTTGCTCTGTATAATTTTTAAGTCACAATCTGTAGTGCTACAACACACCAACGATTGTCGTATCTGACATGCAAGAAAAATCAATAAAACAGCTTTAGCTTGCCATAATTTTGACACTGGACATGATTTTTTATTTATTAATGTCGGTATTTTGGATCGGAAAGCTAACAACACTAAAAGAAATATTAGCAAAATGATTCGCATCCATTTATGTAATATAATAACTATACATTATACTCTTAAATAATAAAACTAATAATTAAATGTGACGAAAAAATAATTTGCCTCATAGGTCAACGGAATCCGTGTTTTTTTTTATTCGTGTTTGTTTATTTTTGCTTTATGTTTTTTTGACTACCGCATAGCTGTGACCATCGCATAGATATAGGTATTCTATTTCATCAGTTTTATGATGTTGGGAAAAGGTTCATCGTAAATCGAAGGCGTTAGAGTGGTTTTTACTATACATTTATTAGCATCTGACTTACAACTGCCTTACGTCTACAATAATCCTAAACTAGTAACCTTAACTACGCAGCGCCTACGTGCTGTTTTTTTATGTAATAAGTATAATATAAATTATCAATATATTGGTGTTGCCTTGACAATCTAGAACACCATACTAACCTACATACCTTAGACTACATTCCTTACTTAAAGATTAAACAATAATTATGTCATATATATTATACCTCAGTTTGCGGTTAATACCAAGCAAGAGTGGGATTTGTCAAATAATTGTCATTCATTGATTCGTGTATTTGTGTGAAGTAAATGTTATTCAAGTTAGAAAATTAGTAAAGTACCTCATATGATTTTTACGTGTTTCTGGATTAACACTGATTGTTAAGGTAATTAGTTAGTTTGTTTTTTTTAACTATTTTTTTTCTTTTAAATCTTCTCATCTAATAAAGAAAGAACTAAAGAAATGAACTATCTAATTTTCTTTTTTTATGTTTATGAACTTTATGAATTTTATAAGTAAGTTTCTAATTCTTCTGCGTTGTCTTTTTTGTATTTACGTTTGAACAAAGGCTGTCAATTCTTGCTTTTTTATAAGGAAAGGGATTTCTTCCTATTTTGTTATATAAATCCATGTCTTTATTTCACTGCCTGAAATTAAACCGACGAAACGTCGTACTAAACTAATAGCATAGTCGGCTCGTTTTACCCTAACACATAACGGATTATCTCGTAGTATAAGTGGACCGGTTAAACAATGAATTCCTTATCGCCGTATTATTCACTATTTATAATAAGTACCGGTTTGGACGACTGTTCCAGCGGTTTAAAAACATTTTTGGTTTTTATTGTAGTATTGGCTATTATTTTAAAGGGTACTAATATTTTTTTTAAAGAAATGCTTTTTTAATGCCGAAAAAATAGGTTAAGAGGATTAAGTACCTTTGGTAAAAGTTCTAAAGGGTTTGGAATTTCGTTACAAAAAGACAAATAATCGGACAGTACTGTGTGAACTTTTACATGTAGGGTAACAATTGTTTACTGGGCTTAAGGATAAAATTCCATTAGAGAAGCAATCGGGTGTTAACTATCGTGTTCCATATACTTGCAGGAAATCGTATGTCGGACAAACTAGACAGTATTTAGGTTTAAGGATTATTATATTAAATCCCTGAAAAATATCAACAATTTCAATAACTTCTTGAAATAAAATTGTAAAGTTATTTCAAAGGCCTTAAATATAATATATTCTGTTATTCCAAGATCCTGAGAAATCTAAAAAAATTAATAGAATACTAAAAAATCGCTCCAGAATCCTAGAAAACGATCGAAAAATAGTGTCAAATGCCTTAAACAAGTCTACAATAATGATTCTTTTCCACTTATAATTGTTATTAGAAATTTCACTTGATAATTAAGTTAAAATTAAATTTAATGAATAAACCCAATGAACATTTCCTGTTAAATTATGCACGGAATTTAAGATTTTACCATTAAATTCTTTTGATAATATTCTAAAAAATAATTTAAATTATGCATAACTTAAATGAATACGATTAGCATTTTCATAGAATGAATTATTTACAGCAATTTAACTTGCTCTGTATATTTTTTAAGTCACAATCCGTGGTGCTACAATACACCAACGATTGTCGTATCTGACATGCAACAAAAATCAATAAAAAAGCTTTAGCTTGCCATTATTTTGACACTGGACATGATTTTTTATTTAATAATGTCGGTTTTTTGGATGGGGAAGCTAACAACACTAAAAGAAATATTAGCAAAATGATTCGCATCTATGTATGTAAAGATAGTGTAAATTTAAGAACGGACACCTTAAGTCAAAGTCAAATCTACAGCAACCTTTTAAATAAATATAATTCATTTAAATAACTAAGCCTTATGCAAGGTATTTTAATATAATTATTATACATTATACTTATTTATTTTTTAATTATGATTGATTAATAACTCTTAGTAGAAAAACTAGTAATAAAACTAATAATTAAATGTGATGAAAAAATAAATTGATTCATAGGTCCACGGAATCCGTGTTTGTTTATTTTTGCTTAGTGTTTCTTTGACTACCGCAAAGCTGTGACCATCGCGTATATAAAGGTATTCTCTTTCATCAGTTTACGGTTAACATCAAGCAAAAGTGCGTTTTGTCAGATTATTGTAATTTATTGATCAGTATATTTGTGTAAAGTAAATGTTATTCAAGTTAGAAAATTAGTAAAGTATCTCATATGTTTTTTTTACGTGTTTTTGGATTAACACTGACTATTAAAGTAATTAATTAGCTTTTTTGTTTCTTTCAAATCTTCTCATCTATTAAAGAAAAAACTAATGAAATTAACTGTTCGGGGGAGAACTGCTGTCTGGCTTCTTCCCCAAATAGAGGGTGATACAATTGTGCCACTGGAGAGTATTAGTGGAATGTACCGGGTGGCCAACTAAGAATGGACGTCGGCGATATCTCAGGCCCTAATAGTCGTAGCCCCTTGAAAAAAAAAATTTGTAATAAAAGTGGCCAAAAAAAAATGCTGGAAATTATTTTGAAGTTCCTTGGTCAACCGCTAGAGGGCGCGACAGCTTCTTTAAATCTTAAAATTGCATTTTTGCCAAAAAACCTCCCATAACGTACACCTCAAAATATTATATTAATATTCTACGAAGATTTCCTCACAAAAAAGTTTCTACAAAAATTTCTGTCAGTTGTCAAATAAAGTGGTGGGGGTCGTTTTTAGCTTGAATAAAGAAAACAGCTGAAAATCAGCTATTATTGGACCGATTTTTTTTAAACATATTTTTTTTTATGTCTATTGTTGGCTTATTTTTTCAACCAAAAAAAAAATTCAAATTACTTTTCCTAAAATCCGCTAGAGGGCGTTGACTTGTGACTAACCCTTTCTGTCGGATTATTTCAAAAAACTCAAATGCAACTATATATATTTTTTTACGTCATTAAAAGCGGGGAAGAAAACCAAAGAAATTGGTGAAAACGGCACTTCGATATCATTTCTTAAACAAAAGTTATAAAAAAAAAGTGTCCATTCGAAAATAAAAATGACAAAAATGGCGATAAACTCCTATTTGCTTAAACAAACAAACTCATAGTACTCTTTTAGAAAAATCCGACATACAGGATTGATCGTTATACATTTATTTACACAGGGTGTTAACTAAACCAAGTTGACCAAATGGGCCTATTTTGGGAAAACTGTGCATAGGAAAGTTGAGTTAGTAGGCTATGGAAACAAAAGTGGCAGGTAACCATGGAAGCAAAATATGTAAATATTTCAGTTAAATGTCATTTTAGCGTCTCTTCTTGCGATTGTTAAAGCGTTTTTAAGTCTCGCTAATAACATCCAATAGTTTTCTTGTTAGTTCGCCGTATTGTGAACTTTGTTTTTCCAGTTTTCCGTGTTGTTCCAGTTTTTCGTGTTGTGCCAGTTGTTCGTATTGTTCCAGTTTTTCCTGTTTTGTTCCAGTTTTTTGTGTTTTGTTCAAGTTTTTTGTTCCTTCACTTTTTATCTCTGTTTTTCGTATTGCTTTGTTTAACAATGCTTTACACAAACGAAGAGGCGTTTGATATAATAGGTACTTATTTTTAATGTATGAGAAATGCCACAGTTGCTGCAAGGGTGTATGCGCATCAGTATCCTGATAGACGCCATCCTACTGCAAAAGTTTTTCTTCGGATCATACATCGTTTGCGAACGACTGGAAACGTTCGGCTGTCCGTGTTTCGGAGATAACGCAGGGGACGCACCGAAGACAACATAATAAATGTTTTAGCCGACGTCGAGTTTAATCCTCACTTAAGTACTAGAACAATAGCGCACGACCTGGGAATAAATCGAACTACTATTCAGAATATTCTTAAGGAGTAAGCGATCTTTTGGATATTAATCTTCACTATACGCTATGAGACTTAATTTTCCTAAGGAGAGTTCATTTTTTGATGATAATGCTTTAAATGTAAAATTAATTAATTTTTGCACGAAAAGCACCAGATTGGTCGATTCTGTTGAATCAGCAGTCATCATCTTGTTCCAGGTTTCATCCATATCATTTAGTCCTGCATCAAGAATTAAGTGCACAAGATTTTGACCGAAGGCTAGACCATTGTCACTGGCTTTTGGGTATGGTTGTAGAGGATCCTCAGGTGCTTTCAAACATATTGTGGACAAATGAGGCTACATTTTACAGCAATGGAGGCGTGAATTTCCACAATATTCATTACTGGTCACCAACGAATCCGCACTGTATGCGAGAAGTCCAGCATCAAGGCCGTTGGTCTTTAAATTGTTGGGCAGGAATATTAGGAGGTCGAATTATCGGCCAATTTTTTTTTTAACAACGCACTAAATGGTGCAATTTATTTGCAGTTTTTAAGGGAGGAATTGCCAAATTTATTAGGGGATGTGCCACTTGAAATTTGCCAACGAGTGATGTTCCAGCACGGTGGCTGTCCAGCACATTTCGCCCGAAATGTTCGGGAGTTTTTAGATGCTACCTACCCTGGTAGATGGATAGGACGGGGCGGTACCTTTCCATGGCCGGCTAGATCACCAGACCTAACGTGCCTGGATTTTTATTTATGGGGTCGAGTTAAAGAAATTGTTTTTGCAACAAGACCTACGACGCGACAAAATATGATTGGCCGGATTAGGGATTGCATGCAGACTCTCTCATTTGCTGAGGTAGAGACTGCAGCTTTGTCTACCGAACAAAAGATGTTTCAGTGCATAGAAAATGATGGAATGCATTTTGAACATTTGGGGAGGCAAAAAAAAAAATAATGTGTATAACATATTATTTATTGTACCACCTAAGATTTCTTTAAATTGTATGTAGAATTTAAATATCAAATAACATATTATAGAGTGTTCTATTTAAAATAAGCAAGTTTTCATCTACATCCGGTATCATCAAAATTGTTAAAAGTGTCAAATTATTTTATTTTTGTATCTTTAATTAACTTTTCTATGGTATGGTATGGTGCCAAATTTTTAAAACTTTCCTATAGAACAACTATAAACTGTATGCACAGTTTTCCCAAAATAGGCCAATTTGGTCAACTTTATTTAGTTAACACCCTGTAATAAATAAACGTATAACGATCAATTCTATATCTCGGATTTTCTAAAACACTACTGAGTTTGTTTCTTTTTAAAAATACTTAGTTAATACGAGTTTATTTAGCTTGTGTAAGCAAATAGTAATTTATGGGCATTTTTATCACTTTTATTTTCGAATGGACACTATTTTGTTAATAAGTTTAGTTTAATAAGTGATATCGAAGTGCCGTTTTCACCAGTTTCTTTGGTTTTTTTCCCCGCTTTTAATGACGTAAAAAAAATATATATAGTTGCTTTTGAGTTTTTTGAAATAATCCGTCAGAAAGGGTTAGTCACAAGTCAACGCCCTCTAGCGGATTTTAGGAAAAGTAATTTGAATTTTTTTTTTGGTTGAAAAAATAAGGCAACAATAGACTTAAAAAAAAAATATGTTTAAAAAAAATCGGTCCAGTCACAGCTGATTTTCAGCTGTTTTCTTTATTCAAGCTAAAAACGCCCCCCACCACTTTATTTGACAACTGACAGAAATTTTTGTAGAAACTTTTTTGTGAGGAAATCTTCCTAGAATATTAATATAATATTTTGAGGCGTACGTTATTGGAGGTTTTTTGGCAAAAATGCAATTTTAAGATTTAAAGAAGCTGTCGCGCCCTCTAGCGGTTAACCAAGGAACTTCAAAATAATTTCCAGCATTTTTTTTTGGCCACTTTTATTACAAATTTTTTTTTTCAAGGCGCTACGACTATTAGGGCCTGAGATATCGCCGACGTCCATTCTTAGTTGGCCACCCGGTACTTATTTACTTTGTATATTTATCGAAGGACCACAGCTTATATGGCGCTGAACCAATTACCTTAATAAATGAAACAAAACTTTTACAATACAAAATATGCTCATTTATTAGATCCGAAGGTAGGAAAATTGCAAAACAAATATTCATTAAAGCAGTTGTAAATTGAGTCTATCAGCGCAACAGTGGCCTATGCCCAAAAGAATGCTTTGAGAAAATTGACATTATAATTTTAGCGTTAAATTATAATTTTTTTTTGGTAGCAGTTATGTAAATTAGAAAAACTTTTTACAATTTTTAATCTATGTTTAATATTTTTTATTTAATGAGCCTATAAGTAATTGATTTTATTTTTTTTTTTTGAAAAAAATGTGGGTTAGGCCACTGTTGCATTATTAAAATTGCGATAATGTGTTAATTAGCCTGATTTATTGGTAGTATATTATTACTAAAATCAAAAAATAATTAGAATATTTTATTAGAAAGTCATGAAATTATAGTAAACATTAAACTAAAAATACAAACAAGCAAAATGTCAAAATATTGCTAGACTTAGACGTCTTCTGTTTCTTCTTCCTCCTCTCCTTCGGAAAAAAATCTCTTCTGAAGTATTTTGTGATGTTTTTAAGTTTTTGTAAAAATCGTGATGAACCAGCGGTATGAAAGGAATTAATTCCAGAAGGTCTTTCTTCGTTTTAACGTCTATGTTGCGCACTTTGGGATACAAGTAACTAAGCTCAATACTCTTCAAAGTTTGTATTGATCTTCTTTTTTCAACACTAAATGATTCGAATACTATATCTTCATTATTGAAGTACTTGTAAAATATACAAAATGGCTCTGATTTTTTATAAAGTAGCCACTGAATCTTAAGCCACTCTACTTTCGATTTAGTTTCTGATATTTTTCTATTAGTTTGATTAGATTTAGATTTTGTTCCAACTTTGCTGTAGAGTAGAACTCACTATCAGACATTTCTATTACTTTAAAGGGTAATCTTTTTCTGGATGATTCAACAACTTTCCTCCAATCATTTGGAATAAAAATGTCTCTAAAGAATTTTGTTTGTTTTTCCACCAACCCAAAATCACACACAATGTAGCTGCATAAAGTTACCATCTTAAAATTTCTGTTTTGCCCACCGCATTGATCTGAATACATGTCTCTTATAATAACAAATCCCAGTAGATATGACGGGTGTTGGTAAAAATTTCATGAGGTCGAAAGCTATGGCAGTTACTTCTTCTGGATTTGTTTTTGCAAAATCCCCATCTCTCTTCATACCATCTCTAGCAGAAGTTGCTTTCCGATGATGCAACTCTCGTTAAAAACTTTATTTTGTTTTCAAATAAATCACACTTCTTGCAAGAATTTTTGACGTGCGTTTGTCTCGTGTATTTCAAAACTGACCTGCCCATCCCTGGAACTTGGCCTTGTCCTGCCACTGAACTGAGTAGGTGGTTGCACTGGGCCAGGCTGCTAGGAATTTATTTGGCGTTTTAAATTACATTTATTATTATCTGCCGAATTGAGTAGGTAGATCAATAATTTTATGTAAATTTATGTATTAAGTTTTAAATCAATTTAATATTTTAATAGTACATGATGTCTCGCAGTTTTAAGTGTTGTAAAAATAAGCTCTTTTTAAATTATATTTGTATAGTCTGCAACTCTGTTTTTCATCCAAGTTGTTTGGAAAGAATGACAGAAGTGGTAAAAATAGGAGTTTACAAAATTTTATGTTCAGAGCAATGTCAAAATAGTCACAATGAAAGAGAGAGTGAAAATAGGATATATGACGAAAAAATTAAACATTTGCTAAAGGAGCTGGAAGGAAAGGACAGGTATTTAGAGAGACTGCGTAGAAATAGTCAAGTATTTGAGGACGAGGTTTCACAGGCAGAAGCTAATTTTTCTTTGCATATTGCAACTTTAAATGAACAAAATAATGGGTTAAAGAATGAAATTCAGATTCTAAAAACTAAAGAGAAAGAAGTACAGCTACAAGTGGATTCATATACTTTCAGATAAATGAGGAACTTTCAGAGAAGATAAAAGAGCCAAGTGATCTTAATCAAAATTTGATTAATATCATTACAATGCTTGAAAAGGAAACTGAATATCACAAAAACAAGATTGAGAGTATGCAGACAGAGATTAAAAGCTTAAATTGTATTAATACGCACATGTTAATATCAATTAAAACTCTTGAAGCGGAGAAGGATATCCTGTCTCTAAATAGAAATGCTAGCTGTAACTTAAAAGATTTGACGACTTCAAATCTTCAATCAAAATCTACAAACTGCTTAGCAGAAGCGCATTTCAACCCACGAGCAAAATCAAATGTACTAATTTATGGTGATTCTAGTGCCAGAGGTTTCTCTTCTCTTCTCTCAGGTACTCTGAGCTCGTCATACAACACCTGTGGTTATGTGTTTAGTAATGTTACAGCCCAGACCTTATGTAATTATGCGTTTCCGCTAATTGTTAACTATACGAAGAATGATGTTTTTGTTGTTTGTCTTGATTTTTCTTGTACATTGCCATCTTTTCCCCAAATAAAATCCTTACTATCAATGGGCAGGATAACTAATGTAATTGTTTGTATTAAATGCGATTTTAATAAGTGCTCAAAAAGCAGATATTACAATACAATTCATTTTATGAATTCTTTCATCTGTAACCGTAACTTTTCTGTGAGAATAATTACTGATGTCAGACAAAATTTTAGGTACCGTCACTCTGCCAAATCTATGTGCAAACTTTTATCTTTATATGTTAAAAATACTTTTCTGTCATCCAAATTAGTATTAGCATCTTTAGGTATTAGTAATAGTGGGATAATCAGCGATACACCCTTGATCGAAGGTAGGTCTTCGGTTACGCCTCAACTAGACCAATCTATAGACACCCTTGCTATTGAATCTTCTTTTTTAATAGAAACTCCCACCATAATCAAGTTTCCCTAGCATTTCTTAATGTTCAATGTGTGCGTTAAAAAGTTAGCGAATTGGAACTATTTTTAGAATCGGTTAACTTTCCTAGTGTATTAATTCTTGTTGAACACTGGTTGAGGTCTGACGAGCGTATTGATATCCCTGGTTATGTACTAATTTCCAAATTTTCACGCAAGCAATATACACATGGTGGTACTCTTATTATGTTAGAGAAAGCTTTTTTAACTAAATTTGTGTTTATTACTATTGACAGATTTGATCATCTATTGATTGAAAAGGTGTGCGAGTTTTCTATTGTATTTAGCAGTAAGTTAAATTTGTACATTTTAGGATTGTATCGATCTCCATCTGGTAATTTAGATTTGTTTTTAAAAAAGTTGGAGATCCTCTTAAGTGAAATTTCGGTTAATGCGATGTTGATTCTGACTGGCGATCTTAAAGTAAATTTCTTAGACAAATCTAATGGATCAAATCGAATGCTTTTTAATCTGTTAAACTCATTTAATTTTAAAATGTACTGCATAGCTTTCATCAAATAGTATTAAACAGTTTTAACACTGCTTTTCCTGTTGTCACTATTAAGAAACGAAATAGAAAACCTTGGTATACTAAGGGTTTACGAGTATCTGGAAAAAATATGCGCTCTCTTTTTTACATTAGGAAATACGCTATGAACAATGCAACATTTTTAAATTATTATAACAGAAACTGCAAGATTTACAGAAACTCAATGAAAATGGCTAAGTGGACCTACTTTCAAAGGAAGTTAAAAAGTTCCTCCAACAGAGCAAAAGAGTCTTGGAAGATTTTAAATGAGCTAAGGGGCAAAAATAATGTCTTGGTTATTCCAAGTACTTTAGATTCCAATGTCCTCAATTCCTTCTACTGTAATATTGCTAGTAACCTTGCAGCCAATCTGTCACAAAAAATAGATCCCAGGAGCTATCTCAGCAATGTGGTAGTAGCCGAATCTTTCTTTTTTGCCCCCACAAGTGCAGAAGAGCTTTAACAGTTAATGGTTAATATTAAGAATAAGAGTTCATCAGGTTGGGATGGGCTTTCTCTTAAAATATTTTCTGCTTTACCTCTTGTTGCTTTGCAAGTTTTGGCCGAGTCAATTAACTTTTCATTTATGTCTGGAGTTTTCCCAGAGTGCTTAAAAAGAGCGATGATTGTTCCTCTTTACAAGGGTGGCGATCGCGACTAACTAACTAACTAACTTCTAACTTTAGACCTATAGCGTTATTGCCTCCTTTAGCCAAGATAGTGGAACGGCTCGTTAAGGTGAGGATGGTTTCATTTTTAAATAGGTTTGGCCTACTGAGTCTTCAGCAGTTTGGCTTTCGTGAATCTGTGAGCACAAATGATGCTATCTTTAGCTGTCTAGAGCACCTGTACAACCGACTGAATGTTGGTGAAGTTGCAGCAGCGGTATTCTGTGACTTGTCCAAGGCATTTGACTGCGTAAGTCACAGAGTGTTGCTGATAAAACTGGAGCTCTATGGTTTCAGAGGAACTGCCCTTGAGTGGTTTCGTTCCTACTTATCAAATCGTGTCCAGGCTGTCAAATTTAATGGTGGTATCTCTAAGGAACTTAATATAAATTTGAGTGTTCCGCAAGGATCAGTACTTGCTCCTTTACTTTTTCTCATTTATGTGAACGATTTGCCACAACTGCAGGTAACTGGCAAATTTACATTGTTTGCCGATGATACCACCATCCTCTGGTACGACTCTGATGTTTCTCAAATGGAGGCCAATATACGTGCAGATTTGTTAAAAATAAAAGACTGGTGTGATGCAAATGTTTTGACATTTAATGTATCCAAAACAAATATCCTTAATTTTAAATGTAATACAAATGATATATGTTTGAATAATGAAGCCATCACCATGCCACCGTTCAGTAAGTTTTTGGGTCTTTCCATAGACAAGTTCCTTAAATTTAAAGACCATATTGTGAATGTATGTAGAAAAGTCTCATCAGGCTGCTACGCCCTAAGGGTTATTGCCACCAGTCTTAATTTCTCCATCGCCAGATCTGCATAATTCGCGATTATCGAGTCGCACCTTCGATATGGAATTTGCTTTTGGGGTTCATGTTTAAATTCACTTTTTAGTTTAGTGTTTGTACTCCAGAAAAGGGCCATTAGATATCTATGTAGGGCCAAGCCTCGTGACTCATGTCGCCCACTTTTTGTAAGTCATAATATTTTAACCCTATGTTGTATCTTTATTTTGGAAACAGTTTGCTTAGTTTTTAGAAAATATAAACAGGAACTCCACTTAGGAAGCCACTATAATACGCGACAAAATTATTTGTTGAGGCTACCCATTCCTCATTTTGAACTTGTCCGTAGCTCTATCATATATGGAGGTAGAAAGCTGTTTAATAAACTTCCACTAGAAATAAGACAACTTAAGACTGAAAAAAGCCTACGTACAAGGACGAAAATATTTTTTGCTAGTAAAGCGTACTATAGTTTAAGTGAATTTTTTAATGATTAGCATTTAAGTATTTTTCAAAATTTTATATAATTTTATTTTATTTTAAATAAGTTTCTCGTTTTTATTCATTTAATGTACTGTCTATTGGCTTTGTCTACAACTTCTATGTTTATATTGACAATAAAGCATTTTTGAGTTGAGTTGAGTTGAGTTGAATCTTTTATCGGGGCGTGGAAACAAAGATTAAATTTTTTCAAAAAAATTTCTCTGAATAAGAACATCGAGACAGGTGTCACGTTTTCGAGCTCTATTTCTTGTTTATAAAGTTCATACATTTTTCCAAGACCTAAATCTGGGGCTAAATACTTTCTGTGTGGGTTTTTGCGTCGAGTATTATGAGACTCATACGCAGGGAATTTTTCAATAAATTGTATTACGCTCTGAACCATTACATCTGGAGTTTATAGATGTTCCCTTACCCCTTCCATCTACTGGTGCAGCTAAACCTTCTGACTCTGCCATCAGAAACTTGAAGGACTTTTTTAAAAAACAATTTGCAGACTTTTATTTTTTCCCCAGCATCATTACATAAAAAGTAAATACGAGTTTTCTTACGCCTTGAAGCTCCGGCTCTTTCAGTAAAGGTTCTTAATTTATTTACAACTTCAACAAATGCAAAAATATAGGCAGTTTGTAGATCAAATGTTTCAATGCTATAAAATAACGTAAAAATAGCTTTTTGGCGCTGTGAATTAATTTTTCACAACAGTCTTGTACTTCTAAAAAAATTTTAGCTGGCACAACTCTTTATTTGACCTTATAACGTATTCTTGACCGGCATTTCGTTTTTTCTTTGCAATATTACGTTTCCATTTACTTTCATTTCTTATTGACGTACTACCCTTCCTAACCCACCTCTGAAACTTAAAATATTCAACGACATGACTCAGGCGACCGTCACATTCTTTAATATATTTCGCAGGGCGAGATAACAAAAGGGAAGAGATATGTTGGTTCGACTCGAAGTGATAAGACTTGCATAAATTTAGAATTATTATTTATTCAAAGTTATTGTTTGGGATATTTGTAAATATAATTGTTATTGGGAGATTGTGGCTTTATTCCTACATCGCTTAAACGCTCAGACTACATCAGAAGTGGTTGAAAAGAACCGGAGGTGTTGAGAAAAGGCTAATTTAGGGTGTTTCGTGCAAAATTGAAAAATGGGACATAATAGTAAAAGGGATAGGCGACATCGGTCGCCCTCATCGACATCAACATTAAGTGAAGAGTGCAAGAGCCATAGGAAAATTGGTAAACAAAAACAAAAAAAGTCAAGAAGCAGATCAACTGTAAGTTACACACCTCCTCCTATTAAGTCGTATCCTGCTGAGACCATTACCGTTTCTAGCGTTATACCAGATTTTGACCCCAAATTTAGGGATATAAATGACTGGATCGAAATTATTCAATATAATAAAAATTTATATCATTGGTCTGATACGGCCACTATATTTCAAGCTTTAAGCAAATTAAAAGGGACTGGCAAAATGTGGTATGATAGTTTCATTGAAAGTGAATTGGGGTGGTCTCCGTTTTCATGGGAAAAATGAAAAAATATTTTATTGCTAACCAAATTAATTCAAATCGAAATTGTTACAAGTTGTTAATGAACCTAGTTAATCATAAACCAAAAGAAAATTAATCATTATATGATTTTTATTTCGAACATCTTTCAAAGATCAACAAACTAAAATTAAATTTTTCGGAAACAGATAAAATATCTTTGATTACCGGAGCCATTAATGACAATAATATAAGCGCAGCAGTCGAAGCTTCCAATATGACAGATGTTAATGCTTTAGGCGCATAAGTACAAGTGTAAAGCATTTATAGACTTTGGTAGCGATTGCTCACTAATTAAATTATCAACTTATAATAACTCTTAGATGCAAAAATTATTCAAGAAAGTAAATCTCCTTATTCTAGTCCCGCTCTGCTTGTAAGTAAAAAGAATAACGAAAAAAGAATGGTAGTCGACTACAGGACGTTAAATGAAATTTCTGTTAAAAATACATTTCCAATGCCTGTAATTGAAGACATCATAGACACATTAACAAACTATAAATATTTTACCAACCTCGACTTGGCATCGGGATATCACCAAATTCCAATGCATGAAAACTCAATTCGCTACACGGCATTTGTAACGCCGGAAGGGCATTACGAGTATCGAAGAGTACCATTTGGGTTATGCAATGCCCCTTCAGTGTTTCAACAGTTGATGAACGAAATATTTTTGCCACTACGTCATTTTCATGTCATACCATATTTGGATGATATCCTCATACCATCAAAAACAGTGATTGAAGGTATAGAAAAATTAGAAAAAGTTTAAGAAATAATTAAGCAATACGGTTTAACTATAAAACTTAGTAAATCAGCGTTTTTATTGAAAAAAATAAGCTATTTAGGATACGAAATATCATTTAATAAAATTTGTCCTTTAGACACCAAAATTGAATCCGTTCAAAATTTTCCTCGTCCTAAAAACCAACATCAGTTAAGACAGTTTTTGGGCCTTGTGGGATACTTTAGAAAATGCATTCAAGACTTTGCACGTAAAACAGCCCCTCTTACAAAGCTTTTAAAAAAACATTGTAAATGGAAATGGACAGAAAATCATGAATAAATTTTTAGTCAGTTAAGAAATCAAATATATTCCAAACCAACATTGGCTTTATTTAACCCACAATTACCAATGACTGTATATACTGATGCAAGCCGAGATGGTTACGCTGGTATTTTGACACAAAAAAAAGATAATTTGGAACACCCTGTAGCATTTTTCAGCAAACAAACAACCCATACCGAAAAAAACTACCATTCTTTTGAGCTGGAACTATTAGCAATAGTCAAAACTTTGGAAAAATTTAGATACTATTTAACAGGGCACGTTTTTACAATTTTTACTGACTGTAACGCGGTTAAAAACGCTTGGAGCAAACAGAGAATCGTACCTCGAATTGCTCGCTGGATATTAACATTGCAGGATTTTTCTTTCAATATATTACATAGACCGGTAACACAAATGCAGCACGTAGATGCATTAAGTCGCAATTTTACTGAAAGTGATAACAGACAAATAGAGAACATTTTAGTTATTTCTGAAAACGACTTTTTAAGAGCAGCTCAAGATTTAGATGATAGTATTAAAGATATTAAGAACACACTACTAAGCGGTGACGTAGATAATAATAAAGATATATTTAATAATTATGACTTGCGTGGTAATAAAGTTTTTAAATTAACCCCATTTGGACGAAGATGGGTAGTACCAAAAAGTTGTCGTTGGCAAATTGTCAAAGCTAATCATGACGATATTTTGGTCATTTTGGTTTTGATAAAACTATTGAGAGAATGAAAAAATTCTATTGGTTCCCAAAGATGAATAGGTTTGTAAAAAAATATATAAGTGCATGTTTACAATGTTTATATCATAAAGACTCAAGTGGAAAAAAACCTGGAAAAAAATCTTCACTCAATTCCCAAGTATGCGAGACCTCACCACACAGTTCATCTAGACCACCTAGGCCCATTTGTTGAAAGTAAAAATGGAAATAAATACTTATTAGTGGCAGTTGATGGATTTTCAAAATACACATATTGCCAACCAGTCCCTGATACGTCTTCGAAACATGTAGTTGGAAAATTGGAAGAAATTTTTTTAATTATTGGAAATCCCAAACGGATTATTACTGATGCGGGTACTGCTTTCACTTCAAGAGAATTTAAAGAATATTGCGATAGAAAAGGCATTAAGCTGTTCACAATAGCTGTTGGACTTCCTCGAGGTAATGGTCAAGTAGAACGCATGAATAATACCATACTGGAGGCTCTGGCTACATCAACTGCTAATACAACGAGAGACGACTGGGACAGCAAAATACTACAAATTCAACAAGGAATAAATAACACGAAACACCGCATAACTCAACACTCACCCACAGAGCTACTACTCGGTTATCCACTTAAAACTGACACTGACATTTACAATGTATTGGAACAAGAGATTATAGACGTTACAAAGATCCGGAAGCAAGCGGCCAAAAATCTCGAAGAAAAAACGAGTCAGGCAAAACTTATCGTTTAATGAACATCGAACACCACCAAAATTTTATTCAGTGGGAGATATCGTACTCACAAAAGTAACAAGCTTTCCGGCAAACAATGAAAGTAAAAAGTTACTTCCCAAATATAGAGGCCCTTTCAAAGTCATCGAGGTTTTACCTAACGACCGCTATCGAGTAAAGGAGGATATTCACTCAGAACCATCCAGTAGACCTTACACTGCTGTGGTTGGATTAGAGCAAATGAAGCCTTTTACTCTTCAGGAAAAATAATGTTGCAGGTAGGCAAAGATACTACTACTCTCTCTCTCCAAATAGTGACACTTGAAACAGTGAAGATCGTTAACATGTTTGGCAAAATAGGAGCCCTCTTAGGTAAAACAGTCGCCCTCTTTGGCAAAATAGTAGCCCTCTTAGGCAAAACAGTCGCCGTCTTTGACAAAATAGTAGCCCTTTTAGGCAAAACAGTCGCCCTCTTTGGCAAAATAGTAGCCCTCTTAGGCAAAACAGTCGCCCTCTTTGGTAAAATAGTAGCCCTCTTAGGCAATGCAGTTGCTCTCTTTAACAAAATAGTCGCCCTCTCTAGCAAAATAGGAATCGTCTTAGGCGAAACAGCAGATCTCTCAAGCAAAATAGTAGCGCTCTTAGGCGAAACAGCCGCTCTCTTCGGGAAAATAGTAGCCCTCCCAGGCAAAATAGTAACTCTCTTAATCAGATTAGATTAAAAAAAAAAAAAATGTTTTAATTCCAGGTACTCTGTATCTTTCGAGGACGAAAGAAGATCAGGGTGGCCGTGACGTACTACCCTTCCTAACCCACCTCTGAAACTTAAAATATTCAACGACATGACTCACCTGATCGGATGTTTTTGGAATAACTCAGGCGACCGTCACATTCTTTAATATATTTCGCAGGGCGAGATAACAAAAGGGAAGAGATATGTTGGTTCGACTCGAAGTGATAAGACTTGCATAAATTAAGAATTATTATTTATTCAAAGTTATTGTTTGGGATATTTGTAAATATAATTGTTATTGGGAGATTGTGACTTTATTCCTACATCGCTTAAACCACAGATATAACTAGCTAACGCAACAGATAAATACTCCAATAGTAAAAATGCGGGCCCAGAAATGTCAGCCGGCTTTTTGAGCGGGCTGACCATCGATGAATTACGCAGCCCTTGTTGTCGAGTTTAGGTGAAGCAGACCGCAGTCAGCCGAGTAAAAGTTTAAATAAATAGGGCACTTTTTGGGACTTAAAGGTAGTTTGACTTTGCCGTTGTGGTTAAGTGTTTTGCGCTGATCGAATGAGTTTCTTATTTGTGTTAATGCATTGTTTCTTAATATTTAAGACTTTTATTATTTACCAAATTCCATGTTTTTATTCCATTCCATGTTTTCTATTAAAACATTATATTAAAATGATGGAGACTCTTCTAAAAAAACGACCTGGTGGTTCTAGATGTGAATATTTTAATTGTCGAAATTCACGAAGAAACTCTTCAATTAGAATGTTTAGGTTTCCAGTGAAAATAAAGAATTTATGCGATAAATGGATAATAAATTCTGGTAAGTAAATTTTATAATTACTCCCGACATTACTTTATTAAGTTCTTTTTTGCACTAAAATAAAGATATACCATAAGTTAAAGAAGATATACCATTCCAGAATTATTATGACATGCACGTCAATAGTTGACAGATTATTATTTAAAATACTATAAATATAGTGGTGGCATGGATAAGCACGTTAACGCATCTGTCAATATACGATCAAATAACCATATAAAAATAGCTTTGATGCTGTTTTATTTTGTTTTGTTTGAAAACCTCTTCCAAAATCTATTGAACCACTTTTTGGCAATTACTTAATTTTTTTAGTAGCAACCAAATAAGAACAAAGACTTTTTAAAAGCAGCAATTCTGTCCCAATATTTTGATATATTTTTTCTCAAAAATCGGTCTAGAACTACCGTCCCAATACAAAACTCTAATTTAGCAAATTTTGCAATACTAAATAAATTAAAAAAAAGGTAATTAGGTTAAAAGGTAAAAAAGGTAATAAGATTTGAAGATCTTGTTTTCACGCGACGATTCGTGTTTTGGCCACTACAATCAAATTCATATTGGCCCCATATTTATTTTTTGCATTTTTAAAACTGCTTTAATAATTTAACGTTATTTTTTTCTCAATATTAGCAATGGAACAAAAAATGGAAAACAATAAAAAAAGCAAAAAGTTATCTTTTACTTGTCTTTTGGCTACCTTGAATCCCAAAAGTAAACAAATAATTTACTTTAATAATATTAGGATTTATAAATACAAAAATATTTTTTCTTTGCTTTATATAGGAAACGCTAAATTAACTACATTTTCCGAAGAAACCCTACGCAATAAATACCTTTGTATGGATCACTTCACGAGTGAGGACTTTCGTAGATCCAAGCAGTTTTACCTGAAAAAAGATGCCGTTCCCAGAAACTATGCTCTTAATGAAACCAGTCCTTTTGCTACTGACTGCCCAGATAGTCTAAAAGTGTTAACTCCAAAAAGAACATATGCAGAACTGGAAACATCACTACTCGATTTTAGTCCAAAAAGTTCTTCAACAAAACGAAGAAAACATAATAACAGTGTAGAATCCGAGTTTGTCGGCAATTTATGTTCGTTACCAGACAAAATTGTGACTCCAAGAAAATTAAAATTAAAAAGAAAAATTACATGTGTTACTAAAAAGAATAAGAATTTTAAAAAAATAATTTTTAGATTACACAGAAAAATATAAAAATCCAAACTTGCAATGTCGTCGCCCTTACCGCTTTTAAGTTTGTTATCTCCAGTGGCAAAAACTTTTGTTGAAATGCAATTAAGAGGTAAGAAACGTGTGGTTTGGAATCAAAAAGAAAGAGAATTTTGTTTATGTTTTTATTATAAATCTCCGTCTGCTTATTTATTTCTAAAAAAAGGCATCATCTTACCAGCTATTTCAACAATTCAAAAGTGGATCGCGAAAAATGATTTTAAAACAGGCATTGATGAAGATATTCAGGTTTTTTTACAGCAAAAGGCCCAGGCAATGACAACAAATGAAAAAAAATGTCTTGTAGCATTTGATGAAATAAGTTTGAAAGAAAATTTGGGATTTAATAAAAAATTACATTTAATAGAGGGGTTTGAGGACTTGGGTCCTTTTGGTAGGACTCAAAATAAAGCCAACCATGCTCTCGTTTTTTCCATGAGAGGAATATATTCTTCCTGGAAATTTCCACTAGGATATTTTTTTTCAAAAAATACAGTCTGTAAAGAAAACTTAAAAAATATTATTTTGTACGTTCTAACTGTTCTAGACAAAATGAGCTTTTTACCACTGGCCACGGTTTGTGACCAGGGTACCAATAATAGAGGCGCAATGAAACTGTTGGGTGTTACGGCAGAAAAGCCTTACTTTTATTTAAAAGAAAAAAAGATCATTTCTTTATATGATGTCCCTCATCTTTTCAAAAGCGTCAGGAATAACTGGCAGTCTTCAATAAGGTTTGAACTTTTAAATGAAAGTATCTGCTTTGATGTTATTAAAAAAATATACGAAATTGATAAAGCATCTCAATCAGCCAGAATGCTTCCAAAAATAACAGATAAGCATATAAATCCTGATGCCTTTGAAAAGATGTCCTGCAAATTAGCACTACAATTATTCTCAAATACTATGGCTGCAGCTGTAAAGACATCCGTTCAAAAATCTATAGTTGATGAAAAAATTGATACTAATACCTCAAATTTTATAACCATCATGAACAATTTATTTGATGCTCTTAATAGCAAACGATTATTACTAAAAATCCTTATAACTGTGGTGTGAGTTTGAAAAACTCATTAGTTATAGATGTTTTGCAAAAAGGTAAACAGGTTTTTGAATCCATAATAAAAGTTAGCGAGGTTTTAAATAAAAAAACACAATTAAAAGAAATATCCAAAAGTAAGCCACCATGTTTTAAAGGGTTAGTTCAAACTATAAATGCCATAGAAATCCTTTATGCAGACCAAAAAAAAGAAAATAATAATTTTTTATTAACTAACAGATTAAACCAAGATTTTTTGGAAAATTTCTTTTCCTTAGCTCGAGAAAGCGGTGGTTGGAATCTTAACCCAACGGCCAGATCTTTTGGATTATTTTTTAGAATTAAAAGTGTAACAGATTTACTAACTCCTTCAAAATTATCCAATTGTGAGAATGATGTCGACAAACAATTAATTTTAAATAATATCCCTAAAAAAGAGGCACACCAAACGACATCGAAAAATAATATTGAAATTTTAGATTCCGAAAAAATTAATGACATTCCAACAGTTAAAAGCAAAGAGCCCATTATCAAACACCATGCTTTGGAAGAGTGTGCAAATTCATATTATGCCGGATACTTAGTTAAGAAAGTTTTGGAAAAATTTAATTCCAAAAATTGTGCCTCTATTTTAAAATCTGATTCTTATTTAACCGATCCATCCCAAATATTTATACTAAATAAGAATTACGGTGGCCACGAAAACAACTATCTGATAAGTCCTTCTGCAGATGTTACCAATGTTGTAGAAAAATGTATGTACATTTTTGCAAACGAGTTTGAAAAAATTAAGCATCAGGAATTTGTGGGTACCAAAATAAAAAACAAAATTTTAACTAAAAATATGAAGTGGTTGGGACCATCTGATCATAATTGTTACGAGCATAAGGTATTTTTGTTAACAAAACTTGTATATACTAATTTATATAAATTTTGTAAATGGAACCGAAAAAATTTGCACAATAAAACCCAAAAAATTAAAAATTTAAAACAAAAATAATAAATAAAAAACAACAAATTATACAGCGCATTTCAGGTTAAAGGCACAAACTCAAACGGCAACTATTAGGTCTTGCAAAAAGAAAAAAAAATTACATTAACCTAGGCTCAGAGATGGTTCGATTTAAATGGTTCGATTTTTTTACAGGGGTGTTAAAAGGGAAAACAATTTTAATTGGACAAAAAAAACGATACACTGATTTTTTTTCTAATTAAAAATTATTTCCGTAATCTCCAGTTATTTTCTAACAAAAATTACATTCTGGCTTTATTCTGCCAGCCAAACTGTTTTTGACTAGTTAATTTGTGTAATATTATACTTTCTTTAGTATAATATTACACAAATCTTGTTTATTTTTAAAGTTATTATTCGATTTTTAGTTTTAAGTTAAAACCTTAATATATTTTTGATTATCTTTACACTATAATTTTGCAAGGGTTTTAAGTGTAGTTCTTAGCTTTAAAAATATTTTCGTAACGCATGCCAAAGTAATAGTAAACAAAATATTAGCTACTAGTACTAGTAGGTTAATAAATATAGAACAAAATTCGCTTTCTTTGATTTAGCATATCGTCCTTACGTCTTTACTTAATATAAAATGATCACTTACTTAAATTTTGAACACTTACTAAACCACCATGCTAAAAGATTTATTGTGCCTCTTCTGTTATTTTGCCCATAAGTTTCTATTAAATAGGTAGTAATTTATAGTTTTGTATGTATTATAATGTGCTTTTATATACCTCCTATTCTAAGAAACTATACACGATATATAATTTTGTTTTTCTTTTGTAAATACTCCATGTACTTTATTGAAATATATACAAATGTTTTTTACACAGGCTTTTTGTATTAATTGCGGATTTATTATAACATACGGCAACGCTGCGCCGCATTTCAGTATATTTTATTAGGCGCTCGAGTCTCGGTCAGGTGCGACCGTCGATTTTACGGGGGACAAGCTTTGCTATTCGAATATTTATCTGTTGCGTTAGCTAGTTATATCTGTGCTTAAACGCTCAGACTACAGTATGCGTTTTTTACCTCTACTTTGTTTTTTGGCTTCACTATCGGACCCCGTAGATTCATTTCGTTGTTCAAATATTTCATTGCCCGTTTCAGATAGTACATACTCCGACCCAGAATCTTGAAATGGATCTTTATCACTATTTTCTGAACCTAAAAACAAAAATTAAATAATATTTATTTTTTGTTTTTTAATTTTCAGAAACTACGGAGAATAATTTTAAAAAACGACTTTTCTGTTGAAATTATTATGAATTGTTATTGTTTCAAAAAACCATTTTGCAAGAACTTAATTGGGCAATCCAAACCACATGACTTTTTCAGCTATTCAATATAACGGTGATGGTCAAACATTGAAATCGATCCGCATTTACTGACGAAAGTCAACACATTTTCTTATATCGCAGGTATTTTTAAATAATTTAACAATTTGTACCCTTTGTATGATAAAAAACCGCCAAAATAAAAATTGCAATTCTCAATATTCATAAATAATTGCAATTAAACATGTAAACAACACACTCTTTGACCATTGCAGTCACATTGAATTTTGACTTTGACAGGTTGTTGGATTGCCTAATTTGAAAATTGTTAAAACCTAACCTCAAAAATATATCCAGTTAAATCGTAACAAATAATATAACGTAAAATGTATACAAAATACTTACCGACAAAAACAGATGAATAACAAGCCATAATCACATCAAGTTACTTCTTTTTAAGTTTATACTATAAAGAAAACAGTCTATTTTCACTTTTACGCTGACGCATGAGATTTTTTTTTACAACAAAATAATAATGCGACAGTGGCCTAACCCACAGACTACAGGGTTAGGCCAGTATTGCACTCAGTTATACGACTAATCAGGAAATGCAACAAGTAACTATAGTGCTGCCATCTATTATTAAAGAGAGAAAGGTGGCTTGGGCCACTGTTGCCTTAAAGATCGCGCTATATGGAACATAAATGAGCATAAAACGCAAAATGTCAATTTTGTGGGTTAGGCCACTGTTGCGCTGATAGACTCAATTATAGATTGTTGCAACATCACTCACTTCTTACTAACTACTAACAGAGGTGCTTATACTTTAATCGCAATGGGTTAATCAATGTATTAAAAACCATAACATTTTAAACCTATTGTATCAACACACGACGATCGAACTCATAACTAGCGACAATAATACAGGTAGTTTTAACTGTGTTTAGAGTTTAGAGTATAAGGGTTCTTACGGACCTTTCTAGGTCACTAAAGGTGTAAAGAGAAAGAGACAGAGAGAGAAAAACCCGTCTTGGGTAATAGGGATAACTCCCGCGAGCAACGTCTTACTGCGATCGCGACTCTACTCACACACTACTTCTCGACGACAGTGCTTCAACTTGACTGTGACAGTAACTCAACTCGACTGTATACTGCAATTCTTGGACCAGTTTTAGCCATCAAAAGTCTGGAGAGAGAGAGACCCATATTAGGGTTTAAACAGTAAAGGGAATACGGGTAACGCATGGGCCAACCTGACTTCTATAATAACTGAGATCGACTGTATAACAAATTTGACCGTGGTACTTTTTTTACTTAGTGGATGTAAATATTGCTTAATAAGTAATAATCTTTAATCAACAAGGGATGAGAAAATGGGCTTAAGACCTAAGAGCCTGACAGTTTCATGGCAATTTATGGGTTTTATTTGTTGGTTTTAAAAGTTTGAATCGTTTAAAAATAACCACTTTAAATTCATAATTTTCTGACCTGTGGCAACCTTCTAGGATCGATGGTGTGCTTAAAATTGTGAACATAAGCCAAATAATAATAGATACACCTCGATTACAGAAAAGGGTGTTGTTGGGTTATTTCCCAACATGAACTAGCAGATAGTTTGTTTTGTTTTTTGTTTATGAACTCTATGTATTTCATTAGTAAGTTTCTAATACTTTTTGAACAGCGTTGTCTTTTTTGTATTTATGTTTGAACAAAGGCTATTAATTCTTGCCCATTTTAAGGAAATGGATTTTTTCCTAATTTGTTATTTAAATCTATGTCTTTATTTCAGTGCCTGAGGAAGCTGGAATTAAACCGGCGAAACGTCGCACTAAACTAATAGTGTTTTATTCCTACTTCTAAGTGCCAACGAATCCTACCATTTGCAAAGAAGTTAATTTAAGGAGACGAAACTTACAATTATAATAGTAATATTTTATAAGCAGAAGTATACTTTTGTTCATTCTCGTACACTGACGTACGTTCTTTAACTTTTAACAGACGTTGTGGAGTCCCAGGGACTTCCAGAACTATATTAACATGTATTCATCTTCAGCCTTTTATCCTAGCACGGCGCGCTTTTTAGTACCCTCCTACTAGGGCCTCAGCAACATCATGTTAGCGCGACAAAATTGTCAGTCACTTTTGAATCTGCGAACCGAGCGCGTCGTAGTTCTTGGGACCTCGCAATGTAGTTTTCGTGACTTTTTTGAGAAATGGCAACTCGTCGGAAAGTAGTGCAATCGGATGATCCCGAAAAGACTGTTCCGGCGTGGTATGATGAATTGGGCAGTGATTCTTCTGATCTGGAAGGAGATAGTATCGAAGATGGTTAATATGTTTTCAGTGCACATGAATCCGAAAGTGAAATGTCTGAGAAAGAAATCGATACATCTGCAGAAGTCGAGAATGTTGTGGACGAAATAGAAGAGGAGATGAAGGAGAACTTAGATCAGGAAAGGGATGAACATGCAAGAAAAAAATATTGTGGGAAAAATCGTTGGAAGTGGTCATCGGTTGAATCTACATGAAACGTCCGCACTCCCAGCCTTAACATTCTAAAGCTCCCTTCTATGCGTGGCATATTTGACGCTGATAATAACATAAAGCCAATTGATGCCTGAAAGAAAATTTTTAGCTAAGACATGTTAAAAGTTATGGTACATTACATTAACATAAAATTACAGGACTACAGACTAAAGGCAATGAGCACTGAATTTAGAGACACCAACGAAATTGAGATTAATGGATTCCTTGGTATCTTGCACTTGACATCTATATTCAAATCAAATAACGAAAGTATAGGAGCTATATTCGCCACAGATGGAACTGGAAGTGAAATATTCTGACTGGTTTTTTTAGCCCGTAGGTTTAAAGTGCTTCTAACATGTATTCGATTTGATACGCGCAACGAAAGAAAGGAGCGAACGAAAGTTGATTCAGCGGCTACAATATCAGAAATGTTGAAAAAATTCAACAAAAATTCATAGGCTGCTTATACTTTAGGTAGAAATGTTACGGTAGATTAAATGCTTGTGGGTTGTAGAGGTCACTGTCGTTTGAAAATGTACATACCCAGTAAACCTGAAAAATATGGAGTGAAGATGCAATGCTTAACTGATGCCAGAATTCATTATGTGTACAATACCTATATATATTGTGGTAAAGGTAGCGACACTTTAGAGCACTTGACTAATGAAGAGAAGAAGCTGGCTATGCCTACGCAAGCTTTTGTTTGCCTTTGCAAACCAATCTTTAGGACCTACAGCAATGTCACGGGCCACAACTGGTACAGTTCAATTGAACTAGTTCAATATTTCAATATACAAAATTCGTAAAGTACCTCCTGAATTACTTCCTTCCAGAACAAGAGAAGTACGGTCATGTCTCTATGGCTTTACCAAATCAATAACTTTATTATCGATCGTACCGAAGAAGGGCAAAGCTTTTGTTCTCCTTTTATCCATGCACCACACTAAAAATGTTGACCCAAATACAGGATTGCAGGAGATAAATGAATTTTACAATAACACAAAAACAGGTGTGGATGCCGTTGTCGAAAATTGTTATGTGATAGTCTATAGAATTGTCGATATGAGTGGATTGAATGCATATATGATTCATCAATCTCATAAAAAGAGTCATCAAGTGTTATCAAGTGTTATCAAGACTTGAATTTCTAAAACTGCTGGCTAAACAACTATATGTTCCTCTTCTTAGTCAAAGAGCTGCCAACCCTCGTCTACCAAGCCATTTGAGAGAGAGAGAGAGTATCAAAAAAGTAAAGGGATTTGCAGCTGAACCACAGAATGATGGAGAGCCAGAAGTTTTACCTAGTAACGCAAAAAAATACTGCTCACGTTACAACCCGAGATTACGGAGGAAGACTTCTTATTTATGCACAAAATCCAAAAAGCCAATCTTCCTGCAATGTTGTAGGAAAATATGTTAAATAAAAAAAATTTAAAAAAAAAAAAAAAAAATAAAGAATTATCTAATTATAATTAATTATTAACAATTTTATTACTTTAATATCACTTTAATTATATTTGGATTAAATGAAATTTGAATGGAGGGATGGGGAATAACAGGAAGGAAAAAGGAGAGTAAAGATATGTGGAGTGAGGGTTATAAAGTGGGTACAAGGGAACCAATGGAAGGAGGGAGGCTTACTATAAGCTATAGAGACAGCTCAGGGGATCTTCTCAAAGGGAAGCCGACTAGCACTAACCACTTTGGTAGAGTGGCGTGGATTCAACAAGAGATCAATAAAATATAAGCGCCACCTGTTTTATCCCAGATGGATAAGAAAATCCCGATGACCAAGAAAACAGGAAATTACTAAAAGCACTATAGGACCTATAAACCTGAAAGAAAATCTCACAAGGAAGAACAGGCAGTTTTAAGTGAATCTATATTAAAAGAAAAATTAATAATCAAACTTATTATTCTAAGAACAAGTTATGTTGCCCTTCCTAAATATAGTGTTTATATCAAAACTAAAATCTTGTATTATGTTGTTTGGGGCTAAAAGTTCGCATGAGTACTTTCGAAATAGGCCTATTTATCCAGTTTACAAGATCTATACGGTCTATTTCAATAAAATAACTAATATGTACCTAGTTATTATGAAACTATTCAAAACAATGGTGTGGTAGTAAAATCTAATGATGAGAGTGGTAACAATGTAATTTTGAGGTTAGTATTTAATCTAATATACTACAGTAAAGCTAATGAATGTTGACAGGACTTTGGTTTACTGGTTAGATTGTTTTACTGACTGCATGGTTCACTAAACGTCACAAACATTAATCAAACCTGGCTCCAAAAGGGCTGCATGATTGCGGTGGGGGACCTGGGTGGTCGGTTTAACAGTGAATGTCAATGTAGATGTTGTGGACGTTATTGGAGTAGATGAGTGGAGATTTCTACCTCTTATAATCGTGGATAAAGACCATACTGGGGGATGAAAAAAAGAGCCTGAAAGTGGAAGAATACCCAGATTGAGGAATCGCCAATAGAGTAAGTAGATATAAGCATTGATGGTTAAACTTAACGGTATGCGCGAGTCTACTTATATAAAATTACATGTGTAATATGTAGATTATCAGAAACCAAGATGCCAAATCAAAATATTAGGACTTACCAATGGAATTGGCCTTTTCTCGGGAACACAAAACTGGACACTTAAACAAAGAACCTTGAAAAACTTGGGATTTAACTACACCACTTATAATCCTGCACTATTGCAGTATGGCATTTAGTATCCACAAACTAAAATACCCAAAAGGTGAGTTTTCAACTTTTCATGGGAGTAAAATCGGCAAAAATACCAAGAAACAACCTTCTTCAAAGGCTTGTTCTTCAAGACTCCTAGAGGTCAAAGATTTTCGCGCCAGAAATGGTTTTAGTAGGGATATAGGAGAATGAGCTGGGATCTTATTGGCTAGGATATGACTCCTGACATTAGTGAAATCAAAACAATTAAAAAAAATGAATGTTATGATTAATAATTTGAATTAAGGGTCATAAGGGTTGAAAATTAGTGATATCAAAAATATAATTAATACTGAAATGATAACTGTTTATTTTATTAATTTTAGCACCAGAATAACTTAGAAATTGCCTCTTAAAGTTCTATAATCGAGCTATGCTTTCGCTAACATTTTAGATTCATTTTATTTTCTTATTCTTTATGTATCTGACGAAAATAAACTGTAACAAATATACCAACACTGCCTTGTTAATGTCGATGAGAGTGGATAAATAAAAAAAAATCACAAAAAATAATCCTTGCAGATTCAAGTTTTTTTTATGGAAAGCCCTTTTTACCCTAAAATAAAAAAAAATATAAAAGAGTGTTGCTAACTGTCATAATCTGTTGTCAAACAATTGTCTCAGAGAGCAATTGTTAGGAGTCCCAGCGAACCCACAACGTGGTTTGTGTCTCAAAATGTCACCACGTTAGTTAAGGGTTAAACTCATTGAGACCTGCTACTGAATTCATTAGATCATCAATGTGGGAAAATCATGTTTAAAATTTGGTAATTAGTACGTCCAACGGTTTGAAATACTCAGATTTAAATTGCTATACATGTTGTTCTTATTTATCTACAATATTACTATACTAACTAACTATATTATCTATATTTTGTCTCATCGCACAAAAATAGGACTATACATCAAGTAGCTTTCCTTCCGATTTGATTCCTTAAATCGGATTTTTGAGTCTGTGTCCTATTTTTGGAATCACCGCTTACGGACTTAGCTACTTTTAAAAGTTGGTGATATATTTCATGTGATTTCGATTTCGTCCCAATATTAAAGCATCCCAATATTAATTCCCATTTTGGTCCCAATATTAAAGCAGGTTCTAGTATCATTATTATTTTCTTGATCTTGGTTAAATCTTAGTTGTTTGATTTTCTTAGCAACATTATCTTAGTTGATGGTATTTTTTAAAGGTAAGTTATTCATTTTTTAAGTGGGGCATTACCAACAGCCTCGGTGACAAATTTAAAGACCTAATTTTCTTAATACTGATAAGAAATTAAAGTAGGATTAAACAATTTCGAACGGACGTTTGGCCTTCAAGTTTTAACATCCTTGGATTAAACCACAATTATTTGAATACTTTAAATGGAAATAACATGAAAAACTACACTAGGAGAATTATTTACAGTATATCATTTTCTTTAAAAAACTGAACTATACTCTTACTAATTTCCATACTATTTCAGCTGTCCTGTATAAGAATCCAGTCAGAAACAAACTGCACCACAAGCACGGATCTTAACCAATCATGCCTCTATCCCTCTTACTTTTCTTACTTCGGGGTGTTGATACTGATCGCTGCTTCTCTTCCTGCCTGCTTACCATATCTATGGAAGATGTTCCTTATGGTTGGTGTGACGGCGAGCCATTGCTGCGTCAACATTTTTGCTATTGGCAATACGTTGGATTGCGAGGAGGCTGGGTTAGGAATAAGCCAAGAAAATAGGTAAGTCCTCATGCTTAATATGGGCCCGGATGGATATTTACAAATGCTAGCGAGTGTTGAAATCGGTGAGGTTTTCCAAAAACAGTACATTTACAAATACTATCAGATTTGGACACCAGAGTGTTTAAGCCAGCGAAGTTTTATAGTGGCTATATATGCACAGATGCTAACGGAGACTGACACCAATTCAAAATACCTACCTGTGCGAAAAAATGGTATGTGATTGGGTAATAATTTAATGATTAAACGGACTTACCTAAGTGAGGTTTAATCCTAATCATATGAAGCCTCGTCGGAATAAATAAGTATAGTATAGTAGCTCCGCTTAGTGTCTATTTCACACAGTCTAAAAAATCTTTTTTCTCCCTCTCGGTTCCTATGCCCCGTCCCCGCAGAATCATACCTGTTTAAAGCTTGATACAACTGGTTTGGGAGGGAGTTAAGAGGGTGGTACCTTATTTATTCCGGCGAGGCTTCATATAATTAGGATTAAACCTCACTTAGGTAAGTTCGTTTAATCATTAAATTATATTTCAGCCTCGCCTTCATAAATAAGTATAGTGTAGTAGTTTAAAGTAAGTTGTAACAATATAAGAAAATTCTATATAAGTTAGTTCCAATAATACTTTTATTATGAGACCTTACTTCAAAAATATTCCAAGAAACTAAATTTATATACAAAATTTAACATAACTAATTAAGACCAAATTAACCTAAGTGTCTTAAACATAACATGTTTTCTTATCTACATATACATATATGTAGGTAAGCTCTAACCTAATTATATAAGAAAAGACTAGGCGAGATTAAAAACAGTTTTAGCAAAATCTGTATTATTTCTCATTCTCATAACTTAGTCCTTTTCTGGCGGCAGCCGAAGTGGAAGCATGTCTTGTGCTGTGTGCACTAAATGCGCTTTCATCTATTCCACTTTTTGCCAAAACCGTTTTTAACCATCTACTGATCGAAGTAGCTACATGGTGTGGTTTTTTGAAAGTTATAAGCAAACAATCAATTTTACCCCGAATGACTCTTGTATTTTCTATATACAATAATAAGGTTTTTGCTGGACAGATAATTATGTCAATTTCAAGGTAGGACAAGCAAGGGCTGTTTATTAGTCAGTCTAGAAGTTTTTATTCTTTTAGCAATATAGACTTCTAGTCTATCAGAATGTTTAACAATATATTTTAATTCTATGCTTGCTAGAGTTTGCACACGTTGACCCGTAGCAAGAGCCAGCAGCATTGCAGTTTTAAGGGTTAATTGTTCAAGGCTTAGATTGTCTACATAAGTATTTTTAATATAGTTGAGAACTAAACCTGGGTCCCAAGTATTATTATATTTGGGAAGAGAAGGTCGTAAACCACTAAATCCCCTAAACATTTTCTTTACTCTGAAATATTCACTAAGATTTGGGCCTAAAATTTGTGTTAGTGCGGCCCTGTACGAATTAAGGGAACTGAGTGAAGCCCCGTTATTAAACTGCACCGTGAAAAATTTAAGTACTGAAGGAACTGATGGGTTATAAACTTCAAGCTTCTCCTGTTTGCAATAATTCCACCATAGTTTAGTCCTATGTTATATTGTTTAATAGTACTATTGGTGACTGATGCTAGACATATCTCCATAGACTCAACTGGGACATTTCTCAACCGTAAAGCTTTGATGATACAATTCCTGCTGCCAGGGTTGTCGTCTTCCACAGGGGATGTGGTACCCTGTTGAATGATATTAAATTTTTGTCAGGACGAAAAATTATTGGTTCTCTGTCTAAAAGTGCTAGAAAAACTGGATACCATGGTTGAGATTTCCAGAGAGGTACCACCAAAATTCCCTTTGCCTTATTAAATATGATTTTATTTAATACTCTTAATATTAAGAAAAATGGAGGGAATGCGTAGAAATTTAGCTTTTCCCAATTTAATGTAAACGCATCTATTGCTATACTCTCTGGATCCCTTAATCATGAAACAAATTTTTGGCATTTTTTATTTGTCCTTGACGCAAACAGATCAATTTCAGGTTCACCCAATAAAAATTTTATCTTTTCAAAAACAGACTGATCCAAAGACCATTCAGTCTCGGTTGCCAAACTACGAGATTCGCGATCTGCCTCCCAATTGTCTGCTGATTTTATATACGATGCATACAAAAACAAATTTCTGCTCTCACACCATTGCCATATTAAGCGAGAAAGGTTGTTCAGTTTAGGAAATTGTACACTACCCATTTAATTGATATAAGCAAGAGCAGTGGTATTATCGACACGGCATAGTATGTTGCAATTCGATAAATTGGTGGCAAAACACTTAAGGCCAAAGAAAACAGCCAGCAGTTCTAAATAATTTATATGGTACTGTTTCTCAATTAATGACCAAAACCCATGTGATTTTTTGCTTGAACAGCTGATTCCCCAACCAGTGGGCGATGCGTCTGAAAATATTTCTAAAGCAAAAGAACCCATTTGAATAAAGTTGGTAGAATGTGCCAAATTTTTTAACCACCACTGGAAATCACTATTAAGCATCTCTGGAACTGCCATTGTAGCGGTATAGTTTTCATTTGAGCTGCGGAGTGCCAAGAATTTCTGTCGTTCAAAATTTTTTGTGTATAGCCATCCATATTTAACTCCAAAACAGATAGATGTTAATTTGCCTATAATTCTTGCAAAATCTCTTATGCTACATTTCTTAAGCAGTGAATATTTCCTAACTAAATCAAGAGTACTTAAAACTTTATTTTGGGGAGGGCGAATATACGATTCGATACATTTGTATCGAATCGTATATAAAACCTATAAGGACACTTTTCTCGTAGTTAGGCAAAAACCCTAATGAAACTAAAAGATCTAGAGTTACATTACGGTTGGTTAAACATTCTGCGTAAGTGTTACCACAAAGAAGAATGTCATCTAAAAAAATTACTGAAACAAATCCTTTACCCCTAAGAAAAGTGAAAACAGGTTTCATTAATTTAGTAAAGATATAAAGCGCTATATTAAAGCCGAATGGCATACAATTATATTCGTATATGACCCCATTGAATTTAAACCTTAAATATTTTCTACGGCTTTTATAAATAGAAATTAAAAAATATGCATCTCTAAGATCGATTTTACACATAAAGCAGTTGTTCCTGACTAAATTTTTTACGGTGCGATTATCTTCCATCTTAAAATGTTCGCAAATTATGTACTTATTTACATGTTTAAGGTTTAAAATCTTTTTAAATTTCTTAAATTATCTAATCGTATATACCTACATATTTATTTTTGAGACACCCTGTATAATAATATTCAAAATCTTAAGGGGTAAATTTAAAAGCAACCTTATACCAAAAAAACAATATTTATCAAAAGAATAAATAAAAATTTTATTAATTATAAAACAATAATAGGTATTACATTTTGTATTTCATAAAATCTTGTTATATAAAAGTTTTTTTACAAAAATGTGTTTTTCTGTTACCACCTAAAATCGGAAATTAGTAATAAATTATTAAAAATCATAACTTTACCTTTATAGTTGCATTAATACTTCCTTCATAAATGTGTCTCTCTTCCTGGTATCAACGGTGTTTTTTTCTAACTCGAATTACCAAGCTTGCAAAAAATTAAAATTTCTATTGCGTAAACGGCTGCTATCAAGAGTTTTGTTTCTTTTAGAACGATGACAAACAAAATCTTTGCGGAAGGCGATTTTGGTGACTTTTGGATATGTACGATTAACAATCCAATCTGTTTTGGTCTCCGTTGAATACTTCCGCAGCCAATTGTTACATGCCATTTCACAGTCGCCGGAAAATTTTGTTTTTAATTCAACACTAAACTAAAGTCAAACGTTAGAGGCGAGGCGTCAAAACAATGATCACCGCGTGATATGCGCTGACAGGCACAAATGCTCCATTGCTATTGGTCAAGTTGCCCACGAGATGGCCAACAGCGGGGTCTTCGATATTGGCTCTTTAAATCAGGGCCGCACTGGCCCTGCGGCAACATCCCGTGTATTTGCTGCAACACGCACTACGCGCTTATATCGATGTCCTTCTCTATCTTATTGTACGCTGCGGCGGATTCGTGGCGGATGCATTTTTCCGGGTAGCAGCGCGCAGATATCGTCGATATCGATAACGAATTTTATTGACGTTCGTCGTTCATATTATTTCACATTTTCGTCCTTGTGTATCTTATTGCCGTGGTCGGTCTTTTGAATTGTTCTTGCGTGTGGTGTTTAAGTATTGTTAATAAATTTATATTCATTATTTTTTGATTAAAAAAATTTTGTTAAACATTTAAAATGTCCAGTACGGAGTCTGAAGCAGAGTTGGGGCCATTGGGACCGCCAGAGAAGAGACTGAAAAAGGGCCATTTCAGTGCGGACACCAAACAACTTATTTTAAATGTTTTTAAAAGGGAAACAATAGATAATCCAGCAGTGGTTTTGTGTGACATTTATAACAAAGTGGCTGAGAGAACGGGGGTTGGAAGCAGAAGTAAACAGCGTATAGTGGCAGAATACAAAAAAGCCGGCGTAGTTTCAGAGCCAAAAAAACCAGGTAAAACTACCAACATATTTGAAAAGTTTTCGGATATGGAGAAAAATATAATCAGAAGAAAAGTCCATGGTTTTTTCTTCCAAAATGAACTACCGACTGTGGAAAAAGTTTTAAGGGTGGTAAATGAGGACAATGATTTACCTGATTTTAAAAGGACAACGTTTTTTAAAATTTTAAAGAAATTAAATTTTAAATATGCAAAAAGGGAAAGAAACAGTTTTCTAATGGACCGGGACGATATTAAATGTTGGAGAAGGGAGTATTTGATAAAAATAAAAGCGTATAGAAGGGAAAATCGCAAAATTTATTTTTTGGATGAAACGTGGTTGAATGCGGGACACACTAAATCCAAAGTGTGGACAGATACTGCAGTAACCTCTTCTCGCCAAGCCTTTCTTGAAGGTCTGTCTACAGGCTTAAAAAATCCTTCAGGTAAAAAACCTTTTGTATTTTATTTTTTTTTACATTTAAGTTAAATGATAAAAAATTATTTAACAATATATACTTACATTACTTGTATGTGATCCACGGAATACAAAGTAATGTTTGATTTGACCTTAGAGGGTGCATTTATTTAAAAAAAAAACTTTTTAAATGAACAATTATTTTTCCGATTTATGATTCATTCAGAAGAATTTATTATTTTTTGCTATTTTTGTCTTTAAATGAACTAATCAACAATTCCTATAACATTTAAAAGATATGACTCGAAATACCTTTAAAAAAAAACTAAAAAGTACAGAGACAAGTTCATGGTACCTATTTACCTTAACAAAAGTTTTTTTTTATTATGAAAATTTCATAAATAAATTATATGAGCAAAAAAAGTAATACGTTTTTAGGAAAAGGACAGAGGCTGATTATTTGTCACATCGGCAGTGAAGATGGATTTGTTCCTGGTGGTCTTTGGGTATTTCAATCAAAAAAAACTGGGGATTACCATGAAGAAATGGACGGTCCGTCTTTTGAAAAGTGGTTTGAGGGAGTACTTCTTAAGCTGGAGAAAAATGCCGTGGTCGTATTAGACAACGCTCCCTACCACTCCAGGAAGTTGGAGAAGGTGCCTACAACAGCCACCAAAAAGGGAGAAATCCAAGAGTGGCTTCGCTCAAAAAACTTGAGCTATGTGGAAAATAACGCGTGATGAACCCATAAATCGCATAACTTTATTATTTAAAAACGAATACCAAGAGAACTGTGTGTTTATCGTCGGCGTCTGGAGTTCTAAGAAATATTCTGCTCAAGGCCGGACTGGTTCGTCAAAACAAAACGTATTAAAAAGAGTTAGTTGAGTTGTCGATTAAAAGAAATAAACGTCGCGACGTCTCACGGCTCGGGCAAATAGACATTTTCCCGTGTATAGACTATTTAAAAGTTTAATTCCGTAATCTTATCAGTAGTTTTCAATTATAATTCAGAATTAGTCTGTAATAAAGTTTTTTATACGTATCCGGGAGTATTATTTGTGTTTAAACGTAAAGCGAATGTAGAATATTTACATTTTGGTGCCGAAACCCGGGAAAGCTTTTAGTGGACTTTTTCTCTTTTTTTTTAACGGATTGAAAACTATACTAACGTAACGGACTAACGTAATAAAAAAATGGAGGTTGCGATGAAAACGGCGTGTCGCGCTCAGCTCACGAGGGTTGTTAACGAAGCTAACGTAATTATTGATTCGGAACTATTTAATGTGAAAGACGCTCTTGTTCAAGTGGTCAAAATAAAATCGGCTCGAGAAAATTTAAAATCTGCTAACGAAAAGGCGAGTTCATTTATTAGTGAGGATCAAATGGACAATGAGTGTGTAAAAATTTTGGAATATGACGAAAAGGCTGTGGTAGCAATTGCAAGATTGGAACAATGTATAGCGGAAGTAAATAGTCAAGGAAATATGGCTTTGGGTGCTTCTGCTGAGAATATGGATAATGTGGGTCAACAAACGGGAGAATTACATCAACCTAAAATGTCGGTAAGACTTCCTAAATTAGAACTAATTAAATTTAGTGGAAATTATCACGAGTGGCCTGCTTTTTGGGAACAATTCGAGTCAGCTATTCACAGCAATTTACAATTGGATGATACTTCAAAATTTAGTTATTTAAAGTCAGTTCTATATGGAAATGCCTCCATAACGATACAGGGTCTAACGACTAGTAAAAATAGTTATAACGATGCCATTCAATTATTAAAAGATGAATATGGCAATAAGGAATGTATTATTGACAGCTATATTCAAAAATTGCTAGATATAAACCCTGTAAAAAATAGAACGGATATCTCAGCTCTAAGAAAACTCTATAACGTAACGTCAAAAATAATGAAATCCTTGCAACGTCTTGGAATTGAACCCGGTAGTTATGGCATGATGGTAAAATCTATAATTTTAAAAGCTCTACCCCTTTCTATGAGAATAGAATACAACAAAAAGCAAGCCACAACTGATATAGGGAATGATAACGAAGAAACTGCCTCTAGAAACTCAAATATGACTCATGAGAGTTCAGGAAGTAGTAGTGAGGCATCTTATGAGGATAAAGTGCTAAAACTGTTACAGTTTATAAAACTAGAGGTAGATTCTGTAGAACAAGCCAATATACTATCGGGTGAAAAGTCTAGCGGAAAATTTCAAAGTGCTGACTCTTTTAAAAGAAATCGCTTCAAGCCTAAAGAGAATAATGAGTTTACGGCCGCAGGACTTTTTACATCGGTAAAGGAACATTGTTTGTTTTGTAAATCAAAAGATCACATGACGACTAATTGTACGAATTCCGCGGTGACATTGGCAAAAAAGAAAGACATTTTAAAATCTAGTGGCAGGTGTTTTAGATGTACAAAGAGTAATCATTCTTCCAGGAACTGTAGAACGAATATTAGGTGTAATAAGTGCTCGCGTAAGCATGCTATGACCATGTGTGACCCGGACTTTATCAAAAATAATAGCGCAACTAATCGGTCTAGTAATAATAATGAACAATCTAACGAACGGGAAAGTGGAGCTACAGCTTTGTTTTCTAATAACGGACTAAGTAATGTATTGTTGCAGACCGCGTGTGCTCAGGTGTTGGACAGTGGACAATCTAAAACTTATATCAGACTTATTATTGATGGCGGAAGTCAGTTGACTTTTATTAAAGAGTGTGTCTCCAGACAATTGAATTTACCAATAGAAGGGACTCACAAACTGTCTATAATGTGTTTTGGTAAAAAAGAACTGGCGCCTGCGCGGTTGTGTAATCGAGTAAAGTTAACAATAAGAGGTGTAAACTCTAACGAAAACATAACGATTAACGCTATTGAAGTACCAGAAATCTGTTTTGATACACTTGCTGTTCCATCGTGTAACAATTCAATTATAAATGAATTTAGTAAGGAGCATAGTTTGGCTGATATTTGTCCAGATAACGCAGAGCAAGTTTTGCCTGGAATATCAGTATTAGTAGGAGCTGATTACTACTGGAAAATAGTCACTGGAGAAATTAAAAAGCTGTCAGAATATCAAACTGCGGTGAATACCTATTTAGGATGGACTATCCATGGCAGAAGCTGTGAATATGGATTTTCATTGAATGTGGCTAATATTTTCCAAGTGCAAACTGTGAATGATGATTTTGATCTAAAGAAATTTTGGGACCTGGAAGCTATTGGGATTAATGATACTAATGTAATGGACCATTCTACGAAAAGGTACATAGAAGAAAGTATACACTTTAACGAGAATCGGTATACTGTGGCACTACCTTGGAAAAGTAAAGATATAGTAGTGGAGTCAAACTTTAACGGGGCACTTTCGAGGGCTAAAAGTTTAACGTCAAAGCTTATTCGCATGGGAGGACTAGTAGAGTATGATAAGGCTGTGCGAGAATATTTTGAGAATGATTGCGCAGAAAGTGCTAATAGTGTTATTTCGCCTAAAGCCTACTATATGCCACACAGGCCGGTGTACAGATACGATAAAGATACCACAAGAATAAGGGTTGTATTTGATGCATCTGCCCATGCTCCAGGAATGCCATCTTTGAATGATCTTCTATCACCAGGTGAAAACTTGGTACCCTTGCTATTAAAAGTGCTAATTAATTTTAGAATTGGAAACGTTGCATTAATAGCTGATATTGAGAAAGCCTTTCTGCAAATTGAAATTAATGAGAATGATAGAGATGCATTAAGGTTTTTATGGTACGAAAGCTCAATTGAGGATAATGGAAGCTTACCAGAAATAGTTAGTTTTCGCATGAAAAGGGTGACTTTTGGTGTAACGAGCAGTCCCTTTATCTTGGCAGCTACTTTGACCAAACATTTGGATGAGCAGAATGAAGGTTTTAAAAAGATATGTGATATCATGTCAAGGTCATTTTACGTCGATGATTTGGTGGCTGCTGTAGACACGTCAGACGAGGCAAGTGAAGTTTATTTCAAAAGTCAAGAAATAATGAAGAAAGCTAGCATGAATCTAAGGAAATGGGCTACTAATAATGTGCATTTAAGAAGAACTCTTTTAATGGATAATGAAAAGGCCAGTAATCCTGTAAAGAAAGTTCTGGGAATACGGTGGTGTACTCTTACAGATCAGCTAAACATTGATGTTAATTCTATATTATCTACCGTCGAGAATCATACGGGGCAGCAAGGAATAACGAAGCGTAAGGTTCTACAGACAATTGCAAAAGTATATGATCCATTAGGATTATTAAGTCCATTTATAATAAGAGCAAAAATTTTAATGCAGCAAATATGGATTGAAAAGTACGACTGGGACTCCATTTTATCAAACGAATTGACCGAAGTTTGGATTAAGTGGGAAAATGAGTTATTGCAACTTAAAGAATACTGGATTCCAAGATGTGTTGTTGACTACTCAAAAGACCATACGGAATTGCACATATTTTCAGATGCTAGCCCCAAAGCATATGGGGCGGTGGCCTATCTTAAAGTAACAACTTCTAAAAAAAATAAAAGTTGTAATATTCTGGTAGCAAAAAATAGAGTGGCTCCACTTAACTTGAAGGGAGATAAAACCTTAACGATTCCCAAATTGGAGCTAACGGGTGCATTGTGTGCTGCTAGGTTGCAAGATTTTATACTAAAAGGTTTGTGCAAAAATATCGACGAAATTTTCCTATGGACAGACTCCAAGATTTCTATGCATTGGATTAAAGGAAAAAGTTCAAAATGGAAACCATATGTTGCCCATCGGGTAGCAGAGATCCAAAAATTAACAAAAGGTGAATGGAGACATTGCCCAGGTGTTGAAAATCCTGCAGATTTGTTATCAAGAGGGATTAACGTGAAAGCATTTGTAGAATCGAAACTTTGGCTTCACGGACCTGAATGGTTATTGAAAGACAAAGAGTTTTGGCCAAATGATGGGATAACGGAGCCTGAGCAGCATGGTATTTTTTCGGCATTTGCAGTTCAAGTTGAAGTAAACGGAATTAGCGGAGAGCCCTTATTTCCATTTGACAAGTTCAGTAATTTTGATAAAATACTTAGAATAACGGCTTATGTAAGAAGATTTATAGCAAGGTCACGAAATCTTCACGAGACATTATTTGATTCAATAAAGGTTAAAGCTGAAGAACTGATCCAAAGTGAATTTTATTGGATTAAGGTTATACAGGCTCAGTATTTCAAAGCGGAAATTAGTGCTTTATCAAAAGGTCACATTATAGAGAGGCAATCGAGCATTCTCAGTCTTAATCCATTTTTGGATGATCAAGGGGTTTTAAGATTGGGAAGTAGATTACAGGAGGCAGCCTTACCTTATGACACGAAATATCCGATTATTTTGCCTAAAAAATCTATCTTAACGACGCATGTAATATTAAGGATTCATGGTGCAGTAAGGCATGGCGGGGTTAATATTACCTTAACTAATGTTAGGAAAAAATATTGGATTATCCAAGGAAGGCAACGGATTAAGGCTATAATAAAGACTTGTATCGTATGTAAAAGGTTAAGAGGAAAACCGGCAAGTGAACCCTTTGCACCGTTGCCTAGAAGTAGATTAGATGCTGTTGCGCCTTTTAAAGTGACAGGGGTAGATTTTGCGGGACCATTGTATGTCATAAACGAAAATGGGAGATTAAAAGTCTATATTATGTTGTTAACTTGTGCTGTTATTAGGGCGATACACCTGGAATTGGTTCCGGATCTGACAACAGAGAGTTGTATCAGAGCTCTTCGAAGATTTATTTCGAGAAGGGGAGTGCCCGACATTATATATTCCGATAATGCTAAGACATTTAAACGAGCTGCTTTGGAGTTAAACGAGCTTACAAAAATTTTGTGGCAAAACGAAGTTCAAGGATTAGCTGCCCAGCAAAGAATTAAATGGCGATTTATTGTGGAACGAGCGTCATGGTGGGGTGGCTTCTGGGAGAGGCTTGTGAAGTCAGTTAAAGATGCATTAAAACTGTCGCTTGGAAAACGGACTATTGGGTTTGATGAGTTGCAAACAGTTTTGACTGAAGTTGAAGCTACTATTAATTCAAGACCACTAACATACATTGGTAATGAGCCAGATGATTTGTTAATTCTAACGCCAGGCCATTTTTTGCTGGGAGAAAATTATTGTGGATTTCAAATCGATTTGACAAATCCGATAATTAAACGGGACAATATTTTGCAGGCATGGAAAGCGAGGAATGACATCCTTACAAAGTTCTGGAAAATATGGTCATGTAACTATTTACAACAATTAAGGAGTGTTCACAATAACGTAACTGTAAAGCAACAGAAATTGCAAGTAGGCGATTTGGTTCTGTTGTATGAACAGAATCTTCCTAGGTTAATGTGGAAGATGGTTCGAATTACGAAAACTTTCATAGGACGAGACGAGAAAGTTAGGGCATGTGAAATTGTGACTTCTAACGGTTTAGTGATGAGACGACCAATTCAATTACTCTATCCACTTGAGATTTCTGCCGCCCGGGAGGATGTGGAAAATAACGCGTGATGAACCCATAAATCGCATAACTTTATTATTTAAAAACGAATACCAAGAGAACTGTGTGTTTATCGTCGGCGTCTGGAGTTCTAAGAAATATTCTGCTCAAGGCCGGACTGGTTCGTCAAAACAAAACGTATTAAAAAGAGTTAGTTGAGTTGTCGATTAAAAGAAATAAACGTCGCGACGTCTCACGGCTCGGGCAAATAGACATTTTCCCGTGTATAGACTATTTAAAAGTTTAATTCCGTAATCTTATCAGTAGTTTTCAATTATAATTCAGAATTAGTCTGTAATAAAGTTTTTTATACGTATCCGGGAGTATTATTTGTGTTTAAACGTAAAGCGAATGTAGAATATTTACAAGCTATGAGGAGGCCATGATTAAGGCACAATTATTAAAAATTGTCAATGAAAATAAAAGTAAGTTTGACCTCCATATAATTGATGAAATGGCCAAAGCGAGCGGCAGAACTGTCTTGAGGCTTCCGCCTTATCACTGTGAGCTCAATCCAATTGAGCTCATTTGGGCAAATATTAAGGGCTATGTGGCATCCCACAATACAACTTTTAAGTTTGCCGATATGAGGAAGATATTTGAAGTGGCAGTTTCAAGGATAACTCCAGAAAATTGGCAAAAGTGTATCGAACACACAAATAAGGTTGAAAACAAAATGTGGGACCTTGATAACATTATGGATGTGCAAGTTGAAAGACTTGTTATTCCATTGAATGGCAGTGATACCTCATCCAGTGGAATTGACACTGACTAATATGTTTCTGCCCACACATTTTTTGGCTCCGACAACCACCAGAGTGTTTGGTTTCTTTCTTTTTCCAAGGAAAAATTGATGCTTTTTATTATGGTAAGAAAAAGAATTAAAAGAGTTGAATCAGTTCATAATAATGATTTTTAACTTTTCAGTGTTTCTTCTCACGCATTTTTTGGCTCTGACAACCACCAGAGTATATTAATAAGTAGCAATTTTCCATATTTATTTAGTGTCTAACATTTTTCATCCAGAAAGCCAAGAGTGATTGCTTCATCAGCTTTTCCAAGAAATTTGAATTTATATTTTAATTTCTTTATTTTATTTAAGTGCCTAAATTTATTAAAATTGTGTTAATAAAATAAAAAGAAGTTTATTTTAAGTAAAATAATATGTATTTTTAAAACGTTTTATTAATTTATTATCCTCCTATTTACCCACTATATTAACCAACATCTATCCATAATGTGTACATGGTTATAAACATATTAATTAAAAAAAAATTTGTTATTAATGTTCAGTCAAAAAAAAGTCTTAAAAAATATGTATATTATTTCACCTGTACGTCTTTTTGCATTATTATTAAGTATTCCTATTTTACTTCAAAAATTACATAAAAAATCCAACATTTATTTTTAAAGGCTTTCATGATCATTTTTATAGGACAATATTACTTAAAACACAAAATTATAAATATGAATATAAATCAAGCCAGTTAAATCATGTTTGTTGAATCATCCTCATTAATCCATCAATATTTACTTTTAATCTATAAAAACGCTAAAATTAATAAAAAAACAATAGAATATAATATCTAAATTCAATACTAAAATAATATAAAATCAATTGAATATAAAATCAATTTTTAAATATTATTTCAAAAAAAAATTAAAAATTCATATTTATGGGCTGATTTCGACCCCGGCTACGTCAACTGTCTGAGGCGTCCCTTTAAATATCACGTGCGGATGACGTGGTTTTGTTTTGACGCTTCGCCTCTAACGTTTGAATATGGTTTATATTAGCTATCGTTTACCACACATGAGACTATTTTGCACACAGGTTCAATCCGTTGTAAAGATAAACAAACATTATCTTCAGGCCTCTCCATTTTAAAAACTAATACTTAACGATGACGTGATATCTATAACGTTTTATAACATTACCTATCTATTACTAGATATCTTTAGCGAAATCTTTGCGTAATACACTCAGCAAAAAAATCAAAACAGTAATAACGCGAAAGATATGCTGACTGTCGTCTGTCGATAGGGTCAACATCGAATGTTGTCGGTTTTCACAGATGTTTTTACATTGTTGTCAAGTTAAACTAAAAAAATATTTTGGGCGTTTTCCATTTGTTAAACTTTTTTGCATTTGTGCATTTTCATTTAGTTATTACTAATTTGTAATTTACAAACATAAACTGTATAATATCCTCCTAATTTCTTTTGATATAAACCAGCATGAACGCGATAGCCGCCATACAGTATTTAAAATTAGTGTCAATGTCCGTAAGCATCTGTGCATGTATAGCCACTACAAAAGCTTGGTGATTTCGACACTCTGATGTCCAAATCTGTTAGTATCTGTAAATGTACTGTTTTTGCAAAACCTCACCGATTTCAACACCCTGGTGTCAACACATGCTAGCATCTGTAAATATGCGGCCCGCATGATGGACATGTTTAAAAGTTTTACCATATTAAACCTCTGAGCATGTTCAAATTAGAATAGGTTTCAATTACATCTGTAAAAGAGGTTTTAATGACAAATTTACCTCATATTTTTTTTTCATTTCAGCCTATCTAATTTGAAATTTGCCCTTTCCGGCCTCCTAATCACGGCGACACTCGCCCTGGTATTTCTGGCACGGCACGTAAGTAACGAAAGTTTTAATTAAGAATTACCGCGAGTTCAGGGTCCAATTTAAAACGACGACAAGGTTAATGGCTAACCCTTAATTAAAAAGTGCTTTTCCTTTAGATCCTTCACGCATAAAGCCAATTAAGAAATATGACAAATTCCTTTAATTAACTTAAGGCCTCTTCAAAAATTAATAAGTTAATGGTTATCTACACTGTTTTTCTTTTGATGGTAATTACAGGTTAGGTCTCTTATTATTAAAAATAGGACCTCGCGATTTTTAAAACCTTGTGTCACCATAACTAAAGCCTAAAGTCTAATAAATAAAACCTGTTATTAGATTAAATAAAATACGTTTATAATAACCAATACCTAATAGTGTAAGGATGGCGAAGTCTAGTAAACAAATGATATTTTGCTCCCCCGTAGAAACATCTATACAAAACTAAAAATTAATCAAAAGAATGAACATCAATACACTGAACTATGGTGGTGATACCAGTACAAAATAAATTCTCGGTATGAAAAAAAACAGGTCACACATTTTCTAAACAATTTTGTTTTTCTAGTAGATTCTACCCAAACCGCACACAAATTATACTACGAAACAAAATTATTTTATATTAGTTATATTAAGAGCGCACTGAACAATAAAATATTACTTAACGGCTTTAATTAAAGCAATTTTGTCTTATAAACAAACTTATTTTATAACAAAGTTTTAAAGATAACTAACTATGTGACAAGAAGTATTTACAAAACAATTTTATATAACTATATTGTGTTAAGCAAAATTTGTTATTTGGTTGCTTTATAATTGTTTTAAAACATATCTATAAACAGATATAAATTTATTTTATAAAGGAGTTATATTAAGTGAACGAAGACTTTATTATGAAACAAATTATTTTCGATGAATATTTCGATGATGCCCAATGATTAAATTTGTGCAAAAACAGAAATATGCCGATAAAAAATGGATAACTCAAGATATAAGGGAGCAAATGCAGGAAAGGGATCGATTATATAAAAGGGCTGCCATAGAAAACAACGACAACGTTTGGAATGAATATAAAGCTATAAGAAATAACATAGTAAACAAGATAAGAGTAGAAAAGGATAGATTTTTTGCGAATACCATAGATCTAAATAAAAATAATCAAAAAGAACTCTGGAAAAATCTGAAGACGCTTTTGCCAGGAAAAAACCAAAACATGCCTAATGAAATAAAGTTTGAAAATGAAATCATTACACAGGAGGATGATATTGCACATAGAATTAATAATTATTTCGTGAATAGTATTGATCTTATTCTTGCAGATATTCCACCAGCAGCAAATGGCCAAACATATTTCATTGAACCACCTTCAGTCCAGAAGACCTTGACACAATTTAATAAAGTTTCGATGACTAAAATGAAGGAAATACTTAAAAATCTAAAAAACGTTGGTGGTGAGGAGAGTGGCATCTCTAAGCAGGTTCTTTGCGATGTTGCTTATGTTGTGGGTGATCGTCTTTTGGATATTATCAATACATCCTTAAGTACTGGGGTTTTTCCGCAAGCCTGGAAACTTTCTACTGTTGTTTTTGTTCCAAAAGTGCAAAACACTAAATTGTGTAATGAATTTCGGCCAATTAACACCGTACCTATTTATGAGAAGCTCCTTGAAGTATGTGTTAAGGAACAGCTACTCGAACATTGTAATATAAATAAAATAGTTGTGCCTAACCAATCGGGGTTCCGTGAGAATCATTCATGTGAGTCTGTCATTATTAATATAGTTGATAATTTTCTCAAGGCCCTTGACTCTGATAATCTAGTATTTGCTGTATTTTTGGATTTTAGGAGAGCGTTTGAAACCGTGAGTAGAGAAATGTTAATTAGGAAATTAGAACGGTTAGGTATTAAACATAATGTATTGAAGTGGTTTCAATCTTATCTAAGTGGTAGAGTTCAGCGAGTCATGTACAAAAATAGTTCATCTGAAAGTGTTAATGTAAAGCATGGTGTACCGCAGGGAACGGTCTTGGGCCCCTTGCTATTTTTATTGTATGTCAACGATATGGTGGAGGTAGTGCGGGGGTGTAATGTGGTGTTGTTTGCGGACGATACAATGTTATATGTGGTGGGTAAAGACATTCATCAACTGCAACAGGTCATGAACGTTGAACTCAATAACTTATTCATCTGGCTCTGTAGAAATAAACTAAGTTTAAATGCAAGTAAATCCAAGTTTTGTATATTTGGCAAGAAATCTAGATTAAGTTCTATAGACATGGGCAATATACAGATTTCTGTTAATGGGGAAAGTATTTTGTATGCCAAAGAAATTAAATATTTGGGAACAATTTTCGATGCCAATCTGAATTTCCATGCTCATGCAGATTATGTAATGAGAACATTTTCAAAAAAAGTTGGATTTATCACAAGAATTGGGAAAAATTTGTCAATGTACATCAAATTAAAACTTTACAACGGCATTGCTCTTCCTCATTTACAGTTCTGTTCAACATTATTGTTTAACTTGCCACAGTATAGAATTGACCAACTAGAAAGAATTCAAAATAGGGCTATGAGATTGATTCTAAATTGTAATCGTTACACGCCTGTTGTCTCTATGTTGGGTGTCCTAAATATGTTGTCTGTACATCAAAGAATTTTGTATAACGTTTATTTGTTTATTTTTAAATTAAAACATCAGATGCTTCCCGATTATATTTGTAATAAATTAAGAGTTTTTGGAGATATACATAACTATAATACGAGAAATCGTATAGACTTCATACTAGTCGACAGATGTAACACAACCCAAATGCATAATTCAGTTCTATACAAAGGTTTAATCCTATTTAACAACTTGCCTGCTAACATCAAAAATTGTATTACTTTGAATCAATTCAGAAGGCTCTTGAGAAAATTTATTATGAATAAGTAAAATTGTGTTTGTTATTTTATTATTTTATTTTAATTATGTAGTTTATTAAGTTTTACTATAGTATGCATTGTTTCCGCTCCAATCATCATCTTGATTGTTGGTTTATCTGTTGACTGGGTATTTTTGGGCCAACTGGGATACTGGTTACAGCTTCTTGGAACTACCGAAGCATTTCTAAGTGTTACACGGGGGCACCAATGTATCTAGTCGGCAAGGTCAACCAAGTTCCAAATTTGTGTCATCGGCTGATTGCAACCGACTCAATCAACCTGAGTCGACATTATTTTCATTATTATAAGGCAAACAACAATTAACTGTGCTTTTAATAAGTGGGCTGTAAGAAAGTAGACTCGTCTCAGGTTTAGAATCGACTGTATTGATCAGATAGAAAATACATATACATTTCGTTAACAATAATATTAATTGGTCTTGATCTATTAACCTACATCAGTGTTGCGACCTAGATTTGACGTTGGGTTATATTTGTTGATACTAAATAGTTTACATAAAGGTAGCACCACATCTTTCCCCTTTTAAAAGAATGGCTTTTATTTTGGGCAAAGATAAAAGACATTCGTTTTAAATAAAATATTTGCCCGTATTTTGAGAAAGCTGTGTTGCTTTGTGAAATACCGTAATTATTAGTCTATCCTACCCCCTTTTTTTTTTTTTTACTATAAAGACTTACCCTTAAAATATTTACAAATTATTATCACTATTACCATAATTATCCTTACACTTATACGTCACACTACTACGATAAATACTTTTATAAAATAATGTTTGCGAATAAGTTATTTACAATGTGTGAGTATATGTCAACATATAATATTACTATACTAATTCTGTTTAATTTGTCGCGACATTAGATTTATATACATACATAATACGTCAATTTTCACTAGCACAGTATTTGTGTACTCTGTTTTTATGCACAGTAATTACTTTCCCTTTTTCACTTTTCACTGTACAATTTACCCCACTTGTACTTATAACTACAAAAGGGCCGTTAAACCAAGGATCAAACTTCGTCCGATTTTCTTTTTTAATGACTACAAAGTCACCTGGGTGCAGACTAAGGATTTGAGAAGTTCTATCGTACTCTAACTTGCGCTTATCTTTCGCTCTGATTACAAAATCTCTCGCTCGCTGTAAAGAAATTTGAAGTTTATGACGAACTTCTTGATAAAAGGCATCAATATTGTAAATTGGGTCAATATTGTTTGTCAAGTCAGAAGTAAACTCAGGATTTCTTCCAAAAACTAGCTCAAAAGGCGTATAATCATGCAAAACTCCTGGGGTTGTATTAAAGCAACATGACAAATATTTAATATACTTGTCCCAATCTGTCCAAGAATCATTAATGTACGACCTTAAATAGTCATTTAAAATTCTATGATTTCGCTCACAACCTCCGATGCTTTGGTGGTGGTAGGCTGTCGAAAATTTGTGATTTATTTGTAGTAGATTGGTCACTTTTTCTAAAACCTCATTCTTAAATTCACTCCCTAGGTCAGTACGAATCTCTTTCATCGGTCCATATACCAAAATAAAGTTATCTACTATTGCCTTGGCTACTGTTAATGCTTCTTTATTTTGTATAGGCGCGATGATAAGATATTTCGTTAATTCGCATTGCATGGTTACGGCATAAACATTATTGTTATCGTTTTTTGTAAACGGGCCAATAGTGTCTATGCATACAATATCGAAAGCTCGTTGCGGTGTTGGCGTAATGACCATGGGTTCCTAATGATTAATTTTGCTTTTGTTTACCTGGCATTTTTTACAAGTTTTTACATAGTTTGCAACATCACGTGACATCTTTTTCCAACGAAATTTGGTTCTTAGTTTTTTCAAAAGTCTCTTTTGACCGCAGTGACCGCCGCAAATTGGGTCATCATGATACTTCTGAATAAGTTTTTGTTTTTCATCCTTGTCTATTATAAGTTTTGGGTCGTGGTATAAAAATATTTTTAAATTGTGTAAATAGTCTTGTCCTAGTAATTTAAAATCTTCAAACGTGCACGTACTAAATATTTCATCATTTAATCTTAATTTTAATTTTTGCAAATTGTTTTCACTAGCCGTTATTCGAAGCTGAGACAATATTTCCCCTAAAGAAAAATTGCCATTAGTGAAATTCATTTTGCTTTCAGCGCTGATTTTATTTTTACCGTGATTTTCCATAATTATTCGTAAATAATCTGGCTTAATAATAAATCTTATACTAGGAATTTTAATTAAATCGTAGTTATCATTTGTTTGTATTATTTTTAAGTCTTTACCTGATTCGAGAGAACGCGTTTTTGAATTATTTTGGGACACGAATGTTCCCTGTTGTTTTCTAGACATAGACCTAGTTATTGCCAAAATTTGCTTAGACTCTGACGTCATATTCTTAAGATCTTGCATATTAATTCTAGATAACGCGTCAGCTACGACGTTATCCTTACCTTTTATGTATTCGATTTCAAAATCATATTCCTCTAAATCTAGTCTCATGCGCATTAGCTTTGAAGAAGGATTTTTCATTGCAAAGAGATAAACTAGGGGTCTATGATCTGATTTAACTAAAAAATGTGTACCATATAAATAAGGTCTAAAGTGATTAATGCCCCAATGTATGGCTGCTAATTCCTTTTCTATGACAGATTTATTAGTTTCTCCTTTTGTGAAACTTCTTGACGCATATGCTATAGGCAGATCTTGACCATTTGATTTTTGAGATAGAACTGCACCGCAAACCTCTTTTGACGCGTCGGTTGTCAAGATAAAAGGCTTTGAAAAATCTGGGTGTTGTAATATTTGCGGATCAATAAGCATATGCTTCAGCCTGTTAAACGAATCTTGGCATTCTTTGGTCCATACAAATGGTGCATTTTTTTTTGTTAGCTTAGTTAGTGGTTTAGCAATTTCTGCGAAATTTCGTATAAACCTTCTATAATAATTACAGAAACTAGTAATTTGATGACCAACGTAACAACAATTGTTTTGGAAAAATGCACATTTGTTTGGGTTTAATTTTAGATTAAATTTACGACAGGTACTAAACACACTTTTTAGATTTTCAAGGTGGTGACCTACTGAGCATCCAATAACAATTAGGTCATCCATATATAAAAATGCCTTTTCGGGGGTTATTCCCGCAAAAGCGATACTCATCATTCGCTGAAAACTATTTGGACTAACTTTCAAACCGAATGGCAGCCTAGTAAATCTATAAGAACCTTGATTTGTGCTAAAAGTTGTTATATCTCTGGAATTTTCTTCCAAGGGTATTTGATGAAATCCCGATTTAAGATCTAATGTAGAAAAATATTTGGCTCTTCCCAATTGATCTAAAATTTCAGAAATTGACTTAATCAGAAATTTATCAGCACAAAGTTTTCTGTTAATCTGGCGAAAATCGACTACCAGACGCCATTTTTTCTCACCGTCTTTGGATTTTTTAGGAACCAATAATATTGGGCTATTATATTCAGCATACGATGGCTCAATAATATTGTCTTTAAGCATTTTATTTACCTGCGCATTAACTTCGTCTGTCTGTGAGTACGGTGTCCTGTAATTTTTTATGTAAACTGGAGAGTCATCAGTAAGTCTTAGTTTTTGTTCGTAAAAATTATTAGTTGTCAGTAAATCTGATTCTAGTGCAAAAATATCACAGTACTCTTGGCATAAATTAATCACATCATTTTGTAAATATTCCGCTATACCTTGTGTATTTAATTCTCTTAATAATAGATCGTTTCTGATTTGCTGAGTTGTAATATTTTTGTTTTGAACACAAAGAATGTTGTAGTTGGTTAAATCTGAATGACTTATTTTGGGGTTTTTAAGGTTACACTATCAAAATTTGTATTTAAAATCCTTATAAATGGGCTCTGACTGGACACTATAGATCCGGCGACAAAAACTCCTGAAGCGATCTCTTTATTTACAATGACTGCGTCGGTTTTAAGATTTTTTAGCGAGTTTAGTTTTCTTATCACTTCGCACCTAGGTGGTATTTTTAAAACATCTTCCTCCGGACTATTTAAAATTGGTATGAAAATATCGCCTCTTCTGCTTTTTACCATCATGGTCCAATTACTATAGTCCAGTAGACATTGGTATTTTGTGATAAAATCTCGCCCTAAAATTCCGTCGGCTGGAATTGGAAAATCGTGGCTTACAATATGAAACATGCTGGTAAAAGTACAGTCTTGTATAAAAATATTTGTTTTTGTAGTTCCAATAGAGTTTGTGTAGCCTTTAGTCACGCCTTTTATTTTGCAAATGTTAGACCTATCAACGATTTGTTCAGGGTCTATTTTCGTTCTTTTGAAAATAGAAACGTCTGCTCCAGTATCAACCAGCAAGGTAACTGTTTGATATCCTGTCATTGCTGTTTGGACTGCTACAAAATTTGATAGTGCTAGGTCCATACTATAAATTTTTAGGAGTGCCCCAAAGGACCTTGTTGGGGTTTCTGTGAGTTTTTCTGATGGTCACTCCCCGTATCCATCGCTCTAATATACCTATTTGGCCGTCTAAAGTAGCTGGGTCGACTATTGTAGCCGCTATTACCCCTTCGTTGGTTGTAATGTCTCTCATATTGACTGTGTTGGTATGTATTGAGGTCGTTTCGCATGGTATTCGGCCTGTGTGGGGGTCTTTGATCGTAGTGGCCTCTTCTAGGAAAATTATTCCTTGATCTACCCCTAAAGTTTTGTCTGTTTGTGTAAAATACTGATGCGCCGGGGGATGCCGGGTTATCAGCGCTGCAATTCACAAATTTCGCCAGAGCTTCTTGCGTGGTTTGGAAGTTTCCGGCTTCCATGATAATTTTTACTTTTTCCGACGCTGCATTGGTGCTTAGAGCTTTGACCGTTGTATTGGTTGTATAAGTCTCTGCGACTTGCTCCGGAACTCCTTCGCCTATATACGCCCTTTTAAGCTTTTGAGCCAGTCCCTCTATTTCAGAGAGGTATTTCTCATCGTTATGGCGTTGCTTTAACTCTAAAAGTTTTGATGACATGGACTGCGAACTTTCCAGTTTTATAAATTTTTTTATTTTCGCATAAGTTAGATCCAATGTGTCGCTGTCCCCTACCAAATCTCTTGCCTTACCAATCAGTTTGGTTTTGACATAAGCCAGAGCATTTACCTCATGCGTTTCAACATTTGCTTTAAGCAGTGTTAACGCATCAAGAAATGAGGTTAGCTTATCTCCCGAACCGTCAAATTCGCCAGGCAAGATTTTGCTAGCGAGATTAAAAAACTCCATCGTGTTCATAGGCATTTTAGTGATCAAATTTTGTGTCTTGTTCGTCACTGTATCTGTTTGTTGATTGTTAATGTCAGTAATTTCTTCTGTTAGATCTATTTCAACTAGCTCGTCCTTTATTTGGGGGTCTATTACCTTTACTATCGATATAGGGACCTTGTAATCAATAGCGAGAACTTGGTACGATCTAACAACTCTATCTCGGGAAGTGTTAAAAATAGGTTTAATAGAGTTATATTGATTTTCGTTTAAATTTGGATAAATTCCTGCTACTGTTTGTACAAATTTGTTATATAATGTTAATAAACTATCCCTGACTTGGTTTCTGACACTTTCTGATTTGGGCACCTGTGACTTTAATACTCTTTTTGATTCCTTTATAATATCATCTTTTAAGTTTGATAGCTTGGCATAAACGTCCTCAAAACTTAATTTTACGGTTGACATAGACAAAATTTAATCTTAAATAATTCTGCTCTGTCTTATATTAAAAATTCATTCATTCGAATTAACCCATATGTTTAATTTAAATTAAATAAATAACTATATTGTTTCGTTAACATTAGCCTAAAATATGTTAATTTAATTAGTTACTCTATACGAAAATAAATAGCTACCTATTATTTACCATATCACTAACACTACTCGGTAGTAATAAGATCCTATTCCATAAAATAAATAGTATATTATCTCTTTGATGTTAATTAAAAAAAAATGCATATAAAATATGGTCGTTTGACGCCTGTAACGAAATACTACTCTAATCTAATATGTGCCTGTCTAAGAAAAAAAAAAAAAAACTGACCTCTGCTAAACTAAATAGTATACTTTAAAATGCTTTGCAATGTCATTTAAGTGAATGTCCTCATAGAATCTAACGTTTACACCTTTTTTGAAACTATTAAATTGTCCTTGTGTCAGCGACTTGGTAAAATACTACCGTTTATTATTCCTCGGAAGTAAATGGGAAACTGCGTGGAAACTGCCATAACAGTTTGTGCCCAGAAACCGAGATCCAAAAGGTTGACAAAACAAATATTGGTACATACCAGATATCGCCTGCTTATATATATTTTTAAATTCTCGTTCTTACACATCTGGCTGTAAGCTTTAGGCGTCCTCCGTAGACGTCCTTTGTCCCTGTGGTGCCCTCAGATATATGCTTCTGCCTATATCTCGTTTCAGACTCCTTCGGTTCATTTTTCGCACATTGAGGACAGTCAGTATTATTACGCACACGGCTATGATGTACAGTACGATGCGGATGTCATTAGGGACGCTCATTTTATCTTCCTCAACGATAAAGTTCGAGTTAACCACTCCCGTACTTGTAACGTCACTTTCCTTCGAAACGGATTTTCCCATATTTACGAAGTTTAAAAAATAGGGATTCTCACTTTTCTACCGAAATAGCGCGTTACTTTTAGGTAAAGAAAAAAAAATTAATTTTTTTTCATTTTACGGGACTGGCAGGATCGCCATGTAAGAAAGTAGACTCGTCTCAGGTTTAGAATCGACTGTATTGATCAGATAGAAAATACATATACATTTCGTTAACAATAATATTAATTGGTCTTGATCTATTAACCTACATCAGTGTTGCGACCTAGATTTGACGTTGGGTTATATTTGTTGATACTAAATAGTTTACATAAAGGTAGCACCACAGGGCAAGGAAATAATGTTTAAAATAATATTTAGCTTAAGTCTAGTTTTAATTTATGGTCTACCTCTGACATGATATTTCTGGAACCGGGATGCTGTTTCTGGATTATCGAGACCACCCATGGACAAACCGGAGTGTCCTGATACAGTTATGGCCAACTTATACTTTTACTTTATTTTTATTTATGTTTTTATTGAATGTAGCTTTTGCTAAATAAAGATATTATTTATTATTTACTTAATAGTTGTTAGGATTATGTTTATAAAAATATTTAATTACTAATAAGGTTAACGAATAATTTAATTTAATACATATAAAAAGTGCAGTAGTACCGTAACAAGTAGTGTTATTTTCTGCTTTCCATAGTTTTTAACATATTTAGTGGCTTATTAACGTTTTATAAGCTAAAATTGGTATCGTTGTAAAGCTGTTTTTTCCATGTATAAGCAGAGTGAAAAGGCATTTTTCCGAAGGACTGTTTTCCCTAGGAAAATACCAAAATACCAATGCTAATAAAATAAACTGTCTATTAGTGATAAATACTAAGGTCCATTGTTAGACAGAGGATTAGCCGTTGGAATTTGCTAAATTCTCGCGAAGTGCCGAGTGTGTGTGAATAGAATACGGATTAAAAGTTATAGGTTGTGTAGTGGAGGGAATTGTACCAGCGGAGTAGCTTCGTTTAGTGGCGCCGGGCATCAGAGCCTAGTCGCGCTCATGCCATTTCTGAAGAAGGGCAGGGGGGCAAAAAAATAAAAATTCGATAATTTTTTAACAAAATATTATATTAATATAAACCTTTCTGCCGTCCACCCATTACGAAAACTCTTTTTTTCGACATTTGCTTTCTGCAAAGAGATCTATTAAACCCTCAAGATTCAAACCTTGAGGTCTTTCATTTTCGATGCTCAAAAGAGCCAAGTTACTAAGTCTCGATTGCGACATAGTACTTCTTAAATATATTTTTTTTAATTTCGAAAAAGATCTGTCTGCAGAAGCAGTAGTCACTGGAATTGTTAAAAATAATAAAAACGCTGCATATAAATTTTTAAAACTAGCCATGGCAGTATGATGATCACATATCAAAAGTTTGGCGACATCTTCCACATTACTACATTTGACAATTTCAGTTCGAAAAGTAGACCTAAAGTTTAGTGTTTCGATCCCAATTTCATATTGTAAATCATCATTATATTGTTTTAAATAACAATACCTAATTTTGGGAATAGAAAGTTAAATTTTGAAGAAATATTGTGAAAACCTGATAATCGATTTTTTAACTGGTTGACTACAATATCTAGAGTAGCATTATATACTGAGATTTTAAACTTCTTTTCGGCATCGGAAAACCTATAATCACTCAGAAGTTCATCAAAATACTTTTTAACTTTCTTTGCTCGTTTTTCTAAAAACTCAGTGTTTACGCCCCAGCTATCTGCTAAAATTATTGCCTCACTTTTAAGTTCATCAACATTTTCGACGATGTAGATATGTTCTACAGAAGTATTGCTTTAAGTGTAAAACAGCTTTCCCCGCATTTAATTGCAAAAGTAAGACTTCAACATTTACAAATTGTTAATGATTTACAATCGCTAGCATTGCAACAAAAGGATTTACCCCAACAGCAAGAGAGATCTTCACTTAATCTTTCTACAGATTCGAGATATAATGTGAATAAGAATCAGCCAATACATTTACCTCAACAGCAAGACAGATGCTCATTAAATATGGATAAAGATTCAATATAGCAAGGATCTGATAATGATCACCATGATCAAAACGATTAGTTACGATATTAATTAAATTTATAAGTTAAATTGTATATATTATTTGTCATAATAATAAATATTTTTTGTTTACCTTAACGTAACACTTAATTTTTCTTCAGCTGTTATCGGTCGTTGAATTAAGTTGGTGGGCGCTTTTTCAATGTCTGATTTATTGGCAGATAAAACAAAGTGAAACTGTTCTTTCATTAGTCTAAAGAACTGCTGAAACTTTTCTTCGTCGTCCACTTACTAGGTATTTGCATATTAAATTTTTATACGTTCCTTTCGTATTTCTTTGCTGAAACATCATATGTTGTGGTCTTCTCTGAACATTGCTGATAGTTATACGCACAATAGCATCGTCTTCTTCTTTGTCTAACAAATAAAGAGCTGAGAATGCACCACGATTCATTATTTCAGCATGAAGGCTTTCAAAAGGAACTGAGTAGACTGGCCCGAGTCTGCTCTCAAGTTTTTAAAAACGTTTGCGTCTTGCGTTTCCACTGCACAAGGTGAACTACTCCCTACTAAGCAGCCAAACACAGCAGCGGCTGCAAGCAGTGGCTGCATGCGTCCGCTGCACAAGCGAAACCATAACTTAATGAGGTAGCCGCAGCACAATAACGACGCAACGCAGCGTTTCACGTTGCACAAATTTAAACAAAGTTGCTTAAACAATGATCGTATAAGATATAAATAGTGCCGCAATTCCTTAGTTAGGGTGATCAGAGAATCAAAAAATAGTATATTGATATCTATGTTTGCAAAACAAACAAGCCAAAATGTGGAAGACTCTTTTATTATAAATGCTAAGACCAAACTAAAGGGGAAGAAAAAATCGACTTTTATAACAGTAACGAATTAAACGAAAACTTTTTTTTTCATTTTTTACTTTCTACTGTTAAGGAGAGTCATAATGCTATTTATGTAATAAAAACCAATTCGTGAGGAAGCAATGATATTTCTGGTTCTATGTTAAAATTATGCAGCCCCTTAGTCGACACTTATATATGTGAGCTTTTTAATAAATTATCAAGTCCGGACCGTCAGAGCATGGTGAGGCAGGTAAAATATTTAATTTAATCCTTTTGTAATTGTAAGCAAAAACGCTCGAAATACCGATATTATTAATGGTAGGTATCGGGTGATTTTTTTAGTTATAAGTAGTCTTGTATGAAACACCATGAAAATTAAACGTATTATAAGTTATTGAGTGTTTGATTTCTTCAAAAAGGCAGTAATTTCTTACATCAGAAGTGGGATTCACTCAGTAAAAGAACCACAGAAGAAATATAATGCAACCTGACCTATTTCGGGTGTGCGCGTATAAGCAATTTATTGCTTTGATCGTATATAGTGTGCGTTTTAATTTCGCGGTGATACTTTAGAGCTAAATTGTATCAAAATGGAGGAATTAACCAGTGTCTTTGTAATTAGCCTTTAAGGCAACCAAAGCATCGTACCTTGAAGCCGAACGATTGGGAGCTAGTTTTTTAATGTGCTGCTTCTAACAGGAGACTGTTTTAACAAGTCCCACCTTTTTATACTGCTTGAAAAAAATACATACAAAGCACCCACATGATCGAAGAAATTAGAAACTTCGGATACTCCGTTAACAGCATCATTAATAACCAAATTTAAATTATGGGCTGCGCAATGCACATAGTAAGCATTTTTTTCCATATCAATTATTTTTGCTTGCAAACCATTGTAGCATCCACTCATGACACTAGCGCCATCATACCCCTGACCACGACATTTGGAAATCTCGATATTTTTCTTCGTAAACACATCGTTCACAAACTGTAATAATCCTGTGGCAGTATTATCAGTAACAGCAAAAAATCCTGTAAAAATCTCCTTAATCTGAATATCTTTTGGCATTTGACTGTTTTCGTCCTTGATAATTTTAACAATGCGAAATATTAGACTAAGTTGGTCAATTTTGGTAATGTCTTGTGTTGTGTCCAGAAAATTGAAAAAAAAGGAGCATCTCTGATTTCAATAAATAACTCAGTTTCTAGTTGTCCCGCCACTAGATTGATATGCTCATTCTGTACCGTAGGACTTAAATATCTAATTGATCCACTTGGTTTCTCTAGTAGTTGTTGTAGAATTGGGTCGTATCTTGCTAGTAAATTTATAATTGATAAAAAATTTCCACCTACTAGAGTCCCTTCAAATTCATGTTTTGAAACCCGGTGTTCTCTAAATGGGAGATTGCGTATTGCCAGAGTTAATGTGACATCTATAATTCGACGCAAAACTTGCCTCCAAAAATTGGCTTTCTTTCGGACAATGTCTTCCATCTGAGAATCTATACATTTATTTGCCTTCCGGGCATCATAAATAACACATGATTTGATATGACAATTGGCATTTTCATGCTTATATTAATTTTTCTGGATAACATGCCCCAATTGGATATTCCTTGTACCCAGTTAATTTTAAAATATGCTTTTGATCTATCACCAAATAACCAACAAGGTTCACAGTAACAAACGTTTTGTTCCAAGGAATAGCACAACCACTGCCTAGGCACTTCCAACCCACTTTTTAATTTCGAGAAATAATAAGTTGCCGAAAAACACCTACCCCCGTCATTTCGAGGAAAAGATTCAGTTGGTTTACAAGATCCGTATTTAATAATACATTTTTTAATGAAACTTGGGGGCTGATCTATACCATAGATTTTTGAATAATATGCAATATCGGTAGGATATTTTTTTCCCAAAACATTTTTTAACACATTATTTACACTACTGTCTTCGGGAATAGTTTCTAGAAGTTCTAAGTAAAGCAGTTGTGCTCTGTTCTTTCTTGTGGAACATTGGTAGAGGTTGATGTAAAGCCAAATGAAGGCAAGTCAAAACAAGAATGGGTAATTTTTAAAGAAGCAGAAGGTTGGCTCTGTAAAGAAGTTTGAGATTCACCACTTTGTTCGTTATTTGATAATGTATGGTGTACGCCAGGTACGCTAGGCGCCAAGAACTCTGCAGAAACTGAAGCAATTGAGGAATTACTGGAAGATTGAAGTTGTTCAGACGTTGATAACGGTAATGAAGAAATTTTTTCAACAAGCACTGGCGCCGGTTTAAAATAAGGACTAATTTTGGGGAGTTTCGAATTCTTCGCTTCTTGTTCTAGTCGCCGTTTGTGATACTCCCAGCCACTGGGCTTCTGTTTACTCATTATCAGTTTCTGAAAAAAAAATAAGTTGGTCCAAGACACTCCAAGGCAGCACAAGTCGCACAAGCGCAAAAAATTTCCCTTAGTAAGCCCCTGACCTTAATATTAAATTTTTTGATTTTCTAAATTATAATCCTACAATAATAACTGACTATATTAGAATTTAGAATGCTATCAAAGTCAGTCTTGTACCGTTGTAATATAAAAAAAAACATCAATTTGACTCTTATGCATTGTTGTAAATAGCACCTTTTTTTTTTTTTTTTTTTTTTTTGGGGTCGGTGGAGAAATTCTTTATGACCACTGGTTACGCGGGGCCGCCCCCAGTAGTGTGGGACTCAGTATCGAGTCTGTTTCGTCCTATACCCACTAAAACTCCACCGCTGGGTGGTGCCTTGTGGCTTTCTACACTGCGGTCTGCTAAGAAGCAGTCCTATTGTGTCCCATATGTTTAGTCCCACAGGTTCAATTCTGTAGCTTCAAGGAAGTCCAAGATTGTGCCCAGTGGTAGATTTCTTATACCCTCTGGTGAGGGTTTCTTTTCCCCCAGGAATGTTGCTTTGGTTTCATTAAATGCTTCACAGAAGCACAGTAGGTGAAGAGTTGTTTCGTCCTCCTCATTGCATCCCCTACATAGCGAGGTAACTGATTTCCCTAGCGTATGCAGGTGTTTCCTGCTGGGTGCATGGCCTGTAAATAGCCCCGCGACCCTTCGCAGTTGTTGTCTGGAGAGGCCCAGTATGTTCTCACCCTTCTTGAAAGGTGGGCTGCCTATAAGTTATTTAGATTGTTCCATCTTTGGCAGCTGTTCCCAGTACAATTTGTTCTGGTTTGTTAGCCAGTTGCCGATTTCCCTCTTCCAGGTCTTATCGCTGACATAACATGTTGGTTCAGGGCCTACCAGGCTGTTGCTGGCTCCCTGGGATGCAAGTTGGATAGCCCTTCTTGCAGCATTATTGTTGCCCATATTCTCTGCTAGGATTATCTCTGGCCTATTTTGCGCTTCGGCGAAGTTCCTGAGATCCTCCCAGCAGCTTTGCACAGTCCTTGACTTAGTCTCGAACTGTTATAGTGCAAGTGTTGCAGCCTGGTCTCCTGTGAAAATTGCAAAGGTCTTGCCTCTTGGCAGAGAAGGGCTTTCTCTCATCAGTTGGACACAGGTTTGTATTCCTATTATGCTTGCCTGTAAATTTGTTGTTTCCAGGCCCAGGTTTAGCATAAGTTGTCTGCCCTGTTGTTCGTCCTCCACCATGCCCACAGCTACTCCGATCTTGGATCGTTTGGTTGCCGTGTGCCATACTGAGTAACCTCTTTGCCTGAGCCTGTCCGCTTCTGCGTCCAGTGGTCCCCTTTTCTCTTTGATGACAAAAGGTTTGTCTAGGTATGTGACCTTGGTTCTGTCTGTTCTTAGGGCCAGGCGGCCAAGGTCCTGTATCTTGTCAAATAAGGCATTGTGCCCATCTGTCGATAGGATTGTTGCGCCATTTGACAGCAGTTCTTTCGCCCCCGATATATCTTCAGCCCGTACCACTAAGTGTAGCGGGCTTAGTCCTATCAGGTTCTCTAGGGCAGCAGTCGGCGTTGTTAACATCGCTCCTGTTATGCCCAGACATGCTATTCGTTGTGTTTTATAGAGTATCAGTATTACAGTCCTCTTTTCTGCCACATGCCATCATATAGGTGATGCGTATGTAATGATGGGTCTAACCATTGTCGTGTACATCCAATGTACCATTTTTGGTGATTTTTGAGTCCCCATGATCTACCGAACATTCTCTTACAGTACATAAGAGTTTTCGTGGCTTTATTTGTAGCCTGGATTACATGTTTCTTGAAGCTGAGTTTTTTATCCAGGGTTATACCTAGATATTTGACCTCGTCTTCAAGTCGCAGATTTTCTCCATAAAATTTTATGTTTCTAATGGGCTCTAGTTTCCTTCTTTTGGTAAAGGAAACCAGAGTAGTTTTTGTGGGATTTACCCTTAGTTGTTCTTCCTCACACCAGTGCTCGACAGTAGTCAGAGCTCTTTGCATTTTTTCGAATACATGAGCCTGACTACCCTCTCGTGTAAGGATGACTATATCGTCAGCATATCCTATAGCGAGGATAAGCTGCTTCTCCAGTCGTGTCAGCAAGCTGTCCGATACAAGGTTCCACAGCAGCAATGACAGTACGCCCCCTTGCGGTGTTCCCCTGCACACTTTGGCCTTAACCGTTGTGCTGTTGAGATTTGCTGCTACTTTCCTATGATTTAGCATTTGGGTTATCCAGCCGCCAATCATGGGATGTATTCCTCGTGCTGCTATCGCACGGTTGATTGAGTCATATGATGTATTGTCGAATGCTCCCTCAATGTCTAAGAAAGCTCCTATGGCGATCTCTTTGTTGTTCAGAGATTGTTCGACCGTCTGGGTTATCTCGTGAATCGCTGATTCGCAAGATTTACCTGTTTGGTAGGCATACTGGTGTCGATGTAGAGGGTTGACCCGTAATACATTGTCCCTGATATGCCTTTCTATGAGCTTTTCCTCTGTTTTTAGGAGGAATGATGTAAGGCAGATTGGTCGGAAGGATTTAGGTTTCGCATAGAAGTCGCGTCCCGTTTTTGGTAGAAATACTACCTTTGCTTCCCTCCAACTCTCTGGTATATGCGCCGTGGCTAGACTTGCCCGCATTATTTTACATAGTGCAGGCAGCAGCAGTTCGCTACCCCGCTGTAACATGACTGGCATTGCATAATGCCATTTCGGGAGATTTAAATGGTTTGAAGGAATTTATCGCCCATTTAACGTTCTCGTAGGTTACTACCTTTTTTGCTAGTTCCCAGTGTTCCCTTTTGCCCCTATTCGGAATGATAGGAGTTGGGTCCTGGGTATGTTCTGGTTGATGAAGAATTTTCGATCCCGGAAAGTGTGTGTTCAGCATTAAGCCAAGCGTTTCTTCCTCGGTTGTCGTAAATTCTCCATCGGGTTTTAGACAAGAGCCTAGGGTTTGTCGTGGCCCTTTGGATATTGCCTTGTGGAGTCTAGCATATGCTGGTGTCTCTGTTAGGTCCCGGCATAGCTTCCTCCACCCTTCTTTCTTTGCTCTTTTTATAGCATCATTGTACCTGGTTAAGTGTTGTCTGTATAGATTCTACTTGCCAGTTCTTTTGGCTCTGTAAAAAAGCTTTCTTACTGTCTTCCTTAGCTCACCCAATTCTTGGTTCCACCATGAGGTGTTCCCTGCTTGACGCGGTTTGCTTAGTGGACATGAATTTTCAAAAGCAACTTTAATATCCTCAGTAACTGACTCTGTCAGCACTTCGAGCTCTACATTGTCTTTTGCCTCCGTTGGACAGTTCTCCAGTTCGCGTCCTAGTATCTCATTGAAGAGGTCCCAGTCCGTTTTCCTGGCGTTCCTGTAGGTCCCCGGATTTGTATCCATAGATTCTAGATCGAATCTTATGTACCTGTGAGCCGACAAACTTGGTTCGTCAGATATCTTTTTTGGGTCTGACACTATTGAGGTTTCCTAGTCCCCTTATCTGACCCCTATAAGTATAAGGTTTCTGAATCAGGGCTATCTGAATATTGTTGTCGGCTATGCATTTTTGTAAGGCTGCAGTGGCTGCTTTGCAGTGGTGGAGGTTTATTTGTATCAGCCTCGCACCCATTGAGGAGAGCGATTTTAGGAAGAAGAGGTTCCCGGCAATCCCTCTGTTTCCATAGGGGTTGCCTGGTCCCTCTTCTCTTTCTCTTGGCTGCTGGCCAAGAGTCTGATTTTTATGCTGCCAAAGTTGAGGTATAGCGATTGATTCGCTTCCCTTACTTTGGCCCAGGATTTCTCGTCCATGAGGAGCGTTATCAGACAACCCTTGTCGTCCTGGTCCTTCCTCATATCGAGCAATTTCCACAAGCTGGTGTTGATGTTGTTTTGAACATCCAGCTTGTGTAGGAGTGCGGAACCGAAACCTCAGTAGGTCCCGGCACCCAGGTTATTGCCTTCACCGGTCTGGGAAGTTTGCCGTCCTCCGTTATCTGGAGTTTAGCCCCTTCCCAGGGAGTTTCCTTCTGCACCAGTTCGACGAGCCAATTTTTCGTCGACACAGGTGATGTGAAGGATTCCCCCACCGTGGCTTACGCCTGCAAACTTGGGCGCAATTTGCGATCCGCTCTGCAGAGCGAGCGTTTTGTTGAGCAGCCAGCCCTTTAGGGTGTTTGCCTGCTCCTCCGAGACGAATGCCTCGGGGTATTTTTTGGCTGTTATGGCCATTCTTAGAACCCCCGCCGCAGCATCCCATAGGACAGCCCTGGTTCCCGTCTTGGGCCCCTGGGCTTCTTCCTGGGTCTTTTTGACTCCGGCGGAGTTTCTCCCTCCGAGCGATGTCGTTTTTGCGTCTCGCTCGTATTGGCCTTGGTCTGGGTGGGTGACAGTACCTCTTTGGGCCCCGTCCCCCCCCTTCCCTTGGCCGCCAATAGTTTGGCTTTCCGTCTTTGAGCCCCCGACGGTCGTTTCCTCCTGGCAGGTCCCTCTTTGGCTTTCTCAGCGGCGGTTCCTTGCGGCCCCGCCGTTGACTTCTCAATAGCGGTTCCTTTAGGTCCCGCCATTGCTGGCAAAGGTTGCTCTTGGCCCCCTTCTTTGGTGTTTTGTTTATCTTGGTCCATCATAGATGTTCCCACGAGTAGCTAGGGAAAGGGTGGTCCATCCCTGCAGAGCCCCGCATGCAGGGGTAAGGCTGTATACAATGGGGTGCACCTTGTTTCCCAGGGTTGGCCGCTAGTGACTGGGCTTCCCCCCAGTCTTGCATCCCTTGGCGCGCGCCATACCCTAGGAATTGGGAGATTTTATAGTGTTCTCACCACGCGGTCCGGGTGGTTAAGCCCAGACCCCCGTGCCGTTCATCAGCACGTACCCCACGCTCCCTTTCAGGATCATGGGGGTCGTTGCGCCGAATGGACGGTTTACGGTGTATAGCTGGTCCGCGACGATGACCTTCAGTTGGCTCGGACGGGTGTATGCCCGTTGGCTTCTTTTATAGTCACCGTTAACCGGAACCATTTCTGGTTTTCCGGCCGTTCTCCTATCCGCCACCTGGAGACGCGCCTGACAGGTTGCTAAACCGCCGCAGATGTTTACTGCGGTATCAGGAAAATCTTACCTTATTAACTTCCAAAGTCAAGGCGGCCGTATAATATAGATACTTGATGACGGCCGCGGCCGCTGCCTGTTCAAGTTACAGAACATTTTAATTGTGTAAATTTTGAATAAATCAAAACTGCTAAAAGCTCTGTATTATGCCCATGCAAGGACGCCGAAAATACAGAAAAAAAAAATTATGACAGGCTTATTAAAGCTGATTAAGCACTAGGGTGAAGCGAAAAAACTTTTTTTTTAAATTCACGTAGCCTATATATGGAATAGCTGCATTAGGTCAAATGTATTATTTGTGCAAAATTTTATTGAAATCGTAGTTGCCCTTTCGCTGCCCAAACGACCTTGCATTTTTAATTTCGGAACAAATTTTGACAAAAAATTACATTTTTCCTTTTGACCCCGCACTATAATAAACTGTCCAAACAAATCATTTGGATACATCGGACGCACTCGGGTAAACTCGCCGAAGCCAAAAATTGCGTGCGGCGATGAATATTGGCTCTGTGGTGCTCGCTTCAGTTTACTTGTAACTGTGTTGCAATACGTTTGTTTCATTTGTGTTATTTTCGTTTTGTGACGGTTTTTGGTAAAATGCCTCGAATGCGTTTGGAATCTTTTTGTCCAGTATTTGGTGATCCAAAAAGTTTTAAAGACAATATTCTTCCAACTTTTGCAGATATTATCAGACAATATTTATTTATCCGACAACAGTTTTTAAGTTCAAATTAACAAAAGCCAAATTTAAGTGAAGTGTGTGTGCCGTTGATAAAGCAGTTAAAAGCTTTATAGGAAATAAGTTCAATTGCCACTGTATCTAATCAACAGATTTTACATAAAGTTAAGGAGTACCATAAAAAATACCGCAACATTAAAAAACCAATAAAAAAGGACGGAAAGTTAAATATGAGCAAAAAATTGTTCAATTTAGAGAACTTGCCGAAAAAGATCTATTTGATATATCATTGTGTAAATGTAAAGATTTTAGCAAGTGCCATTGCAAAATTAAGGTACCCTTAGGCGAAAGAAGTTTTTTAACAGACCAAAGAACGTCAAGAAAAATGATAATTGGAAAAGTTGATGCAATGGCAACTAAAATACTTCAAAAAAGCTTAGAACGTAGACATAAATCAGAAGAAAGTCTCCAAAAAAAGCGAGTTACTTCAAAACTCCTCAATTCTTTAGCACAGGCTTGTGACAGAACGGTAATTTCAGACAGATCCGCTGCAATTATTGTTAATGCCGCACTAAATGATATGGGAATAATAACAATGGAAGATTCGTCCAAAATAATTGACCGATGCAAGATTAGAAGAGAAAGAGTCAGAGCCCGCAAAACTTTACAGGAAAAACAAGAATCGGAAAATAGCTGCACCTATGGAATATATTTTGACGGGAGAAAAGATGAAACTTTAGTTCAAGTAAGGCAACACGATATCCTTCCAAGAAAAAAAATTACTGAAGAGCACATAGTAATAGTTTCAGAACCAGGCTCCATCTATCTTGGCCATATAACTCCGTCTTCAGGACACGCTAACAATGTAAAAAGGGCTTTATTAGAATTTTTGGATAAAAATACTGATACTTCTAATATTCAAGTAATTGGGAGCGATGGAACAGTTGTAAATACTGGTTACAAAAATGAGATTATCCGACAATTGGAACTTGCTTTGGCGCGTCCTCTGCAATGGTTTATTTGCTCACTGCATACCAATGAGCTGCCGTTAAGGCATCTTCTGCAGCACCTAGACGGAAAAACTACTGGACCAAAGGGGTATTGTGGAGAAATTGGAAAAAATCTGGAGAATTGCGAAAAAAAAGCGATTGTCAACTTTAAAGAGATAGAGTTTAGTTTTTCTGAAGTGGATTCTAATACATTTAACCTAAGTACAGATCAACAGTGTTTTTTCGATATCCTGCAAGGGAATTTCTAGACGGACAATTTTACCCAAATTGGCTCAACGAGAACCTGGAAAAATGTCTCATGCAAGATGGCTAACAACTGCCAATAGAATTTTAAGGTTATATGTTTCAACAAAAGATCTATCATATAATCTCAATATTCTAGCAGAATATATCATAAAAGTTTATGCTTCAACGTGGTTTGAAATTTAAATCCGCCCTTCATGTCGATACGGTAGTATTCATTTTTTCGGCATAATACAAGGGAGTAGATTTTTGCCCGAAGATCTAAGGAACGTAGTAGATCCAGTGCTGCAGAGAAATGGATTCTTTGGTCACCCCGAAAACTTGGCAATGCTGTCTGACAACAGGATATATATACGAGAACTGGGTCTTCGCAGAATTTTAAAATGCAGACAAGTAAAACCAAGTGATAATCAAGTTCGTCAATTCACTATACCTCGATTTAATTTTCACGCTTCTGAATACCTTGACCTAATTGACTGACAGGCAATCACTGTTACAGAGTCACCTTTGACGATAGATATTTCTGATGGTGAACTACAAGAGATGATTTCCGAAGTGCCCGCGGAAATTGATATTTTAAAATTTCCATGTCATTCTCAGGCCATGGAACGCTGCGTAAAGTTGGTTACAGAAGCATCATCAGCAGTATGTGGCTACGAGGCAAGAGATGGCTTCATAAGGTCACGGATCGCTTCCAGGGAGTTATTACCGAAGTTTGAGACAAAAAATGAGTATCGCCAAGCTCTTAAAGAAAAATGAATAAATAGGAGGACAAATAATAGAAAATGGGGGGGAGGGAGGGGCGGAACTCGAATTGCAGCCACCTCCTCGTAGTTCTGGATTATTTTCATCAAGAAAGCTTATTCTTAAGCTTTTTATGGAAATAAACAAAGAACTGCAAAAATGTGTTTTAAATCGTTTTTTTTTTAATTTAATGTCAAATAGGCAGCCAAAGATGAAGTGTCAGATGAAAAAAATTACCGCCTACTAATTAAAAGATTAATCGACTTACCTGATAAGGAAGATCAATCTTAATTATTCGAGCATCGAAGTCCTTCTATGATAGTATATTGGTAGGTTCCATTTTCGACCTACGCGACGCACTGTGTTGAAAGAATGTGTAAAGTAAACATAAAATTCCCCAACCCCCGGGTACGATCGTAATCTAACCAGTTCATTAGTGTCGGAGCAAATCGCACTAAATAGGGTTATAAATGATAAATTTATGAGGTGGGGATGGCCCTATCATAGAAGGACTTCGATGCTCGAATAATTAAGATTGATCTTCCTTACCAGGTAAGTCGATTAATCTTTTAATTATTCTTCGCATCTCCGTCCTTCTATAATAGTATATTGGTAGATGTTTGTAGATAAAATGAAGTGCGATTGTTGTACGGAATCAACAAATTTTATTATCTAGATAATAATTTGGTAATGAAAGAACTTAACTAAACTAAACACAAAATAAATTCTAAGATAGGAATATCTATTCTTTGTAAATTTTAACAAGAAAAAAAAAACTAATAATCCTAACTTACTACTAGAGGGTTTTTGGATAAATATCTTTTTTGGTACCGATATTTGACATAATATGAATATGAGTTTGATATAATACTCATACTTATATAATAATATATTTTACATAAATTTAACAACATTACATAAACAAGCACACATTACATTAACAACATTAAATAAACAAGCTTTATGTACAGTTGTTTATTATACATTTTGAAAAATCTGCTGAGTTTTTAGATAAAAGCATGTTATAAAATGTATTAAAAACAGTAGATTTTTCAGTCCATCCGGCTGTAATTCTAATAAGATCTATATCTAAACCACACCTAAACGAGGCTGATGTGGTTGCATGACGTACACTATGGGACTTAAAAATATCTGTATCTATCCCGCTTTTTCCCAAGACATCCTTTACCTATCGACTTATTGTCTGCGTTGATGCAGGGCGGTATGGTTTCATATAAGTTAATATAAGTGTGTTAATAAGACGCCGGCGTGTTTCTGTAACTTTAATATAATGTTTTATTGTTGAATCTATACATAACTCAGGTTTATTTTTAAAATATGGGAAAACTAAAAACGGTTGTTTTTTACCTAGGCCAGATGTTTTGACTCTATCTGAAATGCGAATTTCAATGGCGTCAGATTTTTGTTTAATATTCTTTAGAGTTTTTTTAGAGAGAGTTTGACCTGAAGTTAAAAGCAACAAAGTTGTTAATTTAAGAGATAGATCTTTAAACGATAAGGATTCTAAGGGAAAAAGCATTGACAAATATTCCAGTACTGGGTGTGGGTCCCAGGTTGCTGAATATCTAGGCCTTACCGGATTTCTATTGTATAGTCCTTTAAAGAATCTTTTTAAAATATTTTCTTCTGATTCATTAAATGTAAAAATTAGTGAAAAAGCTGATCTGTATGAGTTTAGGGATGAATAAGAAAGGCCCAGATTAAATTGTTCGACTATAAAGTCTAATATTGAATTAAAGTTCATAGAATGAGGATTTTTATTTTTTATTGTACAGTGCTGCCACCATTTTTTGTAACAAGTACTATATTGTTTTAATGTGTTTTCTTATATGGAGAAAAGCATAATTGGGATTGTTGATTCTGGTATACCCTTAAGCCTTAGCGATTCCCAGATAATTTCCCGGCCACCAGGGAAAGATGTTGGTGAAGGGGATGATTGGTGAAAAGAAATAAGGTTATAATCAGGTGGAAAACCATCGGTTTGTCTATTAATAGTTTAAAGAACAATGGGTACCACGGTTGAGTGGGTCAGTTAGGAACTATTAAGATACCAGTCGCCTTATCATTAACTATTTTTTAAAGAATTTTTCCAATTAATAAGAATGGTGGAAAAGCATAAAAGAAAATGCCTTGCCAGCTTATTGTAAAGGCATCTACACAAAAACAATCGCGATCAGGGCCCCAAGAAATGTACTTTGCACACTTTGTATTTATTTTGGAAGCAAACAGATCTATTTGAGGAACACCAAATTGTTTTGTTATTTTGTAATATATTTCATTGTTTAATTCAAACTCACTGTTTACTGATTTAATTCTAGACAAAAAATCTGCCTCAAAATTGTCTTTTGTACTAACATAAGACGCAAAAATAAATATATTTCTTGATTCACACCAATCCCAAATTTTTCTGGTAATATTATTTAAATGCGAATATTTCGTGCTACCCATTCGATTGATACATGCCACGGCCGTAACGTTGTCAATACGTAATAAAATTTTAGAGTCAGATTTGTCTTTTGCCAAACATTTTAAACCGTAGTATGCTGCACATAATTCAAGCCAATTTATATGGCGAAGCTTTTCCTTGTGGTTCCAGAACCCATTTGCTTGTGAAAATTTGCAACAAGCGCCCCAACCAGTATTGGAGGCATCTGAAAAAATTTCTAAGGAAAACGATTGTTGTGTTAATTCTTTTTCAGATGTATTAATATGAATTAACCACCAATTTAATTCTTGTTGTAATTTAGACGGAATTATCATTTTCTTGTTAAAATTATTATTATTTAATTTTAAAGCTTTCTGTTTTACTATTTCAAACGGTTTTATATGTAACCAGCCATAGGTCTGTGTAGGTGCTATTGAAACTAATTTTCCTACAAGACGAGCAAAATTTCTTATTTTACAGGTTTTAATTTGTTTAAATTTTTTGAGTAATTTTATAAGTGTTATTATTTTTCTATAGGTAGACCTAATGACATATTTTTTGAATTAAACACAAATCCTAAAAATTCAATTTTTTGAATCGGATTTAGTATACTTTTTTCTTCATTAATTATAAATCCTTGAGAGACTAGTAGGTCTATTGCCATAGCTACAGAATGGGTACATTCATTTAAAGTTTTACCAAAAAATAAAATATCATCAAGAAAAATTACCATTATTACATCTTTTTGTCGTAAATACTTTACAACTGGTTTTAAAAGTTTTGTGAAGGTTAGAGGGGCTATGTTTAAACCAAAAGGAAGGCAATTAAATTCAAATAACTGATTACTAAATGAAAACCTTAAATACTTTTTATACTGCGAGTGAATGGGCAAAATATAGTATGCGTCTTTTAAATCTAATTTGGCCATAAAACAATTAGGTGTTATTAGATTTAGCGCACTACGATAATCTTCCATTTTAAAATGATTGATATTAATAAAGCTATTAAGTTTCTTAAGATTTAAGATAAATCTATGTTTTCCACCTGGTTTTTTAATTAAAAAATGTGGGGATAAAAATTGTCCTTTTGTGTATTTACATTTTGATATAACTCCCTTTTCAAGTAAATTATTAATTTCTGTTAAGTATAACTGTTGTTGCTCACTAGAAAGGTGTTCTTTTGGAAAATTATATTGTTGTGGAGTTCGACTAAAAGGTAATTTTATTCCGCTTATCCACTTCAAAATCCTTAAATATGTTGTTATTTTTTGCCACTTGGGTTTAAAATATTTAATTCTACCTGCCAGATTATTAAGGCCTTTTACCTTTACTATTTTTGGTAGCGACAGCTGGTCTTCCTCTGGTCTTTCTTGTAAAACTGATGTCTGTCCTGGCTCCTCGTCTGCTTCTCGTTCTGATAACGCCTGGTCGCTTGTGTCTTCCCGCTTCGTGTATAGGGTGTCTTTCTGTCCTCTTTGGTTTTTCCCCTCGAGTATTGGCGCTGGTAGTTTAAACGATTATTATTTATGCCAGATGGTCCTGCTACAACCGGGTCTACTTTTTTCTGATTAAAAAGCTCTTCAGCTGCTTTTTTCACTTCTTTGGATGATCTCACTTTTATTAAAAAGTCTTTTCCAAATAAAAATTTATCACTTTTGTTTTCACTTGCTGCTCGCCGTCCTTCTTCATTTAAATAAGGTGATATTTCAAATTTTCTTTTTAGTGTAAGTATATAATGTGTATTAGCCATTAACTGACAAGCATCTACAATTTTTTCCAAATTTTCATTTGAGATTATTAATTCCTTATTGGGATCCTTCAGTTTTTCACTTAGGATTGATCCTAAGGCTGCCAAGCTGGCACCGATCTGTCCCTGAATATTTGCTAAAAATTGGTCGTTTTTAATATTTTTTGTAGGAAGTAAACTCTTAATTTCGTCATTAATAAGGGGAGGAGTCAATGTTTTACAATTATTCGGTAATTTATACTTTTGTAATAATTCTTTTCTTGTTTCAGTGGGTAAACCATCCTTTAAGTAAGCTAGCCACCTAACAGCAATTTCCTCATGTACATCAGGGCCTAAGATACTTTCAGTATTAGGATGTTCTTTTAATAAATGAATAACAGATAGGGAATCTTCTGCTGCTATCGGCACAGCAGGCACCTGAATATTATTAGCATCCATCTCATTAGGTACTGATGGACTGTTTTCCCCTTCCTCCATTTCTTCAGATTGACTGGAATATGAAGAAGGTTTTTCTGAAGAAAAGAGAGAAACAATTGATTGTAATTCTGACTCTTAGTAAAAATAAGATAATAGTCTTATAATAAAATACAACTTTTTAGTCAAGACAACCAAAAAGAAGCATAATTAACACAATTATTAGCTTAATTTATTTGGGGCTAATATAATAGACGACTCCTGGTTAATCTAAGTCAAAACAACTAGATACCAGTATTTATTTTAAAATAAAAGCAACGCACTTATATTTTAAAATATGGCCTTTTATTAAAAGCGTACAAGATGATACGTCAAAACAACTACCATACTCTCACTTTGCATATCTGAGTTTACATAAGTCAAAACAACTACGTAAATCTCTTAGCATAAGGGTCAAACTGCTGACATAAAGCATATGGCCTATGGCCTAAACACTATGGCCTCAAAACCCGCAAATACTATCTAATTGTGTTAATATAAACATTTCTATTTTTTTTTTCCTCACGAACAGAGCAATAAAACCCCGTGAAGGGTTTTTCTGAGCTGCAGGTAGTTTTCTGTCCAAAAAAAATATTACATTTGAATCACATACCTGATTGTATAGATGATACATCCGATAATGATGAATCAGATTCTTCTTCCGAATTTATTTTCCTCTCTAAGCGTGATAGCATATTTTTAATCACTTTTAATTGGCCTGCGAGGCCTCTTTTCGATTTTGACCGTTTTTTTGGGGAAACTTTCGGCATCGTGCGCGTTTTAAATTTCAACACTTACGTACGCGACGGCACTTAAAAGTAAACTGGTTAGATTACGATCGTACCCGGGGGGTTGGGGATTTTTATGTTTACTTTACACATTCTTTCAACACAGTGCGTCGCGTAGGTCGAAAATGGAACCTACCAATATACTATCATAGAAGGACGGAGATGCGAAGAATAATTCGTATTTATAGTATGCAACTATTCCACACATAGGCACATCTATTATTAAAAAAATATATATTTATTGCATTTTCACTTCACCCTATTAAGCACTCCTCTTAGTTTAAAGCATTGGTACTACTTACCTTGTGGAAAAATGCCGCCAAAGAGTTCACTACCAAACTCTTTGAACTTGAATCATAAATAATACGTCAAAATTCACGCATTAATTATGAAAATAACATATACTTAAACAATGCACGATGCACGCGATAAATGTTATTGCGGATTGCCGGATTGCCCACTGTCGCTGCTCTATTGATGTCACCCACTCCCACTCCACTACCCCTTTTTGCGATCGGCAATATTAGGCGCGCCTTAAGCCGCATTTACTCAATTGATCAATCTGGAGCAATTAATGGAGCAACATCTAGCAAGTTTATTAAAATACGGCAATTATTTCGGCAATATTGCTCCATATATTCTGTATTGCTTAATATCGCCGAGACGAATTGCCTAATATCCGCTGGACATAGAGATTTAAGTCAATTTTATTTTGTATCTCGCTTTCACATATTTATTTTTTGGCTTAACATCTCGCTTCCACTGCGAGAGCGAGGTGCCAGGCGTGCATGGCACCTCGTCAGGGGTTTTTTTTTGGTACAATCATTTATTTTTAACAAGAATTTTTATTATTTGTGTATTTTGTGTGATTGCACGTGGTTCATAGTAAAATGGCTTGGAGTAATGAAAAGATTATTAACTTTATTGATGCAGTTCATTTGCGTAATTGCTGGTGGGATAACAAAAGTTCTGACTTCAAAGATCGCTTGCTTAAAAAAGATGAATGGACGTCTATTGGCCTGCAGTTTGAAATTTTCCACGACGAGGCAGCAAAAAAATCTAAAAACTTGCGCACATACTTTAATAATGAGTTAAAAAAATTAGAGAAGAAGCAAAAAAGCGGCAGTGCAAGCCGCCGCTGCTAGAGAATCAACGTCCATTGCGAGCGATAGTTTTCAACTAAACTGGTCGTGTATGAATTTATTGCTAGTTTCTTGGAGTTGCGCCATATCGCTCAATATTGTTGCTGCAGAGCATTTTTAAAAATTGAAACTTGTTGCCATTGCCGAAATTGCTTTCTATTTCCGAAAGTAAAATTGACCAATATTGCCTAAAATTGAGCAATTTTAGTTGCCCGTGTAAGGGCACCTTTAGAAAACTATTAATGCTGTCTTTGTTTTGATCTACGGTTGGCGGCGAAAGTTTTCGTTCCGTATTCCCTTATTTTAGCGTATTAAGTTTGGGTTGGGTATGGTTTTTTTCATAGATATCGATATAGTAGTTTTACATTATTTGTTTGTTATTACATTATTTGTTTGTTGTTATATTCAAGAAATAGGATGCGGCTGGCGCCAGCCGGCGCCGTGTGCTTCCTGGCGCCGGGCAGCAGCTTCTGTCCCTGCTGCCCCGGTAGCTACGCCACTGAATTGTACATGAGTTTATTTAATTGTGTAACACGACGGAGCAAGGGCAAATTTTCTGTTTTTGTATTGTAATCTGACTGAAATAAGATCTCTGTCAAGCACTTGTGATATTTGTTCAGTCAAAATTACTAGCACACGAAAAGTGATTAAATGCCCAGAAAGGAGCTGTCCTAATGTATGTCACCAGGATTGCCTAAAGGGACATTTAGATGATTGGAAATGTAAATCATGTTCTTACTGCCCATCACAAAGGGATTTTTTGAAGAGATGCAGAAAATTTCCAAGTCGTTGGTGGAAATGAAAACTGAAATGGGAAAATCGATTGAGTTTTGTCAAGGCTCAATTGAAGAAAATAATAGTTTAATAAAAAAACAAGACAAAAAAATCTCAGAATATTTGGATAAAATAGAAGCTCTTCAGAATAAATGTATCCAGCTGGAAAAAGAAAATATTGCCCTCAAATCGCTTCTCAATGATCAAGAAAAACATTCAAGATCTAACAGTGTTAAGTAAAAGTCTAAAAGGTTGAAATGTAATCTCTACAGTCGTTAATATTGCCAGAGCCTTTTTGTGGTACTATAAGAATATAACTATTTTTTTTAACATTTGAATAAGTTTTTGAGTCTAAAATTAAAGGTGTTGAAGCTTGACGATTTTTTAAACCAACTATTTCTTTTTTTTTAGTTTTTTATTCTCCTTTAAAAGTATATCCATTTTTTCGGATAGCAAGTTAGTTTTATAAACCAACAACCCCAAATTTTGACTAATAAATTCTATGGTGTATTGATCCAAAAAGACCTCATTTACCATGTTTCGTTTTCTCGATCTTTCACGATTTATAGTACCAACATCGTTACCTATTACCTACTATATTTATTTATTGTACAGTTTTCGCATTTCCAGGATGCTTTTTTCATGTAAAAACTCCTTAAGTCAATACTTTCACACTGATGATTTTTTTTTTTTATAATTCGTATACTGCACAGTACATATAAAGCAACTATTAGGGTCAAAACTCTGATCATCAAAGGCACATATCATATTAAGTATTAGCCACTAAGCTATTGAATTCAAATTCAAATTCAAATTCAAATTCAAAACAAATTTATTCATCATGAAGGTAAATAAATAATCATATACAAAATTGTAGCATAATAATATACATATGTTGTACAACCTACCATATACATGATAAATAGGACCATGCCTCGATTATAGAGAACCGTTTACACAGGTTCATCATAAGATAGAACCTGTGTGGCATAGCCCTTCAAAAACCTTAAAAGTAAAAAGCAAAAAAAAAAAGATCTTCTTAATTAATCGAGACATGCATGCGTTGAGTATCATATTTAAGTATTTAAGTAATGCGAAGCAGGCGGGGGTTCTGGATATGCAGGAAAGGTAAATTAATTAATATTTATAACAATAATAAGTAGACAGCAATAGAAGAGCGAGCGGCTCAGCTCTTTTAATTTTTATTGTAGATTAAGTATTGTTTTTTTGAGAATCAAGCAGTTTATTACGAATATATTTTTTATATGCAGTAAACGGAAAACTTTTGCAATTAGCCGGAAGTCTATTCCAAAGTTGAGAGGCGACAAAAACAAAAGACTTTTGAAAATTTGCTGTTCTATGTTGTGGTATTCTAAATAAATTTATAAATCTAGTGTTATGCTCATGAAGAAAATTTGTAAAATTGTTAGCTAAATATAATGGCTCCCTAGTTTTTATAACTTTATACACAAAGGAATACATGTGATATTTTCTACGATTTTTCATATTTAGAATTAAGTTATTGTTTAAATAAGGAGAAATGTGACTTCTAAATGGAATTTTGTAGGAAAAACACATACAACAATTCTGAAGTTTTTGTATTGAGTAAGCGGAGTCTTCAGTCAATGAATCCGAATATACCACATCACAATAATCAAATAAGGATAAAACAAGTGTGTTACATAAAAAATATTTAGTTTTAGGAGGTAAATGATTTTTTAAGCCATAAAGTTTTCTTAAGCGCATGTATGCAATTTTGAGCTTATTCTTCATATGTGTTTGAAATGAAATACCGCTATCAATGTATACTCCTAAGTTTTTGACCTCTCGTACTACTGGTAGCTGCTCATTACGAATTTTTGCATTTAAAGTTGTTGCTGCATTAAGGGCGTTCTTTCCACCACCCAGAAAAATTATACATGATTTAGACGAATTTAATTTCAAATTATGGTCGCACGAAAAGTTATCTATATTTTCTAAATCCTTATTAAATTGTTTTTCTATTATGGGTAGAGTTTCACGTGAAAATGAAGTATACAGCTGGGAATCGTCAGCATATTGTTGTAACATTGAGTACTTTATGCAGGATTTCATATCTGCAACATACAATGAAAAAAGCAACGGCCCCAAAATAGAACCCTGGGAACACCGGTAGATACAGGATAATAACTTGATTTTTCAGTTGTAGAAGCCTTGTTGATTACTACGCAATTCACTCTATTATTAAGATATGACTTAAAGAAATCAATCGCGTTATTCGAAAAACCAAAATAATAAAGTTTTGCTAGTAACATTTCGTGGTTAAAAGTATCGAAAGCTCTACTAAAATCCAATAATCCAAGACATGTTATTTCCTTTTTTTCCTCATTTATCCTACAGTTATTAAGAAGGTGTACTAGACTCGTGGTAGTGCTAAAGTTCTTTCTAAAACCCGATTGGCAGTCCGGGATGATATTGTAAAAATCGATAACGCTGCATATTTGTTGGTGCACAAACCTTTCTAAAATTTTAGAAACCAGAGGCAGTATACTAGTGGGTCTGAGGTCTTTAAACCCTTTTGGATCAGCCACCTTTGCTAAAGGTTTCAAAATAGCTTTTTTCCAAATTGTAGGATAAAAATTTTGTAATAAGCAGCTATTTAAAATATTTAATAATGGTTTTGTAAGATATGGTAGGCACATTTCTAGATCTTTTAAGCCTATGGAGTCTTCACCTATTGCGTTACAGTGTATTGTTTTAATGATTTTAATTAATGTTGGCTCATCCAATTGTGTAAAATTTAGGTAAGACCTTGTGTTAAAATACCTATTAGCTTTATAAAAATTAAGTTTTTCATTTGAAGTTGTATCAGCTGTAGTATTTAAACCTGAAAAATAGTTCCTAAGAGCAGTTGCATTTAAAAACTTGTCTGGTAAGCCAGAATTCCTCTTAGAGCCAAGGTTTAATTTTCTTGCAGCATTCCAAAATTCTCTTCCATGCTTTTGTGACATTGTGTTGAAATATGTGATTTTTTCCCTCGCAACAGCATGCTTAGTGAAATTCCCTATTTGCCTATAGTACTGGAGGTGTGCTTCAGTTTTTTGTTTCAAATATCTACGATGAGCCTTATCTCTTTCTTTCATAAGAAATTTAATATTATTTGTAATCCACGGCGTAAACGGTTTTTCTTTTACCTTTTTGGATGATAGCGGAGCATGTTTATTTATTAAAAATAATATATTCCTATTAAATATGTCAATATTTTTATCTATATCTTGTGTATAATATATATTATCCCATGGTAGCTGTTCTGCGTCTAAGTTAAACTGATCCCGATTTATATTATTATAATTTCTATACTGGATGTATTTAACAGTATCACGTCCCTTGGCAAAATCCAAAACAGTATATACCATATTATGGTCTGAAATGTCTGGCGAAATACTTACTGAACCTGATTTTTTTATGATTGATGATTGGTTTGTTATAATAACATCAATGAGGCTGAAACTATTTGCAGCAAAATTTATTCGAGTAGGTTCTGTAATAACCTGTTTTAGGTTAAAAATTTCTAAGAGTCTTTCAAGTTTTTTTTTCGGTGAATGTTGTTTTAAAAAGTCAATGTTAATATCTCCAACAAAGATAACCTGATCGTAAAATGGCAAGGATAAGCTACATATTTCCTCTAACCAATCAATAAAGATTGGAAATAAATTTCTGACAGTCCCAAAATGTCAAAGTCGTAATCAAACACATAATTTGAAAATTCGTCAAATCCGGTATTCATCGATCGAATATTAGAATGCGCAACAGTAAAATTCATACCTACCCTCTTATAATCTTGATTAATCAAATTATCTTGCTGATTAACCGCTCGTATTGCTGTATTAACCGCCATCACCCCATAAAAAAATATCCTGACCCACGCACATCCACCCACCCCCTTCGCCATGACACTAAAACTGACAAATATTTAATACAAACTATCAACCATACATTCTCAAAACATAAATTTAATTGAAACAAAACGCATATCACAACAGCAGCACTCACTATGCTTTGACTAAACATTATTGCATAGGTGCACCTTGGCCTATTTAAATAATATTCAAAAGATATAAGATTACATCTTTGAGATTTAAATACATCAAAAAAAAAATTAATAAATGAAATGACCACATTGGATCTTGTGTCGTAACTTAGAACCAGAAGTTATTTTTGAACCAAACTAATTTATAATTGTAATTTAAGATGAAAATAATGATAATTAATCAGTGTTATATAAATATACACACTAAACTCATACATATAACTGTGATTATTAAAACTGGATATGAAAGACAAAAGTTCATAAGCTTTAATCATTATATTATTATAATTTTAATAGAGTGAGAGTAAAAAAGATATACAATATAAGCCTTGTCCTTCCCATCTGTATAGACTCAAATACCGAAGATTGAGAATCTTAATTCTACAAACTAAATAACTAATAACCCAAAAAATAAATGATACACAGAGAGCGTAACTTTTTTGAAAAGCATTTTGAAAGGAAACATAATATAATATAGAGTTTCCTGATATAAACAACATAAAAAATGCAAGATACATGAACTGAAAGAAAAATTAAAACAAAAACTAAAAAAAGAAAATCACAATAAACCGGAAAAAAAAACACCATATTCAAGTCGTTAACTTCCTTTGATCAATTTAACACATTTACACTTTGAACCCAACTTAAAAATAAAAACACTTACATTAGTAATTACTCGGGTCCTGATTGTTGTCGTTCTTCCTTGTAAGTTCACCCATTTTGTCTTCAGAATTTATTAGCACTTTAACACCTTTATGCACAACAAACACTTGCCCCCCTTTGGTCCAGCAGGAGTTTTTATATTGAACTTGAACTTTTTTTAACAAACTATGCTGGGAAACCGTAAGCAGCTCGGATAACATGACTTTTGTCCCCTTCAACGACCGTTTACTGTAGAAAATTTTATCGCGCAACCATCTCTGGCAAAATGAGACCACAACTGTCCTAGGTTTTAAGGCCAGCTGTTGATCTTTACTGCCCAGCCGGTGACAAAAATTTATATCATATTTGCGTACCGGAATATTTATTTTTGTAGAAATGAGATCAATAATACCTTCGTACAGATCGTCATTTGAATTTTCTTCAATGCCGTGAACTAATACGGTGTTTCTATTGGTTGCCGTACTGTGTTTTGACGCTTGAAGGTTTAATTGCGTAATGTTTTGACGGATATTATTTATGTTTTCTAATACAGTTTTTTCAAAGGTAGAAAATCTTACTGATAACTCAGCAATATCCTCCAAATGAGAGTTATCCTTTGAAGTGGATGTCGATGTGGTTCTTGCTTTTAGATTCTTCTTAAAGCTGTCAAATTCGGTTTTAAACTGGGACGCCATTTGCTCTACTCGTTCATTCAACTTTTGGATTTCGGGATTTTGACTTACTTGGGCGTTTGACGAATTAACTGTATTTCTCCCCATGGCTGGAACTACTTAAAATAACACCTTAAACACTTGTAACTAATTATTTTTACATTAATAGGACATAAATTAATGAAATTTACGGACCGAGGTGACCGAACGTTGTACTTATCTACGCCGGCGCATCACCCCCGCCGGCGCATCACCATTGGTTTAGTAAATTTTCGTGTCTTTATTGAAGCACGCTTAATAATTAGTGTATTAATTTTAAGCAGTTTAAAATATTGCAGACCAATTTTCTGATCTGCTCTTACATTGTTGTTTTTTAGATACATGGTAAAAATGAAAAGTTTAACTTGTAATGGTGAACATTCGCTTTAAAATCCGATAAGTAGTACAACTTTAATATAAGATTAATAGAATGGTATTATTTTTTTGGTTCTAGATGGAACAGGTGCTAAGGGTACTTTTTCTGTGGCGTTCGGAGGTCGAGGAGCAGCGCGACTGCGCAGAAGACCTAAAGCGGCGTAACGAGGCCCTCGTATACAACATTTTACCCCCGCATGTGGCCGCCCACTTTATGGGAAGCCGCAATAGGAGCCATGACGAATTGTATTCGCAAAGCTACGACGAAGTGGGAGTTTTGTTTGCTTCTATGCCCAATTTTTCTGGTATGCTCAAAATAATAATATTATAAATAATAATAATTTGTGTAGTCACATAAAAAACACGAATGTCCAACATTAGATTACACATATATATTTTTATTTCCAATATACATTTTCCAATATGTACAGTGCTACACAAAAGTTTGGAAACGTCTAAGGAAACTAATGAAATTATTACTAACTTATTTAACAAGTATACTCGCTTCGCTCCTATACTTTGGTCCGTGGGGACCAGTTTGGAATGTTTAGCTCTTGTCTGTGAAGAGCCATAAAGAAATTAAAAAAAAAACAAATTATCAGGTGTACTTAAGTCAAAGTCAAAGTCAAAAAAGTTTATTACCAAAAAAATAGTTATAAATATAATTAGCTACATGAGAAAATAAAATTGACAATTTTTGGTAAAAGGAACTGCTTCGCGATTATATAAAACCGATAGTGCAATTTGCGTGAAACAGGCCTTGAAAACATTATAAATAAACACAAAAAAAAATCCTAATTAACCTAAAAAAGAATAAAACTAAAACTAAAAAGGGCAGAAACAAAAAATGGCAAAGCAATTTGGCTGGCATGCGACGAAAGGTAACAAGAATAGACAAAAAAGAACCACAAAAGAAAGATTGGACAGGCCAGCTTATCTTTAGTCTTAGTTAATTTTGCAGTTTATACTACTGCAAATTAACTAAAAAAACGAGATGACTACTAGTCATACTACTAAGCATCTCGTTGGGAGTCGAGAAGAATTTGCTTAACCTTGGTGTAAAATGTATTAAATGACAAATCTTTAATATTATTTGGCAAGTTATTCCACATTGTAACTCCGATAACCGAAAATGACTTGTGGAAGTTACTTGTTCTATTTTGAGGTATCCTAAAATTTCCAACATTTCGAGTATTGTGTAAATGCGAGAGAGTAATAAATAACTTATTTAAATAAGGGGGTTGACCCGACTTTATTATTATATAGGAGCGTCTGCGACTATATTATGCACGCGACGTCTGGTCCGAAAAATCGTGTTTTTTTGGAAATAAAAATTCATATCTTTGGCTGTATGGCTAGCGAAATGATGAAATTTGGCATAGGGTCTCTCAATACATTGGGAATGATGGATCCGTAAACGAATTTTTTTTCGGGTACCACCAAACGGAGCGGTACTGTCTCAAAGTCAAAAATTCGTAAAAAAACGGGTCAAAATTGATTTTTGCACGAGATCTCAATTTTAACGCTGTCAAAAAAATTGAAAATTTTAGGCATAAAAGACTTTATAGTAATTCATGTTTGTATACTTTTTGGGCCAGATCGGTATACAGGGTGAGTTGTTATAAGCAAACTTCTCCAGAGGCTAAAAAAAAATTTTTATAAAAAAAGTGTTTCGGCGAAAAGACTTCGTTTTATAAGAGATTTGACATACTTGGAGCTTTTTTTTTGTAAAAAATTTATTTTACGAGTTCTGGCATTTTCAGTTTTTTGAGATTTCCCGCCAAACGATACTTATTTTGGTAATTTTTTTTTTCAAAAAATAACTTCATCCTTTACCTTTCATATGCCATATAACCGAAAATTTTGGGAACCATACAGGGCGAGCAATAATGAACTTTACCCATGAAGGTCCGACTCAAAAATCACATTTTATTTAATAACTTTTTCGTAGTGGCACCTGGACCATTTATATTCTCAGGAATTAAATACTTTAATAACCCCATTATTTATGTAAAATTACAATCTTCCAACATTAATAGGTTCTGAGCAATTCGAATTTTCGCGTTTAATTCATTTGCCACGTCCCTGTACATGGTAAAGATCAGACATCATCTAAAAGATCCGAAATTTTGTTTTACAACACATACTAAAATTTCAGAGTTCCAGCGATAGTACAAGTACCCGAAAAATGCGATTTTATGAAAAAAGTCCATTTTTTTGCGTTTTTGCAGGTAATTGGAGGTGTCAACCTAAACTCTAAAGAAATGGCTAGTGCGAACAATACTTTGACGCATGGTGTATGAAAATTTTTTGCTCGTGACAGGTGGCCGGGACTTGGTTGGGTTTTTTGTAAAATTATGAATGAAAATGAACCGGAAACGATCAGGGAAAGGAAGCACCCAATCAGAAAATGAATGGACTTTCCGAATCTGTGCATATCAATTGGGGAAATTGTGTATTGCGGAACAGGAAAATTCGGCAAACATTTTGACGTCTTCGAAAAATGCCGTTTTTTTGAAAAGTCAGTGGTTTTATACCGGGTTGAGACGAAATGAAATTTGCCCTATTATTTTATTAAAATTATTCGAATATATACACAGGTCAGTCGTAATGATCTATTTAATTTAAAATAAGAATTTAGATATTTGGTGAGTTTAATGCTATTTAGTTTATTATTAATAAATGTTAACAATTCTTAAACATTGCTTTTGGGACATAAATAAAAAAATTTTGAAATTATTGATTTTTAAGGTTAGTCGAGTATCATAACTTTTTTGGTATTGGTGCGATTTGGTTCAAATTTGGTACCTAGTACCTATTTCGGATAAGATTAATAAATTTTGACAGATATTTGACATGACTATGTTTTAAGGTCACGTGACTACCTTAACTTTCTTCCTATTTGTCCGATTTGATTGAAATTTTGTATTTGGGGTTTATTTAGGATGCTATTATAAATTTTTAACAGATATTTGACATTTGACTTCCAGGTCACGTGACTATTGGTACTTTTTTGCTATGAGTTCGATTGGGTTCAAATTTGGTATTTGGGCTTTATTTAGGATGCAATTATTAATTTTTGACAGATATTTGACATTTGACTTCCGGGTCACGTGACTATTGTAACTTTTTTGCTATAAGTCCGATTGGGTTCAAATTTGGTATTTATGCTTTATTTAGGATACAATTAATAAATTTTAACAGATAATTTACAAATTATATCTTAAAGTCACGTGACTTTCATAATTCTTTTGCTATTGATCCGATTGGGTTGAAATTTAGTATTTGGGCTTTATTTAGGATGCAATTGTTGATTTTTTACAAAATTTTAAAATATTAAGTTCTAGGGTCACGTAACTATCAAAATTTCCTATTTGATTGAAATTTACTATTAGATTATATGTATATATTTGTAGATAATATTTTGTATTACCCTATTCCTTTTGTTAAGTTTTCATTTAATTTTCATTTAGTTTATTTAGTTCATATTAATTCATGTTCTTTTATCACTCGGTATTTTTCTTAAGTTAAATTTAATGCCTTTGGTTGACTCACCTTGTTAAGGAAGTATTTCATTTGTTTAAATAATTTAGTTTTTTGTTTTTTTTGTTTTGAGGCCTTAAACAGTGCGGGTTTCATATACATTCGAGCTCTAATCGTCAAACAGTTTAGAGTCGCGAGTCAACACCGAAAAATCGCTAGCGTGAAAGTGTAGATAATTCGCAAATCTCGGCCACCGATAATAGAAGGTAAGGTCTCACAACAGCGTTTTCCAAGTTTTTTAGTTAATTTCATTAAGTGTTTACAGTCCACTAAATTACCTTTCTTTTCATCGTGAGTTAACTAACTTTTTTATTTAATTTTTTTTATTTGAACCCAGCGCAATTAGTCAACACCTTTTATCTTAATTAGTTAAATTATTTCTTAAATTTGCCTTTAAAAAAAAAATTAAAAAATAATCGGTTTGAATACATAGGCTTTAAAGGGAACTTATCTTCTTTCATAATATTGTAGCATTATTATAGATTTTGAAAAATTTTGTCATAAAGCTTTTTTATTAGCTTTTGAATGGTCTTTAGCCAGAAAAAAGGAATTTTGAATTTGGAGCATGTTTTAAAAAAATTTTAATTTTGGGCCCTATTTTGTTCGAAAATCGATAAATGCAAATAAATAAGTTTTCTGTTCATTTTAGAGTCAAACTGATAATAACCTTTTTGAAAGGTATCTTGAAGTAGTACAAGATAGAATAATAAAAGATTAAAATTTTTTTATAGGACCCTTGATAATTCGATATTTATGTTTCATGGTTTTTCTTTATTTTCTCCGATTTTATGATAGCCAGAACCGATCCGTTTGAACATTCAGATACCCCGTAATATTCCCGAGAACTTTTATTTAAGACAAAAAGTTGTCAGAGTTATAATTAAGAAAAAAATAAAAACAATTTTTTCGCAATTTTGCATGGCTATACCCCTTTTAATTTTGGAGCAAAAAAAAAATTTTTTCTTGGGTTTTTTTTACTGGAAATTGCCAACTTAGGGCTAACATTATAATTTGTCGGTTATCATTTTAAGAAAAAAAATGCTACCGTGGGAAAAAACGAGTTTTCTTTTATTTTTTTTCACATTTTTACTAATATCTCGACTTCTGTAGCTTCGATTCAATTCGTTGAGGGTTTCTATTATTCTTTATTTTCCTCCTGTTAATTCTTTTTATATTTTATTACAATTGCCTATTGTAAATTTCGAAATAAAACTGAAAAATTACAAAAATCGACGTAAAAACCCGGTTGTGTTATCCCTATACATAGGCTCTTATGGGACCTAATTTTTTCCTTTATATTATGGCACTCGTATAAATCTTGGAAAATTTTGTCATAAAGCTTTTTTGTTAGTTTTTGAATGATTTTTAACCAGAAAAAAGAAATTTTTAATTCGGAGCATATTTTGAAAAAATGGTAATTTTGACCCCGGATTTTGTTTTGAATCGAAAAATGCAAAGAAATAGGTTTTCCGTTCATTTTAGAGTCAAATTGGTAATAATCTTTTTTAAAGATACTCTGAAGTAGTACAGGATAGAAAAATAAAAAATTGAAATTTTTCCATAGGGCTCTTGATAATTCGATATTTATGTTTAATAGTTTTTTCCAATTTTCTCCGATTGTATAATAGCTAGAACCGATTCGTTTTAACAGGCGAATACCCCTTAATATAGTGAAGAACTCTTATTTAATAGAAAAAGTTGTCAGATTTATAGTTTATTAATAAAAAAATAAAAACCATTTTTTTGAAATTTTTCGTGGGTTGGGTTCCGATTCAGGACCAAAAAAAATTTTTTTTTTCTTGGGGTTTTTTAGTGAAAATTGCCAGTTTAGGGCTAAAACTAAAATTTGTCAATAATTATTTAAAAAAAAAAATGATACCGTGGGAAAAAAACAATTTTCTTTAGTTTTTCCCACATTTTTACTAATATCTCGGCTTCTATAGCTTCGATTTAATTCGTTGATGGTTTCTTTTATTTCTTATTTTCCTCCTGTCAATTCTTTTGATATTTTATGACTATTACTGTTGAAAATAAAAAGAAAAATTAAAACAAATCGACGTAAAATCCCGTTTGTTCTATTTCAATAAATAGACCCTTATGGGAACTTCTCTCTAATTTTGGTATTTATGGTTTATTTAGGATACAACTAATAAATTATGACAGATAACTGACATTTGAGTTTCAGCCCAGGTCACGTGACTACCGTAACTTTTTTGCTATTGGTCCGATTCTGTTGGAATTTGGTATTCGGGCTTAATTTAGAATACAATTAATATATTTTGACAGATTTAAAATATAGGACAGTATATCGACACACAACGCGACTATATAACAAATTATGGTTCTTTGAAGCATGATACCCCAACCACTGGTCATCTCTTTCCTTGGCATATAAACGTTGGTACACCTGATAATTTTTGTTTTTTTTTTTAAGAATTCCTTTATAGCCCTTCACAGACAAGACCTAAAGGTTCCAAACTGGTCCCCACGGACCAAAAGTATAGGAGCGAAGCGACTATACTTGTTTTATATATAAAGGCATATATGTGTAATTTTCTTCTCCTTTCCATATTTAAAATAGAATTTATGTTTAAATAAGGTGTGATATGCTCCCGATAGGCAGCGCTATAAGAAAATCTTATACAGCTATTTTGCAATTTTTGTATAGATCTAGAAAGCTCAGATGTTATAGAATTAGAATATACGATATCACCGTAGTCGATTAAGGAGAGAATGAGGCTATTGCAGAGATAATATTTGGTTTTACTCTTTAAGACATTTTTAAATCTGTACAGATTTCTAAGACGGATATAGCCTATATTTAATTTGTTATTAATGTGTGTCTCAAAACAAAAGTTAGAATCTAAAGTCAATCCTAATATTTTCACTTCATTGACAACTGGAATTTTTTCTCCATTAATCTCAATATTTATACTTTCATATAAGTGTCTCAGAATTCCTGACTTACAGCCATATAAAATGATGTTAGATTTAGCAGGGTTAACTTTTAAGTTATGCTCATTGGAAAAATTAACTATGTTTAGTTTATCCGATTTAATTTTTTGCTCAGAAATATTAAAATTTAAAAAATTTAATGGCATGTATATTTGAGAATCATCAGCATATTGTTGTAATTTACAATGTTCAATACAGTTAGGCATATTCGCAACATAAATCGAAAATAAAAGAGGTCCCAATATGGAGCCCTGAGGAACACCAACTTCTAAGTCAAGATACCTTGAGTGCTCCAAACTTCCATTGTTGGTTTTTAAGAACACCGAATGTGATCTATTTTTAAGATAGGAATCAAAAAAAGAAACTGTAGATTCGGAACAACCAAAATATCCCAACTTTGCAAGGAGCATTGAGTGATTTATAGTATCAAATGCTTTGCTAAAATCAAGCACCGCCATGCAAGTACTTTGTTTATGTTCTTCGTTAAGTCTTATATTATCTAACATTCTCACCAGACTAGTAGTTGTACTATAATTTAAAGATTAATCGAACACCATACTTACCTGTATGAAGATTAATCGTAATTTTCCTTCGCTTGTCTTCCGATATGATTACGTTGTAGTTTCTGGTTTACCCTATCCATCGATACGCGTACAAAGCAAAACAATTTTTTATCGCCATTCCGGCCAGACTCACACATCGTCATTCTGTTTTTATGCAAAATTGCCCTCAATAAAGGGTGGTTAAGTTAAGTGGGTGGGTTGTAATCATATCGGAAGACAAGCTCGGAAAATTAAGATTAATCTTCATACAGGTAAGTATGGTATTCGATTAATCTTTAAATTTTCCTTCGCTTGTTTTCCGATATGATTACGTTGTAGTCGTTAAAAGCTAGAGGATGCAATTTTGCAATAACCAATTACTAATAAAATAAATATTGTGGTTATTAATTAATTAATTATTTAATTCAATTTAATTAAGTGAATACAAACAAAACGAATACTACGAGACTAATAAAATATAGGGGCAATTATCTATTAATTCATCATAGATTAATAGTTCTAGTTATAATATAAATGAATACATGTTTACTATTTTTAATATTAATATGTAGTAGAGATAATATATGTATATATGAGGTGGTATTTTATGCGTCATAAATGGATACATTTTTCATAATACTTATATTATTTAATTTCTTATGTTAAACCTAAATTTAATATTGCATTAGCAAAAATGTCATTAGGCCTGCCTAAAGGTCGATTGTAAAATTTAAAGAAAACATCTGAATTGGGACTCCAGCCTGCTGTATTTTTTTACGCTATATCCTGTAAAAATGTTTACATTTATGCCGCTATTTTTTAATGCCAACTTGATCAATCTACTTAAGGTTTGTGTTGTTGCAGGATGGATTGGTTTTTTTATGTGTTAAAAATAGGGGATTATAATTTAAACGAATCAGAGCGGTGACTTCCATATAATGTTTTAGAGTATAGTTAGAAAAGTTTATAAAGAACCGGTGACATCAACAGACGGCAAAATCCGCGCATCTCGTTATTCTATCGATCGGATCAGATGACTATGTCGAGGTCTAAAGACAGTGGAGGCGGCACACTTGTTGAAATTATTAATATTTATTTGTACTAGAGTTTAAATAGCCCTAGATTTTTAGTAGGTATAGCTAGCGGTATTATAAGTGCGTTTGATTTAGTTGAAATACCAACTAAGAATGGATATATTTGAATTTATTTGCTCCGAGATTCGTTTAAAAAAATGTAGATAAATTAAAATTATATTTTTTAGCATTGTGATGTGCCCATAAAAAATCTAATAAAAAATAGTTTTACTTACAGGAGGATGCAGTACGCTAATTATTTTTAAAACAGGACTTCAAATAGGTAGCTGAAAATTATTCTTTATTCGCATTTTTTTAAGGATTAGGTATTTTAAACGACTTGTGTAAAGAAACAAATTGGTATAAGCTTAAAGTTTTATTTCATTATTTTACATATTATATATTTTTATTCACTATCAGATAGTGTATTACAACCTAAATCAGATTCATCCGATAAAGACCATTCGATCTCTTCATCAGATGAGCCTGTATTTACTGTAAATTTGAAAGAATTCAATGCTTCATCAAAAAGGTGATGACTTTCGAAATATTGTTTTTCTATATTGTCTATATGGTTGCAAATATTTATTCTCTCATCATTCGAAATTTCCGCAAATTTCTGCCTTGTCAAAGTTTCGACATCTGCCAATTTAAAAGTGGAATTTCTGCTTGCCACCCAATTCTTAACAGTTGCCCAAATTTTTTCTATCGGATTAAGCTCTGGGTGGTATGGAGGCAAACGTAACACAATGTGTCTATGCTTTTCCATTAGGTCGTCCAACTTGGTTTTTACAGGATACTTTTTTTTATTTTCAGACACTATTTCATATAACTCTGTCTTGGTGAGTTTTGCATCAAATGTAAAATTACGTTCCTTGAGCCAGTCAACTATTTCCTGCTTTTTACTTCCAGATGTAACATTCTTGACTACAGGCACATTGTGATAAGCTGCATTGTCTAATACTAGGACGGAATTAGGTAGTAAATTTAGAAATAACTGATTTTCGGCCCATTTCATGAAGTTGTGATGGTTCATGTCATCATGATAGTCTCCGCTTTTTGACCCTAAAAAGAGAAGAATAAAAGATTTTAAAATAATCGTATAAAGTTGTCAGTGTGGTATTAATTATCAAAATATCAATATTGATAATGGTAAAAATTTGACTAAATATTATAGGTGAAAATATGGGTAGGGAACTGGGACTGAAAAGTATAATAATATAAGTACCCGCTTATCCAATCAACGAACTAAGAGTATCATTTCTGCGTATTACATTTTAATATCATTTTTGATATTACTTTATATAGAAATAACTAAAAAATTTTACCTGAGCGAAAAATCAGTAATCTCAGCATTATTTACGAAACCATTTATTCCTCCAACATGAAGAATTATCAGTCTCTGTCGTTTGGAAATGGGTTTTCTAATTCCATGTCGACTTCGAACGAAACCACCCTTTGTCCTTTGTATGACTGCTATGTATGTAACTTTTATCAGTATATACAATATTACGGCCTTCCTCTTTATATTTTAAAATTTGCTTTAAATATTTAATCCTTTTCAATTGTATGTCATAAGATTCCATAAGAGCCTTTCTGTTATCTTCCGTTTTGGTCCATCTATAAAAAAACTTATATGTAATTAAAGATACATATTAATGTATTAAACAAATTTCTCATGATATTTAAAAATAAAATTAGCAAAGACGTAACTTAATAAAATAAAAAGCTTAACAAATTAAAGAAAGGATAGGTAGTCTGCCAGGTACTCTGCAAAATAAGAATATCTAGAGAGGTATCTAGAATTAAATGGACTAAAATGTAATAAGTTCCTATTTGTAGGTACCTATACCCTTTTTATTTTATCTATGTGCCAAAAAATTATAAGAAGTTTATAAAGTCAATAAAATATAATCCCTAGAATTAATTTTGACGCAACAGCTAATAATGGTTGTAAAGTTAAATTCCTATTGATAAACTTTTCAGGTAACTGTTAACTGGTTAGCAGGTAAATATAAGAAGATAAATATTGAATATAATTTAAACACATACCTAAATCGAATTTTTTTCACCAATTTTGATAAGGTTGGTGTAGTTATAGGCTCTTGAATAATAGCCGGATCAAGAAGCTTTTGAAGTATTACTGGAAAGAAAATAATATAACATAATAAGTTTATATTTAAAAATGTAAATAAATAAATATACTCCATATGTATATTAAGGAGAATCCTGTCCATATTCTGGAAGAAAATTTCTGGATAATTAAGACTTTTTTTGGCCCCTTCTTGTGCCCTATACTCCACATGGTTATTTTATGTCAAACCTAAAAAAATACTTAACAGGTGCCACTTTTGTTTAAATAATAAAATATTATGGTGTTATATTGCAATGTAGGGTAAGTAAATTACTTGGGTTTTACAACTGAACTTACATTTTAGAGTGGGTCTTATTTTTTCAACTATGTAGAAATCATACACTATTTGTTTTATATCTTTAATTTGGGTCAAAGTAATGTTACCAATCTTCTGAGATTTTCTTAACCTTTTTTTCCTTGGACTGGTAAAGGAACAGGAAGGTATATTTTCTATATCTTCTGACTCTTGGACCACTCTTCTGTAAGTTGACTGGGATACTCGAGTGGCAGCTAACGTATGTTGTCTAAAATAATTATATACTATTATTGTAAGTTATCAATACAATAAAAATTAAAATTTGAAAACATCCTACAATAAAATATGAATTTATATTGTTCACTTACATAACATTTTTCAAAGGAATAGTAATTTCTTGCTATGCTTCTTTTTTCATAAAAGCTGCCACGTTAGAAATAATCTCTCTCCCTTGGCTGTGAATTATTTGTCCTTGTTTGCCTACTTCCTCAGGTGACATCTAAAAAAAAATTAGAAGATTAGTTAAATACCTGTTATTTTGTCACTTAAAATCAAAGTATATTTTAAATAATATAATTTTTAACAGTAATTAATTTTCATTTATTTTTTTAAATTATTAGACAATTGAATAATTTAAACCAATTTTACTTACCTTTTACAATAAAAATCTGATAGTCTAACTAAAAACTAACTAGTCTATTTCACTATTATACTTAAAAAAAAAACACACAACAGATTTTAAATGCTTTATAACACGATTAACTCACTTCCCGTACGAGACGACACTGAGTAGGCCTTCAGGCTACGTCATAGGCTTTAAATCCCCGGCAGGTACAAAGAAACAAAGTACGGCGGCTGCTTTGTTCTTGTGGTTTCTTTAATAAGAAGCGAGAGAAAATATATTGCTATCGTCTTTTCTCTCTGCCACCGGATTTTCTATCGATTTTATGTTGAAAAAGGGGTTTATGCGCATATTGAGCAGCCGGTTCTTTATAAACTTTTCTACCTATAGACGCTACACATAATTCAGGTTTTTGAAAATATGGAAAAGTTAAAATAGGTTGATTTTTGTAACGCGCTGACGTTTTTATTTTTTCTGTTTATATTTTAATTTCAATTTTCTCGGTAAATTGTACTATATTGTTAATGGTGATTTTGCTTAAAGTTTGAATTCGGTGAGCTGAGGTCAATGCCATAAGTGTTATTGTTTTTATTGTTAGTTTTTCAAGAGTTAATCATTCTAATGGGTAAAGAGAAGCTAAATAGTTCAATACTGGTTCTACATTCCAAGTGAAGTCGTATTTAGGTCTAGGAGGTTTTAAATTATAACTTCCTTTAATAAATCTTTTTATTATTTTTTCATCAGCGTTACTGGGAGAAAACATGAAATTTAGGGCTGACCTATATGTGTTTATTGTTGCGTAAGAGCTACCTTTGTTTATTTCGCTTACCAAAAATTCAAGATAAATGTTCAAGTCAAAATTAAATGCATCATAGTTCGGATGGGTCTTACAAAACGTCCAGTATTTATGAAAACAAGCGTTGTATTGTTTCCATGTTCCTTCTGATATTGATGCAAACATTATAGGAATTGCACGGCCAGGTATGTGTCTTTTTAGGAAAGCAGTCCGGACAATTTCCCTGCCACCAGGGAAATTTTCGTGTGAAGAGGATGCGGTTCTCTAAAAGGGGAAAGTAATAATTTTTTATTAGGTTTAAAAATTAAAGGTTTGTCAAGTAACAGGGTTACAAACAAGGGGTACCAGGGTTGTGAGGGCCACACAGGAACAACCAAAATTCCTGTAGCCTGGTCTTGAATAATCTTATCCAGAGTTTTAGATATCATAGAGAAAGGAGGGAAGGCGTAAAAATATTCTTCTTTCCAAGAACATGTAAAAGAATCTACTGATATGGAATTTGGATCAGGGAACCATGAGATATATATTTTGCATTTTGTATTTAATTTTGTTGCAAAAAGGTCTATTTCTGGTTGCCCGAATATCTTGACTATTTTTAGAAATGCCTGGCTATTTAACTCATATTCTGTTCCGACAAAAATTTGTCGTGAACCCTTGTCAGCTTCCTTATTTTCTTAAGAAGAAACATAGGAAGCTAAAACTGTTATTTGTTTTTGTTCGCACCAGTTTAAAAGATTGTAAGTTATTTTACTTAGATTACGATATTTAACGCTCCCTCCCCTATTTATGCAAGCTATTGCAGTTTTATTGTCAATTCTAAGTAAAACTCTAATATATTCTTTTAATTTAGTAAAAGATTTTAATCCATAAAGGGAAGCTTTTATTTCAAGGTAGTTAATATGTTTTCGCCTAACTGATTTGTTCCAGAACCCTTGACAATTTTTACCATTACGATTGGCACCCCAACCCGAAAGAGACGCATCTGAAAAGATTTCTAGAGAGAATTTTTTAGGTTTAATCTCCGCAGAGCCATTTAAATTATGTAACAACCAATTTAAAGTTTTTATAATTTCATTAGATACAGGCATTATATCGTTATATATTTTCCCTTGTAGAGCTTTAAATTTTATTCGCTCTAATATTTTTATATGATGGCGACAATGAGGTATGGTTGGAGCTGCTGCTACCAGAAGTCCAATAATTTTTGCAAATTCCCTGATTTTAATTCTTGACTTCATTAAGTTTTTTGAAATCAATTTTTCTACTAACCTTGTTTTCATTATAGGCAAGGAAAGTGTTTAGAATATTCAGACTCAAAAAAAAACTCAGGAATCTCCAAAACACGTTTGTTTAATTTCTCAAGACACATAGCTCCCTCCCCACATCATGGCTGCCTGTGGACTGTCATACCACACGGTAAAATAAATATTAGCCATCTAGCGGCGCAGCGCCAAGGCATGATTCACCAAAATATGTACAAAGGTGGTAAATACAACATATTAAAGAAATATGGATTTATATAGATTATAAATCTTTAAATCTAATAAAGAAGACAAAAGGAATGTAAACATGCCCCCCACCTTGAACGGCTTAACCTTCAAAAGAAAAGTTAAACATTGACTTAAATCAACATAGTATCCTTACTTAGTATAGACCTAGCACACTAATTAAATAAAGCATACTTAAAACTAAGAACTCTTAATAAGTAAGTTAGGTTTAGTTTATTTCAGTTTATCAACCACTAAATCTAGTCTATAACACAAGCACAAATCTGGTCTATAGTTTAACTCGTATCACTTGGTTTTGGAGTCTCACATGATTCCATTGGTAGAGCGCAAATTTTGGAAAACGAACGTTTCACAATTCCCTTAGAGGTCTGGATGGAGGCTACTCTTGCTACACTATCTTGGCCTGGTTGAACAGAGAGAATTCTTCTCATACTCCATTGTAAGGGTGGTCGGTTATCATCTTTTAAGACAACCAGGGCTCCAGGTTGAAGAACATTGTTATGAATTTGCCACTTAGTTCGAACCTGAAGTTCACTCACGTACTCTAGGGACCATCTCGACCAAAAATGCTGCTTTAGCTGCTGCAAACGTTGAAAGTGGGAAAGTCTGGACTCCTTAACATCCTCTAGGTCTGGCTCTGGTAGGGAAGTAAGGGGTCGCCCAATTAGGAAGTGTGAGGGGGTCAATGCGGTATAATCATTAGGATCTGGAGAGACTGGGGTAAGAGTACGAGAGTTTAAGATAGCTTCTATTTCTGTCAAAACTGTAACTAACTCCCCATAAGTTAATAAAGCATTTCCTAGAACCCTCTTTAAATGTGTTTTGCATGACTTTACGCCGGCCTCCCAAATACCCCCGAAATGAGGTGACATACTAGGAATAAAATGCCAAGTTATCCCCTGATTTGCAACTGACTCGGATAAATCCACCTCACCCCTCCTTAAAAACTTGCCAAACTCTTGAAGCTCATTTCGAGCTCCCACAAAATTGGTTCCGTTATCGGGATAAACATTCAATGGTTTACCTCTTCGTGCAATAAATCTTCTAAATGAGGCTAGAAAGGCCTCTGTTGTTAAATCAGTAACTACCTCTATATGTAGTGCCTTTGTGGAAAAACAAACAAAAATACAAATACAACACTTAACTCTTTTGCATCCCCTTCCCTTTTTATCCTTCATAAATAAAGGTCCGGCATAATCTACACCGACATTATAAAAGGGAGGAGCAGGGGGTTACCCTAGTTTGAGGCAAAACACCCATAACAGGATTTTTAGAGGTCGGGTTGGTTCTGAAACACCTTATACATTTGTGTACAGTATTACGAGCTAAATTTCTTCCCCGAAGTGGCCAATACATTTCTCTAATTGAAGAAAGAAGAAGTTGAGCGCCCGCATGATGTAATCTAATATGTTCATGCTGGAAAATAAGATTAGTTAAGGGATGTTCACCAGGAAGAATTGCTGGATATTTCTTTTCAAATTGAAATTTTGAAAGTTGTAACCTTCCCCCCACCCTCAAAATACCCTCACAATCCAGAAAGGGGTTAAGTTTTAACAAAGTTCCTTTACTCGCTAAAAATTTGGACTTATTTAACTCATTTATTTCAGCAGCAAAAGCTTCCTGTTGTGTTAGCTTTACCAGCACAGTTAAAGCATAGTTTAACTCAGGAACAGTAAGAGGACCAGCAATCTTTGACGTCTGACGACACTTTGCAATAAATCGCAGGCAGTAAGCCATTACTCTTTTTATCTTAGATAACCGCGAAAATCTTGCAAATGGAAATAGGGCCCCAAACTCGATCTTAAAGACACTAATTTGTTTTTTCAAATCTGGTAAATTAATTTGAGGTTGAAAATCAGATTTGGGCCACGAACACTGAGGGAAAGAGAGCCATGGCGGGCCATTCCACCACAGATCTAAACTCTGAATTTGACTAGGATAAACACCTCTGGACAATAGGTCTGCTGGATTGCTCGCACTACGTATATGACGCCAATCAGATGATGAAGTAAGTGCCTGGATTTGAGTCACTCTGTTGCCAACAAAGGTTTGTAATGTATTAGGAGGAGTATGAATCCAACTTAGAGCTACAGTTAGGTCGCTCCACAGAAAACATGAGTTGACAGTGACTGTAAGAGTGGAACGCACCTTTTCCACTAACTTCGCTAGAAGGAGTGCGGCACAAAGTTCCAATCTTGGAATTGTAACAACCTTGAGTGGTGCCACCTTACTCTTACCACAAACTAAATGCACACTTATCATACCACAATTATCTACACTCCTTATAAAAATACAAGCCCCATAGCCTTCAGTACTAGCATCTGAGAAGCCATGGATTTGAATCTCAATACAATGGGTACCCAATATATGCCTGGGAACCTTCAATTCATTTAACACTAATAACTCAGATTTAAATTTGTTCTACTTAGAGGCCAACTCCAAAGGCAAAGCATCATCCCAACCTAACTTTAGCAACCACAATCTCTGCATTATAATTTTTGCGATTATAAGACATGGACTAACAAGTCCAAGAGGATCAAACAGTTTTGCAATCACAGAAAGTACTGTTCTCTTGGTTACATGGTTTGATACATCACTGACATCAATTTGATACATTAAAAAATCTTGTTCACATGACCAATACAATCCAAGAGTTTTTGTTTGACCTCTTTCACCAAATAACACTGTAGGTGTAGATGAGCTTGTCTTCACATGATCTAAGATCTCTTGACTATTAGAAGCCCACTTTTGAAGATCAAAACCTGCAGATTTTAAAATAGATGTTACCTCATTGCACAAATTTATGCCTTCTTTTACACTCTCAACACCTGTTAACATGTCATCCACGTAAAAATCCTTTTCGATGACTTTAGATGCCCTTGGAAAAGATTCTGAATTCTTAATAGCAAGTTGCTTCAAACACCGTACAGCTAAAAAGGGAGCGGAAGATGTTCCATAAGAGACTGTTTTTAATTCAAAAGTTTTCAATTCCTCTGATGGTTCACCTCTCCAAAGTATACGCTGAAGACACCTCTGATCCTTATGAATCAAAATCTGGCGGTACATCTTGACCACATCTGCTCCAATCACCACCTTATATTGCCGAAATCTCAAATTGACAACAAATCGTCCTGAATAACAGGGCCCACGCATTGAATGTCATTTAAGGACACCCCAGTATCGGATGGAGCTGAACCATCAAACACTACTCTTAGTTTGGTGGTTTGACTCTTCTCATTTAAGACTCCGTGATGAGGAAAATAGTAAGCAACTTTGGATTCGTCTGGCTTTGCACATTCGGTCATATGAGACAAAGAGTGATATTCACTAATAAACTCAACATATTTTGACTTAAATACAGAATTTTTATTAAGCTTAGATTCCAGAGAATGAAACCTTTTAATAGCATTTTGTTTTGAATCTCCAAGGCACTCAGGCGATTTTTTAAAAGGAATATGTACAACAAATCTGCCTTCCTCATTACGAGTTGTAGTTTGACTAAAGATTTCCTCACATAATTTTTCTTCTTCAGAAAGAAGGGGTTTTGAACTTAAACCCTCTTCAATCTCCCAAAACTTGCAAATCTGCTCTTGAAGGTCCAAGTTGGTTGTCAAATTACACTGATACCTTGGCACAGAGAGATTAGATTGAAATTCACCCCCTACAATCCAACCTAGTTGGGTTTTCTGCAATGTTGGCATGTTTTTACGTAAATGTACTTGGCCTATGCATAATAGATTCAGATAAACACTCGCACCGATTAGAAGATCAATTTCACCTGGCCTGTTGAACTCTGGATCTGCTAGACATAAATTTATTGGTATATTCCAAGAAGATGTATTAATCTTACAAGGAGGATGTGTACCACTGATTTTAGGAATTATAATACAAGGAAGACTCATCGAATATCGATTAATACAAGATTGGATAGTTATTTGACATCTATGTTTTACCTGCGACACCTTTTGACCAACTCCTGTTATGACAGATGACAACTCAATTTGTTCAAGACCTAGTCTCTCACAACACCCTTGTGTGATCAAATGAGTCTGGCTACCACTATCCAGTAAAGCTCTGCACACTTGAGGAACTCCGGATGAGTCAATAACCTTTACTAAAGCTGTTTGCAACAAGACATTTGAATAAAAATTACTTACACCACTAGATAGACTAACAGCCATATCAGTGCCCTCATTCTGCTCTGGCTCATTATTTTTAACTTGTGTTTCTTGTTGAAGTCTATTAAAATGTAATAGAGTGTGATGTTTTAGCTTGCACCTCTTGCAGGAATAATTAGATTTACAAAATCTACTGCCATGCCCCTCTTTTAGACTGTTGAAACACAATTTCAAACCTTGCACCCTTTCTACTCTCGCACTGCCAGTTTAATAAATTCAGGGCAATTATGAATTGAATGCGACTTCTTACAAAAGGCACAAATACTATTTTGTGTTGACACTGTATGAGAGTTATAAGAATTATTATTAGCTCGATTACCCTTATTCCCCCCTTTACCATTACCACTTTTCTCTAACCCCACATGTTTTCTACGCTTAGAAATTTCCAAATTTTTTCAAAAGATCAGCTTTTCGCTTTAAAAACTCTAAAAACTCACTCAAAGAAGGAAACTCAGAATTTTGACCCAATACCTCTGTATCAGTTACCTGACGTAATGATTTTAAATCGGAACAAATTACTTTTCTTTCTTCCCACTCACGCTCTGTCTTTTTGTCCAATTTAGAACTAAGAATAAAAATTAAAAGCGTATCCCAAAACTCTGTGGGTTGGTTCAAGGTTTTCAAACTTTGAATGTGTTTTGATACTGCATCAACAATTTTTTGTAACTTAAAACAAGACTCAGAACATAAATTAGGTATATTAAGCAAAGACTTTATGTGATTTTGCACTAAAATACTTTTATTATTGTACCTATTGCACAACATATCTTATGCTATCTGATAATTACTTTCAGTAGTCTCAACTCCACGAAACACCTGAGCCGCCCCACCCTCTAGGGATGCTCGAAGTTAGTGAAATTTTTGCACATTATTTAATGACTCATTCGAATTAATTAATGACTCAAACAGATCTCGAAACTCAAGCCAATTTTTATAATCACCTGAAAATTTATTAAGATTTATTGCTGGAAGTTTCAAACCCATTGAATGCATTTGTGCACTCTGCACATAAGTACCTCGAGAACTTGAAGGGTTTTGCACACTCTCATTTACTGAACTATTACTTTCCCCAGAATTAACAGCACTATAGTATTCATCTAAAATCTTTTTTCCCTGTGCATTTAACTTATAATAATTGTCTTTAAATGATGTACGCTCCTGCAGTTGCTCCTCAGTAGACTCTGACAACATCTCAATTTCACTCTGTACATCATCAAATTGATAGAGTAAATCGGAGAATTTATTTAACCTATTTTCTAGCTCTAAAATAACATGCTTATCAGTATTTTCAGGTTCTACACTTGAAATGCATTGTTTTACGGTCTCAAAATAATTTTTAAATATTGTTTGCTTACTTTTAATAATACCTCTTTTTTTTGTCAACGCTTTAGGTTCCTCCGCCATCTTGAAAATATGAGGAAACAAAATAAATATTTTTTATTTTATTTTATTTATTTGAAAACACCAGAAATTAAACAGAAGCTAACAGTTTACTCAATAAAGGAAAGGAAACATTGGAAAGGACTTACTCTGGCTTCCCTGATGTTTGCTCCTGGACTATAAGAATTCTTCACTTTCACACTTTAATGGCTGCTGTTGAACACCGCTCGTCGAAGTCGATTGAAGACTTACACAGAAATTTCGGCTCAATAAGGTTTTCACAAATACTACATCTTGTAGCTTTCTCAATTACCCATAGGTTAAGGTATATTACGGTGAGAAGGACCATGTTTAGAATACTCAGACTCAAAAAAAAAACTCGGGAATCTCCAAAACACGTTTGTTTAATTTCTCAAGACACACAGCTCCCTCCCCACATCATGGCCGCCTGTGGACTATCATACCACACGGTAAAATAAATATTAGCCATCTAGCGGCCATATGTGATTAAGGTCATATGTGAACCCCAAATAGGTTATTTCTTTTGAAGGTACTAATTGACTTTTTTCTTTGTTAATGATGAAACCAAGTCTAGTTAAAACATTAATTGTGAGCTTGGTATTAATTTGACATTCAATGTTATTTTTATATATAATTAAAATATCATCTAAATATATAATTAATAAAACATTTTGAAGGCGTAGAAATGTTGCTACTTGTTTCATAGTTTTAGTAAAACTATAAGGAGCAATATTAAGCCCAAACGGAAGGCAATTAAACTCATATCTTTGACCCTGCAATATAAATCTCAAATATTTTTTATATTTTTTATAAATAGGTAACAGGAAATAAGCGTCCTTTAAGTCTATTTTTGTTACGTAACAATTTTTCGTGAGGAGTTTTTGAACTGTTCTTGAGTCTTCGAGTTTAAAATGTGGAGCCAAAATATAATTATTTAACATTTTTAAATTTAAAATAAACCTCTTTTTTCCATTGGGCTTCGCGGCAAGAAAAAACGGCGATAGAAATTCGCCTTTAGTATAAGAGCATTTTGAAATTACACTAATTTCTAATAGCTCACTTAATGATTTTTTAAAAAGATCTAAGTCTTTTTCAGAGTATTCTCTTGAAGCAAAAAACTTTTGGCGGGGTTCTTTTTTTTTTTTTTTTTTTATGGTAAACACAAGCACAAGAGGAAAGTCCTATGTCACTCTTGGAGTGGTGCTTGCGCGAAGATATTTGTGGGCATTTATCTTGAATCGCTGCAGGTTGTATGCGTCGGGAAATATGTGAGGTGGAAGCCCGTTCCACAAAGAAGATGTTCTCCAGATGAATGAGTCCCGATACAGCGAGGTCCTTGGGGTAGTCAGGTGGACTCGATGTTGATGAGCCGCAACTGCTAGGCGCGTCCTTCTTGCCGGAACAGCCCTGGGTGGGATTGGGCCTGCCAGCTCAGAAGAGCACTTACCGTGATAATAACGGTAGAATAAACAGAGATCAGCCACCTTTCTCCTGTGCTCCAGACTATCCAGACTCTTTGTCAGTTCTGGTTTGTCGATAAGACGAATAGCTCTCTTCTGTATAGAATCTAGCAGCTTTAAACTATGCTTGGGTGCAGAGCTCCAGACATGCGAGCAATACTCGAGGGAAGGGCGTATTTGAGCCTCATAAAGAGTCAGCAGCTGTTCTGGTGTATACAGTTTTTTCGTTTTGAAAAGCACCGCCCTGGCGACCTCGGCAACGTGGTCATGCCAGGACACACTGTTGGTGACTTCGACTCCTAGAAGATGTAAAGATGATTTCATTGGCAATGTTTTCCCTACCATAACCAGCTCCGGGCCACCAAGGTTAGTCTTCATCGTAAATACTGCAGCCTGCGTTTTTTTAGCGTTAAAATTGACCAGATTGTTATCGCCCCACTCCAAGATTGCTCTAATATCGTTGTTGGTTGAAGCTACTTGTTGCTGCCTAAGATTCTGAGAAGTTGCGGCTGTCGTTGGTTTGGCGGACTTAAATGTGGAAATAAGTGTGCTATCGTCCGCAAAGCTGTAGATTGGATTGACAGTGGTTCCTAGCAAATCGTTGATATATACCAAGAAAAGGGTGGGGGATAGAATGCATCCTTGAGGGACTCCAGCGTTAATGTTAAATTTGTCGAAGAGGTATCCATCGACGGCTACTTGGATTGTTCGTTGTTCAAGAAAACTTTTGATCCAATTCAATAATGAGTTTTGTATGCCGATTGAGGAGAGCTTGGTTAGTAGTCCCTCATGCCACACTCGGTCAAATGCCTTGGAAATGTCAAGAGCGACTGAGCGGGACTCGCCGTGCTTCTCCATGGCCTCCGTCCACATGTGTGTGACGTAAGCCAGAAGATCGCCGGTGGATCTAAGCTTTCGGCGATTAAATGGCAATTTAATACCCTGAATCCATTGTAGGACAATTTTATCACTAGTTAATTCTTGCCACGTAAGAATATAACGTGATAAATAAGCTGCATATTTTGTATTTACCGGTGCTAATGTTTCCTGGATTGTTCCCGATTCCCTGATTGTTTCTTTGGCTTGTAAATGGTCCTGTCCATTTTCATTCTGACGTTCCTCTCCCCTCGCCGATAGTTTAAATAACGTGGAGAAGAGGTGTTCGTAGGAGGGTGCTTAGATGAAGATGTACTCGGTACCGCTGGTCCTGGTCGGCCAAAATTGGTAAACTTATTTTTCAATTCGTCGCTGGTCTTTTTTAAATTTTGTTTGTTCTTCACTGCTTCCCCAAACTTTTCACCAAACAAATAAGTGTCTAATTGGCTAGATGACGCCACTTTTCGAGACTCCATATTTAAAGAAGGCATAATATTCTGTCTACGGAGCATTGATAAAGCATTATGTACGTTAGAGAATAGTAATGCAGCATCAGCTAAGCCTGACAATTGAGGCGTGGATTGATTTTCTTTTATAAAGTCGTTCATAACTTCCCCTAGCGCCGTCAACCCCTGACCTATTTGATGTTGTAACGATTTTAAAAAATAATCTTTTTTGTTAACGGACTCATTTAAGCAGTCTAAAATCTCCTCATTCACTTTAGGAAGATTGAGTGCTTGACAATTCTTAGGTATTGGATGCTTATCTAATATTTTCTGCCTTTCTTCTTTCTTAACACCTTTTTTGAGATAAAATTCCCACCTTGATATAATCTCATCATGTAGATCTTGGCCCTGAACCTGAATGTCAGACGGTTTCGCCCCTAACGCCACTGAAAAATCAGTGGTTGATGGCGTTGACGGTGTTACCTCCAAGGTAGGAGGAGGAATAATGTTAGGTTGAGGTGTAGGCGGACGAGAGGGGAGATCTACTTGATTATCAGTTAATTCAATTGGCATGTCTTCCAGTCCTGAATGTACTGGCGACTGGTGATCACTCTCATCTTCAGACGAAGAAGACTCTAAAACAATAGAGATGTCTTCTTAATGAAAATTGTATGGTCCACGACCAATTTTAAAACACATTTGAACCCACGGTTCTATAAATTCAACAATTCGAACCCACGGTTCTATAATTTTCAGTCTACCCACGGTAGACTAAATTAAATTCTGTAGGCGTTAACCTGGATTGAGGATCTGGGTACACGAAAAACACGGACTTCAACTTGATGTTACAGCATTTATTAGCCATTAGTAGAACGTACAACATAATTTAATTCTAGTGGAACTTTATAAATACGAGGAAGCCATGGAAAAATAAAATACGCGGAAATCTCGATGCGGCGACCCGTGCGCATAGCTCTCGACTCGGTTTTTTTTAACTCGACTGACTAGAGAGAGAGACGCGAGGCGAGCGGTTCGCAGTGGTGGGGTCGACGGAACGGAATGGTGCTTGAAGCCGACTGGCGCGCATGCGATTCCATGTCAAGGCCGCCACACACTACCACATCGGGGAATGTCTGTTATGCAGATGGGTGTTATAATCTCCCCCTTTGCACCACATTATCATGCCGATTGTGGGGCAAGAATGTCTAGTTAGAGGTAGGTGTCTTCCTGGGTCGTCCTCTTTTACGGATGGGCCGAATAGGCGCAGGAGGGGCTCCTTCAGGGTCTGCACGATACGGCGTCAGAGCAGATACGTGATACTTTCCGACTGGTACATCTGGATTACTAATGGAAACAATTTCGTAGGTTGTAGGAGTCACAACACGAAGAATACGGTAAGGTCCATCACGACGCGGAACAAATTTAGAGGTACACATTTTACTTGCATTGTCAACTAGAACTTGATCACCCACATTAAAAACGATATCACGAAGGTTAGAGTTCTTATAAGAAGTTCGACGGTCTTGGGTTAGTTCATGCTTATCTCGCGCGGCGTGTAACGTATCACTTAGTGTAAGCAAGTAAGGCGTGATTTGCGGCACAAAGTTTTCAGTCTGCACTATAGCGCGAAAGTCTCGATTTGCATCGTCAGGAGTGCGTAACTCGCGACCGAATGTTAGATACGCCGGGGTAAAACCGGTGGATGCACACTTGGCAGAGTTCATTGCAAAACGTATAGCGGAAAGTTTATCTGACCAAACGGTGTGATCATCTTTCGTTAGAATCGCTAGTTGTGTTTTCATATCACGATTCTTACGCTCGACAGGGTTTGATGCGGGGTGATACACGGGGATAAGCGATTGCTTGAAACCGAAGCATTCTGCGACACTTTGCATTACAGATCCGACGAATTGCACACCATTGTCACTTATTACCCGTCGAGGCAATCCATACCTGAGTATAACCCCGTCGATTAAACATTTGACACACGCGGCAGCGGTTGCTATTTTTAGCGGAAAAAGTTCTACCCAGCGACTCGCTACATCTTCAACTATGAATACCCAGCAGTAACCATCTGTGGTCTCCGGTAGTGGTCCAAATAAATCGATGCTAAGTACTTCAAAGCGTTGGGATTGTATAGGAGTCTGTAGTAGACCTGCAGGTTTTAAATTGGTAGGTTTAAACTTCTGGCAGTCTGTACACTTTTGTAAGTAGTCAGTTATGGTCTTATGCATACCAGGCCAAAAATATCTCTTTGCGATGCGCTGGTATGTGCGTTCGGCACCACAATGACCTGCCCTCTCAGCATCATGATATTGCTTTAGGATATATGGAACACGAGCACTAGCTACTACAAGTTGTGGCTCTTCTTCGTCAATGTCTGGAGTGTAGCGATACAGGATTCCATGAGACATCACATATCCTCCCTCTACCCACTTTTTATAGTCAACAGAAGTCTCGTTAGGGTCTTCAAGGCACTTGATAATTTTCTCGACATCAGGATCAGCTAACTGCTCTTGTCTAGTATCGGCAGTACTGAGTGTAGGAAAATCAGCAACAATATATGCCTTATTTCTACTGATTCCTCAGTTTCTTCACGTGGTGGCCGCGAAAGGTTATTGGCAACCACATTTTTCTTGCCAGTTATATATTCGATACGTAGATCATAGGGCATTAATTCTAGAGCCCATCTAGCGAGGCGTCCGGTTGGGGATTTGATAGACATAAGCCATTTGAAAGGCTGGTGGTCGCTTTGAACAACAGTGATGGTAGCATCCTCCAGGTATCCTCGAAACTTCTTTACAGCCCACACAACAGCAAGGGCTTCACGTTCTGTAGTGCTGTAATTTTGCTCTGCAGAAGTTAAAAGCCTAGATGCATATTCCACTGGTCGTTCGTCTTCCTTCTCCCCCTGGAGTAAACATGCACAAATTGCATAACCACTGGCATCCGTGCGTAATATATAGGGTAGTCTACTGTCAGCTTGCCTTAAAATTGGTGGTGAACACAGTAGAGCTTTCAGTGCTTCGAAAGCTTCTTGTTGCTTATGGCCCCAGGTCCATTTAGCGTTTTTCTTCGTCAGGTTGCTTAGAGGTTTTGATATCTCAGCAAAATTTTCTATAAAGCGCCTGTACCATGAGCAAGTTTGCAAGAAACTTAAAAGTTGTTTAACATTATTTGGAGGCGACATTTTAAGAATTGCTGCTACCTTTTCTTTATTGGGCAAAATTCCCTTGAGGGTAATGATATGACCTAGATAGTGCACTGTTTCAGATACAAATGAGCATTTTCCTCGGTTTAGGGTGAGTTTATATAGAATCAGCCTTTCGAATACTTTTCTTAGGTCACTCATATGTTCATTAAAATTAGACGAAATAACTGTTAGGTCATCAAGATATGCAAGTATAAAGACATCTTGCAGTCCTGATCTGAAGCGGTCAATCAGACGCTGGAAGGTAGATGGCGCATTACGTAGACCAAAAGGCATGCGTGTAAAGCGAAATGATCCAAAAGGTGTAACAAAAGCTGTTTTGTCTCTGTCACTTTCTTTGACGCTAACCAAATGATAACCACTCCTAAGGTCAAGAGTTGTCATACATCCTGTCTCGGCGTGTAGGAGGTCATCAATTCTTGGAATGGGATATCGGTCTGCACGTGTGACTGCATTCAAGGCTCTGTAGTCAACGGTGAGACGAACTGTATTATTTTTCTTTGGCACAAGTACCACTGGAGCAGCGTAGGGTGACTCACACTTTTCAATCCACTCGCTAATAGTTTGTCCAATTCTTCTCGAAGTTGTACTTTCTTGGTCTCTGACATGCGATAAGGAGGTGATACTATCGGAGATTTATCTAGGAGCACGATGGAGTGTTCTGCGTAAGGTGTAGGCTCATCGTTTGGCTCAAAAACCTTACTAAATTCATGCAAAAAGGCGTTAAGTCTGCTTTTTTGTTCTTCCTTAAGAACCAGAGCCTCATCGTCTCGTAGTTTGATATTTTCGAATCTTACATTATTCACAGTATAAGCAGGATCCAAGTTAGTGTCAAATACAAAGGAAAGTTGGGGATTGTCACCAAAATAGTACTGATTACTAGGTAAGTTTAAAACTATGTTTGCTTGTTGTATAAAATCACATCCAAGTAAAGTTCGACTATTTTCATGATCCGGGACAGAAATAAAACGTGTACGAATAGTTTTATCCTGTAACTTAACGTCAACTTCGAAAATATATACATTTACACGACGTTTTAGGCCATCAGCTAATGTCATTAACATAATATCCTCGGTATAGGGTACATTATCTTGCAATAATAGTTTAGCAAGAGAAGATCCGGCAACGATGCTTTTGGCTCCGGTGTCTATAAAAGCAAAACCATTAAAACCACAAATCCCAATCGAAACTAGTGGCCTAACCATGTCTAAATTTTCATCAAAAGTATTATATATGAAATCTGCAGCATATACGTCAGCTGTTTTATATTTACATTTAGGGCAGTTGCTCTTAATATAGCCAGGTGTACCACAACCATAGCATGTTATACTAGAGGATGCAAAATTACTAGTACTAGCAGGCTCTTTTTTATCAATAGGCTCCATTTTAACTGTGGGAACAGCAGTAGTAGGTTTATTTCTACTGTTTGCTAATTTACGACACTCTTCGATTGCATGTCCGGTATATTTGCAATACGTACACCTAAGTTTTTTCTGAGAAGAAAATTTTTATTCGCTAACAACTGAGCTTACTTTATTTTCCGGGGTATTCTCGAATGTTTCTTCAATAAGTAGCGCCTGAGTGAGCAGTTCACCAAAAGTTTTTACTTTATCGCGAGAAACTTTTTCCCGAATTTTGCGATTTAAAAGTTCATACACCATGTCAAGTTGTATTTCCTCTGTCAACATACCGTCAGGCAGTTGCGCTAAAATTGACCTAGCCTTACAGATAAAAACGTCAGTTTTAGTCTTGTTGTCTTGTTCACTACAAAATAATTCGCGATACACACGATGAGGAGGTTTAATCGGACCAAAAGTCGAACGTAGTAAGTTAATAGCTAAGTTCCAGTCAGTTAAAGTTGCTTTAACCCCTCGATACCACGTCGCAGCAAACCCATCAAGTAACATAGGTAACCCCATGAGGGCGTTCTCATCAGAAACACCTGTACAGTTTTTGTATACCGTAATAGCATCAATAAACGCATTCACGTCAGTCCCTGGACTACCATTAAAGCGCGAACTACATTTTGCAAAGTTGCCGCTTTGTACATTTACTACAGGAACATCGCGCGCAGCATTAACCGTAGCTAAGCGAGCTAAAAGTTCTTGAAATTGTTCTTGTGATAGCGTAACCGGAGATGGAGAAGACATCTTATCTTTTGATCTAAGATTGTATGAATGGTTCACTTCCAGCTTGCAGCAGAGAACAAGTAAAAATATCAAAAAGAAAACTTACAGTTTGTAACAGTATAGCTTACTGTTAAATTCCATAGAATCAAACACTTGTCACTGATAATCCTGATATAAATTATTCCCAATAGTATTTCCTACAGAATGTACCGATGGATGTACTTCATGCGAGATTATAATCTGAAACGGACTATATACGCACTAGCCTCGTTACAGGGAAAACGCGAAACCCGATGCGCAAGAATATTCGCAAGTCACCTGAGTTATTGTAGCACAGCAAAACGTTCAATGTTTTGAAACGACACAGGGGCAGTTCGAGTAATTTTCGGCGATAACTCACACGTAAAAATATCGAAAAAAACCGTTCAGATGCTGTAGGTGGCGATAGCACAAAGTCCTACACTTCTTAAAACCGGCGAAATACCCGTGAAAAACTGCGAAACACCAAGTTTTGACCTATTCCGTGGCCACAAGTTGGGCGTCAATTGTAGGCGTTAACCTGGATTTAGGATCTGGGTACACGAAAAACACGGACTTCAACTTGATGTTACAGCATTTATTAGCCATTAGTAGAACGTACAACATAATTTAATTCTAGTGGAACTTTATAAATACGAGGAAGCCATGGAAAAATAAAATACGCGGAAATCTCGATGCGGCGACCCGTGCGCATAGCTCTCGACTCGGTTTTTTTAACTCGACTGACTAGAGAGAGAGAAGCGAGGCGAGCGGTTCGCAGTGGTGGGATCGACGGAACGGAACGGTGCTTGAAGCCGACTGGCGCGCATGCGATTCCATGTCAAGGCCGCCACACACTACCACATCGGGGAATGTCTGTTATGCAGATGGGTGTTATAATTCTTAATTATATAGTACAACTATATAACATAAAAAGCCTTAGAGAAAGAGCCGATGATTTAAATACCATCAATATAGGCCCTCGGCCTTAAAAAAGTTATACATCTCTAAAAAAAAAAACAATCAGTTTGTTCATAACTTACCCGAGGTTGACGAAAAGCTTTGAAATTTTTCCTTAAATATTTCCAACTCTTGTAGGAATTTGCTAATTTTTTGCCTTTTACTCCTAATTTTTGCTGGTGAGGCACTACTATTCGACATTATTTGTTAGATTCACAAACAGTAAAAACAATTTATTTCACTCCCGTAGATACGGTACGACACAATTTTATTTTCTCGCTAACTCGACGGATACGCAAAACAGAATGACGATGTGTGAGTCTGGCCGGAATGGCGATAAAAAATTGTTTTGCTTTGTACGCGTATCGATGGATAGGGTAAACCAGAAACTACAACGTAATCATATCGGAAGACAAGCGAAGGAAAATTGATCGAACTAAAGATTCTTACTGAAAATCATACAATAAATCAATTTTTGATAAAAGGTAAGAGCAGTAAACAAAACACGATAATAATTTATACTGCATTTATCCAAATATCAAAACATTTATTTATTAACATTTTATTCATTTTTTTTATCTGTTTTATTATGCAACTTTTATATAGGTGATATCAACTCTTTTTAATGAGTCCTACAGGCAATTAACATAAATGACTTAGCTTTGAAAATATCCTGTATATACATACATGAGTACATCTATTCCTTCTATTATTTTTACAGCTAGCCTCTTGTACGTAATGGCCCTTAATTTGGAATATCTATGTTTTATCCCGGAAATATTTGATAATTTCATATAACTTAAAATAGATGCGATTTATTTGGTAATCGTTTTTAATAGTTTTCCTTCCTCCCATTCTTGAAACTCCATGGCATACATATTATCATTTATTTATATAAATATTAAGTTATATTTTTTTAACGAATATGTAAGGAAAGTCTTTATTAAGACACTATTTCTTTCTATCTATTAATATAGAGTTCTGAAGAGGATCTTGAGAAATTAACCAATTAACCCGCAAAACAGCTTTTCTAATTCACAATCTCTAGTCACTAGAATTAATAATCAACTTTTAGATTTCTATTCCGAAGAAACTGTTAACAACCAGGGGTTAGAGTGCCTAAGATTTCTCAACGAGGTTATATCTGATTTTGACGCCGTAAGTATCCACGTATAAACTATAACCAGAAATAACCAAAATATCCATATCCTCAGCTACTCGAGCTTCCTCAGTATCAAGACATAATAAAAATAAAGACAATCAGCTCGACGTATATGGCAGCCAGTGGCCTAAACCCAAGCAGACAAATAAAGGTAAGAAAAATACAAAAATAAAGAACCACAATGCACCATTTTCATTCTTCTTATTATACTTTAGCCTGACGATCCGGTCATAGTTCGCTGGGCTCACTTAGCTCTATTGGTGGAATTTGCCCTGGACCTTAAAAAAGCCCTTCAGAGCATCAACGAACAATCATTCAATCATTTTGTCCTAAAGCTGGGCATCAATCATGGCCCCATTACCGCTGGGGTCATTGGTGCTAGGAAACCCCACTATGATATTTGGGGTAACACTGTTAACGTCGCTTCCAGAATGGAGAGTACTGGAAAAGCTGGATGTATACAGGTTGGTTCTGTCGAAACTCTATCGATGGATTATTATAGGAGAACTGTGACTAGGATATTGAAAATTTGGTAACATGGCAGGGCGTCATTCATTTGTTTTTTAAGTAAGAAAAGAGTTCTGCTAATCTTATAAGCCTAGGGTCTTTAAAGCAGACTTATATGAGCATTAAAGATCAACATAGGTCTCCAGGTCACTAACATAAGTACAAATTGGAAATGTGTTATCATTTATTACGCAACCATAGCAAATATCATCTTTTAGTAAAGAAATTGTCCTCTGATTAAGCTGAAGTCTGTTAACTTCACACTATTTACAAACCCTCTCAAAATCAATCTGCAACTGCATCAAGTCATGACAATTCTTAACAGCGCAAAAAACCTTCATCAATAAGATAAGAGAAGATAAGAAAAGAATATACTTTATCAATCAATCAATCGATTAATGCTTTATTATCATCAAAATTTAAAATTTTGTCGACAAAGCTATTATTTAAATAAATCATACAAACAAAATATACACAAAGACAAAACAAAAAATACAAATATATAAAAATAAAAAATACAACAAAACATACAAAAAACTTAACAAATTTAAAAATTGTTTGAGGTCACAATTCCTTAAAATCTATAAAATATATAAACATTCACTTGTATACAAAGTCGGCAAAAAAAACAGTTGTTTACAAAAACATTATTAGCAAACTACTAATTTGCTTACATAATATACGAATATTTAGTGTTACGAAATACAAAGTTTTCTATCAACAAAAGTAGGCTAATGACTAAATCGTAGCAAATAAACTATTTGCAATTATACCCCAACTAAACTAAATTAAAACATTAAAATGTAGAAGTTGGATGAGTACAATTAGATACAAAACATTTAAAAGATTGAGGGCAGATTAAAATTTGGTAGAGTACAATAACACTTTTTAAATTAAAAAAGAAAAAACAAATGGACACAAGTATAACATATGCTTAAAATACAATTGCTAGGCTCTCAATTCGATGGGTATTATATCGTCGCCCTAAAGTGTAAACCTGCCAAGTCACATTTTACCTATTTTACAGGAGAGTCAAAAAACCGCCTAAATCAACTATATTTTACCTAAATTATTGTATGTTTGCCTTGTTATTGGTTTTTATTAAATAAATGATAATATAATAGAAACAATCTAAAACTGTGTATAACAAACTGTTTTAAGTCAATAAATAAAAATAGGCAGGTTTGCATTTTGTAAACTCAAATTTTGGCTGGACTTGGCAAGTTATCCTCATAATAATAATTAATACCTTAATATTAAATAAAACCAAAATACTAGTATGAACATTGTCCTACAAACTCTAAGGTTTTCTTCTCCTACTCTTAAAAAATATTGAAGGGTTTGTCCCCTTTTACTTTCATTTTCTTTTTGTCGGTTTCTGTGTCTTTTAGGTGGCATAGAAAAGACAAGAGTATTTACATAAACTCTTTTTCCGCCCAAGTCATTTTCCAAAAGTTGTTAAAAATAATTTGCCTTTGACCTTCATTTACTGCAAAGCATTTTAACATTCCTTTAGGGTTTAGTTTACATGTGCACCTTTCCTTCATTGTACGAAGTTTTTTTGGATTGTTATAGGTCCATTTTCCATTTATTTTTGTTTCGTCCCAAGTAACTTTGACCCCTTTGTCTTAACTTTCTATTTTTTTCACCAAACCACGTTCATTCTTGTACTTGAAAGCGCTTTTTACACTTTTTACTTTTTGTCGGATAACTATAAGATGAGCCCGAGTCGGAATCTGAATATGGTACCAACCTGCTAGCTTCGTCAACGGAAATATCAGAAATTGTAGATTCTATATTGGATTGTTTTTTAATATGATTAATTCCTGATTTAGAAGCACGAGGAGCTTCATTTAAGTTGTCCAGTAAAGGAATTTCATTCAGTTCAATAACTTCTTCACAATTATCTAATTTTTGCCCATTTTGGGCTATTTGGAAGTTTTCAAACGGTTGATTTTCTTTTATGGGAGAGTCTAATATATCCATTGGTAACTCCAACGACAGGGGAATTAAGTCTACACCACTGCTTTCCCCAAAAGAATACTCCCAAGTATTATGTTCAGAGTCTTCTAGCTCTGGGTCTTCGGTTTCATTTGCTGTTTGATCGATGGCCATATCAAGGATTCATTTGGAATATTATTATTTTGTTTACTTTTGTTATTCTGTTTTTTGCGCGGTAGGAAGTGGATAAAACTTAGAGACCATCAGGCCACATTTTTTTCTTATTATATGTTTGCATATTACCATATAGTCGACTGTTTTTTTTGTGCAGTTTTTTGTGGAATGACATGGAATTTGGAGGGATGGGCCAGTAGGGCGGTTTGGCACGGGTTGGAGTGGCGAAGGGTTGACGTATACAATGGGGGATAGTTTTGAAATCCTGCACGATCGGCAATCTGAGGCCAAATTCAGTGTTGCTCATTTAAATTTTCGCTCCATAAAAACCGGTTTCGATGAATTTCTAAATTATGCCAGTGAATATGACTTTGATATTTTGGGAGTTACAGAGACTTGGCTTACACCAGATGATGATAGCTTGATTTGGTAATTATGCAAAGAAAGTCATTAAGTTCTCTTTACTAACATTTCCCCATATAACTGATAAGTTTGAGTATTTAAGTATAAGGTTTATTGCAAATAAAAGAAATATTTTATTAGTAAATATGTATAAATAAATAAATAATAAATAAAAAGGCCCTTATTTTATACTCGGTGAAGGGCAGCATGCTGTTAACTTAACCGAGTACACATAAATATTACAATAATATTATTACTATCACAAAAACACATAATTATTAAGTAGTTACTAATAGAAAATATTAAAATATACAGAAGACAAAAAAAAAAAATAAACTATAACTTACAAAGAAAAATACAAATTTTACAGCTTAACGACTACTTGACATCATAATACTATATATATGCATGACCGATTTAACAATACAAATACTTTGTTGTTTTTAAAGGATTGGAAAGACTTATCAGTACAGTGACTAATAATATATTTATTTATTAGCTTTGAAGCACAGAAAGAAAATGATCTTTGAAAAATCGCAGTGCTATGTCGGGGGATATCAAATTTTAAAACCGTGCGTGTTGTTCGATTATGTCTGGTAGTTCCTGTTTTAAGTTTATTTCGTAAGTAGGAGGGACTATTGTTTTTTAAAAGTTTGAATAGGAAACTGCAGTAATGAAGTTTTTCTCTATTTTGCACATTAAGCCACTTCAATTCTTTTAGCTTGCAAGTTACATGATCCCTTCCTCTCAACCCATAAACAAAGCGAATGCAAGAGTTCTGTATTTTTTGCAGTTTGTACCTACTAGAAGCATCAAGACATGGTCCATAAACAAAATTAGAGTAATTACAATGTGATAAAATTAGAGCTTCACAAAGCTGCCTTTTTAGTGTAATACTTAATAGATCCTTACTTTTATACAAATTTCTCAGGGACATATATGCTCTTTGAACTACTTTAGATGCTTGTGTTTTAAACCTCAAATTTGTATCAAAAGTTACACCTAAGTTTTTGTGTTCTTTTAAATTCAGAATTTTTTCACTATCTATCACAAGATCACAGTTCATACGAGACCATGATGCCAAGGGGCCAATGTAAATTACAGCCGATTTTTTTGGGTTTAATTTTAAACCATTTTTTTTGAATAATGTTGAATTGTATCTAAGCACTGACCCAATGATTGCATAGATTCATCAACGTTATTCTTAGTAAACTGTTTATAAATTTGTGTATCATCACAGTATTGAGCCATACGACAGTCGCGAATTTTATTTTTTAGGTCATTTATATAAAGTATAAACAGCAAAGGGCCCAGAATGGATCCCTGGGGAACACCTCTTTTTAAATCGGCTGGCTCAGAGAACGAGTCTTCCACTCTTGTTATCTGGGATCTATTTGTAAGATAATTACTGCAAAAACGCACAGCTTTCGGTAAGAATCCGTAATAGGAGAGCTTCGCTAAAAGTAAGTTATGATGTAGAGTATCGAATGCCTTGCTGAAATCTAACAGAACCAAAGCTGTCGTCTCACCCTTATCCCAAGCATCAATAATATCATCCAAGACTCCAAGAAGGGCTGAAGCAGTATTAAAGCCACGGCGAAACCCCGATTGCGTTTCCGAGAGCAAATTATTTTTCACGATATATTCAATCATCTAGTTGTATATGAGTTTCTCAAAAATCTTGGACAATACAGAACGTAGGCTTATTGGTCGTAAGTCAGAAAAGCCATCCGGGTTAGAGACTTTAGATAGCGGCAACACTATTGCCTTTTTCCACAAAGAGGGAAATTTACCTATCTCGATGCAAGTATTAAAAATATGAGTTAGCACCGGAATGACACGAGGACAGCACATCTTAACCATTTCTAATGATATTTTATCAATGCCACTGGCATTTGATTTTATTTGCGAAATAGCTTCATATACTCCTCCAGTATCCACCAGCTCCAGATCGAACCTTTGAGCCGTGGCTCTTCTACCCAGGTATTCCCGAATGGTCTCCGCTGAAACTGGCGTGGATACCTGACGTACCGACTCAACAAAAAACTGGTTAATTGCTTCCGGATCTTTTAGGCTATCTGGTAGATTTGATGTAGAAGTGCCTTTTGTCTTACTATAGATATTAAGATTGGCCAAACCGTTCCAGAGGGCTTTTTTATTCTTGTCTCTATGCAGAAAATTTATATATCCCCTTTTTTCGTTTCTGACTGCGGTTGTAAACATGTTACGCACATTTTTATAGGATTCCCAATCGCCAGGATGTTTGTTTTTTTTATATTTTGAAAGTAGAGAATTTCTGTATTTTTTCATTTCCTTTAGAGTATCTGTAAACCAAGGTGCTTTCGGCTTTGTTACTCTAACCGTGGTGAAAGGTGCATGCTTATTAAAAAGTTGTGTAAGAATATGTGTAAAACACTGGACCTTATCATCTATTTCCGCAAAACTAAACACCTTACCCCAATTTGCGGCGTTAAGATCAAGATCAAAAGCTGCCCTGTCGAAGCTCTTAAAATTTCTAAACGTAACAAACTTTGGGGATTCATTACTACTTGCTTAAATTTAAATGAGTCCAAGAGAAAATCAAATTGCTCATTAACAGATCTATATTCTAGAAGGTTAATGTTGAGATCACCCATTATTATTGTTTCATCTACCATGGGAAGAATGTTTGAAATCGAGGTGTCTAAATGCTCTAACGCCCTAAGGACATTAAACTGCGGCGGACGATAAAAAACCCCAAATCCTAATTTAAGTTTGTTTATTTGTAAAATAAACCATTGTTGCTCAAAAATTTTTATTTGTTCCACCAATTCCACCTTATGGACCCTTAAACTTGACCTCACGTAAACGCCAACTCCCCCACCTCTAGTTTTCCTGTCCAGTCGCAAAAAGTTATATCCTACTATTTCGATCTCTTTATCTAAAATATTTTCTGAAAGCCAACTTTCTGTTACTCCTAGTATATCTAGGTTTAGAGTAGAAAGGATTAACTTTACTTCAACAACACTAGGTAGCAAAGAACGTATATTAACGTGGCCTACCTTTAAATTGTTAAAACTGTTTTTAGCTATTTAAAAATATAAAAATACACAAACCAAAACACTAAAGAAATAAGCAATTTAGAAAACAAATAAAATAAAAATATAAAAGGAATCCAAAAGTACAATAAATAAAATAATTAGCTAAAAAGTTCCTCTAACATAGCCTCATTTTTTATATGGATTGGCTTATCATTTTCATTTTTCCTTACCAAAGTTCTGCCATCACGATGCCATACATATCGATACCCCAGGCCTTTGAGCTGCTTTCTGCTTTTTTAAAAAGTCTGTAGTTTTCTTTGGTCATCTCCTCATTGATAAAAATGGGTGTATTCTTATTGCCAAGACCTACGGTACTTAGAGTAAGTTTTCCTTTTCTTCCTCTGGATTTTAAGATGCTATGTTTGGTCTCCTTATTTTTTAGGGAGATAATAGTCTTTACTCCTGCTTTGGTATCAATATTTTCAAATACTTCAACTTCTGATTCCGGAACCTCCAAAAAGTCAAAAAGAGTACCCAGTTTGTCCCCTGTATTTTTCTTATCCTCATCGTCATTTATTAGGCCTGCAATGCAGATATTTCTATCTAGCTTCCTAGTTTCCTCGACGTTATATACGTTTAGGCCACCCTCTTCTAGCATGCCTACATTTCTTGAACTTGTTGAAGAAATTTTTACTATATCTGTTCCATGCTATGATAGTATAATTTTTATGGGGGACTTAAATATAGATTTACTTAGATCAACTGCAGCAACTCAAAACTTTAAGTATCTTTTGGAAGTATTCGATCTTCGGCAACTGATTAATAACCCTACTAGAATCAACGATCAGTCTAATACCCTTATTGACGTCATTGTAGCTAGCAGTAACATCGAGTGTCTTAGCTCTCAATCTACCTGTATATCGGAGTCCATATCTGATCATAATCTAGTTCAAGCGATTTTAAACTTACCAAAATCTAAATTATGTAAAAAAGTTGTTAGGTCCAGGGACTACAATAGTATTAACATGACTTCATTTGGGGAAGAGGCCCAGCAGCTACAGTGGCATAATATTTATTATATTTCTGACATTAATCAAAAAGTGTCACTACTTAGCAATAATATTTCCTATTTAATAATTAAATACGCTCCGTTTAAAACAAGACTATATAAGGATAGACCATTTACGCCGTGGATCACGAGTAATATTAAACTTCTAATTAAATTAAGAGACAAAGCTCGGAAAAAATATACTCGACAAAAAACTCTCGTGAATTTGCCATATTACAGGCAATTAAAGAATTATAGTAAACACGCAATTAATCGCGAAAAAATTACTTTTTTCAAGCAAATGTCTATAGAAAAGGGTAAAGAATTTTGGAACAAAGCAAAAAAACTTAATTTTACTAAAAAAAAGATTGACCCTATTCCTGAAAATCTCAATTTACCCGAGTACTTAAATAATTTTTTTTCGAACACCGTGGGCCCTACTAATTTAACGTCATTAGAAAAACTTAACTTTTATAATTCAAATACATTTAGTCACTTTGAGACGGAATTTAATATAAGTCTTATAACTGAAAATAAAACTCTCGATATTATAAATAAAATAGGGTCAAATGCAATAGATGGTGATGGAATTTCCATCAGAGATCTTAAACTATGTCTTCCTTTTTGTCTTAAGCCATTAGTCAATATTTTAAATTCCTGCATTTTAGAAAACCAATTCCCCGATGATTGGAAAAAAGCGATACTCATTCCCGTACCAAAAATACCTTGTCCAACAGATTATAAAGCCATTAGGCCAATAAGTATTCTGCCTGTCATTTCAAAAATCTTAGAACGTCACGTATATAACGAAATAGCTGACTATGTTTATAATTTAAAAATTATTCCTGCTTGCTAGTCAGGATTTCGTAAATCTTATAGTACTATAACAAGTCTTATCAGTATCGTTAATGATATCAGGTTTAAAGAGGATTCAAAGGAAATAACTTGTCTAACTCTTTTAGATCTAAGTAAAGCATTCGATACCATAGATCACCAAATGCTTTTGGCAAAACTGCACTATTATGGGTTTTCGGCAAATGCCATAAATTTTTTTAGCTCTTATCTTAAAGATCGGTTACATTGTGTCCGAACGGTGAATGATGGTGAATTTAAATTTTCAAGGTTTTTGTCATTTAAAAAAGGGGTGCCTCAGGGTTCCATATTAGGCCCCTTACTTTTCTCTTTATATGTTGCTGATATGAATCAGTGCATCGAAAATTCTAAGCTGCACCAATTTGCTGACGACTCCCAAATTTATAATTCTTTTAAAATATCAGACGTTCAGGTGACACAGAATAAAATTAACGCCGACTTAAATCAGATTGCTTTGTTTGCTGAAAACCATAACCTCAAAATAAATGCTTCAAAGTCATGTGCAATGTTTTTTTCACAAAATAAAAGTCATCTTTTAGATTGCATGGAAAATTTTAAAATTAATATTAATGGAACAGCTATACCAACCGTTGCGGAAAAACGTAATCTAGGGGTTATATTCGATTCAAATCTCAGCTTTGCCTCCCACATTAAGAACAAAATTAAAATTGCTTACGGTCGTTTAAAAAGCTTATATCAATACAAAAATCAGTTACCATCAAACACCAAATATTTGCTTTGCAATTCGCTTGTACTGTCTTTGGTGGATTATGCGGACATTGTGTATGGCGACTCACTAACCGTATCTCTGTCAAGGACGGTGCAGAAACTGCAAAATAGTTGTATGCATTTTTCCTTTAATATATCGTATAGAGACCACATTACTCCTTATCTAAATTCACATTTTATATTAAATATGAGAAATAGAAGGAAGTGTCATATGTATAATTTAATTTACAAAATAATTAAATCAGGTCAGCCGCCATATTTAAGAGACTTATTTTTTCACCATGATTATATACACAATATAAGAAATTCAAACTTAATTAGAATTCCATTTCATCGAACATCAGGTTTTAAAAAATCATTCCAGTATGTAGGCATTCAATGTGGAACAAGTTACCGGATTACATTAAAAATAGTTCACCAAAGAAATTTATTGCATATGTTAAAGAAATCCTTCTTAACTCTCACCTAACATAGGCATTTTAACAAATTCACACCACCAAATTTTTATTAAAAATAAAATTTAATTATTTTTATTTAATTGCAACCATATTATTTTTGAGTTCTTACTTTTTAAATCAACACTGGTCTTGTTGATCTTGCAGGCATAAAAATAAAATTTTAAATGGTTCATTTTGGAATATCTATTCATTTTTGCGTCGTGTTGCCCTGGTTTTCCAGCCTCGGCTCGTGTTTTTTGCCGCCCTTCCTCCTCTCTGTCTATTGCACAGATGGTACCTATATTAATGTATATGATATAGTAAATTATTACACTATATTTTTTTTTTGTTTTTAGCTTTTATATGTTTTTAGGGTTTAATGACTTATTTTCTTAATAATTATAATTGGGAAAGTCTTTATTCTTCTTTTAGTTGTAATTAGGTTAGTATGTTTTAACGGTCTGAGCAGCACATGCGCGCTAGCTCGTGTATGTGTTATCGGTTGTTTCTATAATCGAGGTTCAGTCCGCATTACTCTTAGCATTGTGTAAATTCTTGTAATAAAAAAATGTAATTTTCTATGTACCATGTTTAAGTGGTAATAAAAGTCTTTTGAATTTGAATTTGAATTTGGCACGTGACATCTTAAATTAAAAAAAAAACTTGATTCATCACCTATTATAATTTAAAAAGGGTTTACATAAATATATATTTTTTTGGCAAACAATTTATTGCTTATTGTGGTTAACACGCTTTTCTATAAAAGTAAATACCATAACAATAACATATTGCTGTACTAAAATATTATATTTTATTTAATTTGTCTAATTGTAAGAAAATTAATTAATAATATTATTTAATTTTGTAAGTTTTTTGTTAAGTAGAAAAACTGTTTTCTCCTCATGATATTTAAAAAAATATTTATAATTATCAAAAAAACTAAAATACTGCCAAGTCCTATTAAAACAATAAACGATAATTACCACTGAATAAAAAATAATTACTGCATACAATTTGGATAACAATGTTTTAACAACTTACCTCTTGTGTTATTAAATAAAAAAAAAATATTTCAAACGCCCAAAATACTAGAAGTAACTTAAAATAATGCACATTAAACTCAATTGCGACACGTTCTCACAAGATCACCATTGAAAATGCACATGGCTGTGTGGACTTGGCTGTGTTTACAAAGTGGATTTGAGTCGGCGGGAGTTAGCTGTTATTCTCATGGTGCAAAATAAGGATTATTATTACACATTTGTAGTTGGCAGGTTAACTAATCAACGTAGAATATATAGTGCTGCCGGTTTTTCGAAAAAACGCATTTTAGTCAAAAATGGACTTAGCAGGTTTACACTTTAAGGCGACGATATATGTTATTCGCAACGGCCGAAATCGCCCACTGCCCGATTTTTTTGCACATAACTCATTACGGGTATAAAAATTTATCCAAGATGCGATCAGGGACTTCTTTTTCGAGCACTGAGAAGACCTAATTATCCAGAAGGCGTTTTGGGTAAATTACGTCACCCACAATGCGAATGATGGTTTTGTCCGCCGTGGTTTTGCTTTGTGGAGCATTTCTTTTGCCCACGTCGCGTTCTGTCTATTGCACTATACCCAGAATACGTTTCAAGTAAAACAATGAACAATATAAAACGTTTATTAAAAGATACACACCTATCACAGACTTACAGTATATGATAGATATTATATTGAAATCAAAACACTAAACGAAATGTAGAAATAGGGGAATAACAATTATTTGAAAAACACTATTTGTTCTTACAAGAATTAATCTTGTGACATTTGGAATTACATTTTATATTTAATTTTACACATGCACATGCTTTAGTTTGACAAGCTTTCAAACAGTTACATTTAACAAAACCTTGTTTAGACCCAATGATGACAACATGGCTTCCTGGCGCACATTGACAGAAGAATCTGCAGCGACCTCAGATAAAGATAAAAATACTAAAGGAAATAATTGAAACTCATTTCTGCTGTATAATCGTGTCAATTTTCCATTTTTGGTACCCAGAACGTACAATCGGTTTTTTCCATAATGACTGATAATACGTTTCGAGGAGCTAAACGCCCGCGATCTACCTCTGGTACGTTTATCAAAACATTGTCACCTGCATTAACAGGTGGAAATTTGCTTTGCGATTGGTTAAGCATTTTATCAGCTTGTTGTTCAAGCCCCCGTTTGCAATCTCTTCTTTCCGTATCAGTTGCCTTTTTATTACCACAAAGTTTGCATAATGGTAAATCCCAATCAGTGGCACAGGCCATATGCAATGACTCATTACATTCAATGCACTTATTGCGTGGGACGTACATATTATCACAAACAAAACAATTCATCATATCGACATTTCCATTTACCAACCTTTCCTCGTTCGTATTATTTTCGAATTTTATATCTAATTCGGTTTCCATATGAAATTGCGTTTCGTTTTCTCGTTCCTTTTCGATATTAAATTCGGTCTCGTTTTCTTGTTCTTCTTCTAAATAATTCTTTTATTAATTTCAGATGCTCTTCAAGTTGTTCTTCAGTCTTAGTTTCATTTGCTACACAGGTGTCCAAGCATGAATCCAAAAGTCCATTTTTCTGTGGAGTTCCAAACATGGCATCATAAGGTGTTCGCTTTATAACTGTATGGAAACTGCGGTTTTTTGAACTCTGAATAATCCGAAGACCTTTTGCCCAATTTTGACAGTTATTATCTGACATCCAGGCTACAAGGCTATCGCGAACATCTTGATTTGCTCTTTCAACGCAGCCCTGACTCTGGAGTGTCGTGGTTTATCGTAAACGATTTTTATAGCTGACCAACTTGCTGCTAATTGTTCAATGACCTAAAATTTACTCAAATAATGAAAAGCTTTTGTACAATGGAATCAAATTTACCTGATTGCTGAATTCTCTTCCATTGTCACTGTGCAAAATATTTGGGTCTCCAAACAAACAGAATATATCGAGAATAACATCTGCCACTTCATTTGCTGTCTTTGTTTTAAGTGGTCGTAGTATTACAAATTTAGTAAGGTGATCTTGATAATTGAGAATAAATTTATATTCTCCATCAGGCTCACTTTGCATATCCATAAGGTCAACCTAAAGAAAAACAGTAAGTTAGTGGTACTGTGATAATAAAGTTACCGCAAATCACAATGTCATCAAGGTAAATACAATATAATGGTAACAGAACACATAGCCATGGAAATAACAATGACAAATATTAATTAACATTACCTGGCAACGTGAATTCATTTCACTCATAATCATAGGTTTCACAACTAATCCCTTTTTTTTGCCTTTTTCTTCAGAGCACACGATTGACACAAGTCTAAATATATATGAATTACCTCTCTAGTAACATTGCAGTATTTCTGTTTTATTTCATTTTCTATTGCCTTTTTTTTTGTGTCCTATTTGTAAATGAGCTGTGTGTGTTATATCGTACATTTCACTTGCTGCGCAATAAAAAATTAAACCTGATTGGTTTCCTAAATGTTCCTTGTTAACTAGTTTATCTTTTTCGCCAACTGTTAATAGATCATATCGTTTTAGTCTACGATATTGCTTGGATGATAATTCTAGCCCATCCCGTCTCCTTTGAAGTGCTACTTTTGAAGTGCTTTTATAAATACAATACTTGTGTTACATGCAGATTTTGCCCTAAGCATGTAACATGGGATTTCATATAAATCCGGGCAAAAGTTTATGGGTTTTGGTATCGGCTTGGAAGGGTTGTGTGATTTACAGTTTTATAAATGGAATTTGGGGTTTGATAGCAATGCAATTTATTTTTTTTTAAGGCTTTCGGGGCTTGATTATTTTTAGGAATGTATTAACCTACCCTATCCGGTCAGCACACCTCTTTGGAGTTAGTTGTATTATGTTTCCTTAGTCCCTATTCATGTACCTGGTGTTGGGAACTTTCTGACCTTTGATTTATTTGTCAAGAGTTTCTATGAGGCCGGTATACGTCTGGGGTATGAAGGGACTTCTAGAGGGTGCTGTTGTGCCACAGATTGCGCTATGAGTGGAGTAAATAAGACCTTTTAGATGGTGATCTTACAGATACTTTCTTCTATAGCAGAATCATATTGGGCAAGGTATCCTAATTGATTTGAAATTGGCCTCCCCAGTTTTGCTTGCTATATTTCCCTTCAATTCTTCAAGTTAAGTTGTAGTAAATAAACGTTCCTTGACATCTGGTTTCTAACCATACTAGCCGATTGACAGTAATGACTATTGACACACTTGTTGTTGTGGAGGTTTGGCAGCGTTGCTGTTTCCCATTAAAGTTTGGTTTCCATTTGGCAGATGACGGAGCGTCATAAATCAGGCAGAGCGACGTAAGAGGAAAATTGGAATTTCGTAGCCCCGTTGGGAAAATTTTGTTAGTTTTCCATGTTTTAGTATCCGAGCAGTATCATTTTGCTCTGGTATTGCGGAATTTCTATTTTGATAGAGTGAGGCTCCGCGTAGTTTGCACCAAGAGGCAGGGTCAGATCGTGTCGAAGAGAGAGACTGACAAGTTCACTGCCAGTGTCACCTGTCACTGTCTGGTCAGTTGTCAGTTCCTTGTCCAGCCTGTAGCTATCCCGTTATCAGAAAGAACAGTCGACATTTTGTGGTTTAAAAAAAAAGGAAAATTTAAGTTCATCTTACCGGTAATTCAGTTGAATGGAAAAATATTCCTCCCAAGTTTTGGGGTTTAATTTGATGAACGCCTAGTGGGAAGTTGTAGCCGAGAGGATTTCGGATTGACCTGATATTTTTGGATTTGGTCGGCTGCTCCCACACCATTTATGGGATTTTGAAATTTTCTAACCACAAAACGAGACTCTAGGCCTCGCTCACCACCTTAGGTATGTAGCAACATGTTGGTAATTGCCATAGAATTGATTGTGTGTTTATTTTACTGATTTTTTGTCCTCTATTTTAGAGGCCTCTCCTTTTTCGCATTCTCTCCTCTATTCTTTGGTCTCTCTGGTTTCTTCTGGTCATCCCAACACTGTTGGATACCGGCTTAAGTGAGCCTCAACACAGCCTGGACTGAGCATTGTACTGTGGCTCTGCGATTTTCGATTGGAACTTGCCTGAAATCGACTTGCCCATGTGGTCGTTACCCTGGTTGTAGCTGACTGCTTCCAGAGCTGTCGAGTTAAGCTACCTTAGCCAAAATACACAAGAGATTAGAGAACACGCAAGTTTTTGCACATTTTATTTTATTTTTCTCTTATTGAACGGTTTGATTTAGGGTTGGGGGTTGATTTATTAATTTGAATTTTATGGGTTTATTTTCTTTTATGTAAAACAAAAACCTTAAGGGGTTCTTGCTAAGTCTATTAATATTAACCTTCAAAAGGGTTTTCATTTGAGTCGAGCATCGACATAATTGATTTTGACATTGAGCCTGGATCACCTTGTAAGGGATCGGCTATTTGCTACAAATAACATATTTAGTCATAATGTTGGTTATTGGTTAACAGGTTGTATTGCACCAACATACCATTAATAGGCTTTTAAATTCGAACCTTACTATTTAAAAGTTTTATTTAGATTAATGTGACTTGACTAGAGTTTGTAAAAGGTATTTTAGGGCCAGTGAGGTATTGTGAATTAGGCTCCAAACATGTACTTCTTGTAAACAACAAGTGATCACGTTTTGGATTTTTCCCTTGAACAGTAGTTCAGTGCGGATTTGTTTTTTTTTACTAATTCCTCGCCTTAAGCATACCTCAAGTAACTCTTAATTCTTTTATCAATTTTTTTATTTATTAAAAATTACTACAGTATTACATTTTGAATAATTATCTAAATTTAAATATCTCAGTGGAATTTAATTTTTTTTTTAATACAAATGGAAGTGACTATGTAAATTCTTGGATGATTATAACAATCTGGTGGAACTATGGATTGTTATTTGAGTTTTTCCCAAATTATTTTTAGCTTTTAGGATCTAGGTACAAGCATAAATATAGGTCATCATTTTCTTGATTAAGGGGGGCTTATATTACCATCATAATATATCAGGGTTTGGTGTAAAATATTTAAATCAAGTGGCGCTCTTATTAAAATTTCTCCCACTACCTTCTCCACTGTCTAAAAGCTGGCGGCCACCAAATCTCTGATCGAAACTTAATTGGGTTGGTACATTAAATTTATTTCAAAGAAAAATGTTTTCGAAATTTGGTAATGATCAACAAATGCAGCATTCGCAATACGAGAACAACTAAATGATTTCTTTAGTTCTATAGAGGGCAGCGTAGATTGGCAGGAAAATACAGCCCTGGCAATTTAAATAATTTAATTTATGGATCATATTTGCCAGTTTTTTTAGATGTTGTATCTTTTTCGCTAAAATGTAGTAAATAAAATCTAGATCGTCTCAAATTCATGTTTTTTAGTAGTTATTTGGTTTCTTCGCCGTAAAAAAATTTTTTCTAAGACGAAAATCCCAAACAATTAATGTAGAATCTAGTGGTAAAAATATTGGTAATTAAACTATGTAACCTTTTTTTATGTAAATTCAAAAACTAATTAAAAACCTAGTATATTGAGTAATTGGAATTTGCGTATACAACTATCGTTACCAGTTAATTAAGTTAAAATTAAATTAAAATTTTTAAATAAAAACGTTAACTTGAAGAAGTTTTATTTTGAAAAATTAATTAATATTTTTTATGGATATAGAAGTACCAACCTTAGTTAATTTTAGTACTAAATAGTACTAAATTTCATTGTCTCCGGAATTACATATATAATAATAATAATAATAATAATAATAATAATAAAAATAATAATAATAATAATAATAATAATAATAATAATAATAATAATAATAATAAATGCCTTTATATTACGAAAATAGTTACAAAAGTTATTATCCAAAAATGCGGCAAGATCTAGCCTGGGGCTACTCTATCTAACCACAAATGTATCAAATTTCACCAAAAACCGTATATGTTCCAAATTTCACCAAAATCGGACAACTAGAAGTTGGTCAAATTTGAGTTTCAAGATTTGCACCGAACATTCATAGTTAGTTACATATGTACATACATACATACATACATACATTGCAAGTTAAATAAAAGCTTTTCAAAAAACTGCATGTTTCCTATCCTAAAATATGAATTAGAACATTTTCTAGGTCGTTTTTTTACACCTGATCTTACACACCACTTCAAATATCAAGCTTAATCTTCATTTAATTTTTGTAAAATGGGCTGTAATGCATTTTAGAAAAAAGAATCAATTTCACGGTGTATAAAATAATTACAACTGGAACAAATTATAATAGCCGCTTACTAAAACAAATTCGCTCATCTAGACAACCGGATGTTGCGAAAATCTACCTAATATACTACAAATTATTTAACAATTTTTCGAATTAAATTTATTAAAAATATGTTTTATAAATTTGGACCCACTTTTTTTGTTCAATTCCAAAGAAATTTTCTTCCACACTCTGTCTTTATAATCTGTATTCCTATATTTTTTATTTTTTTAATCATACAGTGATAGAAACTTCCTTACTTCCTCTATTAACCTTTCAATTTCCATTTTGAATAGCTAAATTTTATTGCTCGTTCGAGACCGTACAACGCACCGTCACCGTTGAAAATTAAACAAAACTATTGTAGCTCGTTGCGGACTCGGTGCGGAGTCGGCGCACGGGCACGGTGCGGTCATGTTAAGACTTCTTCATATGATTACGAACGACAATTCACAACCGAGACACGGCCGTGCTACGGTGCGTGCTCGGTGCGGACTCGTTGCGGGCATGTGTGTCCCGACCATAAATCCTAATACTCAGAACGCGACGTAGGCAAAATGAATGCTTTACAACGCGAAATAAAAGCGCGCTAAAACTTCATTTGCGTTGTGGCTGATGAAATGTATCCTGGTGAAATGTACAACACGTTCTGGACAATTATCTTTACTCAGTGCTCGAAAAAATATATCTGGTTGCATCGTGGGTAAATTACTATATCCACAACGTGTTGTGTGAAAAAAAATCGGGCAGTGGGCGATTTCGTCCATTGCGAATATATAATAAAAGAGTTTTAATTTTTCTCTAAACTGCCTGACAGAGACAGCACGTCTAATATTCTTAGGAAGATGATTAAATATTTTCCTTCCCTCATATGGGTGTTTCACAACTTATCCGAACAATCTGAACCACATATACGCTGTTACGAAACAAGTTGTTTTCTCAAAAAAAAATGTAATAAACGTCTAAAAGAGATAATAAAATAAAACAGTTTAACAGTTCACTTACTTATAAAAGCTGTTCAAAATTGTTTGCATTGACTCTAATGCAAGCTTGGCCGCGTTTAATCCAATTTTGGCGCACTAATTCAAATACACCTTCTTCCTGCTGTTCCTGAAGTGTCAAATTATCGGCAACCACTGTGATTCGTTCACGCAATTCTTCAATATTCTGAACTGGAGTACGGTATAACTCATCCCCATAAAAAGAAGACCAGAGGATTTAAGTCGAGAGACCGTGGAGACCATGCAATTGGTCCACCTCTTCCGATCCAGAGTATCTGGTGTACATGATTCAAAAAATCACGAACTTCTAAACGAAAATGCGGAGGTGCCCCATCGTGCATAAACCACATCCGTGCTCGGACCGCCAATGGCACATTCTCAACAAGGACCGGCAAATCATTCCGAAGAAATTCCAAATACTGGTGACCATCCATCCGATCTGGCAACATGAACGATCCAATTAGACGTTCATCGACAATACCTGCCAACACGTTTAAAGAAAAACGATGTTAGAAGTTTGTCTTGCGTTGTGGGCGAACCCCACCCCCCTCTACTCCACGTCTGGGGCGCAAATCTCCAGTTGCAGGTGCACGAAAAACAATTAAACTAAATGTTTCGTGATGTGGTATGTGCCTATTCGGAAATCGGTGTGCATACAAATATGACGCCGCTAGCGAATTTTGCCTTGCTTCTCCGTACGCTAAAACAATGTCCAATAACTCCTCATTAGTGTACACATGTGCCATTTTTATTAATAAACAACTCACAATTCACAAAAATCGACCGTACTTCATTCAGATCACCCACGATAGAGATTAAACCTTATTTACACGTTCTTATCAGTATGAAAACACAAAAAATTCCTTGAATTTTGTTTTCGTCAGTTGTTTGGTACATTTGCTACAATAAATTGTTAATGCGTATTCTAATATCACGACGATTCAGGTTTATAACTTAATTTCTGTAGGACTTATAGTACATATACATATAGACAGCGCATATATGGTTAAAATTTTTCGGATGAGTTGTGAAACACCCTGTATAAATGATTTGTGAGTAAGAGTACTTTTCGGAATCGGTAAGGGAACAGTAAATTCTTGTCTGGTTTGAAGGTTGGCTCTGTTATTATTTATTTTCTGATTGCAGTGTTTATAGATAAGACTAGCTGTCTCGAGTATGTATACCGAAGCGAGAGTCAAAATTCGGAGTGTTTTTAAATGCGGTCTACAGGACTCTCTCTGGTAAACATTTGCCATGAAACGAGCTACTTTTTTTGAAGTATAAAAGATATTTTTAATAAATATTGGCTAGCTGAATCCCAAAAAGCAATGCCATACCTGAGATGGGATTCAAAAAGAGAAAAATAGATTGTCCTAGCCGTTTCAACTCCCAACTGCAACCTAACACACTTAACTGTAAAGCATCCTGAAAAAAGTGTTTTGCTTAATTTAAAAATATGGTCTTAAAAACACAGTTGGCTGTCAATGTGAACTCCTAAAAATGTTAATACAGTTTTATTGTCAAGAGGATTATCCTTAAGTTTTATATTTTTTATACCGCATTTAAAACTTAGTATAGGCGGTTTGCATCACATCACCTTTTAATTTTTGTGAAGTCGTCCGACATTATTTTTTCAAGAGTGTTTGAGTTTTTGTGGTGCCATACGACAGATGTGTCATGCGCAAAGAAAATAATTTCACCCAGGATATTTAAATGAACGAGGTCGTTAATATACATAACAGAAGACCCAATACCGAACCTTGAGGTATGCCGCAATTAATCCCAGAAGGTGAAGACATTGAAATAGACACCAAAACAGATTGGTTCGATGATTCGAAGTAAAACTTAAACCACGACAAGGCAGACCCTCTAAAGCCATAACGCTCCAGCTTCCGCAGCAGAATTAAATGATCGACGCAGTCGAAAGCCTTCGACAGATCACAAAATACTGCCGCTACAGCCTAGCCTCCATTAACCTCAGAGTATACCCTATTCAAAAAAAAAAATAGCGTCATGTGTACTTTAAGAGGATTGGAATCCATATTACTTGGGTGTTATGGGCTTATATTATGTTAAATATTTCCACATGCGCTTTATTACCACTTTCTTAATAACCTTCCAAAGTATAGGTAGTAGGAAAATTGGCCTGTAATTTGCAAGATCACTTGTAGCTCCACCCCTGTAAAGCAGGATAACAACCGACGATTTAAGACACTCGGGAAAATTACCTGTCTCAAAAGAACTGTTTATCGACGAGCGCAATGAGATAAGTGCATCATGTGGTAGTTTCATTAAAATTTCCGCCGTAACCTCGTCATTGCCGCATGACTTTTTATTTTTTATATCATTGAGAGCCTCTAATAACTCCCACGACTCAACATTTTCAAAATGAAAAGGGTTTTTAACAGATATACCTGACACAAACTCTAAGGAATCTATATCTGACAAAATGTTACTAACCATGTCGCTAGCCACGTTACAATAGAAAGTATTTAAAGTATTCCCATCAACTTCGATCTCTTTTGCTTGTAGTGACTTACCATTATGTCAAAACTCATTTATGATACTTCAGATTTCTTTTTGTAAGTTTTTCGATGTATGCAATCTAGTTTTGTAGTAACTCTGTTTTGCAAGTTTAATTAATTTTGTTATAGATTTCTAAACTTATTACAGTATACAATGAACCACTCATCTTTAAAAAACTTTCGCATATAATTAAGGCCTCGTAAATTTACTGCCGATTTTCTTAGACCCAATGAAAGCCAGAGTTTCATATTTTCCTTCTTATCCATTTTAATGGAAACGCCTGCCTAAAGGCATGTACCACAACTCTATGAAAAGCTGCAATAGGATCAGGAGGTCAATATATGACATAAAGAATATTATTTCTACAAAAGGAGATTGAAAATTCAAAACAACCTTCTTCCCACATTTGATTAAATTTATTGAAGGTTGTTAAATAAAATGACTGTTTTGACAGAATTAGAGTGCCTCCATGGAGTTTCTTTACAGAAAAATGAAATGGATCGATAGTTAGGTACATGAAAACACTCCTCTGGGTGAAGCCAATGTTCTGTTATCAAAACAAGGTCAGGGAAATTTTGAAATTCCAGAAAAGAGAATAATTCGTCAGTTTTATGTCTAAGGGATTTTATATTTTGAACCATCATTACTAATTCTACATTATTTTCTAAGTCGTCTCTTCTGGGGGGCAAGGTGGTAGAAAATTTTTAGACGTGCTGTCTCCACCCGACATATTCAGAGGTGATTAATTAATCTTAGAGTTAATTTCAATTTCAATTTGTTCATTGGAGGAATCTTCACAATTTACAGCTATTTATTTGTTTCAGAGAAGTAAAATTAAAATCTTTAAAATTATATAAAATTTTTTTAATGAAAACTGCCATCTTCTTTAAACCCTTACTATTTAGGAATATATCTCTGTTAGAGTAGTCTGAATATCTAAATTTGTTATATAAGTCAAAGAAGTTTATATTTGTTGCATACTGTCTAAGATCTGACACCACACTAATAATTCTATTATTAATAAATTCCATATTTTTATAAGGAAAATATGCCTCGTGTTTAGCTGGAACTCTGCATATAATAAGATTGGTGTAAAAACACATACCAGACAGTAGAATTATATCACTTATATCAATATTAGAATTATTAACACCAGCCAATACCACTACGAACTTACTCATACTGTCAACTCGGAAATAGAAGATTGTTGGCCATTCACAACTCTGAACTGGAAACTGATTTTTAAAATAAGGATTTAAATATTTACATATTCGTCCGTTAATACAAGAATTCTTTTATGTTTGTTATATTTATTATTGTTGTTGTAATTTTTATTATCCCTACAGTTATTGTTATTTCTATTGCTATGTTTATCCCTATCATGAGCACTTTTATTGTTATTCTTGTTGTTTGTACTACTTCCACTATCGACAAACTGAATAAAGTTTTTTGGCATAGAATTCCAAAGGCCTCAAGTCTGAATGGATAACATCAAGTTGATATTTTCGATTTATAGCCATATGAACCTTATGCAACAACCAAGGGCAAATTCAACGATGCTGAACTAGGCATGGTCGATACACACTGAAAAAAAACCATGCTGATTACTTAAAATAAGATGTTGAACTTGATGAAACACGTGAACTAAATGCGCGTCTCAAAGACCTTAGAAAAGTTGAACAATTTAGAGAATGGGACGATAATTCTCTACTGTATTTCTTTTTCTTGACTTAAAGACAGGGTTCATTTTTGCTTCCACACGTTGAGAAAAATGCTTGTGCATAGTGAAAAATTAAAATGCATGCACAGAGGTTCAGTGAAAGCAGAAGCATAATCACTTAAATTGGTTTTAATCCATCAAGATTCTAGGTTTAACTATTGATTTTTTTTTAAGATTCCAAGGACATATTAGTGCTGACTTGCAGAGGTGCTATTTGCGTATGCGTTTGCTCTATGCTAAGAAACATATTTTAAATTTTAAGACAAGAAAAAAACTCTCAGTATCGTTAGTTACATAGTCACATAGTGCCTATCCAGCAGCGGCCCACCATTATGCCAGCCTAGCTCTTTTTAGTTTATAAATATAAGTTAATTCTAGTTTTAGTCATTCTTATTGTACCTAAGCTACTGTACTCTGTATCGTACTTTAATATATTTTGTTTTTAAAAACAATCTTTCACCACACAAATCTATAATTGGCGCAGTCGGTAGGATTGTGTCCGGTGTACGTATTTTTCGCTACGATAAAAACTTTCACCGTGGTGGTTTCAACCCTTTAGACGCAATCCGAAAGAACCAGTGTGGTGCTAAAAGTGATGCAGAGGCGCAGGCAATACAGAATCGGAAAAGGTTAGTGTCACATCCTTTTTGCCCCTATTCCACCCTCTGTTTAAGGTTTTAATAGGGATAATTTTAGGTTCTACGTATTGCACGTATTAATTTCATTAGTTTTTGTATCGTACATAAAACTAATTTTATTAAGCAAATTAATTGCATTTAATTTTAAGAAAGTTCGTAATTTTAGTTCAGTGAATCGATCACAATTAATCTTATGATTTTCGAATATTTATATTTTGAAAATAATTTTTATTTTTATAGTATTTATAAAAACTAATTTCATATTTTTTATTTATAATTTTTAATGTCAGATATTGATTCTGATACAGAATTAGGAGAGTTGGTAAACCTATTACATAATATTAATATAAACAATATGAATACTGCATCAAACAATACTGAGAAACCCAAAATGAATTGGGAACTATTTAAATCGCGGTTAGATAACATTAAACCTTATGATGGTGATGTTAATACTTTGAATAAATTCATTTCCAGATGCGAAGATATTATTTGTAGTTATAGTCCATTTAATGATAATGAGTTAATGAAACACATTTTTGAATCTATTCAGGAAAAACTTATCGGTAGAGCTGAAGTTCTTGTCGGGAACAGAGCAGAAATTAACAATTGGGAAGATCTAAAAAATTCTTTAAGACAATGCTTCTCAGATAGACGAGACCTTGATTGTTTAATACAAGAGCTCACTAGAGCTAGACCATTCAGAAATGAAAACTTATTAAATTTTGGAAATCGTTTACAACTTCTAAGAAGCAGTGTCGCACAGCGTATTAGTAATGATATAACAATTGCTACACAAGAAAAAACCTATCAAATTAAACATCATGATAAAACTGCGTTAAATACATTTATTGCTGGTTGTACGGGAACTTTGAAAAACAACATGCATCTTAAAAAACCAGAATCCTTGGAAGATGCAATGGCTTATGTAATCGAATTCGATAACTTCGAACGATTATATGGCCATACAAGCATCAATGGAAACAATAATTATCAAAATAAATATAATAATCAAAGACAATTTCAAAGTAACCAACCTTTTTATAATAATAATAATTTTGGAAATAATTTTCCAAATCAAAACCAGTTTCCACATCAAAGTAATTTTCCCACTAATTATAACCATTTTGCAAACAATAGTTCTAATAACTTCAATAATAATAAACAATTCTCAACTAATCCACAATGGCCTTGTCAACCTATTGACATAAGACCCAGAAATTTACCTCCACGAAGATTACCAACAAACGAAGAAGTTTTTGGTAAACCAAAAAATGTTTTTTAATCTAATCAAATTCCAGAACATTTACTACCAAAACCTGAACCAATGTCAACAACTTCAAGAAACCCTACAATTCAAAGTGCAAGATTTAATTCTAAAAATCATTTTAAAAATCATTTTACACAATACAAAGGTCAACAAAAACCTCACTATATTGTAGAGGAAGTCTACAATCAAGACAAGTCAATGAAGAATATTTACCTGAATATTCTCAACAAGAAGAATATTCTCAAAATGAATATTTTAATGACTATAATTATTATTCTGATAATAATTATGAATCTAATGACTCACAGAATACTTCTATTAAAAATACAGACTCAGAAAATTTTACTCAGGATCATCTAACAAATCAACAAAGTTGATAGAAATTAATATTTCATCAAACAATTCACTCCCCTACGTAACACTAAAAAATCTAAACATTAAGCTTTTAATCGACACTGGCAGTAGCAAATCTATCTTAAAACCCACAATAGCAGAAAAATATTTCCCCCAATGTATATATAATAATAAAAACACTATCAAACTGCATTAGGTAGCCAACAAACTCTTTGTCAAGCTACATTACCCCTTTTTAAAGAATATAATATAAACGATGAAATAGATTGTATTTTATTTGACTTTCATGACTTTTATGACGGAATTATTGGTCTTTCTGACTTAAGAAAGCTAAATTTAAACATTGACCTTATTAATAAAGTCTTAGTAGGTCACTGTATTAGAATTCCGTTTTGTTATCGTCAACCAGATGATGTCAACTTTTCTTTATCAGTAAACCCACACGAGAAACTTGTAAAAAGGCTTCCAGTAAGCATTTACGAAGGCGACATAATAATAAAACCTAGATTAATAAATGAACTTTTTATCCCACATATTTTATCTTATGCTGAGAACGGTTTTGCCCCTGTTGAACTTGAAAACCAGACGGACAAAACAATAGACATTGTTCTTACAAAACCGCTAACAGTAGAACCTTTTAATAGTGGTAATTATGAAATGTTTTCCTTTGATAATATTTTTAATAACAATAAATCCACTAGTAAAAGTACAAAGTGTAACATCAAGGATTTCATTAGAACTGATCACATGAATTCAGAAGAAAAAAAAGAAATTTTAAAGTTATGTCAAGAATATTCAGACATTTTTCATAAACCGGGAGACAAATTAATATTTACATCACATGTTAAACACGAAATAAAAACAACGGACGAAATACCTATACATACCAAATCCTATAGATATCCTTATATTCACAAAAATGAGGTTAGGAAACAAATAGCTGAAATGCTAGATAAAGAAATAATACGTCCATCATCAAGCCCATGGAGCTCTCCAATATGGATTGTGCCAAAAAAACTTGACGCTTCGAATAAACGAAAATGGAGACTAGTAATCGACTATCGGAAAATTAATGATAAAACAATCGATTATAGATGGCCAATACCAAACATAAATGATATCTTAGATAAATTAGGACGGTCACAATACTTTACAACACTAGATCTCGCAAGTGGTTTCCATCAAATCGAAATGGATGAAAATTCAATTCAAAAAACAGCTTTTACTGTGGAAGATGGCCATTTTGAATTCGTTCGTATGCCATTCGGACTAAAAAATGCACCAGCAACATTTCAACGTGCGATGGATGAAATCTTAAAGAAGCTACGTAAAATATGCATGGTTTATATTGATGATCTAATAATTTTTAGCACAAGTCTACAAGAACATATTCAAAATTTAAAACTTGTATTTGCCAAATTGCGAGAAGCGGGATTAAAAATTCAACTAGACAAAAGTGAATTTTTAAGAAAAGAAGTCGATTTCTTAGGACACGTAGTAACACCCGAAGGCATTAAACCAAACCCGAAAAAAATCGAAGCTATTCAAAAATTTCCTATCCCTAAAACTCAAAAACAAATAAAATCTTTCTTAGGAATTTTAGGCTACTATAGGAAATTTATCAAAAATTTTGCCAAACTAACCAAACCCATGACTCATTGCTTAAAGAAAAACGAAAGGGTAATTCACACTAAAGAATTCATAGGTTGCTTCCAAACCTGTAAGAACATATTAACCTCCGAACCTGTTTTAGCTTACCCCAATTTTGAAAAACCCTTTGAACTTATTACAGATGCGTCTAATTATGCTATAGGTGCTATTTTATCACAAGATGGACATCCTGTAAGCTATGCATCATGAACACTAAACCCTGCGGAAATTAATTACTCCACAATTGAAAAAGAGTTACTTACCGAGTTTGGGGATGCAAATACTTCAGACCTTATCTATTTGGCAACAAATTTACAGTCATAACAGACCACAAACCAGTACAATGGATATTTTCTTTAAAAGAACCAAATAGTCGCTTAGTACGATGGCGCCTTAAACTTGAGGAATATGATTATTTCATTAAGTATAAAAAAGGCAAATCAAATACTGCAGCCGATTTTCTCTCTAGAAACCCCGTTGACCTAAATGCTGTAGAGACAGCCTCAATCGATAATAATCCAGGTGATATTGATGAAATTATCGATGAACTTTTACAACACTCAGAAAAACTTCCAGACCTAGATCCAGAAACTTTAGACGAAATTCTAGGAATGCAGAAACCAAAAATAAATATAATATCTGATTTTACTATTTCAAAAAGACCCATTCCAAAATCATCAACTCCACTGGAAGAACAAGAGAATTCAGATGATCTCAAAACTGTGCACACATCATTAGAAAACCCTATTTTTAATTTACCAATCTCAGAAAGGACACTCAATACCTATAAAAAACAAATAGTCATCACTGTAGGAGATATATTGAGCTTAACTTGTAAAGTAGAACAAATCTTTCAAAATACTCGATATTATGTAACATTCCCAAAAACAGAACCTGTAAGAGACATTATTAAATTCTTGAAAAATTACATAAATCCCAAAAACCTTTATGCCTTGTTTTTCAGAAATGAAGAATTTAGCAAACTTTTCACAACAACCTTACAAAATTACTTTGTTAACACAGCCTATAAATTTGTACAATGTTCAACAATGTTACAAGACATAGAAACGTCAGAAGAACAACAAATGAAACTCACTCTATATCACACCACAAAAACATGTCATCGAGGCATAACCGAAATGAAAAAAGCATTATGCCATAGATTTTATTGGCCTAGTATGATTATGGATATAGAAAGATACGTTAACTCATGTGATATTTGCCAAAAGAATAAATATGACAGAGATCCCCCTGTAATCAAATTTAATTTAACACCGAGTACAACAAAACTGTTTGAACAAATTCACATCGACACGTTCAAAATAGATAATCATAATTTTCTTACTATCATCGACGCTTTTTCTCGCTATGCACAAGCTTACCATTTAAGTAGTGTTACAGGAACAGCTGTAATTGAAAACCTTTTAACATTTGTTACACATCATGGCTTGCCACTTCAAATTACGTGTGACAGAGGAACAGAATTTAAAAATAAAGATCTTGAAGATTTCTGTTCTCTTTATAAAATCCAACTCCATTACACTACAGCGAAAAACAGCAACTCAAATTCACCTGTGGAACGCTTTCATTCCACTTTAATAGAACATTATCGTTGCCTTAAGGATTCAAATAAATTTACCCCAGAACAACTAGTAAAAAGAGCCTTACTAGGATATAATAACTCCATACATAGTGTTACAAAGTTCACTCCATTTGAAATTATTAAAGGTCATATAAATAATACTAATCCTTTTGACCTTAATGATCACATAATAATTTCTGATTACATACAGAATCATAAAGAAAACTGCAAAAAACTCTATGCAAGAATTTCTAATTCAAATCAAGAAATAAAAGAAAATATTATAAACAAACGGAATGACAAAAGAAATGACCCCCCTGAGCATCATATTAATGAACCAGCGTACACTAAAACCAAATTTCGTAGTAAAGCACTACCCAAATTTGTAAAAACAAACGTAAATGATCAAACACCTATAAAATTATTAACTACAAAAGGTGTTTACCATAAAGGGTCTGCAAGAAAACCAAAATCTAAACATGTTGTTCCTTTGCAGGAACATGATGACCTTAACAAAGACAATATTGACGTTGGGCCTTCTACTTCAGCTAATCAGCAGTGAAGATATCCAACTAACAACCATTAAGAATCCTATACTTCCTATTGAATTAGGACATGCACGAATTATATATAATAAACACGTATTTTTACACTATGTAGATTTAGATATTATATATGTACAATTAGAAAAACTAGTTAGCTCCTTCAATATTTTAAGTTCTAACATATTACATAAAAACGATACTAACACACATATCTTATCTTATCAAGGTCTAACAGAAAGTCTACTTTCTAGAACCGAATATTTAATAGATATAATTAAGAATAAAGTAAACAATCTTATCCCTCATAAAAGAGCTAAAAGAGGCTTTTTTAATATTGTAGGTAGCGCAGAAAAATGGTTATTCGGGACATTAGATTCTGAAGACGGAAAAAGATTTGATCAAGCTATCACAGCTTTACAACAAAATCAGAAAAACATTATTCAACATTTAAATGTTCAAATGTCATTATCAAAACATCTTATCGAACACTTCAACAAATCTCTTTCCATAATCGAACAAAACCAAATAAAACTTCAAAAAGGAATTGAATTTGTCTGGGAAATTTTAAAAGACTCTTTAAAAGATGCGCATGAATACTTTATGATCGAAGGATTGCTTTCCCAAATCAATTTGGATTGTCAAAACCTAATTAATTTTCTTGACAACCTAGAAGATGCCATTCTTTTTGCTAAATTGAACTCTTTACATAACTCTATTATTTTTATATCCGAGTTAAATGAAACATTAAGCTACCTGAGAGCGAATTATGATCGAGACACTGTACCAAACTTTAAAAATATTCTTTCATTCTACCAATTTATTGGAACACAAGTTTTATTCTCAAAGGATAGGATAATATTTTCAATTCAAATACCCTTATTAAAGCCTGAAACATATACCTTTCACCATATCTATCCTACTCCTCAAAACCATACCATTATCATCCCTAAATACCCCTATGTGGCACAAACACAGAACAATATCCAATATGAAAAAGACTCTTGCCCCGAAATTGAAGGAATATTCTACTGTAAAGAAGTCTTTCATGAAGAAGATAGTTGTATTGCCCAGCTTATGAAAAATCTACCTCCAACCTCTTGCCAGTTTAGTAATCTACACCTGAAACAACCTCTAGTTGAGCAAATAACTAGAACTGAAGTCTTGGTGATTCCCGAACAAGAGGTCCAAGCCTTTACAAAATGTGGCTCAGACAAGTACCTGTCAATTAACGCACCAACTCTCATTACAATTCCACATCCTTGTGAAGTCTCCATTGGAACCAGAAAGTTTATCAACGATATTCGTATAAATCAAGGAAAACCGTTAATTCTCCCAGAAGTTCATCTTGACACCACCGCCCTACCGATGAAGTACCCAGCAATCAATATCAACACCGTAGATTTCAAGGAAGTCTACCACCTAAAAGATTTCGCTAGTCAACTCACCCCAATCCAGGAAATCCATGAAGAATCTTCACCAACCTATATGATAATAAGCATTATAACTACATGTCTTGTCATCATACTTTTAATATTGCTCTACAGAAGCCAATTGTTTTCCTATGCCAGAACGCGATGCCAGAAGAAGAAGCTACCTTCTGAAGACATCCAGTCCGAAGCTGAGCTCCAAGATACCAAGCAAACTCATTCCATTATGTTTGCTTCTTAAGGAGGGAGGAGTTACATAGTCACATAGTGCCTATCCAGCAGCGGCCCACCTTTATGGCAGCCTAGCTCTTTTTAGTTTATAAATATAAGTTAATTCTAGTTTTAGTCATTCTTATTGTACCTAAGCTACTGTACTCTGTATCGTACTTTAATATATTTTGTTTTTAAAAACAATCTTTCACCACACAAATCTATAATTCGTTAGTGTTATCCATTTTTATTATACATTATAAAAAAGCATTCCTGTACTGATATGAGATATATTAATTATTAGTGGAGCGGATTTCGATCTCATATTTAGTGATTTTTAAATTAATATGGCGAGTAGTAGTTCGGTGTTTGATGGCGATCCTATGGATTTCTGTGTGAAGTGTAAATTGCCATTTGAAGATGTTAGAACTATTATACAATGTACAAGCTGTAATCAATATTATCACGGAAAGTGCTGTAGTGTGGATATGCGTGGCTTTCATATGAAGAAGGCAACTTGGAAGTGTGAAGCTTGTGATCAATCTCTTGGTATAGCCAAGAGTACTGAGAGAACGAGAAAAAGAAGCCGTTTAGATGATATAGGGGAACAAGAGGTAGACATAAGCGCTACTTTATTGTTTTTAGTTCAAAAAACGAAGGAGTTAAATAAAAAGGTAGACTTGTTATTGGTGGAAAATTGTAATTTAAAATCAAAAATTGCCAGTTTAAAAGAAACAAAAAATCAGAAACTGTAGTAGCAGGGAGTAATTCAACATCATATGCTACAATTTTACAGAAGAAAAACGATAACAAGGTATTGGTCGTCAAGCAGAAGGCTTTCCAAAAAAATGTTCAGCAGGTTAAGGAGGACTTACGGAAAAAAGTAAACCCTACAGATATTGGAGTAGATTTATCTCTAGGTAAACCAACAAGGAATGGAGGAATTATTTTGATGTGTGGTAGCGAAAAAGATATATCTAATGTTCAGAATCAGATTCAGAAAAAGATGGGAGATTCATATAGCGTTGAGGTCCCCAAGGTGTTGGAACATAGAATCAAGGTAGTAGGTATAAATGAATCTGAATATCCCCTTTCAGAAAATGAGCTAATTAAAAAAATTGAAAGTCAAAACAACTTACAAGAGTCTGCAAACAGAAAAATTAAAATTGTGCGAAGGTCAAAAATTGTAAACAAAAAATTTAACATAATCTTTGAAGTTGATGCCACTTCTTATGGGCTATTTATAGAAAGGGAGAGGATGAATATTGAGTGGAACTGTTGTCCAGTCTTTAATGAGTATGTGATACGTAGGTGCTTTAGATGTTGTCGCTACGGTCATATTATTAAGGATTGTAAAGAAAATAAAGTGTGTGCTAGGTGTTGCGGTAATCATGATGTAAAGGAATATAACGTAAATATTGTCAAATGTGCTAATTGTGTGTTGTCCAATGAAAAGTATGGTCTTAGTTTAAATATTAACCATGTCTCTTGGGATGTTAATAAATGCGAGTCATATAAAAAAATTGAAGATATTCAGAGAAATAAATACATAAGGTAGCAATTAAATTCAAATATTGTACTTAACATGACCATTGTCTACTTTAATTGTCAGGGTTATCTTAATAATAAGAATAACATTACCCTATTAGTCAATGACTGGAAACCTAAGATCCTGCTTTTAAGTGAGACCCACGTTACAGCTGAAATTGAACCTTGTGAGCTGGACATAGATGGGTACAGAATGGAACAATCTATTAGTAACAACAGTAGAACAGGGGGAGTGATGGCATTGGTAAGATCTGATGTACGTTATAAAATTAAAAATGTTTTGTCTGTTAATAGTTTTGTCTGGCTAATGTCTTTGGAGTTTTCTGTTTGTGGCATGAAATATTTGTGTTCTGTGCTATATCATCCACCTAAAAAAGAAGAAGCCAATTTTTTAGATTTTTTCTCTGAGTATTTGGATGAAGTTAGTAATTTTAGTGGAATTAATATCATTGTTGGGGATTTTAACTTTGATTTTCTTAAAAATACGTTTTATAGTAACAAAATAAAAAATATAATTTACACAAATGGTTTTACCCAAATTGTGGAAACACCTACCAGAATAGCTCCTACGAGCCAGACATTAATCGATTTTATAGTCACCAATGACAAGCATCTGGCGCACAGGGTACATCTAACACCTAAAATTAGTGACCACTCGATTTTGTCTATATCTCTTAATCAGGAAAACAAGCAAACTATCAAAACCGTTAAACATCAAAGATCGTTTAAAAACTACGACTCGCATCTACTACAAGAAAAACTTCTTGCTATTGATTGGAACAAGAATAGCTCCGACATAAATCTACTAGCTGAATCATTGATCACTGATATTGAGATTATTGTAGACCAAATGTGCCCTAAGGTTCAGATTATCCAGAATCAAAAATATGCGGATAAAAAATGGATAACGTCTGACATTAAACAAATGATGCGAGAAAGAGATACTTTATATAAAAGGGCCGTTTTAGATAGAAATGAGGGTGCCTGGAAAGAGTATAAAACTAAAAGAAATATTATTGTAAACAAAATTAGAGTAGAGAAGGAAACATTTTATGCAGAATGCATAGACGAAAACAAAAAGAATCCTAAAGAATTATGGAAAAATCTTAAAGCTCTACTACCAGGTAAAAAGCATATTTTGACCAAACAAATCAATTTCAACGGAAAATTAATCAGCGATGAAGCAAGCATTGCTCAAGAATTTAATAAATATTTTATAGAAAGTATACATATTATTGTCACCAACATCCCACAGTCACCAAATGTAATAAATAATGGTACCAGAGCCCCTGAACCTAGTAAACTATCTTCCAAGTTTGGTCAAGTATCAATGAAAAAAAAAATGAAAGAAATTCTTAAAAATTTAAAAAACGTTGGAGGAAGTGAAAAAGGCATATCTAAGCAAGTCTTGTGTGACGTATCTTGTGCTGTCAGTGATCGTGTCTTGGATGTTATTAACACTTCTTTAAAAAATGGAGTCTTCCCGGAATCATGGAAACTGTCTACTGTTGTTGCTGTTCCCAAAGTACCAAATACCATCAACTATAATGAGTTCCGACTAATTAATACGGTACCTATCTATGAAAAGCTCCTTGAGGTATGTGTAAAAGAGCAACTCCTAAATTACTGTAACGAAAACTCGATAATTATTGAAAATCAGTCTGGTTTTCGTGAGTGTCACTCGTGTGAGTCTGTTGTCGTTAATATATGTGATAATTTTCTCAGAGCCATTGATATTAATAAATATATTTTAGCGGTATTCTTAGATTTTAAACGAGCATTCGAAACGATAGACCGAGAAATTCTGTTATATAAATTAAGCCAATTGGGAATTAGAGGTGATGTCTTGAACTGGTTTGAATCTTATTTGCGTAATAGAGTCCAACGTGTTAAGCATGGGAATAGTCTCTCTCAGGTTATCCAGGTCCATTATTGTTCTTATTATATTATATAAATGATATGGTAAAAGTTATACAAAAATGTAAAACTGTGTTATTTGCAGATGACACAATGATTTATATAATAGGAAACAATATTGATCAGATAGTAACTGATATAAATAGTGACTTAACCAAAATTTTCAGCTGGCTCTGTATCAACAAATTATGTTTAAATACAAGTAAATCTAAATTTTGCCTTTTTACCAAAAAATCGAAAAATAATCAAATAAATATTGACAATGTGAACATCAGTGTAGGTGGGGAGAGTATTTTTTATGAAAATGAAATAAAGTATTTGGGTACAATTTTGGATGCAAATTTGAATTTTATGGCACATGCGGATTACGCCATGAGAAAATTTTTCAAGAAAGTTGGGTTTATTAATAGAGTTGGAAAAATCTTATCGATGCATACAAAACTCCTGCTGTATAATGCCATTGCTGTTCCCCATTTGCAGTTTTGCTTCACATTGTTGTTCAACCTGCCTAAATACAAGGTGAAACAGTTTGAAGTAATTCAAAATAGAGCAATGAGACTAATCCTAAAATGCAATCGATACACTCCTGTTATTATTATGTTAAGTGTGCTAGGTATGATGTCTGTCAGGCAAAGAATTATGTTTAGTGTGTATGTATTTATTTTTAAATTAAAACAACGTCTACTACCCACATATATTTGTGATAAAATAAGAGTGGTCGGAGACGTCCACAATTACTGCACCAGAAATAATACAGACTTTGTCCTTGATAGATGCAATACTAGTCAGATGTTAAATTCTGTACTCAGCAAGGGACTTATTGAATTTAATAAGTTGCCAACTGAAATCAAAAGCTGTGATAATTTAAACCAGTTTAGGAGGCTATTGAGAAAATTTATCAGTGTGTGAATGTCTTATTTTATTTTTATTTTTATACATGTTAACATTTTATTCTTAGTTTTAGTTGTTTCATTTTATTTATACACTTTTAAACAGTAATTTTAGTTATTTTTAAGTTTTATTTATACATACTTTCTTTTACCGTTTTATCCTTATTACCCTTGTTTGTGTAGTTGTTGTTTCGTATTTATATTTATTTTATTTTAGTTTTACAATTCTACTGGTACTTTGTTTTATTTTAGACTCGTGTTTTATTTATACTTTTTCTGTAAGTTTTGTTTGTACATACTTTGTTTTATCATTCGTTTTACCTTTATTTATGTAATTGTAGTTTATATGTGTAATTATTTTATTTTTATTTTACAATTTTAACTCGTATTTTGTTTTATTTTTGCTATTTTATTTTAGGCTTAAATTTTATTTATAAATTTTCTGTATGTGAGACTTTTTGTATTTTTTGTATATGTATGCCATTTTGTATAAGCACACACTTTTTTTTCAACTTTTTCTTTTTACAAATTATTTGCAATTTTTTAATTTTTATTGATTTAAATTTTTAAGTTTTTTAATATGTATTATACTCGTATTATCTATATATTATGTATTACCTTTGTAGCTCAAGCTAAATAAATACATTATTATTATTATTATTATTTTAAATTACTGTTTTATCATTTATTATCCTTGTCTTGATAAAATAACCAAGCAGAAACTTCAACGTGTACAAAATACGTGTTGTCGATTTGTGTGTAATTTAAAAAAATTGATCATGTGTCCATATGTATCTATCGATTGCAGTGGCTAAAAATGTCATTTCTTTTTAATTTTCATTTTCTTACATTTATGCATCGGCTCTATAAAAACCAAAAGCCAAAATATCTGTTAGAGAAATTAATTTCAAGAAATGCGATTCATGATAGAGATATAAGACATAAGACTCTGACATTTAGCCGAATGAATAAAATTGCAGCAATTGCTTTTCCTTATAAAATCTAAGTATTTGCTTGAAAAGCAATGAATAAAACCTGAAGTAATTACTTTTGCCTCCAGCAATTGCTGAAAAGGTCAGAAAATGATTCTAGTCAAAGCTTTTTCTTAAATATTAGAAGCAATTGCTATAACTTGCTGAAAATATTATGAATAAATTAAGGAATTGCTTTTTGTAGTGAAGCAATTGGTTAAAAAAATTTAAGGTAGGTCAACCGCAGCATCATTATACTTGATAACAGTAAATTCGTTCATTTGTGGCTACAAACCTAAGTTTAGTGTGTCGGTGTCGGTTAACATGGCTGAATATATGACTGTGCGTAAAACTGAAATATACAGTGTACGTACAAAAAAAAATGCAAAGACGATGATTTTAGAAAGTTATATCGATTTGACCGTGAAAATGTTGACTGGTTAGCAAATTACTTCTTAAATAGTACTGGTGATAGACGAGGAGCTGCATTATCACCTCAAACTAAGATAAAAATATTTTTGACTTTCAAAATTCTGTAGGTGAAGAACTTGGTGTTCACCAAACCACTATCTGTAAGTTATTCACTTCGGTAATGAATGCAGTTTTGGAGAAGGCCAATATCTTTATTAAATTTTCTAGAAGTGCTGATGCCGTTGTGGAAGCCAAACGGTTGTGGTCAGAGAAATACCGTTTTCCCAATGCCATCGGAGTGATAGACTGCACACACGTAAGGATTCCAAAGTTTCAAGAATTCGGTAATGAATATATAAACCGAAAAGGATATCCCAGTATTAACGTGCAGGCGACTTGTAATGCAGAAGAAATATTCACAAGTGTGGACTGCTAATGGTCAGGCTCTGTGCACGATAGCAGAATTTTTTTAAATTCTAACATATACAACATCCTTAAGAACAGCGCAGAAGAATGTGTACTATTAGGAGGTTATGACTCCCTAGAGAAATCCGACAACCCAACAGCAGCAAAATTATAATAATGTTTTCTGTCGAGAACCTGTAATAATTGAACGATGTTTCGGGCAGTTAAAAGCAAGATTTCCTATCCTTCAATACAAAATTAGAAATAAATTAGAAAAAACACCATCGATTATAATTGCCTGCGTTGTGCTTCATAATATCGCAAAACATCTGCATGATGAAGATTTCATTTTTATTGAAGAAATCCATTATGAAATTGACGCACAAAATAACGATATGCCAACAAATATAGTTCGTCAATTAGGACAGCAAAAAAGAGAATTAATATCATACATATAGGAAAAGCAGCATTTGCTTCAAAATTTTATTCATATCAAGATCCAGCAATTGCTTTTACTTATAGCATTTGCTAGTTAAGCAATTGCTTTTGCTTTTGCTAAAAAGCAATTGCTTCAAGTAATTGCTAGATTTTTATTCATCAGGCCCATTGCCACACCATAGTACAGCTCTGTTCTCACGTAGTTATACTTACATTGCCGTAAAAATTTATAATCGATTTAGACCTAATTTTTCAATTTCAATATCTCGCTTTAATAATGATTATAAAACTTTGTTCTTGAAAGGACAATTGCACAATTAGTTTTTTGTTCTCTACGGATTTACAAATGTATTTAATTAATTTTTTTTCTCTCAATTTGTTCTTTGGTTAATTTTTAAATTACTATTACTGCTCGTTTATCTAAACATTTGTAATTATTATTATTAGGGTTAAGAAATAAAAGTAGCTTTAGCTAATCTTCGCCTTTTTGGGCAAATGTAATGTAATGTGCATTTGATACCAAATAAAGATTTATTACTTAAACTACCCTTTATATTTCATGAATAAATGTCATCTAGTACCAAGCCAAGAAACTTTTTTGTTTGTTGACGTTAAAAGAAACTAACAAGAATTTACCATGATTGCTAAGAATGTTTATATTAAAATCACCTATACTTAAAGCGCCTTTAAACTTCAATTGGAAAAATAGGTAATACATGAATGGCAAATATAAAAATAAACTTACAGTTCATTGTAATATTGCAGCAAATACATCCACACGTGGAATCCGATTGTCCAGATCCATAATATCATCTTTGGTTCCACATAGATCAATCAGCACACCAAGCATTACTACGGCTACACGGGTGGGCCGTAGTCTTCAAAATTGTATCCTTGCGATATATGGTAGATTCATTGGAAAACAGTTCCTGGAAGTAGACACTAACTTGCAGCCAAGATATGGCAACAACATTATACTCACCCTCACACACAGATCTATTAAAATCAAGAGTTTTACTATTAAGACCTCAAAAATTCTATTACAATATAGTAAAACTTCCTGTTGGACAAATCACTTAGTTTAAAGACTTCTTCCCAGTTTAATGCAATTGCTTCCTGACATGCTTATACACTTTCCGTTAATTTAAAGTTTTATCAGCTGACGGAAAAAGGTGCTTTAGAGAGGGACCCGTTTTGATCTTCTTGAACTTTTTACTACAGTGAAAGCCACATCAGCAGAAGTGTATTAAACTAATAATAAGTGTACACCTTATTACGTCTACATATATTATTAGTTTAGTATATTATAAGTTTAGATTAACTTCCCAGCATCAAAAGGTTGATTGTAAAATTAACTTGAGACCACATCACGAACCACATTGTAAATAGTCCTATGGTTGGAACCTTTGGTGTGACCCCTTACGTGTGACAGTTTTACCACTAACCAAAACTCTTTATTGTTACTCTCGACACGTGTTTCTTTCTGATGATTTAGTTTTAATCTTCTCCCGAAGATGCTAACATCGTTAGCGAAACACGTGCCGAGAGTAAAAATAAAGAGCTTTGGTTACTAACTTGTAAAACTGACTATTAATTTTCACATTGTAAAAATTTTTTGGAGGTTCCGATTAAAGATCATAAAATTATTTTCCAGGACATCAGGATTTCATTACACTTTCAAGATATTTCCTCAATATTTTCAATATCAGAAACGGAACTAGCAGTAGTGTCAATAAGATTGCTGCCTAAATTTGCTCGAATTAAACGTGGCGATTTTTATTTAAGCTTAGCCAGATATTTAAAAGAACATTATGAGTCTTTAGGAGTTTAAATAAGTAATCTGTTTATTTTATTACCCCATTTAATAGGGTAAAACATCCTCTTAATGACAAGTAGGCCGTTGTTAGCATCCTCTTTTACTACTTCCGGAAATGCCAGAACTATCAAAGTATGTAAGTCTTGTGCCCCCCAATAATCATGCTATGTTGCCAAATTTTCACATTTTTCTATAAATTTCTAACTTAATACATAATCCGTAAATTTCCATCAGGTTACGGAAGAAACATGCCAAATCCTGCAGGCCTTCGGCTACCAATTCGAGCAACGCGGTTTAGTAGCGGTGAAAGGTAAAGGTCAACTGATGACTTACTACCTGTTGGGTAAGACTGGGAAAATAACTCCGCCCACCGCACCTGTGTCACCGATCACTGGGGTGAACGCCATGGAGACGGTCAACGAGGAAGACGAGTCACGTGACAGCTTAACCTCAAAATCCGAGGAGAAAACTTCGGAGAAAACGGTCATTGAATGTAGCGACAAGGTAGACGACGAGGTGTTCATCTTGGAAACAGAAACATCCGAGGGGGCCTGTAATGTCGAAACGTCCGTTAAGGATTCGAACGAGGCGACGTGTTTGCTAAGTTCTTGTGATGGTTAAGTTTAAGCGGATATTTAGTTCTACCACGTTTTTTGAATGTTAGAGGTTTTATTTTAATTCTTTTAGGTCATAAATATTCATGATTTTTTTAATTTAAGTTTTATACTTTTTAATAGGATTGTTCTGGGAAAGGAGCTTTTATTTTAGGAGGTAGAAAAAGACTAGAATATCCTACTAACTTTAGGCTAGTTTAGCAAAAAAAAGGTAAAATTACGGTAAAAGTATAAAGGAGATTTACACATATAGGGTTTCTTTTTAACAAAGCTATTAGTTTTTCCAGTATTAATTTTTCACATAAATTAGCTTTCATGCTATCAGTTACATCAAAAATCGGTTTGGATAAAATCAGTTAAAATTCGCATCATCAATAATCAGGGTATCAGTTAATTGCATGCTGATATTTGTGGGAGTGATACTAATCATCAATATTTTAAAAAATGTGCATATATATATGGTCTAAAGAACATTAGAACATTGAATACACTAAAATAAACATTGACTAGCAAGCAGACGGGATATTTTGTTGATAAATATGCTTAGTATTCCACGTTGCCAGTGATTACTCAATTTTAACAAAAGAAAATAAAGTAATATGTGGCAACGCTGTACATTTCGTACAGAAATATTCTCGCGATAAAGGTATTTGGCAACTGCGCTCGTTGTTTACTTTTGGAAGGTGCATCTTTCGTACATTATTAGTATTGTAAGTATTGGATAGGAAAATTTAACTTTTTCCTTTTATTTCTCTTAAGGAAAATATTATTGAAAATGTGTAATTAAGTATATTATTATAATCTAGCAAATTTTTTGCTTATTCGAACCCGAAATGCCGCAAACATAATGTGTGCAAAACTGAAGGTAATGTCCGGTCGATATCCTGCAACCAAAAAATCGAGAACGCAGCATAAATGACGTTTGCCAGCAACATATTTATAGTCCGCGCCCACTGTTATTTAATCAATATAATGTCTGTACCTCCTGTAATTCCGAAGGAGTTTTAATAATTTTTTGCCTAGATATTAACAATGAATAAAAAACTAAATCGGTTTATGGTGGGTGTAAACCTGGACAAACCGAGATTTTTTTATGAAAATTAATTAAAAAGGTAACTTCCAAGGATTTGAATTAAACTTTTTCTTATAATATATAATAATTATCTAAACGGATTTGAGATGTTTGGAAACCTCTACAAACAAACGTTTTTTGGTTAAAAATTATTGAGTTGTTAGATGTTATAAAGGGCTATAACTGCCAAACGATATATCATATAGTTTTATTTATTTTAAATTATAATGGGATGGGTACGAAATAAAACGCGCAGATTATTTTATCTTCTATTGAAAACGGTTCTAATGAAATTAACTAACTTTCTAAGACAAGAAAACCAAAAAAAAAAAAATATCCATCGTCTGTGTTTATATTAACACCATTCAAATTTAAGAGAGATAGAAATAAATTAGATAAGTAAAGTGCGGTCTCTACGGTGTCGAATTACAATTTATGCTTCGACTTATTTGATATAATTAACACTCCCACTCAAAAATGTAATAACATATTATACCGAGAGCACAATAATGAAACTACACTTATTTACTAATTAAAAAAAAACTATAAGAAGATAAAACAAATACAAAAAAAAATTTTTAGCCATATGGCTTCTTTGACTCCTTCATAAAGAGCCATATATTCAGCTTCCGTGGAGGATGTGGCAACTGAATTTTCTTTCTTTGAATTCCATGATACTGTTACAGGGTGTCCCAAATTCGAGGATGACAAATAAAAAGAAGTTCAAAAACGAAGAAGAAGTCAAAAAAGTTTATATAAAATCAATTTATTTGGAAATTGCTTTCATTTGACCGACCCCGTAACTCTTAGGGCGTTTGTCCACCACCGCCGTCACCGAACCGTCACCGAGAACGGGATGACGGGCCGAACTAGCGATACATGCATTTACTATGGCCACCTGTCCATGCATTCTAGCGCCGTCATCCCGGCCGTCGAAATTTCGAGTAGTTCGGCGCGATCGCTAAAACGGGGACCGAGATTTTGACGGGCCGATGTGCCAGCAATACAAATCATGTGTGATCTTGCCCATATACTTCAGTCATACCGTGCCGTTCGACCGGGTATTGTTTTATTTGTCATTTAGCCTAGCATACCATAAAACAATCGATTAAAAATGGCCAAAAAATTTAAATACGACATTTATTCTTTGATAGAAGTTGTAGAAAGTAAAGAATGCTTGTGGGATAAATCCAAGGATGTGTCCAAAGATAAAATTATGTGAAAGAATGCATGGCACGATGTGTGCGTTTTTTTAGAGCCGAACTTTGAAAGTATGGATCCGAAAACCAAAGACGAAATTATTAAGTACAAGTTAGTTTTATTATTTATGCTACAAGTTTAGATCTTATTCATCTGCCAAGGCAAAGAGCCTTCTGGGCTAACAAAATTTTCAGAAAAGGTATTTCTTATGTCATTTGCTGTATATTTCCTGCCCTAGGTAAATCGGTCAACCCACCGTGCACGATAGACATAAACATATCCTCAGTTCGGCACCCATCTTTTTCACGAACAATATTTTGTAACACGACGCATGCCTTAACTATGGATTTGCAAAGTTTTTTTTCCCACATTTAAAGAACGATGAAATATTCGCCATTTGTTGGCCATTATGCTGAATGCACATTCAACGTATCTTCGTGCACGACAATGTCGATAGTTATATATCCGTTTTTTTACGTCTAGATGGTTACCGCCAAAAGGACGTAATAAATGTTCGGTGAGCTGAAAAGCTTCGTCACCTACTAAAACATGTGGCATTCTTCTATTCTGTGAAACAGGTGGAGGTATATTCAAGCTGCCTACAGTGAGTAGTTGATAAAAATTTGTGCGCTGAAAAATTGCGGAGTCACAATCTTTAACATAGGAACCGATATCAACATACACGAATCTGTAACTAAGTCAGCAATGCAAGAAAATCCGCGTACAACCAACTGTTTCACGTTAAAACAAATTGGGTGCTCGGACATATTTAGCAGAGGGATGATCATATCGCCATCAGTTGAGGTAACACAACGTGGAATGATATCTTCACCCTTTGGTTTATAAGATTGTCTTAAATCTATAAAAATATCTGCCTTATATAAGTCAGCCGTACTACAGACTATAAACCCAATATGATTTGGTGGTACCATTCTAGGAATTTTACATAAAATTTCTAGTTTAACCGAAAGTTTATCTAGTTGAGGAAACAGTGACATATTTTTATCAAAAATACGCAGTTTATTGTCTCTCATTAGAATTACCACGTTAGTAGTATTTAAAAATGTTTGCCCTATTAAACCAGCCATACATTGAAGCGAATTTGAAACAATAAAAATTTTCACATGTGCTTTGAATAGGTCTACTTGCAAATCGGCCATAGTTTCACCAATTACAGAAATTTTTGCCTCACCGTACCCGGTAATAATATTATTTGGTGGATACCATTTGATACGAATTTGTATAGCATCATATTCCCTTAATGTTACTATTTCACAGCCTGTATCAATAAAGCCTTTTAGTTGACTTCCATTAATATAACATACGTTGTATGTATGTACTCCAATCATAGTCTTGGATCCACTGGGCTTGTTTCGTCTACACTCGGCCAACGTATGACTTAAGCGTCTACAAAAGGAACATTCCTTTTTGGGTTTTAGACACTGTGGTTGAAAATGACCGGAATCCCCACAATTGTAGCAGTTTTTCACTTTTTTAACTACATTATTCTTTGACATGTTGTCCATAATTATGTTCTTGAGTGGTGGTCTTGGTTTGGATGGTTCTTTGGACAACGTCGATAAATAGTCTTTATAGAAATCTTCCGGCTGTATCTTCCTGCCTTAGCTCCGGCTTGAATAATCGCACTCTCATTGCCATCAATAATAATTGCGACCGCATTTTTATTAGTGCTGAGTTTTATCAAAGTAGTACTCCGTCCAATTTTCAGTGGGAAGTTTATTTCGACGTACCAGGGCTTTCAGTGGCGATGGAAAATCAAAATGATGCATTTCCATTAAAGTTTTCCAATCATCCCAGCTGTAATCGTATTTTTCCAGATCAAAATACCAAGTTTGAGCTAAGCCTCTAAGCCTGGACTGCATTAACAATGTCATGGCAGCCTGATCCCATTTATTTATCTCAGCTAACTGCTCAATTTTATGTAGCCACTTTATTGCAGACATGTCTGGTTTTACCGGATTAAATTCAGGAATAACATCTGTCCTTTGCATTGGTATCGATGGTCGTTTATTGTTATCCAACAGCTCAATTACCAAATCTTCAAGAGCTTGTATCGTCCCTTTCTCATTAATATTCTCCGAACTACTGTTTGGTCCTGTAACGTCTACAGATACAGCCTGCTTAGAGTCCTTATATTTCCGAGGAGGAGTATTTGACTCACATTCTTTATTACCAGTAGGCTCTATAGATAGTCTTTTAGACTTAAGGTTATTCCTTGTTTTACCATATCTTCTGGGGTATTTGAATTTTCTTTTATAATTGGTTAAATCGGAACTATCGGCAGATTCTGAATTACTTACATCGCTGGACGTAGAACTACGTTTGTTGTACCTACGTTTTCCCATAGTCACAGTCACGTAGAGTGTAACTAACTAACTAAGTAAGTAAACACCAACTATATACACTTAAAAAAATTCGTCAAAATTGTCTTAATGCAAAAACGCACGAAATAAATCGTAAAACACGTCAGTCTCTTGGAATATTGTGAATTATATCCCGCCGATGCACTGTAAAGTCATGAGATTTATTTAAAACCACAAAAGTTTAAACCAAAATATATTGTAGGAGCGTTATAAAAATTCAAAAATAAGTTTATGTTAAACGGCCGAATAACTAGCGAAGACTGCCTGCAACTTTCCGTTTCTTATCTCCCCTAGCCAAGATCTAGGCTAAAAATAGCATCGAAGGGTCGGTATGCGGTCGAGGGTGCATACCTGCTTCTCGATAGTGTTCGTTCTTTTTTTATCATACTATACAAAATAAATGACGACAATATTTGTCTGTTTTCATCGATTGATTTTTGGTGTCCACTTTGCAATTGAATATCTACAGGAACATTTTCAAGAATATTTTCTGCAGCATTTGTCGCTGTTAGGAGAAGGTTGGTCGTTGCATGCTTTGGGCAGTCTTCCTGCATATTTTTGAACTTTATATATGGCCTGACCATAAATGATTCCAAAATTCCTCTCACAGTGCTGATGGGCAAAGGGAATAAAATACAAAGCACCTTTTAGTCGCTTGGAATAAACTAGCCATGATGCATATTGATCCCTACAAGCATGATTAAATTTTCTTTTCAAATGGCTTGCATCACTTTCAAAATCGTAATTTCTGGGCGGGATCCAACGATTTGTAACAAATCCCTCTTCTTTTTCGTCGATAGCTGGGTAGGCAACCCAACATAATGACCCAGATCATTTTCATGATACCCATCGTCCATTATAATTTTAGGATCGACGTTAATGTCAAAGGGCTTGTTGTGACGTCCATGGAGAAGAATAGTCGGCAACAGATATATTTACAGGTTCTGCTGAAGAATGTAACGCTTGTCCAATGTTACCATGGCATTACATGAGTATTTTTATCATGGTTGTCATTTTCATCGCTTCCGCTTTCACTGCTACTTTCCCGACCTTTTTTTCTTTTTTCGCGTGTTGTCCCTAAAAAATGGATACACAAAATTACTCTTACAATGTTTAGGCATAGGACAACAATACAGAAAATATAGATCAAGATACCTATAATAATACCATATTCAAATATCATTTACTTTGGACTTCCTATCAGTAAAAGTAAAATTGCGATATTCAAAATTCGTTAACTTTGTGGTTTGAACAAATAAATTAAATTATCATTTTAGGTTTTGTTTTGTTTTGACTCACCTTTTTCAAAGAATTTCCTGATATCCATTTGACAGAGTAATATTTCCAGTCTCCAATTGTTGCGCAATAAACATAAATTAAATCTCGTGTCGCCGCAACTAAACTATTACGCTATGTCCTATGTAAATGCGATATTTGCGGTACGTGCGGTGCGGTGCGTGCGATGCGTAGAACGTTTAAAATAAACAACATGAATTTAAATGAGCCCGTCCAGCGTTGTCACGTCGGACGATCATTCCGCACGCAACTAGAACGCACGCATTGTCTTTAATTTAAAATCGGTTATACTTTCCCCGCAGTTTACGTCCGATTTTTGCGATGGATGCATTAATTTATTTATTAATTAATTTGTGAAGTGCAAAGAAGAAAAGTCTTGTGGAATAAAAGAAATCCGCGGTACAAGGATCGGTTAATTGTTGAAAAGGAATGGGATGCTGTAGCTAACAATATTGGATTTTCAAGTAAGTGTAATTAATTTTTATTGCATTTATTCAAAAATCGTACATTCGGTCTATTTAAATTTTGTTTAAAAAAAAAGTATTCGCAAAATGTATTTATCAAATTTTCTGATTCCCTGGTCGGACGATTGTGGGATCTTGAAATACGTAAATTATTATTGTTATCACTATGATTGTTTTCAGTGGTTGACCCGTTAACAAATGGGTCTTCTTCCATGTCGATTATAGTATTGTGTAAAATACAAATCGCTTTTACAATATAAACTGCATTTTCAACTTTTGTCTCTATAGATTTTAATAAAATTCTAAATTTGGCAGAACTTATGCCAAAGGCACATTCCACATTCATTCTGGTCCGTGATAAACGGTAATTGTAATATGAGGCAGCTTTATTATTTTGAAGACATCTTCTAGAATAGGGTCTTAACAGATATGTTCTTAATGGGAATGCTTCATCTCCTAAGAATACGAGGGGAGTTTTTTTTCAGAGTTAGGTAACTGCTTATCTCTTGGAAGAAGTAAAGTACCATTTTCGATGTTTTGATAAATTGCTGAATTAGAAAATACTCCTGAATCGCTATCTTTATTATATGAACCCACATCAATCATTAAAAATCGATAATTTGCATCCACAATTGCCATTATAACTATTGAAAAAAAGTTTTTGTAATTATAGAACATGCTGCCTGATTTAGCTGGACATTTAACTCTGATATGTTTTCCGTCGATGCTGCCTAAATAAACAATTAGGAAAGTTCCATTTATTGAAATACGGTACTACAACATTTTCAAAATCACTGACGGTAGGCAAGGGCATATGCGTTTCCTGAAGTTCTGAAGAACTAAAAATATTCAGGGGGAGTCAAGTAAAAAGCAATACATATTTTTAATCATAACTCCACAAAAATATCTTTGACCCACAGTATATACGGATATAATATACCAAACTGCTCGTCAGCTAAATCGGGACACCTGATTTCTTGGGTAAAATTTATCCACGACTGAAAACCAAGCAAAAAAAATTAAGTTTAAAAAAAGTTACAGCAGTTTGACTTTTACTCAAAAAAACCAGGTGTCTCGCTTTGACTGACGCGCAGTGTATTTATTGATGCATTGTTTTCTATTTTAGAGAAAGAAGCTAAAAAGAAATGGAGAAACTTGCGCGATCGGTTTGCAAAAGAATTGAATAAGGTTCGTAAACCTCATTCAGGTGATGCTGCATATGAGAAATATACAGGCAAGCGGCAGTATTTTTCTAATCTACAGTTTATGAAGTGCATAGTAGCCCCTAGAATTACGGAAGGAAATGTTCCTCACAATGCGGTATTGGAAAAATTGCAGACCTCGTTAGTTGACGATGAAGATACTGAGGCGCACATCTCGGACGAAAATTGGACTCAAGTGCTTCATCGTCAATTCGCAAGTGGTTGCCACTGTCATTGTTCCACTAGCAGTTGCTAAGCATGGCGTTTCGCAAGGAAATACCAACAATGATGGCTCACAACAAATAGAGCCTGTACAGATACAGGCTGAATCGAAAAATATGCCGTCTTCGTCCAAGAAAAACCATTCACGTTTAAAGAGAAAGATGGTACGCGAAGAGAATATTGATATGGAAGAAAAGTTACTTAATATAGAAACGAATAATAAAAAAAAATCGCTTTGCTTGAGCAGAGCACCAGAACACCAGAAGACGAGAATTCTCTATTTTTAAGATCTCTACTGCCATATTTCCAAAAAATGGATCCGATACAGCAGCTGCGGGTAAGAAACAAATTCCAAGAGGTATTAATCTAAGAAATGTCACCGCAGACTACCAGTAGTACAAGTGTTGGTACATAATTCCCTGCTCAATCATTGACTGTGCCATCAGGGCCCACCTCCTATTCGAGTATGTCTATGTCTTCGCCTGCTTCCAACTTTACTACTCTGTATTCAAATAGTGCATATAACAAAGAAAATTTCGAATAAGACTTTTTTCAAAATACTTAAAGAGTAAATTATACCTTAATACATTTAACTTCAATAAAATCAATTAAAATGTACATTTTTGCATAAGTTACTTACCTTAAGGTTATCAAAAGCCTCTCTTCAATAGAAATAGGTCTTTGAAAATTTGTGGTACAGTGGTAGCAGGCATCTCAAATTTTTACAACAATATAATCAAATGTATTTATTGTCATTCTAGTATACTGTCGAAAAGCACTTCTATCTAGTCGCAATTTAAGATAAAGGTGATGAAATTCACCGTAAACGGTCCTATTTCTAGATTCTATTTTTAGATTCTACGAGTATTTTTTCTTTATTCACGTCTCTTTTTAATTTTTTGTAATAATTTGAATTTAACAACACTGTTTTCCGTTAGTAAAATTAAGCGAGTTGACGTCGAAGCCATTGTTTTTTAACTAAAATATCGTATTTAAATTTGCCACCTATGTGAAAACGCACGCAATGCAATAGCGTGCAATGCGTGCGTTTTATCACATCGCACGTACCCGCATTTACCTAGGACATAGCGTATACGCCTTGTCCTAGCTAAATACGCTTACGTGCGTTGCGGATACTGCGATGCCCGCACCCATCGTCAATATTTGCGGAGCAAGCGGAGTGGCCAAGTACAAAACGATGTTACGTTTTGCGTTCAGTTCTTGACATGTATTCGACTTCGGCACGTCGCTTGTTATTAATGGAAAACAGTGTAATTAAATTAAGATTACTAGCAAAACTAAAGAAGAGACGTAACAGAGAACACACCCATGTTATTTACAAAAATAGGTTACATTTTGGGGAGTTCCATCATCTGTATCTGCAATTACGTGCTGATGAAACATCGTTTTACCAGTACACTAGGATGAAAATAAATACGTTTGATTACATTGTGGCAAAGATACATGATGCCTGTTATCACTGCACGACAAACTTCCAGAATCCTATCTCTGTTTAAGAAAGACTTGTGGTTACCTTACGGTAGGTCAATACAAAAAGATTTTTTTGTGACAAAATGCTTTATTTATAAGTAGTATATTTAGCGAGACATAATATTCCCTGATTCGTCATTAGTATCGTAAGAAGTGGTAAAAGCCAAAGGAGAATTATTTGTGCTCCGGGAAGGTAAAGCTGCGTAATTAGTAGGGTAAACAGAGAACACAGGAGAACCCGGCGAAGATTTATCTGAATAATGTATAGACGAAATTGAACTCGATGGAACTGACGTAAAATTTGTATTGTTCGAGGAATACCCGAAATCGACTGCGCTATTTTGCATTTCTTGCATCAGTATCTCCTGAAACTTATTACAAACTCGTAGTGGTTGCAGCGGATTAAATTTTCGAAGATAAGGTAGCAATGACCGTTAAAACAAAGAATTTTCGTCTTCCTCCTGTTGAAGAAAAGCGAGCTTTTCGTTCTCAATATCTAGCAGCTTCACTTCTATGTCATCATTATTCCGTGAGCCTTTGGTCGGGATGGGGTTTTGTTAGAAACAGAGCTCTGTTTTGCTAAAGAGTGAGAGCATAAGACATCGCTGGTGCTTCGATCACCCCCGTTTGTATCTGAGCAGTATTAGACTGTAACTCAGACTGTTCATATTCATTTGATTCACTCTCTATTGTACTGTTCTGTGTTTCCTCTGAGACATTGATAGTGGGCATATTTCCTTCAGTGTTTCTCGGAACAACAGTGTCCTTCAAAAACAGTAAACTAGAGAAATATTGGCATCCCGAATACGTAGGAGCATCTTCTTGCGAGACACCCGATTTGCTTTTGGGGATTTTTTTGAATTTCTTTAAAAATTGGTCGCGTAAATTCCTCAATTTTTTTCTTGCTTCGTCGTCTGAAAAAAAGGATTATATATTTTTTCACAATTGGCATGGATTGTGTCTTGTTTTATGACACTTTTATAGCAAAAAATTACCTTTTTTCAAGATAGCCTTTTTTACTTTTAATATATAAATTTTTTCTGTTTCAGGTATCTAGCAACAGGAATTTCATTTAGACAGTTGGCATTCACATTTCGAATATCGAAATCATCAGTTGCTGGCATAGTTATGGAGGTTTGCAAGGCCATTTGGCAAGTGCGTATGCCTGTGCCAACTGTCGAGGATTTTGAGAAGATTGGAAATGAATATTTTGAAAAATGGAACTCACCAAACTGTTTGGGTAGTGTCGATGGAAACATATTCGGCTCAAATGTCCAGATAATTCAGGCAGTATGCACTACAACTATAAAGGCTATTTTTCAATAGTGCTAATGGCAGTTGTTGATGTTAAATATAGATTTTTAGTGATAGATGTAGGCGCATACGGAAAAGATAGTGATGCTGGAGTATTTGCTAATTCAGCTTTTTACCAAAATATTTTAAATGGTTCTTTAGTTTTACCGAACGATAAACAACTGCCCAATTTCGAACAGAAGGCTCCATTTGTATTTATAGGCGATGAGGCATTTCCATTGAGAAGGTATTTAATGAGGCCATTTCCTGCAAGAAGAATTCAGGGGGATACAGCTGCTTCATATTTTAATTATCGATTATCAAGAGGTCGAATGACTGTGGAATCTGCTTTTGGTATCGCTTCTGCTAAATTTAGGATTTTGTTAAAAAGTATTAAAACGAATGTTAATAATGCAGTTCATATTGTAAAAGCGATTTGCCTTTTACACAATATTATAATAGACATGGAAAATGATAATGTTCCTACAATTTTTGGTAATAATATCGTATCAACGATGAATCAAAACTTAAGGGTTTGTAAGGTACTTGAGGGGAATAAGGCCTAGCTAAGAAAAAAATTTAATAAAGTGAAAGACTGTAATGTTAATATTTAGTTTAATACACCAAAGTGCTTATAAGGTTATATTAATTTTATCAAACTTAAAAAAATAGTCTTTAAAAAAGCTAGAAAACAAAAAATAAATATTAAGAAAAATAACGCAAATCGGCCTTATTATCCGATGGAGGTTTAATAAAGCCTATACATAAAAATGGCACAACTCGTTAATTGGGCGAAGTTTAGCATCCATCGGGACACTCAAAATCATCCATGTCATTGACTGTTAACACATTCCTCATGGTACCATTTAAGACATTTGCTGCACTGCCTCATATCGGCCTGCCTGTCTTCCTTACATCCATGGCAATACCATTCTGTACTTAACTTTTCTCTGGAGCTTTCAATATCTTTATTCAATTTGGCACGACTTTTGTTCTCCTCGGTAAAAAGATCTCTAGTGACTTGAGTTCCTTTGTAGTTTAGAGCTTTTTTTCAATTTTTTTTAGGTTTTTCATTAGTTTTTACTGCTGTGTCATCAGTCGAATCCGAGTCAGAAGAGTAAACATTGGAATAGGAAAATTTGCCAGACTTGTTGCCATTCCAGACGGACCAGGTTGAGGAGATTCAGGTAGACGCCTATTTTCTTTGTTGGTATCATCCGGTGCCGGTACGTCTGAGAGAATTGAAGGAGCAAATGCTGGTTCTGGAATTGCCTCGGGATTTAATGGAAACAGACCAGTAGCCTTAAAACCGTTTATAATGTTACTATGTGTCATGCATTTAGACTAAACATTTGAAAGTATGATGTTAAAACGTGATTTGGTCACCTTTTTGTTAGGATTCTGATCCAAGAATAATAATACCTCATTATCCCAATGATGCTCAAATGAACGATATACAGATTTGTCGAGGGGTTGTAGCTCATGTGTTGTATTCGATGGCAAACAGTATAGATCTATATCAAGTGAGTCTCCAACATCAACAATTGACAAATCAAGATGACAAGCTGCACCATCAAAAACTAAGAGGTACCTTCCTGGACTTTTGTATCGGGCTAAGTGTTTGAGGAATTCTTTAAAAAGTTCGTTAGTCATGTAGCGTTTACTTGATTTTTCCACTAGAGTTCCTGGTGGCAAATTATTATGTAATTCTGGCTTTAGCCTCTTTCCTTTAAAAATAATCATAGGAGGTATTGGTATTCCAAGGGCATTGACACATCCTGCAATTGTCACACTCTCTGCATGTTCTGACGATTGAAAGTGAACACGTTTTACCCCTTTCTTAGCTAAAACGGTAGGCTGGTGGTGAATAGTCAAGCGGCATCCTTTTTCATCCATATTATAAAGTCTTTCAGGGTGATTAATTATATCAAGATCATAATACATTTTCCCTATTTTTGAAAAATGATCATCAACTATTAATTTATTAAGTTTTTGAGCCCTAGCTGGATTCATAAACTGCTTTTCTTTTAGATATTACAGGATTTCTCTTCATAAAAGCCTTTAGCCAATCTTTACCAGCAAGTTTTGAAGTTGTATTAAATTGATCAGCAATTTTATTATCTTCGCAGAATCTGAATACCAATCAACGAAAGATCCGTGGAGTCACAGGTAGACCTATTTCACTAAATCTTATTATTCTTTTAACGAGATCAGCTTCTTGTTCTTCTTTTAAAATAGATTTACGACCTAGTCTTTTTATTAGGATTCCATTCTGAACATGATTTCTAATGGTTCTTCTGGGAATATTAAACCTTACCGCAGCCCCATATGTACTCAGAGTACCGCGTTGAACAGATCGAACTGCGGATATTAAATCCTTCTCGCACCAAGGTGCCCTTTTAGGAGGCATGATGTTAAAAATCACTGAAAATAAAACGAGAATAGTTTAGAAGTTTAATAATATGTTAATAAAAACATTAATTTGTCATGATGATAATAAGGCCTACATGGAGGGTAATAAGTCCTATTGCTTATTTTTATAGGCCTTATTACCCATCCATGACGAAATATTATGTAAATTTATTTAAATTATGTGGGCTAAATTTAATCTAATAAACTTTTGAAATCACAAAATATAAAGTCTAACCAAAATATCTGCAGTTATAAATTAAAAATACAATTATAAATACTAAAAATACTTACGTTTTTGTTCATTGTATCCTTATAATATCACACGCGGCGACCCGTCGACACAAGTTGTTGGAACTTACTGACGCCCGAAAGCGAAAAGCGCGGGTAGTACGTTCGAATGTCATTTGTAAATGGACCAATAGGAGCCGCGGACCCAACGCAATCGATTTGCGATTAATTTAAAGCGGTTTTTTTGAATATAGGTCTTATTACCCGACAGGCCTTATTACCTGCAGGTACCTTAGATTAAATAATCATTCATGTAGAGAAGCAGAAAATGTTCGAAATATTTTTTATAAATAAGATTTAAATGTAAATCTATATTTAATCCATTAAAAGAATAAAAAATCATCAGTACTTACTTGACATTCCCACGTTTTTTGCTACGCAATTCCATTCCTTATCGACAATTAGTCGATCTTTATAATGACGATGTCGTTTATTCCATAAAACCACCTTTTTTGCACTTCGGAAATAAAAACCTCCATTGCTCCTTCCAAGTCGTACGATAACTGCCGGATAAAATCAAACCGTTTTGATTTTTAAAACAATACGGGGTTCGCATACCGCAACTTACTTGGGACGTCTTTATTTAATTACCGCAGTTTAACGCCATGTGCTAGGTAAACGCGGGTACGTGCGATACGATAAAACGCACGCTATTGCATTGCGTGCGTTTTCACATAGGTGGCAAATTTAAATACGATATTTTAGTTAAAAAACAATTAAAAAGAGACGTGAATATAGAAAAAATCCTGGTAGAATCTATAGAAATAGAACCGTTTTGGGTGAATTCCATCACCTTTATCTTGAATTGCGACTAGATGGAAGTGCTTTCCGATAGTATACTAGAATGATAATAAATACATTTGATTATATTGTTGTAAAAATTTGAGATGCCTGCTACCACTGTACCACAAATTTTCAAAGACCTATTTCTATTGAAGAGAGGCTTTTGATAACCTTAAGGTAAGTAACTTATGCAAAAATGTACATTTTAATTGTTTTTATTGAAGGTAAATGTATTAAGGTATAATTTACTCTTTAAATATTTTGAAAAAAGTCTTATTCGAAATTTCCTTCGTTATATGCACTATTTGAATACAGAGTAGTAAAGTTGGAAGCAGGCGAAGACATAGACATACTCGAATAGGAGGTGGGCCCTGATGGCACAGTCGATGGTTGAGCAGGGAATTATGTACCAACACTTGTACTACTGGTAGTCTGCGGTGACATTTCTTGAATTAATACCTCTTGGAATTTGTTTCTTACCCGCAGCTGCTGTATCGGATCCATTTTTTCGAAATATGGCAGTAGAGATCTTAAAAATAGAGAATTCTCGTCTTCTGGTGATCTGGTGCTCTGCTCAAGGAAAGCGATTTTTTTTTATTATTCGTTTCTATATTAAGTAACTTTTCTTCCATATCAATATTCTCTTCGCGTAAGTCTTTCTCTTTAAACGAGAATGGTTTTTCTTGGACGAAGACGGCATATTTTTCGATTCAGCCTGTATCTGCCGTACAGGCTCTGTTTGTTGTGAGCCATCATTGTTGGCATTTCTTTGCGAAACGCCATCCTTAGCAACTGCAAGTGGAACAATGACAGTGGCAACCACTTGCGAATCATCTACAGTGCCACTTACTGGTGACGATGAAGCACTTGGAGTCCAATTTTCGTCCGAGATGTGCGCCTCAGTATCTTCATCGTCAACTAACGAGGTCTGCAATTTTTCCAATACCGCATTGTGAGGAACATTTCCTTCCGTAATTCTAGGGGCTACTATACACTTCATAAACTGTAGATTAGAAAAATACTGCCGCTTGCCTGTATATTTCTCATATGCAGCATCACCTGAATGAGGTTTACGAACTTTATTCAATTCTTTTGCAAACCGATCGCGCAAGTTTCTCCATTTCCTTTTAGCTTCTTCCTCTAAAATAGAAAACAATGCATCAATAAATACACTGCGCGTCAGTCAAAGCGAGACACCTGGTTTTTTTGAGTAAAATTCAAACTGCTATAACCTTTTTAACCTTAATTTTTCTTGTTTGGTTTTCAGTCGTGGATAAATTTTACCCAAGAAATCAGGTGTCCCGATTTAACTGACGAGCAGTTTGGTATATTATATCCGTATACACTGTGGGTCAATGATATTTTTGTGCAGTTATGATTAAAATTATGTATTGCTTTTTACTAAACCCCCCCTGAATATTTTTAGTTCTTCAGGACTTCAGAAAACGCATATGCCCTTGCCTACCGTCAGTGATTTTGAAAATGTTGTAGTACCGTATTTCAATAAATGGAACTTTCCTAATTGTTTAGGCAGCATCGACGGAAAACATATCAGAGTTAAATGTCCAGCTAAATCAGGCAGCATGTTCTATAATTACAAAAACTTTTTTTCAATAGTTCTAATGGCAATTGTGGATGCAAATTATCGATTTTTAATGATTGATGTGGGTTCATATGGTAAAGATAGCGATTCACGAGTATTTTCTAATTCAGCAATTTATCAAAACATCGAAAATGGCACTTTACTAATAAGAAAGATAAGCAGTTACCTAACTCTGAAAAAAAAACTCCCCTCGTATTCTTAGGAGATGAAGCATTCCCATTTAGAACATATCTGTTGAGACCCTATCCTAGAAGACGTCTTCAAAATAATGAAGCTGCCTCATATTACAATTACCGTTTATCACGGGCCAGAATGAGTGTGGAATGTGCCTTTGGCATAAGTTCTGCCAAATTTAGAATTTTATTAAAATCTATAGAGACAAAAGTTGAAAATGCAGTTTATATTGTAAAAGCGATTTGTATTTTACACAATACTATAATCGACATGGAAGAAGACCCAGTTGTCAACGGGTCAACCACTGAAAACAATCATAGTGATAACAATAATAATTTACGTATTTCAAGATCCCACAATCGTCCGACCAGGGAATCAGGAACAAAATTTAAATAGACCGAATGTACGATTTTTGAATAAATGCAATAAAAATTTATTAAAAATTTACTAGGTACTTTTATTACACTTACTTGAAAATCCAATATTGTTAGCTACAGCATCCCATTCCTTTTAAACAATTAACCGATCCTTGTACCGCGGATTTCTTTTATTCCACAAGATTTTTCTTCTTTGCACTTCACAAATTAATTAATAAATAAATTAATGCATCCATCGCAAAAATCGGACCTTAACTGCGGGGAAAATATAACCGATTTTAAATTAAAGACAATGCGTGCGTTCTAGTTGCGTACGGAATGATCGTCCGACGTGACAACGCTGGACGGGCTCATTTAAATTCATGTTGTTTATTTTAAACGTTCTACGCATTGCACGCACCGCAAATATCGCATTTACATAGAACATAGCGTAATCGTGATCGAATCCCGCATCGTACGCACCGCGACCTCCGTATTTAGCTAGGACAAGGCGTTAAGACACTATGGCGCATGAAATATTCGCTTCGTAACGTATTTAACTCCGAACTGAGTTGCATTGCTCTGCCTCAGGGATGTGTCGTTCGTGAATGATTCGGTCAAAATGACCGAATCTTTGCAACGACCCGCGACCCGTTTGATTACGCTCTGTGACCCTATCGTATCGTTCAAACGACCTTAAGCCGGTCACTCACGTTCCGGTAGACCTGTGCAGGTAAAACTGTACAGGTAAAACTGTACAGGTATACCGAAGACCTGACAAGCCCACACACGCTATGGTGAAATTCTATTCGAATTTGTTCAGTTGATGATGGCGTCGAAAGGTAATGATGCATTGGCTGTGCTAGCACTCTTATTGACTTTAAATAAACGTGTAAGGAAAAAACGGGAAAAATGGTGCCAAGATTGGATACTAAAGCAAAAAAGTTACAGTCACGTCAATTTATTGAACGAGTTAAAATTTGAATTTAAAGATTTTCAAAACTATCTACGAATGGATGAGAAAACATATTCAAAATTGCTTTCTTTGGTGAGTCCTTTTATAATAAAGAAGGATACTGTAATGAGAAAATCCATTTCACCTCATAAAAGATTAACTGCAACTCTAACATTCCTAGCAACAGGAAGAAGTTATGAAGACTTGCTGATTCTACAATTATTTTACCTCAGGCCCTGGGAAAAAATAATTCCCAAAACGTGTGATGCTTTGTATAAAGTTCTGCGCAAACAATACTTGAAAGTAAGCAAAAGACAAATTATTATTTTTTAAAACGTATTTATTACAAATTATTTAAGTAGGAATATTAATAATTATTATTATTAACGGCTGTATTTGACAGATGATGACTTGTACTTTAGGAGCCTGAATGTACATTTTCAAGAATTTAAAAAAAAGTCTGCGGGTATACATAACCTTAAGAGTTGGCAAAAACAGGGTTTTTGTGCACTTTAGGTTTTTTATTCTTGAAAATGTACATTGTACATGTATGCGTTTTTAAGAATTAAATAATTTTCGGGTTTACATAACCTCAAAAATAGAAAAAAAGCCTTTTTTGCTCTTTCTCTGTGGGATTTCCTTATCTAAGGGGATTTCGAAATTCTTTTACCACTTGATCGTCTGTGAAGTTGGTAAAATAAGAAGCAGCAGATGTATTGTTCAATCGTACAACCACTACATCATCACAAGACAGTTGTTGTTGGTTTGTTGAATTGTTTTGTTGGAATTGACAATTTGGACTTGTAGCAGGGGTACTAATAAAGCTGGGAGAGGACGAATATGATGTAGAATTGGAAGCCGACTGGCAAGGCAGTATAAGTGACTGGCGTTGCTGCATGATAGGATTTCTTGCATTATACATTTCCTGCATGTTAACGCATCTATGTTGCAGTGTAAGGCCGCCCAGTTCAGCCTCGAATTTTACATCGTTGATTATTTTTTCTGCAATTAGACTCTGCCTTTTGTCCACTTCTCTTAGTTTCATAGCAACACTTTTCCCAAAAACAGCAAAACGGTCTTTCTCTGTACGTGGACGTTCTTGCACAGCGGTCAAAACATCCTTGGTTAAAGAATCGTAGTTGTTTTTTCCTGGCCTTGATCATGAAGTAGTCACTGTGCCACTCTTTGAAAGACACGCAACCTTCTCATTTTGCGTTAGCGATTCGGTACCGTCTGTTGTAGGTTGTGCTTGAGATGGACATTCCGAGTAAACGTTTTCTTGTACTGACTCAACCTAAAATAAACAATATTATTAACATTAAAATAATATTACTTAGTATTTATTAAATTATTAGTAAGTATTAATATTACTTGTAATATTATATTTATTTGTAATTTTGTAAGCATTGTAATTTTATTGTTTAATTTTTTCAGTTTCCAAAATGCCAGGAAGCTTGGAAAGAAATAACAGATTTATTTGAGGCACGATGGAACTTTCCACACTGTTTGGGCGCAATCGACGGCAAGCACATTGACATCATTCCGCCGGCTGGAAGTGGCTCTGAATTTTTTAATTATAAAGGCCGACACAGTATGGTTCTTTTAGGAATTGCAAATGCCAAATATCAATTTATTTTAGCAGATTTTGGGACCAATGAAAGAATTTCAGAAGGAGGTGTTCTCCAAAACACAAAATTTTTCGAAATGTTGACAAAAGGTGATTTACGTATCCCAACCGAAGAACATGTCAAAGGAAATGGTAGGAATCTGCCGTATGTGTTTGTCGCCGATGACGCTTTTGCTTTACGCAGCGATATGATGAAACCATTTCGACAAGCGGACTTGAACTCGAAAGAGAAAAAAATATTTAACTATAGATTGTCTCGTGCAAGGCGCATCATCGAAAATGCGTTTGGAATATTGGCTGTACGATTATCGTATATTTCATACTCAAATTAATGTTGAACCTGAAAACATTATTAAAATAGTAATGGCCGCAGTTGTGCTGCACAATTTTCTAATAGAAAATTCACCAAAATCATACGCACCTAAACAATGTGTTCAAGAAGAAAATGCCGACGGAACCGTTATTAATTATGGATACGATACACAAAACTCTAGCATGGAAAATTTAGAGCAACGAAACCCCGGCAATATCAATGATACAGCAAAAAATTTTAGGGAAAATTTCATGTATTACTTTAATCATGAGGGCAGCGTACCATGGCAAAACAATTATATTAACTAAATATATAATGAATATAAATAATAATAGATTGTGTTTTTATTAATTTACCTCAGATAAAGTCTCCTCATCTGCATTCAAGTTCGATGTGGAATTTCTTGGCGTTTCTTGGTCACCAAGAAAGACAAATAAGTCGTAGTACCACAACTTAGGGTGATAAACTTCATCTGCGGATACTCCCGATTTAACAGAATCTTCATATTTTTTTTTCTCTTTTCTTACATTGCTTCTTAGATTATTAATTTTTTTTATTACAGCATTTTTATCGGCTGTAGGATCTAATTCTTTCAGTTTCTCCACAAGTGTCTTATATGCTGCATCCCTTTTTGCACGATCATGACATTCTTTCGCCTTAATTCGCCATAAACAGGGCGAAAATTTATAAATTTCTATAAACTCAGCAATTATTCGACGTTGTTCTTACGTACTTAACGCCATTTTATTAAAAAAACAAGTGGCCTTCGTATCCAATTACCGAAAAGACTGACGAACTGTACAGGTTAGTCGGCACACACGTTCCGGTACATCGTACGACAACACTCTGGCACAGGTACACCGAATCGATTTTCAATTCTGCTCCGGTCACCTGCACAGTTGCTCCGAACTGCGCAGGTTTGCTCACACACACGTTGCAGTATACCTGTACAGGCACGCCTGTGCAGGCATACTTCTCAGGTCTACCGGAACGTGAGTGGCCGGCTTTAAACTAAACTAGACCCCGGCCGCGGCCCGTTCAACAATCGATTATTGTCAGAGAGAGACAGTCGCGGCCGAATCGGGCCGAAGTGCCGGAACTGCCGGAAGCAAAATCGCGGCAAACTACGAACAGGTCGCAGGTGACCGATGACCGATGAGCTGTTGACTTGTGATGTGAGTTATGCTTGCCTATCTTAATAGTGTTTAGACCCTACAATTTTATTGAAATTTGAACGACCTTATCATTCAAATGAACGAATCTTGGCGAACGGGTCATTTCAATGGAGATAAACGGGTCATCAAAAAGAACCGGGTCTTCCCATCCCTACTCTGCCTCACGACCCGCTTATATATTCAAATATTCCTGCTCTCGAAATACTTAGAAAATATTCGACTTTCGACTCTATTTCCGTCCTTGCCCCATACTTGCTATCACTGCCTTTTCTTTCCAGCTAGTATGTTCTTCGTGGTATTGCAATAGCAATAAAAAATATATAATATAATATATAATACATAAAATATTAAATACAATAGAAGATGTCGCTATTGACCGTATAAATTGATGCTATTTCAGATTTCTCTTATTCTCTTTACTGGAAAAAGTACTGTCGTCCGTAACTAGATAGCGCTAGATGTTGTTTTCTCTCAATTATATTCGGCTTTAATCCTAGATGGTTCTGATTGTCTTGTTGAGAGTGGAAACTACGAGATGCGACGGTTTCGCGGGAGATTTAAATTACATTAAGTCGCTAACTAAGAATACTATATCGAATGTTGTAGAATATTTAATTATAGATAAAGAAATATTAAGTGAAAATATCTGACTGAAAAGATATTGTGTTTCTAACACTTTATTTTACGCAGCTAACACGTTTTTAACACATTGAGCGCCAAAGCAGACACCAGTCTGTTCACGATTTTACCTGGTGTCTGTTTTACAATCTGTCGAAATGTGCCAAGCAGACGCACGTTTATATAGTGCTGTATCGTTGATTGAAGAGGCGAGAATTTTCCCTTTTCAATTAACGGCTGTATTGTGTCTGTTCTGGCCAGCCAGAATATATATCTGTAGGTGGGCATACTGAGAAAGGTATATGGGACTTTCTAGACAGTGGGTCTGCTTTTATGTCTGCCATAGCAGACACCAATACGAGAATATGTTTTTGCCGATTTACAAATGGTCGAATAATATAAACCTATTTTTAGATAACTCTTAAAAAAGAAAACAAGTATACTACAAAATAACTTTTATTTGGAACTAAAACTAATTTTTATTATATAAACGAGTATTAAAGGTAATATGTGTAATACACAAAGAAACGTAAAACAACATTTAGGTAATATTATGTGCTACATTGAAACAGTCTAAGCAGTAACGAGGTTTATTGTCGCAGTCATCACAATACGTTGTAGCTTTATGAATTTTACTTCTAGGAATTAATCCTTCAGATTTTTTCTTGTAACAACCTTTGCAATATTTTCGGGCCTCTCTAGCGCTTCCTGGCATTTTTTCAAAGGAATGAGATTTCATTCTATTGAGGTGTGAAGTTGATGTTTTTGCATCATTTTCGACTTCTACTAGCAGTGACTTTATAATACACTCTCTGAATTTAGTTATTGACATTGCATTTTCCGTGACATTTTGATAACAAAAATGAGCGTTAATTGCTGTGCTAAGAATAATTTCGATGGCCACTTTTTTATACCATTTAATGGTTTTTCGTAAGGTAGATCCATAGCTAGAAAATTGGTCTGATATATCGATAGGGGTTTTTCCTAAGTTATAATCAATCACCATTTTTGGTTTCAGCACCTCTTTATCTTTTCTCATAACACTAACCATTTCATCCGTATGTTTAGTTTAGCATTAACACGTCTCTTTTATCTTTCCACTTCAAAATTATTATACCATCATCCTTTTCTTCTGCTATCATATCACTCTTCTTCAGTTTCTTTTCGATTACTTTCTGAGGATTCCCTTTTCTATTCTTTCTTAATGTCCCTAGTAAATGAGTATTTTTGTCCATCAACTTATTTGCTAAATCTAAGCTGGTATAGAAGTTGTCTTTTACAACTGTTCGTCCTTGAATTAGCAATTTTTCAGTGAGGTGCATTACCACTTTCGTAGGTACAGACGTTCGTCCATCGACCTCTTTTCCGGAATGTACCTTCATGTTCCATGTATACCCAACATTACAGCAGAGCTTAAAAACTTTAATTCCATATTTATGGGCGTTTTGTGGCATATATTGACGTAAAATCACTCTACCCCTAAATGGTATCAAGCTTTCATTGACACAGACCGTTTCAGGCGACATAACAGCAGCTTGGCTATTTTCAATAAAAGTATTAATCAGAGGTTGAATCTTGCTAAGTCCATTTGTATTATTTTCAGGTTCTTCATTGTCTGAAAAATGCAACATAGTCAGTAATAGTTCGAATCGATTTCTTAGCATAGTAGATGAACAAACTTTGTTGTAATAGAAATATTCAGTGCTTCAGTAATTTCTCATAGATGGCATTTTTACCATACTCATATAACCTAATAGACCAAACAGCTTTTTTATTTCCTTCTTAGTAGTGGGAACCCAGGAGTGTTTTCGTGAATGTTTAGACGTGTCAGATGATTCTTTTATAAGGCACTGTGTTGCATAAAGATTGGTCTCATCCGTAATTTTAGACCATGTTTTATCATCAATAAAAAATAAAAAAAAAAGAATAAAAGTCAAATGGTGAACCATCGGCAAGCAGTGCAACAAGAGCTTCGTTAATATTTCCTTTTTCAGTAAACACGAAAGATTTCTGACGGCGTTGTACTTGCTCAAATGGTTCATGACTTTCCCCAGGCTCAGTTTCCACTAAATTGTCATCATTACAGTTTTGGTTTTCTGCTACTTCGACATCACTGTCCGAGTCACGGTCACTATTTTTACTACTATCTGAATATTTATCCTGATGCAAGGGAGAGTACTCCATATATCCTGGACCGGAACTAGATTCTTCTTCCGATGTTGGTTTGTAGATGTTGGATCTCTAGAATTGTCGTCGGCATCATGAAATGGATCAGAAAATAAAATATTCAATTTAATAGGACTGTTTAAATTGCCCTGTGTTTTTTAAAATTATAATTATATCCATATTTTTAAACAAAAATAGTTTAAAGAGAATGTTTCTTAATTTGGGCAGTTTTAGACCCTATTTAATTACCAAGTTTAATAATTGTAGATGAGGCATTTTTGATACTTGTGTTAATTGACTTAAAACGCCTTATGTACGCATGCGAGGTTTTCGTATCATATTAATAGGTTTTTAGACCTGTATTTGTTGCTTAAAAAGACCTTATCTATCATGAGGAAGTTTTTAAAAATTCATTTAATAATGCAAAAAACTGTTTTATACACGCTGCTTTAATTACATACATCTAAACAGGGTGATTATAAAATAATAACAAAATAGGAAAAATAACTGGAATGATTTATCAGTCAATATCCTGAGACAAGTCTGTAGCTTCATTGGAAACCAGCAGTTCCTCCCAAAAATGTCTTCGATTCTCAGGCATCAAAGGGCATAACTTTTTTATAATATCTGCCTTTCTCGATTTAGTGACACCTCGAGATTGTGATCTCACATTTGGTTCGGTTACATTTTTCAGATATTTTGCTGTTAAAAAATTTACCTCGCTGTAATGAGAATTGTATTTTAACGAATACCATAAACTAAAGCTGCCTCTTTCAAATTTTAGTTTGACAATATCACTAAGGTATGGTCTTGGTGAAAACTTCTTAATTTTCATCAATGAGCTGTGGTCTTTCCAATCTCTAAAGTCACTTAGCTCCATTGATAGGACTTTTATATTTTTCATCTTGACTTGCTCGATGGCACCTTGAAAATCATTAAAGTCGTAAATCTTCCCTCCAGCTCCGGTATTTAAAGACGAACCATAAGAGTTCATAGACTGCTCCACCTGATGGTGGAAACTGTCAGCAGACATAAAAGAATGTCCTGGTTCAAAACAGTAAATTTCTAATACATTTGCAGCAATATCTGATGAGTTAATGATATGTGTCAAAAAAGAAAATAAAGTCCAATTTTTATGCTGTGCAGCACAATTATCAAGTCAGATTTGAATGGACAAAACAACACGTTGGCTAAGCAAATATTTATGAAAAGCGCTGCAAAGCTCTTCCTTTTTGCGTCCCGCTAATCCCTCATGCCATATTACAGCTGATGGGCCCAATGTTTTTTGATGCTTTTCCACTACGACAAACTCTCATTAAACGCAATAATTTTTTGGGTGAACAATACCTAAAAAATATTATTTTTAAAAACTTTTTAACGACCTTTTTCACAAATGGATATTTGGGTAAATTTATTAAAGTACCAGAAAAGAACTACTTAAATTTAGTAGTTCTTTTTAGTTTAATTAAATGGGAAGAACATATAAATACAACTACTAAAGAGAAGAAAAACACAAACAAGAATAAAAAGAAACACATTTTTTATTAATACCTACTTAAATGTATCGATGCGAGAAAGCATTTTGACTTTTTGGAGGTCTGCGGAAACACATATTTTCATTGGCGTCCATTCTGTAGTAGACTGGGCATCTTCTCTATATTTTTTTCTTTCCTATATATGTCTTTCTTTCCACGTAAGGTTCCAGTATTCTTGATTCACCTGATGTCTCTGTTCCTGGTCTACTTTCGTAAAGCATTTTTTCTTACACGTATTTGTACCGGGTGGCCAAATAAGCGAGGTAAGCGGCTGTATCTCAGGACCTGTACATCTGGAAATAATGGAATTTTTTTTATTATTATAAAAGTGGCCATGCGAAAATTCTGGAAATTATTTTTAAGTTCCGTATTTCACCGCAAGAGGGCGCAACTAAAAATTAAATAAAAGAAACGTCTTTTTCTCCGAAAACTTAAATATTAACTTATACTTTTGATATTATTTTTAGTAAGCCTAGATAATTTGCTATAGTTTTGGTTTACGAATTATTGACGTACGAACGATAGTAGGGGTGGGGGAAGCTATTGAAAGTGGAATCATTAAAATCGGTGTAAATTCTAAAACACTTATTCAATTTGAGCAATTCAAAATTTATTTGCAAGATAAATGTAGCTGCTTTAAAAGTCTGATCTCATTGCTATCCTATAGTTCCTAATAAAATCGCCAGAGGGCGCAATTTGTAATAATTCCAGTTTTTTTCATTTTGCTCTAAAAATTCAAATTGAATGGTATATGTTTGACATTCTATTTAAAAAGTAAATAAAATTTGCAAAAGTACTGTAAAAACCGCACGATGATATCTTTGCTCGTTTTAAAGTTATAGCGAATTAAAATTTTTTACGCACCGAGCCTTGTGAGTCCCGCCTAAAAATCTCTAATTAGTATTACCACAACTAGAATACCATGATGTTGTCATAATTAATAAATTATTATAGTAATAATTGATTGATAAATAATAAATATGTATCACAGAATAACTGGAAGTTTATGTGACTTTCTTAAGGCGAATAATTTTATTAACGAATTTCTTTTTATATTTAAATTATGGTCCTGAAAAGGACCGATTTTAAACCCAATCATATTTGGTATTTAATGCCTCGATAGGTGTTCAAACTGCCTTTCATCACATTCCAAACAAGCTTCCAATCTTCTTTGCGTGGATAAAAACTGGTGTTTCGATGTCAGCAGCTGATATTTCATTTATTGCACCACGGATTCAGTTTTCCATATCCTGTCTTGTTGTAGGTGGAGTTTGATACACCATATCTTTTAGTAGTAAAAGTCTAGGCATGTTAAATCGGGTGACCTGGCCGGCCAAGGATATAGACTCTCCCTTCCGATCCAGCGCCCTTGAAAGTAATTATTTATATGATGCCGCACCAAACGGGAAAAATGTGCTGGGCACCCGTCCAATTGGAAATACATGATCCGTCTTACTTCCAATAAAATAGGCAAGGAATTTGTTAAAAAATGCAAAAAAAACATTACCGGTTAATGTGCCATCAAAAAAATAAGGACCAATAATTTTCATTCCGATAATGCCACACCACACGTTTACACTCCAGCTTGGTGCTGGACTTCTCGCATCCAGCGAGGATTTTCAACCGACCAATAATGCATATTATGCCTGTTGACTTTCCCATCGCTACAAAAAGTGGCTTCATCGGTCCACAGAATCTGTGACAAAAAATCCCTGTTTTCGCGAATCATTGCTAGTATCCATTGGCAAAAATCAATTCGGTGCTCAAAATCATGTTCGTTTAGAGCTTGATGTAGGATTATATGGAAAGGGTGTAGCCTTAAAATAAAAAGAAATGCCTATATTCGAGAAGAAAATTATAATAAAAAGATGTATTACCTGTGGTCTTTAAGTATATTTTAAACAGTAGTTCGAGCTATTCCCAAATCTAAAGATAACGCACGAGTTCCAATATGCCTATTAAACTCTATGTAGGCCAACACTTTAATAATATTTTCTTCAGTTCTTTTAGTAGCGCGACGCCTTCTAAATTTGGGCCGACTAAAACTCCCAGTATCGCGTAGTCCCTGTACCAACCGTGGAAAAATTCTTCTGCCATAATGGCGGCGATCTGGATACCAAAGGGCATACTGTCTTTCAGCTATTGCTGCATTTTAAAAGCACTCAAAGAAAACCGCAACCAAATCCACAGCTTCATTATTTGAGGAGCAGACTTGCAAAATGCGGTTTGTCCAAAATTGTAAATTTTTAGGAAACATCAAAAACTGGTGCTACGAATTGGTCTTACTTACCGAGTTAGGACTCTTACCAAAAAATTAGGAAAATTTAGGTTAAGTAAATACTAGAATGGCAGACTAGAAGAAGCAAAAGTAACTTTGGTATTTTAGAAAAACATATGGACAAAATGCTGTTTGCATGTCTATAGTGGGCAAAATGCCTATTGATTGTCATTTGGAAAAACTTTTTGGGTAAAATTACCACCAAAAAATGAAGAACCATTTTCTTTAAGCAGTATTTTTATTTTTTAACAAACTCAAATGAAATTAACATCTTCCGTATCGTTACAGTCACATTCCTCACTTTCTTCAACATTGGTTTCAACCTCACACTGGCCTTCTAAAATTGGAACTAACGATTCCAATTCTGGATCCTGATTCCAGTTTTCTCCAGATAATGATGCCAATAATTTTTTTAAACTATCTACTTTTTTCCCTTTATTTTATGACCCAAACCTAATTCCTGTAACTCTATTTGATCGAATCTTGCTCGTGCTTTTAGGAGTGATTGAAACTTTTTTGTTTCATCTGAATTGCGATATAGTAACTCAGTTTTCAGCAAATCCGTTTTCTCAGTTCTGGAGTTTTTATAATACTATGAGACCTTAAGCTGTTTTCAATGCGTCCAAAAATACGATCGGCGGGGAGATAAGAGTGACCTCTAATTGGAAATATAATTTTTATGTCCCTAATCCGCTCACATGAAAACGTTTGAAGCCAAAACATTAAAGCATGCACAACATGATTATGTTTATTTTGTCCTCCATACCCATCTGCAAAAAAACGGATTTTCGTCGCATTGTCTGGAAATGAAAGTTTTTTCAAAAAAATCGATAAGAGCGGTGATATCTCAGTCGCCCCTCTACCTGCTTGGTGTTCCATCCACGTATAGAATACTAGGTCTTTACAATTAAGTTTGGTAATGCAAAAAAGTATATTGACAGCTGTTGGGCGTAAAATGCCTCCTGAATAGGGACCTTGGGTAATACCTGAACTTGTTGCAGATCAAAGCAATATGAAATGGTATTGGGATCTTCAACTTTCATTAATTTATGAAATTGTGATGCTCGGAATTTATGCACTTTTAGTTCAGTAGATAACTTTTGTTTTTGTGTAGCAATTTGAGACATACCAATTTTGGTTTGTGTTCTAACGCAGTAGCTACAGACATCAGTAGCGGGACTACCGAATCCTATATTAAAGTATTTACTAAACACCCGGCTGAAATATTTGTAATTTACTTTCAGATTGTTTGGTACTTTTTTGTTATATAATTGCCAAAGCATAGAAATGTTGTATTCTGATGATACATAAATCCGTCGAGACTTTTTTTTTCCATAGTGGCTTTCCTTTCCTTGTAACTGGCTAAAAAAAGATCTTACAGAATTCAGTTTACCCACAAAATTAAAAGTGCGTCTATCCCTCCCTCTTTTTTCTGTCAAAACTGTTTCCCCACTTTGCACTTTCCTGCAAATGGTATTCACCCTCCTCTGACCAACATTGTAAACAGCCATTATAAACTTCTGACAAACCTGCAATTTTTGTTGCTTAACGAAAACCTTAAAAACATTTGGTGAAACATTGCAACTAAAAAAATATTTAATTTTAATAGGTAAAAAAAAATGCAAATCCATATTTTTTTAAAATAAAAATAAATGTATATAACAGCATGGGGATTTGAGCACTTTTAGTTTAACTTACGCAATATTTTACTGCAAAAGAGTGAGGTTTTCCATCAGCCTTCGGAAATTGAAGGGTACAAAAAACTTGAAGATGAAAACATACAACTAAAAATTAAGTTAAAAAACACTGAAGAAGAAATAGAAACTCTTAATGAACAAAACCGTGTCTTCAATTCCCAACTGCAACTAACGAACGATAATATGGAAAAAATACTTCAAATAAATGAAAAATTAGAAGATAAAAATAAAAATTTTGCCGAGCAGCTGGAAGCGTTGAGGGACCAGCAAAACGACAATAAAATAGAAGAAGAAAATCCTAGTAAAAGATTTAAAAAAGATAAAGGCGTCTCAAGAGGAGGAGATGTCTCAAGAAGACACAGACTCAGATGAAGAACCTGGTCCTTCAGCGCTCCCAGATGACACGGCGGATAACAATCTGGGAAAGCGGGACGAATTACCTGAAAAAAATCCACTCTTTACGCCATTGAATAATCTCTCAATTGCAGGAAGAGGGAGCAGTGCTAAACCTAGCAGCTCAAAAATACCGAAAGTTGTCATCAGAGACACTACCAACTGGGCAAAAAAGTACTAAATTATTATGGAGAATAAAATTAACATATTAAAAGTACAAAAAGAGAGGCTAGGTTTGGCACTCTTTCCAAAAACAGCTCAGGATCACAGAAACCTGACTGCTCTCCTTAGGGAGAGGGAGATGGAGTTCCACTCCTTCTTCCCGGAGGAGGACAGAAAATTAAATCTGATCCTGAGAGGATTTGACAGAAATTTCGACTTAAGAGAGATAGAAGAGGCACTAAACCGGATGGGATTTGAGCCTGAATAAATGGGCTGGTTTAACACCGGCCCAGGCCGAAAAAGGCAAACGGATCTCATCCGGTTCCTAATCAGTAAAGAGCAAGAAGATATCTACAAAATCGATAACCTCCTGAACATAAGGGTCCGTGTGGAGCACCTTAGAACATTCAAAGTCAATAATATAAGACAGGTGGGGCAGTGCCATCGCCGTCAAGAGTTTGGTCAAGCCGCGAGCAATTGCAATGCGGGGCCGAGATGTCACAAGTGCAAAGGCAAACATATATACACAGAATGCAAAAAAGAACGTGCAGCACCGGCCCAGTGTTGCAATTGTGGCGGCGACCACCCGGCTAGCTATTGGCGCTGTCCCAAAAATCCTAATTATATAAACAGTAAGAAAAACTTCGCTGCAGCGTTGAAGAAAAAAAGAGTGCCCACATCGGACCCGGTGTCCGGGGGGACAGAAATAACAAAACAACCCGACCTGGGGGCTAAACAGATTGAAATACCAGTACAACACAATACTCTAATAACTCTTTTATCCTTGCCGGAGGACGAAATAAACCTTAAAATAAATAATTTAATCTCAAAACTAAATAAATTAACTTCAATCCCAGCATTAAAATTATTACTGTCTTAAACTTTTAAACTTAAACTTTTACTTCTTCACAAAATAAAAAAAAAACATATATAAAAAAAACACATAAATAAATAAAACACAACACCGGCCCAAAACCGACGAGCTGGGTGGGCGTGTCCTAAACCTGTGAATCCAACCAATCCCAGCCGCCCACCCAGTGCATAAATACAACCAACGCTTCCTCACAGGGTTGCCAGGTGTGGCGCATTTGCGCCAAAGTGGCGCTTTTAAATTTCAAATGGCGTGTAAAATTTTGGTACATGCGCCGGGCGCCTAAAGTGGCGCTTTTGTATTTTGTATCGTGCACCTTGATTGTAAACTAGTCAAAAGAAGCATTGGTTTTGGTTGGTCCTTAACACTATTAATTTCATAAACAAATCCAACTACCAAAAGGGATCGTCTGCCATTCGCCTTTGCATGAGCGTGAGCGTAAACTGGACTTTAGCACTACAAATGCTTATGACAACTTTGCTCGTCAACCGTCAAACCGTGACAGTTGTCATGTTGACAGTTGACATGGCGGCAACATTATTGTTTGTGGTTTGTGTTTTGAATTGAAATTGATTGATATTGATTGATTTTGCTTTATATATAGGATGTTTTTTTTTGTTAAATATGTTAGAATATTTAATTTAGAAATATGTAATATTTTTGTTGTCATTATTTTTATGAAAAAAGTTATTTTGTAGAATTCCCATTTATTTTGTTCCCATATTTTTTTAAAATAAAGTATATGAGTATTTAAACACATTTGTTTCTGATGACAAAAAAAAAACAAATTAAAATTTGGTAATTACTATTATATTTAATAAAATAATAAATATGTATATCTATACCGGGTGCTGCATCTCATTACGCACCATAGGAATTACAATGCAAAAATAAAGAAATAGAAATTTCTGCTTCCCTAATTGCTTTAGCTAAAAAGTTTATAGGACCTTTTTTGTAGCAAATTAATGTTGTTATAAGAAGGTATTTTTATAAAACAAGATATTTGAATCGTGGAGGCAAAATTGTCGAAAATGTTCTTTCGACATTTTTGTCGGTTAGGTGTATCTAAAGTAATGTAACTGGCTAAAATTCCATCTTGAACGGTTTCATTGGATTTTCTATAAAAAACTTCCCGAAGTTTAATTACATCTTCTCGACTCACTTGCTGACATTTTAAATTTGAATTATTTTTATGGTTGCAAGCTATATCAAATTGCTCTAAATCGGGATCATGGTTTGAATACCTTAAAATAGTATAAAGTCGTAACAAAAAGAAATAAGTATTAAAAAATAAATTCATACCTCACTTGTTTTTTTCTTTCCCTAGTTGTTAAATGAATTTGTCGCTTTCGGCTACCCCGGTCACTATCACCAACAATGTGCTCACCATCTACAGACTCCATTGTGATTTAAACTTCACGAAAAAGTTATGAAACAAACACAAAATACTTGTACATAAACTAAAACCACACCGACAGAAATTAGGTTATGAAACAAACATGTTTACATCTGGAGCAAACGCGATTTATTTGTCTTGTGGACAAAATCCTTTTTGTTTGTTTAAATGTGAAGGGCTAAATGCATTTTGCATGTCTAGGGGATTTTCGCAATATATTTCAAATGGTACAACGATGTGAACGTCCAAAGTGATGTGAAATAGTAGAAATTCGGTTAAATAATGTTGGGCCAACTTTAGTTCAAAATGTGAAAATTTGGACAAACTACGTTTTGCAACTCTGCTCCTCATTTGTCAAAGGCATTTTACAAAAAATCGAGCAAAGAAAATTGAAAACAGATTTAGACTGGCCGTCTAATAAATATTTGACGTTTCCATACAATCCTTTTTAAAAGTTTCTTTTGTTTTTGCCGCCTACTATACGTTAACTAGAGGCCGAGCGCTAGATGGCGGTACATAAGTTTGGACTCGGTGCGTAAAAGAATTTAATTCGCTATAACTTTAAAACAAGCAAATATATCATGGTGCGGTTTTCACAGAATTTTTGCAAATTTTATTTACTTTTTAAATATGATGTCAAAAATATACCATTCAATTTGAATTTTTGGAGCAAAATGAAAAAAACTGGAAATATTACAAATTGAGCCCTCTGGCGGTTTTATTAGGAAGTATAGGGTAGTTATGAGATCACACTTTTAAAGCAGCTACATTTATCTTGCAAATAAATTTTGAATTGCTCAAATGGAATAAGTGGTTTAGAATTTACACCGATTTTAATGATTCCACTTTCAATAGCTTCCCCCACCCCTACTATCGTTCGTACGTCAATAATTCATAAACCAAAATTATAGCAAATTATCTAGGCTTACTAAAAATAATATCAAAAGTATAGGTTAATATTTAAGTTTTCGGAGAAAAAGACGTTTCGTTTATTTCATTTTTAATTGCGCTCTGTTGCGCTGAAATACGGAACTTAAAAATAATTTTCAGAATTTTCTCATGGCCACTTTTATAATAATAAAAAAAATTCCATTGTTGCCAGATTTACAGGTCCTGAGATACAACCGCGATTCATTAACTACTCCGTGATGAGGTAAATAAAACAATTTTTTTCCGTTGTTTTCAATATTTATTTTATTTTTGTCTATTCTTTTCATATGACCAAGTTGTTCGTACTCGTTCAAGAATTCGCAATAACGCTGCTCAAAATCAGGATATTTTTTTTTTTAATTTTCTTTTAATAGAATACAATCGTTTCACTGCCGAATGGAGAGAACTACCTAATTTTTCAGAATTTGGAAAAATTGGCAAAGTCACTATAAAATGGCCATCAGTGTCCCGTTTTTGTAAATATCGCATTACACTCGCGTTCTGCGTCGGTTAAAAAGGTTTGAATGGGGTATTCCTCAACTTCCCAAAATTTCTGTATTTGCTCTTGAAGAGAGGATTGCATTACCGTAGTAAGGACACGATTTTGGACACGATACTAGGATTTTTTTTATATAGCGATATAGGTCCCGATAATATCCAACCGAAAGATGTTTGATATAAAATCGGTAAGTGTGGACCAAGTTCTTTTTTGACTTTACCTAACACCTGAAAGAAAAAACTTACACCTAGCAACAAATCTACTGTTTTAGAAACATTAAATGTTTGATCAGCGAGCACAACGTTGTCTGGCAAATTTACAATCGATTTGTTAAATGTCTGTGAAGGTAGTTTATCTGTTATTCGATCTAAAACCAAAAAATCTGCGTCCGTGATATAACTATTATCCAACGATTTAATTTTACTTAAAACATGATGTGAAATATTTTTTAAGGACTCCCCAATACCTGTTATAGGGATATTTGTTTTACAACATTGAAGTTTTAAGCTTTCAGCTAGTTCCCGTGTTATAAAATTGGACTACGAGCCACTATCAAGTAGAGCTCTGCAGTGCTGCCAATTTCCATCAGTATCTTTAATTAAAACAAGTGCTGTTGATAATAAAACTCTTCAACATTTTTTGCGCTGTGATTTACCGACAACGTAGACTTTCTGCTTATTTGCCCAGACTCCTCGGTGGGATTTGTATTTTCGATATTTTGAGATATTGCGTCCTCATGCAATAACGTGTTGTGACGCTTGTTACATACCTTACAACCCTGGGAAATACAATCGCCGTAAGAATGATTTGAGCGCAAGCAGTTAAAACATAATTTTAATTTTTTAATTTCTTCGATTCGCGACGCAATTGATAAGTTTGTGCATTTCTCACAGTGATATATATAGTGCTTCCCTGTGAATGCAAAAAATGCATTCTATGTTATATTTTACATTTTGTGCCTTTTTTTGTTGAAAGGTATATACCTGGTGCTTTCGTTTATCGTTATTTAAATCCCGATCACGCAGGAAAGGTTTAATATTAATATCTTTTTTCTCCTTTTTGAATTGTATATCAGATGTTTCAAATAATTTACACCTATCAGAGAGGAAATTTAAAAGATCTTTGAGCTCTTGATTCGATATTTTATTATTAATAACAAATTCTTCCCACTGCGTTACTGTTTTAAAGTCTAACTTACTTGTTAGTAAATGAATTAAGAGTGTTGATATGACCACGAATCAACTGGCTCACCTAACAATTTAAGCGCTCTAAATCGTTTTTGGAAATCATCTACTAGATTTCTAAGGCTATACTTATCTTTTGAGACCGTGGGCAAATCAAAAAGGGCCTTAACATGATTTTTTATAGTTAGTGTTTTGTTTTCATAACGCTCCGTTAGTAGGTTCCACGCAAGATCATAGTTTTGATCCGTTATTTCGATAGACTCCAAGATTTTAGCAGCATCACCATTGATAGAACTGAGCAAATAGTAAAACTTCCTTACTTTATCAATTGATTCATCATTATGTACAAGGGTTTTATATAAATCTCTAAATTGGCTCCATTTTTCGTATTCGCCATAAAATTTGATAAGCTCGATTGACGGAAAACTCTTGGAATGAGACATTGACGCCGATGCTCTTTGATGGGCGATCTGAGGTTGATTCGTCATGCTCTGCGTCTCACTGGCATTTACAGTATTTTTTTTCTCGTAATATTCATGAATACATTTTATCGCTTTTCCCACGGACGCAAAATATATTTCCTCAAAATCATCACGCTCCGTCAATTGCATCTCATCAGGATCTCTTAGTTCTAAATTGCTTTGAATTTCGTGAAATTCTCTCAAGAGTAAGCCCTCTACGCTCTTTAAACGAACTTCTAAGTTTTCGATTTTGTCGATACTAAACTTGTCCAAAAACACGATAAATCTTTTAAGAGAAACTTTAATTTGCTCTCTTTCTATACGTAATTTTTTAATAATTGCATTTTCCATGCATTCCACATTATCCGATTTGCTCTCATCAGTAGCCCCCTTTGTCTCGCTATTAGACATGTTTTTCTAATGCTAATCGATATAAATTAACAGTGAATTACGATTTTACGATAGCTTACCACACTATCAGCACAAGCAAAGCAACAATCAAAGAGCTAGGAAGCGGTAAAAAGGAAAAGACTTACAGTTTCGTTGATCGTAAGTTAATAAGTAAATAGCGGCCAAACTGCTGCTGCATTCCAACATGGCTGCTTGTTTCCCTCTCGACTGTCGCTGCTGAACCGGCTTTAACGATTTAATTTTCGATTTTTTACCTCCAAAGAGTACGTTTCCATAGGTTATTATAACCATACGGCCGAAGGACCATTAGATGTGGATGCCCGTTTACCTTTTTGAATAAAACCAAGCTGATTTCCACTTAAATTTTAATTTATTGTGAGACAAGTACAAAAAAATGACGCTTATCGTTTCGCCCAAATTTTGCCTATATGAAACTGGCTGGGAAGCGCGGTTGCCGCGTTTAACCCAAAGGAGTTAGATTTTGGTATTTAAAGGTTTACAAGTACAAATTTCATAAAGAGTCCCTGACAATTATCATGAATAATAATTTTTGGGCACTGAACATTGTTATCATCGTTGCATAATGGTTGTTGGGACAAGGTGTTTAGGTTTCTTTGTTGAAGTATATTTCTAGCAGGAGACATACTATTACTACGAATTGGCATTGGTGGATCACTGTCATCAAAAATCATATCCGAAGGTTCGAAATTTTCAATGAAATCGAGCTGATGTTCGCGATATTCTGGTTCCATCGCAATATCCCTAATTACTGCCAGTTTTGCCATTTCTAAGATTTTCTTGGCACGTGACATTCTACAAGTTTAATATCGATATCAGTTATTAAAATCTTTTAATATTACGGTCAAAAGCAAATTTTAGAAGAAAAAAAAATAGAAACTGTATTAACTAATTTAAAAATTTAGATAATATAACAGTTGTATTTTTTAAGGTGGGTTCATACAGAAATTTAATATTATTTTTCCTCTAATCTAATTTAGGACTTGATTTTATTTAATTTTTAAGTGTTTATGCAGACATATTATTTTGATTTGATTTAATATTTCTTCCAATGAAATAAATATATTCTGGTCACATGACCGCTGCCAAGGGAACTGCTGATTTTATAGCTTTTAAAACCAGCAGTTCCCTTTTCCCCAGCAGTTAGAGTTAACTTTTAAATTACTTTTTAAATTAGATCACCTGCATAAATGCCTTTATTTAATACCATTGGCCTAACCTTTAAAATTAAGTTAAACTAAATGCTAAATTAAATTCGCCGTAAATGAACCCACCTTTAGTTATTTCCAACAATGACAAAAATATGCTTTATGCAAAAAATTAATAGCATGAAACATTTACCTGTCTGATTCCTTATGGCCAACAAGTCACAAATTAATCATAGTTACAACACTTACAACAACTTTATTTTAAACTTTTGATAAATTAACAAACATTCAGGGCCGTATCTAGGGGGGGGTTTGGGAGTTCAAACCCCCCCTGAAAATCTAATAACGTAAAATAAAATTGAAACAACTGGTAACTATAACTCTTTTTTTTAAATTAACTTTTTAAAGTTTTAAAGGTGTCCAGGCTATAACTAGAGAAAAATATCCAGCAGCAATATATGTGCACTGTAGTGCTCATTCTTTAAATTTAGCTCTTGCCCATTCCTGTAAGGTTCAGAGTATCAGAAATTGTATTGGAACAATAAAATCTATTGCAAATTTTATAAAAATATCAGCTATGCGCACTGAGATATTAAAAAATAAAATTAAAGAACATGTTCCAAATAGTAAATGGAGTAACTTAACATCCATGTGTGAAACTCGGTGGGTGGAAAATCATGATGGACTAATTAGGTTTACTGAAGTTTTTAAACCCATTATTGAAACATTAGAAGAACTAAAACAAGTAAGAGACATCGAAACTTCTTCAAAAGCTTTGCAGTTCCTTCGAGCTATCACTCACTGGTCACAGAGTTTATTATCAGTATGTTAACAGCATCCACTTTATTTTCTTTTACTCTACCGTTATGCAGAATTCTCCAGACTGTGGATTTTGATCTATTTAGCGCTGTTGAGCATGTGAATACTGTTATTAGTCAGGTCAGGAATATGAGACTAAATATAGATCAAGAATTAAAAAATATTTGTAAAAAATCTGAAGCTATTATAAAGTCTATAGATGATGAAGAATGCATAAAAATACCTAGAATAGTTTCACGACAACAGAATCGTTCTAATGCCATGGTAGCTACTGCAGAGGAATATTTTTGAATCACAGTTGCAATTCCTTTTTTTGATCAATTTATAGAAGAACTGATGAAAATCTGCAAGATTTGCAAGTCACGAAAAATCACTTTCATTGTTATATTGTCTAGTACCAAATATGTGCGAAGCACACATAGTAAAAATGGAAGACTTGTTGCCATATGAGGAATTTTTGGACCTAGATACGTTATCTGCAGAACTACAGTTGTGGAAACAAAAATGGATTAAGCTGCCTCAAGCAGGAAGGCCAAAAAATGCTCTTGATGCATTATCAGCATGTAATCTATCTTTGTTTCCCAATATTCATACTCTGTTGCAAATTCTGGCTACGTTACCTGTATCTACAGCCTCATCAGAACGATCATTTTCATCGCAAAGGCGTTTAAAAGACTATTTGCGCAATTCAACTGATCAGAAGCGGCTAACAGGACTTGCCCTTTTAAGCGTGCATAAAAATATTATAATTGATACCGCAGAGGTCTTAAATCGTTTTGCGAGGGAAAAGCAAACAAATATTCAGTTGTTATTATAATTACTATTTTTAAAATTGTAACGTTGTTAGATGTGTTTTTTAGTTTAAACTGGTATCTTCTTTTAGTAAAACCTATTTATAAATTAAATTTTTTTTTATTCCTAATATCTCAAATGTCACTGGCCTAACCCCCCCCCCCAAAATATAGGACCAGATACGGCCCTGCAAACATTCAATAAAGTCAAACTCGTTCGTAGTCAAAACGATTACTATGTTTTGTTGCAAATGCGCCTTAACTGCAGAGTATACACGATTATTACGCATGCGTCGTAAGATAAGGCATTTTTGAATTAACACGGTTCTAAATGCAGCGTTGACTTGAGGCGTTATTGTAACATGTTGAGGTCTTTTTCGTTAATATTTGTAGATAGGGCACTCTTAAATAACATAACCGTTAGATTTACACTTAAGGTGGATTTTTAAATGGCCATTATTCCCAAACCAAGGCAAGATAAGGTGTTTTTGTTTCTCATTTAATTAGAAAATACCTTAATCTTTTTAATGGCACTTAAATCTCAATTTTGAAAAAAAAATTAGTTAAGGCGTTTTTTCTTAATACGGCAGTATAGAACAGATTCAAATAATAGTGATCTATAATATAGATGCGGATTACTACATATCAACATACTATATTGATATGTAGCAATCCGCATCGCATTTGTATACGTAGCTTAAGTATTAAGGGTGTTTCTAAATTAGCGGTAGACGTTATGACTAAAAACAAAGAAAGAAGAATTATGACGTAATCGTTTATGATGTAATAATGTAGAATGACTAAGCAGTTTTTTGTTTTCCAAATTTAATATTTTTGTACCATTTATTTCACTAATAAAGTCTTCTAAGTACTAAAAGGCCTCTCACTGAGACTTCTGTGGACCTCAACATCATCACTATACATACAATAAAACTGCAGGAGTAAAAAAATAACAAACATTAATTTTTTTACTAAAAAGGGTTTATTATAAATTGAAATTTAGGAAACCATTCTTACAAAATTCATAACTTATTAATTGAAATAAATAATTATTACTTTTTGCTCTAACTTACCCTCGCTACTTTTGCTTTCAAATTCATCGTCCATCATTTTTTGTTTCTTGATGGCTAATTTTAGTATTTCTGCTGTTCTCTTGCTCATGTTTTGCTTTACTACACAAATACTTAAACAAAATACACATTAAAACGCTTAATAAAATATAAAGCAAACAACACTGGCATCGAGCTAAATAAAACCGAAGCAAATAATACCGCATAAGTGATAATGCGCGGCGCACCGCAGGCATAAACGCACAAGTTTCAGCGTGTCTGCTTGCAAAATTGTGTCTGCTATAAGTGTCTGTTTTGGTCCCGCGATGAAATATGTTGTGTCTGCATTATGTGTCCGTTTTGGCCTGGTTTAGTCAAGTTTAATTGGAAGGCCAGGATAGACAACCGTGTCTGTTCATAGGATATTATGGTGGTCCGATAAGGAGATATTAAAAATGTGCATGGCGCTTAATCTGTTAATTTCCACTTGCCAGGAAAATTGACGTTTATTTTACCTTCTAGGGGAGGGGGGCAGCGACCCCTCGCCCTGCCCCTATTAGGTACGCCCCTGCTCAAATCACTTTAAAATATATTGAATTTTTAAGTCTACTTATTTTTAATAAATTCTACCAGCGTAGATTTGAATTTGGCAAAGATAAAAATATTTAAAAAAAATTATCGCTCAGCCATTTCCAATTTATTGTTTTTAAAAATATAAAAAAAAAACCCTACATGTGTATTAAACATAAAAATAGAAATAATAAATGTAATATAAATGTTGCCTTTTTGAATAATATGTTTTCGGTTACACTTTTTTAGTAATAAGCCTACGTTTACATAATTTAATCAAAATCTATGTAAATTGTTTTGGTAAATACAAATAAAAGTAGGATTAAAATTACATAAATTAGAACAATCATATAGAGGTTAGTATTAATGTAAATAATATTTATTGTTAGTGCTAACATATCCTTTTATGAATTATTGGCTCTCTTATAAGTTGCTTAGCACTTATTAAAATAAGCACATCAAATTAATTTATTATTCTTTTATATAAAATATCCCAAAATTAAAACATTTACCGCCTTTCCTTCATACTGGTTTATACTTTTAACTCTGCAATATTTGTTTAAATAAAATAAATAATTTTTTAAATAAATATCACATATACATAGGTGCCTGAAATTATGTCTGTACAAAACTTTTTCTTTTCTTTCTTATTATATTTTTTTTTTAACCAAGATAACTTTGCTTATTTATTCAAGAATAAAAATTGGGAGACTTAATTTCAATTACCTTATATATGTTGCACTATGATCATATCATCAAAATTAACCATCTGGTCCACCTAAACTAGTACATTTTAAAAGTACAAAAGCTATTTGTGCAGGATATTATCAAAAAACAATTTTTTTGGAATATAATAAATCAGTTTTTTTGATAATACCCTTTATCATGAAAATCACAAATTAGTTCTCAAGCCGAATTTGTAATGCACCAATTTTTCTTTTTTACAGTTAGTCAATGTCTACAGAGCTCAACATTTTGTATTTTCTTTTTTTGTATACTCTAGATTCTTGATCTATTTTTAATGAAATGAACTATCTTTAATTAGTGATATTATAATAGTGATTGGTCAAATAAAAATGATATAAGTATATGAGTTTGATTTAATTATAAATAATCGAAATTTTCAGAATATAATGCCTATTCTCAGGACGAGCTTAGGAGTGGCAGTCTATCATTTATTATTATATAGATGTGATCTATAGCACTTTTTATTAATTTATGTCTATCTATAGCACTTTTTATTATAAAATGCATTGCATAATTTATTATGCAATGCATTTCCAGTTCTTTAATACGGATTCGATTAGGGTTAACAGTTTTCGGGATCGGGATCCCGTCCAAAAAAAAAATCCAAATCCCGGTATCCCGGGATCGATCTTAATTATATTTTGAATAAAATATTTAACAGTGTTAGATAAAAATATTATTTTTATAGGAGACGCACAACAACCGTTTCAAACAAGGCACGTAGTCATTCTCTTCTGATCGGAGGTAAATATTTCTGTTATTTTTACCAATTTTTACCAACGCATCGCATTACTTAGGCCGGTATTAGACTATAAAAGATATTTGACAAAGATCTTCTATAAAAGAAATTTTATAAAATATTTTACATTGTAATGTTACTTCTTTTATAAAAGATTAGTTTTATAAACTATCTTTTATAGCATTTAATAACATTTGATTACATTTGATAAAATATTTGACCATTTCAAAGCAATATGGCGGATAATAAGTTTGTTTGGTGCGTTGCGGCGACCAAATTATTAAATTCCGAATATGAGAGTTACGAAATGTTATATAATCATCAACATCCGGATTACAAAAATCGAAATAAAAGACTAGATACATATAAACGAATTGCTGAAATAATAAATACAGTAAGCAAAGGTTGCAAGGTGAAGGATATTAAAAAAAAACTAAATTGGTTAAGAAGCCAATATTTATCAGAGAAAATGAAGGTAAATATTTTATTTTTTTATAACATTTTACTTTTTGGTTTATTGACATATAATACAATTAAAAGTTAATTATTTATTATTTTATTTAATGCTCCAGGTAATTCAGTCCAAAAAAAGTGGAGCCGAAGAGCATGATGTTTATAAGCCTAAGGTGTATTGGTTTCCTTTATTAAAATTTTTGGACAAGTCAACAGAAGCTGATACATCAGAATCCAATTTAGAAATCCAGTCTGAACAATCCCAAGCGGAAAGTGACATTTATAATGCCATAAATCAAAATAATGTAAGTTATATGATTATATATAATTTTCTTGCCATGGAACTTTTCCAGAACCGTTATAATATGATTTAAATGCATCTCTTATTTCTCGACCATGGCGGTTCCCTCCAATATGAACCTGTCTTGTAAGAACTTGCATTTCCTGAAGATCTTCATCGATATGAACGTCTTGGTATTGAAAACCATTTTCAGTTCGAGTAAAAACGTCATGGCGTGTATATAGATGTTTTCGTCTTTTAGTTAACAGATTATGTAATGTGCAAGCAGCAAGTGTGATGCATGTAACTTTTTCAGGTGCTAAATTAATTGCAGTTAAAAAAACTCTGAATCGGCTTGCTAATATTCCGAAGCTACTTTCGACCATTCGTCTTCCACGAGATAGTCTGTAATTAAATATGTTTTCTTCCTTAGTTATATTTTTTAAAGAATACGGTTTCATAACATTGTAGCTCAGAGGAAACGCGTCATCAGCTAGAACAACATAGGGCATGGCAATATTTGTGTTCGGAAGATTTTTGCCGTCGAGAATGTTTAATATTGTTCTGTCTAGTTAGCATCTTCTTAGTTGGCTTTTAGCGAACACCCCACTGTCACCGATTCTGCCATTCGTTCCAACATCTACATACACAAATTTATAGTCGGCGTCAGTGAGAGCAAATAATATGATACTATGATAAGACTTATAGTTAAAGAAATGAGAGCCGCCCATTTCCGGACAATTAATTCGAATGTGTTTTCCATCCATTGCTCCAGTTGTATTGACCACATTCCATTTGTTTTCAAACTCCTTGGCAATATTTTCCCATTCCTCTCTAGTTGTTGGTGTCTGTAAGAAAAATAAATATTTTAAAAGTTTATCTAACACATTTATTATTTACAGGATGACACCAGTGAAAAGGCAGAAACTACAACTTTAGCTTCCAAATCTGCTACAGATGGCATAAAACCAGCGGTTTCCATAAATAAAAAAAGAAAATCTATTCCTTACGATGACCTACTAGTTAAAGCTTCTGCAACCATGTCAGAAATGGGTAAAATTGTGAAACAAACTTCAGTGCATAATCAAACACAGGATGATGCCCTAGATACTTTGGGGAAATTTGTAGTATCTGAATTACGTGGGATACAGGGAGCCAGCAATGAGTTTGTACTAAGGCAAACAAAACGCAAAATTCAACTAATATTAATGGATACTTGGGATACTCTTGATCAACCGACCAGGCTATTAAGTCCAGCCTCATCCCAAGAATCATGGAGGTCATTACCACAGCCACCCCATCATAGTTATACTCCGTTGAAGTATAATTTTAATAATAATTTCAATGAAGAGAATGGGCTAACCAATTCCGATAATTTGATTAGCGATGCACTTAGAATGGCGAACGTGATAAGCACAGATTTTCAGCAAGAAAATATTTGAATAAATATTGATTTGTATTATTTCATTTTTTTTGTTCCTATTTAAGTTCTAGTTTTGTTATAATTAGAAATAAAGAATCATTTTTATTATTTTTTACAAAGTAATTTTACTACATACCTTCAGATATTCATTTTTCAATGCCTGATATATGGCCTTGGACGTTTCCGGGATTATGCCTGATAGGGTACATTGAGGTATACGACTGCTGTATTGAAGACTGGAATAACTCTCTCCAGTTGCCAGAAATCGAAGGGTCACCATAAGGCGTTCCTCAACGCTGATAGGATTCCTTAAGTGTGTATTTTGTCGGGATATAATTGGTGCTATTTTTGAAGCAATAAACGTAAATGTTTCGTAATCCATTCTTAAATAGTTTTCATAACTCCTACTATCTTCAGATAGTAACTCTCTTAGCAGATTATGATGGATTCCTCTTAAATTACGCTTTGCTACCCAGGGTCTTTCCCAAAGTCGACGGTTTTTTTCTTTTTTTCTTTTTAACACTAAACACATTGTAACAACAGCAGCACTCATAGCAACAGCGCAAGCTAATGCACGTCTTTCATCCATTTTTAAATAAAAATAACGTCGCGATTCTCTTTAAATTTTACAAAGTTCTTTGATAGTGTAATACTGTTCTACTGCTCAAAAACTTTTCTTAAAAGAACTAGAATCAAACAAAATGTTTTATAAAAGATCTTTGTCAAATATCTTTTATAGTCTAATACCGGCCTTAGAATCATTACCTGGACTTGCATTTTTTAGACAGTGGCATCGCATCGCGTTGCCCATATTATTATTAATATAATAATAAGCTTATATACTTATCTCAATATTATAATAAATCAAATAATAACATAGAACTACAAGATTATTAACAAAAATATCGCTTGACGCTAACAAACAGTAATAACAGTATCCCGAGCAAATAAAAATGCAGTTAACTGAAAACAAATTATTTAAAAATTCAGAACTAAAAACACTTTCAGTATCTACATTTGTACATTACGTATTACATACCTAGGTACCTAACAGCCTAACTAAAAAGTCTAAAAACAAACTTGAGACAGAAACACATCCTTCAAAAAAAATACAAAATAACTTTGAAACTAAACAGTTAATTTTGTTTATAAAAAATAAAATATGCTCTTAAAAACACTAAGGTATCTAAAGATAAATCACTTAAATGAGATCTAAGTTTAGTCGCAGATGTGACCGCCGAAAAAAAGGCTCTTTCACCTTTCGATACTTGTTGGCGGTACTGTCAGTAAATATTCATAACACTGTTGCAAATATAAACCTCTTAATCCTCCATTCTCGTAAAGTGACATTTCTTTTTTAATTATGTTAATATTGTTTAGACGTACTTTGGAATTTTCCGGTCTTTGAAAATTAGGTTTTGTAGTTACAGATACATAAACAGAACCTATTGCCTCTTCAAGTTTTTATTTTAGGGTTAAAATCTCAACAGGTTTTTTTCTTATTTCAGGCAGAGGCACGTCTTTTTCATTATCAGATTGTGCATCAGGAAACATATATTTTTTTAAATTCTCATTTATATGTTTGATAAATTGAGCTATTGCTTCAGGCTTTGAATCTTCAAAAAAATGGCTTTCAAAATATGTGCTAGGATTCTGAAGATATGAGATGACGCCAGACATTGTAGTTCGTCGTTCACTTATGCAATGCTTAAGCGTTTCTTGAAATTCTCTGTTAAGTGAAGTATTTAGTTTTTTAAGTCCATCAAACAAAAATTTAAAACTTACATCGGCCGTACATAGGTTAGCATCTTTTCTACAAAGTCTTTCTACAAAACAAAACGTTCCAACATATCAACAAGGCTATTCCATCTTGTTTTACAGTCTAATATAAGGGAAAGTTCTTTTCCATGCTTTTCCTTCACATAAGTTTGTAAAATTAGATTTTTGGTAGGGGAACGGCGAAACATCTTAACTACTTTGCGGACTTTTTTGACAATAAAATAAATAACGCGCTTTGTGGTCATTTGAAGCTGCTTATTTGGTGGTAATTCATTCATAACTTCCATTCCGCCTTCTTCATTATCGCTGTTTTCATCATTTTCACTGTCAGTATCATTAGTTTTAAGTTCCTCCCCCTCAGTAAGTGATTCTTCGTCTTGACTTTGTAGCCCTTTTCCTATTTTACCAACTTATAATACATCCAATACTAATGCTAAATGAATTCCATGTGCAAAACACAGCTGCTGGTAACATTTTATCAAACATCTGTTGTTACTAGGGATGGTACAGACTAGTATTTTTTTGGCACTATTCCGTTACGTTCCTGTTCCTATTCCGGAACAGTTCCAAATACCTGTTACTTAATAACAGTTCCAACCGAGATCGTTAAAACAACTTTGACACGATATAAAATTTAATTTAATACTTACTTTAAGGGGAAACGGAACGGTTATGAAAAATTAATAAAGTTTTGGATTTTGCGGTGTAAAAGAATGATGCTGATGCTAAAATCGACCAATACGCCAAACGCCAACGGTTCCATCTTTCGTCTACTCGTCTAAATAAATCCCCAATCCGGCCAATCCCCGTTTTGAGTTTCGTGTTTCGTCGCATTATCGTATCATAGGTCGAATAAAAAAGGAACGCCAAAAGGCAGTTTCCTTCGCTATTCTGTTCTCTCTCCTTTGCTATTCCCACTGTTCCGTCTGTAATCTGTTATATTCTATTACTCCGGAACAGTTGATATCTTGGAACTAGTATTTTCTTAAATTTTAAATTAATACCTGTTACAGCCGTTATTCGTTTGGAACTGTTCCAAAAGAACTGTTTCTAATATTTTGTATTATCCCTAGTTATTACAGAGACAATGCCATTATCTAAGCTTAGACTAAATTTATATAAACCGTTGGGTTAATAAGCTAACACATTTTTCTGCTGGCATGGAACCCAAAATTCTTATTAATCCGAGGTTCCAGACTCTTCCATTCAAACTGTGAATGTTTACATTCATGTATCTCCTATTAGAGTTTGATCTCCCCTCATCCAGAGTTAAACTGAAACAATTTCCTTGTTTTTTAATTTTTTGAAACTCTAGTATAGAGCAGGTAAGAATTTTATTTTGGTACGCAAAAACCCTTTCACGTATGGTTGTGGGGGAACTTGGGACGTCAGGGAACCCCCTAGCCATTATTTCCTTTCTAAGATCAATCGATGTAGTAAAAATTCTAAATGATAATCCATCGAGGGCAGTCATTCGGGCAAGTAAGGCATCTAGTGAATTTTCATTAGGGGAAGCAAAGTAATCTAATATTTTTGCTGCTTGATGGGCGGAGGTAATCCAATGGATGCATCGGGTTCACCTTGATTAAGTTTAGTGTCATCATCAAATAAGTTGGTTGTGTTGGTTGCAATTATTATTGAGGACGAGGCATCAATTACCTTCTCTTTTTGCATGTTTAGAATTAATATGCACATGAAGACCCTTTGTAGAACCTCCTTTGGTTGCTATTATAAAGCCACAGTTTTTACATTTTGCAGATTGCTTATCCACAGCCATTAACTAATTAGACCACATTGATGATGTGTCGTCATTTTTTTTAGGATGCACAATGAATGTAATTTGACGATCGGACATTTTTGTAAGCCTATAAATAATAAAAACACAAAACATTATACACATAAATCGCTATAAATGTAAATCTTTACCTGTTAATAAATCTTATTCGTTAGCTTAGCACCTTTGTAAACGTCCACAAAACGTATTTATCGTCTTAAATACAATAATTGAATATCAGCGCTATATCTCCGCACATAACTACGCACTGTCCGACACACATTTAAGTATTAAATGAAACAAAAACGACAAAGTAGACAACGATTGGCGATGACCGGCAAATAGAGGATTCTCCGTTCGGAGATAGGTTAATCCCCATTTGTGCCATAAAAGAAACGTAAATGACTGAAAATAAATAAAACGTCGATGGAGGGAATAAAAAAATACATTTTTCAACATAACAGTTTAAAATTTTAAATGTTACAAAGAATCGGGATTTTTGGGATTAAAAATGTCCCGAGATCCCGATCTGGAAAACCTAGTTTGGATCTTCGGGACCTAATAAATAAATTACTTCTATTGAATTCTATTGTAGTATAATTTTAAACGAGCGTCGATAGTATTTAGAAATAGCAACAAGTTCTGTAAAATTAATTTCTTTTTAAAATATCATAATAATAATAAGAATCAAATATCAAAAAGAACCATAAATTAACCCTAGCCGTCCCAAAACAATAATATTTTTTTGGATCCCAGAACCAAAAAATAAAAAATAAACGTAGAGGCAATCTTCATGTAAACTTTGAATGAGCAACGACAACGGAAAGTTACCAATTGCTCATCAATAGTTCCAAAAGCTGAAGGGTTGTAAGATTTCTTGTAATTCTCAGCAAATATCTTAGTACAGGCAATATAGGTGTCGAGGTTCCAACCAGAACAAATTAGAGGCAAGCTAATTTTTTTTTTAATGTGTAGGTAAGGGCCTCTAGAATAACATATTAAAAGTCCCATTCGATCCAACTATGATAAATGTTATAAAAATGTCCGCCATCTTGTTTTTTTTTTTATTTTTATAGAATAACTTTTTTATTTATGCTATTATCGAAAGTTACGCAGATACCTAATTTTTAGTACTTAAAGAGACGCATCTTTTGATGTAATAAAATATATTTTAGCTCAAAAAATAAAAAAGTTACAGATTTTCTAAATAATGGTACGAGCAAAAAAATTAAAATTTTGAATGAAAAGTAAGTTAAGTAAAGATGTTACTTGCTGATTATAAAAACTCTATTATGTCTTTATCCTCCAGTTCAAAAATAGCATTAGTATAATTTATTCCACAACATTGGCCACATTTTGGGGAACACTTAATCCCTAACTTTTTGCAAGAACAATTCCGTCCACAAGTACTTTGTTTGCAATTGCAAAAAACTTGCTTGAGCAGATCTGAGGGTGCAACATCTTGTTTTGTTTTGTCCGGAATGAGGTCACCATTATGCGTTTTTATCCAACCCCAATTGGTAGGGTCCATGTTATTACTAAACCATTCTTGAACCTAAAAAATCCAAGATTAAAATTATTAATCTTAATAATTTTTAAATGGATTTAATTAATTTACCTGAGAATATACTCTTAGTAAATGTTGTTCAGCAGATTTTTCAGTGGGAGGCAACACTGCTAGATTAAAATGACCTGACAGGCCCTGCCTTGAAGATATTCTATGATACATGTAGTACCGAAGTTCGTTTAAACTTTTGGCTTTTTTGGCATTATATAATTTCAATAGAAACTCGAAGCCTGCTTTGAAAAGGTCTCATTTTAAAGTGCCTTTGGTATAAAACGAAGAAAGCTCTTCATACAATTGAGGATTCTTCCTTAAAATAGACAAGCATGTTTTCTTGCTTTTGTTAAACATAAAAGATGTTGTGTCGCATCCCGAAACTGCATGCAAAAACAAAATCTTGTCTTTTACTGGACCAAGGCAATTTTGTTTTTTTGATATGTTCGTAAACCTATCATGAGTTCCAGCTTTGCCAGGACGAAGCAAATACAAGTTGTTTTTGTTGGAGTGGTGTAAAGCCAAAACCATGATATCAGTATCTTCCGAAACAAGTGTTACAAATTCATGTTGATAGCACAGCTTTACAGCCGTTAAGCAAATTAAAACATCTACATCTCTTTCAGCCTGATAAACAGTTATTCCTTTTTCATGAAAGCAGTTCGTAAGCAGAGCAATGAACTTTTTTTTTATTTTCACTGTTTCTTAAACACTCGAAACTTTAGTCGAAATACGTGTTTCGTCATATCCATCAAAAACGATAACGCAGTTTGCATCATAACAATGTATTACATAATTTACATTGTTGATTAATTGCGCTGAGTTCAAATAAAAAATAAAATTAAAAAGTTAGTTAACTCACGATGAAAAAAAAGGAAAAAAAGGTAATTTAGTGGACTGTAAACACTTAATGAGATTAACTAAAAACTTGGAAAACGCTGTTGTGAGACCTTACCTTTTATTATCGGTGGCCGAGATTTACGAATTATCTACACTTTCACGCTAGCGATTTTTCGGTGTTGAGTCGCGACTCTAAACTGTTTGACGATTAGAGCTCGAATGAATCGCGCACTATTTAAGGCCTCAAAACGGGGAGTTGAAATTCAAGAAAAAAAAAATTAAATTATTTAAAGAAATGAAATACTTCCTTAACAAGGTGAGTCAACCAAAGGCATTAAATTTAACTAAAGAAAAAATACCGAGTGATAAAAAAACACGAATTAATATAAACTAAATAAACTAAATGAAAACTTAACATACCGCCCACCAAAATGCATTACATTTTTCAGTCCTTCGAAAGTGGCAAAGGACAGAGCTTCACCACAGGTCCCATTACTAGTGCGAACAGTAACAACTCTCACTATTCCATCTAAACCTGGATGTACCTCAGTTATATGGCCCATTGACCAATGCAGAGGAGGGGCCAAATCATTGCGAATTAAAACCAAAATTCCTGGTGAAAGATTACCACTGGATTTATGCCACTTAGCACGTTGGTGCAACGTATGCAAGTACTCACCAGACCAACGACGCCAAAAATCTTGGTGCATTTTTTGAAGCATTTGCCAACGATCCAATTGACGAACGGGAAGTGAGGTAACATCCAATTTAGGAGGAACACTCAGAGGTTCCAGGGTCAGGAAATGACCCGGGGTTAGAACAGTCATATCATTGGGATCATTAATAAAGGGTGTAAGAGGTCGCTAGTTAAGAAAGGCTTCAATCTGAACCAATACAGTATTTAGCTCCTCATAGGTCAAACACTGCATACCAATGACTTTGTATAAATGAGTTTTTACAGATTTCACTCCGGCCTCCCACAATCCTCCAAAGTGGGGCGCAGAGGGGGGGTTAAAATGCCATGTTATATCTTCAGATGCGGCGGATTTTAACATAAAATTATTTAACTGCTTGGATGCACCAATAAAGTTGCTACCACAATAGCTGTACAAATGTTGGCAGCGACCTCGGCGAGCTACAAATCGTCTCAAAGCAGCTAAGAAAGCTTCCGTAGATAGACTGGATACCAATTCTAAATGCAAAGGTTTAGTCGCAAAGCAAACAAACAAACATAAATAGGCCTTACTGGTACGACAGCCGCGGTAACGAGACATCATGACATTGAATGGACCAGCATAATCAACGCCGGTATAAAGAAAAGGTTTTACCTGTGATACGCGGGATGCAGGCAAATCACCCATAGGAGGTTGAAATGACTGAGGTCTACATCTAAAGCATCTAACACATTTACCAAGAATACGACGAATAACGGCTTTAGATGACAATATCCAAAATTGCTGTGTAATAAGAAACTGAACACTCTGCACACCAGCGTGAAAATACTTTAAATAAAAAAAGTAACTACAAGCCTTGTAAACTCGTGATTACTGGGTAGGAGAGCGGGATAGTTATTGTTAAAACTTAAAGAATGTTTTAATCTACTACCGACATGTAGTATCCCAGCACTACCTAGGAAAACATTCAATTTTCTAAACGCTTTCGAAGGTATTTTATTTCCTTGAATTAACATTATATCCGAGGAAAAGGTTTGCGGCTGAACATGTCTAACCAAAAGCATTGTGGAGTTCTACCAATGTAAGGTTACCCTCATATTTTTTGCGGGGCAATGAAATTATGCTTATAGCGAAGAATATAGGCCATAATGCGTTTCAGTTTGTCGAGCGACGAGAAACTTGAAATAAGATTATCCAGAAAACCCTTAGAAGAAAAAATTGAGGGACATGTTTTCTTTTCTTCGGGTAAATCATGTGAAGTTGAAGGAGTGTTTATGAAGGGGATCCAGTTGCGAGTTGAGCTAATTAAAAAACTAGGACCCGCCCACCAAAGCGAACTATTACATAACTCCATAGGGAGCAAACCTCTAGAACCGAGGTCGGCTGGATTATTTTCAGATGAAACATGATGCCAACAAGATAAAAGTAATCTTTCTTGGATAAAAGAAACGCGGTTGCTAACAAAAGTACTCCACTGATGCGGAGAGGCTTTAATCCAGGAAAGTGCTATTATAGAATCACTCCAGGCGTATATTTTATTGATAACAAAAGATATTTTATAAATATCGTAAACATGTGATAGCAAACGAGACAATAGCACGGCCGCACAAAGTTCTAGACGTGGTATAGAAAGTGTCTTTCGTGGTGCAACTTTTGATTTTGCACAATTAAAACGAGTGGTTGCCTGACCGTTAGGTAGTAAACTACAAAAGTAAATAACGGCACAGTAACCCTTTTCGGAGCTATCACAGAAACCATGTAGTCCAAAGTTTCAACAGGAGAATAAGGAAATAGTAGACGAGGAGTTTTGAGGCTAGAAAGGGTTGAAAGATCTCTAACATATTGTTTCCAAAGATTAAGAATATCATTTGGAGGCATTGCATCCCAATCCAACTTTAAATTCCACAAACGCTGAATTAAAAACTTGACGAGAAACGTTAAAGGTGAAAGAAAGCCCAGTGGATCAAAAATTTTTGCCAAATTAGATAACAATAGGCGTTTAGTGCAACCCCTATCCACAGAGTTAGCGAAAAATTGAAACACGTCAAAGGAATGGTTCCAATAAAGACCTAAAGCTTTTAGCGGACTTTCTGAATCAAAATTCAGAGAAATGTCCTCATTGTACAAATAAGAAGGGGGTAAATCAGCTAGCAAGCGAGGATCATTGCTACACCACTTTCGAAGTTCGAACCCTCCTTTCTGCAGCATCAGTCTTTTTGAAGTTTTCTAGAATCTTCAATTGTTGATGAACCTCCAGTTAGATCATCAACAAAGCATAAATTTAAAATAATTTGCGAGGCCTCAGGAAAATTATCCTTTTCCTCTTCAGCCAGAACAAACAATGACTTGATAGCCAAATAAGGCGCGCATGTTAGTCCATACGTTACCGTGAGAAGGCGGTAATCAGCTATAGGTTGATCTTTAGAAAAGCGCCAAACAATTCTCTGATAATCAGTGTGGGCAGGGTTAACGATAATTTGCCGAAACATTTGATGAATATCCGCTAGGAAAACAAATCGATGAATTCTAAATTCATCGATTTGTGTGTTAAGTGACATACCATCTGATGGTTTGGCAGAGGCATTGAATACGACACGAAGCTTAGTAGTGGGACTTGAATCCTTTAAAATACAGTGATGTGGAATATAGAACGACTTTTTTGGGATTACATCTGAAGATACTAATTCCATATGGTTCTGATCTAAATATTCCTTTATAAAAGCAGCATAATCTGCTTAAAGCTTCGGATTTTGCTGTAACCTGCGTTCTAACGATAAGAAATTGCGAAGGGCTAATTCTCTACTTCCATAAAAAATAGGCTCATCACCTCGGAAGGATAAGAAAACCACAAATCGATTGCGATACGTAGTTTTACAGAAAATATTTTCGCATTTCTCGTCCTCGGGAGATAAAACTTTGACATGTGGTACTTCTTCAACTTCCCAAAACTTCTGCATAGTATCATTAACTGATGCCTGATAACAGAGAAGCGATTGTGTAGCGATAGGTGAAGAGTTGGAAACCATTTTACCCATCAATATAAAACCAAAAACAGTGTTAATTCCCACTGGCCCATTATAGTCACCGGTAAGTCTACGTGAGTCCGGTAAGTAACAAGGTGTCAACCAAATGTATTAAATTTAACTAAAGAAAAAATACCGAGTGATAAAAGAACATGAATTAATATGAACTAAATAAACTAAATGAAAATTAAATGAAAACTTAACATACATATTGTCCACATATGTCTTTATAGGTGGCGGGCTTTTGCCAGACTAACTTATGTAAAAGAAAACCGCCATCTAAAACATAAAGAATCAAATTCTTTTAATAGCTGTGATTTTGTACCGCTTCTTATCTCACCATCCTTAAAAATTGAGGGAGGATATGGAGCCAACTCAAAAACGAAACATTTTTTGAGTTCTTCGGGAGACTTGTTGGAACATACAATTCGGTTAAAAAGTTGCCTAGGGTTTATAACGACTTCACGTTTATTAACAGTAACTCTGTTGTTTATTTGTGCAAAAGTAACAACCTGTTTTTTCTTCACACACTTAATTTCTGTATACTTCTTTCCATAATTTTCATTTAAAATTTTTTCGCCTACAGTCTGTGCCTTATCACAGTTGACGGTATCATGTGCCAGAACTTGAGAATACAGTGATATGAACGGATCAGATTCAAAAGAATTGTATGTTTCCAACCATTCTAAAATTTTGTTGTAGTCCTTTTCATCCCGTTGTTGTCGGGAATGTCGGAGTTCAACATGCTGTTCTGATGAACAAGACTGGACACCTGAAAATTCTTCAACCATATTTGATACAGAACTACATGGGGCAGTCAGGCTCGCCCTTGAGTCAAACCTCCTTGTGTTTTTATTGCTCTCATCAAACACTGTTCTATGGTCATATCAGCTCATGTTCCACACCAAAACTCTTCTGTTCTTTTTATAGTAAACATTCCTTGGACAACGAATTTGTTGTATTCAATTGGACTAATCATTTTTAATTTTTCCATCTGTAAAACATATAAATGTGCAGATTTGGCATAATTATTGTGGCCTGTGGCGTAAAAAATTGGAATCATACGTTTTGTACAGTGCAAATGGAGTGACCAGTTACCTTCTCTTTCTGCACATACGTACAATTTTATTAGATAGACCATTTTTCAGTAAAATATCCACAGCTGCGCTGTTCTACTCTTATTACCGATTTCGTCGATTTTTTCAAGCCAATTTTCTAAAACAGTTGTTAAAAATCCGTAACTGCGTTTTCATAGAGATTTTTAAAAGAATCAAGTTGAGATTTGTTTAATGTAAGATTTTTAAAAATTAGTATGCTTAGAGCCTGGTGAGTTAAAAAATTCGCACGAAGTGCTCTGGCATATGCATGTCCAGATATCATGTGGATTAGGGTGTGTTTTGCGTATACAGTTTGCCATAATTCTTCAATCCCCGTCCCACTCATTAACAACTGTCCAAGACTACCCAAAAAGGACATAAGTGTGTGAAAACCTCCCAGTCGAACTACTACTGAGGATAAAATGGACCTTGGGCTTGAAGATTGCACAATATCAACTGCTTTCAAAAATAGTGGTTGATCGAATGTTATGATGCAAGTCTTCTTGTATTTCTTACATTTTTCTGCAGCAAACAATAACGACGTATATATTGTACTCATATTGCCAGGATCAAGGTTTATAAATGGCAATGGTAATATGTTGCTGTTTTTTTTAAGCCATCATATTCTATTGTTGACGTGTAACCACTCCACGAAGAATTTAAACCGCTAGAAGAAAATTTTTTCCAAATCAAAGCGTTTCCAAGGCAAATGCTAGTTTTTCACCTGGTATATTTATATCTACTTGTAAAGGCTCCATTATTATTCTGTTTAGCCCTAATTTTGATGAACGAGTGTAAGTCTGAACGAAACGAATAAAACAAGGTAGAGTTCATACTTAAATTATTAAAAAAATAGTGCTGGAAACTTTAGGATTAAGGGTTCTAATAATATGAACTGAAGCCATAAAAATTTCTAACTTAATTTCAAGTGGGAAATACTAAAAGAGTGTGCAAAATTTATGTTTATTTACCTGTATGGGAACATGGCCAAATTATCCTATTTAGAGCGCCAGAAAAGGGCCAACAACATTATACTTTTTAACTTTGATTCGAAAGAAGGCAGAGCTGATGTTGTCCAGACTAAGAAGCTGCTGACTAACTTGTGCGAAACTACCGTCAATGTGCTGGCTGTTAGTAAATTTGGGAAGCTGAATCGTAACGGGCGTCAGGCTGTTATGGTGATCCTTGCTAGTACAGACGATGTTAGGATTTTTTTGAAGAACAAATTGAAGACTGTCGGTAAATTTTTCATCGAGACGGACATGACGCCTCGGCAGCGCAATGAGCTTAAGGCAGCCAAATTGGAGTTAAAGCGACGCAAAGAGAAAGGAGAAAATAATTTTTATATACGATACATGAATGGTTCCCCCAGAATTGCAGCAAAAAACTAGATTCGCCTTTATTTTCACATGCTAGTGATGCCCACTTAACTTGTTTTTATCAAAATGTTCGTGGTCTTAACACTAAAACCGAGACTTTTTTTCTTGCCGCCATTGCTCAGGATTTTCACACCATATGCATCACCGTTGAGGCCAGAGATATCTAGTGGTGAATTTATTTTGTACATCCCACCATCTATCACATCTGTAATTTTCGAGCAATTTCTGGATCAGTTTACACTTTTAATATCAAAGCTAAACCATAATGTAATAATAGTGGGCGATTTTAAAGTGTCTGATTTCTCTATTAACTCACCTACAGGTAATCATGTTAGTCAAAAGTCTATTGCTGTAAATAATTTTGCTAACACTTTTAATCTTGTTCAATGTAATCACATCCTAAACTCTAATAACAGACTATTGGATCTTGTTTTATCTAAATTCACCTGTACTGTTTCGCGTAGTGACGTGCCTTTTGTGTTGGAGTATTTGTATCACCCTGCACTGGAGATTGATTTTACTGTCTCAGGCCAACGTGTCCATAATTTTCAGCTTAATAAAAACTTATCTCATTCTTTTAATTTTAGAAAGGCCAACTTCCATCTCCTTTATGACTCGATCCTTGAAGCTGACTGGTCTACTGTGTATTTATCCTCTAACGTTAATGATGCATGTGGAGCCTTATATATATTGAATGGCATATTTGCCGCAAACATTCCTCTTAAGCAGCAATGTAAAAGAAGATTTCCAAATTATTATTCTCGAGAATTGATTAAGAACATTTATAGAAAAGAAAAGGCTTTCAAGGACTTTAAAATGCACAATTCTCCATTCTTTCAAAATAAATTCCATGCTCTTAGACGCCTTATCAAACTACAAATACGCAATGAATATAAGTTGTATATATCAAATATCGAAAGGAATATTTCTTTGGACCCATCTAGCTTTTGGAATTTTATGGGTTCTAAGAAGGCTGGCACCAGGATTCCTGGTATGATGAGGCGACCCGATGACGTGGTAATTAAAGACCCACAAGACATAGTTGATGCTTTTGCACTGTTCTTTGGTAAGGTATTTATACAATCAAATTTCATTAACCATTTGTCGACGTCTGATAATGTGCCGCACCTTGACATTTCCAACGTTGATGCTTCCCAGATTATTTTGGCTAGTAAAAAACTCAAAAATAAGTTAACATCTGCTGTAGACGGTATGCCTAGCTTCTTGGTTAAAGATTGCATTGGTGTCCTGGCTGATCCGCTGACCTAAATTTTCAACTTAATACTGTCTGAAGACTGCTAAAATAATACCTATTTTAAAAGCTGGGGACTCTGATCAAATCGTGAACTACAGGCCAATCTCATTACTTTGTAACTTCTCAAACATTTTCGAAATTATCCTGAATCGGTCGCTATTTAGTCACGCAAAAGAACTCATCTCTGTAGACCAGCATGGATTTTTTAGCGGGCGATCTTGTGTTACTAACTTATCTTGTCTGTCTAGCCACATCTGTAAATCACTTGATGTTAATACTCAAGTCAATGTTATTTATACCGACTTCCAAAAAGCCTTTGATCGGATGGGTCACTATATTTTGCTGCATAAATTAACTCAGTATGTTTTTTCAGGGAGATTATTTAATTTATTTCATTCCTACTTGATTGGTAGATCTCAATATGTTGAATATGAGGGCTTTAAATCGAAACTTTTTAACGTAACGTCGGGTGTGCCACAGGGCTCGAACCTGGGTCCGCTCCTGTTTAGTTTTTTCATAAATGACTTGATTGAGTCACTCACTTGTCATAGGCTGCCTTTTGCCGATGATTTGAAGCTATATTTAAATATATATGGTTTGGAGGATTGTGTTTTTCTTCAGAACTGTCTAAATACATTGGAGGTATGGTGCGCTGTTAACAGGTTAGGCTTGAATGCGGCTAAATGTAGTGTGGTCAGTTACTCTAGATTAAAAACACCCTTAGATTTTAAATATTTTATTAATGATACTATTTTGAATAGATTAGAGCAAATTACTGATCTTGGTATAACCTTTGACTTTGAATTTACATTCGTTCCACACTTCAACAACATAGTCAAGTCAGCCCTGAGAAGGCTTGGGTTCATAATTAGAAGTTCTCAGAGTTTTACTTTGGAATCTACATTAAGGCTGCTTTTCTGTTGCTTTGTGAGATCAAAACTGGAGTTTGGCTGCATTATATGGAACCCGCTCTATCAGAAACATGTTGGTCTCCTTGAATCTGTTCAGCGTAGATTTGCTAAGTTTTTGGCTTTCAGGCAGGATGGCATATATCCGGTAAGAGGGTTTGATCATCGGCAACTATTGGAACGCTTCAATCTACATCCATAACATGTCAGAAGAATGATCTTCTCTGTAAAATTCCTACATGAGTTACTTAATGGATTCATTGATAGTCCTGTACTTCTTTCTGGTGTACGTTTCATGGTGCCTAGGCCTAATGCTAGACATCCCCTAACATTCTTTCTGCCAAGACCTCATACTAACATCCTGTTGAAATCGCCACTATATACAATATGCGTTATATTTAATCAGATCTGTCACATGTGCGATATAAATTTCTCTACGGTTCATGTGATTGTCGATATCTTGGTGGATCATTACTCTTGGGATAAGGACCCATGTGTTTAAGGTATAGTTAGCAGGTAAATTGCAGTTAATTTAATTTAATTTTGTTGAATATGTGATTATCTTGTTAAACTTTTATAAATGGGTTTTTATATCATATTAATAGTTATTTGTTCTAATTTTTTGGATCACGTTTGAGATTGTGACTTTACTTTACTTTTTTTCTTTTCTTTTCATTATTTTAGGTTTGTTTGTGTGTGTTTTTTTTAACTATATTTTTCATTGTTTTGCAACTGTTTCCTGTTATTGGGCAAGTTGCCTGTTGGAAATAAAGGCTTATTAATATTATTACTATTATTATTATTATTATTCCGCCCATCACATGAAATGTACCATTTAATGTCCGAATATTAAAGTCAACATTGTCATAAATAAATTGAAGAAGACACTCATTTGAAATATCCTCTGTATAGTTTTGTGTTGCTGCATTCTCAAATTTCAGACACTCAGAATTTGAAACACAAACTCCAAGAGATGAAAGTTATATCAATTAAATGTCTTGAGCCATATGTCCTATGTAGCTGTACACCAAGTCCAAACATTACAGGAGAGACATACGATTTAACTCTTACCAATGAAATAATAAAAGTGCTTTAATTTTTTTTTCAGTTGTTGAAGCTTTTTTCTTATTATTTATAATTAACTCATTCAGGAACATATTTAATAAATCAGGAACCGCATCTTGTCCATCTAACTTAATTTCGTCGAGAGAAGTATTCATGGGGGTATTCATCGGTTATACATACCATAGATCTGAGATCTTGTCTCAAAATTTGTGCTGTAGTTTTTGAAATTCTTGTGCGTTCTTCTTGGGGTGATACGTTCTTTTGTTAACACCTTTCATCATTAATAAATTTTTCACAGTTGTCACGAAAACAAAAAACGCTGCTTTCACCGGCCCTATCTGAAATCACAACATTATTGCCATATTTTTCAACTATTTTAGTTTTCAAATATTTTTCAGACCAAGCTTCTATTTCTGGAGGCAAGGTATTAACTAACTTTTCATGTATTTCCTTGAATGGCAATTTTCAAAATCGTTTTCAATATCGATACAAACGTTTTCGAATGCCGTTTGCATTATATCATTTACTGGCCTTCCGAGTTTTTTGTTGGACGACGATTTTTTAAATCTCCAGTAGCAAGATTTATATAGGACGTTTATTAAAGAAATGTAAAATACAATTTTAATTCAATATTAATCTCGATATTAATACATATTTTACCATAAATTTACCGTAATAAACGTTCATAAGTATTGTCGAAAAAGCAAACATCATTTTGCTTTTTGTGTGACACTTTCTTAAACTTTTTCACTTCAATATAAGTCTTTGGGTATATAATTTAATATTTGTTTTCTTTTTGGTTCACAAAACTGTTTAAATCCTCTCGCGATAGTACCCTCAGTAACCAGTCTGACACTTTTCTTTTAAAACTAATAAAACTTTCACAACATTTAATATCATCAGGGATTTTATTATATGTATAGTCTTGGAGTTAGGTATAGCCAACTTCTCTGTCCGCACATTTTTTTGCATTTTGGAATAATAACTTTATTTGAAGACCTTAAATTATAGTTTGTTTCGTTAGAAACTAAACTTTCTTGAGGTTTCTTAAACGATCTTAAGAGCATTCTATAACAGAAAAGCTGTCTAATATCCATGACACCACTTATGCCATATAATGTATCCGATGGAAAAAACCTACTTTTGTTAAATACAATTTTAAGTGCCCATTTTTGAGTTATTTCTAAACCTGTAACATGTGAGTTTAGCACTCCTCCCCAACCAATTATTCCATAGATCAAATGTGACTGCACTAATGAAAAATATAGAGTTTTTAATTGATTCGTTGACAGGAAGTCTTTCAAATAGTTTAATTTTGGCATGACACATCTAATCTTTTGAACAACATATTTGATGTGATGGTCCCATCGGAGGTTGTTGTCTATAATAATTCCCAAATATTTTATAGTCTTTGTCGCAGGTATTGCTTGATTATCCACTATTATGCCTTGACAGTTTATTGTTTTATCATTGGGAGAGAATAATATGCATTTGGTTTTTTTCAAGATTTACAGTTAATAAGTTAAAATCAAACCATTTTTTAACTAGCGAAAAATCCCTTTCTGCTTGAATTTTTAATTCCACCCATGTTTCTCCCTTAAACAAAATAGCAGTATCATCAGCAAATGATATAGTTTTACCATTAATGTTCAGTTTAAGTAAGCCATTTATATACAAAACAAACAGTAGTGGTCCCAAAACAGTCCCCTGAGGAACGCCACAGGTTATCGACCCAGCCTCACTCATTACTCCACCGATTTTTGTATATTATATTCTATCACATAAGTAGCTCTTTATGATATCAAATATTTTTCCTCTAAGGCCATATCTTTTGATTTTTTCTAAGAGCAAGGAGTGCGAAACTGTATCGAACGCCTTGGCCAGATCAACAAAGATACACAATGTCAAGCTGCTTTCATCAAGATTTTTATATATTTGTGATGTGAGCCCAGCAATTGCATCCTCCGTCGATCTACCCTCCATGAACCCATACTGATCTCGGATATCAATTTGACTCTCGGATATCAATTTGTATTTTTTTAAGAATTTCATGATTCTACTTTTTAGCACTTTTTGAAAAATTTTTGCTATGTTTGTTAACAGCGAAATTGGTTTGTAGTTTATAATATCCAGTCTACTTCCAGATTTTAGCAAAGGAGAAATAATACCTATTTTTAATGGTTTTGGAAAATATCCCTTTTTTATACATTTATTTATTAAAAATGCTAATGGGTATGAGATTTGACTGTCTATTAATTTTAAGATTTCAGTACGTATACCATCAAAACCGGGGGATTTTTTTGTCTTTAATTTTTTTATAATCTTTAATATTTCTTGTTCAGTAACAAAATTAAGAAACATATTGTTTGCTATTTCAGGTTCGTTGACAATAAAATTTTTAGGTTTTTTAATTTTTTTGGCATAGTTTTCCCCTACTGAGCAATAGTGTTTATTAAATACGTCGGCTATTTTTTTTTTATCAGATATAATTTTATTTTTTGATTTTATTTTTTCAATTTCCTGATTTTTTTGGTTTTTGTTATAAATTTTATTGACTGAATCCCATAGGCATTTGGTGTTTTGTTGGTTACTTAGTAATTTTTCAAAATATTGTTTTTTTGAGGCGGCGATGGATTTTGCAAGACTTCTTTTACACATGTTGTAATTTTGTTTTAGAGTTAAATTATTAGGAGATTTTTTTAATTCTTGATGTAGTACATTTTTACTATTAATAGCATTTAGTAGGCTTGGACTAATCCAACCCTTCCTTGGAATTTTTTTTTTGTTTATTTTAACGTTTTTTGTATTTTTTTGCATGATTTTTGTTATGTTATTTATAAAAATGTTCGTCATTTCATCTAAGTCCTTACAAGAGTAAAAATAATTCCAGTCTATTAAAAAGGACAATTTCTACATAAATTGTTCTGATCTCCTATTTCAATGATAGTTGGATAATGATCCGTTATCTTGTAATTTAACAAATAAGCTTTAATATTTTCAGAATTTCCGGATTTAACAAAGTAGTGGTCTAGACAGGATTTCTGTAAATTTCTCTCCCAAGTGCAAACATTATTTACGTACGAAACATAAGAGTTTGCATTAAGAAGGTTAAGATATTCTTGAACATGATTTAAATCTTGTTTTTCCTTTAGGATAATAATAATAATAATAATAATAATAGTTTATTCAAAATAATAATTAACAATATTACAAAATGTCTATAATAACGATCAAGAGAATAGTGAATAAACAATGATCACAGAAGTAGCGAGATTACTACTTGTACGTGAATATGAATTTAAAAGTTTTACAGAGTTAATCTTATCTAAAATTTAATGACTACGATATAATGTTCAAAACATAGATCAAGATCGAGTATGTCCAATTCGGTAATTTTTAAGGTCTATATCGAGGTAGTATGTCATGTCCAGGTTTGTGTGATTTTATTTGCTTTCTTTTCAATTTAACATGGATTTGCTAAAGATTATGTTTTAAAGAAAAGCATATTTATATATCATAGTATGTTACATATTATGATTTAATATATTATTAAACGTTTCTCTGTCCGTCCGCTGTATCCAGTCTTTCACATAAAATTTAAAATTTTTTTGATTTATTTTATCTTTTATATGCCCCGGAACCAAATTATAAATCTTAGAGATATAGAATCTAAAATATCGCTGACCAATAGTTTTTTCATTTCGTGGAACTACAGCGCTTTGATTTTGAGCTCGAGTAGCATCTGAATGATTCACATGTTCAACTGTGATTTTCCTTTTATGAAGATTTAAAAGTAACTTTTGAACATATAATTGTTTTAAGTCAAATATACCAGCAAGATTGTATAGCTGATCAGATGGAAACAGTTTGTCTTTATCATAGATTATTTTTAAAATCCATTTTTGAACAACTTCAATGGAGGACATATGGCAATTTCTTAATCCACCCCATCCGCTGAGTCTAAATTTAAATGTGATTGTACCAGAGCAAAGTACAATGTTTTTAAGTGTTTAATATCCATAAAATCCTTAAGTCGTTTAAACTTAGATATCAAGCCTCTTAATTTGTTTGTAAGTTCACCTGCATGTATATCCCATTTTAAGTGCCGGTCTAATGTTATACCTAAATACTTTATGGAATTTGCTTCTGGTATCTCAAAATGGGAGTTTATATTAAGAGGACCCATCAGAGGCAAGTTATTAGTGTAAGATGTAAATGTCAAATACTTTGTTTTAGAGGCGTTTAAAGACAGTCTGTTTGATTGAAACCAAGAGGAAATTTTTCTAAAATCAGCTTTAGCGTTCTGTTTTAAAGAATTCCATGAATTTCCTGAATAACATATGGCAGTGTCATCAGCGTAGCTTACTATTTCCCCCAAAATATCAATTTTAAGTAAGTCATTTACATATAATATAAATAATAATGGGCCAAGTACAGTGCCTTGGGGTACCCCACAGGTTATGTCTGCGAAGGAGCTTTGTACCATCGATCTTGACAAGTTGTTTTCTATTTTTTAAATAACTTTCAACTAGTTTATGAACTATTTCTCTAATGCCGTAACAATTTAGTTTATCTAACAAGATTTTGTGATTAACAGTATCGAAGGCTTTAGAGAGGTCAACAAAGATACAGAGTGATGGTTTAGATTTATCTAAGCTTTCATATAAATAATTTGTTAAATGTATAATTGCATCTTCTGTTGACATTTTTTCTCGAAAGCCAAACTGTTTGTTTGAAAGAATGGAGTTCTTTGTTAGAAATGACACTAACCGATTTTTAAAAATTTTTTAATAAATTTTAGCTATACTGGAAATTAGAGAGATTGGTCTGTAGTTGTTAAGGTCTTCTTCCAGGCCAGTTTTGTGTAGAGGTGTGATCATACCAATTTTTAAAATTTCGGGAAAGATACCTGTATTGAAGGACATATTTATTAAATATGCTAGCACATGTGCTATTTCAATTTTTATTTCTTTCAGGGTTTCGGCCTTAATGCCATCAACACCTGGCGATTTGCCTTTTTTTAACCTGTCAATGATCTCTATGACCTCAGTGGGCGTCGTTTCCCATAAAAACATCGATTGATGAATATGATGGTTTTCGTTAGACTTATAAACATAGGTATTCGTTATTTTTATAGTATTTGCAAGTGTTTGCCCTATTTCACTAAAATATTTATTAAACTGGTTTGCTATATTTTGTTTGTCTTCCAGTAATTCACCATTTGTAAGCTTAAATTTACTAATATTTCCCTTGTTCTTTTTTTTATTACTACATATGGCATTAACGCAATTCCAGAGGGCTTTAGTTTTATTTTTGTTGTCTCTAATTGTATTTTGTACAAAGTCCCTTTTTGCTCCCTTAATAAGTTTTTGTATCTCATTATTGAATGTTTTATATCTTTCCTTTAGTTCTTCATTATTAGGTTCTCTTTTACACTGTAGATATAAACTATTTTTTTCATTTATTTTTCTTAGTAAACCTTTCATAATCCATTTACTTTTTCCGTTTTTCCTGTTACTTATTTTAATTAATTCTGTATGTTTTTCAATTTTCCCAACTAAAATATCCATAAACATCCTTGTTGCCACTTCCGTGTCTCTTATACCATATATCAATTGCCAGTCTTCCATTTCTAAGTCATTTCTGAATGCCTCATAGTTAATATATTTCTTTGTTTTCACTAAATGACTATTATTATTTGCATCTTCATCCTTTAAGCTTAAATTCAAAATAATTGGAAAATGATCTGTAAGATCATATTTCAAAATAAAAGACGTAGGAATTTTTGAAATATCCTCATTACAAATTTTAACCAAAAAATTATCTAGACAGGTTTTTGACTCCGGTCTGGTAAATTTATTAATATACGAAACAAAATGATAGGAATTTATTATATTTTTATATTCCTCACTTTCCCTTTTCATTGATAACAAATCTATATTTATATCACCAGTAATTACATGGTTTTTTATATTCTTTCTCTGTTCGAGATAGTGGGCAAAATCATTATTAAATTGATCCTTATTTATACTGGGAGATTTATATATACAAGTTATTAAAAGCATATTTGTTAAAGGGGTAGTTATTTCCAATTCTATTGATTTTACTTGACCAATGAATTCAAATTTATGTTTTTGTGATACGTGTTCTTTTACAAAAATAATTATTCCATCACATTTATTTAAAATGCCTCTATTATATATTATATTATATCCATTCATCCGATAAACTGTTTCATCAAAGACATAATGTGTTTCTGAGAGAACAATGACATCAAAATTAAATGAAAATTGGTCCAGCAGACATTGTAGATTATCAAAATTTTGATTTATACTTCTAATATTCAATTGCAAAATATTAAAATTACTATTTGGCAAAATATGGTCATTCAAATCATTTGGGTTTTCTATTTCTGATGTGTCAATTTTTAAATATGTATAGTCCCTGATATAATTATCCATGTCAATGAAAGAAATGCTTTTATCTCATGCCAATAAAACACTTTAGACCTGATAGAATTTAGAAATAAATAAATAGAATAAAAAATGCTAAAAAACGCTTAAAGGACTTACAACGTACAACCAACACAGATTCTAAAACAATAACCAAAATATACAAAAAACAAAATTAAATATAAAATATAATTATGTCCTTGCAGAATTCTCCCTCCAACAGTCTTAAAAGTGCAACAAGTTACGAACGTAAAGCCTACACAGATCTTAAAACCAAAAAAATTTGAAGTAAACAAATAATAAAATTTAGAGTTCAAAACCTATATACAAATTACAGTTTCAAAACTCTTAGACAAAAAAAAAAAAAAAAACTATTCTAATTTTTTTTATCAAAATCCCTATTTTGAGCACGAGTTTTCCTCTTGGTAGGATTCGCCTTCTCCTGGATTCCAGTGCGGGATGGAGAAGCTCTACGTTTATTTGAGCCTGATGGTGTCTCTTTGTTGCCTTTAGTACCCTCTTGGAAAAGCCCAGCTGTTTCTTTACTTTGTAATTCTTTTACTGAATATGTTTTACCCTCAATAACTAATGTCTTGTTTTTAATTTTTGCAGCTTGTTGATTTTGTCGAGCCTTTTTTAGGTGTTCTCTTAAAATTTTTATATCTTTGTATTCGTCTTGGGTGTATTCAGGAGAAATATAGATTTTTGTACCTTTTAACTTGTAAGCGTTAGTTAATATGTATTTACATAAAAAGTAACTGTTGCTTTAAACTGAGATAGGACGCACCCTTTCGCCTCCCGGCTTTCCCACTCGGTAGACGTTGCGAAAGTCGGAAAATGTACACTTCGACCTTAAATTTTCGTTGAACAGCTGTAAACACACTTCCACGTCGTTTTTCGATTCTTGCTCTTCAAGACCGTAAATCATAAATTCATATTTCTTATGTTCCTGTTCTTGTTTTTCCAATTTTACCTTTAGGGTGCTTATTTCTGTTCTCAACGTTTCGTTTTCTCCTTTTAGCTTGTTGATTTCGCCTCGAAACTCTCCCTTCAGGTCACGTATTTCGTCAGATAGGGCTTCTTTACTTAGCCTAATTTCTTCTTTAACGTCCTGGTTTGAAGCAATCAAAGATTTTAAAAGACTTCTTATATCTTCATCGGCCATTTCATTTCATTCGACGAAAGATATGAATTAATATATTATTTCTATTTCCGTAAAGTATTTTAGGTGTATGGTACGCTAAAACTATGTTGAAAAATATTTCGCCGAACGTAGATTTATATACAATGCCGGACAGTTAAGAAATTCCTTGTGCACAAACTATTTGTTTATATTCTAGATTGCAGTACTTGTACCGGGATTTTAATACAGATTTATAATGTGTTCAATTAAAAATTATGATAAGAGGTACATACGGTTATAAACTCTTCTGGTATAAAGTTTCAATTTTTAATTTGCACTCTTTCCCACTAATTTTACTAATTTTGTCAGGACACTTAATTCGGGTATTTAACTTTTTAAAGGTAATCACACATTGATATTTATTTACATTATATTAATATTAATATCCCCACAAATAACGTGAACATCCAACCTAGGCAACTCAGATAAATAATGAAGCAAGTCTGCATTAAAAACGTCAGCATCTGTGGACGGTGGTCTGTATATAGCAGTAATTTTAAAAGATTCATTTTTTTGTTGAGTTAGATCAATATCAATAAAATTTATATTTGACATTTTTTTTATTTCATATTTATAACTGAACTTTTGACTAATGTATACAAGAACACCGTCATTTTTATTAATATTGCCATGATTGTAAAGCAAATCATATCCTGAAATATTTAAAATATCTGTGTTCAATATCTGAAAAGTTTCTGTCAATACTATGATATCAAAATTTACCTCAATCTGTGACAATAAGAGCAATAAATTATCAAGGTTTTTAACAGCACTACAGATATTTAGTTGAAATATTTTTATGGAATTATGATTAAAACATTTTGAGTTAATACTGTTTAAATCACTGCACAATATGGTTTTATACTTGTTAGCTTCAAAGTTTAATATATATGGATCCATTTTCCTTTTGTAATAAATTTAAACTAAAAACTATATTTAATATTTACTAAATTACCTACTAAAATTTTACACTTTTTTTTTTTTTTTTAATTTTTTTTTTGTTTGTTATTGTGCGCTTACCCGATTAGTTTTTAGTCCTTGTTTTAATTCTATTTGCATCAGATAACGACGAAGTTTTGGTTTTAGTTAAAGGCTTTTTACTTGATATGTTCTTCGGTGTTTCTTGGTTGCTAGTAGAATTATTTGTGGATTCTTTGTGATTTGTGATTATTTTGTTTCCATCATTTTTCCTGACTCGATTCTCCTGTTGCTGCTGGTGGATCTGTATATCTTCCTCCGCCTTGTCTTTATTATTGTGTTGTACTGTGTCTTCAAATGCTTCATCCAAATCTCTACTTACTGTTGGAGTAGCTGGAGCACTATTGGGACGTCGATCTAAAACGACATATTCGCCTTCATCCAGTTGTTTTGCAGTATATCCTACGTATTTAATGTAAAGTTTAAATCTTCTTATGTAACTGCTTTCATCTGGTTGTTGATTCCTTATAATTTTTAAATAGTTTCTTAATTTTCTCAAGTCCTCCTGTTGATTTTTGGTCAGATCATCCGAAATCCCAATTTTTGTTCCTTTTAGTTTCTTGAGATTAACCAGTACATGCTTTTTTCTTAAAAAACTTACAAACTCGATTTTGATAGGACTATTTTCGGATTTTCCTAACAAATATACATCGCTTATATCTCGTTCGGATACATGGTATCTTGCTTCAGCTGCAATAAGATCGTTTTCTATACATATCCTATTATAAACTTCTTTTCCCCAGTCGTCATTTCTATTCATGGCTTGTTCTGCTACAGACGTTTTAAAGTTAATTGTAGACACTACGCGGAAACTATCTTGCTTAACGTTTAACACCTCGGCACAAAAAAAAAACAGCAAGTTTTAAAATCAAAACACTGGTGGCTTAACGAGGATCGGAGCATTGATTTTGAGCATTGTGGGGTATCAGTGGCATTATCACAAATTCGTTGGGATTTTTTAATATTTGATGGATGAGTATTGTGGGAGCCAGCTAAAACTACCCGTCGGATACGTCGGGGGGTTAAACTTTCAAACGATACGTTGCACACTGGTATCGCGTAAAATCGAGTCCCAATCAAAAGCGTTTCCGATAAAGCGTTTCCGCACCAACGAAATTAGTCCCGTTGTCGCTATAAATCTTTTTAGGTCTACCGCGCCGAGCTACAAAACGACGAAACATTTGCAAAAACCCCGCGGTCGAAAGCGACGTGCATAACTCCAAATGAACCGCGCGGTACACCGCACATGTGAAAAGACGCAACCACACTTTTTGTCCAGTTCTCAGGAATAACGGGCCAGCAAAGTCCACGCCGGTGATCTCAAATGGAACTGCCAAACGCACTCGATCCAGAGGTAACGATGGTGATTGAACAACAAGGGTTTTCCATGCTGTCGTTTGCACACTACTTATCTGGATATGACACTTCGAATACTACGTCTTTCTCCCAAAATCCAATATTTTTCTCGTAAGAGACTCAGTAAACCTTGGGTTCTAACATGGCAAGACTTCGCATGCTCGAACCAAATCAAACTCTGTACTAAAGGATGCCTGGCAGGCAAAATAACGGGAAATCGGAAATATTCAGTATCTTCCCTGTTAGACACTCTTGATTTCAATCTAAGCACTCCCTTTTCATCATAAAATGGTTGAAGATTGCTGATATTTTTATCATCTTCTCCCGAAAAACACTCTTGCTGGATCAATTTAAATGCCAAGGTCTCGGCAGCCGTAAATTCTTCAGCACTTAACTCACCGCTTTTCTTATTATCTGAATGCGTGATGTTATAACAAAACCGGAGAATCCAACCAAGCATCCGTATTGTCTTGTGATAATTCGAAAAGTAGGATAAATTCCATTCACTCTGGATATTTAAATCTGCAAGGGCCAAAACCAGCTGTTTTCGTCGCTCGTATAAAATCTCTTCTTCATTGTAGTTTGGGTTTTCCAAAGGCCATTGGTCTGGTTTCTGATAGAGCCACGTCGGTCCCTCCCACCATTTAGCTTCAAATAATTGCTTTGGAAAACAACCCCGGGAAGGCAGATTTGCGGGATTACAAACAAGCCCCTGGTATATGTCTCCAATGTTCCGCTATGGTTAGCTTTCGGATCTCCATAACCCTATTCCAGACGCATGTTCCCCATTGATCTTTTCTTTGTATCCACGATATTACCGTAGATGAACCGCTCCAAAAATAACAATTTGCGGTAGTATTGAGATTTTCTCTGACATTCTTAAAAAGTCTTGCACCTATTAATGCGGCCAAAAGCTCGAACCTTGGTATCGTCATTTTCTTTATAGACCAGGCGAATTAGACTTTAACAGTGCACAAATTGCTATCCGGAAACTGACTGTTGGAGTTGGTAGAGGGGGTTCATAACGAGTGAAAAAAACGAAAATCCAATAATGGGGTAGTAGGGGGTTGTTTTGGGGGGGGTGAAAAGGGGTGGAAAAACATTCTTTAGCAAATTTCCGGCGAAAGTTGACGTCCAATTGAAAAATGTTCAATAGAAAAGTTGTAGATCATAAGAAAATCTATAATTTTTGTAGAGGTCACTTTTGAACATAACCTCACAAAAATAGTTCAATCTTTGTAAAAATTTGTGAAAATATACCTTCTTAAATAACCTCAATTTTTTTCAGATCGAAATATTAAAAACTCGGAGATATGCGTTTTATTCGGAAAATACCGTTTTTTTTTTAAATGAAAATTGTACTTCAGAAAATCATGGTACCAGGTTCATCCGGGGCTCATTTTTTTTGTTTTCACATGTACTTTCTTATGAAATAAAGAAACTATATACTTCCCATTTGAAAAAAAGTCAAAAATGATTTTTACAGCAATAAAATTTTTAGAAATTGTTAATTATTAATTTAATAACAGATTACACCATTCGATTCTACGGAAAAAAATACAAATGAAACTATGTATCATTATTTTACCGGAAACTTAATTGGGCACAGTTGGGCTTTGTACACCGTGTAAATACAATCACATTCTTACGTATTTTCTCGATTTTCATAGAAAATAATTGTTTTTCGAAAAAAATACAAGAGACAAAAATTATTTAAAATCAAATTGTCTACAACTTTTGTTTAAGACATTTTTTGCAAAAGTCATTAATTTGTCAGTTTTAACAAAAAAACATGCAAAAAAGTCAAAAATCGTTTTTAACATTGTAAATTTTACAGTTATTCTTAATAATTTGTTTGAATTTTTATAAAATTAAAAAAAAAATAATTACATAATTTAATTCTACAGGAAAAATTACGTTTATACATTCAATGAAAGTGCATCATTGTTATTGCAAAAATAAAACTAACAGTGAATCTCGAACAATGTTCTTAATTAAAACTTTGCACAGAATGTTATAAAATCTGCTTTATTAAATGTTGTGTATCTTTTTTTCAGTTTTTTCTTTCATTTTCGGAGCATCGACAAATTAACCTCTCGTTTTGGAGCAAACACAACCTACACGCATTTTCGATGAGAGCGTCATTTCGTTCATGATTATTATCTACAAAAATTACAAATTATCTACACGTTGGATTGTTTGTGAAAGGTACTACACATTTTATTTATAAAATTAAATGTTTAAAAATTAAAAAGACTTTTTGCGACATTTTTTAACATAAACAACTTTTATCAAATTCGCTATTTTTTCCTTTTTTTTATTACTCTTTTTTAGCAAAAAAAAAAAAAAATAAACGGTCTTTACAATTACAATTTTTATTTGGTTTAATTACAGATCATGGATGATTCTGAATGCAGTACGGATAATGCTAAAAGTAGTATCGACAATGCTCTATGTATTATTTGCAATTTACTGAATGGTGAGTTAGTATCAATAAAACGAGTTGCGCTAAATAAATTAATTGACTCCAGCAAAAAAAGAAGAGACCGAAAATATTTGAAATGGTCTAAACTGACTTCAGCTTTGGTTTATAAATCCTGCTCTACCTCTTATCACCGAAGTAGTGCGATAAGTAATGCTAAAGCAGAGTTGAACAAAAAGTGCATCGAAGAAAAAAACTATTGTAAAAAATGCTGTGGATTTTGATTTTGAACATCTTTGTTTTTTTGCGGCGAGGTGTGTGACGAGAGTTATGTGATGCAACCAGGCCAAGAACCTCAGTTGACCCCATACATAATTATTATTATTATAAATATTTCTGAATTAACAAAATAAGCGTTTTAATATTATTAGGCTCCATAAATTGCATTATATAAAATCACTCATCTATTAATTTTCGACGAATAAAGTTGTAGTTAATCGATGGTCAAATTTGTGTAGAATTTATTTTGAATTAAATTTATTCCCTTTTTTAAAAAGTAGATGTTCAATAATAATTCCATCACTCGAGTCACATCATAAAGTTAAATTAGTTCAAAAAAATGAAACAAAAGATAAACTGATAGCAATAATTAAGGAACGACAGGTTTGTGATGTATTTCATAAAAATTTGTTTGCACGTTTAGATAATACCAAAAATTTAATTGACGTAAAAGCTCGGTATCATTCAACATGTATGTCCAAATTTTATGTTAAACGAGTTTCTGATTTGCAAATTGGACGTCCACCATCTTTATACAACATGCAATAAATTACATTGAAAACAACGCAACTGAAAGTCAGTTCTCTCTAAATGAGATCAAAGAGGAATTTATTGGAAGTATTCCAAATTTGCGGACTATTAAGCAAAATTTATTAAAGCATTATTCTGATGATGAAATAAAATTTGTAAATGTAAGTACAGATATCATTATACTTTTTAGACATAAAATTAGTAATGACACTTGGAAAGAATGGTACAGAAGTCAAAATGCAGATGCTTATGTAGAAAAAAAAAGAATTATTCAAATGGCTGGTCAAATTATATTAGAAGATATCCGTAAAACTGTTTACGACACGAATAATTACATTCTACCAAATTTTGACGAAAACAATATTTTTGACTTGATTCCGGAGTCCTTATTAGACATTCTAAAGATTATCATCGTAACACACAAGAAAACAAATAAAAAAAATGAATTTAAATGGAAAAAAAGAGTGAGTACGATTGCTCACACGATAATTTCATCAGCAAGGCCACGGTCTTTTTTATCACCAATTTTGATTGGTCTATCTGCTATGATGCATAAAAAATACGCATCTAAAAGGTTGTTGGATTCTTTATGTTACTTAGGTTTGTCTGCGAGTTACGATGAAACGTTACGATTCGAAGCGTCTATTGTTAACGATCCGGATATTCACAGTGTCGATGCTGAAGCTTTTATTCAATATTTGTATGATAACGCGGATCATGACACTTGTACTATTGATGGACGAAACACGTTTCACGCAATGGGTGGTCTCAAAGTTGTTGGAGTTTGGGCGGACATGATTATTGAACAAGTTTTAATGAGAGCAATGAAGACTCAAGGCGGACTTACGCACGGACGTGGAATGAGTGAAAACGTTATAACAACATTCGTATTAACTATGTTAACTCTAGTGGAAGTTTCAAATGAAATGGAAAATTTTTGTAATATTTCCTTTTACACGTCTGAGCAACATGTAGATTGTACAGAAGCTAGGATCAAAAGAGACGCTGAAGATCTACAAAAACTATTGGAATTTTTTAACAGATTTTATTCATTTCCAGAAACACCGAAAATCATGTCGATGTATTCTGGAGGGATTGGAACTGATTCAATAAACTGTCACCATGCGTACGAGATAGGTATGAAATCTGTTGAATCAATAGTAGGAAATAATTTTGAACAAGTAACATTTACGAGAAAAAACAGAGTTTTGTCGCTAAAAAACGTTCAGTCTGCAATCAAGTCGTCTCCTAGATCTGGTCTTGGCTTGAGACCCTGACTTGTACCCTGTATCAGTACAGGCCCCCCTAGGAACATCGGACCACAAATTGATAACAGTCTCTTGCCAGTTGGATGTTAAAACGCAGGATCCTCCGATGCCGCGGAAGGTATGGCGCTATAAATCAGCAGAGTGGAACCATCTTCGGGAATTTTATCGCTCATTCCCTTGGAAAGAAGTCTGCTTTAGAACCAATAACATCTCAGAATGTGCAAACCAAATTACAAAGACGATCTTGGCAGGAATGGAAGCTTATATCCCTTTTTCTACTAAATTTCGATTAAACAACAAGCAATGGTTCAACCTGAATTGCAAAAAGGCAGTAAAGACTAAAAACGCAGCATATCGCAAATGGCGTGAACATCCTTCCACCGAAAATTGGAGGAACTTTTTAACCTCCAGAAATAGCTGCAAGCGAATTATTGATGAATGCAAAGAGAGTCACAACAACAGGATCAAAAACAAACTGCTAAACTGCCCAAATGGAACTTCTTTCTGGCCGGTATCGAAAACCGTTAGTCAAGGATTTGCTAAGTCGGCCTTGCCACCCCTAACAGCAGATGATGGTTCTATCGCGGTAACAGCAAGGGAAAAAGCCAACTTACTGGGTAAACTCTTCGCGTCCAATTCTACTCTGCACTCGCAAGGCAAAACACCGCCATATTTTCCAAGAGTGAATTCATCGATGGGAGAAATTTCGTTTCCCCAACGAATTATAAATAAAATTCTTAAAAGCGTAGACACCAACAAAGCTTCTGAACCCGATGGAATTCCAGCCCTGGTACTAAAACGTTGTGCAGTCGAATTAACTCCTCCCTTATGTAGACTGTTCACGGCATCGTATAAGCAGGGCTTATTTCCAACAAGCTGGAAAACTGCTAAAGTGCAAGCTGTACCCAAAAAGGGTAAGAAGACGATGCCGTCCAATTACCGCCTGATTGCACTAGTTCCAGTAATATCGAAGATTATGGAGAAAGCAGTCAACCAACAACTGTTAAGATATCTGGAATTATCTGGACTAATCAGCGATCATCAATACGGCTTCCGAAAGCTTAGATCCACCGGCGATCTTCTGGCTTACGTCACACACTTGTGGACGGAGGCCATGGAGAAGCACGGCGAGTCCCGCTCAGTCGCTCTTGACATTTCCAAGGCATTTGACAGAGTGTGGCATGAGGGACTACTAACCAAGCTCTCCTCAATCGGCATACAAAACTCATTATTGAATTGGATCAAAAGTTTTCTTGAACAACGAACAATCCAAGTAGCCGTCGATAGACACCTCTCCGACAAATTTAACATTAACGCTGGAGTCCCTCAAGGATGCATTCTATCCCCCACCCTTTTCTTGGTATATATCAACGATTTGCTAGGAACCACTGTCAATCCAATCTACAGCTTTGCGGACGATAGCACACTTATTTCCACATTTAAGTCCGCCAAATCAACGACAGCCGCAACTTCTCAGAATCTTAGGCAGCAACAAGTAGCTTCAACCAACAACGATATTAGAGCAATCTTGGAGTGGGGCGATAACAATCTGGTCAATTTTAACGCTAAAAAAACGCAGGCTGCAGTATTTACGATGAAGACTAACCTTAGTGGCCCGGAGCTGGTTATGGCAGGGAAAACATTGCCAATGAAATCATCTTTACACCTTCTAGGAGTCGAAGTCACCAACAGTGTGTCTTGGCATGACCACGTTGCCGAGGTCTCCAGGGCGGCTTCCAAAAAACTCGGAGTGATTTTCAAAACGAAAAAACTGTATACACCAGAACAGCTGCTGACTCTTTATAAGGCTCAAATACGCCCTTCCCTCGAGTATTGCTCGCATGTCTGGAGCTCTGCACCCAAGCTTAGTTTAAACCTGCTGGCTTCTATACAGAAGAGAGCTATTCGTCTTATCGACAAACCAGAACTGACAAAGAGTCTGGATAGTCTGGAGCACAGGAGAAAGGTGGCTGATCTCTGTTTATTCTACCGTTATTATCACGGTAAGTGCTCCTCTGAGCTGGCAGGCCTGATCCCACCCAGGGCTGTTCCGGCAAGAAGGACGCGTCTAGCAGTTGCGGCTCATCAACATCGAGTCCACTTGCCTACCCCAAGGACGTCGCTGTATTGTGACTCATTCATCTGGAGAACATCTTCCTTGTGGAACGGGCTTCCACCTCACATATTTCCAGACGCATACAACCTGCAGCGATTCAAGATAAATACCCACAAATATCTTCGCGCAAGCACCACTCCAAGAGTGACATAGGACTTTCCTCTTGTGCTTGTGTTTACCATAAAAAAAAAAAGTGAATGACGAGATTATCACAATAAATCCGCTGATTTTATTTCAACGTTTATGTGTCAATATCAATAGCATAGCTGATATGAGAAATTATTTAAAGTTTGAACTTGCTCCATTTCCACTTTCACTGTTTACAGAAAACGGCTTTCGGAAAAATGTCAAATCGCAAATGTTTGATCATTTCACCAACATCGAAGCTTTAGCAAATACAGATAATGCATTGTACGTTAGCGACGGTGGACTTCTTTTACACAAAGTTGTGTGGCAGAAGAATGATACTGTTGAGGTCATCGTTGAAAAATATCTGTCTTTTGTACGCAAAAATTATGCAAACAATACGTGTATTGTGTTTGATGGGTATCCAGACAGTGACGATGAAAACTCAGCTGCATGTGCGATAAAAACTATTGAACGTTTACGACGAAAAAATACGTCGAGTTATCCTTCTTTTCATATTGAACCACAAACTAAAATAACAATTGCACAAGACAAGTTTTTGTCGATTGACAAAAATAAAGTTGAATTAATAAAGAGGTTATCTGCAGCCTTTCGATTTGAAGGATATTCGATCAAACAAGCTAGAGAAGACGCAGATGTTTTAATCGTTCACACAGCAATAGAAATGGCAGAAATTAATAAAAAAACTGTCATTATTATTGGTCAAGATATTGATTTATTAGTTTTATTACATCAATTAAATGTCAAAAATCTTGCAGTTAATTTTTTAAAAGCAGGATCACAAAATGTAAGTGACTGCTTATATTCATTAAATAGTTTCAACTTCTCAAATTACCGTTCAATTATTGCATTCTGACACTGTTTCACCGGTTGCGATTCAACGTCTGCGTTTGCTGGAAAAGGAAAGAAAAAAACAGTCGAGTCGCTCATGAAAAATACAAATTTAGCTGAACTAGTACAGCCTTTTTATGAACAGAATTCTGATCCAAAGCTTATTGCTCGAAATGGCTGTGTATTGATTGCATCTATTTATCTATCATCTATATCTAAGTGATTCCGAGGATATTTCCTATGAATTAGAGCAGCCAAGTATTAATTTGAATCCAGAATGTGAAGAACGATTCAGTGATATTGAAGAAGAGTATAAAGATGAAGGAAGCACGGAATTCAATGAAAGTACGGATGATGAGCAAGAAATTATGATTTTGTCTAAAAGAAAAAGATTGATGTAATTTTGTAATATTCCATAATGTAAGCTGTGATACGCTACATATAATAAAAATCTAGTTTCGTATAAAAATAATAAAATTTTCTTTTGTTGTACTTTTTCCTGTAGAATTAAATTATGTAATTAGTTTTTTTAATTTTATAAAAATTCAAACAAATTATTAAGAATAACTGTAAAATTTACAATGTTAAAAACGATTTTTGACTTTTTTGCATATTTTTTTTGTTAAAACTGACAAACTAATGATTTTTGCGAAAAATATTTTTAACAAAAGTTGTAGACAATTTGATTTTAAATAATTTTTGTCTCTTGTATTTTTTTCGAAAAACAATTATTTTCTATGAAAATCGAGAAAATACGTAAGAATGTGATTGTATTTACACGGTGTACAAAGCCCAACTGTGCCCAATTAAGTTTCCGGTAAAATAATGATACATAGTTTCTTTTGTATTTTTTTCCGTAGAATCGAATGGTGTAATCTGTTTTTTGATTTTTTAACTAATTTAAATAAATAATTAACAATTTCTAAAAATTTTATTGCTGTAAAAATCATTTTTGAATTTTTTTGCATTTTTCGACGTTTTTTTCAAATAGGAAGTATATAGTTTCTTTATTTCATAAGAAAGTACATGTGAAAACAAAAAAAATGAACCCCGGATGAACGCGGTACCATGATTTTCTGAAGTACAATTTTCATTTAAAAAAAAACGTTTTTTTTCCGAAAAAAACGCATATCTCCGAAAGTTTTTAATATTTCGATCTGAAAAAAATTGAGGTTATTTAGGACCTACAAAGGTATATTTTCACTAATTTTTACAAAGATCCATTTTTGTGAAAATAAAAAATTAAAATTGAAAAAAAAAACGGTTTTTCGCATTTATCTTGGCTATTTTGAGGTTATGTTCAAAAGTAACTTCTACAAAAATTATAGATTTTTTTATGATCTACAACTTTTCTATTGAACATTTTTCAATTGGACGTCAACTTTCGCCGGAAATTTGCTAAAGAATATTTTTCCACCCCTTTTCACCCCCCCCCAAAACAACCCCCTACTACCCCATGGTTGGATTTTCGTTTTTTTCACTCGGTATGAACCCCTGTACCAACTCCAACAGTCAGTTTCCGGACAGCAATTTGTGCATTTTTTTATTAAATTTGAGCTAATTCGCCTGGTCTATTAGTGGTGATACCCTAGCTGTACTTGCTAACAGAAAAACATTAACTTTTTGATGCACAACCACTCTCAAAAAAATTGCATATGCATAGGAATCCTTGCTAGCGTCACAAAAGGTATGTATGCTGACATCTTGTATATTGCTCCCACCAGTCAAAGTCCATTTTGCAATTCGTATTATCATCAGATATGGTAGTTCTCGCACCCATCGTTTAAAAACTTGTGCATACTCCTCATCCACTGTTTCAGCAATACTGCTGCTGACGTAAATCCTATGGGATCAAACACTTTCTGAGTTAACGATAGAATTTCTCTCTTAGTGACCACTAAATTGTCAACATTAATTTCCAAAAAACCTGGATTAAGAGTTAGAATATCTTGGTCGGGATGCCAAATTAAACCAAGTACAGGGCAGGGAACAGATTCTTTTTCTAAATTACCAATTCTCGTGTGCTCCCACCCTCTCAATTCGAATTGTCCTCCTGCCATGATTGCCACAGACTCGCGAATAAAGATAGCTAAAGTGTCACCATCTGGCACACTTGTGACACAATTGTCCACATAAAAGCTGTGCCGTAATCTCTCAATAGTGTCTCTTGAATAAGAACTGCTGCTGTCACCTTATCTGAGGAATTGCTCAAGATGATACTCTAATGTCACACCTAATAGAAAAGGACTGCTATTCACTCCAAATACAACTCTTCTGAATCTAAAAACAACCTCATTGTGCTGATCATCTTCCCACAGGAACCTTAAAAAATCACGATCATTTTCATGCACGCTGATTTGCAGGAAAGCTTTGCGGATGTCCGCTATAACTCCTAGTTTATATTCTCGAAATCTTAAAAGCAGCGACGGTATCAACTCCACAAGATTCAAACCCTTTTCTAGACAATTGTTAAGTGACGGTTTGTTCTTTTCGAATCGAATACCGGTCTCAACTTTGTGGTCATACTGCTGTCTTTGATTACTACTCGGTGCGGAAGGTAATGACCTTTATTAACGTGCACTTCCGGGTTAATCCGTTCGATAATTTTCTCTACTTCCCACTCTTTAAACACTTGATCACACTGTTGAAAAAGTCTATCTTGTCTCAGTTTGGTAATATTGAACTTCAGCAAACTAACCTCATATCGCCCTTCATCGTTGATGCGAACTGTTTCAAGAAATAGCTCCTTAGCTGCCATCCCCATTTCTTCTTTAGTTCTCTGCTCCGTTGGCTCCTTAATACCGAGAGTATCCAGTTCCTAAAGTTGTTTTATAGTGGCATCCCTCACAAAGAGATTTAGAGTTGTCATAGCAGCACCTATATTTCTCTTTCCATTAGTTACAACCTTTCCTATGACAGTCCATCCTAACCTAGTCTCAATCGCCATCAGACCATAAGACAAAGACTTTTGGTTTCCCGTATACAAAATACAAGCTACATCTGCTCCTAACAATAGCTCTATGGGCCCGGCATCTTGGGAATCGGAAAGTTGAATATCTAGGTCTGCCAGTTCATCTGACCATTGACCACTAAATATTGGAGGTATATTACTACATATAATAGGCTGATCCAGAGCCTCCATGGAAAACACAAAGTTTTCACCACTTAACGTAATATCATAGCATTGATGGTCATAACCTGCCTCTCTACCTCCAAATAAACAATGAATCACCTTTTCAGAGCGTATGGATTTATATTCAAGTTGAGCAGCTGTTGACTTCAAAATATAACTCCTCTGGGAACCACTATCCACTAACGCCCTCACTGACTTGTACCTATTTAAACCTTTTAGTTGGACTCGAAGAGTTTGCAAAAATACATAGGTGTTAGTGTAATTCGCCAACGTTTGATCACGTACAACAGTTCTCTCTTCTCGAACGTCACTGCTTTGACCACCATTATAGCATTTTTCCTGTTTGGAAGCGACTTGATTAACTGACAGACTAGTACACATCAAAACAAGATGGGATTTTTCACAAACAACACAATTGAAACGCCCTCTACACCTTCGAGATTGATGACCCCCTTTCAAGCAACGGAAGCAAGTTTTCTTACTGGAAAAAAATATTTTTCTTTTCCTCTAGTGACATTTTATTGGCTTTGAAGCAAGAGGCACTTTCATGAGATCCGCCACAAAAAATACAACTGGCAGCATCGCAATTTACAAGACCCGCGGCAGTAGAAACTATGTCACTTCTAACAGACTTTCTTTTCTTAAAATTATCGTCATTAGAACACAATCTGACACCTGACATACGTTCCGTCAAACCAAAACCGTCTGCGGCCAAACTAATCCTCTGTTCATTCTCCACCTCACTACTGAGGAATTTCATTAGACCTTTTAACCATCATCAGGGACATCGCTTGGAACACTGGTTACTGAAAAGGGTGAACATGACTCAATCAACGGAAAAAGTAAAGCTGAACAACTTTCCGTTGTAATACCCAAAGTCTCGAGTGCCCGCAATTGTGTCTCAATTTTATTATGGAGCATAGTAATGTCCACCTTTTGTTTTCTAGTAGCGCTACCCAAAATTAAATTAAGAAGTTCCCTGATATAGACCTCAATCTGCATGTCTTAATTGCCGAACCTACTTTGCATACAATCAATAATTTTGACATAATTCTCACTTACAACTGGAAAACTTTCAACAAGCTGTTTTGCTCGACTTCCTGGGATTGTCGTCTGCCACAAATACCAGATTTTGTCATGGTCATCAATATCAGAGTCACTATGGATTTTCTGGAACTGGCTCCAGAAAGACAACCACCCCTGAACACTACCATCATAAGGTTTTAACTCGATGCGTGGTAATTTAAACTTTCGCTTACCTTGACTTTCTCCTGTCATCGAATGTACACTAGGCACAATACGGGTACTAGATTTTAAATCGGCATCCACGAAAAGTTTTTCACACCTTAGGTTCAGTTCACAAAACCGTTTGATATACATATCACAACTGTCCACCTTGGTAGAAAGTTCATCTTCCGATGCGTCCTCCAATAAACTCTTAAAAATCGCACTATCCCGCACTTTCACATCTTCTGCTTTCGGTTTTAAAGTCTCCCATAAAACACGAATTTATGGGAAATCATTATTTTCCTCCGAACGGGGACCATCTAACAAATTCGCGAGTTCATTGGCTGTTCTCGTGAAAGATCCACGGTAAACTTTTCGAGCCTTTTTCTAAGCTTCTAGTTCCTGATCCATGGTAACTAGTCAAAACCACGTCCCACACGATATGTGATTAACCAAAAAACAAAACTCAGCTTCAAGAAACATGTAATCCAGGCTACAAATAAAGCCACGAAAACTCTTATGTACTGTAAGAGAATGTTCGGTAGATCATGGGGACTGTCACCAAAAATGGTACATTGGATGTACACGACAATGGTTAGACCCATCATTACATACGCAGCACCTATATGGTGGCATGCGGCAGAAAAGAGGACTGTAATACAGATACTCAACAAAACACAACGAATAGCATGTCTGGGCATAACAGGAGCGATGTCAACAACGCCGACTGCTGCCCTAGAGAACCTGATAGGACTAAGCCCGCTACACTTAGTGGTACGGGCTGAAGCTATAACGGGGGCGAAAAGACTGCTGTCAAATGGCGCAACAATCCTATCGAAAGATGGGCACAATGCCTTATTTGACAAGATACAGGACCTTGGGTGCCTCGCCCTAAGAACAGACAGAACCAAGGTCACATACCTAGACAAACCTTTTGTCATCAAACAGAAAAGGGGACCACTGGACGCAGAAGCGGACAGGCTCAGGCAAAGAGGTTACTCAGTATGGCACACGGCAACCAAACGATCCAAGATCGGGGTAGCTGTGGGCATGGTGGAGGACGAACAACAGGGCAGACAACTTATGCTAAACCTGGGCCTCGAAACAACAAATTTACAGGCAAGCATAATAGGAATACAAACCTGTGTCCAACTGATGAGAGAAGGGCTGCCAAGAGGCAAAACCTTCGCAATTTTCACAGGAGACCAGGCTGCAACACTTGCACTACAACAGTTCGAGACTAAGTCAAGGACTGTGCAAAGCTGCTGGGAGGATCTCAGGAACCTCGCCGAAGCGCAAAATAGGCCAGAGATAATCCTAGCAGAGAATATGGGCAACAATAAGGCTGCAAGAAGGGCTATCTAACTTGCAACCCAGGGAGCCAGCAACAGCCTGGTAGGCCCTGAACCAACATGTTGTGTTAGCGATAAGACCTGGAAGAGGGAAATCGGCAACTGGCTAACAAACCAGAACAAATTCTACTGGGAGCAGCTGCCAAAGATGGAACAATCCAAACAACTTATAGGTAGCCCACCCTTCAAGAAGGGTAAGAACATACTGGGCCTCTCCAGACAACAACTGCGAAGGGTCGCAGGGCTACTTACAGGCCATGCACCCAGCAGGAAACACCTGCATATGCTAGGGAAATCAGTTACCTCGCTATGTAGGGGATGCAATGAGGAGGACGAAACAACTCTTCACATACTGTGCTTCTGTGAAGCATTTAATCAAACCAGGGCAACATTCCTGGACTTCCTTGAAGCTACAGAATTGAACCTGTGGGACTAAACATATGGGACACAATAGGACTGCTTCTTAGCAGACCGCAGTGTAGGGAGCCACAAGGCACCACCCAGCGGTGGAGTTTTAGAGGGTATAGGACGAAACAGACTCGACACTGAGTCCCACACTACTGGGGGCGGCGCCCGCGTAACCAGTGTTCATAAAGAATTTCTCCACCGACCCAAAAAAAAAAACCAAAAAACAATACTTCCCAATATACAGAATCTTGATTCAAAATCCAAACGAACTTATCCGTAACTGTGAAAACTCAAGCGTCGATTTGCCACTGTAAGCCGAGGTCCTGTCACGGTTGCCAAAATGTGGGGGCCAGCTAAAACTACCCGTCTTAGCTGCTTTATCCACTTAAAATACTCGGATACAGGGCAAATGATAAACTACGAATTCCTCGAACTCAGAACGTAATTTATTCATACTTGAGTTATAAATGATAAAGAAAACAAATAAACACTTCTTACACAGTTATCGGGAGTATTTAACAAATATTAAACTTAAAATTTACATGAGTAACCGCATGATTACAGAGGGCCAAAACACGGCGGCCGCGCGACGCTACTTAATCGTTACCGAATCGATGACAATAGACGACTAACTTATTGTCCGGGGAGCGGGGAAATAACAGCGCGTAATTATAAATAGATTGACAGTTGAGCGCTGTTGCCACTACACTTAAACTAATTATGAAATTAGGGGAAAATAATACTGTCCCGAGCAAGTCTATTTCTTTCTGCAATCCTTATGAACTACTAAAGAATCCACAGATTCAAATGTTTGCCACTTGCAGTCACCGTGAAGTTTGCTGGTGTTTATAAGTTTTGGAAAGCCTCTTTTCCCTACCACTACTAGAGTCTTAAGCTGAGCGTCCACTGGGTCAGGAACGCGGCGCCGCGGAGAGCGGCTGTTCACCGACTTCAGATTATACTTACGGAAATAAACGAACAGGCGTCGATTAAGTCGGTGAAGCGGAGCGGTGCGGCTAAAACCAATTCGGCTCCGATCTGCGGATCGAGCTAGACTTCTGGAGGTCGGTTTTGCCCTGTGCCGCTCCGATTCACCGGCATAGTGGACGGTATATCGGTCGGAATTTACTGGCTTCGTGGATGAATCGGTTATTTCCGTAGTATTCGTATACACGACAATGCATGCAAAAATTTTTCAGTTTGTAGAGTGATCAACAAGTTTGGTGTTCTGTAGTTCAAACAAAAATGGACGTTGCAACGGAAGAAAAGTTGATACTTTGTCTGCAAGAATATTTAATTAGAGAAAATTGCTGGAAGGAAATCGAAGCGAAACTCAAAGAACAAGGTAAAAATTGGATATCAATAATACTTATTTATTAATAATATCAGACATCATACTTTCTTTACATAATATTAATTTACATTATATTTTTGAATTTGAGTCAATAAATACGACACAGTTAACCTATACAGGGTGTTCCAAGCAGTTCAATCTGTATGGGAAACTTTTTTATTCTCAACTTCTCAGAAAAATTTATACTACAAAGTGTGTGCTTAATCTAGAACTTAACCTACTGTTAGATATTTACCAGTGGCGTGCCAAGCGGACGTAATTAACGAAAAATTCATTGTCAATCAATAAAGTAGCCCTATTTTACCTGGTAAAAAAAATTATAGGAAAAAATTAGTTATTCTTATAAGTTTTTCTCAGAAATCGACTTTTGTTTGTATACCAATAATTTTTTTTTCTAATTTTTTAACTGTCATTTCTTTGAGTTTAACCGAATTTATACTTTTCAAATGAAAGCAGATTAAAATGTTCAATTTTAATAATGTATTATAAAAAACTGCGAGAGATGAACAAAATTTTCACGAAAAATTAAATATTCTATAAGCTAATTGAAATATTAGGCCTATAGTCGATCAATGCATTTTTCTCACTCCAAACAATATGCAACTTTTTAATAAAATTTTCTAAGAACTCGCAAATAAAAAGTTTTCCATACCGATCAAACTTTCTGGATGACACTGTATATCAAAAGAAATCCTATAATTAAACTTTTTTTTATAAATCATGTCGTCTTCCTTGCTGAACAGCCCGAACTTGCCACTCAACTGATCCAATTGAAGATGAGAAATAATCTTTGTACTTCTCTCGTACAAGATAAGCATCTCCAGAAAATCCACCTCCAATATTCCTTATATTTTGTAAGGCACTCCTCTCAGGATTTGCCGCCGGTTCTTCATGCTGCATTTCTGCGAAAAGATTAGAACAGTCCGATTTTAAAAAGTTGTGAAGATGGCATGTTGCTACAACAATTTTGGTTGCATAGTGAGGTTTCATCTCTAAACGTCTCTGATATACGCGAATCGCTTACATAGTATTCCGAATGAATCTTCGCTTGTATTTCTTGCCCTGCTTAACCTGAGATTAAATATTTTCTTCTCCTCATATTCATGAGTTCGGCCCCAGGTCATAAGACCTCATTAGGTTTCTTTGAAGAGGAAATGTCTCATCGCCAACAAGAACATAAGGCATAGGTGCTTTTGTTCCAGGTAGTGGTGTATCTTCAGGAAAATCTAGTTTTCTTTCTCGAAACTTTTTTCCAAAACTGCAGTTTGCAAAAATACTTCCATCGCTATTTTTACCATATCCCCCAGCGTCAATCATAATAAATTTGCATTGGGCATCAGCAATTGCCATCAATAGCAAGCTACAGTGTCCTTTATAGTTGAAATAGAGTGACCCACTATGATAAGGTTTATTAATGATGACGTGTTTGCCATCAATAGCGCCTACGCAATTTGGAAAATTCCACCTTGTTCTAAATTGTTCTTCAATTTGCTTTCATTGCTCTTTTTTCGGTGGGATCATGTATATTGGCCCAAGTCTCCTGGAAATGCCATCACATGTTTCGTAAATAATACGACGTACTGACTTTTCTCTTATCCTATAGCTGAACGCAATGGTTCCAAAGTTATCTCCAGTAGCTAAAAATCTACAAAATATAATCAAGTTTTAAATTAGGATTTACGATTTAAGGATTTTCAAAAAAAAATGACTGGAATAATTCTCAAAAATATATTATATATATCATTATACTAATATTTAATTTTAGAAAATTAGTACTTTTCCAATGTTTGCTTGGCATGTTACGATTCAAAGCTTTTTCCAACTTCATGATATTGACCTCATACTATATTTTTAGGTTCTGTGTGTAAAGCCAAATGGAAATTCTTAAGAGAAAGTTATCGCAAAGCAATAAATGTCAGAAAAACGAACAGTGGATAAGCTACGAAGAAAATAAAACCATGGCGTTTAGAAGTTCAGATGGAATTTATTAAACCATATTTATTTTCTCAAAGTGCCGACCAAATTAGTAATTTTTCACCCCCGCCTGAATCTCCAGAATCAGTTAGTTCTCCAAATGAATTACAAATACCTGAAGCTTCATCCAACAACGAGACCAGTCAAGATTCAATCGAATCTCCCCAATTATTATCTACAAGAAACAGCAGAGATAAACATCTATCTTCTAGTAAACAAATTCCCCCTGGATCAGCTGCTGAGGTTTTGCGTCATTATATGAATATGAAAAATACGGCGACAGAAACGAAGTCATCTGGAGACCACTTAAGTAAATATTTCCAAAGTATTGAAGAAACTGTTCGTACTCTTCCACACATCACACAAATTAGATTAAAAACACAAATATCCCAATTAGTTCATGCAGCTGAATTAGAAGCCATAAGTGGTCATTGTTCTTCACATATTTCAAATGGACCGCCAGATCGACATACAATGACTTCTCAAACCATATATTCTACCACAAATCAGAATGAGCTTTTATCACGACCCAATGTTAATTTTCAAAATTTATCAGAAAGTTCACATCAAAATTTTTCCAGTCCTCCTCAAACTAATTATGCTCAGTATAATGATAGTTATAATATAAGTAAGTTCAATGTATATTCAAAATAAACCAAAAGATTCAAGACTAACTTGTTTTTTCTTACCTTAAATAAGTCGCCAATCTTTCTTCCGCAGGTATTGCTTGACGAAATGTTGTATCCTTCTTTTCAATATCTGGCCTTATGAGTCCTAGAAGTTCGTAAAATTTTTCCTGAGACATTCTAAAGTACTTCAAAATTTTTTTTCTGTCCTGCAATAGGTCCGGGAAAAGGTGATGGTGCTCTCCAAAGGTAAGTCTTTTCGTATTTATTTCATGTACCCACATTTTTCGTTTACGCTTTACGTTTATTTCTTCTTCCTCTGCTTCCAACACGGTAGCCAAGAAAAACATTTCTTCATCAGAACTATCAGCCATATTTACTGTTTAAAAAATTGTAAACTAAAATTGAAATGCACCGCTCCACGTTTCCGCAACTAATGGACGAATATAACCTCAACCGCTCGGCACCGACCTACTCCGCGCCGCGCCGCGTTCCCGACCTAGTGGACGCTCAGCTAGAAGTACCTTTTTCACTGCATATTGCACATTTGCTTTTCTCCATTTTAGTCACTAATACAAAATAACAAAATAACGCTACAACCAAAATTGCACGCGACTTTTAACTTATACGTGATATTATAGACTGAAAATTGTGCATAGTAATGACCTCGGTACGCGCACTTGTCTCGCAGCTGCTTGATTATCCAGTGGCGTAGCGAATTCTTTTTGTTATGTTTTAGATGAGCAAATATCAATTACATAACCTTTTAATACATTTCTTTGCACCTAAATCGAATATATACCTGTTATATTCATTAGTAATGGCTATTAAATCATATATTTTAATTTTTTTTATAGTAAAAATATATATTTTCATACTATATATTAAAATAATGGAAAAAAAGTTAATGGTATATTATCCATTTTTCATTTCTTAAAAAAAAGTACTCTTCAGAAATTTTCATAAAAATTCAATTTACTGAGATATTAAGAAAAAATGATAAAAAACAAGATGGCGCCATTTTTTTCATACTTTTACCAATTGGGACTTTAAGTATGTTATAGTACACGTTTGTATGAATTCATATACACAAAAACTAGCTTGTCTCTAATTTGTGCTACCTTACCCATTGTAAGCTGATTATGTTTCCTGTGCTATCTCAGTGATCTCACGAATCGGAGCAAGTTTATCCTCCTTTTTTCTCTCAGCTCTTGTAGCCTGATAAATAGGCCTGGCGAATGCATTGTTTGTAGTCGACCATAAACTACGTACACTTTCTCTTGATTCTCGAAATCTACCAGTAAGAATTATAATAATTCCTAGGAAAGCGAGAAATTCTGTAGTGTCTACCTCATTCCATGATTCCGTCTTGACTTCATGACTTTTATTATAGGTGTTTATAAAGTCTTTAGCTTTTTTGTTTGAGTATCTTATAATAATATCTAATAAGCCATTAGAAAAGAACAGCTTAAAACAGTCAATGATATAATTTATATCTTTGCTTTTATCTGTGAGACCTTTATTTTCTTGCAAGATATTGCATGTTCTGGATTTTCCTGTTTTATGTGCAACAGTATACCAAGTGCGATTATCAACATCATACGCAGTGCCGGTTTAACCAGGGGTCTTTTGGGTGCTATAGCACCGGGCGGTAAATCTTAGAAGTTTACTCTTAAGTTTACCACAAAATTAGCTACTCCCGCCTTTTATTATTAAATAATTAAATTTTAAAACCACAATCGAAAAAAGCGACAACTTATTTCAGAGATTACTATACTTCGCAGAACCCAGACCTATAAAAAATGTAAAAAATAAAAGGTTACCTACCTTTTTTATTAACTCAATTGCCTTATTTGCTAACAGACATCTATTATTAAAATCGTAAAGTGGAATATGAATGCGAAATTACGAGTTAAAGCACCGCTACCAACGGTAATTAAAATCGCCAATGCCCAGCCCTAGTTTCCTACTTGTACAGCTCCGCATTACTGCCCACAGAACACAAATATAGCCTATGACCTTATCTATACAATTGTAACAAAATAATATATATCCACATATTATGAAAAAAAAACAAAATATAAACTCTTATAACAACAGAAACTGTACCTATTTCTTCAAATAAATCTGGCTTCTTATTATGAATAAATTAATTAATAACGACTAAATATAACAGAAATTCATATGTACAAGTTAATATGCATGTTTTTTTAATTTTTTGAGTATAAGCAAATAAAAACAAAGTATAAACTGTAATAAAACTTAATCCGTGACATGATATAACTATGTACAGGGTGACCCAATAAGACTGTTCCTCGGCCATATCTCGGGAACTGTTCGTAAAAAAAATTTAAAAAAAAAATTATTAGGTAAATCGGTCATGAAAAATCGTTGGAAAATATTTTCAAGTTCTAAAAATTACCACCAGAGGGCGTAATTGCCATCTTAAATTTTATAATTGCATTTTTCTTTAAATTTCGACTACGTTTAAAGATGGAGAGGGAAAAAGCTTTATCCTTAAAAGACCATCTACGACCAGAAGGAGGACGGTTTGCATTTAAAATTTGGCAGTTTATAAAGTCCTTTGTTACCTCATTTAGATTTTCCTCAATAAACTGGAACCTACCATCCTTATATAGTGATTTTAGAGATGCTGTTTAAAATCGATTTAAATTGAAAGAAATATCCCGTTCACGGGCTTTACACAATTTTGATTGTTAGCGCAGTTGCAATTATTACCCTAATTTAGTATTTTTACGCTTCATTTCTCAACTAATGTGACAACGCAGCATCCTGCGTTTGGGTTTAGAAATAGATTCCGCCCTGTTTTTCTTCTCGGCCACCGATTGTGGTCTTATGTTTTTTAGGTTTAATTGTCACCGGAGTCGTAATAGTAGTTTTTTAAGAAGTAGTAGTATAAGTTTTGCTCTCCTTATACGCACACGTCACGTTGTTGACAATTAGACAGTTAGTAGCTCGCAGTGTTTGTTACCCCATAATTTAGTAATTATGTTTCTCATGCATTAATGATGCAAAGTTGTTTAGTTTACAGTTTTACACAGTAAAAATTTCTCTCGCCATAAAATAAATTTCGCAGCTATATGCTTTTTTGTTAGATATAGTTGTTGTCTTAGTGGACAGTGTTTTTTGACGTCACTCATTTACATTCCCAGTGGTTCTTTTTCTCTGACTCTGACTCTTGAAAACTTAGATTGGTTAGCATGTACTGATTGGGATAACCTTTCTAACCTACAGTGAAATACAATGTTGAATTGGGGTCAATAAAGTTATTGATCCATTTTAAGTGCATGCAGAACTTTTTCAAGGGTTCTAACGACGGTTAAATTTTAAATAAAGTGTTTTGTTTTGAATCATTGCGTTTTATTAATTAGCAAAGGCTAATTACAAATAAGCAAGGTTGAGCTAAGACCCAAACCACGCCAGATGCAACATGAGCTCTTTCATTATTGAGAAGAAACTTAAGCTTAGATAACTTACACATCACAGACTTATGTACATTATACATAATTTCTTGCTCATTTGTAAGATTATCCTTAGACAGTCCTGCCTTGGCAAGAATGCCCCTCTTATTCTCAAGAAGAAAAGAGTATTTGTCACTATGGTCTCTCTTAGTTTTTAAACTGGACAAATCAGAGCTGGACGATATGGGAGTATTATCCAGATCACAGTGTTTAAAGAGATGTTTGGTAAATTAGAACCTGTAAGATTTGGAACCATGATTTTTAAGGATTTTTGCTCTTGAAATGAACTTAGATCTTCTTTACTAACTGAGTAAAGATGTTCTTTGTCAATCAGAGCAACATCAGTGAATACATCTTGAGACACACTTTGGGACTGTGCTGCAAATAGGACTTTTTTTTCATTAGGGACCTTTGAATAATTATGATCACTTTGCATTTCAATCTTATGTGGTACAGCATCCCATCTAAGTCGCACAGGATTATTCGGGTTATTAAAATCAGAATCAGAGAAGTGATTGGAGCAAACTTGATAATTGGTGACACTTTTAGTTGGACTTACATGACAGATCTCCCTCCAAGATTTTTGTAAGGATGAATTCAATGGAAATTTAAATAATCTATGATTTCTATGACTTTCTGGGCAATTACTAATATACAAACTACTGCATAAAGGATATTTGCACGAATATTTTAATCTAGATGAAGACAATGAAAAGGAAATACTAGACATTTTCCCCGTGGAGGACCAAGAATTAAAACTGAATTGTAAAAAGAAATTTAAATTGAGAATACTTACATTGATATGTCCAAAATAGGATTGAATCTATAATTATACCCTGGAAAATGATAATACATCCAAAATGCACCTTAACATTATGAGAAAACACTTAGGTACCTATGTCATAATTAAAATTTACCTGTCTCCTGCACTATGTAGTTGCACAATGATTGGATGTTGGCACGATTGTGAAATAATTTATTAACCCATTACTTAAGAAAACTAAAAAAAGCTATAAAATTACTTAAAAAACTTTACATTGGAAAAAAACCATGAGGCTTGGCTTGTTTTCCATCCAAAAGAAACTGAAAATAAACGGTCGTCAAATACGACAGTTAAAAAATGTCACTATTGTCATGTTTGATGTACGTCAAAATCAAAAATTAGAATCAATCGGCCATCTTGGGTGGCAAACTATTCCGCCCCGCCACATTCAACTTTCATACCGGTGTTACTGCCTATGACAAGCGATAAAATTTAGCCGCCAATTATTTCAAAACAACAATTATTTGGCGATGCAGTATAAAAAGAATTGGCGGTATAAATTGGTGATGTTAGAAAGTTTAGAATTATAGGTTTACTTTCAAATTACAGTAAGTTTGGTGTTTAGTTTAATCGGTGATATTATTCGGATAAGGATTTTTAAAAGATTAAACGGCAATTAAATACGGTAAGTTATGATTTTAGTTGTTTTTTTTTCTTAATATCAAAAAAAAAAACTAGGAAATGGGCGGACGAAAGTTATCTGTATTGGCGCAAAAGAAAACTGGAAAAACAGCAAATGGAAAAGAAAGCTTTAGAAACACTCTTAAACTCACAAGTTTTTTTACACGGGGTAACACAGACGTAGACGAGAGCAGAAGTATATGCGAACCTCAACCTGGACCAAGTACGAGCACTAGCCTTTCAAATGAGATGAATACGCAAGAGACCGGTCTTGAGATGGAGCCACAGGAAAGTCTTTTGCAAAATAATACAGTTGGTGATAGTATTATAGGTAAGTATTTTTGGTGATTGCATATTGCTTTTACGCATAATTTCAGTTTAAAAAAAAAACCTTAAAGACAAAATCCTTTGTAAATATTTTAATTGTATTTGAATGGTACAGAAATGCATTCAAATGTATTTATTTGTAGATGCAAAAACAGACGATTGGACCGAATTTAAGGATCCGGCACTTTGGAAGGATGGTCAAAATTTTGTGCAAATTCTTTTGGATAACTGGACCGAACAAATTCTTGATAAAATTGACTTTTCAATATCTAAAAGAAAACATGGGGACCAAAATAGGTATGCTACCAAGCAAATTTTTTATAAGAAGCTAGTTAACGGTGAAGTAGTTCGAAGAGATTGGGCAATTTATTCAGAAAGTACTGGAAATGTGTTTTGTTTATATTGTTGTTTGTTTAGTAACAAACAAAACCAATTTAAAACCGGATTTTCCTCGTGGAATAAATGCATTGAGAGATTTGACGAACACGAGCGTTCCATTGGTCATCTAGATAGTTTAAATGTTTACACAAGCCGCCAATTAAAGCGAGGAAAAATTAACGATGAGTTGGAAAAACAAATAAGTTGCAACAAGGATTATTGGGTCGAAGTATTAAGAAGAATTATAAGCGTGATTAAGTTTTTGGCCTCTAGAGAATTGGCATTTAGAGGAACTGATGAACGTTTTGGTGAAAAGCGCAATGGGAATTATTTGGGTTTATTGGAACTATTAGCAGAATATGATCCGTTTTTAAAAGACCATATAAATCGAATGGCAAATTTGGGCAAGGGTAAAACGTCATACCTATCCAAGGATATCTGTAATGAAGTCCTCACTATCATGGCGAATCGGGTTATTGAGGAAATTGCTAAACAAATTAAGGCGAATAAATATTTTTCAGTCAGTGTGGACTCAACACCCGATATATCACATCAGGATCAGCTAACAATAATTTTAAGGTATTGCAATAGTAAAGGGCTTGCATTTGAAAGGTTTATAGGATTCTATGATAACATTGGGCATGGGGCACAAGAGCTTGAGCAGTGCGTCATGGATATGCTAAAGACATTTAATTTGGACATTCAAAATTGCAGGGGTCAGTCATATGACAACGCAAGCAAAATGAGTGGTCGATTTTCTGGATTGCAAGCGCGTATTAAGGCACATAATGAGTTAGCAATCTATGTTCCGTGTGCCGGACATTCTCTCAATTTAGTTGTTAAAAATGCTGCGGATTGCTGCTTCGAAGCAACATCTTTTTTTATGCTAGTTCAAGCTTTTTATACATTTTTTTCGGCTTCTACACATAGATGGAACTTGCTGTCTAGTACAATAAGAGATTCATCAGGCTCTGAGAAATCGCTCATGCCAAAAAGGGTCAATACAACTCGTTGGTCTTCTCGCTTTGATGCCATAAATGCGCTACAAAGTAGTTACAATTCAATAAAGACTTGTTTAAATAATATAGCAACAGATGTTAATGAGAAAAATGTAAGAGTCGAAGCAAGTTCGTTATGCGAAAAACTTAATTTCTTGGAAAATGGGATAATCTTATCGTTTTGGTTGGATATTTTGCAAAGCGTTAACGATGTTAATAAAACTGTACAAAGAGAGAATTTGGACTTACAACTTCGGTACAACTTCTTTGGTGTACAACTTCCCAACTTTTCTCGTCTTTAGTAGAATATTTTGATTTCTTACGTGATCGCTTTGACCATTATGAGAGCTTAGGAATGTTGTTAACAGAAAACGAAAATTATATTGAAAGGCGAAATATCAAACGAAAATTGCAATTAGGAGAAAAAAGTTCCGACGTAAATTTGAGTCAGAGAGATAAAATCCGCACGCAGTGTTTTTTTTTAATAATCGATAATCTAGAATCTGAAATTATTCGTCGGTCAGAAATATATTAAACATGTTCAAATACATTTGAATTTCTTTTTAAGCTAAAATTAATAGAAGATGAAAATATTATCACTGTAGCAACCAAACTAAAGGAAAAATACAGCTCCGATTTAGATGAATATTTTCCTCAAGAATGTGTTCATCTAAAAAAACTATTAAATTCTATATCAGAAATTAAATTAGAAACTCCATTAGATTTAGTTCATGCATTATATGAGAATAAACTAATATCTACATTTCCCAATATCAATATTTATTTACGCATTTTTTTTCTATAATGGTCACAAATGCAAGCGGTGAACGATCGTTTTCTACTCTAAAGAGAGTTAAAACCTATTTACGAAACTCAATAGCGCAAGAAAATTTAAACTCTTTGGCAATTATTTCAATTAATAAAGATATTCTTGATGAAATAGATACATCTTCTATAATCGAAAAATTTGCGTCACTAAAAGCAAGAAAACAATCGTTTAAGTAATTTATATGCATTATTATATAAGTATATTTATGTGTAATTTATTTTTTACGTTCCTTTAAAACCAAAGGATCTGTTTTACTTTTTGTAGAAAGCTTAAGAGTTGAGTTTGTTTTTTTTTGGGAGTTTTAGTTGTAAGAGAGTTTATGCTATAGAATCGTTTATTTTTATTTGTATACTGGCGTTGTCCTGATGTATTTTTTATTTTGTTTTTTTGTAAAATTTGTCTAAACATTTTTTGAAATAAAAGTTTTTTCAAAAAAAAAATTTTTTTTTTGAACGAGTGGGGAGGGGAGGGGGCGCTGTATTTTTGTAGCACCGGGCGGCAAACTACCTTAAACCGGCACTGATCATATGCCCGGCAATGACTGTTTATTGCTCACTGTTTCGTCTTCTAATGGATCAGGTAAATGTATTTGTTCTTCTTCTAACTCTTGAAATGAAAGATTGCCGTCATGTATCTCAGGCTCTTCATCCGAAGTGTCCTCATCATCTGCCAAATCACTAAATGCCTATTCCAAAGGTATTTCGGTTTTGCACTAGTCATCTGAAGAATGCATTAATATTTCGTAGAGTTCCTTGTCGGATAAACCCTTATTTTTAGACCACATGGCACTTTACTATTTATTATTGAAAAACAAAATAACCCTCTCACAGTAACGTTCAATAGTAAACTGAACAACAAGGCAATACATTGGAAATATACGCCACTTATCTTGTTTAGATCTATAAAAAAGGGAGTTTTAGCATATACTTATTGTTAATGCATCATTAATTTCAAATTTGACTCTATTTCGCGCGGAATATGTACCATATTTTTCTTCCATTATCTGGGCACGATGTGCAAGGTCGAAGTACTTGTACGAGGTACAACGACGGTGAAAACAAGTAAAATTTATGGTGTCGGTACTAAGTCAATCATTAAAACAATTTAATTAATTGTCGGTTTAAAAACCATTGTGGCGAGCCTGGACTGCCGCTAAGGGGATCCCCGTTAAGAAGACGACAACTGTCTTATTCGGTAAGTGCCCATTTGAGTAGTGTGGTACATTCGTTTTTTTTTTACAATTTTCTTACTTGCGTTAGCAATTACTTACAATTTTCAAATACAGTCCACAATCTTCTTCAATTTTCTATTTATGCGTTGACATAAAATGGTCCTTCGAGCCGGATTTGAATTCCTATTTAAAATAAATATAATTTCATATTCCTTTTATTTCAAAATTCAAAGGCCACCATCTTAATTCCTTTTTTCTTACTTTTCATACATAAAATTCTGCAATAAGTCGGGATACTATTCGAAGTAGAAAGTCGTTCTCGTCCTTAGGAAACACCATATTATTTCTTCCCTTTCCTTATTTCATTTTCCAAATCCATTTACAATTTAATATTTGGCCGTATCGCGCCGTGTAACAATATAAGGTATTTCTACGTAAATTTATTTTTACTCAGGAATTTCAGGTACCCAGTAAGTAAGTAAACATTCGTAGATAAGCAAGCACTTGTTTGACCTTCTTTTTATTTAATAATAAACAATTTAGTACGGGCCCAATAAATTTATTTTTGTCAAAATTCTATCTGCAGTAATTTATAAAATTAAATTTTCTACATTTTTAAAATTTTTTATCTATAAACTTTTCCTCAGTAATTAGCATCGCGTAATTATTAATAAAAATGAGCCAACCACAAAGGTTAGAGGCAAAGAGAAAATCGTGCATCAGTAGAATTACAGAATTTTATACGATCAGTCATTACAAGACGCAACAAAAAAAGGTCAATTCAAAGCTAGATATGGCGATATTCAAAAGGTTTCTGATAAATTTTCTGAGTATCATAACGAAATTATTATGAGTAGAGATGATTCAGAATTTGAGGTTCAAGATAAAATTCGAAAGGATACTGAGAATTTTTATTACGAGGGTCTTTCAATTTACTATAATAGCTGCGTAGAGGAATCTTCTATTAATAATACTGGGGAACGTTGAATTAACGTAGAAGCTACTGCAAAACTTCCACCAATAAGCATTCCAAGCTTTAACGGCGACCAAAAAATTTGGTCAACTTTCCATGATCTTTACGAGAAATTAAGAAAGAAAGAAAGAAAGAAAATGTGCTATATTACGTAAGACAACAAATTCTTGTGTACAAGCATCCTAAAAACTAAAAAATTCCAAATTCACTTTAAATTTCAAATTCAAACAAACATAACATCTAAAACACTTTACCATAAAATTTACACACATTACCAAAATTAATCATAACAAAACAATTGAGAAAAAAAAAAGCTTTTAATAAATTTCATTAAAAAATAAGTAAAGCTGTCAATAAAGCAGAATTTAGAAGAAGTAAATTAAATTATTTAACAGGAAACAAAACTAAAACACTACAATGATGTCAGAGCACAGGTTAAAAGGTATCATTAAAAAAATCGTCAATGCTATAATATGCCCTGGATAATAAAAGTGATTTTAATTCCTTTTTGAATCTCTTAACTTCTAAAATTTGTCTGATACATAGAGGAACATGGTTGTAAATTTTTTTGCTAAGGTATATAAGTGAGTTCTTGGTGAGGGAGGATGTAGGGATTGGTAAGGAATATCGTTAACCTGGCGAGTCATATGACCAGTGTTAGAGGGAGGTTTAGGACATTTATGAATAAGAGTAGCTCTTTCTAAGATAAAAAGAGAAAAAAGAGTTCTCAAAAACAAGAATCTCTTAACCCAGCGGAACATAGGTATCTAACTGCCTTTTTTTGAATCACAAAAATTATGTTTAATAATCCCTTGTTGCTTAAACCCCAAAAAGGCAAGCCATAACGAAGGTGGGACTCAATAAGAGAAAAGTACACTGAACGTGCAACTACCCCTCCCGGCTCATGCCCCGCCATTCTTACTGCAAAGCATCCAGAGAATAATTTTGATGCAAGATTTAGGATATGATCTTCGAAGCGAAGGCGACCATCAATGGTAATACCAAGGAACTTACAGCTTTCTTTGTTTTGCAAGAGGGAGTTTTCACTAAACATAAGGCCCTGAACGTCACACTTAAATCCCATAATAAAGGTTTTGCCCACATTAAATACAAGCCTGTTTGCAGCACACCACTCCGATAAAATCTTAAGATCCTTAAAAACCTGGGCTCTAACATTATCAGAATCTCTATGATTCCATAAAATGGTGGTATCATCAGCAAACAACCACTTTGCCCTGCAGTTTTAATGAACCCAAATCATTTACATAGAGCAAAAATAATAGTGGTCCTAACACTGAACCCTGAGGTACTCCAGTTTTAAGGGATCTGGAATCGGATAAACATCCAGATACTATAACTCTTTGGGTACGATTAGACAGATAGGATTCCAGCCATTGCAATACCACACCTCTAAAGCCATAATTATTGAGCTTAGACAGCAGTATTCCATGATCTACATAATCAAATGCTTTGGATAAATCGCAAAACACTGCCGCCGCGGACTCTCCAGAATTTAAGGACACATAGACACTTTCCAAAAAGCCGAAAACAGCGTCATGAGTCCCTTTTCCAGTTTGAAATCCAAACTGATTTGCAGATAAAATGCAATTATGTTGCAAAAAAGATAAAATTCTGATTTTTGCAAGTTTTTCAACTATCTTGGAGAGGGTAGATAATATAGAAATTGGACGGAAATAACAAGGCTCACTCACATCTCCACCCTTATAAAGAGGGATAACCACTGCCTCCTTCAAACATGCTGGAAAGATGCCATTATGAAAGGAATTGTTTATGGCAGAAGCTAAGGCATTCAATGCTGAGTCAGGCAAAAGGAGTAGTAATTTTGATGATATTCCATCAGCTCCAGCTGATTTATGGTTTTTTAAGCTTTTAATTGCATCTCTAACATCAGTAAGGCTAACAGAATAAAAGAAAAAAGAATTTTGAACTGACACTTGTTGAATATAATGCAAAGGATCAATATTAGTATTCACATCCTTGAGCAATAAATGAGGAATATTACAGTAATAATCATTTAAACTATTTGGTCTTACTTCTGGTTCTGAAACTTTCTTGTGAGAATGCCTGAAGTCATTTATAATTGACCAACATTCTCTCTGTCTATTTGAGGACATATTCAAGCGGTCACTATAATATTTAACCTTAGCTGCTTTTATCGTCTTTCTATATAGACTACGATTAGGGTTGCCAAGTGTCCTCCTTTCGGGAGGACAGTCCTCCTTTCTTGCTGTGAGCTCTCCTTTCTCCTTTTCTACCCAAATGTCCTCCTTTTGAACTGCTTTTACACTAAATCCTGCTTTTAATTTTTAAGTCAATTTAGCGGCTATTTAGCGACTATCTTTATTTTACTATATTTATCGCTATTATTTTCTTTTATTTAAGAGTTTCTTACGCTAACATTTCATATAGCAGTCGATAGATGTCTCGCCCTTCGCCCGTATAGTTGTTTTATTTTTGTAGCGTAGGTACCGTACGGCGGACGGCGGTATTTTGTAACCAATAACCATAGACGTATAAACAAGGATATGTCCTTGGTTATACGTCTATGTTTGTAACAGACGGCGCCGGCGGCGGCGGTGTAGGTCCGGCTGATTTTTTTGGTGATTTTAGATTTTAGTGTTGTCTTGTCTCTGTTTTAATAATATCTATCAGCAGTGTGGCCAGATTGAGCGATTTATCGCAATTTGGGCTACTACAGGCCCTATATATTGAATTATGGATCAATCATTAACTTCGACTCCAAAAAGTAAGAAAGTGAAGCGTTCCAGCTATTTCAATGACGCCTGGCTTAAAGAGTTTTCCTGGGTGAAAAAATATCCTTTTAATATAGAAGAAAATAAAAAAACTACTCAGGCATATTGTGTAATATGTAGATCGCATTTTAGTGTAGAATATAAGGGATATACAGCTTTTTCTAACCACGAAAAAATTGCCAGTCATCGTTCAATGAGTGAAGCTGCTTCAACGAGCAAATCAATAACAAATTTTTATGTTAAATCAAACACTGATGAGGAATTAACAGTCATTGCTGTAGAAGTTGCCAATATTTATCATTGTGTGAAACATAGCATGTGAACAATGTCATACAATTCATTGGACTGCGGTTTAAAACTAGACTCAGAAACGTTTTCAGATTCTAAAATAGCAAAAAAAATATCTTGTGGAAGAACAAAAGCTACTGCTATAGTTCAAAATGTTTTAGCACCTTTTATTTTGGAAAATATTGTTTCTAATTTAAAGTCACAAGATATTTTTTTTGCTATACAGACCGACGCATCAAATAAAAAAAATAGAAAGTTTTTTCCAATTTGTATACAATATTTTGATAAAAGCGGTATTCAAAACGTAGTTCTAGATTTTGTTGAGAATAATGATGAAAGTAGCGAGAGTATGTTTAAAATGCTAGAAACCTCATTAAAAAAACTACACTTAGATTTTACCCATATTACAGCCTTTAACGCGGATAATACAAATTCCAACTATGGAAAACACAATTCTTTATACAAATTAATATGTGACAAAAATAAGAATGTTTTTAAAGCTAACTGTCATGCCCATTTAATCCATAACAGTTTAAAAAAATCTTTGGGAAATTTAAATCTAGATGTGGAGAATATCATTCTAAAAATTTATGCTCACTTTTACAACTCGGCAAAAAGAAGAGATAAATTCAGTGAATTTTGCGATTTTACTGATACAGAATTTAAAGAAATTTTACGTCATGTAACAACCCGATAGCTATCAATGGCACCGGCTATTGATAGAGTTGTGTTGTTATGGGATGCTCTAAAATCTTATTTTCTATCGGCAGAAGATTTACCAAAGGTAGTTAAATCAGCCTTGTTAATCTCTACTGATAATGAAATTCCAGACAAGGTTTTAATATATTTAAACTTTTTATCCCACATTCTAAAAATTTTTCAAGACACGGTATTAAAACTAGAATCAAATGACACAACAGCTTTAAACATCTTTCAAATAATAGAGACATTTTTAACTAAATTATCTGATAGGGTCAATAAGAAATTTTTTGGATTTAAGGTTATGGAGCTTTTGAAAAAAATACCTGAAAGCGAAAAGAAAAGTATTAAGGCAGATTTTGCTTCATTTCTAGAGATTGCCATAAAATATTGTAAAGATAGATGTGAACTGGACCAAAATTCAACTTCACATTTATTAAGCAAAATATCACTAAGTGAAAAATGCTTTAATTATGGTGACATTATTAATGTTATTACGCGGTTGCGTTTGCAGGACATAATAGGATTAGACTGTGATAAATTATTTGACGAGTGCCAGGTATTTGAAAAAGTTTTTGATAGGCTGAAAACAGTAGATCCTAATTTTATAAATTGTGATACGGTAGCCAAATATGTAAACATTTTTAATGCAATCGAAATTCCCAATATTATTAATATTTTTAGAGTGATATCATATATTTTAAGCATGCCAGCTAGTTCCGCTTTTCCCAAAAGGGTTTTCTCTGTTATGAACACGAAGTGGCGAGAAGAAAGAAACAAAGCTTCAAAAGAGCTAATTAAAAGCGAAATTATAATTTTTTTTAATCAGCCCGAAAAGTGTGTTGATTTTTACAAAAAAATAAAATCAAATAATTCTTTATTATCTGCCGCAAAATCTGAGCAGAAATATAAATTTTTGTTTCCCTAAGAGCTGATAATTATTATTGTATGTCGTTTTATCAGTATCTGTTTAATTTCTGTCCAGTTTTTCTTAAGTTTCGTTTTTTATTTGTATTGCCACAATAGGCACTTCTTTTAGACTGATTCGTTTTGCGTTAATAGATTAAGTTTGCATATAATATTTTCCTTTTTTTTGTGTTGTTAATTTTTATTATTTGTTCGTTAGAATTTATTTATTTTCGTTACAAAATTTATTTACGTTATGTTTGCAAATTGCAATATAAGAAATATAATTTATGTTTGCATGAAATTATACATTTAATAAATTTTATTACATCATGCTTCCCGCCCTACGAAAACCTCTCGTTCTTCCATGCAGGCATGCACACCCTCTCCCCCCCTCTTTCCAGAAAAGTCCTCCTTTGGCTTGTGGAAAACTTGGCAACCCTAACTACGATATTTCTGATGATAACGAATAATGTTTGCATTAGTTGTAAACTTGCACAGCTTAGCCAAAAAATGGAGATCTTTAGCTGAAGTTCTGAGGCCTGCTGTGACCCATGGTTTTCTATTTTTCATTTTAAGCCTCTTTTTAGGTTAACACTGATTGATCTTGTCACATAGCACATAAAATAAAGTAAACGGGTCAGGAGCCATTTCAACTGCATTCCAATTAACCAAAGCTGCAGTAGAAGAAAAAGCATTAAAATTTGCTCTGCTGAAAATTCTTCCTATATAATGAGATGAATGAAATACAGTGTTGCATGGAATCCTAGCGAGAATGGCTTCGTGGCCAGAAATACCAGATGAGAGTACTCTACACGACACATCATTTAAATTTGTACACAAATAATCAATAGTAGTTGCAGATGAGGATGTTATACGTGTGGGTGAAAGAACATGCATCTTCAAGTCATAAGATTCCAATATACTTAAAAGGGATGTATGATATGATGACAAGCTTACATCAGTGAAGTTAATATTAAAGTCACCAGAGTGTAGAGACAATTGGGATAATAGAGAATTAAGTTTGTCCAGGAACATATCAATATCTCCTGTGGGTGGTCTATAAACACAAAGAACATATAAATTAAATCGCTTACAAAAACAAAGGGAGAATTCAAAAACCTTCTCCAACAGAAAGCTATCATACTTATTAATTTTACAGAAAAAAGCTTCAATTGTTTGTTTAACTAAAATAGTTGTTCCTCCATGTATGGAGTGTTGCCGACAAAAAATTGATATAGGAATATAATCAGATATTAAAAAACATTCGTTAGGCTTTAACCAGTGCTCAGTTAGTAATACAATATCAGGAAAATCACATGAATCAAGTAAAAGATGAAGCTCGTCCATTTTATTTCTTAGAGACTGTATATTTAAAATAAAACTACTGAAACTTTTCGAATGCTTATTTTCAATGTTATTTATAGAATGTGAGTGAGCTTCATCTTCTGTGTATTTATCTATAAAAAAGAATCCCTATCACAGTCAATATCTAGAAGTCCAGGTTGATTACTTGGTTTTATTGTGAACACATTGGCATACAGTAATGATGCCAAATCTGATACAAAGATTAGACTCTAAAATTCTATTTAGATTAATATTATTTGCGTGAAATATTCTATAGAGAGCCTTATTGCTATTATAAATTACATTATGGTTTGGATACATGTAAGGGCTTGTCATCACTAAACTATTGCTGTGTAAGTGTATAATTTTTTTTTAAATATCGAATGATGAGCAAATACCATTTAACATTAAAATCAACATATCATTTTCTGTAAATTCCTTAACCATAGATGATGCAGTATAAATCAGTTCATTGTTTGTACTTCCTGGCTTCATGAAACACTGGACTTTGTAGTTAGCTTCAAACTTCAGACGCAATTTCTTCAGGAACACTCTACTACAGTTTCCACCCACAAAAAGAAGCCTAGGTCGATTATCAACGGGTGAATTTGGCCTACATGGCAACTGTGTTGGATAATTTATATTAACGAATTTAGATATGTTTTGCTGTTCCTTTAATGCACAAATATCGGAAAAGCAAGTATCTTTTTCAACTTCCAACACCTTTATCGACTGGATCATATTCTTATTCATCTTGGTTAAATCATTAACTTCCTAATTTGTAACATATTTATTTGAGTCTTATAGGTTGCAGATTCATTTTCTAATGTTTTTATTGTTACAATTAAATTTTTATTTAAGGTATTTAACTCATTGATTTCTATATTGAAATTTATTTTTTCCTCTTCACATACTTTTAATAGTGACAGTAACTCACATTCTTTAGTTTTTAAATTTGTTAATTCAATTTTAAGTTCATCATTAAGTTTGTGTAGATTATCTAGGGAGGAAGAAAACTTCTTTTCGGCCTCTGACACTTCATCTTTAAACACCAAACTGTTTCTTCTCATTCTTTCTATATGCCTATCCTTTTCTTTTAGTTCAATCAATAATTCATGAATCTTCTGCTCGTAAGACTTCTTTTCATTCTCATTTTCATTAAAATTTATTTGACATTTTTCTGAGCATAAAATTTTGTAGCCTCCCATTTTTATGGCATCAGAATTTCTATCCAAACAACTTGGGTGGAATATAGACATACAAAAGATGCAGCAATAATTTGAAAACTCCTTTTTTTGACAGCATTTGAAATTACGATTCATTTTAATAAATTAAGGAATATATAAATACGGTTAGACAGGAATTGCTAGCCAAACAGGAACTTGAGCCTGAGCGTCACCAGGAACACGCGTAAAACAAACACACTAGCACGTCCTAAGGTTGAAGTTCTATGGTTTCAAGTTAAGGTCAATGCCAGCAAAACAAGTCTAGTTAGTTAAAACAGGAAATATTTATAAAACAAAAAAATATTGACCTGTTAATTAGGAACACTTGTACGGAAATATAGCACGTCGATGTGGTTGTAAAAAAAAATCAAAACAAAACAAACAAAACTGAGTACCGGCGTAGCCTCCTACGAACTTAAACACGACCGTCACGTATGACTGCTAAACTGATACTCATTAATACATGAAAATGTCAATATTTCTAATTTAACTCGAAAAATTCATCCATTATCCCAAAGATGCTGGTCATACACTTTTATAAAAGGTAAAAAACACGAACGTCTGATGATGCTCTAGTCGAGCGAAACATGTTACCTTCGTTATTTTATTAAATGTATTTGTGATGCTGTAGATTTCGTGTTTTTTACCTTTTATAAAAATCTTTCTAATGTTGAAAAGTTCCGTTATTTATTGTCATATTTACAGGATGAGCCTTTAAAATTACTAAGCGGTATCGCAATTAACAATTGTAATTACATCACAGCTTTTAATAAACTTTTGGACAGATACCAAAACAAACGGTTGATCGCGTCTAATGCATTAAATGCTATTTTTTCTATTTCACTAAAATCTGATTCCGCTAAAGATTTTCGAGTAGTTCTTAACACTTTTTCTCTTCAATTTCAAACTGATCAGTGGGATGTTTTACTTCTGCACATTCTTCTTGAGAAACTTGATATTGAGACTCGCACTAATTTTGAAAGTCAGGCAAGCAATTCAGAAATTCCAAAGTACACAGAACTTTTCCAATTTCTTGAAAATAAGTGCAAAGCTTTAGAATCCGTTCAACATTTAAATTTTTCAAAAAATAAGTCTTTTGCTAATAGTAAAGATAAAGTTTTCACAAAATATTCAAATAGTAAAACTGGGGCTACAATATCAATGCAAACAAATACTTCTAAAATTGCAAATTCAAAAATTAAATGCTATCTCTGTAAAGAGCACCATGGATTATCCAAATGTGCTCAATTTCTTTCCAAGTCGCCTAATGATAGATTTTCTTATGTAAAACAAAATAAGTTATATCTTAATTGCTTACATCATACGCACAATTCCAATAATTGTCCTTCATCTTATAGATACCGTACATGTAACAATCGTCACCATTCATTAATTCATATGTTCAAATTTTCGAATGAAGTTAATCCAGATTCATCGGTGAATATTTCTAACACCGGATTTCTGACTACAGAAAATCAACCGTGCAGTTCCCGTTCCCAAGAATGTAGCAGATTTTCACCTAATACATACATCGACCAAAGTGCGGTACTGCTCGCCACGGCTGTAGTCGATATCCGTGATGGATTTGGTGATTTTCAACCAATACGTATTCTCATTGATTCTGGCAGCCAGTCTAATTTTATTAGCGACAAATGTTTACGGTCATTAAGCTTACAAAGGCGGCAGCTTACTACAACTATTTGTATTTTTCATTTTTAGTTTTCATTTCACAGAATCAGGGGATCTTCAGCCAGCCAAGCGTCGATGTACCCAACATCTGGAAGCCTCTACTCTCAGGACAGTGTAGGATCTAGAGAGAGGCGTGTCCTTCCCCCAACTCTTTTCACGGATGACTTTCCTTTCCACATCGCTGCACACATCTAGTATATAAGCCTATAGAATAGTAGTTTGCTGTTAATTGCAGTCAAGCAATAACCAAAATCCCTATCCCAAACTCACACCCCCTGGTTTTCCCGATGAGAATAAAAAACTTGATTAAAATAAGAAATAGTCTAAATAAACAGGCAAGGTTATACAAAGACCCAGAAACAAAAACAATAGCAAACAGTCTAACCAAAACAATAAAAAATGAAGTGTATGATTTCAGAAACGAAAAATAGAATAACTTTTTAGAAGAATTAAATAACAATGACGAAAACCACAAAAATTTTTGGAGGGTTTCAAAGATACTGAGAGGGGAAACAAAAACAAATTTTTCGCCCATACAAATAGAAGATGGAAGTCTAGTGTACTCGGACTTAGAAAAAGTCGAGGCATTCAACAAATCACTAGAAAAACAATTTAACATGAATGAAGGACCTGAAAATGCAGCACTAGAAGAAGAAATTAAAAATACATATAAAATAATAGAAGAAACACTACCACAGAATATAAGCCCTAAAAAAATTAAATTTCATGAAATAAAAGAACTAATACCACTACAGCTAAACAGAAAAGCACCAGGTTATGACAATATAAATAATAAGATGCTAAAAAAGCTACCTGATAACACAATAATGGATTTATTAATAATATATAACCAATGTCTTAACCTGTGCCATTTTCCTGAAGCTTGGAAAAGGGCAATAGTGACAATGATACCAAAACAGGGAAAAAACTTAGCAAAACCAGAGAGTTATCGACCCATCAGCCTGTTACCAATAATTGGAAAAAATTTTTAAAAAGCGATACTTAACAGGCTGAGAGAGGAAACGGAAGAATTAAAAATAATCCCCAAAGAGCAGCATGGCTTTGTGCAGGGTCACTCAACAGAAATGCAACTGGCGAGAATCCAACAAAGTCTTGTAGATTCATTTAATGCTAGATATTCAATCGCCATGATCACACTCGACATCGAGAAAGCTTTCGACCGGGTGTGGCATGGCGGATTGATACATAAAATGGTAAAATTCGGTGTGTCCGCCGGAATGGTAAAATTAACTCAAAATTTTTTAAAAGGAAGAGCTTTTACCACTAAGATTGGAGATAAAACTCTACCATATAGAGAAGTGAGAGCGGGGGTGCCCCAGGGCTCTCCCCTCTCCCCAACACTGTTTAACATTTACCAGGCGGACATACCGAAAAATAATCATTATTCACAACTAGCACTATTCGCTGATGACACCTGCGTTTTCGCCAGTTGCAAATACTTGGACCAGTTAAATGCTTATATTCAAAGCCACATAGATAAACTCTGCTTATGGGCAAAAACATGGAAGATAAAGATCAATGAAGACAAGACGGAAGCAATTCTAATTACAACAAAACAAGATCGCGACATTCCAAACTTGGGTGGTATTGGGCACAGAGGTTCCCTGGAAGAGCGAGATTCGCTATCTAAGGGTCTTTTTTGAAAACAAAAATAATTTTAGTTTTCACATTAAAAGGCAGCTTAATCAATGCAATAGCTTGGTACAGAAACTTTACTCATTTCTGGGTCGAAAGAGCAAGATGTCGATCGAGAATAAACTTCTGATTTATAAACAAATCATTAGACCTAAACTCCTCTATAGCTCATGCGTGCTAACAAACATCACAAAAACAAACCTCACAAGATTAGAACGATTTCAAAATAAAACCTTAAGAATAATTACAAACGCACCGATATATGCGAGAAACATATACGTAAGAGAGGATTGCCGCATTGAGACCATAGAGGAGTTTATAAAAATGAAACATATCAAATTCAAAGAACGAATAAGGTCCCTCGAGAATAAAGAATTGAAAAAATTCTTACTCAAATGGCGAGAAAACCGACCATGGAGAGGCGTTTTCTCTTAAACATAACCCAAAAGGGACCCAAACAGAGCGCAAATTGTTTATTCTCCGACACCGCAAAATCGACCTCATTCAAAATGCCATTTGACGGTCAAAACCTAAATGGCACCGCTTAAAGTGCTGTGCTTTCTCCGCTACAAAGTGCACCGTAAAGGCCAATTCACACATACGGTACTGTGCGTCGACTGTGTCCTAACCGTGCACCGACTGTGCTGTGTTGTGCATATTCACACTATTCATGTTATTACGTGTTACAGTTAGTTTGTATCATGGATCGAAAAGAGGAGGACGTAGTTATAGCATGCGAAGCGTATCTAGTATTAACGGAAAAAGTGAAAAAAAGAAAGAGGAAGATTTGGATTAATCGTTTATGGAGAGCTCGGGAGGAAGAAAGAGAATTTCACACAGCATTTGCTCGACTCAAAGATGATCCAGAACAATTTGTTCGATACTTTCGCATGACATTCTTGAAATTTAACAAAAACAGAACACAAAGTGGAGAAGATCTATATCCGCAGAGGAAAGATTAGCATTAACTTTGAGGTATGTTGTTCATTATTAATACACATAACAAGTATTTAAGCAATTATTATATTTTCAGTTACTTAGCATTAGGTACTTCTCAGTACCGTCTAGGAATGAGCTATAGAATTGCCCCTTCAACAGTAGAATCAATTGTAGTTTCCACTTGTGATGCAATATGGAGAGTTCCGTCAAGAACAGAAATGCCTGAGCCAACAGAAGATCGATGGAAAAAAATAGCTGATGACTTCTGGACAATGTGGCAGTTTCCCAGCTGCATTGGTGCAGTTGTCGGTAAGCACGTTCAAATCCAGGCTCCCAAAAATAGCGGATCTCTATTCTACAACTACAAAAAGACATTCTCTGTTGTTCTCATGGCACTTGTAGACGCTAATTATAAATTCATTGTTGTTGATGTTGGAGGTTATGGTAAATTGAGTGATGGAGGTATATTTTCAAAATCAAATCTAGGACAAGCATTGGAAAAAAGTAATCTTCATGTTCCGGGACCAAGAACATTACCTAATTCAGATGATATAGTGCCATTCGTGATATTAGGAGATGAAGCTTTTCCTTTAAAAGAAAATCTATTAAGACCTTATCCAGGAAGCACAGCATGAGATAATGAAAACCAGAAAATATTTAACTATAGACTGTCAAGGGCTCGACGTGTGGTTGAAAATGCATTTGGCATCCTGATTCAAAAATTCAGAATCTTGTATGGTAGACTTCAAGTGAATCCTGAAAACGCTGATAAAATTATTTTGGCCGCATGTATCTTACATAATTACTTACGAGATGATATATCTAAGAATAAATCGGGCCTGCCTGTATATGAAGAACAAATCTCTACTTCACATCAACTTCCACTAAGGGGACTCCGTCGTTTGGGTGGGAATTCAAGTGAAGTAGCTATAGGTGTAAGAAATACATTCTGTAATTATTTAAACACTACAGGCGCCGTACCATGGCAGTTGGAGGTAGTAAGAAGAGGTATACCCTACCAAAATACAGAGTAATTTTGTATTATTTATATTATTTGTAGTTCATATCGAGATATTGCATATTGGGTTAATAAATATTACATATTTATTAGATAACTGTTTTATTCTTAGACAGCTACATATATACATCAACTTTACAAACATAATAAAAAACTTAAAATATTTTGGTTTTATAACATAAATGGAATTCATGTTTAACAGATTAAAAAAATAGAAAAAAATGGAAACATTTTTTACATTGCCTAATATCTATCTTCAGTTTGGTTGGAGGTCCTTGGCAGTGACGGAGGATGGTGTTCGGACTCTGTGTAGCCGGTATCTGGAGAAGGAAGATTTTGTACCCATTGACGTCTTCCATCTATGAAGTTTGGAGAATACCCATCTTCAAATCGATTAGAGGACCCCGGCAGTAGCTGAGAAACGTGTTGGGAATCTGTATAGCCGGCATCTGAAGGAATATTTTGCACGCATTGCTGCCCCCCATCTGTGGAGTTCGGAGAAAACAATGGTGGAATATATTGTTTTTTTCTAAGCAGAACGATTTCTTTGCTGTTCACGAGGTTAAATAGATCCCGTTTTATTTCCGCCTGATCTATCTCCGGGAACTTTAGAATACTTTCGGCTATGTCTTCAAAGAAAGTCATTAGATTTCTTTTTGGTGAAGGTATTGTGACGTGATTGTTAGAATTGGCGGATTGTGTTCTAACTTTGATAAAATTTGTCAAAGCATCAGCCAAAGTGGGCTGAGTAGAGGTAGCACTTGCCTTTCGCTTTCTCGAAAATACTGTTGAGGCCACTGAAGCGGGAGAAGATGGTTGTAGAGTATCCTCACTTGCCTTTCGCTTTTTCGAAGATATTATTGGGACCACTAAAGCGGGAGATGGAGAAGGTTGTGGGATATCCTGATTGTCATCAACTTCATCATCTGCTTCAGTTTCCTCTGACGCATCCAAATTAGAACAGGTTCTGTAACAAAAAGATTCTTATTTATGTTTAAATTTTAAATACTAAACCTTATTTAAATCAGTCCCGGTAAAACCCCTGCAAATTGAATCAATACTTCCGCATTACTTTTATTATTTAACTTTTTTAAAGGGATAGGTTAAACTCGGTTAAATAATGTTATATCAAAAACTAATGGTAATGTTGGGTTCTTTGATCCTAAAAACCTAGAAAACAATATACATCATATTTTAAATTTAACCCATTATCTAGAGGGGTGGTAAAATTTTTAGTTATTTATTTTAAAATAAAAGAGCTACTTTTATAAAAAAAAATTATAAAAGCCGATTTTATTATATTTTTTAATGTTACCTCTCTACCCTTTTAAATTTTCATAAAAATATAAAATAAAGCATACAATTAAAATCTGCATACTTAAAAACTCGTAAAATGATATATTTCTTATTTCTCATCCAAATATTTCGAATTTTTCCCTTCCTTTTTTTTAACTCCACCCTGTTTTTGCAAAAAAATCTTAAATTGATTGTAGAAAAACGGAAAGTTGTCGGAAAACCCTTAATTCCTTCGAAAGTTATCGCGGGAATTAACAGATAGACAGACATACAGACAGACAGACTTTTTATTAGCTTAAATTGTGTTTTTTTGCGCGTTTAAGACGATTAGCCAAAAAAATTTTTTTCATTTTTTTTACCGATACTTTATTTTTCCATCATTTTGTGATGTGAAAGTAAAATTGATTAATTACCGTTTGCAAATTTGTATATGTATTCTTTATGTCAAGTTCTGAATTTCTGTAAAAATAAAAATTCTTAGTGGCGGTACGTTTCTTTTTGCATGACTTTTAGGTCAACTTATGACGTCACAGAATTTATTTTCACACAGCCGATTTTTCCAGGGTCGTTTACTACAAATATGCTCTTTAAGTGGTAACCTTGTCCTGCAAAAATTTTGCGAAATTCCGTTGTCCGACATTCTAAAATTAAGAGTTACGTGCAAAAAAAAACGTACCGCTACTGACAATTTTTATTTTTACAGAAGTTCATAACTTGACATAAAGAACACAATCATTTGCAAACGGCTAGTAGTCTTTTTTTTAGCAGCAGGGACTGGGGACTAATAGCCTTATGGGCGCGAGAATATAAAACCAAAAATAATAACAAAATGTTTATGTCTCTGTGTGTTGTGTGTGTGTTTGCATAGCACAATATGTTAACAAAGAAAAACTTATAAATCATAATGTAAACAACGTTAATTTCGCCATGTACCAATTTCCAATTGTTTCAACCACAAGAAAACTTTGCTACTCTCAAATTTTACATAAAATTTAGATACTTACTGTCGCTCTTGCATGTGCCTTCTAAGAAATTCCATCTGGTCTTTAAACCTCCATTTTTTCATATTTTTTGCAGCTTTACCACTCACTGTTTTACGCCGGCTCAGAGCTCTTCTGCAGTACGAGCGCAGCAAAGCCCATTTATTTTTACATTCTTCCGGTGTTAAATTCAATTTATTTGCGATGTCTTTCCATATATTATCTCTAACTAGGTTATTATCATAATCTTTATTTTGTAAATTATATAAACATTCATGTTCTTGCACATAAATTATCAAAAATTCTTCATTAACAGGCATTTTTTCTACCTACTCGTAACATCGATGAATTTACACTAACTGCGATGAAGAATACCAGCGGCAAAATCGCGATACCCGAAAATGAGCGAGCGCTGGCCGAAACATGACGGCCGCCCTCTGGTCGCCTTCCAATAGTTCTCACTAGAGCGGTTATGCACGTACCGTGCTTCTACCGTGTCGGACCGTAACCTTGAGAAATCGCTTTCAGAGCGGTCGGAAGCAACACAGTCAGAGCACAGTCTGTGCGTAGACCTACATGTGTGAATTAAACCGTGCAATTCAAAACATTTTCAATGGAAACTTCAGGTGATCGATTTAGTTCAAATCGACACAGTCGGTGCACAGTGGGTGCCCAGTACCGTATGTATGAATTGGCCTTTAAGCGCCTAAGCGGCCCACCATATCCTGCGATCTCTAATTGCCAATATTGACCCGCATTGAGCTTAATTCCACTCCTATAGATGGCGTTGAAGCCATTAAAAAAAAGATTATGCAACCTTTAGCACATTGCGAAAGAGGTGACGAAAACAATGTCAAAATGGCGATTTGTTCATTTGTTGACATTAGCACTGTTAGTTTGCAATAATCGTGTCTTGTGTTTAGTGATTTTCTGTGATTTTGGCATTGTTTTGTGTGTTTTAAATTCAGAAAGACTTAATATATACTCATTTATTTGCACTGCATTTGGAAATTTGTAGGTAGGTATTATAACATTAATTTATCTTATGCATTATGCCAGTTTATCTTGATTATAATATATACTATCATGATTATGATATGAATTGTATAAATGTTAAATCATTTGAAATAACCTATTCAAAAGATATTAGTGGTCTTAAACGAAATTCGTTCTTGTAGGTATAGTATCTTGTATTAGATCCTGCTGTTATTTACTTGTTATTAATTTTCAAAGAGATATTAATAATATACAAATGATTAACCACATACTTCAGTTAAATACATATTAATGTTTTATTGTTTGTATGAGTAGAAAAATATGTTAGTATTACAGGAAAAGAAAATATTTAAATTTGCTTGGCTTCACACATTCTACCTTGATTCCTGTTTACAAATAAGAAGCACCTCACACTTAAAATGTTTTTTTTTTATGTTTTGTATCTTAATTATAGGTTGAATTATAATCATGCCATCAGCTCCTTGTTCCGTAGATGGCTGCTATAAGAGCACCCAATCTAAACATCGCTTTCCCAACCTATCTAAGAGTAAACCAATTTTTGATAAATGGGTGAATTTAACAGGAAACAAACGGTTGGTATTAGAAATGACACCTGAGAAAATCTGCAATAATTGCAGAATTAGTGCTTTACATTTTCTGCCCCAAGACTTTGGTGCTAATGAAATACTCAAAAAAGATGTTTTACCCTCACTCAATTTACCAGGTTACGAAACTTTAGGAAAACAATATGGTATATAATCAACTTTTTACTCTACATTAAGAGGATTATTCACCCATAAATTTCTGTTTCCTGGATAACTTTTTTATTTTACAATATTTTTTATTGCGGTTTTCACTAATGAAATGTACATATTTTTGTCAAGAGATGATAGGTGCCAGTTTTTTTAATTTCTAAAATTGTTTTTTTTTATTTAAAAACCAAAAATAAAAATAAAAAAATCTTTCCATACGTCTCTAGATACATCGATTTTAGAAACATTATATTAAAAAACCATTTCAAAAAAATTAATAATAAACCTTTGAGAATGGAAATACAAAATTCAGGCATTTTTCTTATAATTTCTTGAACCGCCGATAAGTTTAGTATCATATGGCAACAATGCACGGCCGAGCTAGCATGAATCAAACCAAGAAACGCGCGACGCTTTTTCGGCCCGATTTGCGCAAACGACGGTATCGGCTACTGGTCAATAGTAATTCAATACTATGTAAAATTGAAATTTAGAATTTTTATATTGAGAGTTGTTGATCGGAAGTTCAGTTAGAAGTATTTTATTGCGAAGGTGTTGCAATTTTGTGCGTTGCGTGTTTTTCTTTGTACTACTGAGTTTTTTACGTTTATTTTAAAAAAATGGGAAAAAGAAGAGACGGAAAGTTAAAAATTTATTATGCTAAACGAAAAAGTAGAAAGCCAAAAAAGGATCAGTTTAGGCCTAGAATGGCTGCAAATGTGTAAGTAACATTGCTTTTCCTATTTATTTATAAATGAAAATAATTATTTTAGGTTGCCAAAATGCAATGATATTTTAGAAAATAATAATAACGAATCATGTGAAAATATCGCCAATTTGGTTCACGAAAAGCCAAGGTTTGTATAAATAAACTTGGATGCAATAAGATATCATTTTTTTAATTTAAGGAATATAAAATTTACTTATTATTTTAGTATATCCTCAGGACAAAATGACAACCTGCCAAAAACATATGAAACTTAGTTATCTGACGATGAAATTATAATTGAGAATGAGGCAAGGTTAGTAGTACAAGATTAACTTTGACAAAAGTAACTTAGAAAAACGTAAAATACATTTAATTTGCTTATGGAACAAGTACATTAGATCCTATGACACGGTTTGTGATTTTTTTTGTCAATATTTTAGGCCGCTCTATCCTAAGGAAAATGTCGTTATGGAAGGAAGACGGATTGTTGATATCTAGACCCTTTTTAAACAAATTCAATTATTATCAAATCACGCAATAGGCTATGACAGAGAATAGAAAAGGACTTAATAGTACTTTTTTATTAAAATGTAAAATGTTTCATTTAGAAAAACCTTTTAACTTAGTTGACACAACTGACATAAATACGGCTGCTACTTTGGCAACAATTTCAACTGGCATTGGCTTTTCCGCTGCTGAAGAATTTATGGGGACATAATTCGAAAATCGGCTTGGAAAGCAATGGAAGAAGCTGCTAAAGAGGAAAGTGATTTGGCAAAAGAATTGGGGGAAGTAGATAAAAATAACTGTCCTTATATAACTGTTGTTGCGGACGGGGCCTGGAGTAAAAGATCTTATAATGTAAATTATGATGCTGCTTCGGGAGTAGTAAGTCTAAATGGTTGTAAGTAGGATATTTCTTATTATTATCTTATTTATTTCAGGCTTGCATTATTGGGCAACGCACTGGCAAACTTTTATTTCTGGGAATTCGCAACAAGTATTGTAGTTTTTGTGCTCGAGCAACAGCAAAGAAAATAGATCCGATTCCTGAACATGTGTGCTACAAAAACTGGTCTACATATAATACATCCACGGCTATGGAATCGGATATTATAGTTGAGGGTTTCCGAAAGAGTTTAGAAATGTACAATATTATTTTCAAAAGACTTGTTGGAGATGGTGATAGCAGTGTATACAAAAAATTGGTAAAGGCCCGACCATATGGAAGTTTGCTCGTTGATAAAGTGGAGTGTAAAAATCACCTGCTGAGGAATTTTTGTGCCAAAATTCGAGAAATCTGTAGTAAGTAATTATTAAACATTTTTTTAAAATGCTCTAGTAAATTAAGCTTCTAAATGTTTTAGACAAAAAAAGAAGTAACAGTACCAATAGTCCTGTTTCACCGTTACTTCGAAAGACTATTTCAAATAATATTCGAAGGTTAAGGACTGCTATTACAATGGCTGTGATATATAGGAATAAAGAAAATAACAACTTTATTGATAAGTTACAAAATATTACAAAACATCTGAGAAACATTCCGTCTCATGTGTTTGGGGAACATCGTGAATGTGCATCTCTTGGTTATTTTAAATGTGAAAAAAAAGATGACGAAGCAAATTTAATTCCAGAGATGAAAGACTGTGGAATATTACAAGATTTAGGAGTGTGCTTCAATCGACTTATTCATCACGCTGCAAGTTTATTACGAAATATGGATACCAACATTGCTGAACATTATAATTCCGTAGTATGTAAGTTTGTTGGAGGTAAACGGATAAATTTTTCTAAAAAAGGTTCCTACCAAATAAGATGTGAAGCTGCTGCATTACAATTTAATGTTGGGAACGGAGAATATTATGAACAGCTTCACAAATTGTTTTCTCAAAAAAATACATCTGGTATTTAAAAAAAATTTATTGAAAGGTTAAGAATGAAAAGGCTGTATTATAAAAATAAGAGACGAAATATTTTTAAAAAAAGAAATAAACCTGTTACATTACCTGATAAGGATTATGGGCTACAAGATGAAGAAGTAGTGCAGCCTGATATGGAGTCAGATATATTTGAGCAAAAGAAAATGGCATTCCTTAAGGACCTTGAAAAGACTGAAAAAGAAATTCATGAAATAGAAATAAATACAAGAGGACAAGGAGGAAATCCACTATGGAGCCAAGAGAGAAGCATAAGACTGACAGCATCTAATTTTGGCAATATTTGTAAAATGCTTCCCAAAACAAATTGTCAAAATAAAGTTCGACAGTTGCTTTATTCAGACTTCCGTGGAAATGAACATACCAAATATGGCACTGAAAACACCTTTTGCAATAAAGCAATTCGAGGAAGAATTTGGAATGAAAGTCGAAAAGTGCGGCCTTTTTATCGACAAGGAATATTGTGCATTAGCAGCTAGCCCTGATGGGTTAGTAGGTTTAAGAGAACAAGTTGAAATTAAATGTCCCTCTACTGCTTCTAATAAAAGCTCAACAGAAGCTATTGGTAAAAAAAAATTAAATTTGCAAGCGTGGATGAATACGGTAACATGAAAGTCAAAAGAAATCATGACTATTATTACCAAATTCAAGGCCAGCTTCACATAACGAAAAGAGAATTTTGCTATTTTGTAAATTGGACACCCAAAGGGATGTTGGTAGAACAAGTAAGTGATATTTACTTAATAATTTTTTAATTGGAAAATTAAATCATTTTTTAATTGTTGTAGATTAGGCGAGAAGATTCATTTTGGAAAGAAAAAATGATAGAAAAATTAAAAAAAAATTATTTTAAATGTCTACTGCCTGAAATTATAGATCCTAGGCATAATAGAGGCATGGAAATTCGAAATCCATTTAGAACTTAGATCCCATTTTAAACTATAAATGACAATGTTTATATTACATTTGTTTGGTTTTTCAATTTCCACTTCGTTATATTATAATATTTATTTTTGTATATTTACTTACATGTGTTTCTTACAACTGTTTCAATATTGTCTTATATTTTATACAGGTTGTTCTAAAACATGTACCTACGTCATTATAAGTAAGTAAGTCCATAAAAACAAAGCAAAAATAAGTAATCTAACGTAACGAATTCAAAATTATTATTAGTTACATGGTGGAGAATATGAGTGATTTTGCATATCCTCATTTTAGAAAAAACATGTGTCTCTGAGACATATTATTTTGTTAATTATTTTCTCTTTACATAGCATGTGTATTTGAAGTTGTTATAGCATGTTGTATTTGAAAGTGAGACATAATTTTTTCTTTAAATAATTGAAGTCTGGGGTTTAATTCTTGCGTTTTTGCTTTTTTAATAAAAGAAAAAAACTATGTCGTCGCTCTATTTTTGTCCGATACTGTATGTATATATAATATACCTTGGGTTGTCCTTTTTAATCTGTATTAATTTTAAATTAGATTTTTATTATTGCGTTACTACGTTTGGCACACACATTGTTAATTATTAATAATTATTAATATTATTAATATAGTTTAATAATTCTAATTTTAGATACATGTTGTGTGTGTGTTTTTTCTCACATAATTGATTTTTGTTATATTTAATTTATTTTGTGTTTCTTTATTTTGGAATTTTAATTTAGAATTTTATCTTAATTACTAAAAACCGTTTTAGGTACATCTATTTGAAAGTGATACAAAATTATAAAATTTTTTATATTTCACTTCTTCACTCCCTAAATTTGTGGTTCTAATACCCTCCTATATAAAAGCATTTTTTATAAATAAATTAAATCCGTTAATTTGAATGGTGAATAAACTGTATTACCAGAAGAACATGAGGATACTTTGATTGAACTGATACAAATATGTTATTTTCTTTACTGATTTATACGTCATGAAATACCGAAATACCCGTGCGACTTGTATGTAGGTAAACGCAAAAAAGTCCAACCACTTGCAAATTAAAAAATGCACGAATCGGTTCCTCCCGACTCTCTCGGGTGCCCGTCTGCTGTGAGACGAACAGCGTTCTGCTTCGCTTTAGCGATGCGTTGTTGCCAAATGCTCACCTTTCCGATAAAGCGCGTTAAATCCATTTCGAGCAAAGTCACGTGCTGATGATTGCTCTTAACATTTTATTGCTTAGGTCCCATGGAACTACTTGAGGTAATTTGCAAAGCAAAAAATACAGGTATCAGGAAGATCTGAAGATTTATGCTGTCTAAAATCAGATTTCTTAAATGATCAGCTCTTGTATAATGAAGTGACTGTAAACGCAGAATCTGAACCCAGCACCAGAAAGGAAACGTTAAGACAGACATTTGAGAGTTCATCTGTAAACACCAGTGGTTATGGTATATCATTACCTACCCCCATATTAAATCCAGTAGGAGCATCCTCAAATAAAAAAAGTAAGCCATTGTTCATAACTTAAATATTATTACTATCTGAAAATCACAACCTATTCTTCTGTTATAACTGTTATTCACAATGAAAAATCCAAATTTTTATGATAGAATTTATTATAAGTTGACAATTAAGCCATATTATACTTTTAGTTTTATTAATTAAGTGATATCTAATGAAAAAAAAATCAATTTTTTAACTTACATAGAAGTAGGATTTTCTCATAATAAGAATATTTTTTGTTAGGATTTACTTAGTTAACTTCAAAAACTTAGTTATAAAAGACGTCGTACCTACTATCTTTGACAAGTGTGGATGAATATAGAAATTTGGAATATTTCTGTAAGTTTTGAATAATTACTTACAAATTATTAATATTGAATTTAAATTAGGCCGATCTACACTACTCTCTGAAGTGAATGTTTCACAAGTAAAAGATCTAATTCCAAAAGCCAGGCACCTTTACAAAAGAGCAGTACAATTTAAAAGGCGAGCTGCTTTGTCAAACAAAAGTAGGCCATCATTTAAACAGAGACTCTGTGCTTCGGAGAAGTTTACTTCATCTGACATTTTCAAAAAATGTGTTTCGAGTATGGACCATATTCGGGCAAGATTTTTCCAATGTCAAATTGAGAATTCTGACAGAAAACCAAAGGGTAGACGGTACACACTTGAAGATCAGGCACTCGCATTAGCTTTGTATAAACAAACTGGCTCTGGATACCATTTCTTATCAAAGTTGTTTGCATTACCATCAAGAAAAACAGTTATGAAGCTCCTTAATAGGATTCCAATCTGTCCAGGCATACATGAGCAAGTTTTTTCAGTTTTAAAAGCTGAAAACTTTAAGAATCCCCAGGATAAACATTGTGTCCTAATATTTGATGAAATGAGCATTCAGCCAAATCTACATCCATTGTTATTACCTTGAAGAAAAAATAATTGGTTTTGAAGATTTGGGTTTTAGACAAACTGAAGAAATAGCAAATCATGCTCAGGTAAGATTGTCATAGGTTTTCTATGTTATTTGTTTTGAAACAAATTTTCATTAATTTTTGTTGCTTCATTAAATTATTAAAATTGCTTGATTCAAGATGTGTTAGATCTATTGCTGGGCTAAGTTACCAAAATTGCTGCTGGCAACATTTTAGGAGCCTTGCATCCAATACATACTTACATTTCCCTGTATATATTTATATGTACCATTGTTTAGTTTACATTGCTAATAACATCTCTCAGTATAGTAAACACTAAAATTCACCATTTTAATATCAGGCATAACAGAAACATTATGACTGCATTTCATATGCTTTTGAGGATTAGGGCTGGTTCCGATTATTATTGTATTAAATTCTTTAATGACATTCTACTGCATGTTAGAAATATTGAGCCTAAACAATTTTTGTCGAAAATTAAACATTACTTTGGTACTAATGCTTTTTACTTTTTTAAAGAATTCCTGAACAGTGGTTTTAACTTTTCATAACAAACCAGACTTTCTGTAAGCTAAGCTACGTCTTCTTCATATTTATTAGTGTTAATTAATTAATTATTTACACAAATTAATTATATAATTTGTGTGATCTATAAATAAACATTGATTTGATTTAGGTATTTATGCTTCGAGGAATCAGACGTAAATGGAACCAACCTGTTTACTATAATTTTGTAAATAATGCTACAAAAAAAAGTGATTTGGTAAACATTATAAAACAAATCATTAGGAAGTGCCACAGTATTAGTCTCAACATTGTAGCTACTGTTTGTGACCAAGGAATTTGTGTCAAAATCGGTCGGCTATTCAAAGGCTTGTGCATGACACCAAAGAAAAATATATGAGGCAGGCCATTCAGTTTTTGGATTATCATTATGAGATAGATGATCATAAGGTCATTCCAATATATGACGTGCCATATTTATTTAAATGCGTTAGAAATAATTTTGTAAGACATGATGTCAGTTTTAAGGAAAATGGCATCCAAAAAATAGCAAAATGGGATCATATATATAAAGCCTATCAACTTGATCATTATTTAGGAAGCTTGAGATTGATGTCAAAAATTACAGATGTACACGTAAATCCATTAAAAATACACAAAATGAAGGTTTCCAAATGCACCCAAGTATTCAGCCACTCCGTTGCTGCTGCAATAAATGTATTTGCATTTTTAGGTATATTTTGTTTTATGTTGACAAAAACACTAAAATAATCCAATCTTATATTTAGAGACAACTGTAAAAACGGAGGAAGGAGAAATTAGAATGGAGAAATCAGGAACAGACACAGCAGACCTGTTAGAGTTTCTGGATAAGCTTTTTGATAGCTTAAATGGCAGCTCATTTAATACTGATCCTGGGAAATTTATGCGAGGTGCTGTTAAAGCGAATTCCCCCCATGTACAATTTTGGCAAGATTCGATGTCAAAATTGGATACTATGTCCTTTTTGAATGGTGGAAAAACACCACCATGTCTAAAAAATTTAAAAATTACTCTCCAAAATTTTCAAGACCTGTGGATAGTCCTACAAAATCATAAATTTATCTACTTGATACCAAAGACTTTTAATCAAGACCCTTTGGAGAACTTTTTTGGTAGGATAAGGCAAAGAGGACAGAGAAATATAAATCCAACTGCTGCCGATTTTGGCAGTTATTACAAGAGTTTGTTGGTTAAACAACTAGTCTCAGTCTCAGTCCGTTGGGGCTAACTGTGAAGAAGATAATTCCGAAGTCTTTTTGACACTCCAAAGACTTGTTTCACAGGTTTCAAAAACTGATATATATTTATATATGTTATATGTTGAAATACAAAACCACACACGTGTGTTATTTCGCAACGAACCAGAGTCAGCAGTTCTAGGAATTGGCAACAATACCATTTCCGTCGATTAGCAAACCGGTGGCCTGATTCCTTTACCATGGGAACCGCTGATGCAGCTCTACCATTGTCTACGTCCGATGCTCCTACCATGGGAACCGCTGACACCGCTGTACTATTTTGTATAAATATAGTACACATAATAATTTTAAGTTAGTTTTGTAAGATTAATTTTAAGTTGTATATTAAATCTATGTCCATTTGAATTTTGAAGTTTTAATAATTATTTCAATTAAATAATAATTATCTTAATAAATAAACCTTTTTTTAAAAAGCGAAATCGAGTTTTAAAGTGATAACAATTGGCGCAGTCGGTAGGATCCGTCAAACGTCAACAGAACAAGAGAATTCTAACTGTTAACGGCGGATCCCAATCCCTTAAACGGACAACGGACCATCTTCAGGACTCCCAGAGAGCAAACAAGGCGTCCTCACTCATTGGCACAGGCAGTAGAACATCTTTGGAAAACCTCTGTTTGTTCTGACCAATAGAGAACAAGACAACTCCATGCATCTGGCTTTAATGTAAGTAATCGAATCATCCCGTCTTCTTTGTTCGATAATCTGATATAGGTTACCCATTTTTATTTGAATATTTTATATATTTTTACGTTTAATAATTTTAATATTTAAATATAATAAAATCTATTTACGAAAATGCCACCGAAAGAAACTCGTATGCAACAACCGCTAAAATAGATAACGAAGAAATAGAAATTGAACCCTATAAACTTTCGGAGATATTTTTAATAATCCCTGAGTATGAAGGTGATCAAATCTCCTTAAACACCTTTATTAGTTCGTGCGATTGTGCAAATATTATGGCTATAAATGATCAAAAAACTTTACTCACTCTATTTATAAAAAATAAACTTAAAGGCAAAGCTGCCCAACTAATAAATTCAAGAAATCCGCAATCGTATGCAGAAATATAGCAACTTCTTAATCTTCATTTTGGAGATTCTAGAGATTTATCGTCTCTTATTCAAGACCTACAACGACTTAGGCAACTCCCAAATGAATCCCCTCTTACATTTTTCAATCGCTTAGAAATTCTAAACTCAAAATGCATGCTTCCATTCAAAAATCTTCACTAAATGCTGACCAAAAACTTGCTCAAAGCCATCTAATAGATACTATGGCTCTAAATACCCTTCTTACTGGTTTGGAACCTAGATTAGGCCAAATCATTTGTGCTGGAAATCCAAGAGATCTTTTAGATGCTCAATCAAGAATTCGTAGAGAACTGCAACTCTCTTATTTTGAAATCCAGAAAGCCTCCCCTAGGACGGTCATACTTCCAAAACCACAACAACAAACTATTAGAAGACCTTTACTTCAACCACTTAAATGTTTAAATTGTGGCCGTATGGGACACTATACCAATGACTGTCGCGTTTCTCAAACACAGCGATCTAATTATTCTTATAATAATAATAATATTCATAACCAGAGTATGCAACAAAGACCAAATATACATCAGCCACAAGCTGAACGCTTTCCACCAACGCAGACTCATTACAATCGACCTCAACCTAGCTCAACTCAATACCCCTTCCGTTCTTCCGTTATTCAGAAAAATCCAAACTATGTAAGCAACAATCAACATCGTACTCATGATATAAATTCTAATAATTCTTATATACCAGACTCCAACGAATATGATAATAATCAAGAATCCCACTTAGAAGAGGATCAAAATTATTATTCTTATAATAACCAAAACGAGGAAATTAGTCAAGACACCGTAATACCTGAAAGCGACTACCAAAATTTTAGAGCACTTTCAGATCAAAACCACCCTCCGGAAGACAACAACCTATTATACATCCAGAATACTATTCAAACATTGAATCTAGATGACTTGAACCCACACTTGAACTTCCCCAAACAAAACTTTCTCTAAATCCACTTCTTACCGTCAATGCAAAAAATTTATATTACATTAAACATGCTTCCAATACTTTTAAACTTTTAATAGACACGGGAGCAGGAATATCGATTTTCAAAGAACACATTGCAACACAATTCCCCCATAGATTTAAAGAAAATATTACCATACAAGGCATAACCAACCAAAAATTGCAAATTACCGAATCTACTCTAGTTCCTTTTAATGCAAAAGACCCGCATAAAGTTTTCATTTTTAACCTGGATATAGAATTCGATGGAATTTTAGGTCTTGATTTTCTAGAACATTATCAATGCACAATTGATTTAAATACAAAACAACTTTTTACAAATTTTAAAACAATACCCTTGCATAAAGCAACTTCCAACACCCTTCCGTCCGAAGCTCAACCCTCTTCAAATACCATTTCAATTGACGCACGCACCGAAAAAATTTTTTAATTAAAATGTCATCTTTCCAATACCGATGCTGTCTTGTTAGAACAAGAAAAAGAAAAAGTTCACACGTCAATGAAAAAGATGAATTTCTAACAACAATTATTAATGCAAATGCAATTCCTAAGACAATAGATTTTTCCGATTTAACCGTAGAAACTTTAGATTCATCGAATCCAATCATGAGCCTCAATGCACAAGACAATGTCATAGCCGAACCAATAGACAGAAGGCATATTATAAAAGATTAATTAAGAACTGAACATCTTAACTTGGAAGAAGAAGAAGCTACGAGTATAATAGAAATCTGCTTGGAATTTGAAGATATTTTCTATCTCGAAGGAGACACCTTAACATTTACCAACGAAGTTAAACATGTAATCGAAACCAATAACACCGGACCGATCTTTACCAAATCTTATAGGTACCCACAAATCCACAAAGAAGAAGTGAAAACACAGGTAGGAAAAATGTTAGACCAAGGCATCATACGACATTCTACATCACCCTGGTCTTCACCTGTTTGGGTTGTACCTAAGAAATTGGATGCGTCAGGAAAACAAAAATGGCGTGTCGTCATCGATTACAGGAAATTAAACGAATTCACCGTAGATGATAAATACCCTCTACCGAACATATCTGACCTATTGGATCAATTGGGAAAATGCCAATATTTCTCCACTCTCGACCTTGCTTCTGGTTTCCATCAGATCGAGATAGATCCAAAAGATATTCCCAAAACGGCTTTTTCAAGTAGACAATAGCCATTACGAATTCATTCGTATGCCATTCGGCTTAAAAAATGCCCCGTCCACATTCCAACTTGTCATGGATAACATCCTTTTGGGCATCCAAAATGAACGTTGTCTAGTCTACATGGACGACATTATTATCTATTCTCCCACCATTCATGAACATCTTGAACGTCTTAAAGAAGTATTTAAACGTGTTCGACGAGCAAACCTAAAAATTCAACCGGACAAATGCGAATTCCTCCGCAAAGAAGTCGCATACCTAGTACACCTAGTCACTAAAGATGGTGTTAAACCTAACCCTTCTAAAGTCGACTGTATCCAAAACTTCCCGGAACCTAAAACACCAAAAGAGATAAAATCTTTCTTAGGTCTCGCCGGTTATTATCGTCGCTTCATACCCAACTTTGCCAAGATCTCGAAACCACTCACCAAGTTACTTCAAAAAGATACAAATTTTTTCTTCGATTCAGAATGCAAAATCTCCTTTAACGAATTAAAACAAGCATTAATTTCAGACCCCATCTTAATATATCCTAATTTCGAAAAACCTTTCTTACTTACTACCGATGCGAGCGCATTTGCAATAGGTGCTGTCCTTTCCCAAGGTCCCATTGGCAAAGACCTTCCAATAGCATTTGCCTCGAGAACCCTCTGTAGCGCCGAAACCAAGTACTCAACCATCGAAAGAGAATTACTCGCTATCGTATGGGCTGTCAAACACTTCCGCCCTTATCTCTTTGGCCGAAAATTCAATTTAATAACTAATCATCGACCTCTAACTTGGCTATTTTCTATCAAAGATCCAGGTAGCAGATTAGCTAGATGGCGTCTAAAACTTGAGGAATACACATATCATATCGAACACAAACCCGGAAAAATAAATAAAAATGCCAATGCACTCTCCAGAATAAGAATTAATTATTTTAAAGAATGTGCCTCGATGTAATCCAAAATAAAGGTTTTTGCATCTAATGAAAATACATCTAAAGAAGAAAAGACAGAAGAAGAAGAAAACATATGTCTCCCTGCTACAGATAATTTCGAAGAAACCGAAGAGTATATGGTACAAGAATATAATAAATTTACAAAACTTTACAAGACATCTTTACTAGATTATTCCAAAATAGAAATATCAAATAACCAACTCTTCGATAAATCCCATAAAAACATAATTTCCTTCTTTTGGCAAAATAAATTACAAAACTTACATAATGAAATAATAGAAGATATACTTAAAGAACACTTTGATTTCAGATCTTCTAGTATTAACATCGTCCATAGCAAATCAGTTAAGAATAGGAAATACTTCATAGTTCTACTACCTTATAACCTGGAAACAGTAGTTCCACATCTATTTTATACATTATACAGGGATAGACACGAATTTGATGACTCTGAAACTTATTGTATAGAAAACAATTTAGAACTACTTATTTTAGAATTATTTACCTTTATATTTGCCGACAAAGAAATTAAAATAAGAATTTGCCAAGATTTAGTTCGAACCCCAGACAAAGATGAAATACGAGAAATTCTAGATCATTATCACCGCGGAAAAGCGAATCTCCACCGAGGAATCAACGAAACCATAAGACGAATCAAAGAAAAATACACTTGGTCCCATCTTTCTAAAGATGTCGAGCAATTTCTAAAAAATTGTGAAACATCCAAAAAAACCTAAATTTGCCGGAAAAACTTAAGTGGACCATTAGTTATAACAGAAACCCCGAAGACCCCTTTTGAAAGAATTAACATCGACGTTTTCGAGTACCCAACAAGAAATCACGCATTAACAATTCGAGATGAACTAACCAAGTTTACACAAGCCTACCCTCTTGAAAATAAAACGGCTAAGACTATAGTCAATACGCTGTTAGTATTCTTTCAACACTATGGTACACCTTTGAAAATACATTGCGATTACGGACCTGAATTCAACAACACGTTGTTAAAAGATCTTTGTCGCTTATTTGACATCAAATTAACATTCTCTAGTGTTAGTCATCCCCAATCAAACGGATCTATTGAACGATTTCATGCAACCCTTTCCGAAATGATTCGTGCTAACTACGCCGATAACCCCGATGAACATCCTTTTTAAGTACTACCCTATGTGGTAATCTGTTACAATAATACTCGCAATAAAACGCATGGATTTACTCCATATGAACTCATTTTCGGACATACTTCAAGTCGGTCCCCTGAAAATTTATACAATCAAAAAGAACTAATATCTAAATATGTTAGAGATCTTCATAATCGAATGGACTTCTACTATAAACAAGCACGCCAAAGAACTGAAACACAAAAAGAAAAAGCAAAGGCGAGAGACGATGAACATGTATCAAAACAAATCTATGATTTTAAAATCGGTGATGAAAAGGTTTACGTGAAAGAATCTCAAATTAAGTCTAAAGCTGAAAACCTTTTTAATGGCCCTTTCGAAATAATTGAAATTTTCCCGACACAAACCAATTTTCAAAAATTAATTTCGACAGATTAAAACCATACTCTGAATAAATTTTCTTCTTTTCAGATTCTGCGGCCTGTTCGCAATGTCCTTATCCCAAACATTCCTTACCCCTATAAACAACACCATAGGAATCTTTCTTCATGAAGAGGGAAACATAAAAATTTCAAATAACAAATGGACTCTTTTAGTCTATAAAGACTTACTTCCAATAAAAGAAGCAATATCAAAGAACGAAATTATTTCAAACCATCTATTAGATAATTTTTACAATGTACAGACCCCTAAAATGACTATTTTTAAAACAGAAGTCCAAACCCACATAAGTCTTCTTGGCCAAATTTCCGACTCAGTAAATTTAAAATTTAAAGAAATCATTGCCGACACCAAAAATTATTTCTTTAGAGAAAAACGTGGTTTTATAAACGGAATTGGTACCATCTGGAAATCCATTACTGGTAACCTAGATGCCTCTGATGGTGAATACTTCAATAGTTGCATCGAAAAAATTGCCCGTGACGAAACGCAAATTGAATTTCTGATGAAAAATCAAATATCGGTTACTACTTCTGTAATTAAGAACTTCAATTCAACAATACAAAAGTTGCAGATCGACGAAGAAACGTATAACAAAAATTCTAAAACCATCAAAGATTCTATCGCGAATCTTACTGATACTACGAGTTATTATGCTGCGAAAATAGGAGTTCTTGACACCTGTGAATCTCTTATGGAGAGCTATGCCTTTATTGAAGACTCCTTAAATTATATTCTAAATGCCATCACCTTTGCACGACTAAAAATTCTACATAGTTCCATTATCACAACAATTGATTGGATCAGCTCTCTTAAACAATCTCTCAAGTAATAAATAAAAACAATCTATCCTTACCAGTCTATTCATCTAATATTGCTCAATATCTCACCATATAGAAACGTATCATCCATTTTTCTCTAAGAGACCAAACGAAAACAAAAACAAAGGTAAGGACACAAAGTCACGGTCTCATCCAATCTATATAATTTCTTAAAAAAGCTTAAAAGCTACACGTGTTTCGCTCCTGTCGGAGCATCATCAGGCCTAGACCTACACAGATCACATTACAACTCACCATAATTGAATTAGAAACATCAATCTGACTCGAAAATAGTTTTCATTCTTAAAATTCCTCTTGTAGAAGCAGAAACTTATACCTTATATCATGTTTAGCCTATACCTATATCAGATAATAGAAATGGATTTCATCACATCATTTCAACAACACAGAAATATATTGCGCGAGATGATGATTCGATGCTTTACGTATCTTTGCAAAATTTGGAACACTGTAAAAGCTTAGAACGAAGCCAGAAAATCTGCCTGGAAACACTACCTCATCCAATCGATAGAGATGCAATTTGTGAAGCACAACTCTCGAAGCAGAACGCCCAATTACTAACACAAACCTGCCAAATTAACGTTCTCCTAGCCAAAGATGACTTCTCATCAACCTCGAGAGTTCACAACCGTAAACTCCAAGGCTTTAGACTCAGCGGCATCCTCCCCAGAAGAAGACCTGCCATTCATCCTGATGACTCCCCCGAGGACTCCACAGAGTTGAACTCGCCCTAAAAAGTTGCTGCAAGGCATTAGCTTTTAACTAAATGAGGGAGCTGTTATATGTTGAAATACAAAACCACACACGTGTGTTATTTCGCAACGAACCAGAGTCAGCAGTTCTAGGAATTGGTAACAATACCATTTCCGTCGATTAGCAAACCGGTGGCCTGATTCCTTTACCATGGGAACCGCTGACGCAGCTCCACCATTGTCTACGTCCGATGCTTCTACCATGGGAACCGCTGACACCGCTGTACTATTTTGTATAAATACAGTACACATAATAATTTTAAGTTAGATCTGTAAGATTAATTTTAAGTCGTATATTAAATCTATGTCCATTTGAATTTTGAAGTTTTAATAATTATTTTGATTAAATAATAATTATCTTAATAAATAAACCTTTTTTTAAAAAGTGAAATCGAGTTTTAAAGTGATAACATACAGTGCTTTTCTTTGAAGTTCCCCTCCCCCATTTATTTTTTGAACGGGTCAAAAAAAATTTTTGAAACTTGGCATAAGTAAATTGGTCTATAGATACTATTTTTCACTGTAAACTAGGTAGTTGTAAATTCCAAGATGGCGGCTGGGCGACATCTTAAGAAAAAAATTTTAATAGAAAGGGGGTCGTGTGGTACCTCATTTTAAAGGTCTCAATGACCTGTCTAAAAGTAACAGCCAAAAAAATACACTGTTGCGATTTTATTAACGTTTTTAATAGAATACAATGAAATACTAATTTACAATTAGCAAATAAACAATTTATCAAAAGAAAAACAATATTTAAATTAAAAGATGCTGGAAATGATTTCCTTGTACCTCTTGGCACATAAATAACCTATCTGAAAATTTACGTCGAACATTTTCAAATACATCTGCCTCAATATTTTGACAAATGTTAGTGATTCTTTGTCGTAGCTCAAAAATTGAGGCAGGTTCTGTTTCGTATACCTTTTGCTTTAGGTATCCCCACAAAAAAAAGCCTAGCGGCGTTAAATCTGGTGACCGAGCTGGCCATTCAATAGGACCTCGACGACCTATCCAACGACAAAAATAATTATCATTTAAATAATTTCTCACATTCCTGGCAAAATGCGGAGGAGCACCATCTTGTTGAAATGTAACTTCCATGTCAAATTCATGTACATTAGCCTCAACAATTTCTGTTATGAGAGGATCGATAGCATTTTCCAGCATATTTAAGTACAATTCACCTGTTAAATTTTCTTCTAAAAACAGCGGCCCTACGATATGATTCCCTAATATTCCTGCCCATACATTGATTTTTTGCGGATACTGAGATCGGGTTTCACGAAAAATGTGTGGATTGGTATCACTCCCATATCGACAATTTTGTCTGTGGACATTACCATTTAAAAAAAAGTACATTCGTCGCTAAAACAAATGTTGCGCACGTACGTAGGTTGCCTTTCTACTCTCTCTGCCATAATTTCACAGAATTGCACTCTTCGGTCAGGATCATCTTCAGTCAGTTGATGGACCATTTGGATCTTGTATGGGTGAAACTTATTTTTTTTTAAAACTCTCCATGCCGTCGAAGTTGAAACTTCACAGATATCAGCAACAGTTGGAGTAGAATGTTGGGGATTTTCTATTATTTCGCCAATTATTTGGACTTGCTTTTCTTCTGAAATAGACATATGGCCTGGGCGTTTTTTATCCTGGACAGTACTAGTAGTTGTAAATTTATTTACAAGTTTCCTTAAATATTTACGGCAAATAGGACGATCAGGAAAACGTTCGTTGAAAACCCTTTCAGTCTCATGAAAATTACGCGTTGCTCCATAAATAAAAATTGCTTCTACTTTTTCCTCCAATGGACGAGAATGAACCATTTTGAAAAAAACAATAAATTCAAACTGCTAAACACACTAAACAATATCTAACAATGACCGATACAAGAGTAATTTACCGGTTAAGGAAAAATATCTTAAAATTTTTTTTCGAGTTTTTTTAATAGCTATTTGGTTTTTGGAATGTCTAAATAATGTTCAATAACCTTTAACGTGAAATGTGACATACGAGGGCGGTTCAGTAAGTCTTTAGAAACCAAAAAGTTAATCTTTAAATCCAAAATTCAAAAATTATAAATTATTTGTATATTATTATTAAAAACGTTAATAAAATCGCAACAGTGTATTTTTTTGGCTGTTACTTTTAGACAGGTCAAAACGGAGTCCACCGAGTCCATGTAATAAATATTAAAAGTACTCAATAAAACCTTTTAAATGAGGTAACACAAGATTTCTATTTAATGCATTTATTCAAGATGGCGCTTATGTGTTATTTTGACATTTAGAACTGTCGTTTTTATGTCAAAATAAAATAGTGACGCATTTATTTTCGTACACTGATTTTTACCTATTCAAAAATCATAAAAATGTAAAACGTTAAAATAAAAAAAAAACTTTTTTATTAGGCCGCCATTTTGAAACGAGTTAAGATGTGGGTCTAATATTTCAAGGTTATAAAGTACTCATTGAGACCTTTAAAATGAGGTACCACACGACCCCCCTTTCTATTTAAAATTTTTTCTCAAGATGTTGCCCAGCCGCCATCTTGGAATTTACAACTACCTAGTTTACAGTGAAAAATAGTATCTATAGACCAATTTACTTATGCCAAGTTTCAAAAATTTTTTTTTGACCCGTTCAAAAAATAAATGGGGGGGGGGGGGGACTTCAAAGAAAAGCATGGTATATACTACATCTAATATAAATTCATTATATTTATAATAATTTATTCTATAATAGTTCCTTTATTCGTGTTTGAATAAATGTTTTTTCTTTTACAGGGACTGCCTGAAGATGAGGAGGAGGAGAATACAGAAGAGACATTTAGTGAAGTCCCAGACAACGTGCCACCAATTTCACAACCCATCGAGACACAAGCTCTCCGATATATTTCGGGATATTTAATCAAAAAAATTGAAACGGCCCCGACTTGCAACTGTAAGGAACTTCTTCTAAAAAAGAGCTCTGACGTTGAAGAAAGCGAAATTTTAAGCGAGTTTTTAAAGGCAAAGGAGTACAATAAAGGGAAAAGTCGTTTAAAAAATATTAATTCGCAATTTTTAGACCAATTAAAATATGCATTAGCCATTATTAAATATATATTTAACAGGGATCTTCATAAAAAAGGAATAGTGTCACATGCCTTAAGAACATTAAAAAATAAGATTAATCTTACAAAATGTTTCCATGATGAACAAATAAAAACGGCAATTTTTAAATATTTAATTAAAGTTAAACTCTTTAACTATACCAATCAATTGAATAAAATAATAAAAGGATTGGACATAAGGCCTATCCCAAAAAATTCTGCGAAATGTTTTTTGTCTGCAAAAAAAATTCAAAATATTACAAAAAAAAATAGTCTTTAAATTATACTCTTATTATTATTTTTAACCTTGTTTTTAATTTATGCCAACAAATCTACAAAATGTTAAAAATAAAGTCGATTTATCAAATGCTTGAGTTAGAACAGCAAAATTATAAAATTATTTTAAGAAAAATTATATTCAAATTAACAAATTATAAATAATCTTCAAAAGTCAAACTATTCTCTGTAATAAACTATGGTATTAATCCCCATTTTACAAATAACTTATCTTAAAATTAATACCTCATTATATAGCCGATTTTAAGATTAACTCAAATGACATACACAGATATCACCTAAGAAACCGTAATATACATCTAACATTGCATTGAGAAAGTCTATTAATGAAGATGAAACATCACATACATATAATAATTTGGAATTAAATCTGGAAAAGAAGAACTAAGTTAACAAATTTACAAAAAAAAACTTACTTTTAAAACGTAAATGTACTAACTAGAAACTTAAGTACCAGTTCTAAAGTAGATAGAAGTTGTGGTGTAAATTAGGAATTTATAACATATTCCATTTCCTTAAACATGTGATTTAAATTTTAGAAATATGTTGTTTTGATATTAAACGAATTTAAATTGTAAACGTGTAATAACCTTTATTTAATATCTTTAAGATTTTCGATGTATGTAACTATTATATAAATTATATGCTTAATATATGAAGTGTTTTTTCAATTATTCAGTTTTTAAATATTAAAGCAATGGGAGTAAAGCGGGGTCAACCAAAACATTTGAAAAGCTCTCTTAAAATAGCGAGATCTTGCGTAGCGCGCCATCTAGTAATAAAAGATGTACACCAGTACTTTATTCCAGACCGATAGATGGCGCTAGGTGTAACTAAATAATGCTGACATATGCATTAACAAGGAAGAGTCCATTCTATTTACGTCTTTATCTATGGCGGCCCACTCACGAGCGAGCTTTGAGTGAGCATGTTCGTCAACATACTTCTCAACATATTGTTGCGGTGGCCACACACAATTGCAAATTTTGATCGAACATCAGTTTAAGAAGTGCGCGCATTCAGGCAAAGTCGGCCGATTATACCTAGCATGGAATCGTTATCGAAGCAACAGAAGCTGGCAATTGCAATAGGCTGCACAATTATATTTGAGAAAAAGAAAAATAAAACAAGAGTATGGACCAAAAGGTGGCTTTTAAACCGGACAAACTACTCGCACATGTTGGGACAGCTCATTCCAGAAACTTGTCAACAGATCTGCGATGTGCTAAGCGAAGACTACTTAAAGGTATGTAGATATTATTATGAAAATGTAAATACGTTAATTATTCTGCTAGTTTTTGTACAATTTTATTAGTATTCTGTAGTTAAAATTGATTCGTAGGGTTTCTTTAGGGTTCTACTTACGTTTGGTTTATTATTTTCATCTATAGTGTTTAGTTTTTAAGTAGTTCATCTTGTTTGAGAGCCCCATTTTGGCCCCAATTTAGGTTATTTAGGTTATATTATTGTAAATCCCTGTAGTTCTAATTTTCTAGAATTTGTATACTTGCTTGCTTTGACTGTCAGTATAAATTATTGGTCTCTTTGGGCAAAAACAATGAAGATAATTCTAAATATTTCGAAACTGTTCCATCGGGTTTTAAAAAGGACGCGCCTCGTGACAATTCATTCAGTTTTAATTGTTTAGTCAGTTTTTTACCTTGGAAATAATTAAACGACAGTCAAGGCCAGTTAGGTTAGTATTTTTGACGTTGACAATAAAAGTGTGTTCCCGAATTTCGTTACAATATTTATTTCCATTATTTTATTTATAACATCTGTAACTAAGACAAATCATAAACTGGCAACTTCACTTTTAGCTCGAATTGCCTTTGTTGCTGCGTAGAGTAAAAAATTCACCTAGTTCTGTCTCGGGCCCGTAGTTCTCAGATTGCACTTGTGTCTCTGACATTAGCTTGTGTGTATGAATGAGAGACTGAGACAGAGTTTGAAACTGGATTGGAGTACCCGCAATAACAACTGCGTTGTATTTGCGACAACGCAACGGTTGCTGCTCAAAATTGGAGGTTCAGTATGAGTGTTATTGGGTTGTCGACTGATAAACGAATAATTTGGGGTATTGAGATGCAGAAGGATATTGATAATAATTATTGTGCAAATAATGTGGAGGATATTGAGAAGCAAATGAAACCCCTAATCCAATAGGTTGAGGATAATGCATTTGTTGCAAAGGCTTCGCTGCCACAGCAGATTGCTCTGTAAGATTTCCTAGTTTACCGTGAAAAATTACATCTGCAATTAGTTTTTCAGCTATTATTCTCTGCTTTGCATCCACATCCTTCAGTTGTTTAGTTCTCTTCTCTGGGGATCGTTACTTTTCAAAAAATTTGTAGCTATAATATTATACATCTAGAAATTCCAGTTTCTTTATATTTGAAGATTTGAAGGTTCTTTAGGCTTGCGTGGTATAGCTGAACTGCGCGATGATCTAGATTCATTTGACGGGGTTGCCGGAGATAGTAAATTTTCGACCTTAAATAAATGAAAAAAACTAAGCAAATGAACAGGGAAATCAGTTGCCTACTCTTCTAGATGTTTTTTCTTTCAGATGCCGTTAACACCATCTGAATGGACTGGAATTGCCAAGATTTCAAGGTAATGTAGCAAATAGAAAAGTGTCTCGGAATTATTGATGGTAAACATGTAGCAATTAAGAAACCTTGCAACAGTGGATCATATTATTATAATTATAAAGGATTTTTTAGAGTAGTTCTTTTAGCGATAGTAAATGCAAAATACGAATTTCTCTATGTTTATACTGGGAGCAATAGTAGAACTTCAGATGGGAGGACTTAGCTAGAAACTGACTTCTACGATGCTTTACGTAACGACACATTAAATATCCCATTGCCCAGAGAACTACCGGGAAGAAATGTTACATTGCCATATGTTTTTTTTGGAGACTCAGCATTTCCCTTAGAAGAAAACATACTCAAACCGTATGCACAAAAAAATATGACAGATGACGAAAAAAGTTTTAATTATAGGCTTAGCAGAATAAGGAGAGTGGTTGAAAAGGCCTTTGGCATTTTAAATTCACCTTTTGGGGTTTTTCAAAGAAGTTTTGTTATTAAATTAGAATATGTAGATGCAGTTATACTTGCTTGTTGTGCCCTGCACAATTTTTTAATACACCACAGCAAGCATTATTTGCAAGATTCTGTAGATTGGCGTGAAAAAGTAATCAGCTTATTGCTCTAGACTAGGATAATAAAAAGGAATTTGACGCGGAAGAACCAAAAGCACCCTATCATAAGTACGGCCCAAGCCAGTCATTGACACCGTCAAGTTTCCGATCTATGATAAACAAATCTGACATTATTATGAAAGGCAAAATAAAAAGAAACCTGAACAAAATGACCGCCGTACCTGAGGTGCACGAAATGACAATTTTGTCATTTTGTCACCAAATTGTCATCTCGTGCACCTATTTCCAGCATTCCGCTATCGGATTGGCCTTGTGCTCGTTAAAAACATACTTACAGAAATGTTGGATATATGGAGTATAGATAATTTCTTTCTTCTTCTATTATTTATTATGGTATTTTATAAATTAAACAAATATTTTTGTTTGTATTAAACAATAATTTTATTTACATAAATACAGAATTAAACTTACATACAAATTAGTTGTTTTATTTATTAATTAAAATTATTTTATTAATAGTTTTTAAAAATATTAAGAGACTATGCTTATATGAAATCATATGATAATTATAATAATTTATAAGATTTACCAGACTTTTTAGCGAGCATCATCTTCATGATACAATTGCGTAAGAATCAAGTTTCATTTAATTGAAATGTTGAGTATTCTACATTTTAACAAAAAAGAAGCATTCCAAAGCCCTAGCTATTTATACAAAAAAAATGTGTATGCATAACATGTTGCAACACGATTCTTTATTATATATTCACTTATTTATAAAAACACATAGAGATATTTTAATGATTATAAACAGGTTTATATAGTATATAAGCTTTACCTAGTAGCTAATTATATTCCTTTTAAAGCTATCACATTAAATGATCCGTCAACTTGAACCATAAAATTGTCGAACTTTAACTTTTATCACTTTTATAGCAAAAGCGCAATATTAAAATAGTAATCCTCAGGGATAAAAATAAAAATACATTATCCTGAGCACATTTCTTAAGAATCTTCTGGGACTAACCGAAAATATTTCCCTCAATAAGAAGAGCGAATAAAAGTTAAAATTATTTAAATTATGTCCATTTTAACAAGACTTTGTACCACTTGTATCATAAAACCTATCTACTTGGTCGATGTTACGTTAATCACTCAATCTTGGTCATGCTGTAGCTATGTAAATCCACCACTCCTACTAGCGTTCCTCCCAATAATAAACCTATTAGTCTTTGCCCCGCCAGGAGCAAGAAGTAAACCTCACGTCCTCACAAACTTGTACACCACCGCAAACACCAAGACACTCACCAGTACCAACACCAACACCGTGACCACTTTGGCAAAAGCGTTTAGACCGCTGTCACCTGTATCCAGTGGTCTGGTACTACTGTTTTGATGTGATCTCCTCCTTTTTCCTGCCAATCCCCGTGCCAAAGCAGGAAACGCGAGACTCTGAGTGAAAGTGAGCTTATGGAGGCTCTCACTCAGCGAGTAGGGGCCGACGCTACCTCTCGCCGCCGCTCTGAGTAACGCGTATTCGAGATCCAAGGCGTCGAAGAGTGAGTAACGGGTTGTCATCGAGGAGGATCTTCTGCGGCTGTCGGAGGAGTTGCTCGCTATCGAGTTGCAAGTTATTACTCCTGTAAGTAAAGTATCCTTTATTTTTTTATAAAGTGCTATATTTATTAAAGAAAAGCTGTATATTATGTCTTTTTATATTTTTGTCTAAGGGTCGGTATTATAATGATTGGTTGACCACCTTTTAAACTTAAACTCAAACGTATTATAAACATCAACCGAAGGTCGAACTGTCGGTTGATCTGCGGTTCACTCAACCGTAGCCTGAACCACCGTTTGAAATTATGAACCGACAGTTAAGTAAAGTGTTTTACAAATAACCTATAGCTTTTTGTTTATTTCGATGCAAGGCAAGAGATAGAGAAATAAAAAATTCTTATTAATTTTTTTATAAAGAAAACTAATAAAAATTAATTTTGCTTGCATGTAAAAATGTCATCTTCATCTTCACCTGAAAAAAGTAGATTTCTTTGGGAATCTAGCAGTGACGGGGACGAATTATCTAGTAGTAGTGATGAAAACCAAAATCAAGAGGCTCTTACAGAGCCTCACGAACTTTTAGAGTACGTCTGTATCATTTCACCCGGTGGAGTGACGAATAATTTAAAATAAGGTTTTGGCTGACCAAAGAGACTGTGGCAGAATTAGAGCTAAAACTTCGGGAAGCAATAGCACCAAAAACTCAAAGGCACGTATACAAAAAATTATTTGTAGGTATATAATAATATAGATTTTTTTTAGAAACCATGCAATAACTTAGGTTTTACGTTTTTGTGCCACAGGTTGTGTTATGGCTTGCGCTACTTCTACCCACTACTATGGCCATTACTATTACCATTTACCCCCATTCTAACGGGTACAACTTTCGTCGCCCACGTGGGGTATCGGGTCATAATTAGTGTATTAGTACGAGCGTTAGTGTCTATATTTGCGATATTTTGTAATTTGGCGTTTTTTATTTTATTTTTGTTAAGTAGGTATTACACATTACCTTGTTTTGGAGTTTAACTCTGTGCTCTGTGACTTAGTTTTTTTTTTCATTTGTGTTGTGCTAAAAACTTAAAAAAAAACACTAAAATGCCAACTTTTTGTGCGTATAGGGGTTGTTTTGCCAAAAGCGTCGCTGGAAAAAGTTTATTTTCGTTTCCTAGGGATATTAGAAGGTGAGCAATAACAATAATAAAAAAAAGTAGGTATAGAAAAGTTGCATTATTATGTATTATTCATTATTATTATGGTTGTTTAAAAGCTTAGAAAAGTTCAGAATATTCCCTAATTAATTTGTCGTGCCATGCAAATAAATACAGAATAAACATTATTTAATTTAATAAATATATATGTATATACCTAAACCATATGTATCTATGTATGAGTACATGCGTGCAGGTACATAACATTATACATAGATAAAAATATTAAGGTTGATTTAGGTATACAGTATTTTTATGTGATAAAGAATAATGACTTTAATTTTCAATTATCTGTCTTTTTATGCACTGGTTTACCCATGCAAGTGCATAATATAGTAGTAGTAAAACCCTTAAGAATCTTATATTTTGTTCCAGACTATCATAATGGACGGCGACTATACAACGTATAATACCTTTATAAAATATAGACGTATGTGTGGTACCTACATATGTATATAATAATACATACATATATTTTTTATATATAAATATATAAAAGCCGATGATACCTACTCTTAAATGTGTTGTGCTTAAAACATACGAGAAAACATACCTGCGTATAAACCTTTCAGCTAAAATTTAATTTAAAAATACCGACCTATGTACATAATTATGTATATGTATATTGTTAACATATTAACATCACACAAATAGCAGACTTTTTCTCAGCTAGTGCCTTACTAAAGGCAAATATTATTTACCATTATCATAAAACAACTAACACAAAAATTCCATTCCTAAACAAATTAAAAATATACTAACCTACACCTCTATTGTATTTCAAAACTGTCAAATAACAATTTTTATAAAAATAATAATTATTATAATTATTCTAAAAAGCAAGGACCAATATAAGCCTTAACAAAAAAAAATCCTATTTGAAATGTAACTAAATTTTGTAGTTTGCTCCCGTATTATATGAATATTTTTTTCTTCTACAAATTTCTTTATTTTCAAACATATTACAATCATATCTTTACAAAACCAAAATCCTTAAAACAGTGCCAATGCACTGGTACCAAGGATATGTAACGTTCAGAGTGTGCAACAACCTTAACCATATATACAGATATATATATTAAATATACTATAAACCTTTCAAAAAAAAAAGAAAACAAAACAAATCAAAATCCCTGACGATGTCAATTACATCACTACCCTTATAAATCCAATTAAATCCAATTAAATACCTACAATAAGTGTAATTTTAGATATTTTTCTTTAAATATATTTATAGCAACCAAGCAAAACGAAAAAAAAAACTATTCCAATATATGACTTAAAAGTTTCGCTGTGAATTTTTCAACCGAATCCATGTTCTTAATGACTACTGGAAGACTATTATATACTATTATAGCCTAATAAACTGGATTACGTAAACCTAAATTAGTCCTGATATTATTGTCCCAATAGATGTCACGTTGAGCCCTGGTATAATGATCGTGAATATTTTCAGTAGAGACCATTCTCACATTAGTCTTTTGGATGTTATTAGTTACTTTAAACATATATTTGTCCTGTTCAAATATAAGTAACTCTCTCAGCATTAAGACACCCAACCCCCTATGTAGGTCCACAGTGCTTGTACGCCAATCAATTTTAAATAATCCTTTTAATATTTTATTTTGCAATACCTGCATTTTATTAAAATCCACCTGACCACAAGAGCCCCACAAAGGGAGAAGGTATCTAAAATGCGACAAGAAAAAGGAATTGTAAATATACATCTTGCTTTTAAACGTTAAATAGTCTCTAACCCTGTATATAGTTCCTAGCATTGGTATAATTTTATTAGTTACATGCATTAAGTGCTCTTTCTAGTTCAAGTTATCATCTATGATTAGCCCTAAATATTTAATGTGTGACACTTTTTTAATTAAAATATTGTTTATTTTTACTACCGGATTTCTAGAAACTTTGTTTTTTTGTTTAAAAATAGATAATTAGTTTTAAGAATATTAATTTTTAATTTATTGCACAGTAACCATTTGGAATATTTTTCAAGATCTGTGTTAACAACAAGCTCCAGGCTCTCAAGATCACTATCACTGTACAACATAGCTGTGTCATCCGCAAACGTAAAATATCGACCAGTCAAGCCAGCACTCCTAAGACTGAGCACGTAAAGAGCGTAGAGTAGTGGCCCAAGAACAGAGCCCTGCGGAACCCCACACTCACTTAGTTCAATTTCGCTAACTATTTGATTAATATTCACAGCTTGTTGTCGATTATACAGATAGGATTTTAAAATGTTATAAACGGGCCCTCTAAATCGCATATTATGTAATTTAGCTAAAAGCACATCCCAGCTAATGACGTCAAAAGCCTTTTTCAGGTCGATAAAGACAGCCACTACCATTTTTTTACTTTCTAGTTGAGTAATTATTTCATTTAAGAAATCCATCGTAGCACTTAGCGTGTTAGAATTTTTTACAAAGCCATACTGAAACTTGTCCATGTGCAAATATTTATTTATAAAGTCCAACATTCGGCCTTTTAATACCCGTTCTATTATTTTCGAAAAAGTACTTATTAAACTAATTGGTCTGTAATATTCATAGAATCTTGAGATCCCGACTTAAAGATCGGCGTAATTTTAGCGAATTTGAGTTCATCAGGAAAAAGACCAGAAGCAAAAATATCGTTAACCAGTTTTGTAAGAATTTTGATTAGACTGGGACCCAATACGCAAAGATTATTAACTGTAACTTGATCATCTCCAGGAGCAGAGTTACGTTTCAAACTATTAACTGTGTCTAATATTTCTTTATCAGTGACTTCTTCTAAATAAAAACTATTTGCATAAATGATTTCATTGAAACCAAAGGTGTCACGAATATTAAAGGGAATGCCTAGTATTTCAGTTTGAACCTTTTCAGTAATTTGTTTACCTATTCTAGCAAAGTGGCGATTCAAGCAGTTTGCAATTTCGTAAGTGTTCGAGACTATACTATTATTTACATTTATCTCCTTAATTTTATTTAAATTAAGGTTTTTTCTGCTTAATAAAATATTTATCACTGACCACTGTTTTTTGGTATCGGAACCTGCTTCTGCCCATTTTTTTCTAAAATGAGTATTTTTAAGTGTTTTAATTTTATTAGTAATTTTATTTTTTATGTTACGAAATTGGTTTTTTATTTCTCTGTTATTATCGTTATTACGCATGTCTTCAAATAGTCGATCTCGCTCTCTTATTAAGTTTACAAGCTCCTCTGTTATCCAGATATTATTATTTATGCATTTTATTTTTCGCTCGTATTCAGCTGCAGCCTTACTAGATTGTATTATATTAATAAGATACTGGAATGAGGTGATTTCTGTCTCTTTTATTTGTTGTTCAAATAATCTTTTAAGCTTTCCATTGTTAATCCCTTTCAAAGTATGTATCGTTTTTACGTTAGCCGGCCTAACTATCTCATCCAAATGTATAGTTAGTTTTTCATGATCTGATAGCGCATTAGATTCGACTTTTACTGAACATTTTTCCTTACAATTAAAATCAGTTAATACATGATCTAAAAGTTTATTGGTGTTTTGCGTAATTCTTGTAGGATTTAAAATATTTATTTTATTTTTAATATTAAGGTTATTAAGACTATGCAGTTGTACCGCCAAAATATTTTCCGTCACCAGATTATTCCAGATTTGAGCAAACGTCCGCAATTCAAATTTTCGAAGAGTTTATAGATGATAAATTTATAAAACATTTAGTGGCGGAAACTCGCAGGTATGCATTATTTTTGAACTGTCCAGGCCCTAATATTACACCAGATGAAATTCGTTGCTTCATAGCAATATTATTTGTAAGCGGCTATAATAATTTGCCATCTAAAAGGCAATATTGGAGCAGTGGCGAAGATCTTACAAATTTTGTTATGTGTCAAGCAATGCGCCGTGATCGATTTTTACAGATCACTCAGTTTCTTCATTGCTCTGATAATACAAAACTAGACAAAAATGATAAGTTCTACAAGATTCGGCCTGTCATAGAAATGTAAAAAAAAACTGTTTGAAAAATTTTGTTCCGGAACAAAATTTGACTTATGATGATAGTATGGTTCGATATTTCGGGCGACATAGCTGCAAGCAATTTATTAGATTTGAGTATAAAATTTGGAGCCTAAATACTACACGGCTAGTTGGTAAATTTTGATGTTTATCAAGGTAAAAATCCCAAATCTAATGCGGACTACGATTTATTGTTTAACAAAGCTGCAAGCCCTTTGGTAGTAATGTTAAATGAATTGCCGCCAGCAAAAAAGGATTTGCGATATGAACTTTATATGGATAACTTGTTTTCAAACCCAGCGTTTTACTCATATTTGCAATTTCGTGGTTATTCTGCAACTGGAACAATGCGTGAAAACCGAATGCCCAAACAATGCCCCCTCACGAATAAAAAAATGTTTGTCAAAAAAGACCGTGGATATTTCGAAACAGCCATGGAGAAATCCGGTGGCCATTTGTATGTGAGATGGATGGATAATTCAGTGGTAACTACGATGTCTACTTCACATGAGCTCAAGAAATTGGAAAAGTTAAAAGGTACTCACAACAACAAAAGAAAAATATAATGGTTACACAACCAAAAGTTATTGCGAAATATAATACCCACATGGGAGGAACTGATCAGATGGACCAGAACCTTGGCTGCTATTGCATCGGTATTCGAGGTAGTAAATGATATTGGCCTTTGCTAACCTGGATTTTCGATGTTGCTCTTCAAAACTCCTGGATACTATACAATCGATTTCGAAAACAAAAGGTTTCACAGTTAGAGTGTAAAAGAGAGGTGGCGACCGTATACTTGAAAAAATTTCAAGTTTTGCTGAAAGGATCTGAGCGACGAGCTTCTACATCGTCGTCTTAGCGTTGCCATATGGTAACGGCTAATATCTCAAAATGTAAGTAGCTAAAATTTAAAAAACTAATTTTTTACAGCTTCCTGAACGTATTTTTAGTAATCTTAAAAGAGCATAAAAAAGTAGCATAAAAAAAATAATTCCGGCGCTAATGAGTTAATGTAAGCTTTTTGTCTTTAACGTCCAATTGTTTATTCGTTAATTAACTAAGCCTTTTTATCATTATTGTAGATGCCATTTTTATTCATTGTTAGTAGTTTTAAACTTGCCAGAGGCACTATAGCATTTTATATACATTGACGAAAACCCGCAATTTGTGTAAGTTATTTTTAATACCTTTTGTATTTTAACACTTTTAATCTTTGCTTCTTTATAGATCCCTGATGATGGACATGTTATATGTCTGAAACATGTAGGATGAATAATTTTTAAATAAATTTAGTGGAGGATGACCGAAGCATTTTTAGTTACCCTTTGACATATTAAGTCCACTGCAAGTATGGACTACTTCTTCAACCTTAATTTATGTTTTAGCGTCTCATTGCTAGATGGCGCCACGAGATAAAAAGATAGTACCAAGTGTGAGGTAATTTATCTATTTATCTTATCAAATATATATTTTCTGGAACTAAACTTTTAAATTTTGCCAGTAAAACACAATTTTCAGAAGATAAGAGTAAAATAAGACGGTGATATAGAAAAAGAAGGCCAACGTTTAATTCTGATATTGATAATCTTATTTCACTCCAAAACATGGTTTCTAAACATTCTTTCTAGTTTTTGCAGGAAGAACGTGCCCAGGGCTGATTCCTAATATTATAAATTATTATTATTATCATATGATATCTTATCATAAAGGAAATTTTATTAACCATCAGCTAAACAATTACCTGCTGCAATAGACGTAAGTGAGGAGGTGGTAGACGAAGACAAAGACGTCGCCAGATTATTCTGCTGATCTGAGACGTCCTCCATGGAAGTTTGGTCGGGCGATGGTACTTGGTATAACCGAAATAGCCTCGCATGGTCAGGATGTAGTAAGGAGGTGCTAGGCCTCCTTAAGCTTGGCGTGGGTGAGGGGATTGGTGAGGTAGCAACAGGTGGCGGTAGTGGAGAAACCTAAAAATTACAAAAAACTCAAATTTCGCCTTTTTTAGTAGTAATTTTATAAAATGTTGTAATAATGGACGTCTGACACGCTCTCTTACCATCGATCATTGTTATTTTACTGTGCGTCGCGGCTGAATAAATGTTCGTTTCTCTTATATGAGGGAGGCATTATGTGTGAGACTTGTGGGTAATTTATTTGCCAAGTAAATATATCACGCAGGATGACGGTTAATGGGGTAAAAAGTTATGAAAAATACTAAAAAGGGGTTTTTGCCTTGATCGAATTTATTTAAAAAAAATATGTGTATTAAATGTATTAAAATAATATAATATTAAATATCCCACTGACGGGAGTTAAATTAATATTTAATATATTCAGGTATATTGTGGGCGCTTTTATGAAGAATATTTGCAATGTTTAAATTATTAATAAAAGAGCGTAAGCGGCCAAAGGTCAAACGTTTTCGATTTTGTTTATTAAAATATTTTGATTTTTATTTTGTGCTTGACCAATAATCGGAAATATATAGAAATTGCGTTGGTTTAATGGATTCAAGCAAATAGCTAGATATAAGTGATCAATATTACGAAATAAACTGTTTTTCCTCTAAATGTGAATAATTTAGAGGCAAATTGACAAAATGTTATACAGTACGTCCCAAAAGTAAGGGAAATATAGGGGTTAAAAATATTACATGGCGTAAACTGTATGGTATTTATTTTATGAATATTAAAAAAAATATAATATAAGCAACTTTGGCGACGGCCGGTTCACCGCCTTATGAAGGAGGCCGATATATGAATGTTTATGTTACAATTTTATTCAGTAATTCGCAACTAAGCTTTTTGAAAAAACTTTATTTTTACGAAATTACAAAATATGCGATCCACGGCGAAGCAACTTATGAACTAACTCATAAATGGCTGAAGTCGTATTTATAATTACATGAAAATAGCTGAGACAAGCATCCTTCTTATGACTAATTATGACTAATACAATGATAAATTATTATTAGATCATTGGAAGTGGCCATATAATTCCTCCCTCCTTAAGTCTGAGAAAATCGGGGTTGATTTTCGAGGGGATTTAATTTTATGTCCACCTTTACATTTTCTTTTGTCTTACATTTATACTTATTATATACAAAGATTATTATCCCTATTATTATTACAATAATAATTATAATTAATGTTACGGATACACCTGAACTGATAATATTTAGTTTTTCTACGGGGTGTGTTGTTAATTTATTGACATTTTTTAATTCTTCGTGTATATTATTTAAATTAATTTCTTCGAGCTCTAAGGGTTCTAATTTTTTAATTAGTTCTTCATTAATTGTTATTGGTGGTAGTTTTAATCTTAAGTTAATAGAATCTGATTTTTGAGAATCGAAATAATAATTCTTTATTTTGACAATACAACTTTTGGGTAGAATTAATGTTGGTTGATTGATTGTTTCAATGGTGTGGTGATTAGGGCATTGAAAATTTATTTTTTCTTGGTCTTTGGGAATTATTATAATTGAATTATCCTCTAATTGGGTGACAGATGTTTTCAAATAATTAACAGGAGTCATTGGGCATTGGGATTTGTCAGGTTAATTGTCTCAGAGATGCAAGGTTCATTCTGATTTAATATTTTTACAGGGCAAAGAAAGATGTCCTCGATTTTTTGGCAACTTTCTTTCGAATTATAGAAATCTTTGTCTGATTTCAATAAATAGGGATTACTCAACATTGTTAAATGATTATTTATTGGGATAGGGAAAACATGATAGAAAGCATAAGTTTTCTCAGATATTAGGGGTATTGCTATATAGAAAATTATTAGGTCTTCTTTTATTGTTACGTCAGCATGTGCGACTTCATAATATTTAAATATGTTATCAAAAGGAATTCGTGTTTTCTGATTAAACTTAGATAGAATGACTAATAATTCTGCTGACTAATGCATAATGTTTATTTCTGCGAAATTAATTGCAGTTTGCACATTCATACGTATCTCATTGATGACGCGAAGATTGTTTTCTAGCGTATCGAGTAGCAAGATAAAATATAGTGTAGTAGACGTTGACTGACTCATCTGTCTTAGATCATTAATTTCCTTATATAATTTCTGCTGATTATTTCCTATGTTAGTCAGCTGAGTGTCAATATCATGGGTTAGTTTTTTTAGGACAGTTTGTGTTTGTAATATGTCTTTTTGTAAGGTGTCTTGATTATTTAGGAGAGTTCTAATATAATTGTCATAGCGTTCTCCATCATCTGCGTCTAAAGTACCGTATAGATATTTTTGCGCTTTTCCTAAGAAGTTAAATAGTCCTCTTTTATTTCTTTTTGAAATTGTCTTGGTTGTATAATGATCTAAAAATGATTCTATTGATCTTGATTGATTGAGAAGATCATTTGTTTTCACAGCTAAAAGATGATATAAGGGTAGATTTGATTCTCCCAAAGTCTTATTTGCATACATAAGCGTTTTTTTGCTAGTTTTAAGCAATTCCTTATATTAGTAAGATTTACGTGATAATAAATATGATGATAACTAGTTACTACATAACCTTTTCCTTGGTAGATTGGTAATATTGGGTTGTTAAGAGTTTCAATCTGGTATTGTGCGTTCACAAGCAGCGGAAGTATTATAAGAAGGGTCTTCATTTCCTAAAATTTAGAATGCCTTTTAATATCTTTAGGATGTCTTTGCTTTTTGAACGTCTTTATTTTATAGATAGGTTCTAATTTCTGTGATAATTTTTTAGGTGTTTTTAACAATTGATCAGTATTTTCGGGTATTTCAGGGTCGTTTTCTCTATTTTGATTGAGGTTGCTAAGGACATTTGCCTTTTTTGCATTTATTTTGGAATAAATGTTTTTATTTAATTCCTTGAAGGTTTCTGTCAACTCATTTATATAATCCGTTTGTAGTTGGTCTAGGTTTTTCTCAAAATTTAACTACTAATTAAGGTTTCCTTTAATTATCTGGAATGGGGTATAATCATGTGACGAATGTATGCTATTGTTATAATTTAATACAGCTAAATCAATTAGATTTTGAAGTGGTTTTTGAGAATAATCGTTTTTTAAAGCAACTAGGCTTTCTTTTAGAGTTGAATGAAATCTTTCAATAGGTGAGTTTGAATTCGGGTTATATGGTGTTGTAAAATGCAACTCAATTTTATATGATTTACAAAGATCTTGAATTAAGTTACTTTTAAAATTTCGAGCATTGTCTGTTGTGATTCGACATGGGGTTCCATGGTGTGAGAAGAATTTAATTAAACTCTGACATATCTCAATTGATGTCTCATTTATTGGATATGGATGTATTATATTTAAAGGGTGTATATCCAATGGTGGTCTTGAAAGTGCATCGGCATTTAAGTTTCGAGTGCCTTTCTTATAGTGGATAGTATATTCGAATTCTTGAAGTTTTAGTCTCCATCTCACTAATTTTGAGTTCGGTTCTTTAATGGAGAATAACCACTGAAGTGGTTTATGATCTGTTACCACTGTAAATTTTCTACCAAATAAATAAGTTCGGAAATATTTGGTGGCCCAGACAATTGCTAATAGTTCTTTTTCTATTGTAGAATAGTTACATTTAGCTTGGTTAAGAGTTCTGCTTGCATATGCTATAGGCAAATCTGATCCAACGGGACCTTGAGAAAGTATGGCGCCGATTGCGTAATTGGATGCGTCTCAAATCAAATCAAATCAAAAATGGTTTATTTGTCAAAATGTACAGTTTTATAGGTCAATAAAAATTACAAAGAAAAAAAATTACATTGACAAATAGGACTATTCTCTCGATTATAAAACCGTTTTCCCTAGTTAGCACAAGCAAAGAAGGGATAAAAAAGCCCTTTACAATTTACAGAGACAATTTTACAAAAATAAAAATAACGTTTTTATATAGGAATGCAAAGTAAGATATAGAATTAATTAACCTAAGATTTTAAGACAGGCAGCGGCAGTGTGACAACGGACGAGCGCAAGGAGAGAGGACAGACGAGGCGAAAAAAGACCCCAAAAAAATAACCCCAAGATGCGTGCATCGGCCTAGGCTATTAAAAAATATACGTATGTATGTTACGGAAAAAGAAAGAATAAAACTAAAAACGGGATTTTAAAATATAATCTCCGAACATTCCACTGAAAATTAGCATATTATATACACATGTATATATTCTGTTACATGTTACTATTTCTTGTATTATGTTATTATACGCATTATCACATTTTATATATCACCCTACTTGAATTAATTGCCAATTATTTGTTCCATAAGTAGTTTAGATTTTATTTGACCAGAGAAAGCTCCCAAGGGCATTTGCTTTATGTCATTGTTTAAGCCATTCCATATTTGAACAGCTATACTCTATTTCAGAAGTGTGTAGAGCAATAAAACCTCATTAGGTATGCAAAAGTGGTACCTGGTGATCCACCAATATTTTATGCCACTACCTTAGTTGGGTATTAGTTTCAATGTAAAATTCTTTCTTTTCGTTGATTGCAGGTAGTGCCACCCGGTTTTGGGTCAATTTATTGACCCAAAAATTAGAGTTTTGCCCATTGTTACCCAATGATAAACATTGAAAACGGTTCGCCAAAGGCGTGCAACTGGGACTTGTTTTTTACCTTATAATTAATGTACTTAAATGCTATTTTATTTTAGAAAGTTACTTTTGTTTAAATGGAATAATATATTTTTTTCACAAATTTATTGAACATAATATGTAGAGTAAAACAGTTGAAAATGTCACTTTTGGATCTGGCAATTTTAAATTATAATAGATTGTAGTCTTCTTCGTCATCTGACGAACTGTCATCACCTCTTGACATTATAATTAAAGGATCGACTGTCTGATCGATGAGGTTGTCAAGATCCCACATTTTGTCCTCTTGCTTAATTACATGCTGGACTACTTTTCGCCAATTCTCTGGTGTCGCTTCCGTAATGGCTTGATCAAACAGTAGCTTAACATCTTTCATTTTAAAAGTCGTGTTTTGTCTTGCTACAAATCCTTTTACCTGCGCCCATATCAGTTCTATAGGATTTAGTTCGCAATAATATGGCGGTAAGCGCAGTACAGTTATATTATATTTCGTATTGCCGTTCTCAAATTACAATAATTACACTTGTAGTACCAATTTTTTCTGAGCTCTGCAGCACGAATTTTAAAGCAAATTCCCTCCGCCCCTGGGTCTCCGGTTCCCTGCCGATGCCGCTCGATCACTCGCATTACTTATTACAATTTTTTCGTGTGCTCTGCGACGACGGGTTTTTTCGTTTACGTGTAAAAGTGGTGAAAATGGCGGAAAATCGCAAATCCAAGAAGAGAAAGTTGCAGGAATTACTGCAAGAATTGTTGGAGGAATCAAGTAAGTAGATAGTCTCTTAATATTTTTTTTTTTTTAGAATTTGTCACAACATACGTATTAGAAATAATGAACTGCTGCAAATATACAACACAATTATTTGCATGAAAACAATTTGCCCACTGGTATTTTTGTTTTCGTAATATTCCCACTGGAATATATAAAATTTTTTGTGCAGTTTGATCCCCCTTTATTATTTTGTTTGCCTGAAAACAATTTACCCACTGGTATTTTTGTTTTCCTAATATTCCCCACTGGAATAAATACAAAACTTTGTGCATTTTCATCCTTTTTTTGTTAGTTTGCATGAAAACAATTTTCCCACAGGAATGTTTTGTTTTCTTATTATAAACCCACTGAATTATACTCAAATTTTTTGTGAAGTTTCAATGAACATAATATCATAAAAATATCGAGTTGCATAGCGAAGCCGGCCACGTCGCGCTATCGCTTATTCGTAAACATTTCGCCTTATCTTGGTTATACATTTTTTAATTAGAGAAGGCGTCAATAAATTCTTACAAATTTATTTATCCATAGGCGACTCGGATGTTTCGATTGGGTCTCAAAGTGACGATGAAGACGCCGAAATGACCTGTCCCCTTGCCACTCTTTCAAAAGCGGGTCAGGTGCAGCCACCTAACGGTTTATGGGCTTTACTGGAAAAGAAAACTCCGGAAAATTTAGGACCAGAGGTACATTCCGATATTTCGGAATTACTCTCAGTTTTTCTTTCAAAGGGTCTGGATGCAGAAGGACGTAAGATTACTCTAGAACAATATCCAATTTTAAAAGGATGTGAGGCTCTGAAACCACCAGAGATAAATCCGGAAATCAAATCTTGTGTTACATCTGCAATATTAAGACAGGATATGTTCTTATCAAAGCTTCAGAGCCAATTAGCAGCAGCTATAAGTGCACTAGCTGTTCCATTAAATATTACTTATGAAAAGCTTAAAAAATCAGAAACGCCATCTTCTTCCCACGAGGAGTTGGAGAAGTTAGGAGATCCAATGAAACTTGTGGCCGATGCTTTTCATTCTTTATCAAAACATAGACGTTACTTAATGGTTCCATGTTTGGACGACGCCGTCAAAGATGTTTTGGAAACTTGCTCTATAGATTCTTTCCTTTTTGGACAGAATTTCACTGAAAAACTAAAGTGCTCTTCTGAAGCAAAGAAACTTGGCGCGTCTATAAAAAAGAAGCCTAAGATTATTCGTACAGGAACTACAGTTCCCACTTCATCTCGTCGCCCTTTATCATCGAAACAGGCTGCTGGATCTTCAAGAAGAAATTCACAGTTTTTTCAGTACCGCCAACGTTCGGTGAAACCTCGTTACAGAAAGGAGGAGGAGGGGAGGCACAACCCACGGAAACGGCAATACCAACATTAGAGGGGGAATCATCAGTTGTCGAGGCCAGTCGTGTATTTGAATCGAGGGAAACATCAACTATAACAATGGAGGAGGACCTGACCGCCGTTGCACAGCCATCATGATCACAGGTGACTGCCGGTCGTTTATCTCAGTACATTGATCAATGGTCACTGCTTACTCGTGAAAAGGCTATACTGCAATGTCTTAAAGGCTATAAACTGCCTTTTATAAAAAAGCCAGTTCAATTACACATACCAAACCCAGATTTAAACCCAGGTAACGCAAAAGAGTTGGAGAACAGTTTATCTAAATTAATAGCTATAGGTGCAATCTCTGCTACAAGTCCGCAAGTTAATCAGTTTATTTCCTCATATTTTCTTGTGCCAAAACCAGATGGTAGTTCTAGATTTATCTTAAATTTAAAAAAATTAAATACCTTCTTGAGGCCTTCCCATTTTAAAATGGAGGATTATAGGACAGTATTACACTTAATATTTAAAGATTGTTTTTTTACCACAATAGACCTTAAAGACGCATATTTTTTAATCTCAATTTATTGGAAACATAGAAAATATCTGTCTTTTATAAACAATAACATATATTATAGATTTAACTGTCTTCCCTTTGGACTCAGTACTGCTCCATACATATTCACAAAAATGTTTAAACCAGTCTTACGATATCTTCGAAGTCACGGTATCGTATGCGTGATCTTTCTTGATGACATAATTATTATTAGTAAGTCAGAGCAGGCAGCAATCACTGATTCCCAGTTTACAAAAAATATTTTAGTTTCTTTAGGATTTATTATAAATATGAAAAAGAGTTGTTTTACTCCAACGCAAAAATGCAAATATTTGGGGTTTTTATATGATTCTCGAAAATTATTATTATCCTTACCGCAACAAAAAGTAACTCTTTTGTTAGAACTTATTTCTCAAACATTAAATAAAACTATAATTTCTATACAAACATTGGCAGAACTCATAGGAAAATTGATAGCCGCGTGCCCAGCGTGTCCCTATGGCTGGGTCTATTTAAAGATTTTGGAACGGGAAAAATGTATAGCCTTACAACGTAATAACCAAAATTATAAACGGAAATTGGTAGTCTCAGATTATATGAAAACTGATTTAAAATGGTGGATACAATGTCTTTCGCTTAATAAGGGAATGCCAATTTTACCAAGTAAAAATTACGATTTAGAAATTTTTTCCGACGCATCTCCGACTGGTTGGGGCGCATTTTGCAAGGATCAATCAATAAATGGTTTTTGGAATTCTTTTGAAGCCTCACACCACATTAACTATTTAGAATTGGTTGCCGCGTTAAATGCGGTAAAATCATTTGCCCAACATCTCGCTAATTGTTACATACTTCTTCGTGTTGACAATACAACGGCTGTATCCTGCATTAACCGCATGGGGAGTGTAAGATTCAAAAAATTGAACAATATTGCCAGAGAGTTGTGGACATGGTGTGAAGACCGAAATATTTACATTTTTGCTTCCTATATAAATACTAAAGAAAATGTTTTTGCGGATAGGGCATCTCGGTTACAAAATATTGACACAGAATATTCTTTAAATTCTAAGGTTTTCTCCATTATCTGTTCTAAGTTCGGAACACCAAGCATAGATCTATTTGCAACAAAATTAAATACGAAATGCAACCGCTATATTTCATGGAAACCTGATCCGAATTCCTTAACAGTGGATGCTTTTACCTTTCCATGGCAAAAAGATTTTTTTTTATGCTTTTCCACCTTTTTGCTTAATTACTAAATGTTTAAGAAAAATAATTGATGAGAAAGCTCAAGGTATTTTAGTAGTTCCTCGATGGAATTCTCAACCGTGGTATGCTCTATATCAAAGATTACTGTTAAATAAATCTTTAGTTTTTCAACCAAGTGAAACCTTATTAATTTCCCCTTTCAGGCAGAAACATCCTTTGTGGCGTCATCTTACCCTGGAGGCCGGGATTTTGTCAGGCAGGCTTTCCTCCGTAGAGGAATTCCGCTATTAGGTATCTCACCTATCATATCTTCTCTGGCGCCAAGTACATTTACTCAATACAATATTTATTATCGTAAGTGGTGGAGTTTTTGTATGTCACAATCAAAATCTCCATATAAGTATTCGTTAGACACGTTGTTTTTATTTTTAACGGAACAATATAATACAGGAGCATCATACTCTACCTTAAATTCACAATATTCCGCTTTATCTTTTGTTTTTTCATCGATAGATAAAGAAAAAATCTTTTTCAAACGGTTTTTAAAAGGAATATATAGACAGAAACCTCCTCAACCTAAATATCAAATAACGTGGGACCCTTCTTTAGCTCTAGACTATTTAGCAAAAATATACCCTCTACCGGAGGTACCTATGCCAAAATTGACCTGTAAACTAGTAACTTTACTTGCTTTAGTAACGGGACATAGAATACAGACATTGTCTAAAATTAGAATTAAAAATATTGCTCATTTTAGCGATAGGCTAGAAATTAAAATTCCAGATTTAATAAAGACATCAAGTCGTAATAATTGTCAACCTTTGCTGGTTGTTCCATACTTTTCTGAAAATCCTTCACTATGTTTAGCCTCAGTAATTGATGAATATATACAAAGAACCCAGACTCACAGGTCTAACGAAGACGATTGGTTAATTTTAACTTATGCTAAGCCTGTTCATCCAGCAACCACACAAAGAATTAGTAAATGGATTAAGAATACATTATCTGAAAGCGGAGTGGATATAAATTATTTTTCCAGTCACAGCACAAGACACGCCGCGACTTCGGCAGCCTATAGGGCTGGAGTTTCGATAGAAGTGATTAGGAAGGCCGCTGGATGGACCCAAAAAAGTAACACATTTAACACTTTTTATAATCGCCCTTTGAGTTCTGATTCTACATTATTTGCTAGAAGCATACTTAATAAAAGTATAAACGTGTAAAAAGATTTAAAAAATAGTTTTTTTTGTATTAATATGATATTATTATAAAATTTGTTTATTATATATACTATATATATGTTCTTCTTTAATAAAATACGTTATTCTAGATCTTTATTTTTCTATTTTTTGGTTATGTGATGTTATCCAAAACCTCTTACATTCTGACATCACGTGGATCTAGATCTTATTTCTCTTTAAACATCTACAAGTGTAATTATTGTAATTTGAGAACGGCAATACGAAATATAATTTAAAGATCAATTGACTTACCTTAAGGAAAATTGATCGGAATTATATGAGTATTGCCGTTCGAAGAATTACAATCCCTCCCTTTACCCTTCCCTACCAGATCTAGATCTTGCTCTTAAAAAAAAAATTGTAATGAGTAATGCGAGTGATCGAGCGGCATCGGCAGGGAACCGGAGACCCAGGGGCGGAGGGAATTTGCTTTAAAATTCGTGCTGCAGAGCTCAGAAAAAATTGGTACTACAAGTGTAATTATTGTAATTCTTCGAACGGCAATACTCATATAATTCCGATCAATTTTCCTTAAGGTAAGTCAATTGATCTTTAAATTATATTTTTCGGCTATATCTTCCACGGCGTATTTCATGAAACGAGTTTTGTGTAAGTTTGCTATTGCCAGCAGTTCTTTTTTTATCAAATTTGCTTCAAACGCAATACCTTTTGCAGTCAGCCAATCGATAGTTTCTTGCTTTCTCCAACTTGAAGTTGGCGTCTTCTCTATTCGCCGTGAATGATAGCTTGCGTTATCCATAACCACCACCGAATTAGCCGGAAGAAATTTTATCATTTCACCAAAATAGTCCTCGAAAACGTCTGAGTTCATGTCTTCATGGTAATCTCCTGTGCGAGTCGACTCAAAGGTTAGCAGACCTTCTTTTAAAAATCCCTCTTCGCTTCCAATATGTGTGATTATAAGTCTTTTTCCTTTTCCCGAATGTACTTTAATACACGTAGACAGGCCTTCTATGAAAGCTTGGCGAGCACTGGTTATATTTTTGTCTTGCCACATTTTTTGGACTATATAACCTTCGTTGATCCACGTCTCATCAAGATAAAAAACTTTCTTTTGCTCCCTGCGGTACTGCTTGATACTTCTCAAGTATTGTCGTCTCCAACAAACAATTTCGTCGCTCTCCAGTAAAAGTGCTTTGCGGTTATGCTTTTCCCAGGCAAAATCCATATTTTTTAAAGTTTTCCATAAAAGTTTTCTACTTATCAACGAAATACTGTCATCTCGGCCAAGCTCCATTAAAATTTTGTCTAGGGTGGGTATTTCCTTTTTAAAATAAAAAGAGTGAACTTTTCTTCGAATTATACATTTAGCATTTTCATCAAGGACTTTTGTAGGTCGTCCTGGCTTTTGCTTGGGAGATTCCACTTGACCTGCTACTTTTCTTTCCCGCAACAATTTGAAAATGGTGGACTTTCCAATTCCACTCATTCGAGAACATTTTTCAACAATTTCTTGCACAGTAAAACTAGGGTAATCGTGTTTTATGCAATCATGTACATTTAAAATAATAACTTTTTCACTCAGCGATAGTGGAGAATTTTTAGTACATCTTTTCGTTGGACTGAATACCTCCATTTTTTAAATATTGGGATAATAATATTGTGATTACACTACAGCGTAGCAGTGACTACTAACGTTTAAAATATGATTTAAAAGTATTTATAGTCTGTATATATTACCTGACCCCATTTTTTCATTTGATACAAAGCGTTAAAAGATAGGTACCTATACAAAAGGATTAAAAGTATTTATTTAGTATTTAATCTCTTTCAAAATAAAGGCATTTAATCCGTAAAATTAAATTCATAAATATTATAAGTACCTGCGCCTATGAACTACCACGAAATGTAGCCAAACAGAACGGAATTCCCCAGTTTATTGCTCTATACACTTCTGAAATAGAGTATACATACTTAAAAGAACGTTGAAATGCTGCGCTTCTATGCAATGGTACGATAAAAACGTTATTTCGTGTGGCATGCGCATGTTCGAATTCTTGAAACTGACTTCTTAAATTAAATGGTTGATTATTATTTACTATGCGATATACAAAATTATACATATGTAGCTTTCTTCTATTGTTCATATTTAATATTTTATTATTATTGAGATAAGGCGATATATGGTTTCTGTAGGGGATACTATAAGAGAATCTCATGCAGGAACTTTGGACTTTTTGTATAATTTTTTTATTTTGTGAAGATAAAGAATTTCCATAGACTACGTCACCATAATCAAACAATGACAAAATAAGACTGTCGCACAATAAGTACTTTTGTTTTGCCGATAAATTTCGCTTAAACTTAAAAAGTTTTTTTAAACGTAAATAAGCAGTTTTCGTTTTATTTTTAATGTGTAATTCAAAAGAGAGAGAGCTGTCAAATATAACGCCTAAATTTTTTGCCTCGGAAACAACAGGAATTGAAGTATTATCAATAGATATAGGATTTAAGGATAAGTTGTGTTCGAGCCTTTGCCTTATATTAAAGTTGGAACACATAATAAGAATTTTAGATTTTGTGGCATTAAGCTTAAGATTATGATTTTCTGCGTATTTATGTAGACTAATTAAATCACTATTAAAATTTTGATAGAATAGATTTATATTATTAAGGTGAATTGGAATATAAACTTGGGAATCATCGGCATATTGTTGCAAAGTGGCGTGTTTTATTACTTTGTACATATCAGCCACGTAAATAGAGAAAAGTAACGGCGATACTATAGAGCCTTGAGGTACTCCCTGGTTAAAAGGTGTAAATTCTGAGTAATGCTTTTCAGACTGCCGAACCACCATAACACAACTGTCTCTATTACGCAAATAATCCTTGAAAAAATTTACACCGCTCTCTGAAATACCAATATATTTTAATTTTGCCAATAACATTTCATGGTTAATCGTGTCAAAAGCCCTACTAAAGTCCAATAAGGCCATACATGTTGGCTGACCATTCTCCTCATTTACCCTAATATCATTTAAAATACCAACCAAACTTGTAGACGTGCTAAAGTTTTTTCTGAAACCGGATTGACAATCGGGGATAATTTTATGTTTATCAACAAAATTTGAAATTTGATTAAAAATATGTTTTTCCAGAATTTTAGATGATGCTGGTAGAATACTAATTGGTCTGAGATCTTTATGCTCTTTTGGATTTGAATTTTTTGGAATGGGTTTAATAATTGCCCTTTTCCACACATTTGGAGACTTTTGTTGAAGAATACATTCGTTAATAATATGCAATAAAGGACTTAAGCAAAAAGGCAAACACAATTTTATATCTTTTATAGAAATACCATCGATTCCCGTTGCATTTGATTTAATAGTCGAGATTATTTTAATCATATTGTCTTGGTCCAAAAGCTGGAAATTAAGTTCTACATTATTTATGGTATTATTTTGATAAAATTCAATACATTCTTTACTTGTAGTATCAGGTAGGGTGGAAACAGTATTAAAAAAATTGCCAATATCTGTTGGATTTGATATGTTAGTAGGTAGCTCGTTTTGATATCTTTTTCCTTTAGTTAAGAATAGTTTATCTGCTATTCTCCAAAATTCTTGTCCTTTTTTGTTTGATAATTGATTAAAAAATGTTATTTTTTCTCGTATTATAGCATGTTTTGTGTAGTTTCTTAGCTGTTTATAATATTCAAAATGAGGCTGAGATTTACTTTTCAGATATTTTTTATGAGCACGATCACGTAATTTGATAAGAGTTTTTATATTTTCGGTTATCCATGGACAGTATATTTTCTCTTTAATAATTTTATTTTTAGTCGGAGCATGTGTATTTAAAAGCTGTAAAATATGTTCATTAAAAAACTGCACTTTGTCATTAATATCTATAAGGCGGTACATCTGATCCCAATTTATAAGCAAACCATCGTTTATAAAATTTTCCATATTTATGTTGTTATAAACTCTGAAAGTCATAGATTTTTTTTTAACCTTTATGTTATCATATTGAAATATTGAATAAATCAGATTATGATCCGTGATTGTTTCTGCTATGGCAAGCGACTCTGAGTTTAATGACACCAAATCATTACTGCAAATTATATAATCAATAAGGGTACCATCACCAGTGTTCATGTTAATTCTTGTTGGTTCTGTAATACGCTGTAAAACATTGAAATATTCTAAAATAAATTTTAATCTATTTGAATATGTATTTTGTTTTAAAAAATCAATATTGAAGTCGCCTGTTATAATTACGTAATCGAAACTTAACGTTAACCTAAAAAGATCCTCCAAGTTATCTAAAAAAGCTGGTATGCTATTGGCAGGTGCACGATATATCGTAATAAGGGCGAAAGATCGTTTTTTAATTGAGAATGATATGCCCAATACTTCCAAATTATTAAAAGCCAAATTTAAGTTGTTAAATGTTACAGAATTTTTTATATATAGTGCAATTCCTCCACCACGGCCCTCTCTGTCTTGTCTTATTAACTTATATCCTGGCAAATTGAAACATTGGGTTTCACAGTTTTTATCTAGCCAGGTTTCCGTAAGGGCAAGAAAATCAAAAGGATACTGTGACATATACCAAGAAAATTCGTCAAATCCTGTATTCATTGACCTAATATTTAAGTGACCCACCGATAGGTTTCCCATAAAATTACCTACCAAATCCTGCATGATATTTTGATTATCCGATACACGCACACTACTGAGATCATTAGCAATAATCTATACAATTAATTTTAGTTTTAGCCCCCCGTACCCCTCCCCAAGCTCCCCCGACCACAACTGCAGCACCAATCCTGCCATAACCAATTAATATAAAACCCTGCATCTTCAAAACAATAACACAGCAAAGCACCGGTACGCATATATACAACCACTCCAGATATACAGGGTGTCTCACGACGAATAGACGCGATCGATATCTCGGAAAATAATTTTTCAAAAATTTTGAAAATTTGGCAACGTAGCACAGTCGATAGGGGCTACACAACTAAAATATTTTGACAGTTGTGACGTTTCCGGTTATACCGGAAGTAGGTGTCAACTTCGTTATTTTAAATGGAACACCCTATATATTTTTACATTTTTGGCTTTTACGTGAAATTCTAAGTATATTTTGTGTATAATTTCCTATACCTAAGTGTAACCGTTTTTGACATATTTTTAATTTCATGTGAAAAACTATGTTTATAAGCCCTAACATAAATACCGATTACTCCCTTTTAGTAGCCTTTATTTATTGGTTAGTTTTGGTTTTATTTTAGAGGAAGGACCACTTTAAAAGACTATTTTAATATTTGGCTAAAAAAAAGATACAGGGGGGTCAAAAACTTGCATTAAAAATTAAAATGAAAAAATCAATAAAAGTCAATTTTTTTAAATGGAAACCCCCTATTTTTATAATTTTTTCATAAAGATAATTAAAAATAAGGTTAACTTTGTATAAGGTTATCTAGTCCAAAAATGGATAGTTTCCGAAATATTGGCAGTTTAAATTTGGCCTAAATTTAAAAGCCGTATAGTAACACGGCTCAAGGATTGTTGATTAGTTGGGCATGACGGTTGTCATAGTAACCGCTAGAAGCGGCAGTAAGATAATGGATTATAACAGAAATGTACACTTTTTAATTAAATTACACTTTTACGAAGAAAACTTAAATAGCAAGTAACTTATAAATTGAATGCATATAATCCATTGTCTTACTGCCGCTTCTAGCGGTTACTATGACAACCGTCATGCCCAACTAATCAACAATCCTTGAGCCGTGTTACTATACGGCTTTTAAATTTAGGCCAAATTTAAACTGCCAATATTTTGGAAAATATCCATTTTTGGACTAGATAACCTTATACAAAGTTAACCTTATTTTTAATTATCTTTATGAAAAAATTATAAAAATAGGGGGTTTCCATTTAAAAAAATTGACTTTTATTGATTTTTTCATTTTCATTTTTAATGCAAGTTTTTGACCCCCCTGTATCTTTTTTTTAGCCAAATAATAAAATAGTCTTTTAAAGTGGTCCTTCCTCTAAAATAAAACCAAAACTAACCAATAAATAAAGGCTACTAAAAGGGAGTAATCGGTAATTATGTTAGGGCTTACAAACATAGTTTTTCACATGAAATTAAAAATATGTGAAAAACGGTTACACTTAGGTATAGGACATTATACACAAAATATACTTAGAATTTTACGTAAAAGCCAAAAATGTAAAAATATATAGGGCGTTCCATTTAAAATAACGAAGTTGACACCTACTTCCGGTATAACCGGAAACGTCACAACTGTCAAAATATTTTAGTTGTGTAGCCCCTATCATCTGTGCTACGTTGCCAAATTTTCAAAATTTTTGAAAAATTAGTTTCCGAAATATCGATCGCGTCTATTCGTCGTGAGACACCCTGTATAAATTCATACCCCTTAAAATGGCAATACCTTTTAACAACAGTTTAAAAGAAAGAAAATTATCCTAGTAGACCAACCCAAATATTAAAAACGAAATTATAACAACACCAAAACAACCCCACAGAATATTTTAAATATGTATTTAACATATTGAAAAACAGCAGAAAAAATCTAACTTTTCCTACCCTTACCTAATCCTAATTACAAAAATTATATTCTTGTTTATTCATTAATTTCTTTTTTTCTTCAGAAATATAGTGTGCAAATGACAATAAAAGAAAACACATCAAAAAGTACTTACAATTCGGTGTTAAACACAATCGGTTTATTCACTATTTTTTAATCCGGATAATTCTATTTCGTTGCTAATTCTGTGCACAGAACCACCACACTTCACATATATGTTCCCATTAAGGGTCCATACATTTGTTTTCCCGAATTGATTTACTGCATTATTTAACAAGGCTAAACGGAGCCTTGTAAGGTCTTCCTTAATTTGGATACCACTTTTATTTAAATATTTACGCGATTTGAAAATGGACACACGCGCAGCGTCATTTGTGAACTGAACTAAGATCGCCGGTGGTCTATCGTTAAGGTTTTTAGATGGTACGCGATAGCATTTTTTGATGTCGGAATTCTGAATATTACATTTTAATTTTCTAGTAAAGAGGTCTTGAACTGTAGCACGTACATCTTCGCTTTCTTGAGCCTTAACACCAAAAATACGTATGTTGAGACTGCGCAGAGACTGTTCTTGGGAATCCATGTTGTCTTTTACTTGTTGATATTCCCCTTCTAGATTTTTAAGTTTTGCTTCCAGGGATGTTATTCTGTCATTCTGCACCTTAAATCTTTCTTCGAATTTGTTCTCAACGATCCTAGCCACCTTGTCAGCTATCTCTTGGAGAAATTTGTCATTGAAGGTGGCCATAATCGTCGATTTAATCTCCCGAAGATCGGCCGATGACAGACCCATATTTGTAGTTTTGACAAGCTTAAATTCAGCACCAAATTAGCAACTTTTACTGAAAACTTCACAACCACTGGATAAAGTAAACCTTAAAGTTTTTTTGTCTTTGTCTTTGCGATGCAGAGGAATAATTTTAAAAACTTGGGGACAATATATTTTAGACATATTTGAGGAGCGGTCCTGAACGCAACCGATTAACTATACAGCGCCATCTTTAGGTGGCGTCTGTAGTCAGGACGAATGGCTTTTCAAAGTTAGGATGTTGAAGTATAGGATCATTCATTAAAATGGCTTTACAAAGGTTAAATGCTTCTACAAAAGGTTTATCATGAATTATTTTAACATTTTTCTTTAGACAGTGAGTTAGGGGTTTTGTGATTTTAGCAAAATTCTTAATGAATTTCCTGTAGTATCCGATAAGTCCTAAAAAAGATTTTATTTCCTTTGTGGTATTTGGAATCTTGAAATTTTTTATTGCTTCGACTTTCTTTGGGTTTGGCTTAATGCCGTCTGGTGTTACGACGTGTCCTAAAAATTCTACAGTTTTACGTAGGAATTCACATTTATCTAATTGAATTTTCATATTAAATGATATTAGACATTTGAATACTCATCGTAGGGCATCGATATGTTCTTGAAGTGAGATCGAATAGACAATAATATCGTCCATATATACTAAGCATTGTTTTCCTAGTAATCCTCTTAAAACATTTTCTATAGCTCTTTGAAATGTCGAAGGAGCATTATTGAGGCCAAAGGGCATTCTTAGGAATTCATAATGTCCATGTTCTACGTTGAATGCCGTTTTAGGAATACTATTTTTGTCCATTTCAATTTGGTGAAATCCACTTGTTAGGTCAATGGTCGTAAAATATTGACATCTTCCTAGTTTGTCTAGAATATCCGTTACGTTTGGCAATGGATAGCGATCATCGATTGTTTTCTCATTTAATTTTCTATAATCGATCACAAGTCTCCATTTTCTTTTGCCAGATGCGTCCATCTTTTTTGGTACAATCCATACAGGTGAACTCCAGGGAGAGCTAGAGGGTTGTATTATTTTATCTCTTAACATTTGTTCTATTTGATTATTTACTTCTTCCTTATGGATGTATGGATATCTATAATTTTTGGAATGAACTGGGATTTCATCTGTCGTCATGTTTGACTTGATTTGATGATGTTAAAGAATCTCCGGGTTTAGTTAAAATTTGGCTAAAGTTCTTTAGAAGTTTACAGAGCTAAAAGCGTTCTTCCGGGTTTAAATGTTGATGTCTTATTAGAGATTCTAATTCTCTGCATTCAAGAGTTTTTCCTTCTTGATATAGTTTTTGTGGTTGCATTTCTTCAAAATTTATTACTTCCTAATTATTGATTTCAATTGGTTCTAATGGTAAATTTTCATTTATATTGCATTCAAAAGCGAAAGTTTTATCCGACTGATTAAGGATATCAACTGTATATTTATGGTCATTAACTGTTATCAATGTTGATTGAATTTCAATATTTTCGTCAGAAAAATAAGGCATTATCCAAGTTGAATCATTAGGTAGGTTTGTTTTAAATACTACTTTTTGAATTGTTTTAGGCAATATTTCGATTGTGTATTGATCGAAGTTTTGTCTATATTGAAAAGGAATTTCTAAGTAATTATTCTTCAATTTCTGATTTTTTAAGTCAATGTTCAAATTTAGTTTACAAAGATCTTTTACTCCTGAAATTCCATGGAAATATTCGTGAAATGGATATAGGACAAAGTCTATGTGTTTGCTTATGCCAAAGGGTAAAAGTAATGGAATTTTAGCTTTAGCTGAGGCTTTCCTTGATCCAGCACAAGTTTGAAGGGTAGAAATATAAGGTACAATTGATTCAGGGAATAAGTTTTCAACTATTGATGGTCTGAGAAGAGATGCTGTATCGATTAAAAATCGAATGTTATAATTGGGTATTTCGATATAAGGCAATTGATTGACTTGAAAAGTGTTTAAATTCAAGCATGATTGGTTCCCGAGGCTTGTAACTGAAAATTTTCTAATTTTTCTGTTAAAGTCTCTTCAGCAAAGTAATCATTATAAGGGTTTCCTTGATAGAAATCATTATTTGAAAGTTGATCTTCAGATGGTTCGAATTGTGGGTCAATGAAGTACTCTTCATTGCCTTCATAATTAACATCAGTTTTATTTTCATCTTCTAAATGCGTTATTTCCTGAAAATGGTTTTGAAAGAGTTTTTGAAAAGGTTGAGGTGGTCTTATTTGAGAAGGGTTTCTCCTAGGTTGGATACTTACTCCTGACATGGGTTGTGGATATTGTTGTTTACTGGGCGGAATTGGGACATTCCTTTGATTAGAATTCAAAAATTGATGTTGATATTGTAGTCTAAAGAGAATTCTTGGGGGTAATGGAGGAGGTTGACTTTGTTGTCTATTGAATATTGACATTCTTGGGTGATTAGAGATTTGGTTGGGTGTCATAATTCGTGGAATATCGATTGGAGAAGTATTTTGATTTGCATTGTGTCTATTTTGAGAATGATTATGTACAAAACTATTTTTAAAATTAGCTTGACTTGTCAAAATTTCATAGTTTGTTATTATATCAATAGCACTGTCCAAATTTTAAGAACTATTAATTTTGAACTATTAATAAAGTTCTTAGTTCATTAGAAATATTGGCTAATAGATTTTGTGTTGCGGTCAATTCATTTTGAGAGATTAAGATAGTTCTTGCTTCAATATTATTAATTTCAGTGCATATTTTTGTATTTATTTTAGTAACTAATGCTTTGAGCTTTTGTATGTAATCTTGAGTGGATTCATTCTTTTTACTCAAAAATATTAATTGTTGTTGCAAGTTACTTCTAGTAATTGGGTCACTAAATTTTTGTCTTAGAGCTAGTTTAATTTCTTCCCAATTTACTAAATCAGGTCGAGTCAAGAGAAAATCTTCAGCTGGCCCTAAAATTTTAGTAAATCACTTACAATTATTATTCTTGTCTTCTTCCTGTATCAGGCAGTAGCTTTGCCAAGAAGATGAACTGCTTGGGTAGGTTGCTGCTTGTAGTAGACGCTAGCACAAGCCAATACGTCTCACTGGTTGCGTCGTTGTGGCGTACCAAAAAGCGATTTTCAACCAGGAGCCAAAGCTTTAGGCCGGAATCTGTTTCTGATTCCTTTCTTAATCCGTTGACACAGAAGGGTGCACAGTCTTGGTCATGTAGGCACTTTCACATTAGAGCTTAGGTAGCACTTTAAAGGTCACTGGTATAAGCACCACTAAGAGAGCACTGATAATCCAAAATCCAGAAAGCACTGATAAATCCAGAGAGCACACCGAAAGGAATCCTACCGACTGCGCTAATTTTACTCAGTAATTCGCAACTAAGCTTTTTAAATAACTTTATTTTTACGAAATTACAAAACATGCGATCCACGGCGAAGCAATTTATGAACTAACTCATAAATGGCTGGAGTCGTATTTATAATTACATGAAAATAGCTGAGACAAGCATTCTTCTTATGACTAATACAATGATTAGTTATTATTAGATCATCGGAAGTGGCCATATAATTTTACTCTGGCGTAGTGTTATGCTATTAAGGATATTTTTGAAGGTTTTGCGTCTATAAGATTATAAAAAGAAATAATATAAGAGTTAGTCTATCGATTCGTTTGCAAAATACCGGGAATAATAATTAGTTTTTGTATTTGATTCGGGCATTTTATTTAAAGGTATTAATAGAGCAGCGGTGGGATTATAACGCTTTATTCGAAGAGACTTATTGGATTTCAGTGTTTGTTTGTTTTATCTTACAAGACCTCATTAGTGTTTTAAGGAATTATTTAGTGGCTTAAGTTAATATTAAGTGTTTTTTTTTAAATTATGACATCATGGGCAAGAAAAATAAAAGGTGTCGCAGCTCTTCTTCTTCGTCCTCTACCTCAAGTTCAGGGTCAAAAAGTGATGCTAATTATGGAAGATATAGCAAAAAGGCTCCAAGGGAGTCAAGGAAACGTTCCTTATCTTCTAAAAGCCACACACCACCAAGAAAGAAAGTTAGATTGTTTTACTTGCAAGATGAATGAGTTGCCAAAATAAAAAAATTAAAAATCTGGAAAATGCAACTTTTGACTAAAAAATCTCGTCCACTTTTGCCCAATCAGAATATTCGTTCTGATTGTATTCCTGAGTTCTCCCCTGATTTAATAGGCATGAGTTCCATTAAGTGGGTCAAAAAGATAGATCAACTAAAATCGATTAATAATTGGGACGAAAATTTAACAATTTACCATATGTAGTCATAGTAGTATGGTACAATAGTTTGGAAAATTTAAATGAACTTGGTTATATAAGGGGTGTAGAAATCAAAATTGTATTAACTGATGATCAGTCGGCAACGTACAGTCCTTATCGTCTTTCGATGAGTGAAAGAGACTTAGTGCGTGACCTTGTTGCAGATTTATTAAAACTTGGTATTATTCAAGAGTCAAATTCCCCTTACGCTAGCCCAATCTTATTAGTTAAAAAGAACGATGGAACAAGCAGAATGTGTTTTGATTATCGGGCTTTAAACAGAAAAACCATTAAAGATTGCTATCCTCTTCCGCGCGTTGACGACCATTTAGAGCGACTCAAAAATTGTGATTGTTTTACTATACTTGATATGGCCAGTGGTTATCATCAAATAACTGTGGAAAAAGAATGCATGGATAAAACTGCTTTCATCACGCCAGATGGCCACTACGAGTATAAAAGGATGCCCTTTGGGTTAGCTAATGCCCCATCTGTTTTTCAAAGGGCTGTTAACCAAATTTTAGGATCTCTACGTTTTTCTATTGCCCTTGCGTATTTAGACGACATTTTGCTCCCATCAACAGACTTTACTTCCGGTTTAAAGGCTCTCGAGACGATTTTGAAGTTGTTTGGAAATGTGGGTGTTAAATTACGATTATCGAAGTGTTCTTTCATTAAAAAAAATATTGAGTATTTGGGTCACCAAATTAGCAATGAAGGCGTACGTCCTGGAAACGCAAAAATTTTAGCAGTCAAAAGTTTTCCTTTGCCGAAAAATGTCCATGAACTTCGACAATTTCTTGGACTATCCAGTTATTTCCGCAAATATGTAAAGAATTTCGCTCTGATTGCCCGACCACTTACACAGCTTACCAAAAAGAATACAGAGTTTTCTTGGGAAAATAAACAACAAAAAGCCTTTGATTGTCTTAAGGAAATTTTATGTACCAGACCTGTACTTGCCATTTATCACCCTAAATATGAAACTGAACTACATACTGACGCCTCAAAATATGGAATTGCTGGGATTTTACTTCAAAAGCAACCTGACGACAAATTAAAACCGGTTTTATACTTTAGTAAACAAAATAGCAAAGAAGAACAGCCCTATCACTCCTATGAACTGGAGACAATGGCTGTGGTGCAATCCATGCAACGATTCAGGGTTTATTTATGAGGCATATCATTTAAAGTGGTGACTGACTGCAATGTCTTCGTTTAACCATGACTAAGAGAGATCTTATTCCTAGAATTGGCCGTTGGTGGATGGTAACACAAGAATTTAATTTTACCATCGAATATCGTCCAGGTTCCCGGATGGCGCATGTTGACGCTCTCAGCCGGAATCCAATAAAATGTGATCAAGAATTAGAGACACAGATATTGACAATCAACATATCCGAAAGTGATTGGGTTCTCACAGCACAACGACCGTTGTAATTATTTGACTGAAGTGTTACTTAGAGCTCCAATAGATAAAGAAGAGTCATCAATTCACAAAGAATATGATTTTAAAAATGGCAGGATATATAGAAAAATGGACCAAGGACTTAAATGGGTAGTACCGAAAACAGCCCGACATGCTGAAACATCGTTTTGCCATAATCAAGCTGGACACTTGGCAGTTGGACGTTGAACCGTGTCATTGATTGAAAAACACTATTGGTTTCCACGACTTCGCAAATATGTGACTCAATTTATAAGATGTTGTTTAAACTGTCTTGACCACAAGCCAGGTTCTTACATTCCATAACTAAGATAAGCACTCCAATGGACACCATACACATAGATCATTTGGGATCTTTTGTAAAGAGTTGACAAGGAAATATGTACCTTATAGTTTCTGTGGATGCCTTTACAAAATATGTTTTTATGAAAGCTGTCAAAAGTACTAAGAGTTTGCCTGTAATAATCCTTTTGAAGGAGTTATTTATTATTTTTGGAGTTCCCCGACGCATTATTTGTGATCAAGGAACTGCCTTCACCAGCAAAGAATTTAAAAAGTACACAGCTGAAATTAGTGTTAAAACTGTTTATAATGCCACTGCCACACCCAGAGCAAATGGACAGGTAGAACGATACAACCGAACAATTTTATCAGCGTTGGCAGCCTCTGCTGATGACGAAGATGTTTGGGATCAGAATACTCCACAAATTCAATTTGGACTTAATGCTTCCATTAACAAAACTACGGGGAAAAGTCCTCATGAGTTACTTTTTGGGTATAAGCCTAGAGGAGTCAAAGATGCATTTTTGACCAACGAAATATGTGACTTAAATGCAAAAATCGATGTTGCTAAAAATCGGCAAGAAGCAGCCGAGGCTACTGAAAAAAGTCAGCAAAAACAAAAGACTCTTTTTGATGCGAAACGAAAATCAGTTAGTTTTCAAGTTCATGATTTGGTCCTGCTTCAGAAAAGAAATATTATCAGTGATGGAAAAAGCAGAAAGCTGCTAAGATGATGGTCCATATGATGGTCCATACAGAATTAAAAAAGTTTTAGATAATGATCGTTATGTGGTAGAAAGTCTACTCAGAGATGATGGATCGAAGAAACGCTATGTTGGGATTTGGGCAGTAGATAAAATAAAAACGTATAATATTCAGCAAGATGATTATGAGGTTACACCCGAAGATGACGGCGAAGAGTCGCCGGCGAAACGTCGTCCAATAGCAATACGTGCCAAAGCGAAAAGTCGCTTAACGGCAACACGTGCCAAGATGTCACCAACAACGTTGGTGTAAAACTAAAGGAAAAGTCCTCTAGTAAGGTCTTGGACTCTTTTGGAAATGTGGCATCAGCTGGAAAAGAACTAGTACGTGATCAAAGTAAAAGTACTTCGATTGCAGATGCTGATTTCGGGAAGGATATAAGACTAAAGCTTATTAAGAAACGTTCAGCGCAGAATAATTTTCGCTGGGTGATTTTAGAAGACTAGTTTATTAATATTATGTTATTGTTCTAGGTTAACGGTTGCTGGAAGACAGCAAATGACGTCTCGAGGCGAGACTTCGGTAGCATTGGCCGACTATAAGCAACTTTGGCGACGGCCGGCTCACCGCCTTATGAAGGAGGCCGATATAACATTTCTAAACGCTTGCGAATATTGATAAACGCTTGCAAAACGAAGTACCCACCGATCAGCACATGTCGTTTGAAATTGTTCACAAAGCAGTTTTGAGAGCGTTTGTCACGTACCCAGTTCTTTTTTTATTTTGAGGAAAACCGAGAATAGAAAAATTGTAAAAATGGCCTCGTTAAGTAAAAAGAAACTTGCCGCCTGTGCTGCATTAGTATCTTGTGCACTAATAGAAAAAGAAAAGAAGGAAACATAGATTTTGGGTATCTCATTTTTTAAAAACTAGAGTTTCTATGCAGCTTATTTCCGATATCAAAACTGACAGGAGTAGCTTATTCAAAAATTTTACTCGAGTTTCGCCAAGAGATTTTGATTTTCTGCTCTCAAGAATTTTTCCAGAAATTTCTTAAATTGACACGAACTATCGAGAGTGCGTCTCTGCCGAAATTAGACTGGCCATCACACTTCGCTTTCTAGTGACAGGAGATTCCTATGCCAGTCTTATGTACCTCTTCAGAGTTTCGAAGCAGCTCATTTCTAGAATAATTCCTGAAGTATGTGCCGCCATCATGAAAGCATTAGCGAGCTATGTAAGGGTAAGTAAATAACCATATAATAAATAAATTTGACCATATAATATATTTGACAATATAATAAATTTGACCTTTATTGAGAAAACTAGTTACTTAGCTAAACATGAGGAGGTATGGTCTGTACGCTGAGTACAACCGCACTTGACGTATGTCAAAAATCAAGAATAAAGCGCTCACTGAGCGCTCGAAACTTAACCTAGCAACATCCAATCAAAATGCTTAGACCAGGTAAAAAGTTTCGAGCGCTCAGTGAACGCTTTTTTCTGATGAACCCGGTCAACGTTTTATTTCATTGAAATTATATTTTTGACATACATCCAGTGCGGTTTTACTCAGCGTATAGATCATACCTATCTATGCGATAATATAAATGGTATTTTATTTTTATGAGTAATTAGTATTTGTCTGTGATTGAGATGGATTAAAGTTTGCTAAATAGTTTCCTGCATTCATTGATGCAGATTCTAGGTCAGGATTTTCATCTGGAAAGTTTGTTTCCCAATGGCCATTTTCTTGTGGCTGCTGACAACTGGTGGTATATGTTGCGTTGCTACTTGCATTTCGATGGGCTTCGAGCTGTTGAAGGATTCCTGAAGTTGGCAGAATATTAGTGAGTAAAGTTAAGTTTCATTGTGGTTACTGCGAGGGTTGCTGAGAGCCAACGAAAAATGCGCCGGCACTTGTATTTTCATGGGTACGGAACTGTGAAGCATGATCGGAATACTGAGAGCTTGAACCAGCAGGTGAAGAAGCAGGGGTAGTGCATGTGCTAGCAGAAGTAACGCCTTCAGAAGATGACAGATGAACAGAGGTGTTCTTAGGCACCACATCCTCGTAACGTCCCATATCAGCATTAAAGAGGATATTACTGAACATGTGTTGTACCATAGCCTGTGTTCTTTGACTGTAAGTACGTAGCTTTGATGCGATATGCTCCCCATAAATATCACAAGAATCCCGGTCTTGAGCTGATCGCATAATATCGACTACTGCAGAAATACGAGGATCCTCGTTTGGGACGTTTGAATTTTCCTTATTCCGTTTCGCTCGTTTTGTTTTTTGCAATTGTGAATTTGGTAATTCATTTGTAGACGTTGCAGAAATAGATGGTAATGGTTCCTGTTCTAAGGCTCTTTTTGGATAAAGTTCTGGTTCTGTTCCTTCACCAATTGGTTTACTGTTTTCATTATATACTTCTTCGGCAACTACTTCATTATCAGCAATAACCTGAAAAAAAATGCAAAAATAAAAAATGTTTAATAACAAAAATAATTAAAATATGCATATTGTAAATTAACGTTGAGGTGAAACACATATTTTAAATTGACGCAAACAAACGCATACAAATAAAAAACAATTCTTTCTTTGCAGATGCCAGAAACCGAAGCGGAATGGTTGCAGACATGTGAAGATTTTGAAACGTTATGAAATTTTCCACAATGCATTGGCTCGATTGATGGGAAGCATGTAGTTTTACAGTGCCCTAAAAAAACCGGAAGTGACTTTTTTAATTATAAGTCGTTTTTCAGCATCGTTCTCTTTGCCCTAGTTGATGCTAATTATAATTTTCTATTTGTTGATGTTGGTGTTCAAGGAAGAATCTCAGACGAAGGAATTTTTAAAAACACAGAGTTGTATGAACGTCTTCAAAATAATGCTTTAAATTTGCCATTACCAAAATCGTTGCCTGGTCGCGAGAAAGCTATTCCCTACGTAATTTTAGGAGACGAAGCGTTTGCCCTGGCTGATAATTTAATGAAACCTTATTCAGGAATTTATGAAAAACGTTCAATACAAAGAATTTTCAATTACAGGTTGAGTCGAGCACGCTGAGTAGTGGAAAATGCTTTTGGTATCATAGCATCTGTCTTTAGAGTTTTAAGAAAACCAATGCTTTTAGAGCCACGTAAAGCAGAATTAGTTGTGATGACTTGTATATATTTGCACAACTTCTTACGCAAAAGTAACTCTTCAGCAAATATGTATTGTCCTCAAGGAGCCCTGGATAGTAAAGTAGAAGAGAAAGTTAGTCCTGGTGCTTGGAGAGATGATACTGAAATGTTGTCCCTGACTAATATTAAAAAAGTTCCTCAAAAGTCTGCAAAAATTCCTCAGGAAATTCGTGAAGAATTTGCGGCATATTTTTCCAGCAATGAAGCTATTTCATGGCAAAATGAACATGCTTAGCTAAACGTACAGTGTTAGTGTTTTTGTAAAGAATGAGTTTTCGCTTGTAAAATAAAAAATATTTCCCACCTCTGAATCTTCTATTTGCGAATAAGTTATATTTTTTGTACTGCTGACAGATTTCCTGCATTTATTCTTATCCATAAGAAATCCAAACGCCTCATAGGCAAACCAGTGGCTTGTGTGTACCTCCTCCCGCCCTGCAAATTTTGAGTTTTATTGTTGGCCATCCTTATTAATAGTAAGCCTGGATCCACATGGGTACGTGATCACGGATCCGTTGCGATCACGTGACTGATATCAACCAATAGCAATTAACCATAACAAACGCTTATTGGTCGAGAGCAGTCACGTGGTTGCAACGGATCCGTGATCACGTACCCATGTGGATCCAGGCTAACGGTTAAAAACACAAAAAACTGCACTTTAAAGCGATAATACTGGAAGCTCCTCTAACTTTGATGTCAAAAAATATTAAACAAGAAAAACAGGTTCACTAAATATACAGACCTTTTCCTGTTCCCACACTTTGAGTTTCTTGGTTTCTTTCTCTTCTAAATGAAGTTATCAACGAGCCTATTTTAGCCTTTACAACATCGATGGTTGCATTCATATTTTTGGCTATATCAGCCCAGGCGTCATGTTTCTTCATTTTATTATAATAAAAACCATGTCTGGCATTCCATAGTTCCGGTTTTTGTCTATATAAATTTATTAAGTAAATACACTGCTCGTGGTCCCATTCCGTAGTAATATTCATCGTAAATAAACAAATTAAATGAAAAAATAATGATTATTGTTCGAGTTATTGATTAATCACTTCAACCACAACTTTTATAAACACTAAATACAAGTAAACAAATACTAATCGGATATATCTATTTATCTACAAACGTAGAATATCGCGTCTCCACTGAAATCAGGCAGAAATCGACAAACAAGTCAAATCCTTGAAGTTACCGACTTTTCGCGGAACAGTGACAAACGCCTTGCAAACGTTTGCAAATGTGAGTGACCGACGTATCCACCGGATAAACATCGTGTTTGTAAACGATTGCAAATGTTTCTAAACGTTTCGTTTGTCAGGTGGATACGCGGCTTTATGCTATTTAAGATATTTTTGAAGGTTTTGCGTCTAAAAGATTATAAAAAGAAATATAAGAGTTAGTCTATCGATTCGTTTGCAAAAGACCGGCATAATAATTAGTTTTTGTATTTGATTCGGGCGTTTTATTTAACGGTATTAATAATTATTTCTTAAAAATTTTTATACAGGATGTCAAACTTAAAAAAAAAACAATCTTTAATAATCGTATCTGTTAAGGCTATGTCATGTTTCCATTCTTAAATTATTTATTCTTTATGTAAAGAATAATGTTATCAGGACGCGTAGTAAATGTCAGTGCAATCGTATTTCTAAAGGCCTCTTTCACGCGCCAACATGCATGCGCAAACAATGTGTGCGTTAAAGAGAAAACATCTTGTTTGTACATACGAAAATGTTGGGTTTGAACAAATCTGTCGAGTTTTGAATTTTTGTTTGAGGTTGGTGCATTGGTATGAGCGTGAAAAGATAAATCAAACCGATTTCTGCATGTTTTAAGCCCAGTGCCTGTGCATTGACCCTAGGTGGGTTCGGGATTACACTCCGAAAACTCTATACTAAAAAAGGATAGAAATATTCCATGCACACGAATTAAAAAAGAATAGATAGTCTTGACACAGCTGATTAACGTCAAAGATCAGGTTTATCTATCCTCCATTCACTTCACACCTGATAATGAGCAGGAGTGAAAATTTTTCACTTTATCAGGAGTGAATGGAGGACAGATAAACCTGATTTTTGACGTTAATCAACAGGCTTATGTAGGAGCAAACAAAGAAACTGTAGTAAAAAAAAATAACTCTTTAAGAACCGCGTACAGGAGAGAATTAAAAAAAGTTATTGATTCGGAGAGGTCTGGTGCTGGTGAAGAAGACGTGTACGTTCCTCATTTGTGGTATTTTGATTTGCTTAACTTTATACGGGATCAAGAAATTCCACGAAAGACGCAAACCAATGTTGAAGATGAAAATGAAGAATCAGTAAGTAAATTTTTATTACGTAGGTATGTAATAGTAGATATAGGTAGCTACTTTTCTAAATGCCTTGAATTGTTGGAGAAACCATTTTATCCTGCCATGGAACTTTGCCAGAATTGTTAAAATAGTTTGAAAATTTCTCCCTTACATCTTTTGCTTCTGAACTGGCATTGCGCTGATGGCCGCGAGCAAGATCCAATAAATTATAATCAGCTGTGCGAAGGCCAGTCGTAATGATACCAGTTGTTACGTCTTCCACGTCGAATACGTCCATAGGAGTATACGCTTCATTTGCATGCTTTCGTAGGAAGTTGTGAAGAACACAGGATGCTAACACTACTTTATCAATATTTTCAACTTTCAAATTGATTTTTGTATGAAAAATTCGAAATCTGGCAGCTAAAATGCCGAATCCGTTTTCGACTATTCGGCGGGCACGGGATAATCGGTAGTTGAAAATCCTTTTATTATAGTCCAATTCCCTCTGATTATAAGGCTTGAGGAAGTCTGGTCGCAGCGCAAATGCCTCATCTCCGACGAAGACGAAATTCAAGAGGGGGTCTCCGTCGACAACTACCTCTGCAGCTGGCAAATGTAATTTATTTTCCATTAAGTTCTTCATAAATATTGTATTGTCTAGCACACCACCATCAGATACTCGACCGTTAGTTCTAATATCGCACATAATAAATTCACAGTTTGCATTCATAATGGCCATTAGCACAATGCTGTAAGTTTTTTTGTAATTATAGTAGTATGATCCAGATCGAGGAGGTGCCACAATTTGTATATGCTTGCCGTCAACAGCGCCCAAGCAATGTGGAAAATTCCATTTTTGCTCAAACTCTCTACCGATACTCTTCCATTCCGTCGTAGTTTTAGGAAACTGTAACCAAAATAATAATATCTCATTACTCACGGCTGTTTCACAATTCTTTATATAAAGTATAATTATATACATTGATATATTCGTATGATTTTCAGGACCTTCATCAATTTACGGCTGAGCGTGATGAAGCAATTAGTGAATCAGGATTATTCTCACCAAGGGAGTCGCCAAGTATTTCCCCACCCTCTACAACACACTCTTTGACGTTGGGACCATCCACATCCACACGCTCATCCACTCAGACAACTAGAACCATGAAACGGCAGCTGGATAAATGCGATGATATATTACATGTGATTGAGAAACGTTTTACAGCCACGGCGCCGTCGCCGGCGGCCGTTGAAGACAAATTTACATTAATAGCTAAAACATGGGCGGTGAAGTTAAAGGAACTTGTTCCACTTCAAGCGGTTTATGCCGAAAAAATAATTAATGATATTTTTTACGAGGCCCACTTAGAAAAGTTGACTCTGTTTTTCAAACCACTTATCAACCTGCAAATCGGTTACAGAATCAAACATATTTTCAAAACATAGAGCCTTATCGGCACCAGACTCAGCCATACCTACAACCACAGACACTTCAGCACCATACACAACCGTACAATCAACCACCTCACGGACAACAATGGCCAGTGTCAATACAGCAAACTTATTCGCAACTACAGCAAAAACAAGCATATCTACACATGCCGGAAGAAGTCAATCTCACTTCATGTCTACTCCATTCACCAGAGCAAAAAAACATAAAAGATCAGTTTCAACAAGAACAACAACACTTGAAAAAAGAACCCCTACTGCAGAATGAACCCAGCAATCAAAAAAAGGGTGAGAGCTCAGTGTCAACATACTTTCAACATTTTAAAGATGTTTAACTTTTGTTGTTCTTTTTTTCTTGGAGAAAGTGTTTTTTAAGAAAATTTTGTTTGTTTTTCTTTTTGATAAAGGAACATAGTTTTTTGACATTTCCTGTATAAGAGAAATATATTTTATTTGTTAAATGATATTTACGTACCTTTAAATTTTCACCTCGTAATGCAATGTATATAGCCTCACAGGTTTTGGGAATAATTTGACTTAGGTAAAATGCCGAAATACACGTGGAAAATTTAAGATCTTCGTAGGATCTCCCGGTTAGCCGTTCATGTGGTGTAATTGCACGTTTCATGACAGTATCTTTCCTTACAATGATTGGTGTAACTAAACTTAACAATTGAAGATAAGTTTCTTTATCCATTCGCAAATAGTTACGAAAATCTTCGGGTTCATTTCTTAATTCTCGTATTAAAGAAGTATGAGCCAGTAAAGGTCTTTTTTTTTAGCCACGATTTAGTTGGTCTTCTTTTCTTCTTCTGCAAGATAAGATTCTTTTTAATAATACAAACAGCAGCAAGTCCTAGTAGCAGTAGTTCTTCCTCTTTATCAATATCCATTTTTTCTTTGTTTTAATTTCATAAACACAGGAGACTTTTTCGCGACGGTTAAAAAGACGTGGACCGAATGGACTAAGATATTTGAGCGTCAAAATGCAAACATCGACTCCAACATGTTTGCGCAAAACAGTTTGTACAAACCAGTTTGCGCAAACATGTTGGCGCGTGAAAGGGGGCTTTAAGATTTCGTGAATCGTACACTCTCTGTCGCCTTTAGGTTATTAGGTTTACTTTAAAATAACATGGAATTGTGTCTATTTAATTCATTCTTATTGGATTCACGTAACACAACAAAAAAAACGAATTAAGTCTAGTTACTCAGCAATTGATTAGCCAAAATCCTACAAAAAAAAATGTCATTTAGTAGCCACCAGATGTGAACATTAGATAAACATTAAAACTCTCCAAACTCAAAAAAAACGCTGTTTCGAAAAAAAGGGTCGCTTTTGCACGACGCGGTTCAATTCAATTTTAACTTTCAAAACTCGATTAGTTTCCGAAAGTCATTAATTTCACATTGCAAAACTTTTTGCTCGTCCGCGCGAATTTAATTTTTAAAAAACAGCATAAACAATCATACGTTTGGCTTTTTTAACAGCTGCTACTTGGAAAGGTTCAGTAAATGCCCTTTTTTGTCCATTATTTAAAATTTGATTTAATTACCCATATCTCCTTCTAGTTGCAACAAAAAAAATATAGGAAATAAAATAAAGTCGATTCCCTTGATGTAGTATTAGTCAAGATGCTACATAATATTAATTTATTAAAGAAATCAGAATCAGTCCTATGGTAAAATACTTTGACAAATCATAAAACCTAATTACCACCAACCAAAATTCTTTATCATAGAAAATTGAAAGGCTAGAATTAGTAAACAGCATCTTTGTTTAAGTTCAACATGATCACAAGGGCAAGGAGGGCTGTTTTGTTTATAAACATATTTATCGATTTTCTGTTGTCAGGTTTGCACACATTTTTCAAAAGAGGATATTGTCAGCTTTATATCAATACATACAGTGCATCCCAAAAGTTAGGTCTAAAATCATTTAAAATTCAGGGGTGTGTTCGAAAAAAAAACGCTCAGACCCGTCGATTTTTATTTCACGTTGTGCATATTTGTACGTGAAGTTTGTATATACAGGTTTGCTCAAAAATTAAATCAAATGAAAAATAAAAATGAAAGCACCTTTTTTTATTTCATCTTTGAATTTCGCGTGAAATTCTACGTATGTTTCACGCATCATCTCCTATACCTAAAGTTAACAGTTATCGAAAAAAAGACGACCAAACATTATTATTGAAGTTCACCTTACGAGTCACCATGTCTCTGAGAAAGTAGAAGGGTAAAGTTTGAAATTCAATTTCCAGAATTTCCTTACAGTTCCTCTCAAAAAAAAAAGGAAAAACCAAGCAGTTCAACTTAGTTAAAAAATGCAGATAGTATATATCTGATATAAGTGTAGTATATTGATGGTTGATGGTACCTTAGACGTTTACGGAGAACGGAAAATAATTTTTTTTTGAAAATTTGGCAATATGGGTTTTAGCTGATGATCTAACGATTAAAAATATTTTTAGCGATACAGCGTTGCCGCTTATACCAAAAAGTAGTAGCAACTTTGTTATTTTAAATGGAATACCCTGTATATTTTTTATTTTCCGATCCGCTATCACTTTATGATTAGTTTTGTATAAGGTGTTCCTATACCTATCTTTAGTGGTTTTCGAGAAATTAATTATTTTCTTTATTTTTTGACACAAACATAGATCCAAATAAATTTGTATTACTACGGCACTGGAACGCGCAGAACCTTAAAATTATAAACGTAATTATGGAAGTATTGTACACTATTTTTCACTATGAAAATTTGTTCTACGTTATACAGGGTTGCTCAAAATTAGTGATTTTACCGCTAGATACAAAAATGGTAAAAAGTGCATTTTTTTAAATGGACCACCCTGTATATTATAACACATTCTAAAAGAAAATTAAAATCCCTGTCTAAAGAGGTATTATGTTCCTATATCGAAGTAGTTCGGTTTTGGAAATAAAAGCAATTTTCTGTAAAACTCGGAATATTTTGACATATTTGCCTTAGTTGGCCATGAAAGGTCATGATGAAACAATGCTATGCTATTGATGTTTGACAGTGACATTTAGTTGATTAATAGTAAATACGCTTGGGTGTTTTTTTAAAATCGTGACCTAAAAAACATTAAAATGGAAAGAAACAGTTATTCAAATGAAGTTTTGATGAATCTATTTATTATTCATGGACAATGTGACAAAATTGCAGAAAGAACATGCAGAATGTTCAATGCAATGTACCCGAATTTACAAAAAATGGATAAAAGAAAATTTGTGTGAATACAAAATAACTATATACAAGTTTGCCCAAGCCTGTAACGTCTGATGAAGACAACATCGTGAATATTTTAGCCTACTTTCACGCATATCCACAAGCTTCCATCCGGAGTGCAGCAGATGATTTAGGCCTAACTTATTATTCTGTGCAAAGAATTCTGAACGACAATAATATGCATCCCTTTAAATATTCAAAAGTTCATCAGCTGAAACCGGATGATTACCAACGTCGCATTCAATATTGTGAGATACTTCTGACACGCACTCAAGAGGATCCAAACTTTCTACTTCTAGTTAACTATATATATCTAGTAACCTAAACTTTCAAAAAAATAATATGGACAGACGAAGCAAAGTTTTCTAGAGAAGGTATTTTTAATAGAAGAATTCAACATTTTTGGGCTAATTAAAATCCACACGCGGTTAAGGAACTGGGGTTTCAAGAAAAATTTAGTTTTAATGTTTTTTTTTTACTAAAAGACAATCAAATCGCTTTTTTTATATACGACGGGTCATTAAACTCCCATAAATACATTCAGATTTTGCGCTCAGTAGTAGAAGATTTTCTGGAAAATTTAACGCTTGAAGATTATCGCACTTGCTGGTTCCAATTGAATGGGGCACCTGCTCATTGCACTGAGGAGGTGACACGTGAGTTATTTGAGAAATTCGATGACCGCTGGTTTAGGCGTTTGGGACCATGGGACTGGCCTGCGAGATCACCTAATCTTACACCACTTGATTTTTACTTTTGGGGTAATTTGAAGCAAATGGTATACAAGACACCGGTAAACAGTAAACAGGAACTACGTCAACGAGTTATCAATTGCATTGGTCAACTAGATCCTTCTGAAATGCAAGCAGCGACAACACATGCTGTACAACGCAGGATTTTGAAGTGCTTAGAAGTCAATGGCAATCATTTTGAAAATTTATTGTAAATTACTTATAATCTTGGATCATTTTTAAGTTGTGAACCAAATTGTATAAAGTTATTTTGTATTCTCACAAATTTTCTTTTATCCATTTTTTGTAAATTCGGGTACATTTCATTGACCTTTCTGCATGTTCTTGCTACAATTTTGTCACATTGTCCATGAATAATAAATAGATTCATCAAAGCTTCATTTGAATAACTATTTCTTTCCATTTTAATGAATTTTTAGGTCACTATTTTAAAAAAACACCCAAGCGTATTTACTATTAATCAACTAAATGTCACTGTCAAACATCAATAGCATAGCATTGTTTCATCATGACCTTTCATGGCCAACTAAGGCAAATATGTCAAAATATTCCGATTTTTACAGAAAATTGCTTTTATTTCCGAAACCGAACTACTTCGATATAGGAACATAATACCTCTTTAGACAGGGATTTTAATTTCCTTTTAGAATATGTTATAATATACAGGGTGTTCCATTTAAAAAAATGCACTTTTTACCATTTTTGTATCTAGCGGTAAAATCACTAATTTTCAGCAACCCTGTATAACGTAGAACAAATTTTCATAGTGAAAAATAATTTACAATACTTCCATAAATTACGTTTATAATTTCAAGGTTCTGCGCGTTCCAGTGCCGTAGTAATACAAATTTATTTGGATCTATGTTTTCGTCAAAAAATAAAGAAAATCATTAAATTCTCGAAAACCACTAAAGATAGATAGGAACACCTTATACAGAACTAATCATAAAGTGATAGCGGATCAGAAAATAAAAAAATATACAGGGTATTCCGCTTAAAATAACAAAGTTGCTACTACTTTTTGGTATAAGCGGCAACGCTGCATCGCTAAATATATTTTTAAGCGTTATATCATTAGCTAAAACCCATGTTGCCAAATTTTCAAAAAAAAATTATTTTCCGTTCTCCGTAAACGTCTAAGGTACCATCAACCATCAATCATCCTGTATGTATATATCGTCGCCTCAATGCAGAACCATCCAAACCAAGTCCAGTTTTCCCGTTTTTCGTTTATTTGCTGAAACCTATAGCTCCAAGCGCTTTCTATTGAATGCAGAACTATTGTATGTTTAAGTGACAATACACCCTCACCATCCGCCCAAACAATTTAAACAGTAATTTGCGTTCAGTCGAATGCAGAACTAGTTCTGATCTAAAAAGAAGGGACTTGAAATATCTGTCTATGGACTTAGAATACTTGTGCATAATTCACAAATTTGGATAGTTAGATCGAACTGTTTAACATGACACTAAGCAGAGCAGGAAAAATACTTAATATTCTGCAAGAAAAATCAACAGGTATGTGTGTAAAAAATACTTTCGTCTTAATAATAAAAATTGGTGATAAGAACATCGATAAATACAGCATTCTTCTTGATGTTAAAAATTCATGCAATTTGTAACAAAATTAATTATTTTTATTTATCAATTTGTTAAAAAATCTAAATTGTTATTGCTACTGTCGCGAAAAGGTGGTTCCTATTAAAAGACAAATTTTTTGTTGAGATTCGATGCGAAAAGGGTATACTTTGGCAATAAAAATTATGAATGGCACCTTACCTTTGGAATTTCTGGATGTGAGTGTCGCAGGGATCCCTGATTTCCTCTGGAGAACTTGACTGGATTCTGCTTGTTTCAAAGCATTCACTTAGATTAGATTTTCTTAAAAACAATGTAGACTTTTGCGGAAAAGAACTTGTGAAGAACTACCGTAGAGCTACTTGCGAAGAGCTAAGTCGTCTGCGCATCCAGGTGCCAACCAAGTATTGCCAATGTATAAATATAAAAATTTAACTTTAGACGCGGGAAATACTTGTTGCAGCGACATTTTCCGCCCACCAAAACGGACGTTTTTCTTTATATTACAAAAAAATTTAAATAGTTAAAACAAAAATTGCGAAAATTAATCATTTATTTACCACTTTAACATTTTACCATTTTCTACCCAAGTAGTACAAAAAAAATTAAATAGAGAGAGAAAAAAAATCCCAAATTAACAACTTTGATACTAATTTTTAAACCTAAAACTGTAAACTAAAAGTGGCATTTAAATGTATGAATGTATGACGCTAATCTATCGGCAAGGACACAACTTTACGATGGGCCGTTTGAACAATCCGTTCTGTGTTCGCACCGTAACTACTCGTATATGACCATCATTACCGGGATGTACTTCTACAATTCTACCAAGTAACCAATTCATTGAATTTTTGGTTTAATTTTTTATGAGAATCAAAGCATTTATTTTAATTTCACTTGGTTTTTGGACCCACTTAGAACGCTGTTGTAATGTATGCAAATACTCATCCTTCCACCGAACCCAGAAATCGATATTCATACGCTGAATTAGCTGCCATCTAGAGAGACGGTTCAATTTAAGAGAAGACATGTCTGGACTGGGACAAGTAGTAAGGGGTTCTAAGGTCAGAAAATGACCGGGGGTCAATGAAACCAGATCGTTGGGGTCTGAACTTGAGGACAAAGCGGACGAGAATTTAAGAGCGATTCGATTTGTATAAGCAAAGTATTTAAACTCCTCATAGGTTAAGATTTGATCTCCACGGAACACGGAACAAATGATACTTTACAGATTTTACTGCAGCTTCACTCAGTCCATTAAAATGAGGTGCAGCGGCGGGGGTTGAAATGCCAAGTGATTTTTAATTGCTCAGATGCTTGTTTGGACAAGTCATGCAATTGGCACCAATAAAATTGGTACCGCAATCGCTGTAGATATCGGAGGAACGACCACGTCTAGCGACAAAACGCCGAAAAGCCGCTATAAAAGCCTCAGAAGACATATCGGATACTAACTCAATGTGTACTGCTTTTACAGCACAGCAGACAAAAAGGCAAATATAGGCCTTAGACAACTTGGAACCACGATATCTTCCTAAAGATATGTTAATGGGACCTGCATAGTCTAACGTGACATGCGAAAAACACTTCAATTGTGAAATACGAAAATAGGGTAGATCTCCCATATAGAGGGTATACGATTTTGGTTTAAGGCGAAAGCAGCGAATGCATTTTGATAAAACAGACTGGATGGCCCTGCGAGCTGAAAGTATACAAAACAGTATTAAATCCAGGGTGAAAATCTTCTTTATGAATATTCTCAATCAAAAGGTCAGTAAGTCGATGAGTACGGGGAAGTAGAAGAGGATACTTTGTCTTAAACGGGATATTGACATGACGTAAATATCCGCCCACCCTGAGATAACCTTTTTGATCTAAAAAAGGGGCAAGTTTGCGATATGGCTTTAGTAAAAGTTTATTGTCGTATATAGTCGATAATAATTGATCGAAAGAAGACTCCTGACATCTTTTTACTAAAGTAAGCAGAGCGTCTTGCATTTCGTCAGATGATAGTTTAGAGGCACAAATTTGAATCGATTTATTGCGACAATTTAAAATAAATTGTTGTAATAGCCTATTATACGCTAAATTTGAAGTAAATTTGATTTGTTTTTTAACAGTACGTCTAAAATGTTGGCTTCGATTACAACTGAGAGAACAAGGGGGTTTTCCTCGCAAGACATCTGTTGGGTAATATCAAGAGACTACTTGGCAAAATTTGAATTTAATTCCCAGTCCGATTTGGGTAGTTTAAGCCATGTGGAACCACTAAACCACAATGGATGATTAACTAAATTATTTGGCGTTAAGCCTCTACTTGCGCAATCTACAGGATTGTCATCTGATGAAACGTGAAACCACGAAACATTAGGGATATTTTTTTGAATATGGCCTACGTGATTGGCGACAAAAGTCTTCCAACGATGAGGAGAACTCGAAACCCAGGCGAGGAATACGGCGGAATCGGTATATGCAAAAATAGCATTTATCGAAATTAAAGATGAGTAAGTTCTTATTACGAAGGCGAGAAGATCTGATAGAAGAGTAGCTCCTAAAAGATCCAATCGAGGTAGGCTTTGTGATTTCAGAGGTGCGACTCGCGATTTTCCAGTTATTAGGAATGTTTTAATTTTATTATTACATAACTCGGTGCGCAGATACACAGCAGCGGCATATCCCGCTTCAGAGGCTTCAGAAAATCCATGAATTTCACAGCAAACACTATTATGAGCGAAAATCTGTCTGGGCAAGACAATGTTTGATATAGCAGGTAAATCTAGCTTGAATCGCATTCAAGAATTGATGATACGAGAATCAGGGATATCATCCCACCCTGAATTAGACAACCATAGCTTTTGCATCAAACACACAGCGAAAAAAGTAACCGGAGAAAGAAAACCCAAGGGGTCAAAAATTCTGGCAATCTCTGACAAAATGTGTCTTTTGGTGCAACTTTTGTCGGATGGTTGACATGTATATGAAAAAGTATCAGTTGAATCCTTTCAACTGAATGAAATATCCTTTATGGGTGAAGAATTTTATTTGTCAAAGGTTATGGGAATCTGGCATTCCTCTTGCGAAAAGGACTTCAAGAGGGTGGAGCAATTGCTCGCCTATTTTCTTAATTCGAATCCTACTTCAATTATTGTTGCAGCGACAGCTACTTTTATACAGTGACCGCCTAAAGTTCCGCATAAATTCGATAAAAATTAGAGACATGATTTTTTGAGAAAACGCTCGGTCCCGTCGATTTTTATTTTAAGTTGCGCATTATTTCACATAAATTTTTGTATACAGGGTGGAACAAAAAAAAGATATGACGTCATTGGTCATTTTTTTAAATCGAATGCTATATTTTTTATTGCATTTATGAAATATAGGCGAAATTTCAAGCAAGTTTTGTATAACACACCTTATCTCAAAACTCAACTGGTTCAGAAATATTTACATTTAAGCAACAAGAAAGCAAGTAAGTACGTCTATTTACAAATTAAGGTAAAATGGAGGATAAAAAGTTATAAACTGTGAAAACTCTTATTAATGTATCAAGTGTTCAAACTGATCCCTATTTACTTCTTGGCAGAAAGCAAGACGATTTACAAACTCATGTAAAACACTATCAATTATTTCGGGTGATAAACGTCTTATTTCATATCTAATTCTATTTTTCAAATCTTCTACGTTGTTTGGCTTCTCAATATAAACTTTACTTTTCAGGTAGGACCTGGCCGCGTAAATCCATTCTCCCGCACAGTACAACCATACTTGCATTATAACACGGTTGTACTCGCATCGACAATGGACTAGTAAACGCTGCGTTATTTCTGACAAACCCCAGTGCATTTCAACGAACAAGCGGAGTACGCATTACTGCAAATCTCTAACGGCTATTTTCTGGGCACACTTTTACAATATTAGGTGGTAAAGAGGATCTTAAACAAAAGCATTTGCTACATTTTTATGCATAGGACTCATTGTATTTAGGTGATGACATAAAATTAATATATAATTGAGGACTTTGCTGCAAGAAGGAGGCAGTTCCATTTTCTCTAGTTTTTGGGAAATTTAAAAAAAATGTTTATTTTGATAAATATTATGTTTTTAACTAATGGAAAAAAAATTATCAGAAGGTTTGGTCTATATTTATGACTAATTTGAAGTCAATATTTATTGACTGAATACTGAGGCGTTAACTTTACAGTGTTACTATTTTGCCAAGAGTTTGCAGACGGTAGCTCAGAATTATTGGAGGCTTGGGATTGTTCGAAGGTTCACTTATGACTGGCTATTAAAGAATCTAAACTTGATTATAACTATTAAATAAGAGGGCGCCACTTAGTTTTTTTTTTGTAAATGAAAGAAAACTAAGAAAAACACTTGCTATATAGGTTTCAATTAACAATTAAATGACCCTGGATAAAGTAGATTTAAAGAGGCAAAAAAAAAATATCTTAACAATACAACCAAATTATATTTACATCAAAGATATGTATACACCTCATTTTCTAATCTGTTAAATGTTAATAATTTATTATGAATTAAAATATGAATAATGTTGATACGATTTAATAAAATAAGTTTGTCAAAAGTGACATTTAAATTATGATTAAGCTACTAGGTAGATTTCAGCACTTGAAAAATAAATTGCAACTATTAAAATTTTTAGTAAATATTTGTATTACGCAGGGGAAAGTTCATGAACCTTTTTTACCTAAGGCATATCAGCCTTAACCAAGTTATTTTGATCTAACTATCAAAAAAGGTACTGAAAAATACTGAACAAAAAAAAAATAACTAGAATTATAGATAAGAAATTGACATATTAAATTATGATATTGATTAAATATTTGTAGCAACAAATTGATTTTAAAGATATATTAATAAAAATTTAAATAAGTGAGACAAATCTATGGTTAGTAATATTAAAATAAATGGAATAAACTGGCCTGTATATTCCTCCAAGAATAGAACGGCTGGCCTTCAAAATCGAGGCTGTATATGTATGCCATTTGTAGCTCAGCTATCAGGACTGGGAATCTCTAATACTAGCTCTAACTCTGGCTCCAGTTCCACAGCTTACAGCAATTTCCCGGGGAAATCAAAATCCTGCAGCCATCAACAATTGAAGAAGATAAAGAGGAAAACGGAAAAGTTAAACCCTAAAACAACGATTGCCATTGTATTCACTGTCGATAAAAATGAAAGGCGTTCAAAATGTGACACACTCACCTTGCTAAGTTTCATTATCTATCCATTAAAATCTTGTGCATTCTGCACCAGAATTATGAAATAAACAGTTCCCTAAAGGAACAAGATTAAGGACTATAAATTATAAGCCATATTGGCCACTTCCTGCTTCACAAACTTCGGAAATAAAAAAACTGGCCTTTTACGTGTGCTTCTACCTGCAACACGGGAACAAGTCCTCGAAAAATGGATGCAGTACCGAATAAATAAGCAACGACCCCACCTCTCGCCTGGGCTGTCAATGTCAATCCAATCAGAGAAAACATCAATCAAGACCAACCAGAAGAGTGACGGACCGTCAACAGAAAGCATGAATAATTAAACCAGGAGAGTGATGCGTTACAGTAGTAATGTGTCATTGACAGTGTGAATTTAAAGAAATATCGATAAAAGAAGTTGACTGAAATTATTAATATAATTATTGAAATTAATGAAATATCAATGGAGCGTTAATGAACATAAGAGTAGAAAAATAAAACGCTACAATACGTAAAAAAACGAAAAAAAAATAGTTACAAAAACCCTTATAACTTTTTTATTAATAATTTATTTATTATTTTTAAAAATAACTGGTTCTATAACATTAAGTATGACACCTTGTTTAAAGTATAGATATAGATACAGAAAAATTGAGAACTGATGCAACAAATTAATGGTTTTTTGCGTTTGGTTTATTTTCCTTAATATTTTTGGATAAATTATGAGTTCTTTTAGTTTGTCGGGCTTCTTTCGATTTTTTCTCCATATTTGTCGGTCGACCTGCTTAAATTCTATTGCGTGTCTTTGGTAAACCTCGGTTCTTACGTCTGGCTATAGATGTTGGTTAAACTCAAATCTTTCTGAACCGAGTAAATGCATTTACTGCAAAATTTAATGCCTGAGTTGTGCTTGGTGGTAAGTAACGTTAAAGTTGTAGTAACTTTTTGGTGGTAAGAGGGATCATCCACCAAATTATGAATAGAAATTGTGATACTTTCTTGGATGCGTGATGTCGTGGCAGTTTCTTCAGATGATTTATCAGGGGTTCTCAAGGGATGATCAGCTTCCATATTTTTGAAGAAATCTATAGGAGCGTCAATCCCTACAGCTATTTTAGCTAACTTCACTCTGTCTTCATAAAATAAGGCTGGAGAATTTTTGAAAAGAAATCCACATTGCTCCTCTAAAACACAAAGATGCTTACAGAATGCTCCACTTTTGCCCTGAGGGCAGTCACAAAATGCAATACTTGTATTAACAGTATAATGTAATAACTTATCTGTCGCCGATGCTACATGGTATAAGTTTTCTTCAATTTTTAAAATATTTTCAATGTGTTTTGCTTTCACACAAACATTTTTGTAATCTATTTGATGTTTGGTTCGTCGTGAGTTTGCAACTTCTAATAATCTTCGTTTATAGTAGTGTTCAAACGTGGTACCAATAAAATCGACTAGTGCACAACTATTAAAAGCCTTGCAACGTTCTAAAATGACGTCCTTGAAGATACGAATAGACGCTTCCGTATAATTGTTCGTATTATTTCCTCTGGTAAGTAATTTGCTTCTGTAGGTAATACACCATTCTAATTTTCTTTTCTATAACTTTGTAAAGTGTTCTTTTACCAAATTATTATTAGCTATTTTCTCACTTGACATTAAAGCACAGAAATTGTCTTCAGCTTCTTCTGGTGTAGTAGAATATAATACATCTCTGAACATCTGCATATTAATGCGCCTGTTTTCTTTGGGAACATTATGATTACTTTGCCATAGCCATCTCCACTGGGCTTGACATATATGAAATGTACAAAGTAATAGATTAGAAGTTGGAAATGTAGCTTTTAATGCATTTCGCTCTGCTGCGCTATCGTCCGTCATGATAACTTGGGGACAAAATGCCTTTCCGCTTAATTCCAGTATTTTTTTAGCTGCAGAAAATACCAATGCATAGTTTGATTCTGTTTGAGCTATGTGTAGTATACAGGTAATGCTCCAATTTTACTGGCTGTAAACATAAATGTGACACATGTATTTGTTTGGTCACATCACCCGCTGGAATCTATAAAAACAATTTCATGAAAACATTCTTCAGCCACAGTTCGTTGCATAATTGGGGTAACAATAACTTTTAAAAGAGGATTTTCTTGTAAAACTACTTTACAACCAGCTTTCTCAAATTCTGAAATTTTTGAATGCAGTACCTGTATAACACTAGTCTCTTCACGACTACCATATTCAGATGTTCGCCATTTATCGTAAAGATAAATTACTTGTCTTTGCATTGGATTCATTTGCGTATTGGCTAACATGGAAAAAATATCGCTTTCGTCGTTTTCAAGTATTTTTATCTCATGATAAGTTCTTGTTTTTGTTTCTAGAATCTACTCTTCGCCGCACAACTATCTTATTTACATCTGCATGCTGGCATGAATATATTTTTCGAAATATGTATTGTGTAGGATTTGCAAAACGTCTTTTAGTAATCCAGTTGCTATGAGTCAGATCAGAAAATTTTGATACCCAATTGTCAGACTGCTCCTCAGAATTTTCTCCATCTAATAGTTTACTTTGCAAAGCGACTGTAAATTGCTCATTAGTTACAACTTTTATCATTTTTATATGCAAGTCTATGCATAATTTCTTTAAAATGTCCATTGTATTTTTTTCGGCCAGTTAGTGAACTCTAAATGGAAATAAAATAACGAACGTAAACAGGTGAAACAGGAACATAACAGGTGAAAAATTAATTTTGGTATGATTTACTTACCAAAGAACTCACCAAAAAAAACTGTTTCGTCATCACATGTTTGTAGTAATTATAATTATTAACTTTAATTTTCTCTTAATCAATACTTAGTGATACTTTAACTTTAATTTAATTCTTTACTTGTATTTAATATTTATGCATTAAAAAAAAACGCGTTTTGCTAATAACTTATTTAACTTTACATAATTTGCCTTACATCTTTTCCTTTTCCCACCTTTTGTATATTCCTGAACTATACACATCTTTCCTTATATTGAATACGAATGTGAAAAGAGTGGGAGAAAAAGAGAAGGTTGTGCTAAGCTGTGAATTGAGTAGCAGCAATTCTGGCATTGACCGAAAACCGATTTGATCGATAAGTGTCGACACTGTTTTACGCGCGTATTTTTCGGTACGTGACCTACCACACCCATCCCCAAAATTCCAGGGTAAGTTACTTTATTTACTAAGTTACTTTCTATTTACGTTTACGAATCAGCAGGTGAGAGGTTTAGATTACCGGTTAAATTCGAATATTGAGTCAGTGAAACCTATGACTTAAGGGTTTTACTTAATTCCCTCGGGATATACATATTTCGAAGGAGTTGACCCAAACACAGTAGAAAAATAATAAGGTTAACTAGAGAACACAAAATCAATGTTTTTGCATGTACGAATACACGCTGCCGTTTTAAATATGTAATGAATACACAGCTGACTAAGTAAACAAAACAAACATCTACCAACTCCATTCCACAGATTACCCTACTCTTCATTCTTCAAGCGCATTCGTCAATTAATTATGGCGTGATTTATGACAACGTTGCCGCGCGCCGAGGTTGGTGTTGTACCACACAGGGATTTGTCTCGGCGCAATGTCTAATTACCTTCTCTATTCTTCTAACCGATACAACTCGCGTCTATGGTTGTGCTGTACGGTACAATGGATTTACACGACCTGGCCGGCCACTCTATTAGCCCTCTTCGTCCTATCCATCTTCCTGGAAACACTGTCTGGTCTTGTTCGTCTGGGTATAGGGCAGCCAAAGCAAGGATTAGATCTTCTTGAAGAAAATTCAAATAGCGTTGTCCTAGCGGTGTTAACTTTTCTTCGAAAAAGTATGGCCCTATTACTTTATTTTCCACGATACCAGCCCAAACATTAATAGATTCACGGTACTGTGTATAAGCCTCAGTTGCCCAGTGTGGATTTGACACTGAGCAGTACCAACAATTTTGACGATTTACGACACCGTTTAAACAAAAAGTTGCTTCATCTGAAACCAAAACTCGTAACACAAACTGACGATTATTATTGCAAATGTTCATCATTTGCTCGCAAAATTGGTTTCGTCCTCATTTAATTTCTGTATTAGTCTAATTTTTTAAGGGTGGTATTCATTTGCATTTTAAGATGCGTCTTACTGACGTTCCGGCTATATTATTATCAACAGAAATTTGTGAAGTTGCATGGTTTGGATTTTGTTCGACGGAGAGCAGAACGTTTAATTTTGTTTCTTCAGAAATTTTTGGACGACCTGATCTTGGCAAATCCCTAACATGACCTGAATTTGTGCTCTATTCTACTAACTATTGACTGAGAAATAAGATGGTTCGGGTATTTGACATTAAACAGTTCACTTACTTCTTTTTGTGTGGACACTCGATCCTCGTACCCTAGCATCATTAAAATTGCAATTCGTTGGGTTTCCATTAAATTAGCCATCATTTATTCTGATAAAAAATATTAATTTTCGAACTGACAGTGACACTCGAAAATGGAGATTCTTCTCAAGTGTAACCATGGAAATAGAAACAATTGGCAGTGTTTATAACATTATTTTTAGTTTATATTTTCTCGATTTTACCTTAATTTGCAAATAAACGTACTTGCTTTCTTGTTGGTTAAATGTAAATATTTCTGGACCAGTTGAGTTTTGAGATAAGGTGTGTTACACAAAACTTGCTTGGAATTCCGTCTATATTTTATAAATGCAATAAAAAATATAGTGTTAGAGTACATTTAAATAAAAACACACAAAATCAATCGCCGCCGCTGGGTTTTCTTAAAAGTACCCCATCGGCATTTTTGGAATCGGAGAGAAGAAATGCAGGGCATGGGAGGGAGACCGGACACACTTGAACGACAGATGTTTTGGTTTGGCAGATTACGTACCAACCCGGGGGCGATTCGGTTGGGTTTTCGTAAAGACTTTAGACGTAGTATTAATTAATTAAAATTAAATTAAAATAAGTATTGTTTGCAACTTATTATAACCCGGTGTCTTTTGTAACATTCTAAGCATTATACGTGTTGATGTAAGAGTCCGGTGTTTGATTTATTGGCTCTGACGAACATTTATAAAACCAGTGGCATAATTCTTATTATTTAGAAAAAATTAGACTGTTTCTAACAATAGCATTCCATTTAAAAAAATTACCGATGACGTCATCTTTTTTTTTGTTCCACCCTGTATACGAAAATGTATGTGATTTTTTGAGAAACGCGACGGGTCCGAGCGTTTTCTCAAAAAATCATGTCTCTAATTTTTATCGAATTTATGCGGAACTTTAGGCGGTCATTGTATAAATAGTTTGGTAAAAGGATAACATATTTTCTAATATGCACAAATTTAAAAAACAATATTTTCTCTCGTAAAGAAATTTGGGGAGAGTTTTTTTACGCTTAGTGTAGTTACCGAGACTGCAACGTTCATTCTATTCCAGTTTTATTTATATAACTGTGAGACAAAACTCATATTTAGCAAATTAATGATTTATAAAAGAGTAAGCGAAAAAAGCAAGGTTATCCTTAAATCAAAAAATGAAGTTTTTTATTTAGCAAAAAAATATACATTCTAAAACATTTTACTCATCCAATACATCCTCATAATCATTTATCATTCTCTGACCCTTTAAAGAGTTAATGAACTCTGAAATGTCAAAAAATACCCAAAAACTTTTATTATATAATACTCCAGGCCAGACTTAATGGATCATTAAGTCAGGAGTAACATTTTTTCTCCCGATTTCTCTAACATTTTTAGTCCCGACCCCATTGGACCACAGGGACGTTGCCGTACAATAGAACAACCCCGTAAGGGAAGTAATTATGTGAGTCTGTTTTGTTTTAATTTAAACGAAAATAGAAAATATTGAGTCGCATGCAACAGCAATTACGTTCACCTTGATATAACGTAGTAATAATAAATGAATCATCGATATTCCCGTTTTGTCCTTGACCTTAATAGGATAAAGAAGTGTTTTATTAAAAAATTTTTAGTGACCTTATATCATTGTAAATTAAGTAATTGCTTGTTAGGAAATATATTTAATTAAAGCCTTGATGCATTGTGCATGGGAAACATTTCATTTCCCGTTTTCCTACTTCGATTTTAATGATTACGCCAAAGAGGAAATAATGCTTTTTCCTCTCTTGTTATTCAAACAGTTACCATTTTGGGATTTGGGATTTTAGATATGCGACTTTGTTAATAAACTATAAAAATTGAAAATGTTTTATGTATGTTACAACTTATTGCATATTAAACTGATAAATATTCATGGTGTATAAGCAAGCATTAAGTTTAAGCATCCGCTTCCTATCTGTAATAGCCAACTCCCCGGAAAGTTTTAAGAGTTTTAAAGTTGTTTTGTCTATATGTATAGCTTTAAACGGTTTATAGCAGATTCCCTAGATAGCACTCGTTTTAGATTATGTTTATTAATTGCCTAATTATTTTTTTTTAAGTAATACGACTTTTAAAAAATATAGTTTAACTCACAATAAATAAATTAAAATGATGTCTAGGTTTTTCTCGTCTAATGTCCAGGCCATTATCGATTTAGTCGTTATTCGTTTGTCGACGAATTTAATCTACATGTCAGACTTTCTAACATTTAACTAAGCGTTTTTTTGCAGTAACAACTAGATGCACAAGTTTGTGGGGAAAATGGTTTACATAAAAAATCTAAAGGGGTTTCAGGTTATGATGAAGAATGAAAACTCAAGAGACTGGCTTTTGAGCTCCTATCAGCTACTGACCCAGGGGACACCTTCACCCCAGTGAGATCATAGCCAGTGGAGATTTCGGAGGGTCAGACTTAAAGTATGCCAGGGAAATCCTTGATATAAAAAATAGGGCATTAAGCATCCCCAGCTGCCAACATCTGAGGAAGGGAGTCACTCTTTACTTTATGGTGAGCAGGGAGGTTGCTGCTAGACGCGAGGAAATCAGGTGGACACTCTTCTTCGAACTGATCACTATCCAAGCTTTTCGGGTGACCGTTCGGAGAACGTCCGCCAGGCCAAGCACTGCAGCCGTAGCCTCCAAGGCACCAGAAGAGAAGCCTGAGACAGGTAAGCGGGCCACACGTACACCCTGGACGTCCCTTACGGCGCAACTAAGGGTAAGTCAAATCAATCTCCAACATCGTCCAGATGCAACTACTAAATTGGCGAGCATCCTGACTGGTAAGGCTGAAGAGATTGTATTAATACAAGAACCTTGCTTTTTTAGGAAACAATTAAGAGGACTGGGGGTCACCGGTTTTAAACTCATAGCCGGTGTTAAGTTTGTAGCCGGCGTTAAAGGAGATTAGAGACCCAAAATGTGTATCTTAGCATCCAGGGAAGTTCAAAGAAAAAATTGGATTTTTCTCCTTTTTGTTATAAACTGAGTATCAAAAATTCGTTCTCTAGCTCAAATTCAAGATAAGGATTAATGCTGAACTACAAGTGGTTTGAAAATTAATTAGAAAAAACAAAGATAACCAAAAGATTAGACTTCTGATGTCTCTTTAAATTAGACATGAATCTTATTTATTTGACTATAAACATTCTCAATTATACAATAATTTAAAAAGTATATTAATGAAGGATTTCTTTTTAATTTTAATTATTAAACTTTAAGTAATAAACCGAAAAAAAAGATTGCGAGATTAAGTTATTCATAAAATTAAACGGGTCCAGAGTGCCTGAAGATGATAACAAGTATTTTCTAAGCGTGTGCAAACATCTCATATTAAAGGAAGGCACTTTTAAACCTCAAGTAAACCAATAAACTTCTCTTGCAAAATCTGTGTGGGAATGCTTCTTCGAAAGTATGAATCTGCATTTGATGAAAGTGACTTAAAGTATCATGGTGTAGAAGAGTAGAATTCCATGTAGTAACATTGCAAATACTGGCAAAGGTTCGAAAATTAGCTTTTGAAAATATTCTCTTTTTAGTCCTTCGGTTGTTGCTGAGATGATGTTTTGAGACAATATTAAAATTAACAATAACAGCCTCATGATGCGAGAGACCTGGATTTACAATGTTGGTGTATGTCCCTATATCCAAAAAATTAATTAATTTATTTATTTACGGAATCCATTTACAAAAGTGTTACATAGCATACCCATACAAACATATATATTCAGATACAAAACTATCTATAAATCAATGAAAGATGTAGATGAGTTAATTAATTAAAGCCCCTATGAAATAATATTCTTTAACTGCCCCTTAAAAGATGTAATTCTAGAGTCAAAAAAGCTTATCTGTCCTGACAGACCATTAGCACTTCGAGCCATTCGTGTATTTGGCTCATAAATACCATAACTGGTATGGTGGAATGGGACTGAAAATATTTCTGATTGTCTATTCAATCTGGAAGGCACCCTAACTTTAAAAAGAGACAATAACTCGGGACAATCTATAGTAGC